>NC_080850.1:4168445-5599884 GCF_030435755.1 Ochotona princeps
ATTGTGTGTGTGTTTGTGTGTATGTGTGTGTGATCCATTTGATTGTGCTTTTATTATGCCTACTTTGTTTCAAAGATTTATCCATTTATTTAAAAGGCAGAGTTACAGAGCGAGCGAGAAAGAGGGAGAGAGAGAGAGAGAGAGAGAGACGGAGGAGAAAGAGAGATTTCAAAGTGCTGGTTTATTCAACAGTCCCTGGCCATGCCAAGCTGAAGCCAAAAGCCAGCAGCTGTTCTTGGTTTTCTCACATTGGTTCAGGGGTCCGAATACTTGGGGCCATCTTTTCAGTGTTTTCCCGAGAACAGTAGCAGGGACCTAGATTAGAAGTACAACAGCTGGAGCGCAAGGTAGCACTCATCAGATGCTGCTGCTACAGGTGGCACTGGGCCTCAGCAATGTGCTCCTAAAAAACGCACTTACTGGGTCGCTGTTATGGCTCAACTGGCTAATCTTCCACTTCCAAGTGCCAGCATCCCATACGGGTGCCCGCTTATCGGCCGGCTCCCCCGCTTCCCACTCAGCTCCCTGCTTGTGGCCTGGGAAAGCAGTTGAGGATGGCCCAAGTGCCTGGGACCCTGTACCTACATGGGGAGACCTAGAGAAAGTACTCATGGCTTCTGATTAGCACAGCTCTGGCCATTGTGGCCACTAGGGAATCAGCAGATAGAAGATTTTTCTCTCTGCCTATCCTTGGTAAGCCTGCCTTTCCATTCAAGATAAATAAATCTTTAAAAAAACACTTATATAGTCATTTTAGGTTTTTTAAAAAATGATTTTTTATTGAACAGTCTGATGTACAGGGAGGAGGAGAGACAGAGAGGAAGATCTTCCATCCAATGTTTCACTCCCCAAGTGAGCCACAACGGGCCAGTACCCGCCAATCCGATGCTGGGAACCAGGAACCTCTTCCAGGTCTCCCACGCAGGTGCAGGGTCCCAAAGCTCTGGGCCGTCCTCGACTGCTTTCCCAGGCCACAAGCATGGAGCTGGATGGGAAGTGGGGCTGCCGGGATTAGACCCGGTGCCCATATGGGATCCTGGGCGCGTTCAAGGCGAGCGCTGGGCCCGCCAACCTTACTTTTTAAATAAAATGACAATATGGGCAACCTTACTTTTTAAATAAAATGACAATATGGGCCCTGCGCTGTAGCCTCGTGACTAAAGTCCTTACCTCGCACACGCCAGGATCCCATATGGGTACCGGTTCTAATCCCGGCAGCCCCACTTCCCATCCAGCTCCATGCTTGTGGCCTGGGAAAGCAGTAGAGGACGGCCCAGAGCTTTGGGACCCTGCACCTGCGTGGGAGACCCGGAAGCGGTTCCTGGTTCCCAGCATCGGATTGGCGCGTACTGGCCCGTTGTGGCTCACTTGGGGAGTGAAACATTGGATGGAAGATCTTCCTCTCTGTCTCTCCTCCTCTCTGTATATCCGGCTTTCCAATAATAATAAAAAAAAAAATCTAAAAAAAAAGTAAGGTTGGCAGACACACACACACACACACATACACATCGTTTATTCACTGGTTCATTCCCCAAATGCCCATAGCAATGAGGGCTGGACCAGATGAAACCAGGAGCCCAGAACTCAGTCCAGCTCTCCCATGGGGACGACAGTAACCCAAGCACTCCAGCTGTTTCCTGCTACCTTCCAGCGTGCATATGAACAGAAAGTTGAACAGGAAGTGAAGTCAGGACTCCAAGCAGGCACTGTGGTACCGGATGTGCATTTCAAATAGTGACTTCCCCACTGAAGCAAAACCCCGCCCCTCGGTGTATTTTTCACATTCCAAAAGACACTTGGTTTGCGGCTAACGTATTCACTGTAACCATTGAAAAGTGCCTGTTTATTGAAGAGGCAGAGAGCCACAGAGAGGTTCTGTTTGCTGATCTACTCCCCCAAGAGGCTTCAGACACAAGGAGCTCCATCCAGGTCTCCCACATGGGAGGCAGAGACCCATTCACTGGAGCCATCCCTGCTCCCTCCCAGAGTTCCCAGGAAGCTGTCGCCGGAAACTGGAGGCTGCTATGGAAGCCCAGGGTTCTCCGAAGTGGGATGGAAGGTGCCTTACCCAGCCTCTGCACCGAGTGGCCAAACATTTCCTTTTCGTTGTGTTCTTCAACTTGGAGAATCATGCGGCACCCATTAGCTGGTGGCATGAGGAACAGACATGGAGTCAAACCTTAGTGTGCCCCAAGACACTGAGCTCCGTGAACCTTGGTGTATTCATCTGTGAAATGGAGCCCTCAATGCCTTTGTGTCGGGGCTCCATGGGATCGGATTCTTCTCACAGTCTGCCCTGGGTTTTTTTTTTTTTTTTATGTCATTATGTTGGCTCCCCACCTCTGCTCTCCGCTACCAACCCCCATCAGAATTTTTTTTTTAAACATGTTGACATAGTTGACTGGTGCCTGCCTTTTTTTGGTTTTTCTTTAAAGTCCCAGTGAACTGTCTCTGCTGCATGTTCTCAGGATCACAAATGATTAGGGTCCTTTGGTGCCCAAATGCATTCCAGATGGGCAGGGCTCGCCTGGTAGCATCCATGCTGGGGCTCCCCCTGCACAGCGGCCGGCGGCTCTCTGAGATCTACCAGCTCCGAGGGAAAGATGGAAAAGGGGTTACTCAGACCCCGACGGAACTGCCCATCACTGCCCCCCAGACGAAAGCTAATATTGTTCCAGCCATGGGCAGGAATGCAGAGAATGTTCTGTGAAGTTTTATCTCCCTGTGACTCTCCGTTTTAATCACTGTCAGGAGGCGACCTCAAGCGCTGGGCAGGGACTTGGCCTCCCCCATGTGGGCGATTGTCCTGGCCTGCGAGGGACCCAGGACGAGCCCCTGCCCCTTGCCTCAGCTCCTCTGCCACTTGCTCCTGTGGTAGAAATGAAGCAAGCTGACGTCCAGGGCCGGATGCACCAGAGTTAGGATCCCGTCCGCACAGCGCGTTTTCTCATCTCTGAAATGGGAATAACATCGCCTAACTCAGGAAGTCTGTCCCAACGTTCCCGTGGGGTGTAGCAGCCAAGTGCGCAGCTTGGATAAGAACCAACAGAAGCGTGCGCAGCGGCACGTCTCTGCTAGGCCATTGTAGACTGAGCTTTTCATGACTCTTCTGGCTGACAAAACAAAACAATAATAAAAACCCTTATATTTTCTGGTTTGACACAGTGGCTTAGTAAGCGAAACCTCTGACAGCGGCACTGGCATCTTACATGGGTTCCAATTCTTGTCCTGGCTGCTCCACTTCTGGTTCTGTTTTCTACTTATGGCCTGGGAAAGCAGCAGAGGATGGTTCGAATCCTTGGGAACTTGTACCCACGTGGGAGACCTGGAAGACACTCCTGACTTCCGGCTTCAGATCATGGCCATTTGGGGAAAGAATCAGCATTTGGGAAATTATTCTGTCTCTGTGTCTCCTTTTCTGTAAATCTTTCAAATAAAAATGAATACACCTTAAAAAAAAAAGCTGTTAATAAGGCGCATGTCAGAGATGGAGACCTATCTAGAGAGACGGAGATGGTGCGTTTGTCGCTTCACTTACCGATTGCCAGTTACATCTGCAGCTGAGTCAGGCCAAAGGCAGGAGCCAGCAAGCCCCTCTGGGTCTGTTGTGTGGATGACAGGCAGTCAAGCATCCCACCCACCACCCGCTACCTCCCTGGTGAGTGAGTAGGCAGCTGGATGGAAGTGGGGCAGCCAGGACTGCTGGTACAGGATTCTAGTGCCAAAGTCAGAGGGCGAGCCTACTATCATTTCACTGTGGCAGACCGAAAACTATTACAAAATGGGCACTTGGAAGGGGGACGCAAGCATTGTGAGTGGCAGTCTAAAGTGAATCCACCCACACCCCTTGGCTCTGTGGGTTACAATCCAAAATGCTCTCTAAGACTTTCCATCATCTGGACTTTATTTCATCTGCACTTCTATTTCCCACTTGTGTGTTCAAGGCCAAGCTACTTAGCCTCTTGGTACCTCCTCTTTCCTGTGGATTAAACGGGTTAATGAGAGTGACTGCCTGTGGCTGATTTAATCAGTTGCTACAAGTAAATAGTTTAGAAAATGAACAGGGAGGAGTGGTCATTTTTTTTTTAAGATGTCGTTAATGACTTTGTGGAAAGAGAAACAAAGAAAAAATTTCTCTTACAATAACTACTAAAAAGCCAAATATTTAGAAATAAACTTAACCAAAGAAGTGACAGTGAAAACAAACAAAGTGAATGTGAAAACTAGTGAAAGAAATCAGCAAAGACACACACACACACACAGAGATATTCCTTGTCCACGCAGTGAATGTTGGAAACATGAATATCATTAAGACGTCTGCGCTACTAAATCAATCTACAGATTCAATGCAGGCTCTATTAAAATATCAACGACTTTCTTTACAGAATTCGAAAACACAATCCTGAAATTTATATGGAATCCAGAAGTACCCAGGATAGCCAAAATGATCCTGAAGGAAAACATGAAGCTGAAGGTATCACAGAATCTGACTTCAAGGCATACCACAAAGCTATAGTAATTAAAACAGCATGACACTGACATTAAAAGCGAGACAAAGATCAAAGGGACACATAGAGCGCCCAGAAGTGAACACATGTAGATATATGCCAACCACTTGTTGACAAAAAGTGCACAGACCATACACTGGAGGAAAAAAATCATCTTTCTGATAAATGGTGTTGGCAAAACGAAATGTATATTTGCAGAAGAATGAAATTAGATCCCTGCCTCTCGTGATACATAAAATCCAACTCAGCCAGGGTCGAGTCATCTAAATTTGAATCCTGAGACAATGAAAATGCCAGACCAAAGCATAGGGGAATCACTTTGTGACACTGGTGTAGGTACTGACTTTTGGGAGAAGACCCCCCAAAGAACAGGCACCAAAAAGCATTAGTAGGCAAGTGGAAGTATCATAAAGCAAAGCCAAGGCAGAAGCTTCTAGAATGAAGAGGTAGGTAGCCAAGAAAATGGGAAAAAATTCTGACAAAGAATTAATGTCTAGAAGATAGCAACAACTCAAAAATCAATCTAAAACAATCAGGTTAAGAAGTGGGCAAAGGACTTCCACATACAGACCTCAGAAGAAGAAATAAAAATAACCAAGAAATATATGAAGAAAGCGTCCAGGCATTGGGAACCACAATGAGATATCACCTTACCCCTGGCAGATTGGCTGTTTTCCAAAATACAGAGGCTGACGGATGCTGTCGAGGGTACGGGAAAGGGAAGCACTATTCCCGGGAGCCAAAATATGGGATCAGCAAAGGCCCATTATTAGATGAATGAATAGAGAGTGTGAGGCACACACATGCTCATATTACATTCAGGTATAAAGAATGAAATTCTGTTATTTACATCAAGATGTTTGGAACTGTAGGACATAGAGGTGAGTGAAATAAGCTGTGAACAGAAAGACAAGTATGGCATGTTCTAGCTTACAAAATGAAGCAAACAAATAAGGGGCTGGTGTGATGGCTCAGTTGGTAATCCTCCACTTGCGAGTGCTTGCATCCATATGGTTACCAGTTCATGTCCCAGCTGCTCCACTTTTCATCAAGCTCCCTGTTTGTGATCTAGGAGAGCAGAGAAGGATGGCCCAAAGCCTTGGGACTTTGTATCCACATACTCCTCAGTCCTGCTGATTTTACCTCTCGGCAACTTCTCCATTTCGCCACTGGTTGCCTTGCCGCTCCATCTGCAGAGTACATTTCACAGGGACGGATCATGGGTTTAAATGGCAGCTGTCAGCGAAGCGCTAGAACAGTGCCTGCTGCAGGAGAAGCCCGTGTCTGGGAAGCCATAGGCTGGGCCTTTTTTCACTGTACCCTAATTGTCCTTATATATACATATTTTTCTCTTTCTTTTTCCCTAAGAGTGTGAATACCTTCTGAGCAGACATTGTGTTTTATTCATCTTTCTCCTCAATATTTGGCATCTACCAGGGGCACTTCAGAAAGATCATGGAAAATGGAATGAAGAGATAGGTTTGTTTGGATGGATGCAAAGTTCAATGATTTATTTAAAGATTCCACTTTGACCAGATTTCTTTCTTTTTCTTTCCCTGTCTTCCTTCCTGTTTATTTATTTGAAAGGCAGAGTTTTAAAGAGAAAGAGAGAGAGAGAGAGAGAGAGAAAGAAAGTAGAGGTAGATGGTTCATTTGTTGGTTCACGCTCCAAATGCCTAGCACAGCAGGGCTGGGCCAGGCTGAAGTCAGGAGCCAGAAGCTTCTTCCAGGTCTCCCACGTGGTCACAGGGGCCAATCACTTGGGCCATCCTCCCCACGCCCTTAGCAGGGAGCGGGATCAGAAGTGGAGCAGTTGGAACTTGAACTGGCTCCCACTTGGCATGCTGGCACCACAGACAGATACTGAAGTTGCTCTGCCATGGCCCTGGCCCCTGGGTATGTGTTTTAAAATCCCATTTCTATTAACTATTGTAAAGATGGCAGTTGTTCAAGCTGAGGTAGTCAAAACTATCAATGGGGTTTTTATTAGATCTCAACAGCTTAAGTGGAACTTTAACTGAAAGATTAACAAAAGTGTCCGTAAGAGAGGAAGTGAGTACACACACATCTGTAAGTTACGGTAGTGAACGTGGCGTCAGAGTTGGACAGGAATGGAACCTTAGCTATTGGAAGAGAACAGATCTTCTACAACTGGGTTCTGGGCCTATGAAAGCTACTCTGTGATAGGAAGGACCACATGACAGGAGGTGGGAGGCTGGTTGAATCAGTGAAAGGCACTGGAGGAACTGGCCTTTGAGAGGAGAGCAGGATCCTCCTCTTTCTTCTGAATTGCAAAGCAACTTCCGGATGGGTTACAGAGGAGCACAGCAAATCAGAAAAAGCAGTAGCAATCTGAAAGGGAATGTGTGTGTGCTTATTGGGTTTTGACATTAACTGTTAGTCCATCTGGATTGTTGTTTCAAAATAAGAAGTTATTTTTCTTCTTCTTTTTTTTTTTTTTTTTCCTTTTAAGATTTTTCTGTCAGCAGGGGGAAACAAACAAAAAGCTGGAAGCAGAGCTGGGTCAAGCTTAAAAAAAAGTATTCAGGAATTGAAAGACACTATTAAAAGGCCAAATATAAGAGCTATGGGAGTCCCAGAAGGTGCAGAAAAAGAACCTGGAATTAAAAGTGTATTCGATGAAATAATAAGGGAAAATTTCCCTAATCTGGAGGAAGAATCGGGAAATGACATCTAGGAGGGGCACAGAACTCCCAACAGACTTATTTATATTAGAAAGTCAGATATACAGAGAGCAGGAGAGACAGAGAGGAAGATCTTCCGTCCAATGGTTCACTCCCCAAGTGACCACAACAGCTGAAGCTGAGCTGATCCAAAGGCAGGAGCCAGGAACCTCTTCCGGGTCTCCCATGTGAGTGCAGGGTCCCAGTGCTTTGGACCATTCTCGACTGCTTTCCCAGGCCACATGCAGGGAGCTGAATGGGAAGTGGGGTTGCCGGGATTAGAACTGGCATCTGTATGGAATCTCGGCACGTTCAAAGCAAGGACTTTAGCCACAATGCTATCACACAGGGCCCCAAAAGGCGTGTTTCTTTCAGGTTGAGTGTTTCACTCATGAAACTTGTTTTACTCATGAGCTTGTGAACCTTGATTGGGTCCCTTCCCAGAGCTGGGAAAGGTGAGTAGGAGCAGCAGGGCTGACCTCCTGGGGGACCTGGACTCATTCCACCCGCTGCCTTCCCACTCCCAACTCAACCACGGCTCTGTCCCCGCTGGACAGACTGTGGCCAGCTCAGAGCAGGGTTGTCAGATAAAATTGAAATTCAAATTGCCTCTGGAAACTGTACGGGATATACAGGGGGTCTTCTAGAAGCTTATGGAGGAAAAATAGATTATGAATATATTCAATGTGGATTTTCGAACGCCTGGCACCAAGAGAAGTTTCTCTTTTAATTGCATTTTCCATGTTCTTGTATTTATACTCAAATCATTTTCTTTTCTTTCTCTGGAAATCAAGCTTACCTGGACTTCTTGTGTTTTCATCAGCTAAATCTGAGCATTCTTCCTCGGCTGCACTGCTGAGAAGACCCCGGCTGCTTTCCAGGCCCTTCGGTGGGACCCTTGGATGGGAATGGAGCTGAGAGAAGCAGAGACGCATTCCGTAAGCTGTGAGTGCTGAGTGGGGGTGAGGGTCGCTCTCCACGGGTGGCTGCTGCGTTCCTTGAGTGTGTGGCAGATGGAAGACTCACCTGCACTCCAACTACGGTCTGTCATGATGGACTCATCTTTCTGAGTCCAGCGGATTGGGTATAATGCCAGCTAGGTAGCTGTGTGCGTTTGAGCAGGCTCCCTGAGACCCTGTGTCACCATTTGCAAAGCAAGGGTTGTGGTGCCTCCCAGGGCGTTTGCATGCATTAAATAAGAAAACAGGGGAACAGCACTGGTTGGCAGAGAGTGGTCATAAGGCTTTGTCGTGGGGGTGTTGCAGGACAGAGAGAAAAGCTCCGCTTCCTTACAGTCCAAGGGAGCCTGCGCATCTAGCATTCTGTTTTCCTATAGTGAGATATGAGTTCGTGTCCCGTGTTTCTTATTTATTTATTCCCACTTCAAATATTGTCATTTCTCCAAACCTCTTTAGCAAGCATTGTCTTCTGCAATCCTCAGGGCGTGTTAGATGGATCCGACTGACTATCTTCTCTTTAGAGTTTGGGAAGTGGAGTGTAGAGGAATGGCTGGGGTGTGGCAGCTGCCAGAATGAACCCTCAGCTCCGGGCAAGCAGGCCCAGCAGATTCTATGTCCATTTTGTTTGTTTGTTTGTTTTAAACAGATCTGATCTCAAGATAGCTCACAAACTATCTTTTAAGAGCAGATTTTTTTTTTTTTCCCAAAAGAAAAAAAAAAAAACAAAACTGGAGTGCAGGGAAGAAATCGGTTTTCTCCTGTTTCACAGAGCAGGAAGTAGTGGAAGTGGCATTCAAACCCAGATCTCACAGGGCAAGGATCCCCAGCCCGGGGCTGAAAAGCAAGCTCCCTGAGCCTGCTCTGGTCACTGTCCACAATGCCCGACTATGCAGGTGCATGGCGGCCAGTTCTCCTTCCTGTTGAAAATGTCACGTTCCACTTGGCCTATAGAAAGAGCTTTGTAAATCTGTGTAGCTGCAGGAACAAATGCATCCAAAAAGAGGTTGGAAAAACAAGGTTTTTCTGAGCCTTCATGTGGAAAAACACTGTTTGTCTAAAGGCAATATTGCATGGTGTTAATTTTAAACAAAACAAAACAAAACAAAAAGATGTTTGTGAGAGGAAAGTACCATTGCTGGCTTACTCCTTGAATGTTCACAACGGGTAAGATTCGACATGGCCGAAGCCAGGAGCTGAGAACCCAATCTGGGTACCTGAACCATCACTCATTCTTAGGGCATGCATGAGTGGGAAGCTTGAGCTGGGAGTCAGACCTTAGAACTGAGCCAAGTTCCTCCAGTGTTGGGTTTGGGCATCTGAACTGCTGGGCTGCTCCAGAAACGTGGTCTTTTGACATCAGGGTAGAGATCCCTTCCACGTAGAGTTTCAGCCTTTGGGTGGAAGTACCAAGCAGGTTCACCTGTGTTGGGGAGCAGGACATCAGTTGATCTGGGATGGCCTGCCGAACACTCGGAGTGGCGGAGTGCAGGACGCATGGCCAATATCCTGTGGCCAGGAACATTTGCAGGGTGCACAGTGTTGGGCCTGTGTGGCTGGCTGAGGCAGGGGGGTGTTCTGAAACCTCAGAACAGCCTGTTCTTGTCACAGACCACGAGCAGCCAGTCGGTCAGGATTCCACTGCCTCTTGCAGAGAACAAACAACCCTGGGTGAGCCCAATGAGTGCAACCCAGCCCCACCTCCTTTCCTTCTTGCCCTGGCCACCGACAGGCCTGGATGGGGCACATCTGCTGTGGGCCAAATCTCGGGGAGACATTCAGGAGCAGTTAATGCCTGAGAAGACCTACTCAGACACTGTGACTCAGACGAAAATCCCGAAAATGCCCAAGAACGAGACAAAGGAGGCCGGGGCTGACCTTTATTCAGTACCAACTGTGTGTAGGTGATTGAACCAGCAGGATGTTTTCTTCTCCCAACTCTTCTTCCAGTGACCACTGTCTTGCAAATTTGGATCTCCAGTAATGAGGGAGGAGCAAGTTGTGACAGAGTAGGTTAAGCCACCCCCAAGTGACACTGGCATCTCCATAGAGGGTTTATGCTAGTGCCGGGTGCTCTGCTTCCGATCTGGCTTCCTGTGAGTGTGTTTGGGAAGCAGCAGAGGGTGACCCAAGTCCTCCAAGTTTTTGCACTTCTGCCACCCTTATGGGAGACCTGGTTGGAATCCCACCCAACCCCTTCCCCCCGCCCCGTTTCAGCTTGGCCCAGCTCCAACCATTAGAGCCATTTGCCGAATGAACCAGTGGATGGAAGAACTCTATAGCTCTTCCTTTCTTTCTCTATCCCTCTGGCTTTCAAATGAACGAGTGCATAAATCTTAAAAACAAAGCAAAGCAAAAATCCCAGCAGCTAGAAGCAATGCAGAAGTCAGGCAGACCTGGAACTTTCTAATCCCTTTCCCCATGATGAGACAGTGTGGCCAGGGAACCTCAGGGCTGCCCACTGTGGGCTGGAGTCAAGCTCTCAGTGTGACACACCAGGCCCCTGCGACCTGACTTTGGCACTGTGCCATCTGCCCATGTCCACACACTGTTGAAGGTGTTCACTGAACCACTCTGTCAGCAGCACACGCTGTGCCTGTTGAGGCTCCTGTGGGCTTAGGCCACTCCTATCCCCAGTGTTCTGTAACCATCCTTCTCCAGTGCCCAGGGCCAGTCCTAGTTCAGAAGTGCCAGTCACCACTGTGGTACTTGGCCCTTGACCTTGCAGAGACAACACCACCTACACCCCCAAAGTGGAGCCTGCTGCTTCCTTCAGGTCCCTTAAGATAGTATGTAGGTCATCGTCACAAGGAAAGACGAATGATCCCATTTTCATCAAAGTTCCGTATTCCCTGGGCTGAGCCTCCACACCCAGTGAGCACATGGTCCTTGTTTACAAGTTAACCCCCATGCTAGACCCCGCTTTCTCTGGGAGCAGAACCATGGGGTACCCCTTATACTTAGTCCTTGTGGCCACAGTTAAAAACAAAACAACAAAACAAAAACAACATACCTGTAGGTCTGATATATGCTTGTAGGATTAATCAGGAAACAAGAGAGGGAGTGGTCAGATAGGAATCAGACAAGAGGACCTGTGTGTGGTTCTGTTCTGGCATCCTGTCTCCTGGCTGAGCACAGGGCATGCGTCATGGTGCTACCTGCTCTCCAAGCAATCTGCTCTTTTGACAAATGCCTTTGGTGGACTGCTGGTCTCCCCATATCTCCAGTCATACCACTGAGGTGATTTTCCAGTGGGAAAATGGCAGTTTCTGGTCCACTCAGAAACAGTCCCTGGCCGTTCTTTCTTTCTTGTCCCTTCAATTTAATTTTAGTATTTCCCAGAGCAGTGTATTGCCATAAAGATCCTTTAATACAGTTGCTAGATTTAGAAACGGAAGCTGTACTTGTGGATGATTCTGTTGAAGCTGGAGAAGAAAAATATCTTTGTGTCAATAAGGATTTTATCATAAGCCTGGTATTAGCTTTTCATTCTTTGCAATTAACGTTCTTAGGGTTGGGCAGCGGGTGGAGAACAACCAATATCTGTTGGATACCTGCTGTGGCCATGCTAGTTGGTCTGTGTTACGATGTGACACTAACAAGGGTTCAGTTTAGGCATTAGCACATCCCAAGCTGTTGTGGGACAGTAGGTTAAGTGTCTGGAATGCCCACATCCCTCATTGGGGTACGGGATTGAGTCGCTAATACTCAGCTTCCAGTCCAGCTCCCTGCTAATGTGTGACCTCAGAAACAGTAGATGACACTCAAGCTTGGGTCCCTGACATTGATGATGGAGAGCTATGCAAAGTTCCTGGCTCCTGGTTTCAGCTTGGTCCAACCTCTATTCTTGCAGCCATTCTGAGATGTGAACCCTAGATAGATGATCTGACTCTGTCTCTGTCTCTGTCTCTCTCTCTCTTTTTCTCTGTCTGTCAGTCTCTTTTTAAAATCAATTGACCAATCTTTCAAAAATACTAAAAATATACTTGTTGTTTTCGTAATAACAGTGTATCAGTCCTCGTTTGGTTCTACCAAGAAACCATTCAGTTCAGGTGTATCTGAATAAATGTTGAAAGTTGGTTAAACAACTTGGGAGAAAATGAAGTGGCTAACAGGACAGCTTCATCAACACCCAACCGCCATTGAACATGAATGTCTCCTTAAGTAATGCATTTGAAACATCAACTGAAGATTTCGCTTCCTCTCTGCATATTTCCTTCTGCATATTTCCTTCAGGATTTTCTACTTTTTCTCAAATTCATGTTTCATCATTTATTCTTGCTCTTCCTTGTAATAGGAAAAGGTTGGACACAATAAATATTCACTTAGGAGAGAGTAACTTGAAAGACCAAGGTGAGAGGAAAAATTTGAGACAGCCGCTCCTAGTAAGGTGATTTACACGAATGATGGAATGTTACAAAATAGTAGGGTCATTTTTGAAACCTGCTATTTCTGCTTAGGAGGAAGTAACTTCATCTCTCGCCACAGCTGAGAGTAGCTGGGTAGAATGGCGGGGTCAAGGGGCTCTTTCTGCAGTTTTCCTTTGTTTCTCTATTGATTCTAAGAAAGCAACTGAAAGGCAAAGTGCCAATGAATGAAATAGTGAATTTTGATTGATTGAGAGATATTTAAGGGGCCAACATTGTGGTATAGCTGGCATCCCATAGGGGTGCCGGTTTGTATCCGGGTGCTCTGTGAGTTTGGGAAGTCCACCCCTGTTCAGTCCATAAGACCTCCCCTGCGGCCCTGCCTGAGCCCTTCCATCCTTGCCTCTCTTCACGGCTTTTACTACATGAAATCAGTACGTGTGTTTGTTGTGCCTCTCGTGATTATGTGAGAGTCCCAGAGGGATAGGCCCAGTCTGCTTTTGTTCCTACCTGCCTGCCCATTCAGGCTTCAAAGAATGTCCACCACACTGGAATCTCAAAAAGCACGTGTCGTGTGAATGAATGAAATAGTGAATGAAGTATAATTTCCAATATTGGCTAGGAACAGGACGACAGGTTAGAAAGAAACATCATTTCCCCTCAAAAGAAGAAACGACTGCTAGAACATGGTTGAGGTATGAAGGAATTGCCATCAGTCACCAAACCACTCCAGCGTCAGTGATACTTGGCACATAGCTATGTGCATTTTCAGCCAATCATTTTACTTGATTGTCTGGTGAAACTCCGTGTGTCCACATGGACTGTCAGCCACCTCACCAGGGATCGGAGTCCAGGTGAAAGACGAGAAACAGGGCAAGACTGGGGACCCTGGGAGGATCTCCAACTGTCCCTCCCCTACGTTATTAGGGCAAAGCCCAGACTTTTTTAAAAACATTTATTTTGTTATTTTTCACTGGAAGGCAGATTTAGAGAGAGAAGGAGAGACAGAAAGATCTTCTATCCTTTGGTTTATTCTCTAGACAGCTGTAATGGCCAGAGCTGAGCTGGTCCAAAGCCAGAAGGCAGCAGCTTCTTCCAGGTCTCCCACACGGGTACAGGGTCCTAAGGCTTTGGGTCATCCTCTAGTGCTTTTCTAGGTAACAAACATGGAGTTGGATGAGAAGTGGAACATCTGGGACACGAACTGACACCTAAATGGGATGTCAGGACTTGAAGGTGGGAGATTAGCCAGTTGGAACGTTGTGCTGACCCAAAGCCAAGACTCTTTGGATCAGGGTGCCTAACTGTATCTCCCTAGAAAAACCATCTTTTCTTTCCTTTTTAAAAAGATGCATTTATTATTTTTTGAAAGAAAGACTTTTACACATAGAGAAGGAGAAACAGAAGAATCTTTTGTCCACTGGTTCAATCCCCATATGACCACAACACTAGAGCTGAACTGATCTGAAGCCAAGAGCAAGGAGCCAGGAGCTTCTTCCCAGTAGCCCATGTGGGTACAAGGTCCCAAGGGCTTGGACCATCCTCACTGCTTTCCCAGACCACAAGCAGGGAGTCGAATCAAAAGTGGAGCAGCTGAGACATGTACTGGTGCTATGTCAGTGCTAGAAGGTGGAGGATTAGCCTGGTACACCATCATTCTTGCTCCCAAAACCATCTTTTCTTCTCACCTCAGCTCAACCAGAGTGCTCCAGTCTAGGATGGCTCTCCTGCTCCCACAGACAGGTCAGAGCCCCACACTTTCATTCCCAGAAGGGGCTCAGGAGAATACCAAGAGAATTCTCTGGCAGAAGAAGAAGAAAGGATGGGGTGAGACGCAAGAACAGGAAAGACAACAGAGGGAAGGGTTGGAAGGGTCTGGAACCTCCTAGCACACATTTCAGAGTGAATGTGAAACGAGTGAGAGAGAGCTTGCACACAGGTGTTGGGGTTGTTATTCTTGTGTCTTTGGCTCTGTGGGCCTCACCGTTCTGCTGCCTCTGTGGGATTGTGTCTGGGGGGTTGTCTCTGTCACCAGGTTCTCTATGCATCCTCCGTCCCTGAATGCGTGTGTGTATTTCGGCCCTCTTTCTGTGTGTTTGTGTGTGTGCAGGTGGGTGGGTGTCTTCTACATACACACACATGGGGATCCGCACTTACTTCTCTGGGTCAGGACATGTCAGAATTTGTGCTTGGTCTGAAAGTTGTTGCCAAGATGGACAAGACATCCAATGCACACAGACCCAGGGAGGAAAGAAGTCAAACCTCAAGAGTTACAGCCAGGAGAATGGGTTGAATGGAATGTCTGCACCCTTCCCCGTGTCTGGTCAGAGACCCCGTGTAGATGCCCAAGGTGCTTGAGTACATGTTTTCTGGTAATTTAAAAAAGAATGATTTTTGATGATGTTCACATAGTTGATGAGGGTGGGAAGGGTCGAGGATCAGGCGATAGTAGGTGAGATCATTGGTTCACATTTTCTTTTTCTGCCTGTATATGGGGGAGAGGGGAATACAAGACGAGAAACCATTCCCAGCCTCCCAATTGCTGCATTATGAAAAGATGCAGAACTGCCACCCGATGTCATCCCAGGGTCCCCAGTGTGGAGCATTTCCTGAGGCTTCTGCTCATGTGGTTTTGATAGTTCTGAGATGATGCCTGTATTGCTACTTTAAGGATGAGGAAGTCCTTCCGAGGTTGATTGGCTGTCACAGTCCACCCCTGAATCTCCACTGGCCCAGAAATTTGCTGTCAAGTTTCACTGGAGCAGTTGATCAGTTTGTTCTGCCCTCCATCTGCAGCAAACCAGCCCAGCCCTGCCCAACACATGCTTGGCCCTCAAGTACCACAGGGGAAATTGCCACCCAGTCAGAGTGACCCCAGTAGCCCCCACTGGGCTGGCCCCCAGTTCTGGTTCCTGTGCCTGCCAGCATGTAAAGCAGATTGGTCCAGTCTGTCCCACATCTCATTGAGATCTTGTATACATCATCAGGCACTGAGGTCTAACTCAACCCAACTGACTCCACTCTCCAGCCCATACTTGTGTCAGCAGGTACCACCACCTGTTCAGCCAGGGCTCATTCCCTGGTGTTTATTTTAAAAATATATAGGAAAGACAGAGTCACAGAGAAAGAAAAAGAAGGAGAGACAGAAAAATCATCCATCCACTGGCTCATTCCCAAAATGGCTGTTGTTGGGCTTGGCAGAAGCCGGGAGCCACGAGCTTCTTCTGGGTCTCCCGTGTGGTTGCAGGGGACCAAACACTTGGGTCATACTATGCCGCTTTGCCAGGCACATGAGCTAGATGGGAAGTGAGCAGCCAGATCTTGCACCAGAGCCCAAATGGGATACTGCTACCACAGTAGCAGTGGTTATCCACTGTATCATAGCTCTGTCCCCCTTGGGATTTCTAAGCTGCCATCCTCTATCACCATCCACGAGTTTTTGGATCCAGGACACTTCTTCCCCACTCCCAGCTGTGAATCTCAACAGCTGTGGATGTTCAAGTTTCTTAAGCAAGATGATAGACAATTTGCATAAGACTTACACAGTTTCCCATATACTTTATTTTTCATTTATTTAAAAAAAATCTATTTTTATTGGAAAGGCAGATTTACAGAGAGGAGGAGAGACAGAGAGGAAGATCTTGCATCTGATGGTTCACTCCCCCAATGGCTGCAACTGCCGAAGCTGAGCTGATCTGAAGCCAGGAGCCAGGGGCTTCTTCTGGGTCTCTGACGCAGGTGCAGGGTCCCAAGACTTTGGGCCGTCCTCTACTGTTTTCCCAGGCCACAAGCAGGGAGCTGGATGGGAAGTGGAGCTGCCAGAACACAAACTGGCACCCAGATGGGATCCTGGTGGTTGCAAGGTGAGGATTTTGCCACTAGGCTTACATGCTGGGCCCTCCCATACACTTTAAATGTTAAAGGTTATTTATAATACCTAAGACCATGTAAATATTCTTCCAAGAGTTATGACCCTGCATCTTTCGGAGAAAATGCCAAGAATAAAGCCTGCACAGGAAAAGGCGTTTGGCCTAGTGATTCAGTTGGCTGGAAGGCCCTCATTCCACAGCCGAGGATCTCTGCTGGGTTCCTGGCTGCACTGCTGCTCCCAGCTTCCTGCTCACGCACACCCTGGGAGGCAGCAGGTGCAGGCCCAAGCAGCTGTGTTCCTGCTGCTCCCGACTTCCACCTCCCGCCTTCCTAGCCGCTGCTCGCCATTGGGGAGTGGACAGCGAATGGGAACTCTGTGTCGCTCTACTTCTCAAGAAACAAACATTACGTCATGCAGTGAGTACATACGCAGGGCAGGGATAATTTTTTGGATATCGTCTCTTCCACCCTCAGTTGATTGAATCTGCGAATGCATAGCCGGCGGGTCCAGAGGGCTGACCACTCTGTTCTATGCTTCCTACTTTTCCCACCCCCTCTGCTCTCTTCCCAGAGACCCTGGCTCCAGCCTCTGCTTCCTTCCTCAGGGTTTTGCTTCTACACCTCCCATAGGAGACCGGCTCAATGCACAGAACACGGAGGACTTTGCTTTCCTGGGTCCCTATGGGGTCAGCATCACATCCATTCGCAATACCTGCAGTGTGCCATCTCCTCTCACCCCCAAGTGGCCTGAGAGCTGCTGCCACACAGGGACCGCACTGGTCTGACCTTGCCTAGCCAGAACCCCGTGCCTGCTTTCCCATTTGTAGAAGTGCAAGCAGCAAGCAATGAGGGGGGAACTTGAGCTCTGCATCCTTGGGCATCATGCTGTTCTACCACAACCTGCTGTGGGCCCTGTCTTGCACTGCTTAGGCCTCTGTTTCTCCCCCTGCAGACTGCAAAGCACCTGCGTGCTGGACACACAGCTCTTGTTGCAGGGAGCACTCGGCTTCCTCCCTTCCTCTCCCAAGGACCGCCTAGAAAAACTGGGACACAACTTCCCTAGCAGCCCTTTGCAAAGCACCTCCGTTTTATGAGCAACTCTCTCAATTGCTGTATTGTGAACAACAAAGAAATGTTTGAGGAATGCACGTTAGTCTGAAACCACCTCAGACAACACGGGTTTGGGATCCTTCAAGAGATAATCTGACAGAATCTGCAAGGAAAGAAGTCAGAGACATTTTACACAGATTTAGCAATTCTTCCTCGGGGTATGACCTCAAATTACAAGAGCTGGATGTCATGGCAAATAAGCCTTTTAAAGCTCTGCTTGAAAAAGCAGTGCTGAGCGGCTCTTTTGTGGCAAGCACCAATATACACACACTCAGAGAATGAATAAAATCCCCACTGTGCTCATGTCATGTAAATGCAAGGGGGAGGGAAGGGAGGGCAGGAAGCCCCGGATCCCAGGGCGGTCAGATGGAAATGAGAAGAAAGGCCTGGAAAGCTGTGCTGCATGATGTGGATGTCAGAGGTGGCTCTGAGAGGCAGGCTTTTCTGCAGGGTGGCGGCACTGGCAGCCAAGCCAGTGGGTGCCATGGCTGTACGTATGGAGAGCTGTGTTTGTGGATTGCTATGGTCATGCCATGGCCAGTCATTTTCATTGTTTCCTCCCTTGCATAATGGAAAGGATAAATAAAGCAAGCAGCCCTTTGCCTCGGTTAGCTCCAGCCCTGGCAGTGTGTGCTTCCATATTGACTCTCTGAGTTAGTGATGGAACGTGATACCCTAACTTTGGGCAGGTGCAGAGGTTAGGGGCGGGATGGCTGCTGGGAGATCCTGCAGCTGAAATGTTTAGCACCAGAAGTGTTTCAGAAGTCAGATTTTTTGGGGGATGGGAGTGGAATTTAGGGATATTTGTAAGGACATAATGGGATCATTAACGCACGGGACCCAAGTCTGAAAGCAAAACTTGGCTTTGTTTCCTATGTATCTGATAATACAACTTGAAAATAATTTTGTGTAATGCTTTAAATAAGCTTTCTGAAACAAAGCTTCAGAGTATAGAATTTTCCGCTCCTGCTGTTATGACAGGGCTCAAAATGTTTTGGATTTTGGAGCATATCATAGTTTTAACTTTTGGGGTACACGTGCTCAACATATACCTGTACTATCCAAAATGATGATTTCGGAAAATTTTGTTGAGAGGCAGAGACCGAGAAGCAGTCGGGCTGAGTTTCTACCCACTGGTTCCTCCCTCAAATGCTTGCAGCAATTGCAGCTAGGCCAGGCTGCAGGCAAGAAGAGGCCAGAACTCAAGCCCGATCTTCCATCGGGTGACAGGAAGCCCACTATCTGAGCGGTCACCTGGTGCTGCCCACAGCGCACATTAGAACTAAGCAAGCTGGAATTAGGCGATGGAGCTAGCTTTGGAACCCAGCCAGTCTGATATCACAGATTTTAAATTTTTAAAATTAGCTGATTCTAAAAAGAGTCCTTCATTCACTCATTCATTTATTTAGAAGGCTGAGCAACAGAAAGAGAGAGAGAGAGAGAGAGAGAGAGAGAGAGAGAGAGACCAAGAGGGGACGCTTCCACTGCTGATTTGCTCCCCCAAACAACGACAACAGCCAGGGATGGGCCAGACTGAAGTCAGAGCCGGGAAGTGCAGCCTGGTTGCCCACATGAGTGGCAGGGACCCAAGCCCTTGAGCCTCATTTACTGCCTTCCCAGACTCATGAACAGGAGCAGAGGAGCCAAGACACTGGCGGGTTAGCCCACTGTACCGCAACACCAGCCCCTGATACACTTAGGCACTAACCCAGTCACCAGAGCTTCAACTCGCTGTTCTAGATTGCTGAAGACAACTCACA
The DNA here is from genome assembly GCF_030435755.1 of Ochotona princeps. Classification (NCBI taxonomy): domain Eukaryota; kingdom Metazoa; phylum Chordata; class Mammalia; order Lagomorpha; family Ochotonidae; genus Ochotona; species Ochotona princeps. Next base: position 4,187,701 of record NC_080850.1, read on the forward strand.
AGAGGCCTCGGACCCAGTTGGAAGATATTTGCTTCTTCCCTCTCTTTGGAATGTGTGTTTTGGGAATGATAGAGAAGGCCTGGGGGGCTTGAGAATGGTGGCACTTGGGAGCACGGCCACCACCCAGAGTCGTGAATCATCTTCCACGGGGGTGGCAGGTACCGTGGCTGTGTCTGTGGGGCACTCCCCAAGGAGCAAGCCCGATGCTCCATGGCTGCTTCTCCATGATTACTTAGATAACTATCTTTATTTTCAGTTTGCGGATAAAAGAAACTGAGGCTTGAGACTTTGCCCAAAGTCTCCCAGCTAGGACTCCATGGAGTGAGGATAAGATCCAGGCCTGACCTCTTCACTGTGTCCTTGTACCGGTTCTTATAAACATTTCCTACTGTTAGCATGAACTGATTGTATCAGGAGGACAGCAGACTGTTCCAGCAAGGAGCTGTAACTTAATTCTGCTGGTCATTCCTTACTGGCTGGGCTTAGGGAGTTTTCCTGTCCAGATCATTACGTGAGATCTGAGGTCTCAAAGCTCAATGCGTGGAGGTCAAGGATGCGAAAGAGGAGCATGGAGGAGCCTCGGGGAAACCATAGGGCCAGGTGGGGGCTGTGGCAAACTGGGGCCCAGGCTATCTAAAGGTGATCAGAGATCCTTGCTGCTTTTCAAACCAAGACCCCACTTCTACCAGATCTCCCAATACTTTCAGAGTCCAGAGAACCAGAATCTAAGGTATAAGAACTGTCACTAGCTCCAATCAGTCTTTCAAAATGCCCATGGAGAACCCGGCATGGTGGCCTAGTGGCTAAAGTCTCACTTTGAATGCACCGAGATCCCATATGGGCGCCAGTTCTAATCCTGATGACCCTGCTCCACTTCCCATCCAGCTGCCTGCTTGTGCCCTGGGAAAGCAGTCAAGGATGGCTCAAGGCTTTGGTACCCTGCACCCACATGGGAGACCCAGAAGAAGTTCCTGGCTCCTGACTTCAGATTGGTTCGGCTCCAGCTGTTGTGGCGGTCACTTGGGGAGGGAATCATCAGACGGAAGATCTTCCTTTCTGTCTCTCCTCCTCTCTGTATATCTGACTTTGCAGTAAAAATAAATTAATCTTTAAAAATAATGCCTATGGGGCAAATAAAACTTGGTGCCGCCTGGGCTGCTGCAGGAGAACCTTGGCACACAGAAGCTGCTGAGCACGAGGCGGTTGGGCTAGTGTGGCACTGGCAAGGACTCAGCCCCATTCTGCCTCTTAACCATCTGGTTGGCCTCCATGAACCTCAGTTTTTCTCTCTATCCAATGGGAAACACCAAGGAACTTTCCTGTGGCTTTGTTGAAAAGACACAAACATGTTGGAATGTCTGACAACACACCCAACGCTGACCTCTTGGTCCCACACTCCCTGCATTGCTCCCCGTAGCAGGGCACCACTATCCTCATGCTATCTCCTCTGCCAGAAACATAGGTATTTTCCTTTTGCCCTATGGTCATCGAACAGGTGCTGCTTCCAGAACTTTCTATTGACTGGCTTCTTCCTGTCATTCAAGCATCAACTCAACTGTCACTTCCGTGAGATGACCACATACCCAGTCCAACGCTGACATCCTGCCCACCAAACCTAGTCACCACCGCATTGCTGCCACATTGCCACATTGCCTCATCAGTTTCTCACTCATGGACTCGTTTCAGGATTTCTCACCTGTCCTCCCAAAGCAGCGCAAGGGTCTTGTGGGTCTTTGCTCACCTCTGCAGGCCTCACCTAAAACAAACCATGCCATGTAGCAGGTGCTCAACGAGTGTCCACCGATTCAGTGAGTGAGTGCAGAGAGCTGTGTGGACTAGGAGCTAGAGACGGGTGCAGTGGGGCCATTTGGCGCTGCCTTTGTCTGGAATCTTGCTGTGAATCAGCCCAAGGTCCTGCCCAGTTCTTGCTCTTTTACCCAGTCCAATGTGTTTGCTTGAGAAGCTAGTAGGGAGATTGAGATAACGCCTCCTGCAGTACAGATAGAATCAGAACTACAGGATTATACCTGAAGCCGACTACACGGCCACGGAGGCAGGCAGGCAGGCCTGTCTGGGAAAGCGGGGGGGTCAGGGAGGGAGGGGGACACAGCAGGCGTGCCCCCTCCTGCTCCTTCTCAATCCTTAGGTTTCAGTTTTCCATCCTCCTGGAAATATCTCTCTTTGTCTCCCAGCCTCCTTCAGGTTTGTGATGTGGCTAATTCTCTGCCTTTGTCTGCTAGGTCTCTCAGTAGGTGCTGGGAAGAAAGACCCGGTTGTTGCTAGTGAGTCACTAATAGCTCCCTTGGAACTTGCTAATTTAGCCTTTTACCACACCGTGGAGTAGGAGTGAGATTTACATCTTGTCTATTTCAACAGTTAATCTCTTCTACCTGTGACAGATGCGGTTTCCATTTGCATGGGTGATTAAAATATTTCTTTTTAGCAAAGAGATGCTTGCATTATCCAGAGGTAGGTTTGTCTCCAAGAGGCAGAGTAGGTAAGCAATAGTGCAAGGGGCATGTGCGTGTGACACTCATGGTGCTGGCCACGGAGCCTGATGGTTCAAGTTCAGTAGGTCTTGACCTTAAACATTCACAAGAGGTGACCCCAGTGCCTTTGCTAGCCCTGTTTCTTTCACTCTTCTCTTTCTTGAAGAGGAAGCTTCACCCCTCCCTGCTGTCCTCTTGGCCCTTCCTCTGGGGTTGCTTGCTCTGTTCCTGTCCAGGCACACCCCTTTCTTAGCAGACCCAATCCATATTCAGCTTTTGGGGCTGCACAGGTGGCTGAGCGGTTAACCTGTCAGTTAAGACATTACACTGCATGCTGCAGTGCCTGGGTTGGAGCCCTGCCTCTATGCCGGACTTTTTTTTTTTTTAAAGTTTATTTAGTTTTATTTGAAAGATTATACAGAAACAGCAGAAGAGACGGAGAGCAAGATCTTCCTTTTGCTGGTTCACTCCCCAAGTGGCCACAACGGCCAGAGCAGAGCTGATCTGAAGCTGGGAACCGGGAGCTTCTTCCCAGTGTCCTATGTGGGTACAGGGCCCCATGGACTTGGGCCATACGCCACTGCCTTCCCAGGCCATGAGCAGAGAGCTGGACTGGAGTGGAGCAGCTGGGACAGGAGCCACTGCCCATCTGGGAGGCTGGTAGTGCAGTGAGAGGAGTAGCCTGATGTACCATCATGTAGGTACCTATTCGGTGCCAGTGGTCAGGTCCCCACGTCTATGTGAGAGACTTGGATGAAGTTCCCAGCCCCTGCCAGGTTGCAGACCTTTGGGGATGGAATCCACAGATTAGAACTCTCTCTCTCTTTCTCTTCCTCTTTGACTCAAAAAAAAAAAAAAAAAATGTACACACGCACATATACATTTAGCTCTGACTACTAATCTCCTTTAACTTTTAGTTCACAACTCTTTGATACTATTAGCAGTTGCCATTGAAGAAGCTAACACTGGCTAGATCCCTAATAGGGGTTCTCATAGTCATGGTTTCAGCAATTCTAGGCTGTTGGCCTTTGTCGTCTTCATTTGACAGCGTGGTGGTGACCAAAATCGCCCAGCAGGAAGAGGCGAGGCTGCTTTTGAACTCAAGGACTGGGAACCCACAGCCGAGGTGTCCCCTCCGCCCCCCCCGCGTCCCCCCCCCTCAACCTGGCCGCTCTGCGGGTAGACTTCCAGCTCCCTGGCTCCATCACTTCTGTCCCTAGGGCTGCTGAGGTCCCCGAGCGCACGGGCGTGACTCATTCTTCTGTGGTGGAGAGTCTGGGTCCTTATGTGATCTGCAAATCTTTCATGAATCTTGGGCCATTTGGAAGCTGTCTTTTTCCAGATGACTTCAGGGGATCATGGTACATGCATCTTGTGAGAAAAAGGGGTGTCTGTGAGGGGCAGAGCCCCAGAGCAGCGCATGGACAGAGCTTTCTCTGGGGTCCATTTGCTTGCTTGCTTGCTGTAAGACCTCCATCTCTGGGTCTTAGTTCCTTATCCCTGCCTCTTAGGAAATATAGAACGCACACACAGCGTCTGGTCCTGGTGTCAGTCCTGTGTGTCAGTCCTCCCTACCTCCTCGCTGGTTTCTGCCCATCGCCCTCTGCTTGCATGAGCCAGGCTGTGACCTGTTGGGGTTTCCAACTCTCTCAACCGCAAGCGCAACGCCCCAGCGCCTGTTTCCTGTTGAGACCTCAGTGTTCCAGTCTGTAAGGATGATCATCTCTTTAGGAGGCCGTTCCATCTTTTGCAACTGTATCTGAGCCAGCCAGCATTCTAACACCCCAGCCTCGGCTTCATTGCCTTATTTCTCCCTGTTTGCCTTACATCTCCAGAAGTATCTGGAATTCCACAGTAAATACTAGCGGGAAGCTGCGGATTTGGGCGAGAGAAGCCCCGCACATATCGAAGGACTGCTAATGGCTCGTAATGTAGCTTGGATTTTTGTGCGAGGCAGGAAGACATGAAAAACAAAAATGACTGCAATGTAGAATCCACCCAAAGATTGCTTTGAAGTCCTGTTGTTTTCACTGCGGTTGAAGCAGTATCGAGATAAAATGCACATTTTCCAATGGGGACCATCCAAATGGCAGAGAAAGAGAGCCAAGTTCTGTTCCAATCTACAGGTGTCTGTTAACACCACACCCACCGAATCCCATAGACCCATGCTGCAAAAGTCTGTTCTGATGCTTTCAATCTCAGTGAGAAAGACAGATCAGGGAGAGAATGGCACTCAGCCTCCACGATGCTGTGACAGGTAAGGGGAGTCTTAAGGCAGGCAAGAGATACGATCCGAGAAGAGCTGGAGTGGATGTTTCGGGTCTAATTTTGTGGTTGGCACAGGGAACTGGGCCCTGGGGTGTCTGCTTGGGACTTGCTACTTGCAAAGAGGGAGCAACCCCTCACTGGCTGTCATAAGCAGACAGGAACCACGTTAGGCGGAGCATCTCAGGAGAGATACTACAATTCTGCTGGCGATCAGAAAGGACGGACTCCAGTGTCTCCATATTTGTCCATTATCTCTCTTCGTGCTTCCAAGTGCAGGGAGTGCAAATGTGATTGTCTTAGCCAAAACCACATAGCTCTCTTAGAGTACAGGGTAAGGGGTGGGCAATGTGGGTGGTCCTTGCATCATTAGGCACTTAGAAGGGGAGACGTGATTTCCCGAGTGGAAATGAGAGCGCCGTCACTAGGGACAGGGATACCCACTGAGTGATCTACTACAGCAAGGAAGATGGTCCCTGGAGAGCTACAGGCAAAGAGGGTGCAGTGCCAGCCAGCTCCATGGGGCTTATCAATCGACAGTCTATGCCAAGCCCTCAGGTAGACGCTGCTGAGTAAGGTGAGTAAGATCTGCAAGGAAGTTACAGGTTCTTGGACGGCCAGTCTCTGCCTTCTGGGCGGTAATGGGTTATAGCCAGGGGCAACGGATGGGAGGCATGGAGCAGCAGGTGTCCTGGCACGGTGGACAGAACACAGCATGCCAAGCCCTGGGGTGTCCCCTGAGCTGTGCTGAAGGAATGGAGGGTAGCGAGAGCAAGGATGAGAAGGGATGAAGTTAGCAGGTAAAGCTGTGTAAGTTCCCACTGCAAACCCTCTGGATCTCACAACAGTGCAATCTTGGGACTTTGCTTAGCCGAGACATCTCCAGCATCAGGTCCTCAAAGCTGAGAGTGCTGACCCAACCCCGGAGCTGACCACAGGAGGTGCAAGCCGGCACCCCGTCTAAGGAGGTACATGGTGGATGAGCTGATATTGCATCTCTGTTTCCAGTTGTTTGTCAGGAGCCCCATTGGCCTGGCGGCAAGGCACGTGAGAAGGTCAGAAAGTGGATAGGGAAGGAATGTGTAAGAATGGAGAGAAGGGATTTTTATGATGAACAAGACACGGGAATGCAGAAAACTGAATGAATGAGTGACCTACAAGAGGAAAGCAGGTAGATGAGGGAAAATGGGAAAAAGAATGCATGAAGATTTGACAGAGTTTAAACTCTGCCATTTAGCTGTGTGGTTCTAGGCCCGTTTATTGCTTTGCCTCTCACAGCCTCGTTTTTCTCATCTGTACGATGGGGCTACTTGTGACGTCTCCATTCAGAAAGTTATTGTGAAAGGGACCAGCGTTGTGGTATAGCGAATAAAGCTGTTACCTATGGTGCCAGCATCCCATGTGGGTGCCTGTTGAAGTCCTAGGAAAGCAAGGGAGGCTGGTCCCAGTGCTTGAGCCTGTACACCTAGGTGGAAGACTTAGAAGTAGCTCCTGGCTTTGGCCTGGCCCAGCCCTGGCTGTTGTGGCTACTGTTGAGTGAACCAGCAGATGGAAGATCTCTCTATAACTCTGCCTTTCAAATAATAAATAAAAATTAAAAAATCTTCAAAAAAAATAAAGAACTTGATCATGAGGAGTAAATGAGAAGGTTGACAACAAGCAGCCCTGGGGTTTAGAGTGCAAGGTCTTAGCTTGTGAGCTGCTGCAGTCAATAGATGGTAAAAGGCAGAAGCAAATGAATGGATAAAGAAAGGAAAGAAATGAAGAGGCGGGAGAGAGAGGGCAGAAGACAGTGGAGGGTCTTCCTAGATCTCCTCTCTGGCGTCTGCGGCCAGCCAGGGCCACCCTCCCTCCTGCCCAGGCCCAGCCTGTCTGATTGCAGGGAAAAGATAAGATGCCTGGGCTGCTTTTTCATCTCCAGCGGCTCCAGACCCTCCCCCACCTGGCAGCCCCTTGGCAATGGGGGCCTTCTTGAAAGTCCTTGCTGGCTCCAGATCTGTAGATAATCGGTCCCTGTAATCCTACCCAGGAAAGAAGCTGATAAAGTCCAGATGCAGTGTGAGGTCTTCAAACTCACTTTCTCTGCCCAGATAACTCCCACCCGGCCTTTCAGGAGTCCCCTTTCTGGGAGGTGCTGTGTTGGGGGATGGCTGGAGTAGGGGGCAGGGGTGGGGCGGTGAGGGATGAGGCGGTTAGGGGCTGGGTAGCACATGCATGGTGGAGTAACTGACTCTTGGTGATGTAGTGCCCCTCATCCCCGCCAATCCAGTATCTTGGAGGGTAGAGAGTGGGTGGAAAAGAAGCACTAAATCTCCACTCAGGGCAGCGTGGCTTCTATTCTTAGCTGAATTCTTCATTAACATGCAAGCATGAATTGCCTTCTCTCAGTATGCTGCGAGCACACTTGGGGAGGCCAAGAGCAGTCAGAGGGTGGAGGTCTTACCTTTGTGCTGTGAGCGCCTGGCTGATTGGCTGGACTTCTCCAGGTGGTGCAGGAAGTCTCCCATGTCATCTGAGCCCGAAGCTGCAGACCCACTGTGCTCTGCACCTGCCCACAGGGTGCAGCCGTAAAGCTGTGCCCAGGCATCAGACAGGCCTAGAGATGAATTCATTCAGCGCTTCTGTGCCCTGGCTGTGTGATGTCGGGCAGGTTGCCAGGGCTCTCTGGGCTTCAGTTTCTTCATTTGAAAGGGGGTGTAGCAGTGATCCCTGCCTCATTGACAAGTGGCAAAAGAGGGGTTTGAAACAGCAAAATGTGCCCGGCGAGGCTGGGTGGTGAGGTTGGGTTGGAGGGAGGGATCCATGGGTGATGGGACTCACCTGTTTACGCGAGACCTTATGCTCTGGGCCACAGCCACTACCCATAAGGCCATCCAGATGTGGTTCTGGACTGCGGGGTGGATGCGGAGGGCAGCAGCTTGGAACACGCCCTGCAATGAGGGAGGACTCGGGGATGAGCTGGGGCCCCCCACCCTGGAGGGAGAGGCCTCTTACTCCCTGTGACTCCCCCACCTTTGACTAACTTTCCATCCCTTTCATAAACCCATTAGGTAAATCCAACCAGATTTAAGCTTCTGACCCTACCTACTTCTAAGAGGATTTAAGGTATTTTCAGATTAAAACGCAGAGCCTAATAAGACTTTTAAAGAGATAGTCCCCTGCTCAAGCTCATAATGAGAAAAAAAAAAAAGCCACAATTGAAACTGCCAGAGATGCCCTTTGTCCCTATCAGATGGGCAGAGATTGAGGACTGATAATAGCAGGGCTGGGGAGTTTCTGGGGAAGCAGGTATGCTGGCCCCTCATGGAGGAAGTCAAACTGGGGCGGTGATTGGGTGAAGGTTCCTCAAATCAGAACAAATCAGAACGTGCCTTTCGTTTGACCCTGCTGGTCGAGTCCGCACGTTCTTCCCACATACACAGGCGTTGGTATTCGTACAGGAAGAGCCATGGTGCAGTTTCCCTGTTGAGAAAAACATCGAAGCTGCAGGAATGTCCACTCTTAGGGAACTGGATAAATCACCACCACCACTGATACGCAGAGAAAAATCACACACTCTGGTGGGGAAACAGTGTGGATTGTAAGCTCTCTAGATGTGTCTGTGCCCTGAGGAGCTTTGAATTGACCATGACTGTGGCCTCTGGAGAAGGAGCTGAACTCCCGGGGCCCAGAAGGGATGGGAAGATGCGCCCATCATTGTACTTTAAAACTGCTTGAGGTTAAGCCCCCTGCCTGAGTCAGCGCCTCCCAGGTGGGTGTGGATTCGTGTCCCAGCTGCTCCATTTCCAACCTAGTTCATTGTTCATGCTCTTGGGAATGCAGCAGCAAAGGGTGACCCAAGTGACCTAAAGGGTGACCCTGCCATCCTTGTAGGAGACCCAGATGGAGTTTCAGGCTTCTGGTTTTGGCCTGGCCCAACCCAGGCTGTTGCAGCTATTTGGGGAGTGAACCAGAGAATGGAAGATCTTGCGCTCTCTCTCTCTCTCTCTCTCTCTCTCTCTCTCTCTCTCTCTCTCACAACTCTGTCTTTTAAGTAAATAAATAAATGAATCTTTAAAAGCAAAACTGAACAGCCTGCTATGGGGTGTATGGATTGTCAAGCAAATAAATAAATATCTAATTATAAACTAAGTAACTTAATATATAGTTATAAACTAACTAAATGTATAGCCTCTCCACAGAATAAAAATAAACAAGCAAACACCAACAAACGCAGCCTGACGGAAAAGAAAAAAAGTAGCGATAACCCACATGAAATTGACCCCAGAAGAGCAGAGCACATGACCGACCGGACCCTGAATACAGAAATGAGATCAGTATCAGTATCATTTTCATCCATATCAGTAAATACATAGAAGCTGGCGATCTTCAGAAGGAAGCAAAGTCAATGCTCTCAGACACTTGGGCTGAGCAATTTTACAATACTTGCATAACCCAGCAAAATGGGGGCAAAATGGCAGTCAGCTCGGGCTGCAAAGCTTGCATTTTCTGCCATCAGAAAGCCTCATGTTTGTCTATAGAGAGAACATGTCCCCCAAGCCAACAAGCGGTCATCAGCTGCCCCCTTGCTATCTGGGCCCTACCTGAGAATCAGAACTGCCTCCTTATGCTGTCCTGGATGGAAACCCTCCTGTTCGTGGGCACAGCCCCTGCTGCCACCCCCGGGGAGAAGCTGACAGGCACCCCCGGGGACCAGCAGATGGTGACGAAGCCATTGGAGCAAGACGTTGGGGTGTGAATCTGTCTCCGGATGAACCTGTCTCTAGTGATACAGTGGTTTGGAACGAGGGATGTAACACAGATGAAGCTCAGTCAACTAATCTGTGAAATGGGAATAATGACCACAAACAGGAAATGATGAGTGAAATGAATGTTAATGGGTTAGCATCAGCCAGGAGCTGTTTGTGTCAGTCCTAACAGAACTAAGTAAGTACACAAATACATTTGCCTGCAAAATCCCCACTGTACAGAGACCACCACAAGCTAAAGTAACTCCTGAAAGGTTGTTGGTCCAGCATCCGTGCAGCTCCGCCTCGCACTAACGTCACGTTGGTTTTGATTAAACATTTTGGTCAAAGATCATCATTTCAAAATCTCTGATGTCATCTTCCTCAGTTTTTTTTTTCCTTTACAAACTTCCTGTGTCTCGGCCCCTGAACACGCCCATAGTTGAACATGGCATGTGGGCTCCTGTTGCAAGGCTGTGCTAATCCCACACGCAGCAGCATTAGTCATTGGAACATCTCTGTTTGTAATTTCAGGTTGACATGCGTGTGGAAGTGATCTGTGCCTTTTAGTGAGCTTTGCTCATGCTCACCCGGAAGACGCCGTCTGCTTGTGGGGTCGTAGGGGACAACTTCTCACACGCCTGCAGTGGTCACTCTGCTGGCAGAGTGAACCACTTAGGGGATATTTCCAGAAACAGAAGAAGCAGGTTCTAACAAAAGCAGAGAACATGAAGTTTTGACTGATGTGTGTGGTATCCTCCCTGAGCCTCATTCCTTCCATCAGCAAAATGGGCCCAATCACCTTAGCTGGCTGTTAGGATGATGAGTTGGAAGCAGTAAGCCAGTCAATGGCTTTAACTTCCCTGTCTGCCTTGATTAGTGAGTTTCCATGCAGATACAATGATTATGTTTCCTATGTTAGTGGAGAGCAATCAGCTCCATTCAGACGAGAGGGTCACCCTACACAGGGGGCTGAGCTTGGCAACCTGTGGTACCTGTGTATTACACACTGTGGCACCTTGGCATTGTTTTCCTGCTCCTGCCCTTAAACCAGGTGGGGAAAACTCAGCTACATTAATTTACCTTTCATCCGTGAAGCTGAGGGTTTTCTTTTTGGGTTTTCTGAGTCACACGTCGTTTTGTCCTGGGGAAGCTGCGGTATATTGAGATCCATTGCACTGCAGGTAACAGCAGCCCTCATTTGAGCGGCCAATGCCGCGGATTCAGCGGCACCCCCAGTGGCATTCGAGGGCAGCACCCTGCCCTTCAGGTCTTCCGTTCCCCGTGCTGGCTTCAAGATGGCGGCCACAGAGACAAGTTTCCATTGAGATGCTGAGACATCCGAGGGAGAGGGCTGTGACATCAGTACCACCATCCCGAGTTTAGTCCCAAGCAAGAAAGCTCGGCAGAGGTTGTCCAGTAGACTTGTCATAGGTATCATGTGAGCCATAGCTGGGTCACACACACTCACTCCCAAATCAATCATGGCAAAGAATACAGTTAGTTTGGGACCACCCATCAGGCTCAGCTGTGTGTGTGTGTGTGTGTGTGTGTGTGTGTGTGTTGGTGGGGTGCGGGGACTGGCCACTGGGAAGCCTGTGTCTGATGTCTGATCTATGGTTACAGAAGAGGATAGGTAGTAGCTTAACAGCTAAAGTCCTTGCCTTACACATGCTGGGATCCCATATGGACGCCGGTTCATATCCCAGCAGCTCCGCTTCCCATCCAGCTCCCTGCTTGTGGCCTGGGAAAGCAGCAGAGGACGGCCCAAAGCCTTGGGACCCTGCACCCACATGGGAGACCCAGAGGAAGCTCTTGGCTTCGGATTGGCTCAATTGCTTGGATCCCTGAACTCAGGAGGGAACAAGCTCCTGGTTCCTGCTTTCTGATTGGTCCAGCTCTATCTGGGCCATTGTAGCCATTTGGACAGTGAATCAGTGGATAGAAAGATTCTCTCTGTTACACGGTCTCTCTTTGTAACTCTGCTTTTCAAATGAAAAAAATCAATATTTTAAAAAACAAACATGTATTACATTGTTATTTTGTATTGCATTATGTAATTTTATTGTATGGCATTTATATTATATCAGATATTATATTATGTCATCTTGAGATGACAAAGTATTGGAAACATATGCATAAGTTCTTTGAAATTAATACAGCATTTAAAATAATTATTTATTTTTGTTGGGAAAGGCAGATATACAGAGAGGAGGAGAGACAGAGAGGAAGATCCTCCGTCCGATGATTCACTCCCCAAGTGACCACAGCAGCCAGAGCTGAACTGATCCGAAGCCAGGAACTTTTTCCGGGTCTCCCACGTGGGTGCGGGGTCCCAAGGCTTTGGGCCGACCTCGACTGCTTTTCCCAGGCCACAGGCAGGGAGCTGGATGGGAAGTGTGGTTGCTGGGATTAGAACCGGCGCCCATATGGGATACCAGTGAGTTCAAGGCTAGGACTTTAGCCGCTAGGCCACCATGCTGGGTCCACTACAGCATTTTTTTTTTAAAGGTTTATTTTTTTCTTTTGGAAAGCAGAGTTACAGAGGGAGGAGGAGAAAGTACTGGTTCACTCCCTAGACAGCTGCAAGGCTGGAGCTGGGCTAATCCAAAGCCAGGAGACGGGAGCTTCTGCATTTTCTGCATGGGTGGGAGGGGCTCAAGTTCTTGGGCCTTCCCAGGCCATTAGCCAGGAGCTGGGTCAGAAATGGAGCAGCAGAGACTTGAACCAGCATTACTGCCGGTGGAGGCTTAACATTCTATGCCACAGAGCTGGTCTCCTACAGCCTGTGACGGTGGGAAGGAAGGGGTCCCATCACATCCACCTGCTGCTCCTCTGCGGCCCCCTCAGAGGGGTCTATAACATGTACCAACAGCTCACGTGCCACATCCTTGGAAAAATAGGAAAATAATCCGGTGCACGGGCTCCAGACTCAACAGTCAGAGGACTTGGAAGCACAGACTTAGGACTGGAACCAACTGGGACTTGAACTTTGTGCGAAGGCAGTAGCCATAGCCCAGTGCCTACCTATGTTTGCCTTAATCATTCCCTGCTCACATCTCTCTTTCCCCCAGCCCCCCACCAAGGGTCACAAAGAGGAGAAACGAGTGCTCCATCTCCTAATTTTGAAAAATTGGGGGTGACTCGCAACCAAATTTTTTTACTGTGCATACTGTGTCACTCCCTTGCAAGAGCCCGTCTGTGGATTGGAAGTTGCATGTGCGGCCACCCACAGCTGATTCCACCTGTTCATTTGAGGGACAGAGAAACCAGACACCTAGGAAAGGGAAACGCTGAAGGCCATGCAGCCGTGGGGCTTGGGAACCTGGCTGGAATGTGCATTTGCGCCGCGCCGATGGGCACTCTTTCTAAAGTGCTGAGATGGCAGGTGAACTCTGCTTCCAGAAGCATCCACAGGCTTCCTTGCAGCAGCTTTCCAGGCTTTCGGAACCAGACTCCATTCTGCAGCTGTGGAGGGCCAGGGCAGGGGCAGAGCTGGCCGGCCTCTCTCTCTCTCCCTCTCTCTCTGCCACCTTTCCCTTTGATGTTGAAGTTCCAGTGCTGGCACCCTGTGAGGCAATAGCAGCCCGCTGCCTGCCCCAGCAGCCTCCTGACACTAGAATAGCTCTTGGCAGGATTTTCTGGGGACTTCAAAGGCACAAAATTGCCCTGGGATAGCTTTGAGAAGGCGCCTTCCCAGTGTGAGCAGCAGCGAGGGGAGAAGGTAGATCAAAGCGAAATCAACCTTTGGCTGTGGGGACTAGGACAGGCTGGGACTCTGCTGAGTGCCGGGCAAGAGTCTGGGGTCAGAGGCTTGTGCTTCGGGCTGTTTGCTCCCCACTTGTCATATAACAGGAGCCTGGGGGCTGGTGGGCAGGCCTGTGCTGACCAAGCGTTTCCCACGTTGTCTTCTGAGCCCACATCGATCTCCAGTCTCTTGGGCTTCCCCAGGCATGGCTGTGCCCCAAGGGAGAAAGAAGAAGAGGAGGAGGAGGAGGAGGAAGAGGAGCCACTTGGGGTGACCTGCTAGGAGCCGGAGATTGCATGGGGGCAGGGCGGCCAGCCAAGTGCTGCTAAATTTCTTCCTCTTGGACAGTGCCAGGCAGGGCCCCCAAAGGGGAAGTGAGCTGTGACTGACACATCATGATGTATGGCCTGGTGCTTGGGCCTGACCCCTGTGGCACCAGCCGCAGCCAGGCTGTCTGGAGAATCTTCCCAGCGGGCATCGGGGAGGTGCCAGCCTCTGCCCACGCCTCGGCAGCCCTTGCAGCATGGGAAGGGCGGGTGTTGTTTGTGTTTCCTTTCCTTTTCTTTTGAGAAGATTTATTTGTTTTGAAAGGTGAGGATCCCGTGTGCAAACACACACACACACACACACACACACACACACACAGATCTGCCATCTGCTGGTTCACTCCTGAAATGACCTCAACTGTTGGGCAGGGCTAGGCCAAAATCAGGAGCTTGGAATTATATCTGGGTCTTCGGGTGGGTACAGGGGCCCTAGCACGTGGGCTGTCCTCTGCTGCTTTCCCAGGTACATTAACAGGGAATTGAATCAGAAGTGGAGCAGTCAGGGTTTGAACTGGTGGTCGCTGGGGTGCCGATGTCACAGACAGGGACTCATCCTCGCTACATCACAGTGCTTGTTCCTTGTGGTTTTTTTTTTTTTTTTTTCTTTTAAGCTTGTAATTAAGCACCTAAAAGCCAGTTCAGAGAAATATCTGGAAGGTCTACAATGAACAGCCAGAGCAGAAGGGAGAACCCTGTCCTGTGCTAGCGCAGCAATTGGCCACCACAGTGTGTTACACATGAGTGAATGAGTGATGTATAGAGCAGCAAACGCCATGGTGAGAATTTTGAATGGTTTCAAATGAAAATCCAATGATTCTCCCTCATAGAAAATCTCATTTTCAGGCAATAGGCCGTATTGAAATCTTTCTGTTCTAGAAAAAACACTTTTTTTTTTACAGGATGTATATATATATATATATTTGAAAGTCAGAGTTATAGAGAAAGAGGGAAAGACACAGAAAGAGATCGTTTTGCCACTGGTGACACTGGTTCACTCTCCAAATGGTCGCAACAGTCAGGGTTGGGCTCAGCCAAAGCCAGGAGCCAGAAACTTCCTCTGGGTTTTCTATGTGAGCGCAGGGGCCTAGCACTTATGCCATCTGATGCTGTGTTTCCCAGGTGCATTCGCAGAGAGCTGCGTAAGTAGGGCAGTCTGGACACGGATGAGTGCCCACGAGGGAGACAGGTATTGCAGGTGGGCATTTGACTCCCTATGCCATACTGGGTGCCTCCTAACTCACGCTCCTCCGTATTGAGTTCTTGGCTTCAGTGTGACTTGGCCCTGGCTGTGGCATCAGGGTGTGAACCAGGACAAAGATCTCTCTCTTTGACTTCGCTTTCCATACACAAAGCGACACAGACACGTTTATGTTTAGTATTTATAAATACTTAGAAATCTAACACAAGTAATCTGGGACTTTCACATTAAAACTACAAAGTATTGCTGAAAGACATTGAAAAGGACCTAAATAAATGCAAAAATATGTTATGTTCCCAACAGAAAGATGAAGGTGTCATGAAGACGACACCTATTCCCAGATTGGGCTACAGATTCAAGATAGTGCTAATAAAAATTATAGAAAGTTTTCTTGTGAAAATTGAAAAACGGATTCTTACATCTGTGTGGGAAGGCAAAGAATACAGAGCAAGAAAATCCATCTTTACAAAGCATAATATTTGGATAATGTACCTACCTGTACTCAGGGGTTTTCATAGACTAGAGCAATCGAGAGATTTGGTGAAAAATATAAATATGTAGATCATTGGAGCAGATTAGCAAGGCCATAAACAGACCCACATGTCCCTGGTCAATTGTTTTGACATATGTGCCAAGGCAATTTTGTGGGAAGCCAGAAGCCTTTTCAACAAATGGTGCTAGATGTCCATGTAGCAAAATAAATATTGACACTGAACTCATGCCACACAGAAGAATAAACTCAAGATGGGTCATAGTCTGCAGTGTAGGAGTAGGAACTATGAAGTCTCTAGAAGGAACCATAGGACAGCGTGTAGACCCAGGCTCAGCAGAATTTTCTTAAGCATAGCACGCGCGGCACCAATCATAAATGAGCAAAAATGACAGGCTTCCAAAAAAGCAAGTGTGTCTGTTGTGTTTTTGAAGGATGCCGTTCAGAAAGTGAAAAGATAAGCCACACACAAGGAGATGTTTGCAACATGTGGGTCCGCAAAGCAGTTTGTTCTTAAACTGCAGAGGACCTCTTGACAACTCAGGAGCAAAAGCAACAACCCAAAGAGAAAAAGGGCAAAGGTTTTAACAGCTACTTCTCCAAAGAAAATAGAGTGTTTTGCAAGCACTTGGAAAGATGCTCAGTACCATTTGTCTTCAGGGAAATGCGTATTAAATGACGCTGAGCTGCCACTAACACCCACCAGGAGAACCAGTGGCTGTGGTTCTTCCTGGTTTGCAAGTACCTGTGGTGTAAGCAGTTCCACAAGGCTAAGGTCACGCTACTGACAAGATGCCACTGGCCTCCAAATCAAGAAGAGATGCACACCACTGGGTCCCAAAGGCGTGTGCAAGCTGGCTGCACCACACCTCCAGCTAACAGGGCAAAGGTGCACATTAAACTAGTGATGGGAAACAGACCAGTGCAGACCCAGCATCCGCAAGGTGGGAAGGATGGTTTACAAAGCACATTGATTTGATATACAGAGCAATGTAAAGAAAAAGGGGAAACACACACACACACACACAGTCAATTTTTCATTGCCTGGCTTATTCCCCTTGCAACAATCAGGGCTCAGTCAGGCTGAAGCCGGGAATTCCACATGGGTCTCCCATGTGAGTGGCAGGGACTTGAGTATTAGAGCCATCTCAGGTGCAGCTGGATGAGAAGCAGAGTAGCTGGGGACTTGCACCAGCACTGGGATGTAAGATGCAAGCATCATTAGCAGAGGCTTAACTCACCACACCACAATGCCCTTCAGTTGTGCAAATGGCTACGTGGGCATGCACATATCAAAACCGATCAAATGGATCCTTTAAATGTGCCCCAGCTTGTGTGGAGAGCTCTCGCCTGATTTGTTAATGGTTAAAGGAGCTCCAGAGCTGGATTCAAATCTCCCCTCCAGTACTTGCTAGCTGGGTGACCGGCAAGAGTTTCTCACTATTGAGTATCTATTGCCTGTATGCAAGACATTTCAAAGTGATATGGCTTGAAACAACCCCATTCATTCTCTTTGCACCTGATTTTATTTTATTTTTTTTTATTAATTATTTTGCATTATGTGACAGTTTCATAGGCTCTGGGAATCCCCCCATCCCTCCCCACACCCCTCCCCCCTGGTGGATTCCTCCACCTTGTTGCAGTATTACAGTTCAAATTCAATCAAGATTCTTTCCTTGCAAACGTATACCAAGCATAGAGTCCAGCTACTTATTGTCCAGATGGGTTGAACAGTTTCTTGGGGAGGTTATTTCTGGTCTGAAGTTAGAGCTGGTAGAATATTATCCCAGTCAATTAAGAGTCCCAATATAACATCAACAGCAATTTGCAACATTATGGAATTGACATGGTTTTGAGTAACCAGTATGTTAAAAAAAATGCAAGTTCTTTTTTTTTTTTAATAAAGATTTATTCATTTTATTACAGCCAGATATACACAGAGGAGGAGAGACAGAGAGGAAGATCTTCCATCCTATGATTCACTCCCCAAGTGAGCCACAACGGGCCGATGCTGCACCGATCCGAAGCCTGGAACCTGGAACCTCTTCCAGGTCTCCCACGTGGGTGCAGGGTCCCAATGCATTGGGCCGTCCTCAACTGCTTTCCCAGGCCACAAGCAGGGAGCTGGATGGGAAGTGGAGCTGCTGGGATTAGAACCGGCGCCCATATGGGATCCCGGGGCTTTCAAGGCGAGGACTTTAGGTGCTAGACCACGCCACCGGGCCCAAAAAATGCAAGTTCTTAACCACATCCTATGATTAGCTCATTGACATTTCAATTTTAGTTTATATACAGGACCAGCTGCTATATACCTTAAAATGGCTATAAGGTACCATTCAGCTGTCTCTTGTCTATTTCATTTTAGTATTTAGCCATTTGTTGTGTTGAAGTATAATTTTGCTGATCTTGGCAGATTTTAGGATAATCTAGACTGGCTTGTAACTCTAACAAGACATTTGTCGACATTTAAGGTGCAGAACCTTTTTTTTGGGGGGGTGTGCAGGAAAATCCTCAACACCATGGTGAGGAGTAACTAATCTTTGTGTCCCACCCAGCGAGGCATGAGCCAATCCACGCCAGCTCTTTTCTGTAAGATTCCAAGCTCTACTTTTTGTTGTTTGTCTATTTATTTTAGGTTTTTTTAGTTTGTATGATTGTTTGTTTGCTATGAGGGGTTTTTGGAGCGATCCCGGTGGTCATTGTGAGGGAGGGTGGTGGTCCAGAGGTGGAGACAGGCTAGGACCAGAGAAAGCTCTCCTCCCTGGTCCCGGGGTACGTTTATTGTTCTTCTGTTTCTGCGGACTGCTCAGGGCTTCTGGTTGTCTTTCTGATGACGTTGGTTTCTGCACGGCAGTGTTTGGACTTCTTCCATCTCCAGCGGAAGCTCCGGTTGGGGGTGGGTGACCTCAGAGTACTCGGCCTTCGAGGGCATCCAATTCCCTATGGCCTCCTTGGCAGTTGGGATATAGTCCTTGTTTCTCATTATTAATAGTTTATGGTGAAGGTCTGGGAGTCTTCATGGTTGGCATCTAAGCTTCCTCCTTACCACCTGCTGCACTCTGGAGTGCACCCCTTTGCACCTGATTTTGCGATATGGGCAGGTCTGTGTTGCAGGGTGGCCCAGCTCTACGTAGCACTGGCTACGTAGGTTCTCAAAACTTAAATCCTGAGAGAAATCCTAGAAATCATTTTATAAAGTTGATTAAAAAAACCCAACATGTAGAAACAAACAAGAAGGTAAATTGATGTTATATGGAGATGGCACTGTGGTGTAGTGCGTAAAACCCTCATCTGCTGGGGCAACATTCTATGTGAGCACCAGTACAAGTTCCAGCTGTTACACTTCTGATCTGATTCCCTGCTATTGCACCTAGGAAAGCAACAAAACATGGTCTAGGTCCTTGGGACCCTGCATTCATGTGGGAGATCCAGAAAAAACTCCTGGGTCCTGGCTTCAGACCAGCTCAGCTCCGTGGCTACTTGGGAGAGTGAACCAGTAGATGAAAACTCTAATTTTGCCTTTCAAATGAATAAATAAATACATACTAGGAAAAAAATGAATGCTATTCCTGTTTTCTCTGGTTTTGCAAGCAGCTTTGAGAGATACGGACATTGCAGATGAGGAGACCAAAGTTCAGGATGACCACGCTAAATGTGCTGGCCACCTTGCAAGAAACAAAGTTAGGCAAGCTCTAACCGGGGAGGAAGCTAGTCTGGTTGCAGTGGAGGATGGGGCTTGGGGCCTGGGGGAAGCCCAGATAGGGCAGAGCCCTTTTCCCCTGGCATGGCTATGTGACACCATCTCACCCTGTTAGGTAGGGAGAGCCGTTGCCCACTGGACATGGAGAAATGATCAATGCCAGCCAATAGAGTGACGGTCATTGTTAGCACCATGGACTCATCAGTGACATCAAAGACTGCATGATGCTAACGGAGAAAGGCAGTAAAATAATGGTTCCCCCGGAACAAGAATTTGAGTTTGACCTGAGTTTGCATCCTAGATGGGAAATCTTGGCTAAGCTACTAATTCTCTTGGCGTTTCTAAATTGTTAGAGTATTTGCATTGGCTTACTCAGGGACTTGTCCCATTAACCCCTTCCTTTCCTGCGTGTCTCTTACTCACTGAGGTCTGCCTTAACTACGCTATTCACAATGAGATGGACTCTGATCTTTCTTCTTTGTTCCTGCTCCATTTCTCCCACAGTGTTTCCTAACATTACTGATTCGCTCTGTACACTGTCCTTATTGTCATCTCCACCACAGCGGGCGTTGAGTCACTGAGCAAATTGCTTGCGCACAGTGGGGGCTCATAAAGATCCCTGCTGTTACTGTGAACACATCACCCAAGACAAGCAAGATTGTCAAGACCCATATTTCACTTCCTCTGGAATTTAATCGCACTTCCATGTCAAATGCCTACCATCTTGACGTATAGCTGAGGGCCTCCCAACAGAGCCAGGACTTTTCCCTTCCATCCTGTCCTTCTCTGGGTGGAGCCAAGTCTAGCAACACCTGTAGAAACGCATGATTTGGTCTCCACCCCAGACTGACTGGCTCCCAGTGTGCTGTGCCAACATCCCTGGGTGACATCTCAGCACCTTGCAGTTGCAGGAGGGCTTAGACTGCTTGGTTCTTTTCTGGGATCTCCTTTCTAGCCCTCCATGGGTGTTCTCCCTTAACCTCTAACTCAAGTTTGAGCAAGCACTCCCTCCTCCAAATGCCTCCTAGCGCATGGCTTCCGCAGCTCGGTTGGAATGTGTCATTTCCCTCTCTTACCTCCGCAAGCCTGTCTCTGTTACAGAGGAAGCTCTGTGCGGGCAAGGCCTTTTCCCCCTTTATCTCTGCGACCCGCTGCCTTCGCCATCTTCATGAGGCTCTGTGCTAGGAGCAAGCGGATTCTTTCCGTCTTTGTCTCCTGTTTATTCTCACACATAGCACTGCTGCCCAGCATTCTTGGGACTTAAACTGCATGCTGCTAAGGGCAGTTTTAGAATATACCACGGCCTGGTGCAACTAACTTTTTGTTGTTGTTGTTGTTTAATCAACAGCCAGATAAAGTCAGGGAAATAAATCTGAATGACACAAAACATTCCTGTAAGAGAAAGTTCACAGTCAGGTGGAAGGGACAGACAGAGACCCTGCCCCAGCTAACGGGTCTTCATTGAATCGTTGTCCCCATCAGCAGCAAACAGTCTGAATGTCCAGCTAAGGGAGTGGCAAGTCTAGCATGCATCCCCTTGCCACATTATGCACAGGAGGCTTGGAAAACTGTTTTTCAGAGGTATTGTGGTTAAGCGGGCCAAGCTGCCACCTGTGAAGCCGGCATCCTGTATAAATGCAGGTTAAACTCGTGGCTTCTCTGCTTGCATTCCTGCTGGGAAGGAAGGGGAAGATGGTCCCAGTGTTTGGGCTCTTGCCTTCCACGTGGGAGACCTGGAAGAAGCTCCAGGCTTTAGGCTGGCTCAGCCTTGCTTGGCACGACCTTTTGGGCAGTGAACTAGCAGATGGAAGATCCCTCTTTCTCTGTGTGTGTGAGCATGTGTCTTTCTCCTCTCTGTAACTTAGCTTTTTTTTTTTTTTTTAAGGAATAGATCAGTACCTTTTACTAGGAAATATTTCCCCTGAATAGCCAGTGAGGTAAGAAGCAGCCTCCTTTTGGACCCAGAGCGGTAGCCTAGCCGTTAAAGTCTTGCCTTACACACACTGAGATCCCATATGGGCGCTGGCTTTAATCCTGGCAGCCCCGCTTCCCATCCAGCTCTCTGTTTGTGGCAGTCAAGGATGGCCCAAAGCCTTGGGACCCTGCAGCCACGTGGCAGACCTGGAGGAAGTTCCTGGCTCCTGGCTTTGGAACAGTAAGTAAGGGCGAGGCCAGGCAGAGGCCAGGCATCTAGGAAGCCAAGTTTGGCCATCACCTGCCATCCCCCAGATCCGTCAATGGGAAGCTTGGTCAGAAGCACAGAATAGCTGGCATTCCAGGTGGCACTTTGATGTGGGATTCAGGCTTCCCACATGGCAGCTTCACCCACTGGGCCACAGCGTTGCCCCTGTCCGTGTGTACTTACATGTTTTAAAATGGGAATCCTGTCTATTTTCAGGAGTAGACATGCATACTACAACTTAACTTAATTTCCCAGTATGCTAATCTCCATTATATGATTCACTTATAAGGGTGTATATATGGTCCGGCGGCGTGGCCTAGCAGCTAAAGTCCTCGTCTTGAATGCGCCTGGGATCCCATATGGCTGCCGGTTCTAACCCCGGCAGCTCCGCTTCCCATCCAGCTCCCTGCTTGTGGCCTGGGAAAGCAGTAGAGGACGGCCCAAAGCTTTGGAACCCTGCACCTGTGTGGGAGAGAGGTTCCTGGTTCCCGGCTTCGGATTGGTGCAGCACCGGCCGTTGCGGTCACTTGGGGAGTGAATCATCAGACAGAAGATCCTCTCTGTCTCTCCTCTCTGTATATCTGACTTTGTAATAAGAATAAATAAATCTTAAAAAAAAAGAATGTATATATGCATATATACACTCTTACATATAGATATTTGATTATACTTGATTTTATATATGTATTTGATTATCTATGTTTATTTTGTGGTTGTCTTAAAGGCTCTTATATCAGAGAGAACATATGGTATTTGTCCTTTTGGAACTGGCTTATTTCACTTAGCATCACGGTCTCCAGTTGGGACCATTTTGTTGCAAATGTAGGATTTCATTCTTTTTTATTTCATTTTTTTATATAAGTGGTGTCTCATGGACTAGATGTGCCAGTTTTTTTATCCATTGCTTTGGGTTGTTTCCATTCTTCACTATTGTGAGTTGTTCTGTTATAAATACAGGATTGCAGCTTGCTCTCTCTCTCGTATGCAGATTTCATGTAATTTTCTGTATTTTCCAAGGAGGGGAATAGCTGGGTCCTAAGGTAGATCTATCTGCAGTTGTCTGAGCACTCTTCCTACTGACTTCCACAGAGGCTGCACTAGTCCACCAATCCTTTTCCGAATGAAGGCTTTTACCTCCTGGTCCAAGACTTCCTTCTACACAACAAAGGACGTAAGGTAGTGTCCTCTGCCCCTGAGGGTGACAGCTTTCAGCCATCACCCCTTTTGTCTGCTTCCTTTTAAAACATGTATTTTATTTATTTGAGAGGCAGAATTTAAGAAACAGAAGGAGATATAGGGAAAGGCCTTCCATCTGCTGGCTCACTCCTCAAATGACTGCAGCAACCAGGGCTGAGCCATGCCAAAGTCAGGACCCAGAAGGTCCCACCCTCTCCCAGGTGGGTGCAGGGTAGCCTTTTCTGCATCCCCAGACCATTAGCAGGCAGCTGGATCAAAAGTGGAGCAGCCCGGATGGGATGCTGGTCCTGCAGGCAGTAGCTTTACCCACCTGCTACACCGTAACTCTGGTCGCAGCAAAATTCACTCTTTAGTCCTGGCATCTTCCAGGGTTGTACACACAGGACTCTGTGAATGGCCTCCCAGCCATTCAGAGATCTAGATTTCCAGTTCTTTCTGTAGAGTTCTTGGTTTCACCAAGAATCCCAACCTCATCAGCAACGATGCGATTACGTGTCCTCCCTCAGGGTCCGGGGTCTTTCGTTTTAAAATCCTTATACATACCAAGGAAACAGCAAAGGATGAATGCATTGGGAAGACAAGCAGGGCACATAGA
Source organism: Ochotona princeps (assembly GCF_030435755.1). Lineage (NCBI taxonomy): Eukaryota > Metazoa > Chordata > Mammalia > Lagomorpha > Ochotonidae > Ochotona > Ochotona princeps. The sequence continues at coordinate 4,210,618 of NC_080850.1, forward strand.
AGTAAATTATATTAACAGAAAACACAAAAGCATCTGAATATTCATTATGTTAAACCAAGTTCATTCACGCACATGAAGACAAATCTTGCATTTCCTTAGATGTGGAAGTTACAATAATTTACTCCCATGAAAGTAGAGAGTAGAAGGGTGGCTGTCAGAGGCTGGGACGGGTGTGCGGAGGGAGGGAAGACAATGACGGGATAATGAAGGTGTCCAAGTGGAGGAGCAGGTGACTCAGATTGACAGCAAAGTGTTTGTTGCAAAAGAACTAATAGAGATGACTTTGGATATTCTCAACACAAAGAAATGACCTATGTTTGCGGCAATGGATATGCCTGATCATTGCACTTTATATAGATGTACTGAACTGTCACATGGTAGCTCTTAGGTACACGCAACGCTAAATGCCAACTCGATATAAAACAATCACTTAAGAAGTGAACAACAGCAACATCATCTTGAATTGGCTTTGGCAAGTCGAAAAACAAGACTCTAGGATTGGAAATCATTTCTTGGGCCATAAACAGCTTGGTAATGGCCAACGGGATATAGGAAAGGTGGCTGTCAGGATGAGGGCGGTTAGGATGTTAAACAGGGAAAGCCTAGTTCTTGAGTCTGTCTCATACGCAGACTTCAATGAGCTCAACAGTCTTTTTTAGTTTCTCTCAAAAACAAGGTCAACCAGCTCTGGAAGAAATGACGAAACCTCAGCGTGTCCAAAAGGTTGAATGTGTAAATCAACTCTGCCCAGCGGGATTATCGCCCAGGGTGAGTGCAGGAGACACAGCACGGCCAGATTTGGACAGCAGCAGCTCCAATTTTGTTTGGCCAAATTGGCCAAGTGTAATCGGTTATGAGCCCTTATGGGTGTTCCCGAGTAATTACACTTAATTGTTTGTGCAAATCGGAGATCTATCGGCTGCAAGCCCAATTAATTAAATGCAGACACACAAGTCAGATGGGGAAGGAGGCAGGAGGGCTGGGTTCGCTTCAACATTAAGCCTTTGTTTTTTCTTTCTTTGCTTTGAAAAGCCACAGCACCTTATAGCAGTAGTTGTATAGTAGGGACTATTTACTGGGGCTTCCCAGGCCCTGTCAGAACGCTGGGACGCACAGTGTCGGTGAGCCAAGGAGAATAGAACAGGATGGGCACAGTTGGTGGGAGGCGAGGGGAGAATGGTCCGGGAAATTTGAAAATCGAATGAGCTAAGGCTCAGGACCATATGACATGGAGACTGAACAGTACCTGGTGTTGGGAGAACTACAGTTGCATCAGGTGCAGGGACAGACACCTGCTAAAGACAAGTCTTCCCACATTTTCACCATGTGTAAACACCTTCACCTTATTTGGAATACTGCGCAACGTGTTTTCTTCCAATGGATGAAGTGATCTCCTAAAGACTTGTGACTTTCCACGCTGCCACTACTGTTTCATAGATGAGTATGTTATGTTTCAAGTTATTTCTGTTGAAAGATTTATTTGAAAGGCTGAATGACCTGGAGAGGCAAAGACAGAGAAAAAGCTCTCCTAGTTGCTGGTTCACTTCCTAACTGCGTGCAACCGCTGGGAGCCTGGGCTGGGCTTGACTCCTGGCACCCTGACAGGGGATGAAGATGCGTCCATAGCAATGCTTTAGCCACTGGGCCCGTTGCCCACCTGGATATGTGCTTTGAGCATCTCCACAGCAGTGCCATCCAGCAGCTCCACCTACCACCCAGGCAGGTGACATCCTGTCCTCTGGAAGACAACACACAAGGTTCATCGAAGCTCCGGTGGCTCATTTGCCACTGTAAAACTGTCCCCATTCCTTTTCGTCTCATGCAGTCTAGCTTCCTTAATGCTATCCCAGAAGAAGTGTTCACAGAGTCATTCCACAGGCATGTTCTCCTTTAGGATCCCACTCACGAAGAGCTGAAAGGCAGCTCTCCCATCCGGGGCATGGCAGACTCCTGGCATAATAAAAAAGGATGCCCCGGTAGGCTACTGGGCAGGTGAATACAGACTTTCTTTATTGAGTAGGGTCATTTAACCCTGGTGGTCAAGTCTCAGCCCAGTCTTGGCCTTTAGCGGTCACCAGGAAGGCTCACTAAACTCCTCCCACTTTGTACTGCAGCAGCTGTCCACCCCACCCCAGAACTGGCCTTACCTGCCCATCATGGAACCCTGACCTGGTGGATATGTGTGGAGTGCTTTGGGATTCAAAGTTGAAACACAGAACTTTCTCGGGGGTATTGCTCGGATGACTTCACAGTCAGAAAAAGAACAGCCAGGTCCGAGCAGGTGGATCAAGGAGCAGACAGGGATCAAGGACCCCATAGCCCTTGGAATCTGTTTCTACTACTGCACTCACAGTAACCCTACCACTTCTCCTGGCTGTGGAATTAGCTGAGAGCCTCCCCCTCTGCCTCAGGATTCAAGGGAAGGGGTGACAGAACTATGATCAGAGTGTGAGGGACTAATTAAGTCATGGCACCAACTGGCGAGACAGCTTCACGATTGCAACCCAAATGATGACCCAATAGGACCCAAGTCCTCGCCACCTGCTTGGCCGCTGCTTTGTTTGTGTAAGAGTTTCCTTCTAGAACCAGTGTCTGTAACTGGAATCTGCCTGATGCCTGTTATCACCTACACCCTGCTCGACATGGCAATGAGTTATTGAGATCCTGCAGCGTGCCTGGATGTACAACGGCCATAAATGGGCCGTGATGGGGGTGGGTTTAAGTTGGCCCCGTGTTTCTGTGGGGTTTGGCTTCACGGATTGTCTCCTGCACTGAGCAAGGTTCTCTCTCTTTGCTTCTTCAAGGGCCAATGGTCAGATTCAAGTGCAAAGTGTGGTCCGCCAGTCATGACGCACCCTCGGCAGGACACCTCGGAACCAGCCATCACGCCCAGGAGGTTCTGGCTACTGAGCTGTTGCTGTGTTGCTGAGCTTGCGTAGTGCAGAAGAGGAAGAAACAGAAGGACCCCAGTGAGAAAGTTCTTAGTCTGAAGTTCTTCCTGCTAATAATAATGATAGCATCTATCACGGATTTTAAACACTTGCTATATATGAAATGTTTTCCGTACATTGCCTCAGAGTATATTCCCAAGAACCCATCAGGTAGGCCTTGTTATTAACCCCAATTTACAAATAAGCAAAGTGAGATTTGAACCCGTGAAGATCTAGCTGGTAGTAAGTAGTAAGGCCAACACTCCTTTGTTTTTTTTTTTTTTTTAAGATTTATTTTATTTTTCTTAGAAAGTCAGATATACAAAGAGGAAGAGAGACAGAGAGGAAGATCTTCCATCCATTGACTCACCCCCCAACTGAACGCAACGGCCAGAGCTGAGCCAATCCGAAGCCAGGAGCCAGGAGCCTCTTCTAGGTATCCCACATGCGTGCAGGGTCCCAAGGCTTTGGGCCATCCTCAACTGCTTTTCCAGGCCACAAGCAGAGAACTGGATGGGAAGCGAGGTTGCTAGGATAGAATCGGCACCCATATGGGATTCCGATGCATGCAAGGTAAGGACTGTATCCACTAGGCTACCACACTGGACCCCCACACTGTTTTTTTAAAAAAACGAATTAGATGTTGAATATGTTGCAAGGATGTTACACATTCTTAGATTGATATATACTAATTGTTATTTTATGGGAGTAGGGTATAATATTAATCAATCAAGGTTGCAAGAATTTTTCTTTACTTATTTATTTATTTACTTAATATATTTTTATTTTGATAATCTTACATAGTTGGTTAGGACACAAGGGATCAAGGGTTACAGGAAAGTGGGTAAGACCAATTGTTTCCACACTAATATCATTCTCCCCCCACACCCGTATCTGGGGTAAGGAAAGAAACAAAGGGAGAAGCCCCACCCAGCCTCCCACCCATCCCAGGTCCCCGATGTGGGGCATGCTCCGAGGGTCCTGCTCAAGTGGTTCTGATAGTTCAACAGTTCTGAATTGCTGCTAATCTCGCCATGTAATCTCGCACGATGTAATCTCTTCAGAATCCACTGGCTGACATAGTCTCTTCATGGTTGGGGTTCTGAGATCAGCAGTATAGTTGGAGGGATCCCCAGAGGAACTTTGTCTGAGGTGATCCCAGACCTGATTCTTGTGTGTGCTTGCCAGTACAGGGTCCGGCACAGTCCGTCACCCCTATCAGCTTATGCACGTGCTGGTCATTGCAATTGCTGGATCAGTTCTGTTTTTTCCAGCCCTGTCTTCCATGCGAACCAATGGTTGTTGCAGTCCGGCCTGATCCTGTCCACTTCATACTCGGACCTCACGCAAACCAGTTGGAGATGCAGCCTAGTTGGGGTGACTCCCTATAACCTCTACCAGGCCTGCCCCTACCCTGGTTCCCATGCATGCCAGTATGTACCGCAGACTTGTTCAGTCTGTCCCACATCCCATTTAGCTCTCATACATGTCAATGGGCATTGAAGCCTAGTTCAACCCAACCAGCCCTACTATCCAGCCCTCAAACATGCTGGCAGGTGCTTTTCTGTCTAGCCACTCCTGCCCAGGTCCTGGTTTTTGTGCCCGCCAGTGGGAGTGGTAACCCAAGAGGGAGGTGCCCACTATTTCCCTCCTATGCCACACCCACTCCCTGATTATGCACTCTCCAGGTGGTTCTGGAGTTTAACTTGACAGATTTAGCCCCCAGTGGCAGCCTCTGCCAGCTGATGCTGCGGCAAAGCCCAACCAACCCTCACCTACTCTAATTTTTGGGTGTACCAGGTGCAACAGTCAACTCACCCTGGCTTTTCCCAGATCTAGCTCACATGAGGCCCACAAGGTGTTGTAGCCCTGCCTGGTCTGGTCTGCCCCCATCCCAACTCATGCTCGCCAGTGGGAGTAGCTGTCCAGCAGAGAGGCCCACACTCCCCCTGCTGTCTTTGCTTCCTCTCTTCCAGGTTCTCACATGTGCTGGTTGGGCGCTGCGGCCACACCTGGTACAGCTCACCTCACCTTGGCTTTCCATAATTTTGCACTGCTATGTGTTGCGACCATACCTGGCCCGACCCACATTCTGTTCTGGTGCTTGGATTCGCCAGTGGGTGATGTGAACTGGTTCAGCCTGGTCTGCCCCCAACCTATGCCAAATGTATGCCAGTGGGTACCTTTCTCTGGCCTCATTTGGGCTGTTCCCTATCATGGTTCTTGCGCTCTCCTGCAGGGACTATATCCTGACAGAGGAGTTTCCCAAGCTTCTCCATCAGAACCTCTCGCTATGCCAGATCTTGCCCATACCAGTGGGTCCATGGGCCAGCCCTATTCAGTCCACCTCCTGCCCTGGTAGGAACAGTGGCCTTTCCTTGCTGGCTTTCAATCCATTCCGGTTCTTACTGTTGGATGTTTCAGCTAACGAAGGCTCGTCCATACCCAGACACAACTCACACATGGCTCAGTAGGGGCTGAGACCTAGCCTAGTCCATCCTACATCTACCCAGGTTCAGCCAGATGGTGCTGGGGTCTAGCCCGGTTAGGTGTACCCAGCCCCAGTTCACACTTGTGCCAAGGGATATTGCAGCCAGATCCAGACCAGAATGCAGCCCACCCCCACTCCGATCCCCGTACTCTTCTGTGGGAATCCCAACCCAGCTCCCATTCGGGTCTATTCCCAGCCCTAAACTGCACACATGCCAGTGGTTTCTCTGACCGTTGGCTTAGCCCCTCACCTGTCTCAGCCTTTGCCTTAGATGCTGTGGCCTAGTACCCCTGGCTCACACAGACTAGTCAGTGTAAGAGCCTAGCTCGGCATGACCTGTGCTCCATTCTAATTTCTCTGCTTCCTGTTTACTCGGCCCTGCCCAGTTTGTGTTCCAGCTGCTCCATTTATGATCCAGTTCCTTGCATGTGACCTGGGAAAGCAGCAGAGGATAATCTAAAGCCTTGGGACCCTGATCCCATGTGGGAGATTCAGAAGAAGCTCCTGGCTCCTGACTTCAGAATGACTCAGCTCTGGCCACCGAGTTGTTTGGGGAGTGGACCAGCAGAGGGAAGATGTTTCTCTCTCAGTCTCTCCTTTTCTCTGTCAATCTGACTTTCCAATATAAATCAATAAGCAAGTAAATAAGAATATCTTTAAAGAAGCGTCTTTCCCTGTATATGTGCAGACTTTGATGCACAAGGTTTTCAGCGTTTTCCACACCAATAGTAGTTTTTTTTTTTTTAAAGATTTATTTTTATTACAAAGTCAGATATACAGAGAGGAAGATCTTCCGTCCGATGTTTCACTCCCCAAGTGAGCCGCAACGGCTGGTGCGCGCCGATCCGAAGCCAAGAACCAGGAACCTCTTCCGGGTCTCCCACGTGGGTGCAGGGTCCCAAAGCCTTGGGCTGTCCTTGACTGCTCTCCCAGGCCACAAGCAGGGAGCTGGATGGGAAGTGGAGCTGCCGGGATTAGAACCGGCGCCCATATGAGATCCCGGGGTGCGTGCAAGGCGAGGACTTTAGCTGCTAGGCCGTGCCGCCGGGCTCCAATAGTAGTTTTTTTACAGTACATGTTTTCAATGAGATTTTGAAAACCTCTTGTAGGTAGGGCTTGATGATTTTTCAGGGCTGGTGTTGCAGCAGAACCAGTTAAACCGCCACTTGTCACGCTGACATCCCAAAGTGCGGTGCTGGTTTGCGTTCTGTTCTCTCTGTCTGACCCAGCTTCCTGCTTATGTACCTGGGAAGGCAGCAGAGGAAGACCCAAGTCCGTGACCTTCCGCCAACCACGTTGGGGATCTGGTTGGTGCTCCAGGCTTCTGGCTGCAGCCTGGCACAGCCCTGGCTATGTTGTGGACTTTTTGGAAAGTGAACCCTGGGGTGGAAATTCTCCCTGCATTTCTCTTGTCACCCTCCCTTTTAGAAACATAAGTAGATAAATCTTTACGATGAAAAAGGAGTTTGCACCAAAAGAGACTTGTTTACTCGCCTTTCCGTCAAGTGTTTGCAGCACCCACATGGGTCTGCCAAGGATTATAGCAAGGCTAGAAACGAATCTAGAGTCGTTGGAAGGGCATCGTGGGGTGGGAAAACACACCACAACTGGTGCCATTTGATATTATCATTGATTAGAAAAGTGTGGCTGTCCTGAAGGTCCCTGGAAGGTGACCCTGAGGCCACCATTTCCGGGATAACAAGTCCTCTCCTAACTGTGCCTATGTTTAAGGTACTTCCAAAGCTCACGGAAAGTGGAATTGAAAACAAGTTGATGTTAGCACACAAGACTTTGAAATCTGTGTGGGTTCATGGAAATTGCATGTCACAAAAAACAATGCACGGATTTAAAAGAAATTCTGTGATAAAATGAACTTATCTCTGAATTAGATTTTCTACAAGGTTTTTCTAGTACTTCGATGTTGTTTATACCTGGAAGCACTAAGCATTTTTATCTTATTCTTGCTACACGTCTTCCTGTTCGCCTGACTCCTATTGTCTTGCATATAGATGAATGGGTTCAAGGAAGAGAAGCTGGAAAGTCAACCTTCTAGAAAACAAAACAGAATCTCCACATTAAAAACAATACACGGGCCCAGCGCGATAGCGTAGTGGTTTAAGTCTTCGCCTTGAACGCACCTGGGATCCCATATGGGCGCCGGTTCTAATCTCGGCAGCTCCACTTCCCATCCAGCTCCCTGCTTGTGGCCTGGGAAAGCAGTTGAGGACGGCCCAAAGCCTTGGGACCCTGCACCTGCGTGGGAGACCCGGAAGAGGTTCCTGGCTCCTGGCTTCGGATTGGCTCAGGTCTGGCCTTTGCAGCCGCTTGGGGAGTGAACCATTGGACGGAAGACCTTCCTCTCTGTCTCTCCTCCTCTCTGTATATCTGCCTTTCCAAAAAATAAATAAATCTTTTAAAAAAAAATACACACAGAAGCCCATTCCTTTTACAGACCCTCAAACAAGGCAGGCTCCCAATTTTAAAAATATTTTTAAAAACAGATTATTTATTTTTATTGGAAATGTAGACTGATAGAAGGAGTGGCAGAAAGATCCTCCATCTACTGGTTCACTCCCCAAATGGTCATAATGGCCTGAACTGAATTGATCTGAAGCCAGACGCCAGGAGCTTCTTCTGTGTCTTCATGTAGGTGCAGGGTCCCAAAGCTTTGGGCTGTCCTCGACTGCTTTCCCAGGCCACAAGCAGGGAGCTGGATGGGAAGTGGAGCTGTGGGGATCAGAACCAGCAGCCCATATGGGATCCCGGGGCGTGTGCAAGGCGAGGACTTTAGCCACTAGGCTACGCCGCCGGGCTCAGAATGTGAGTATCTTACACCTGCTAGCTCATTGTACAAATGGGCACAACAGCCAGAGCTGGGCTGATCTGAAGCCAGGAACTTCTTTTCTCCTGGGTCTCCCACGTGGGTACAGGGATTGAAGGGTGTGGGCCGTGTTCTACTTTCTCAGGCACAGTAGCAGGAAGCTGGCTCAGAAGTGGAGCATCCGGGACTCCACACTGACCAGCACCTCTTGGCCATTGTTCCAAGGCTTAGCAGCTGTAGTGCAGGAAGGTAATTCTTCCTGCTAAAGAGTTGTAAAGACACACACACACATACATACATGTACACACATACATCATGCATGAGAAAAATACAGCAACCAAAAAGCAAAGACTATTGTGGAGGCAGATCAACTGGGGTTTGCTTGCTGATTTTGCCACTTCCAAAGTGAGATTTGCTGTAAACTCTGTCACTTCCCCAGCCTCAGTTTCCTCGTTGCCTGGCAATCTCTCCCACTCCATCGAAGATGAAATTGCTAATACATGCTTTTACTGGGCCTGGATGAGGTAACACATGTAAGACTCACAGAAGAAACCAAGCTTCAGGAGTGTGCATGAAAAAGTGTGCAAGAATTCAAAGCTTTTTTTTGTTTTTGTTTTTGTACTGAAACTCATGCTTCCATCCCACTTTTCCCACCAACAGTTTACAGTATCCCTGTAGCTCAGAACCTGACTTGGGCGCTAAGACATCCATCCCGGCACTGGAACATTTGCTCCACAGTCTTCAGGTAAACAAATCCTTCTTTGATTTGTAAGTAATACGCTCTTATTTTTCATATGGACATTTTCAAGTGTATAAAGACCAGGAAGGAAGAATCCAGTGAATCTATACGCTCCCTGGCTGCAACCTTTACCTGCTCATGGGCTAATCCTCCTTCACTCTTACCTACTTTGCTACTTCCCAAACCTGGTACATTTTGAGACAAACGTCAGGCATTTTATCCACAGATATTATTTCATATTTTATAAAAACGTATTTATTCATTTGAAAGACAGAGTAGCACAAAGACAGGGAGAGAGAGAGAGAGAAAGACGCACAGAGAGAGAAAGAGAGAATGAGAAGTATCTTCCATCTGTTCGTTCACTTTCCAAATGGTTGCAACAACTTGTAGGTCCGGTTGAAGCCAGAATCTTGGAATTCTGTCCGGATCTCCCACATGGGTAACAGCTACTTGGAACATCTTCTTCTGTTTCCCAAGTCTATTAAAGGAATGTGGATGAGCAGAGGAGCTTGGCTGGGACTCCAAGCATCAGTCACACGGAATGCTGGTAGCACAAGTGGTGGACCTACCCTCTGTGTCACAGCACCGCCTCAATATCATTGTTGAGTGAACTCTCCAGTTCTTTCTTATGCATGGGAAATAATCACATTTCTGTTTTCAGAAGAGGTATACTAAGATAAAACTTGCAAATAGTGCCATTAACCCTCCCACGATATAGTTTGGGGTTTTAACAAACCTGAAATGTTCAGCTCATCCTTCAGCAGTCTTTTCTCAAGTTTCAAACTCACATACTCCAGTACTACGCTGATGAATGAAAACACAAAGTGTTTCAAGTCTTTCTTGCCCTTAAAACAGAAAATAAGGAAATGGCCTCTCCCAGTGTCTCACTTAACCACACGTTGTTATGACTTGGACACACACGTTTGATTGGCTCGAACATAAGCCACTCAGAATAGATTTATTAGCGTCAGGATTTGCTTAGGGCTACAGAGCGTATGTTGATGTTTCATTCCAAATGGCTATAATGGAAGGTTTCTGAGAAGCTGCCTCACTGTTAGGTTCATTAATAACTAACCCCTAAGCATGACTCTGTGACAACCGTGATCAATTCACACAAAAGTCGCCTTGTTAAATAAGGAAGAGATGTTTTTCTTCTGGCCGCTGCTATCTGCTCAATAACATAGAAACAAAGAACCAAACAAGAAACAAGTGCAGATGCCAAAGAATGCTACTACTTCCTTCTTCCTGATTTCTCCTTGGTCCTTCGGGAACACCTGTCGGCAACACTGCCCCCTACTGCTTCCCCGTTGCATCGTCAGCCCCTTGACTGGTTTGGAAGGACAGAACGGGGGCTCCTCTTTGGGAGCCAGGCTGGTTGAGAGGGGCTACGCACAGCGTGGGTGACTGCAGGTGTGCAGTATAGCTCTGAGCTCCTTTTTTTTCAAGTACCATCTAGAAAAGGAGCTTCAGATCACGCACGCACACTGGCCTAGTAGCTGTGTTTCCTCACCACTGCCTCTAAATAGTTGAGTTGGCTTAATGAGCTTGCACTTGAAGTAACAGCAGGGCCTCAGAGCCTTAGAGGATGCCCCTACAAACCCCATACAGCCTTAAGTGTTTATCCCATCTCATCTTTTTAAAAATTATTTTTATTAGAAAGGCAGATCAGATTTCCAGAGAAAAGAAGAGATGGAGAAAGATTTTTCATCCTCTGGTTCACTCCCCAAGAAGCCACAACCGCTAGAGTTGAGCCAATCCCAAGCCAGGAGACAGGAACTTCTTCTGGGTCTCCATGTGGGTGCAGGGTCCAAGGACTTGGCCCGTGCTTCACTGCTTTCCCCAGGCCATAAGCAAGGAACCGGATGGGAAGTGGAGCAACTGGAACACAAACTGGTAACCTATCATGGGATCCTGGCACTTGCGAGGTGAGGATTTAGCCATTGAGCCATTGTGGTGGCGGGGAAGCCCCTGCCCTACCCCCTCATCTGAGCTTGGTTTTTGCATACTTAACTGGTACTGCCAGGGGCAGGTGTTAGGGTTCAGGGGACTAAACTGTTGCATGAGAGCCGAGCGTCCACCCTACTAGAGTGTTGGTTCATGTCCCAGCTTTCCTCCTTTGAAATCGATCTTCCTGCTAGTGCTCCTGGGGAGGCAGCAAAAGGTGGCATAAGTACCTGGGCCTCTGTTTCTCACATGGGAGGCCTGGATGGAATTCTTAGCTGCATGACTTGAGACTGTCTCACACATGGTTCTTACAACTATCTAGGGGGCCTGGTAGTATAGCCTAGAGGCTAAAGTCCTCACCTTAGAATGTGCAGTTCTAATCCCGGGGGCCCTACTTCCCATCCAGCTCCCTGCTTGTGGCCTGGGAAAGCAGTCGAGCATGGCCCAAAGCCTTGGGATCCTGAACCTGTGTGGGAGACCTGGAAGCGGCTCCTGACCCTGGGCTCCAGGTTTCGGATTGGCGCAGCTTGGAAGGAAGATCTTCTTCTCTGTCTCTCCTCCTCTCTGTATATTTGACTTTGCAATAAAAATAAATAAATCTTTAAAAAAAAACTATCTGGGAACCGCACCAGCAGGTGGAAGATCTCGGTGTGTGCTACCCTCTCTATTGCTCTGCTTCCAATTCATTAATTCATTAAAAAAATTAGCACTAGCACGGACTCCGCTTTTCAGCATGCTACACACTTGGACAGCTGCTAAGTGAACGATTTCACTGGCATGCGCCTTGGCAGGCTAGTAGATTTGCATGTGTGTGTTAGATTTTGATTGCTTTCGGTTTAGTATTGTTTCAGCTCTGTCTGGTGGTTTTTGTTTTACCTGACAGCATGAAGAACAGAGGTCCCCCCAACGTGGCCCAGAGCGTCACGTGTTCGGATGTCATAGGAGCTTCTTAGTCCGCATGCTCAGTCTTCCCAAGGCCCTGCCCTGTGGGGTCTCGTAGGAGCCACGTAAGTTTCTTGAGTTTGCTTCTGCTCTAAGTTTAACCCCAAAGGTCCGATTTTTCTAGCAAATCTAGATTTAGATGTTCTGGTCAAAACTTCCTCTGTGAGATTTAATTTGAATTCTGGAGGGTTTTTTTTTGTTTTTTTTTGTTTTGCTTCAGCAGCACTTTTTTGATCCGTCGCATGTGTGCTGTTGAATTTTTTTTTTTTTTTTTTTTTCTGGAAAAGAGCTTCCATCTCCTGATTCACCCTATTCAAGTGTCCGCAGCAGCCAGGGCTGGGCCATGTGGAAGTTGGGAGCCTGGAATCTCCATATGGACCTCCCAAATGGGTGGCAAGAATCCAACTACTGAAATGATTCCTTGCTGCCTTCCCAAATCAATGTTAATGGGAAGCGAGGGTCAGCAGGTGCAGGCAGGAGATCTGCGCGCTCTGACACGGGGTGTGAGCATCTTTTATTGTTAGGCTCACCGCCTGGCCCAGAAATCTGTTCATATCTGTTCGTCTGTGTTTGGGAGCTGCCAACTTCAGAAATGGTTAGCGTTCCACTACTTGCAACAGGTTTTGTTTTGTTTTCATTTATGTGGAAGTCAAAGTTACAGAAAGAGAGAGGGAGAGATGAGAGAGACAGCTTCTCTCTGCTGGCTCACTCCCACACGACTGCAGCGGCCAGGGATGCGCCAAGCCAAAGCTCGGACCTCCTGCTTGCTCTCTGGGCTGTTTTAAGGACTGTTTTCCAGTTGAGTCTCTGAGAAGAGCCAGCTTTGAGTGAATGATTTCTGGTGACAAGGTTGCACACTATGCAGTTCTTTTGTAGCTTTCCAGCAAGTTTGAGGGTTAATTGTTAATTAAGGTAAAATAGGAGAAATAGATATTAACAGTATAATATTTATAATTGAGAGTGTTTGAAAAAGTCAATGTTGAAAATTTTTCTTGGATTTTTATAAGAGTTTTTTATCTTGCATTTATTTTTGTTTGAAAGACAAGGAGAGCAAAGAGAGCAGGAGAAAGAGCAGGAGCGAGAGAGAGAGAGAGAGAGAGAGAGAGAGAGAGATCTTCCAGCCACTGGTTACTCCCCAGATGTTGTAACAGTCAGGGACTCCATCTGAGCTTCCCATTTAGTAACAGAGATCCAAGCACCTGAGCTGTCGTCGGCCTTCTTGCGTCATGTGCTTTACCAGGAAGTTGCTTGTAAGCAGGTCTGGCATCTCTAATACGGGGCACACACTGATTCCAGGCACTCCCGTATGGGATGGATGCTGTGCCACCAGGCCCCGCCCTGCTCTACGACTGTACCACAATACAGAAGCATTGTTAGTAGAATATTGTAATACATGCCGGGGAGCTCAAATAATCTGAATTTCCTAAACTTCTCACAGCTTAACTTTATTCTTGTTAGTACTGTATAATTATAAAAATGTAAATTAATATATAATTAGATTGAATTATAATCAATGTCTTCTGATTGTTTGATTTTGTAATTTCAATCTTGCTGTGAGTCACCTGAATTTACAGAATTAGAAACTCTTGATGTACATGTTAAAATGGTATTTTTTATGCTTTTAATATCACCAACGATTGTATTGCTTCTAGATTTCTAACATCTGTGGCTGGCTTTAAAATCTTAAAAGTCATCAAGGCATACTTTTTATTTTAAATTCCTAAAAATAATACCTATAGAATCATTATGCGTATTAATCTCCAAGTTTTGCTGTAACAAATTGCACAAGCTTAGCGACTTGAAAAATTTAGTCTCACACAACCCTAGATTTCAGAAATACAATAATGAAGGTGTTGAGAGCAGATATTTGGTAAAGCTATTAAGGCTGCACCTTTAACACTCGAATCCCATACGTTGAGTTCAAATCCAGCTCCACTTCCACTTCCAGCTTCTTCTTGTGGTGCATCCTGGGAGCCCGCAGACAATAACTCAAGTACCTGGATTCCTGCGCTGTTGTGGGAGACTGGAGTTGAGTCCCAGGCTCACTGGCTGTGTCTGGCCGAGCTGTGACTCACATGGATCTGGGATTGCTCTTGGATCTGGGGTGCTGGCACCAAACAGCAGCCATGCCACTGTGCCAAATGCCTGCTCCCTGCCTGTACCGAATGACACAATCAAGCCCGCAATGCTCCTTGGTTGTGTGACCAATTTAATCTATAGATCTTTTCTGATATTTCCTTATGCTATGGGGTACTTTTAAAATTAATACTTATAAAATTTCATTTTTAACTGACATAAAGATTGCATATGTTGGGTCCGGTGCGGTAACCTAGCTACTAAAGGTCTCGCCTTGCATGCCCCGGGATTCCATATGGGTGCCGGTTCTAATCCCGGCAGCCCCACTTCCCATCCAGCTCCCTGCTTGTGGCCTGGAAAAGCATTAGAGGACAGCCCAAAGCCTTGGAACCCTCACCCACGTGGGAGACCCAGAAAGATCTCCTGGCTTCGGATCAGCTTAGCTCTGGCCATTGTGGCCACTTGGGGAGTAACTCACCAGACAGAAGATCTTCCTCTCTGTCCCTCCTCCTCTTTGTATACCTGACTTTCCAAAAAAAATTTTAACATACATATATATTTTATAAAAAACTTGCTTGTATTATGAGCACCAAGCAATGTTTTGATACACGTATGCTTTGTACAATGTCCATTGAGGGCAAACATCTCTCCTTGACATATCTAACATTTCTTTACGGTGAAACCATTTCACATTCTATTAAAATTCTCCCTGACCAGGAAAAGCTGCTTTCCCATGTGGGGTAAATAAAAGACAGTATTAATGAGCAGGTTTATCTGACGCTCTCCAGACTGTAAGTAACCTTCAGTGATTGGGAGAAGTTTTACTATTACCAAACAAGGCTTGAGTTAGTCGTCTTTCTGTCAGAGTCCCATGAAATTCTCTTTCATAATGGTGCTGTGATGAAAATGCTACCTGCTGGAATCCTGCTAACACACGTTTGCAGAAATACATCGCTATTTCGGTTGAACGGACACTGTCAGGAGAATTCTCAACCATCAGGGAACACAATGTGTAAGGACCAAACATGTTTCCAACTCATGTAAGCGAAGCGTAAAATTTCGCTGATGAAGAATTATTGCTTCCTGGAAAATATCTCTGTTATGTAACTTTTAAAAAAATTATTCATTTGAAAGTCAAAGTTATAGGAAGAGAGGAAGAGAGAGAGAGAGATCTTTCATCAGCTCGTTCACTCAATAAATGGTCAGCACTGGGCAAGCCGAAACTGGGAGACCAGGTCTCACACGTGGTGCAGGGGTCTAAGCACTCAGACCATCCTCTTCTGTTTCCCCAGGCCACAAGAAGGGAGCTGGATGGGAAGTGGAGCAACTCAGACTCAAACTGCCATCTCTATAGGGTGTCGGCATCACAGGGAGCAGCTTCTCTGTGCTGTTACACTCACAACATTTGTTTTTTCCTGTTAACTTTTAGCTCTGTTTGGAACTCAAGATGCTTACACATCTGAGAAACTTAAGATATGTTGTAGTTCTTTTAATGATGGATTCATTTTTTTAAAGATTGGATTTCTACTGGAAAGGCTGATTAGATTTATAGAGAGGCAAGACAGAGAGAAAGATCTTCCATCCACTGGTTCACTGCCCAAATGACCTCAACGGCTGGGCTAAGCTAATTCGAAGTCGGGAACTAGAAGATTTCTTCTGGGTCTCCCACACAGGTGAACATCCCAAGGCCTTGGGCCGTCCTCTACTGCTTTCCTAGGCCACAAGCAGATAGCGGGATGGGAAACGGAGCGCCTGGGGCACGAATCAGTACCCCTATGGGATCAGGTGCTTGCAAGGCAGGGATTTAGCCATTGAGCCATCGTACCAGGACCTGATTTTTAATTTTTTTAAAGACTTATTCATTTATTTGAGAGGTGGGTGTCAGAGTAAGAGGATAAAAGAAAGAGAGAATGAAGAAGCTTCCATTTGCTGGCTCACACCCCAGACAGCTGCAGTGATCGGAACTGGATCAGGTTGAAGCCAGGAGCCAGAAACAGCACCCACATTTTGCATGTGGCTAGCAGGGACCCAAACACTTGGGCCATGTACTTGCTTTCCCAGACTTATTAACAAGGAACAGGACTGGAAGCAGATCAGCGGGCAGTCCAAGGCTCACTGGGATGCTCGCTTCCTGCCGTATCACAATGCTAGCCCTTGATTTATTCAGGTCTGATTCCACACCAGCAGGAGTGGCTTCTCATCTCAGAAATCAATCTGGATACAGACGCCTCTTCCCCGGGAATGCACGGGGTGACTGGATGCAGATGAGCGCCCCCTACCCCGGCGGAGGAGGAAGTACTGTTGTCTGATCTTGGTTAATCCGGATGTAACACTCAATATTGTCACAGGATGTTGGGTCCCTTCAGCTGCACCATGGACCACTAAACAGTGCCCTGTATCTTCTTCAGTGTCACTTTTTTTTAATGGACACTTACGATGTTTGTCACATTCTACGGCAGACATCAATGAGTTCAGACAGCATGTGTTATGTCCCCATCAAACATGGAGACACCATCACACTCTAGACATTGGTTACATAGAAAATTTAACATGGGAGTAATTTATATTGGTAACTGCTTTAAGATTTTTTAAAACATCTATTTATTTTTATGGAAAGGCAGATTTACAGAGGGAAGGAGAGACAGAGTTCACTGCCCAAGCAACTGCAACAGCTGGAGCTGAGCCAACCCGAAGCCAGGAGCCAGGAGCTTCTTTCTGGGTCTCCCACATGGGTGCAGAGTCCCAAGGCTTTGGACCGTCCTCGACTGCTTTCCCAGGTCACAAGCACAAGGCTGGAAGGGAAGTGGAGAAGCTGGAACAGGCACTGGCACTTCTATTGGATCCCGGTGCTTGCAAGGCGAGGATTTAACTACGAGGCTACCGCACAGGGCCCAAGACCTAAGTATTTTGGGGGGAGAGGTTTTGTTTTGCAGCCATCGGCACATGCTGGCTGTGACTGGTGGTGGTAAGTAGCTGAGATGCCCTGGGCAAGGTCTGTGAGCTCTGCGAGCCAGGCCATGGTTTGCAGCAGCCGAGATCAGATGTCAGGGACATTCAGCGCCTGCTTTCTTGTCATCCTGAAGCCGCCATCTCTGCTGGCATTTGTCCTATATCTTCACAGGGTCAATGGACTGTTTTGTTTTGTTGATTCATTTTATTAATTTGAAAGACTGACAGGGGGAGACCGAGAGAGAAAGAGGGAAACATCCACCTGCTGGTTCCTTCTTTAGATACCTGTAACAGGGCTGAAGCCAGGAGCCCCCAAAATCCATCAGGGTCTCCCGAACCATCACCTGCTGTCTTCCAGAACATCTTAGCAGGACGCTATCGGTGGGACTTGAATTAGGCTCTCCATTATGGGATACAAACTCTCCAAGTGGCAGTTGCACTGGCTTTGCCACAACACTGCCCCTCCAAAATTCTTTTTGAAAACAGTTACCTTTTTTCACCTGATACCTCATGATTATACATGTTTGTGGCATGAGTGTGGCCTCTCAGCAGACACACATAGTGTGTAGTGATTGAATCCGGGTACTTAGCATGTCCGTCATCTCATACAGTTTTCATTTCTTTGTGGTACTGACATTCAAAACCCTCTCTTTCATCTATTCAGGGCGTCCTGTTAAGCACAGCCACGCTGTTGTGCCATAGGTTGCCAATTCCTTCTAACTGGAACTTCGTGCTTGTCAGTTTCTGCTCTGCACGGCCTGCCTCCAGTCTCTGGGAACATTGTTCCATTCACCACTTTTCTGGCATCTGTCTTTTGGGGTTCTTCCGGTGAGTAACATTGTGTGGCATTTGTTTCCTTGTCTGGCTTATTTCACTTAACATAATATCCCCCGGGGGCCTCCAAAAATCGTAGGATTTCATCATTTTCCATGTTGGAATGGAATTCCTTGGAATTTAGACACCACGTCTCTTTATCCATTTACTCACTGATGGACACAGGCGGATTCTGCTTCCTGGAGAGAGGAATGACTGTTATGGTGGAGATAGAGAGGTTTCTTCGTATTAATGATGTCATTTCCTTTGGAAATACAGTCAGTCATGGGGTTGCTGGGTCGTATTACAGCTCTAATTTCTAAACATGATTTATTTTTCTGCATTTAAATGGCAGAGAGAGTAAAGAAGACACACACACACACACACACACACACACACACAGATTTTTCTATCCACTGGCTTACTCCCTAAGTGGATGGAACTCCAGAGGCTGGGCCAGTCTGAAGCCAGGAGCTGGGCGCTTCTTCTGGGCCTCCCTCAGGGGTGGCGGGAGTCCAGGTGTTTGGACCATCCTCTGCTTCTCCCCCAGGTTCATTGGTAGGGAGCTGAATTGGAAGGGGAGCTGCCAGGTCTCAAAGCGGTACCCATATGGAATCTAGGAGTCACAGGTGGAGGATTAACGTGCTACGCTACAGTGCCAGCCCTTCTATTTCTATGTTTGTTAAAGGAATCACCCCTATGGCTTTCCATAATGACAGGACTAATTTACACCTCCCCCAAACTATATTTTCCCAACTTTGAATTTCAACTTCTTCACATCGCATTGCTAGGTGGCCTCAGGATCTGCTGCCCTAGCTTTGGGTTTTTTCTTATATGACACAATGAAGTATAGCAATTAGAACTGTGGGGTTGCAAGCAGCAGAAAGCCAGTCGTGGCTAACTTGAAGAACACCACAGTTCCTGGAAGCTTAGGAGAAAAATTCCCAGAAGCTGAAAACTCCATTTCTGGAAAGAATAAGAAGGAGAGCAGCTCCGAGGCCGGAGCGACAGGCAGTAGTGGGGCAGGCTCTGCGCAAGTTTCCCCTTGGAGTCCTTCCTTGGTTCTTTGGTCCAGCCGCCAAGGTGGATGCCCCTCTGTGCGGCAGGGCAAGCCTCCAGCCCGGGCAGTTGAGGGCTGGCGCCATTTCGGGTGACTCTTCACTTCCCTTCCCCTCTGTTTTCACTGGGGAAGATGCTCCCTCATGGGTTAGAGGGAAAGCAGTCACAGAACTTCCTTCCCAACTTGGGCCCTCCAGGACGGCTCCTGATTGAAGAATAGCGCGGTGAGGCAGGGGAGTTCAGCAAAGGGGGGACTCAGAGTGCATCAGCAACATTCCCCTGCGCACCCATGGAGTGGGTTTCAAAGAGATGCTGGGTATTTGCATGTCGATTCCAAGGGCCACACAGCTGTCTGGACCTAAAGAAATAGGGAGTGTCCTATATACTGCATCCGTGTGGGGGCTACAGAAAATGAGGCGTCACCAAAGAAAGCTTTGTAGGAGCTTACCTATGTTCCTATCAGCGCTTTCAAAAAAACCAAGGGTGCCAGACATTGTGGTACTGAGAGCGAAGCTGCTGGCATTCCTGTGGCCAACAGTTCGAGTCCCAGCTATTCCTCTTCCTATCACCAGCTCCCTGGCAACAAAAGATGACTCACCCTTATGAGGGACCAGCATGGAGTTCCTCTCTTGGCTCTGCCCCAACCCAGTCCCAGCAGTTAGACATTTGGGAGAGTGAGCCAGCAAATAGAAATTCTTTGTTTCTGTATCTCTTCCTTTTAAATAATAAATCGTAAAAAAAAAAATACTGCTTCCATGTGGATGAGAAGTTACTGCTGAATGAAGCAATAAAACTGTAAAAAAAGAAAGAAGAGCCAAGAGTCAGGCAAAGCCAGAGCTACTGTGGTGGCATGTATGTAAGCAAAGGCAGCAGAACCACATGCACATGTATGCTGGCTGTGTGTCATTATGTGACTTATTGCACGTGGGTCTCTTCTGTGAGTTGCATAGCACGGCAATATTTAACCTGACTGTGATTAGCCTTATATCCAGCACACCTTAATGGGAGCCATACCAGGCAAGCAGGTGAGAGATGCGATGATGACTTTATGATACTGTCATTATCAATCACTGCTTCCTAGGAGCGGGTGATAAAGTCGTCCCTCCTCCTAAAGCTAATTCGGTAGGACAGTTAGGGGCAAACCCGACCCCGAAAAACTCCTCACGGGCCGCTGCGGAAGAGAGAGAGAGAGAGAGCCTTTGTCATGAGCTATGCAGCCGGGCTCGGCTCTGGGTAATCAGCCGGGCTTTCCCTACTCTGGACTCTTGTTCTTTGTAGCCTGCCATGTTCCCGGCACATCTTTTATAAAAGTCAGCCTCACTTTCTTCCTGTTGCAAATTGCCTGCACATTTCTGCTCCCTGTGACTAGCCTCCATTCCTCAGCCCTCCTGCTCCAGCCTCCTCCCTCCCCCTCTCCTAATGAGAACGAGTTGACTTGTAATTAAGGTCATATTTTACCGGCCAGGAAAGGCCACGGGCTGATGCCGCCTGGGCGCTGCCGCTCTGCCCTGCGGTGGCTCTGGTGCCTTACCCGTGGACTGCTGACTTCCGCCTGGAGACAGAAGACCGGCTCCGACGGCTTGAAATTAACAGCTGGATTTATAGCTTGTAGCTCGTCGTTGTGGAGAGATTTTCCTTCTTTGCTTTAATCCCCTCTTTCCAATTCAGAGCTCACGTAGGCAGCCCTTGCCAGGAGGATTATCTACAGAGTGGGAAATGAGGGGTTCTCCCTTTGGGAGGTGAAAAGTCGGCTAGGGGTCTTGTGTGTGCACCTGTTGACACATCACCCCTGGGGTGGGAGCAGCTCCCCTGACCCTTGGTCCAGCCAAGATACTGATCGCTGGCTTCTCACTCCTTGTCTTGGCTCAAGGCGACATCTCCTCCCTTCCTGTTAATTACACACTCTCTTTGTTCCCATTGGCCTCGGCTCACAAAAGCTATTTTCCCAGTCACCCTGGCCGTGAAGGTGAGAGAGAAGCTGGTTTGGAAGAAACCTTTGCTTGCCTGCTGCCATGGACCTGCTTTGTTTTGCGCTACCTTCTCTTCGAGTACCCGGAAAACTACATATGTCCAAAATGATTTCCCTGCCATCTTTGTTTTCTCCAAACTACCAAGTTTATCTAAGCTGTTAATGGGACGCTGAGATGCCTGCCTCACACAGTCTGTCTCCAAGTTGCATTTTTTTTTTAACTTTATAAGGATTTGTACTTATTTGATGAATTTTTTGAAAGGTAAAGTGTCAGACACACACACACACAGATCTTCCACCCACTAGTTCATTCCACAAATGCTCACAGTACCTAAGATCTGGACCAGGCTAAAACCAAAAGTCTAGAAACTCTAACTGGGTCTCCCCCCTGGGTGCAAGAGCCTGAGTAAATGGGCCTTCCCAAGTACCCTTAGCAGGGAGCTGGGTGGGAAGTGGAGCAGCCAGGACTCAAACCAGGGACTTGACGTAAGATCCTAGAGTTGCAAGCACTAGCTGAATGTGCTGTGCGTTAACAATGGTCTTGCGCTGTTTTCCCACTTGGTTGGGCAAGAAGCCGACAGTCAATAGATTCCCATCCTGGGAAAGGAAGTTCCCCATTAGCAGGAAAAGAAAAGAGCAATTGGTGTTCAAACAGCTGTCCTCTGCCTGGGCTCCGAGAGCCACAGCTAGGGCAAGCGCTCTTCTAGCAGGCTGGAAAACTCCCGTAGCTGCGGAGCTGTGGGGGGAGCAGCTGGGCTGTGAACAGCAGCCCCCCAAGGCTCAAGCCCCGATGACGTTCAGTCCCTGCCTCCTTGCTACACACACAGCAACACGAGAGTCGAGAGTCGCTCTCCCTTCCGCCCCGCCCTCCCCCCACCCCCGCGTCAACGCAAAATGTTTTAGATTAACGTCAGAGCTCCAAATGCGAACGGCATGTCCACGAGCCTCCCAGACATTATTTAGTCTTCACATCGGGCGTTCGCAGGGACTGTGCATTGTACCAGCACCTTCCTCAAAGTGACCTTGACATCACTCTGCTCCAGTGAGTCCATTTTCCCATCACGGCCTGATTCATGAAGCTGCAATCACAAGTTCACGTGCCAAGCAAGGTATGGGCTGAACTCCATGACCCGGGCCACTGAAAAACCGAAAGGATATCATTGTGTTTGGGGGCACACAGGCACTGGGCAGCCGTTAACTTTTCTTGAATTCAATTTTCAGTTTTCCTTTTTATGGCAACGTGACATTTCGTGACACCAGCCTACCATTTTCCTTTTTCTGTAGCTTTCTCATGTCAGAGTCCAAATCTTAAGGGGCCATGTTTCCAGAGCTCATAAAGGCATTGAACTGTGTGAAGGGAATTTCTGTATGCTACTTTTAACTTTTTTTTCTTTTTAAATGTTAGAACATCCTGCTTTGATGGGGGGGTGAGTCTTCATCGTTGACACATTCTGCGAGATTAGGTCACTGTCCTTCTTAGAGATGGGCTAAACCAGTGTTGGTTATAAGAGGAAAATTCCAGTAAGTCATACTAAGGTGGATCACCTGTTATTGCTACTTTTTTTTCCCCTGGAGAAGAAGACACCCCCCCCCCCCCCCCCGCTTCCCCAGAAGTGTCTCTAGGCCAAGGTAGTTCAGGAGAAAAGAAGGGTCCTGAGGTTTGAAAGATCCCGGTAGATCAGATGCCACGTCGTGTCTGCCCGTCAAAACCCAGGCTGTGGCCCAGCAGGCTGGGGACTCGCCTTTTATCATCTTGTCTTGAGTTCAAAAGCAGGAGATGGGCAGGCAGTCCCCAGTGCTAGGGAGGAATGAGTGGGCTGCAACAGACAGACGCGAACCCGCCCACCAGGCTGTCTGCTGAAGATGGAAGCCCAGCCCAAACCAAATACTGCTCTTTGAAGCCTGCAAACTTTTCCTTATTACTCATCCCTTCTGATTTTCAGCCAACTTTCCACCATGGAAGGGTCTTAGGCCCTAGGGGAAAAAAGTGTCTTCTTATCCTCTGGAGGAAGTACCCTGGAGAGCTGTGAAAATGTTTCTCAGGAGATCCCCCTGCTGGCTTTTCAGATCCACCAGCTTGAATCCTTGGGGAGCCATCCAAGAATTCTAGGCTCTCCTCCAGATGGAAACCAAATCCCCGATCTTGGGAACTGCGGCTGCCTGCATTTCAGACCGCTCGCTGTGAACCCGGCTGGGCTGTGGTGTGAAGTTTCGGACTGATGGCCCATCATAATACTGGAGTAAAAGATGAGATTTCATGCTTTCCGATGACAGTTTCCACATAGTTTCTACCTCCCGATGCCTCTGTCTTTGGACGAATCCTTAGGAAAACTCCATTGCACACTTAGCAACTTCAGCTCACCATTTCAGCTCCCTGGATCCATTACTTCCAAGTCCAAGAGCCAATTTCAAATGGCTTTAAATAAAAGCAACAATGAAGAGGCATTGGCAGTTGAGAGGTAGTTAAGCATCTGGTGAGGTTTGACTCAGGTGCTCATGAACCATCAACAGGGCTCTGTTAGAATGTATCTCTTGGTCCAGCCTTTCAAGTGGTCTGCATCCGTCTGAAGTGTCGCAGCAAAAGGAGGTTTTTCCCCTGTTTCAACGTGTAATGCAAGAGTGGAGTACCCAGGGGGTACCTAGGGCGCTTTCCAGGTTGTACTCATTGGGGAAGCCCCAGGCCTGGCTCCACCGGGATGGCAGAGGTCGCGTGCGTCAAGATGCCACAGTGGCAGGGTCATGCAGAGAAGGTTACAAGTGAGATTCAGCCCCGATACGAGGCCTTGAAGCTGCTTTATTCTGGGTTTGCATTAAAAACACAAGGTCCAGGGCCAGCATGGTGGCATATCAAGCTAATCTTTCATATGCAGGGCAGGCATCCTACGTGGGCACCAGTTCATTTTCTGGCTGCTCCACGTCCCATCCAGCTCCCTGCTTGTGGCCTGGGAAAGCAGACAAGGTTGGCTCAAGTTCCTTGGACTCCTCAAATGTGGGAGGCCCTGAAGAAGCTCGTGGCTTCTGACTTCTAATCGGCTCAGCTGCAGCCTTTGTGGCCATTTGATGAGTGAACCAGCAGATGGAAGATCTTTCTCTCTGTGTCTCTTTCACTCTCTGTAAATCTGCCTTTCAAATAAAAATAAATCAATTTTAAAACAACAACAAAAACAACAAAACAGAACATGAGGTCCTGAGGTCAGGGCTTTTGTGCTGCAAGAGACTCTGCTTGAGTCCAGCCCTTTCGTCTCTCTGCATTGGCACCCAAAGGCCCCTCTCCCCTATGGCTCCAGAATCCCTGCCCTTGAGCCTCGCATCAGCCTTCGTGAACTCTGTGATCTGTGAACTCTGTCTCTGAATTCTGAAGCACTGTGCGTGGTGTCCACATGGAGCAGGTGCCCAGCTAACCTCAAATGAGTAAATGATTTTCCTGCCTCTACCCGCCCTCCAGTCTGTTCTCACACCAACATAGAGCCATGTTGTTCTGACTGATGGGGCCGTCTGCGGAATGAGAGATGGCTATAGTGGAGGAAGCCAGGGTCCCCAGCACCCGAGTCCAGGGGTCGCAGGGTAAGGTCAGGACCTGGAAGAACTTGGGGATGGCACAGTGCCATACCATGTTGACTCAGCATCGCCCCACAACAGGGAGCTTTGATTCTCATTGAGGGTGCCCCAGGAGCATGCCAGAAAGTCCAAGAACACGGTGGCACTCCAGGCCCAGTGCACACACATTTGCAAATGAGAGAGCCCAGCTTTTATCAGCTTTTCAAAGCTCTCCACAACCAAAAAAAGAGAAAAGAAAAGAAAAGCCATTATGAATAACTGGCCTGGGGATATTTTCTTTCTTATTCTCTGACTGACAGTAATGCTGACATACCACTGCCTACACCAAATCGACTTCACAGTGAGTTTCACACAGGGCCAGGGGCCCTCTCTCTTCCTGGGGTACCAGCTTAGGCTCTCGCCATTGGCATCTCCTGCCAGGCCAGCGGCGTCTGCTGCTTCTGACACATTCCTGAAGAATCTGGACCTTAGGAGGAATGGAGAATCCAATGAGGTGAGTTTCCAGACAAGATAAATACAGACAGTAACACAATCCTTAGGAAAGAATAGTGCTACTGTTGGAATCTCAATGCTCAAAAAAAATTTTTTACCAAATTATAGGGGCACGCCCAGTTGGAATTCTGGTTTTCACAGTCCCTTTGCTTGTCAAACTTAATATCAAGGAAAATAAGCTAATTTGATTTGGCAAAGACTCACGCAATATGGAATTGATATCTGTGGCAGCGACCTTTGATGTTTTGTATAAACAGTGTTTTCCCTGCTGTGGAAGCGAGAGTTGAATAATAAATAGTGTCTTCCCTCCTCCACTCACCACCACCCACCCCCTCCTCAGTACCAAAAAAATAAAAGCCTCAATAATAATAACGAAGAAAATACATCTCTTCTGTGTGGCTCATAAAACCCACGGAGGCAACATTTGTTGCAGCATCCTATGGCAGGCTGGAGGATGCCTCGTGGTAGGAGCTGTCCCAGGCACTGCAGGATGCTTAGCGGCAGGCGCGGCCTGTACCCACTGCATGTTGGTACCCCGCACTCCAAGCTGTGATAACCTAAAGGGTTCTCAGACATTGCCAGTTGTCCCTTGGGAGCAGGATCACCCCTGATGGAGAGCATGATCGTGAAGGTAGGGCAGGTGACAGGTCACAGAATTTCTCTGCAGCTGTCCTGGGTTGCAGGCCTTTCTTGGTTGCCTTACTGCCTTGGGGTCCTGATTCAGCTTCCAACAGCTCCTTAGGGGTTAGGGCGGAAGAGGCCATGGGGAATAAGCACCACTTCTTCTGGAGCTTTCGGGCCTTGCTGTGCACATCTGGCCACTCCGTTGTCTCCGAGTGGTACATTTGGTGAACTTGTAAGGGCCTTTCTGCCTTGAGTGATTTCTGCAGTTCAAGAATTGCATGGTCCCTAGGCAAACACTTAATGTTCTCCATGTCCCGTGACATTGGCTAAAGCGTCGTAGTAAAGGGGGTTTTCTTGGAGTCAGACAGATTCGCGTCCATGATGCTTGGGAGTTGGTTTGCACCAGCTTGTGAGCAGATAGGTGAGCCATTTGCAGATGTGTTGATAACTAGAATTTAGCCATGATAGGTGGACCATTACATGCTACTTAACAAGAGGGGCATATATGGAGAAATGAGTCACTTGGTGGTTCCATGCTGTACGAACATGAGAGAGCTCCCTCTCTCAGACGTACAGCTGATCTAACCCATGCGCCCAAGGTTGCATTGTAGAACACATTGATTCTGGGCTGTATCCCTGTACCGCATAGCACCATACTTAATGGGACAATACATTGGTTAGTACCTGTGCATGCAAACATACACTAAATATTCAGACTTCTCTTGTTCTTCTTCTTGTTCCTTAGATCAACTGAAATTTTTTAGAAAAATTTATTTTTTTATTTAAGATGTATTTATTTTTATTGGAAAGGCAGATATAGAGAGAGGAGGAGAGACAGACAGGAAGATCTTCCATCTGATGGTTCACTCCCCAAGCAGCCGCAACAACTGGAGCTGAGCCAATCTGAAGCCGGGAGCCGGGAACTTCCTCCAGGTCTCCTATGCGGGTGCAGGGTCCCAAGGCGTTGGGCCATCCTTGACTGCTTTCCCAGGCCACAAGCAGGGAACTGGATGGGAAGCAGAACTGCCGAGATTAGAATTGGCACCCATATGGGATTCTGGCGCGTGCTCAAGGCAAGGACCTCAACCACTATGCTATCGTGCCGGGCCCTAAAATTTCATTTTATTTTTATTTGAAAGGTAGAGTTATAGGGAGAAGGAAAGACAGAGAGAGAAGTCTTCATCTTCTGGTTTATTCCCTAAATGGCCACAGCATCTAGAGCTGAGCTGATCCAAAGCCAGGAGTCAGGAGCTTCCTCCAGGTCTCCCACATGGGTGTAAGAACCCAAGGACTTATACCTTCCCAGGCCATAATGAAGAATCAGAAGCAGAGCAGCCAGGACATGAACCAACACCATAGGCTGAGGCTTAGCCTGCCACTCCAGGGCACCAGTCCCTAGAACAACTTAATTCTTTTGCAGGCTACCTGTGAAACCCAGTGTGTTGTGTTATCCACACACTGAGTAACACAAAAATGAAATAGAGAAATCATTTATGTGTCTGCCCTACCCTAAGGGATTCGTAGTCAAGATAGGAAATAAGAAAAATGTCTGGGGCCTGGCGCCATGGCCTAGCGGCTAGAGTCCTCTCCTTGAGCACGCCCGGGATCCCATATGGGCGCCAGTTCTAATCCCCACAGCTCCACTTTCCATCCAGCTCCCTGCTTGTGGCCTGGGAAAGCAACCGAGGACGGCCCAAAGCTTTGGGACCCTGCACCTATGTGGGTGACCTGGAAGAGGTTCCTGGTTCCTGGCTTCGGATTGGCTCAACTCCAGCCGTTGCGGTCACTTGGGGAGTGAAACATCGGATGGAAGATCTTCCTCTCTGTCTCTCCTCTGTATATCTGATTTTGTAATAAAAAATAAAGAAATCTTTAAAAAAATATATATATAAAGAAAAAAGCTTGACCTAGTTGTGATGCAAGGAGAAGAGGCATGAGGGTTCCCAGACAAGGAGCCCAAGGCTGCAGGTAAATGACGGAGGTGAAGGAGGTCCAGAGAAGGCTTTGCGGAACGGGACACATCAGGTTCAGTCTTTGCAGGATGATGGACTGGAGCTTCCATTAGGAGGACACGAGGGACTTGGCATTCCAGGTGGACAGTGTATTTCAGGCAAGGGCAGTGAGATAGGACCCATAGAATCTGGCTCTGCCTCTGGAAATGGAATGAGGTGCAAATCTTGCCTACCACCAAGGCACTCCTCGTAGTCTTCGGGCAGTGGGAGAGCTTTGCTGGCTTGAGAACTGGCCAGACACCAGCTTTGGGATTGAGGCACATTCCTCCTTCTGCTGAATAGGAAGGGGGAGAAGCTCTTTTCAAATAGACCGGGAAAGGGGTGGTTGCTTCTCCAGCTCTGTGGGGCTGCTCCTTCACGGTCCGCGACACTGCAATCAAGCAATGCCCCTGGGCCAGTGGTTTGGTTGACACCTGCCTCTCTTTCTAAACCAGGAGCTACAAGTGTGCAATGGGTAGGTCTGTTTTGGGGACTACTGTGAACCCTCAGCCATCTCTAGGCAGCAGGTGCTCTGTAAATAGTTGCTGAATGAGGAAATCAGCCAGAAGGGACTGGGATCTGCCTTGAGTCTTCCAGAGCAATGAGACTTGATCAAGGCAGAGCGCAAGGGAGCTCACCAGTGCCCATGCTGGGAACCGTGGTAAGGAACTATTTGCTGAATTCGGACACCCTGGGAATTTCCTTTCTTTCTCTCTCTTTCTTTCTTTCTTTCTTTCTTTCTTTCTTTCTTTCTTTCTTTCTTTCTTTCTTTCTTTCTTTCTTTCTCTCTCTCTCTCTCTCTCTCTCTCTCTCTCTCTCTCTCTCTTTCTTTCTTTCATTGAATACTTGGGAGAACTCTCCACGTTGGCTACCACCCTGCAGGGTACCCAGCCTTCTGTGTCTTGAGCCACACAGTTGTCAGCAAGGAACTAGACTCCCACATTTCCCACTCTGAGTGTCCAGGGAACAGGACTTCACTTTCCTGTGCCTCAGTTGCCCAGTTGTAAAAGGGACCCTCAAATCATTGAGGGACAGACCCTCAAAATGCTGCTTAAATCACAAAGAAATTGAAAGAGACAAGTGGAGCGATGTATTTAATTCATAGTTAGTCTCTCTGTCCGATTCTTAGGGACTCATAGTGCCTTCTGTTAAAACAGGGATGTCCATAGTGCCAATTCAAAGTCACTTGCAGAGTTCTGAGCATGTATAGGGAGGGGTTCAAACTCTCTATAGAATTAGCTACTGTCATTTCCCAATTGTAATATTGTACATCATCTCAGTGAATACAACTTAAGTAAATCTGTTTCAAAAGGACTTGAGACAGCTGTTACCACGGAAATAAAAGCCACTGGTAACGCATGGGGAGCAACTGAGAAAATAAATACCAGACAGATGTGGCAAAGGTCTGGCATTCAAGCAAGAGCCAGCAGCCTGCAGGAAACTGGGTGGCAAGCCCCTTGTCACAGGGAGCAATTGTCAGGGAGGGAGGTGTTAGAGGGCCAGTGGAAACAGAATCCAGAAGGGAACGATTTCTTTATTTTTCCTTGTGTCATAGAATGTCGCGCTAGCCCCACCCCTGGCCCAAGCTCATCCCAGCTTGCGATGGCTTCTCAGACAGAAGGCTGCTTCTCTGGGTTAGAAGGGTGCCTGCCCCCAGGCCCGGCTGCGGCTTCCTGCCCACTCCCCTTGCCTGTTCCATCCAACCTTACTTAATCTGGTGCAGGACCGTAGGAGCTCCTTTTATCTGCTGCGTCCTGCGGGTATCTTTTTGAAAAATCCTGCAATTCTCCTTTCATCTCCTCCTTATGTTAACAACTTAATTTGTGGAGTTCCTGCGAGCTGCCTATTGATAATTGATAGATGGTTCCTTCCTTTCTAATTTCCTCTATTAGTTATTCCAGGAAGTGCATTTATGCTTTGCACGTAACCCAATAAGTTCAAGTGCACCAGGCCCGCCTGTGGGCCTGTGTAAATTAATACTGTCCAGCAGGCCCTGCCTCCAGGAAGCTCTCCGGATACGTCGTGGCAGGCGGGCCCCTCTTCATTGAAACGACCTGAGGTGGGGGACTTGGCCTCGCTTTCATGTCTGTAAGTGGCCATCTGTGGGACATTGCTGGGGCCAGCAGTGGCTCCTCATGCAAACCAGGAAGTTTGCCCTGCCCTCTGGACCCTATTTCTGCTTGTCCCCACTACCTGGATTCTTGCAGGGTGTGGCTGTCTTAGCGAAGGACATCTGGCTTATACTTCACAGCCTTACCCCAGCCTTTTGTTTTTGAGTTTTGCTGACATTCGTTTTTCTGCCTTTTGACTCTTTTTGTGTGGGGCAGGGGAATGTTTTTAGTAAAAGATATACTACCCAGAGAGATATGTCTGTAGGTGGGATTTTTATTTGAGGCCAGAATAGAACAAGACGCACAGATTTTTCTTTTAAAATTGTTGTTGTTTGTTTATCCAATATTTAGAACAGCAGTCTGGAACCCATACTTAAAATTCCCACGCGCCAGCTTTGGTTGAGAATTGTGGAAAGACAGCAGCGCGGTACGCATGCGCCTCCAGGGAAAGAGGTGAAGCGGTGTTTGTGAGGTGCCCACTCTGCTGCTGACATTGATCTTTGACTCGTCACAGTCTATGTCTTAGTCTTAGTCTCCTGGGCCATGCAGACTCAAACCACAGGGGCGTGCTTCTTCTAGAATACCTTGCATTTAGTCGGGTGATGGTCAGATTTCCACCTAAGGTCATTTCCTTTTGTGATGACATGATTGCACTCCTCAGCTTGAAACAGTCTTTCCTTAGCCTGAAAGAAAGGACTTGCCTGTTCTTGTTGCCCATGCAGTCTATGGGCTCAGCGAAGACTGCTTCATCGGCTAAAGTCTAAAACAAGTCACTTGTCACCTGTCTCTCTCCTTTGGAATGTGAGGATCATAAAAGCAGGACAGGGAGACTTTAACTAACTCCTGTTCGGCCCCAGCACCTGTCTCACCAAAAAGTGGAACCAAGAGAAGAGTGACTATATGAATGAATGGCATCATTTATGCCCAATTAGCTCAGCCTTTATTGGCGTATCAGCGGTTTCCAAGAAGGGCTGTGAAAGGGGAAGTTCGATGGAATGTAGAAATTCAGGGAATGGGGACCTGATGTCGCTAGATGGGAAAAGGCCAGAGAGACATTGAGGAGACGGTGTGATAAAGGCGCCTGGACTTGAAGGGTGAGCAGAGTGGGTCAGTCTCCACTCGGACAGATGTCGGGAAGCAGAGGGAATAGAATGTGCTGGGGGAGAGAGTGCAACGTGCACAGAGCTGCAGCCTCGGCCAAGCTCCCTCTGTAGCCCAGTCTCAGGTAGCGGACTGCTGCAGGCAGACACACAGGAAGTGTGGGTAAAAATGAACCTGTCCGGGAGTGAGGGGCAGACAAGGTGTTGAATCCAGCTTGAACGCATGTGAAGCACAGGTGAGTGTGGAGGCGAAGGGTTGGAGTTGAGACATGGTTGGACTCAGTAGACAGTCAGTGAAGATGGGTCGGCTGGGTGAGCATGTCCGGGCGGGCACTGGCTTTGTCTTTCCCTGAGTGCCACCCAGACGGTGATGACGGTCCCAAAGAACCTCCTACCCCGATCTCAGGGTCTTTCAAAACAACCCAAGAAACTTGTCCTACCTCTAGGCAGTTTTCATCAGCATAGTAGGTTCTGGGCCACTTGGATTCAAGAGAGTCTCTCAGACTTTGCCTCACTGGAAACTAGCATCTCAATTTTAGTGTTTGGAGGCAAATGGGTCACTTAGTATGGACTACCTTCTGTGGGCCGCTCGTGCACAATGATTTCCTTGATTCTGTTCAGTGCCTGAGATTACGACTATGGAAGAGAAGGTGGCATTTTTCCCCCTCCCTTGGACTTTCTGAATATATCTGTCATTTTCTCCAAGAGTCTCAAGTCGCCGAGTTTGCACCATCATGCCTTGCCTGCCTTATCCATCCTGTTCATTCTCTGTGAGTCTTCGTTTCCCTTTGATACTGGGATTTGAGCTCTCGGCCCTGTCCTGTGTGACCCTGCAGACAGAGACTCTCAACTGCGGAGGCAAGAAGAGGCGTGTCCAGAGAACTGCCCATCCTGCTCTCTCCTCCTGGTCAGCCTGTCCGGCCCTAAGGCTTTAAGTCAGTTCCCTGGAAACTGGGTTTCCCCGGGGGATTCTCGGGCAAGCCTGTTATGAAGGGAGTGTTTTCCCAGGTAAGCAGGGGAGAGGCAGAGCAAGTGTCACTGAGGAGGGAAGGAGATTGTGGTGCCAGAGACATCCAGCTGCGTCTTCAGCCAGGAGGAGCTCTGGAGTGATAATCACACCACAAGAGCCTTAGGCCCACAGTAAAGGCGACGGAGCTGTCACACTCTCATTCGTCACTGCCATAGGCTCAAGCAGGGCCCCGGTGGAAGGGGAGATGCCAGCTCTGGTCAGCTCAGAGTGATCCCTAGGAAAATCATGTGAGGAATCAAGCCATGCAAAGTTAGGGAGCCGACAGCACGTGGCGCACGGAGATGATCAGCCAAAAGCAGAGAGGACAGATGGGCCAGGTGCTCCCATTGCAGCGAACAGGCCCAGCTGCAAATTCTGCTTCTTGCAATGGGTCGGGCATGCCACTTGATTCATGAAGACCTGCTTTGCTCTTCATTTAAGTGGGAGGTGAAGCCTCTGCCTGCAGTGTTGGTATCCACATGGGCCCCGGTTTGAGTCCTGGCTGCTCCGCTTCTGACCCACCTCCCTCCTGGTGGCTTGCGAAAGCAGTGGAGGGTGGCATCTGTACCCACGTGGGAGATCCAGAAAAAGTTCCTGGCTCCTGGCTTCTGCCTAGCACAGTTCTGGCTGTTGTGGCTATCTGGGGGATGAACCAGTAGATGGAAGATCTCTCTGCCTCTCCTTTTTCTCCATAACTCCATCTCTCAAATAAATCTTCAACAAATTTTTCGAAAATGAACCGGCAATAATGCAGGTTTTTATCTTTACAGATTGTTGCTTGGCAAGGCAAGTGAAAGGGGTTAGCAAAATGTTTGTTGCCAGGTGAATATTGGCCATCTCCAAGTTAGAAAACTTTCTGTCCAGTTGGGGCTCTGGTTTTCGGTGAAGGATTGCCTATGTCTTTGAAGCATAAGGGGGTACTTCATTATACAGTTACACCAAAGAGATGTGCGTGCGCTCGTGTGTGTGTGTGTGTGTGTGTGTGTGTGTGTGTGGTGTGCATATGTGTCTGAAAGCTCAAAAAGGGCCTGGTTACAAATCCAATTGGCATCTGGCAGCTTGTGACTCAAGCTTGGAGTCAAAGTCTCCTGAGAACTGCTGGGACAGGAAGAAACCATTCGAACGGCCTCCCTTCCCTCGCTTCGCCAAGGAAATATGTTAACAGTCAACACCTTATTTTCCATGTGAACGTCAGGCGAAGACACAGTCGTAAATTGCTTGCAAATTGTTCTGCTGCCAGTTGCCAGAGCACTTTTGGGTTAAGCGTCCCTCCCTAAATTCTTAGCAGATGTTTAAAGGCAAATGTGAAGATCGTTATTAGGAAAGTAAATAAAGACCCAGACTACAAGGTTCTAGCCCATCTCATCTTCATCGGTTGTTCTCTAAATGGAGAAATTGGTTTCCAACCCTTCCAATTGACCCAGCATAGGAAAATCAGTCCCAAATTTCCCGAAGAAGAGCTTGGCTAAGAAGGCTGAGTGGATTAGCATCTTGGGTCCCTGTTTCCACATGGATTGTCTGATGGCTGGGACAAGGCCATGCCTCTGGCTCGCACGCTCCGCCCCTCACGTGGCTTGTTGACCTCGCTGCTCCAAAATGCATGATCGCCAGGCTTACAACATGTTTTCCTTTGGGTGTCTACTGCATCCTTCACAGACTTAGTGAAAAGAAAAAGCAGAGACCTCTGCATTAGAACAAATAGGATCATTCTTTTATTTTGTTTTGTTTCTGAATGAAAAGTAATCTGTGATGGCAAAATGCAGATCTGGTATCTATGGATGAGGGAGGGCCCGGATGGATTATAGATCACACGGAGAGGCTTTGTGGGACTGGGGGTAGGGTCAATCACTTTGATATTAATTGTTTTATAGGTATGAGTGTGTGCATGTACAGGTACATATGCATGTCAAAACTCATCAAATTGTATTTTTTAAAAACATGTAACCTATTAACTGTAAGTTATACCTTAGTGAAGCTGGAAACAACAGCTTCGAGAATTATTCTCATTTAAACTGATAAATATATATGTATGTATTTTAAAATTGATGATTTGAATATTCCTGAATTGAAATATGGGAATGAGGAAGAGCTTCCGCCAAGAAGAACAGATAACCGATATCACAGTTAATTTCACGGGCTTCAATAATTCCAAGACGAATGTCCCCCCGGCCCCGCCACCTGCTTTTGAAAATTACTTGTATTTATTTGAATGGCAGAGTTATACACAGAAAGGGAGAGACAGAAAGAGAGAACCCTTCCACCCTGTGGTTCTCTCCTCAGGAACCATCATGTGGGTGCAGGGGCAAGAGTGTGTGGGCTGTCTTTTGCTGCCTCCCCAGGCGCGTTAGCAGGGTGCTAGATCAGAAGTGGAGTAGCCAGGACTACCCAGGGTACACGCAGGATGTCAGCATCAAAGGCCGTGGCTCTACCTGCCACACCACAACCCTGACCCCAAGGCGGGGCTCTGTTGTGTCCCTGCACTGCTTGACACTGAATGTGTGAACAGCGTTCTGGGGAGATGCTTTCCAGGCCCCCGCAGAGACTGAAGGAGTGGGTCAGCTGGCAGACCTAGAAAGCACTGGGCCAAGGCGGTTCAGTTTCCTAGTCCTAAAGGTGTCATAAGTATTTATTGCTATCAACAGTCACGGTGGTCACACTTCCTCTTAGAGGGATGGACGCAGGAAACGTGGCAACATTTCTAAGCTGCAAATGAGTTAAACAACACACTTCAAAAACATGCAACCGTGAAGTATTGTGATCTTGCCCTTGTCCATTCATTCACTTAGTGAACCAAGAGCTCTTTGATAAGCACCTGCTGTGTTGCTTATAAAGTGATAGGGGACTAGGAGATCAAAACAGACATAGGTGCTGCCCACAGGGAGCTTGACTTCCGGAGGGTTAGGCACAGTAATCCAATACAGCCACCCCTTAGGGGTGGCAAAGGATGGTTGTCACAGAACCTATCTTATATAACAAAATCTGTCAGTGCTCAAAATCCTTATATAAAATGGCCTATTTGCATGGACCTTATGCATCTCTTCCTGTGCACTTTAAAGCATCTTCAAGTTCCTTGTGATGCTTAATGCAACATCAATGCTATGTAAATCAGTTGAGCCTGCGTTGCTTAAGGACTGGTGACAAGGCACACAGCTAGCCTTATTTATCATCATGTTGCCCCACTTCTGGCATTTCCCTTTATCTGAAATGCAATGGAAAAGAAAGCACAGCTGGGTGTTTGCATCTCCCCTGACTGCTGAGCTTCTTCCAGAGCACAGGACTGGCCTCTGTGGCTGTGTCACTCCCGTTTTGGAACTCAATGCTCTCCTCTGTCTAGTGGGGGCACACAAAAAGATGACTCTGCAGTCCTTTCCTGTGTCTGACTTTTCTTCCTCTGATGGTGTGTGAAGTGCATGTGTGGAGACATTTAGGGGTGAGACAGATCAGCAAGCCTCACCCCATCCTGCCACTGGTTACCCCTGACCTTCAGCCTCTGCAAAGTGTTTTCATCTCTACAGTAAGGATCGCAAGGACAGAGACTGTCAGAGCTGCAGTGTGGCTTAAGGTCTGTGAATAAGTCCTGGGACAATCACCTTCTTAGCAGGTGCAGAAGACTGGCAACAGAACCCAACACCCAAATCTGGACATGCTGAAACACCTTGTGTAGAAATGGTGAGGTATTTATAGGGAGCCCCTCCACGCAGCACACTTTAAATTATACCTGGATGCATTACAACACCTAATGTAATGCAAACGATATTTCAACAGTTGCTTTCAATAGTGAGCAATAGTTTAGGACAAAATGACAGTAAAACAAGTTTATGCAGATTCAGTACAGATGCAAAATTTTTCTCGAATGTTCTCCATCCACAGTTGGGGGACTGTGTGGATGCAGAGAGAACCCGTGGATACTGAATGCTTCACTTCAAACAAAAAATCTACCGTCAGCCTCAGCTTGTGCTGGGTCCTGATGACACAGGATGAAACTAAAGCAGCTTGGAAGAGTTGGTAGTTACAGAAGCAGAGGAGAGGAAGGAAGTGAACAGGCAGTACGGAGTGGAAGAGAAAGTAAGAGGAAGGAGAGAGAGAGAAGGCAGGCGATAAGGAAGGAGAGTGAAGTGGAGGAAAGGGCAGCGCACACTTCTTGAGTGTTCTTTCCGAAGTCCTAAGCAGTGAGTCCCTGCTCCCCAGGGTGTTGGGGGCCACTTGAAACGTCAACGGTGATAGGGTGATCCTTGGTTTCTGCACTGCGGCTTGCACGCTAGTAGCTTGAGGTGGTTTTATATTCACACCGTGGCCATAGACACGTGGCCTCTTTCTCCCTGGGAGTCATGAGGTGGCGGACGAGCTGGTTCCTCACCCTGAGATGTTCTGTCTTGCCTGTCACTGTGGCTACTTCCTCCATACTCTCTGCAGGTTCTCCCCATTCCACAGAAGGAACTCTCCCTGAGGCCTGCCGAGGGCCTGGGCGGCGTGTATGTAGAGGGCAGATGACTGGCCGCCGGGTCCCCAGGGCTCTGCTCCTATCCGTGATCACAGCAGTGGAATCACTGGGCTGAATCACAGCGCTACACTGTCCAGGCATGAAGGCACTTCAGATGAGCGGATAAGACACAGCTGCGAGTGAACAAGGTGAAAAAATAATGTGGCCTTGCTCCTAGCAGAGTCAAACTAAGCTTTCCCAGTGCTAAAGGAGCATCTGAGGGCTGAGTGCTGTGAGATACCCATTCAGACTCTAAAGTGACATCTTCCTCAAGCACTTAGTACCTCTCGAATGTTGGTCTTCGTGACTCTTGTTTTCTCTGCATTGAAACAGAACGAGCGATAATAACAGCATTTACTTGGCTGAAGCAGTATCTGTGCAAGGATTAAATGTGAAGGAATTCAACGTTGCAAGAACAGAGGAAGCCAGACGGTCCCAAACTTTCTCTGTTCACATTACCCTGAACATCTCATTAACATTGTTCATGGTGCCCCTTGGGTAAAAAGAAATAAGAAACAGCTCCATTCACTAAGCAGTTAACTCCAAAGGACGGAGTCAGTGAGCATCTGTGCTGTTGCAACTTAGCAGCCATCTGGGGGAAAATACACACCAATGGAAAGAATAATATTTTTGTTGCATTCTTAAGTAGCCATTGTTACAGTCATCTGTTGGCATCTGCAAGGCATTGGTCCTGGAACTCCCATGAATAACAAAATTCAAGTATGCACAAGTTCCTTCCAAGAAAGTCCAGAATTTGCACATAAGCAACATGCATCCTCCTGTATCATTGAGATCATCTCTAGATGACTTTTAATACTTAACACTATGTAAATATTTGCTGCAGTGCATTCTTTAAGGAATAGTGATAAGAACAAAAAGTTTATATGTGTGCAGCCAGACCCAATTTGTTCTCCAAACCCTTTGCATCTATCGGTGGCTGAATTCAAGGTTGTGGAATGCGAGAGGGAGCTGATTGGAAGAATTTGGAATAGGTGTACCACACAAGGAGATATTCTCTGAATGGGAGCTCGGGAGAATCATCAAACTCATCTGTGTTTCATGTACACCTTAAACCCAGGGACTGAAGAGAGACTCGCATAGTATTTTAATTGATTAGTGAATTTATTTTTGTTAAGCAGGAAAGAAGACAAGGGCTATAAGCCATCATCAAATGAAAAGATGCGTGGGTTTTAAAAGTCACAAAATCATTAAAACGACAGTGGTGTATGATTTTAACGATTAAAGCAAAGATCGACAAACCCTGTACTTGGCAGTAAACTGATAACACACTTTTAAAATTATTTTAAAATTATTTTAAAATTATTTAAAATTGGCCTTTTTCACTCAGCACCACAAATTTTAGAATTGATGCAAGGTCCAAGTTTTGCTGCTACAACAGAGATCCAGAAATACAGTAACATAAATAAGACTGTAACATACAGTAACATAAATAAATAAATAAATAAATAAAATACAGTAACATAAATAAGACTCTTTTAAAATTATTTTAAAAAGTTTTAGTTCCCACATCTCGTTAGAAGAGGTGATATTTGTTTTTCTACGCCTAGCTTATTTCACTCAACATGATGTCCTCCAGCTCCAATCATTTGGATACAAATGATAGAATTTTATCCTTTCTCATAGCTGCATAACATTTCATTCTGTGTTCACATACATTTTCTTTATCCATGAGTACATTGGCTGATGCCACATTTTGGTAATAGTGAACAGTGTTGTTATAAAAATGTCAAAGAGCTTGTCTGCTTGACACAGTGAGTTCATATCGTAGGGGTATGTACCCAGAAATGGGATTTTGCTGGATTGTATGATAAGACTATTAAGATGCTTTTAAAAGAAATCGCTGTACTGTTCTCCTTAGTGGCTGCACTAATTTACATCGCCCCCATCAGTAAGCAAGAGTTCTGCCTTTTCAGCATCTGTTGCGCTCTCTCTTTTGGGTAACAGCCATCCTGACAGGTGGACTGGTACCTCATGTGGTTGTGCCTCGCATTTCTTTCACGCCTGGTCGTATTGAATATTTTCATGTATTTTTAAAAGCCTATTTATTTTTATTGGAAAGTCAGATACACAGAGAAGAGGAGGGACAGAGAGGCAAAGATCTTGCATCTGCTGATTTACTTCCCAAGTGGCTGCAATGGCTAGAGCTGAGCTGATCCAAAGCCAGAAGCCAGGAGCTTCTTCAGGATCTTCCATGCAGGTGCAGGGTCCCAAGGCTTTGGGCCGTCCTCCACTGCTTTTCCAGGTTACAAGCGGGGAGCTGGATGGGAAGTGGGGCTACTGGGATCCTATATGGTGTCCTGGCACATGCAAGGTGAGGACTTTAGTCACTAGTCTACCTTGCCAGCCCCTGAATGTTCTCATAGTTTTGTTGGCCATTTGTATGTCTTCTCTTGAGAATGAGCCATTCAGGTCCTTTGCCCATTCCTTATTCAGATTAGTTGTATTTTGCTGTTGTTGTTGAGTTTTTTCTTTTCTTTTTGAGTTGCTGCTATAGTCTAGATATTAATCCCTTATCAAACCAGTAGATTGCAAATGTTTTTTTTCTCCATTCTATTGCATGTGTCTTCGTCCAACTGATCATTTCTTTTGTTGTGCAAAAGTTTCTGCATCTGCCATTGGTCTGCTGTTGTCCTTTGGTTGTATAATATTTTCTTTTTAAAAAATTATTAATTATTGTTGTTTTTGATGATTTTTACATAGTTGATTAGGGTGATTAAGGTCAAGGGCTACAGGAAGGTGGGTGAGATCACCATTCCACCCCCAAGACACAAGAGCTCGCTGCTGGGCAGCCAGTGGGTGAAGTCCAGGATTTTTCCACTGCTTGGCAGAGGTGGATGGGAAAGTAGGATCCCCAGTAGGAGGCCTGGCCCTACATGGGTTCCTCCAGCCACAGCCACGTGTCCGGGAGATTCAGGTACCTGCACCTCTGAGCAGACTTACCTGGACTCCGCCCCAGTTGCATAATATTTTCACTGTGTCTGTTTTGATTGTAAATCAGCACATGAAGTCAGGTATGAGGTTTTCCACTTGCATTGTCAGATCAGCACTCAAACTGTTTTGGATGGTGGGCAACCACTTTCTGATTTAGTTTCAATATGTTCTTCACGTTTGCCTGAAACTCTTTTCAACCCAGGGATCTTTGTGTGTTGGAGGGGATTGAAGGCAATAAATTCAGGAGAAGGAGGCTGCCACAGATCCCTCGGAATTCAATAACCCTGCGTTAAGGAACATGCCAGGTACACATGAGTTTTGTACATGGTTCTGGGGAGCATGTGTACAGAGACCACGAGTTTCCTTAAAAGTACTGCAATGCATTCTGACTTTCTGATTATTGGGGAGATGGGAGCAGCTGATTGGCAGAGAGCATCCGCCTGGGAACACCAGAGCCTGAAGACAAGGTGGCAGTGTGCTGAAGGATTAGTATAGCAATTGGTCTTTGCACAAAACTACCTACTCATTGGTTTATTTCCTGGCTCTCCTGCTGACTGAGTGTGGCCCTGTAATCTTGTTCTAACCAATGAGGTGAGAGCAGAATTGACAGGTACCTTCCCAGGTCCTACCTTTAAAAGGCTGGGCATACCACGGGGAATTGGAGTGGCTTCAGAGGCCTAGAACTCCGAGGTCACCCACCCCCATCTGGAGCTTCTACAGGGGATAGAAGAAATCCAAACACTGCCATGCAGAAACCAGTGTTATTGGAACAACAACCAGGAGCCCTGAGTGGTCCGCAGAAACAGAAGAACAGTAAACTTCCTTTGGGACTAGAGAGGGAAGCTTTCTCTGGTCCTCGCTTGGTTCCAATTTTGGGTCCCCATCCTCTCTGGCAATGACCCTCAGGGTCGCTCCGGAAACCCCTCAAAACAAACCAACAAACAATCTAGAATAGACAGAGAACAACAAAAAAAGCTTAGAATCAGACAGGAAATGGTCAGTGTGGATTCACATATACCTTACTAGGTGGGACACAAAGGTTAGTTAGTCCTCACTAGGGTATTGAAGATTTCTCTGCACACCCTTCCTAAAACTGTACTGCACCTAAACTGTTGACATGTGTCTTGTTAGAGTTATAAGCCAGTCTAGACTACCCGAAAAAAAAAAAAAGCCAGGCTCAGCAAAATTATGCTTCAATGCTACAAAATGCTAAATACTATAATGAAAATAGACATGAGACAGCTGAATAGTGATCTATAGCCATTTTAAGGTGTATTGAACCCAGTTGTATATAAACTAAAATTGAAATGTCAATGAAGAAGTCACAGGATGTGGTTAAGAACTTGCATTTTTTTTTTTAACAGATTGGTTACTCAATACTATGTCAATTAATTCCATAACGTTATAAACTGTTGCTGATGTTATGTCGGGGCTTTTAATTGATTGGGATGATACTCTGCTGGCTCTACTTCAGACCAGAGATAGTCTCCCCAACAAGCCGTTGAACTTATCTGGACAATAAGATGCTGGACTCTAAAAAAAAAAAAAATGCTGGGCGTGAGCTTCATCAGCTTCTTTTCCTTCCCATTTGCTAGGAGGTGGTGAGAATGGGACAGTGACCACGGACCGGACGATGAAGCCAGCTGTTGAAGATAGAAAGGCCACCTGATGGGGTCTGCGCTGTGGTACCTGTGATGCTGGTTTCCCACATGGGTGCCAGTTCAGATCCTGGCTGTTCCACTTCCAATGATGCTTCCTGCTAACAGCCCTGGAAAGCAGCAGATGGTTCAAGCGGTTGGGTCCCTGCACTCAAATGGGAAAGCTAGCTGTATCCTGGCTCTAGACATTGCAGCCATTTGAGGAGTGAACCCTTAGATGGAAGGGGTTACTCTCTGTCTCTCCTCTCTGTAATTCCATATTTCAAATAAATACATGGACACACACACACACACATTAAAAGAAAAGTCAGTTTACTGTGTGGATTGGCCATCTGTGTGTTGTTACAAAAAGAGAAGAAAAACCTCAGTCTTATTTATGTTACTGTATTTCTGGATCTCTGTTGTAGCAGCAAAACTTGGACCTTGCATCGATTCTGAAATTTGTGGTGCTGAGTGAAAAAGGCCAATTTATACTCTTGTTAAAAAAATTCTTTTAAAAAAATCATTTATTTGCAAGACAGAGTGACAGTGGGAAGAAAGAGGTGGAGATGCATAGATGATTGACAGATAAATGACAAAGAGACAAAGAAAAGAAAGATCTTCCATCCATTGGTTCACTCCCCAAATACCCACAACAGCAGGGGCTAAGCCACACTGAAGCTAAGATCCAGAAACTCCAGCCAGGTAGCTGGAGTAGAAAGAACCCAAACATTTGGGCCTTTGTCTGCTACCTTCTCAGATGCACTCAGGAAGCTGGGTTGGAAAGGGAGGAGGCAGGGCTTGAGCTGGCACTGAGATGTGGTATGTTGGCATCCCAAACAGTGAGCCAGCCTTCTGTGGTACACTTCTGCCCCTTAGGGAAAAAGAAATCAGGGATTTTAAGATGGTGGCAGCAGAACTGTATTGATGAAGTTGATTTGTTCCCAATTTGCAAACCTGAATTGTTG
This sequence comes from Ochotona princeps, assembly GCF_030435755.1. NCBI lineage: Eukaryota > Metazoa > Chordata > Mammalia > Lagomorpha > Ochotonidae > Ochotona > Ochotona princeps. Next base: position 4,252,273 of record NC_080850.1, read on the forward strand.
GCAAGTTAGGACGGTAGGCTGTGAAATGAGGAGTGGAGTTCCACCTCTAGTTCATTGCGTGCCAGCCTGTGAGCCTTAACAAACCTCAGGTTCCTCCTCTGGAACACAGCAAACACAGTGAAAGACTCTGGTACTAACCAGGGAACATAGGCCGATGACTCGGCGTTTGGTGAGCTCTTCGTGTTTGCTCTCATGACTTATGTACAACGCACAGTTTCTCAGGGTCCCCTTGAACCCTTTTCTGGCCCTCCCCCGCTCCCTGCGAGCCCTGCTTGATTTCGTCTCACCGTTGAGTTTCTACATCTGCCCACTCCTCTTCCCTTGTTGCGGTGTTAGGCTAGACAGGTATTGTTTTCTTTTTAAAATCAGGGCAAAATAGTTATATTTGGCTGCGTCTAATTTATTAAAATAATTGCCCTAATGAATACTAATTATTAAATGTTCATTGCATTACGTGCTTCCCTTTGCTTCTGCTTGTATTTCTTATTAGTCATTCCGAAACAAGGCATGCAGCAAACTGTGTAATTACAGACAAAGCGTTTAAGACACAAACCAATAAAAATCAAAGGTAGGAGGGAAATGCTTTGAAAGGATCCGGGGAGCAACTGGGCCTTCCTGTGTCCTGCCAGGAACCCACAGGGGGTGGGGGCAGGGGATCAGGTGTTGCGTGTTGGCCATGGCTCTCTGTACCAAGCCCTTGCATCTAAGACAGGGGCTCTGAGAAAAGGCCAGGCAGCCACTGCTCCATGTCTTCCAACAGATTGAAAAGAGCTGAACTGCAGGCCCACATAGCCTTCGCCTCTCAGGTAGCACAGGGTTGTATGAGCTGCAGCTGTGGCACAGAATCCAGGGTCTGGGGAGATTCTTGCCTCTCTACCCTGGCAGGTGGCTGAGTGACGGTGAGAGAGGGCATTGCTTGTCTCCGGCTAAGTGTGCGCTGTAGTCCTTACCTGCAGTGCCTGGCAATGGAATCTTATTTGACGACCCGGATTTTCATGTAAGTCATTAGTTTGGGTGGCCTTAAAGATGACTGATGTCTTCGTAAAAAGTGCCACACACTGGGCAGCTTAAACACGGTGTTTTACGATCTCTCGACTCTGGAAGGTGGTAGTCAGGTGTTAAGGAGTGGTTCCTGTAATGGGGCCCCTAACTCCTTCCTCCAGTTTCTGGCAGTCTTCTTCATTGTCCTCACTTGCACACCGTGTTCTTACTGTATGCAAATCCGTGCTTTGATCCCGTTTTTAATAGTTGGATTGGATTATAGCTCAGCTTAGCAGCCTCATGTTAACTTGACCACTCCATGAAAACCCTATCTCCAAGTCAGATCCCCCTCTGAGACCTTGGCGTCTCAGAAAGCTGAGATTTCTGTGTTTTGGGATCTGATGTAGTGCTATAACTCCGGATCATTCTGGATTGATTCCTCTTTTTGTTTTTAAAGATTTACTTATTTTTATTGCAAAGTCAGATATACAGAGAGGGGGAGAGACAGAGAGGAACATCTTCCATCCTCTGATTCACTCCCTAAATGGCCACAACAGCCAGACCTGAGCTGATCCAAAGACGGGAACCAGGAGCTTCCTCAGGGTCTCCCACGCGGGTGCGGGGTCTCAAGGCTTTGGGCTGTCCCCGACTGCTTTCCCAGGCCACAATCATTGAGCTGGATGTGCATACAAGGTGAGGACTTCGGCCACTGGGCTACCACGCCAGGCCTGGTTGATTCCTTTTGCACTATGTCCAATTATGCCACTGATGTTAATGAAGGAATGTTTAAGTAGAGACAAAACAAGAAGTAACTTCAAAATAGGAGGTGTTAGTGTTATGGCATAAGGGGTTAAGCTATCACCTGTTAAGCATACCTTATACACCTGAGTTCCCAGTCCTGGCTATTCCACTTCCTAGCCAGCTCCCTGCTAATATGCCTGGTAAAAGAGGCGGAAAATACCTCAAGTGCTTAGGTCCCTGAATCCACAAGAGAGACGCAGAGGAAGTTCATGGCTCCTGGCTTCAATCTGGCCCAGCCTGTGTCATTGCAGGCCTCTGGACCAGAGGATGGAAGATCTCTATCTCTCTAACTGTTTTTCCAAATAAATAAAAATAAATCTAAAGCAAAAAAATCCAATCACTTCGCTAAGTGTATATGTGTATTGTCCCTCAATCCTCACAGAATTCCACTGGATAATGTCTCTTTTGGCAGATGTAGAATGTAACACTCATAAAAACTTGTCCCATTGATACTGGTGTATTGTGTTTCCAAAAGGTTTGTGAACATCTGGCTTTTAGTCCCTAGGATGCTGCCTGCACTTGGTTAAATAGGCTCTGTATCCTTTGCTTGGGTTTGTTAACTGCATAAAGGGCAAAGACTTGGCCTCAGAGTGGATTTTGGGAGCAGAGTGAGAGTCCAAAATTCAACCCTTACCAGTCACCTTGATCAAGTGTCTTCTCTTCTCTGAGCTCAAGTTGCTGATCTGGAAAATGAGATATTATAATAACCTAACTTCCAAGGGTCTCTCAGCCTCCAAGTCCTATGAGGGGCACACAGACAAACCTCCTGCTATGTAGATAGGGTTGATCTAAACCTGGCTGCAAAGATAGACTCTCAAAAATGGTAAATTACAGCAGGCAAGTATTGTTGACAAACTGCAGACCATGGGGAAGGGACCGATCATTCTTTGCTTGTAGAGATGCTAATAGCACCCCCAGCCCTGCCCTCTGTGTTACAGAACAAGGATCAAGACCACATCTTTTGAATCAATCACCACACCAACCCAAGGCTGGACAAGAGCCTCTGGCAAGTTGAATTGTATTACTCACTCACCTTTTCCATTTGGCTTAGTCATCAAAACATTATGGCACAGGCAATAGCCTGAAGCACCTGTTGCTCAGGTTCCCCCACTTGAGCCAGAGGCTGCCACGGGGTCTGTGGACCATCCCAGGTCCTCTGTTCTGGTTTCTGTCATATTGTTATGGTAACATCTGTGATTTTTGTCCCAGGCCCCAAGAATGCCTGTAATTACAAGGCAAGAGACCCAGGATCACTGGCCAAGTGGCCAGTAGTATCCAGGGCTGGTCCAGGACAAACCTAGGAGCCAGGAAATGCATCCAGGTGTCCCATGTGGGTGGTAAGAACTCAAACACCTCGGCCCTCATCCACTGCCTTCCAGGATACATTAGCAAGAAGTGGATTGGAAGTAGAGTAGTTGTACTCAAACTGTCACCGTGATGTGGAATGTTGACATTCTGAACAGCAACTTCAATCCACCATGCCTCAAAGGCCACCCCAGCTAATTGCTTGTGTACCCTTCCGGAAACGCAAACATATACTTGAAACACACACATACACACAGAACCATGGTGTACACATTTTGTCTGTACCTTGCTTTATTCCCCTGACTTTATCCTGGCTGTTGCTAGATGTTCTCTCTCTCTCTCTCTCTCTCTCACACACACACACACATACACACACACACACACACACACACACACACACCTCTTCCTTTTAAATAACTCTTGTTTCCTAAGAGGCCTCTGCCTGAAATCTCCAGCCTTGGTCATCACCCTAGTTAACTCTCACTCTCAAAACTTGGTACCTCTTGTCCAGCTTGATTGCAGCTTTAATTAATTAACAACGGCACTGTCATGGTGAATGAGGAGCCCCTTGACTGAAGCCCCAGTGGTCCAGAGGAGTGTGTGTTGGGATCATCTACAGGTCTTGCTTCAAAGCAGGTTGTTGGATACCGCCCAAAGAATTCCTGACTCAGACTGAGGTCAGAATTGATATTTATTTTAAGTTCTATTTACTTATTTGAGAAACAAAGTTACAGAACTAGACAGCAAAAAATTCCATCTGCCAGTTCACTCTTCAAACGACCACAACCACCACAACTGGTCCAGTTTGAAACCAGGAGCCAGGAACTTCTTCTGGATATCCTATGTGGGTGCAGGAGCCCAAGCAATTGGCCCACCCTCCACTGTTTTCTCAGGTGTGTTAGCAGGGAGCTGACTCGGGAGTAGGGCAGCAGTGACTCGAACTGACACCTCTAGGAGATGCTGGCGCCACATTACCCGCTATGCCATGGCTCCAGCTCTGGGAATGGGTATTTTAAAACAGTGCTTGGATAGTGTTGAGGCTGCCATACCAGGGACCCCACTGCACCAGGACTCTAAGACTGTAAGAGAGGCAAAGGGAATCTTATATGTACTCAATTATCCTGCTGCTTGGCAGATACTAGACTGGCAGTTAGTAAATATTTGTTTGGAATGTTTACTGCTAGAGGTTTGAGGGGCAATGAAGGGAGTTCGGTTGAAAGAAAGTAGGGGAAGTTGGATGAGGTTCATTCCTTGTGATGACTGCATTGAGATGAGATATTAAGCGGGCAACAGGGCTGAGCGGCATATGGGAATTCTTTGTATTATTGACTCACATTTTTCATTTTATAAATGTAAAACTATTCTGAAACGACATGTTAAAAGCAAATAATACTTTTTTTTTTTGCATGAAAAACATGTGAATGAACACCCAGCCCCTCCTGTGATCATCTCATACGCTTGGGTCTGAGCTGCAGCCTCGGCTGTTTTGCTGAAGGGAATTTGAGAAAGCTGTAAGAGTCAGTCAGCCTTGGGGCCCCCGGTCCGGCTGGTTGGACAGGTTGGCTTAGCCCCGCCTCTCCCCACCCTCTTGATTCTCCCAACTCCCTTCTTTATACCCTGAACCCGAAAACTTTTTTTTAGAGTCCAAACAGGGTCAGCACATGACCCCTTCTTTCTCCCTCATTGTCCCAAGAGTATGAATGACCTGTCTGTAATTGCACTTGTCACAGGTGTGGGAGCAAAGGTGGTTCATTCAGCCCAAGGAACTGGCAGTACACAGGCTATCTAAGCCATGGGAAAAAAGCAGAGTGACATTCTTCCTCTATTAAAACTTTTTAGCCTTATGTGAAATTTCACATGAGTTCATTAATTCATTGACTCATTCATTTGAGAAAAATTCACTGAGCACTTAAATGTCAATGGCTGTGGTGGTGGGGCCAGTGGCAAGGGCACACAGATGAACTAAACAGAGTTCCTGCCCAGAGGATTTGCGGGAGGGAGGACTGCAGACCACAAACAAACAAACAAACAGAAAAGTACGGACATGCATCTCTGAACGACAGAGGTATGTTCTTAGAAATGTGTCACGAGGCAGTTTCCTTCTGTGTAGACGTAAGAGAGTGGACCTGCATTAGCTAAGACTACAGGTTAATCTGCACGGGTTAGAAACTCTGAGGGTTAGGTTGCATGTAGCTAGAAGCAATTTCAGATAATGATTGAAAGCAAAGAAGAAAGAGAAATAGCATGAAGAGAGAGTGCAATGCAGTTACTATCGCCAGTGCGTGGTGGGCAGGCCTGGGGCTCTTTTGATGCAATGAAAAGCTTTGTTGGATTTCAGGAGGGTCCTGAGTAGAAATGCTTCCAGTTGTGGAGTCTGGTTAATAAGACGGAAGACCGGGAGAGAGGAGGAGCTTCTCCTTCACTTGTTGCCTCCCCTTGGGGTCCAGTCTAGAGAGCAAAACCTTCAGAGCCACCTGGTTACCTGTGATTTAAATTCTGTCATCATCACTTTCCAATTGCGTAGTCTTAAGCCACTCATTGCACCTTCTGGAATCCCCAGACTGATTCTAGGAACTATTTCACAAAGTAGATATGAGAACTAGATGTGGCAACACGTGTGTGTGTGTGGCTTGCGCATGCTAGAAATGACTTGTTGATGACTTGATTTATCTGCATCTCCCGAAACTCATTCACTCTTCCAGACAAGGAAACTTCATTTTAAAACAGGCACGGCAATGTACATCCCACTAGGACATTGTGAAAACTCCACTGAAAGATCCTGCATAGTATTTTTAGAAATTTCACTGGGAGTCCTCCCTTGATTTGAGAGTAGAGATGCATACCGCACCATTCCCTACACAAACGATGCCAGGATACACTGAGATAGCAGAATGTTCAAGTTGTAGCTATTAACTATACTACTATGATATTATATAGGAAAATGGTGGGAGGAAAAAATGGGAAGGGTAGAAGGGGAGGGGGGAGTTCCCTATACCTACAGAGCTCTATCATGGAAAATACTAACAGTAGCAACTTTCACAAAAAGGCAGATTACTCATGCATAAAAAGGCTGTTCCCAGATTACACGGTTTCCGAAAGAGGAGCCTGGTGTTGTCCCAGCTTTGCCATCTGCTCAAACCACTCATCATCAGGCTTTCGGCATCAAAGCAAGTGAAGTGAGATCAAAAGTTAGAAGAACTACAGTCCTAGTGAAAAGAGAAGCAGCATGTGCTGGCATCCAGAGAGTTGGAAGGAACAGCACACTTATTGCGGAGTAAGACATGCCTGCAGGTAAATCCCACCCAGGTTATTCCTCAAGGTTGTATGACCTTGGAAAAGGCCAGCCATCCCTGTGAGCCTTCCTGTCTCCATCTGGAAGACACACAATCCAGATCCTAAATCTTGGCTTTCCTTACTTCGGTGGTAACAATAATAGCAATAGTCGCGAACGCTCGTAGCGATTGAGTTTGCACGGTCCTGGGCATTGTGCTGTGCAGCTGATGTACGTTATGAGGGAGCATCTACTATAATCTCATTTTACAGGTTAGTACAGACGGAATGGGGCCAAGCAGCTGCCACAGTTGCACAGCTGGAAGCGGCAAAACACAAATTCTGCCTGGAGACATTAGTTTGAAAGCTTACCTTCATAACCACCATGCCATGTTGTTTCTAACAGGAGGGGAACACATTACACAGTGTCTCGACTTGCAACCTGGTGCATGTGAGTTGTTTGAAATAATGTGGCTGTGATTGTCACGATCATGGTCATTGTATATGGGTAATGTAATCAGGTGGGTTTCTGCAGTGTTGCTGAGAACCGGGAATGGTGTCGGGTTGCCTGCAGACTCCCATGTTTACTCCAAGATCTAGATGTTAAGGCTCAGCCTCTGGTAGCCAGATTGTCTCAGATGCATAGATTGCTAGCCTGTGTCCAGCTGTAGTGAGTGCATAACCCCTGCTAGGAACCCAGAGGACACCACAGTTTCTGTTATGGGCTGTTAGCGTTCATACACTTTCATTTCCAGAAGGAAGGAGTGAGCCCGTCAATCGAATGCTCTGATGGTCTGTTAGTGACCTGCTCTCCTACAGTGAAACTGAATGAGAGAATTTTATCGTAAAAAGAGTAGCAATACCACCATACACCGGCAGACTCCAATTTGGGATAGTTTGTCAATTTCTGAACTTCATCAGGAGCAAAAGTGATACGCATTTGGAGGAAATTGTGCTTGGGATTTTGGTCTTTCCCCCAGATACATCAGTGCAGTTCCCAGTTAGTCATCCACCGTCACGGATCCCCAGCAGAGACAAGTGATATTCTGTAAAGCGCTGTGTGGTTGCGTTGCAATGACCTGTGGGTGCTTTAAGTACATTTTCGTCTTTCAATATAGTCAGTTGCTGATGGTTTATTGAAATATTACCCTTCTGTAGGGTCTCTGAAAGGCTGTGGCTGTTGGTCAAGGCTGTGGCCATCCTGAGGTTTGACTGGAAAAGGATCTACAGATGACTTCTGCCTCACCGTGACCTTCCATTCAGATCAACTCATTAGAAGGCAAAAATAACACGTTAAGTCTGAACTGCGTTTAATACAACAGGCCATCACTAACTATAGTCTGAACATGGTTTAACTCTGGAGCTCCTGAAGGATTAGAAACCCCAAAGTCAGTGCTAAGAGGGTGAAAACGTAATCCAATTATGGTGGGTAGGAGGTTGCCTACTGAGGGGTCCTCAGGTCACCGGAAGTGGACCTCCAGCAGTTGTTTGTTCCCAAAGCCTAGGATTGGGTGCCCTTCTCTCTGCTTTCTGGCTTACTACATGATCATTTTTCTGCTTTTTCTCCACCACTCATCGCAACAGCTTTGGCAAAGTCTTCACCATATTGCTTGGATTTTTAACAACAACGTTGCAAGCTAAATAAAGTCTTTTTCTTTCAGGCGTTTTAACCACCGTAGTGAAAAGCCAACCAACATACCCACCAGACCTCATAGCTTAGCCAAGTGTACCTTAACCGGCTCACAACACTTACACAGCCTACGGCTGGCTAAAGTCGTCTAACCTGAAGCCTGTCTTAGAATGCTAAACAAACCAGAGACACCCTGACTGCTGTACTGGAAGTGAAGAAATGGTTAATTGGGTATGCTTTTACACAGCTGGAAAGCAAAAAACTTGTAGGGGAAATTGGGGATTTTCAGTATCTCTAAATTGATTTATGTGACTGCTGGCAGGATCCAGTTCCTTGGTGGTTGTTGGACTGAGATGCAGTGCCTTGCTGGCTGTTGGCTGAAGGCCATCCCCTGTTCTCAGCCATAAGTCCCCCTCTTCCTAACATGGCAGTTGGTATCCTCAGAATGAGCAAGGGAGAGTAATATGGTGGGCAAGTCTTTTATAACTTGTAAGTTGGAAGCCTGTTTTCTAAGAGTCTCTTCCTCTTCTGTTGTATTCTCTTGGTAGCAACAAAATTTAAACCTCTCATCATGGTGAGAAACACGACCAAATTTCTAATCAAATCATTTTTTTTTTTAGGAGAAGAGTTGAGTTGTGTTAAGAACATTCACATTATTTTGAAATCAATCTGCTGGAAAAAACTAAGCTTCTGGTCTCCTTTCTCCATGCCCTCCAGTCCAGGAAAGCAGAACTGTATTTTCTGTCTCCATAATTTCTCTTCTGTAGGTTATAAACAAGCAGAATGACGTATTGGTCCTTTTGCAAAGAGCTTGTTTTCTTAGGATGGTGTCCTCAAGGCTCATTCATGTTGCAGCATCTGGCAGAATCCCTACTCCAGGGCTAGGGTTACTCCTCTCTTACGCATCGACTGCACATTTTGCCTATTCTGTGAATAGGCCCTTGGGCTGTTTCCACCTTGGCGTATTGCAAATAATACTGCCACAGACACAGCCTGCTAACATCTTTTTGAGATAAGACTTTCAGCTTTTCTGCATTTCCTTTATTTATTTTAAAAGGAAAGAGAATACTTGCATCTGCGGACTTGCTCTCCAAATGCCGGCAACAGATGGGGCTGGGCCAGGTCGAAGACAGGAGCAGGGAGCTCCATTTGGGTGTCCCACATGTGTGGCAGGAACCCGAGTGATGAGCCTGCACTTTCTGCCCCTCAGGGTGCATCATCAGCAGCAGTAGCAGAGGCCACACTTGAGCTCAGGCACTCTGACGTGGGATGCATGTGTCCCAAGCAGCAGCTTAACGCACTGCACCACAGCACCTGCTTTAAAGTGTCCTCTTTTTTGTTTAATTCAAGATTTATTTGTTTCCATTTGAAATACAGAGTCACAGAGAGAGAAAGGGAGAGCAAGATCTTGCATCTACTGGCTGACTTCCCAAGCAACCACAACGGCTGGAGCTGGACTGATCCAAAGGGAGGAGCCAGGAACCTCCTCTGGGTCTCCCAAGGATTTGAGTCATCCTGCCTTCCTGGGCCATCATCAGGGAGCTGCATCAGAAGGAGAGCCACTGGGGCTGAACTGGTGCTCACAAGAGATGCCAGCGCTGCAGGCAGAGGCTTAGCATGCTAGGGCACAGTGCAGGTACAAAGTGCTGACCCCTTTTTTTGCTTTAATTTTTAAAAGTAGCCATCCTGATGGAGATGACACGATATCTTGCTGTGGTTTTGATCTGCATTTCATTAATGGCATCTGATGCTGAGCGTCATTTCCTGTCTTTCAGATGATTGCATCTCTTCTCCGGAGAAATGTCTGTTCAGTTCCTTTGAATGTCACTCAAACATGTTGATTCATTTCCATTGTCTTTGGAAGATACTGTTACAGAGAAACAAGCACAGAGACAGACAATTCTTTCTTCTGCTGCTTCATGCTTCAAATGCCTGCAGCAGGCAGAACTGGGCCAGGCTGAAGCCAGGAGCCAGAACTCCATGAGGAGTTCTCACATGAAGGGCAAGGGTCCAGATACTGGACTCATGGTCAGCTGTTTCCTGGGGTTTGCATTAGCAGGAAGCTGGAGCAGAAAGGATGGAGGCAGAATTGAACTAAGGCTCTGGATGTCCCAAGAAATGTCTGAACTACTAAGCCACACTTGCCCCCTTTTAATATATTTTTAAATTAAAAACATTTTTCTTAAAGATTTTAAAATTTTTTATTGGAAAGTCGGAGGAGAGACAGAGCGAAAGATCCTCCATCTGCCGATTCACTCCCCAAGAGGCTGCAATGGCTGGAGCTGTGTCAATGTGAAACCAGGAGTTAGGAGCTTATTCCAGGTCTCCCACATGAGTGCAGGGTCCCAATGCTTAGGGCCATCCTCAACTGCCTCCCCAGGTCACGAGCAGGGAGCTGGATGGGAATAGGGGCCGCTGGAATTAGAACCAGTGCCCATATGTGATTGTGGCGTGTACGAGGTGAGGATGAGGACTTTAGTTGCTAGGCTACCACCGCAGACCCTAAAACATTTTTTATAAAACATTTATTTGAAGGAAGAAATGACAGAAAGAGTGAGACACAGTTTTCAATCTACTGGTACACTCCCCTGATGCCTGCAACAGCCAGATTGAAGTCAGACATCTGGAGCCCCTTCAGGTCTCTCATGTTGATGGCAGGAGCCCAAAGCTGTTCACTGGGGCCTCCCCCACGTACAGCTGGAAGCTGGATCAGAAGTGGGACCCATTCCTTTGAAGTGGGGGTGTGGGCGTTCGCCGTCGTGGCTTAGCTGGCCATGTCACAGTGTCACCCTTGTCCATTTTGAAATCGGTTTGCTTATTTTTGGTGTTGTTACATTTTAGGATTCTACATATATTTTTAGATATTAGTATCTTACCAGACACATGCTTTGCAAATATCACACAGATTTCACTCTGTTGGCTGTGTCTTGATGAGCAAATGTTTCAAATTTTGATGCACTTCAGTTCATCTTCTTAAATTGTTGTTGCCTGCGTATGTGATGTCTCATCCAAGAAGTCACTAACAAACACAACAATATCCAGTTATCCCTTAACGTTTTCTTTTAAATGTTTTGAAGCGTTAAGCCTCACATTTGATTTTTGATCCACCTCAAGTTAGCTTTTGTATATGGTTGAAGGTAAGGCGTTGCCTTTATTATTTTGCATATGGGTTTTCAGTCTCTGCAATATCATTTGTTGCAAAGATTGTCCTTTCTCTATTGAATAGTCCTGCCATTTTTGCGGAAAAGGGGACCTTATATGCAAGCTGTTTTTAAAATAAGCTCTTTATTTGGTTTTGTTTTATTATTCTCTGTGTCTGTTTTTATGTTGGCATTGCACAGTTCTGGTTACTTTTGGTTTATAATAGATTTTTCAATCTGGGATGTAGGGCATCCAACGTGATTCTTTCTCCAGATTCTTAGAGTTATCTAGCATTCCCCGTGACTTTTAGGATGAGTTCCTTCATCTCTGTGAAAAGTTACGCTGGAATGCTGATGGATATTGACTTTCCTTGGAGTATATCGGTCTTACTTTAATTCTAGGATAATGCTGGCCTCAGAGCGAGTTTGAATGTGTTTTCTTGTCCTCATATTTTGCAAGAGTTTGAGGAGAACTTATATAAATTTTTACTTCAATGTGTGCAGAATTCATTAATGAAGCTCCCTAGTGCTAACTTTTCTTCTTGGGAGTTTTTTTTTTTTTAAAGATTTATTGTTATTGGAAAGCCGGATATACAGAGAGGAGGAGAGACAGAGAGGAAGATCTTCCATCCGATGTTTCACTCCCCAAGTGAGCCGCTCTTGGGAGGTTTTGATTGCTGGTCAGTCTCCTAGTATCCCGCTGTTATGACTACGTTGCATTTATTAGACACACATCAATAGATTCAGTCCATATTTAAGGGGAAGGGATTACCGAGAAAAGGGAATAATGAAGGACATTGTTAATATCTGCCTACTATAGTCTTTCTCTGTACAAAGAGCTATCTATTCCCAACCCACTGGTTAAGCACCATGGCCTGGAGGGTAGTTCATACTCTGCTCGGCATCTCAGACGTACACGGTAAAGATGAAAATCCCTCCCAGGTGACTGTCTTCTTGATGAAATCTGGTAGATGGGCCATCAAATGCAATCTTGATAGCCTCATGGCTGGCCAATGAGAATTGGGTTTGCATCCTCATACGATAGTCACGCTTTGACACAAGAGCCCAGTTCTTGTGAATCAATGCGGTTTCCTAGGAATTTCATCTGTATTCTATGCATTCTCAGTCTCAGGCAATGCTCAGACAATGGCTTTGTGCTTGAAATTTTAACACCAGCTGTGATCCTGGATCCCTTATAACCTGGATATGGTTGTTGCATGGGCTTCTTCTCACATGACACTTGTCAAACATTGTTATATTGCTTACTTTAAAAAATATGTATTTATTTTTATTTGAAAAGCAGATTTTACAGAGAAAGAAGGAGAGACACAGAAAGAAATCTTCCATCCACTGATCACTCCTCAGTGGCCATAGCAGCTAGACCTGGGCTGATCCAAAACCAGGAGCCAGGAGCTTCTTCTGGGTCTCCCACGAAGGCTTTGGGTCATCCTCCACTGTTCTTCCAGGCCACAAGCAGGGAGCTGAGAGGGAAATGGAGCAGTCAGGACATGAAACAGGATCCATATGGGATGCTGCTATTGCAGGTGGAGGATTAGCTGGCTACACCACTGCACCAGCCCCAGTGAGCTTAGAGAAGAAATCATATCTTTTTCTCATTGATATTCTCTACACTGCCCTCAACAGAGATTTGAATACTCAAGAGGGATCTGGAGGCCCTCAGTAGAAACTGATTACACAACAAAAAAGAATGAACGAGTGACTAAATATTGACATCGTCTGTACACGTTTCTCTCTCCTCTGCCAGTGCTGAAGGCTCTGACTTCAGTCTACATACTCAGTGTCCAGCCCAGGGCATGATCAATGAATAAAATCATGGGTTAAAAAAGAAAGAAGCACTTATGCATTTCCTTGCTTCAGTTCTGTCAACAAATATAATCACTATAAAGTCCATTTTGAATCCACTCAAAGGAGCCGTATACACACACACAGAGTCCTTGACTTCGTATGATTCAACTTTTGATTTCTGCACTTTACAGTAGTGCCAAAGCAATCTTCATTCAGCAGAAGCCATGGATCAACTTCCCCAATGTGATCTTTCCCCAGGCTGAGCTCCTGATACATGATCCTCTCTCATGAATGCAGGCTAATGGCAAATATTCTATGATGTTCAACAAGGTAGGGATAGTAAATAAATTTTCACATTACGATGGGTTTATCAGGATGGAAGCCCCGCTCCCAGAGGTTGAGATGAACCTGCACTTGACACGCCTTTTCTCTAGAGTTCTCTTCCTTGGAAGAAGTTTCATCAATCAATCAATTCCTGAAATCATTTTAGTAGGCCAAAATAAAGCCTTTGGTGGGTAGACTCTCTCTTGTGTCCCTCCCTGCCTCTTCCCAACCCCTCCCCAGGAGTTGATCATGAGAGCAGAATTTTTTTTTAAAGATTTAATTATTTTTATTACAAAGCCAGATATACAGAGAGGGAGATCTTCCGTCCGACGATTCACTCCCCAAGTGAGCGCAATGGCCAGTGCTACGCCGATCTGAAGCCGGGAACCAGGAACCTCTTCTGGGTTTCCCACGCGGGTGCAGTGTCCCAAAGCATTGGGCCGTCCTCGACTGCTATTCCAGGCCACAAGCGGGGAGCTGGATGGGAAGTGGAGCTGCTGGGATTAGAACCGACGCCCATATGGGACCCTGGGGTGTTCAAGGTGAGGACTTTAGCCGCTAGGCCACGCCACTGGGCCCGAGAGCAGAATTTTAGTACAGTATTTATATGGAAAGAAATCCCAGGAAGCATGACTGGGAAATAGAGAAGTGAGGTGAGGAAGGGGAAGAAGCCAGGGCAAGTGGCATCAATGGGCAGATGCGTGAGGGAGGTACCTGAACCAATTTCCTGGGCAATCCTATGCCACGTGCCCCCTAAGGAGCATGCAGACTGTGCAATTTCTTTCTGGCTTTCATTACCATTTGTTTGAGACCTATACTTTCTGGAACTCTAGCCTGTTGTGCAGCCAGAGACACCTCTCATTCAGAGTGGTGCGCAGGGGTGCAAAGGAAGAGGGCATCCACAGATTTGGGAGAGAAACTGACAAGATGTGAAATCAGATGCACAAACTTGGGCCCAAGAGCCGTTTTTCCTCCTGACTGGCAAAGCGAGCCCTGCCAGCTCCTAGGTCTTTAGCGGTCTTGTCTATACAGAACTTTCCAGCTCCACAAGTGTCAAGATTCTGTTCCTCTAGGAGGCAAGACAAACACAAGGTGGCCCAGAACATTTCTTGCCACAGCTTCCAAAATTTTGGGTGGATTCCCTTCCGGGTCTCTGTCCATGCTGCCCCACCGGCCTTCGAGCTGAAGTTGTATAGAATGAGGCTGCTCTATGCAGCTGATCTGTGTATTTCTAACCACAAGCGTGAGTCACACGTTGCTCTAATGTGGTGTTTATATCATTTGATACTTTGATGACTCCGTTCGAAGTGATATCATTTGTTTATGAGCATTTGTGAAATCCCTAGCAATCCCTGCTCCCCTGGTCGACTCCTGGCTCCTTCCTCCATGGCCAGAGTTAAATCTCCTCTTGCTGGAATAACCCAAGATGGCCAGGACAGTCCCAGCAATGAGTCACTTGTTGTAGTTCTGCACACAGACAAGGCAAAAAGAAAGAAGCAAAGACAAGGCCGCAATGTTTTGGTCTCATTGTGTTCATGGTTACTGATTTCAACTGTGGGAAGATTGCCCATCAAAACATGCTTTGACCAGTAAGTGCTACTGTCTCTTGCCCTTCATCCCCACTATTTTAGGTTCTGATAACATGCTCCTAAGAGTTCCATGGGTGTAAATAGGTCATGTGCCACACAGAAACATTTCCATTAGTGACAGACAGGACATAGGTTGATCATGCCGTAGGATATATTACCTGGTGATGTCATAGCCATCTCAGGTTGTCACTCATTTCATGATGTTCATACAATGACAAAATTGCTCAATGATGCATTTTCTAGAATGTGTCCCTATTGTATCTAATGTATGACTGTAGTAGGGAAAACAAAGAGGTATTTTCACGGCTGGACTTCACAGAGCCATGAATATGTTAGTGTGTACTATAACTGTTGGTTAGGACTCAATAATTGGGGCCAGAGAACACTTTCTGGAAGCTAGAGAAAGACAGCAGAGCAAAGCTAGGGAGGTGCTTTCTGGGAGGTGGCATTTGCCATCAGAGCTAGGAAGCCTGAGACTTTGGAAGGCCGTAGGAGTCTGCTAGGATGCCAGGCCCATGTGTCAGCCCTGACACACGAACCCCTTACATCACTCACTTATTGATCATATGCTACGTGCCGGCGGTTTTATGATAAGAAATGGCTCTGTGGCAGAAGACCAAAGTGAGGTTGTCTTCAGGCTTTTTGGTTAGGCACTGGCTGATGCATGGAAGAGTGGGGGGAACACTGGGGGTTTGCCTGTTCTCCTGGCCTCCACATCAGGGCTAGCTATAGGATTTGCAAGATGCAAAATGAAAGGTGGGGCCCATTGTCTAAGCATTAGTAAGAGCATGAAGGCAAGCCTGAGGGCCTTCTACCAGCACACCAGATGAACACCCACGAAATGGGCTATGGCTGAGTGGGCTTTCAAAAGGCCCGGGAAAGGAGAGTTAAAAGATAATGCCTGTTTTTCAGAAACTTTTTGGAAGCCTTTTGGAAACAGCCCTACAGGCAATAGCCCTGGCTCTGCAGAGGCTGTGTCCACTGTTACCTGCACCTCCCTTCCCTGCTGTGCTGCTCCAAGACAAACTTCTCCCACTCTGCCGCAGCAGGAAACCACTGCTGCCTGTGCTTAATGAGTCAGCAGCTGATTAAGCAATGTGCTGGGAGACTGCCCAGAGGCAGCGTGAAATCGTGGCAATGGGGTTTAAATCCTCTTGAAGATATTGGGTAACTCCTTTACTCCTTTCTGGGACTTAGAATCCACCCTCCCTACTTTGGGAAATAGGATTGAAAAAAAAAATGCTTATGCTGGAGCCTGGATGGTATGAGGAGCCAATGAAGGGAATGACTCCAATATAAACCTTTACAAAAATGGGCCAGTATGTCGGGCAGGATGCTGGCAATTCTGTGGAAGACTCTCAATCCCTTCTCCCATGCACTTGCTTACCTACTCATTGAGTCAGGAACTGGAGTGCTGTGGGACCGAACCAAAGAGGAAGGCAAGATGGCCTCAGAAAATCTCTTGAAGGAGAGTGGGACACAGGCTGGAAGAGCCAGATCCAAAACCAAATGGCTTGTCACTGCACCTCATGGCTACCTCCTAGGCCAGGAGTAGCCAGGCTGATGAACAGGGCAGAAGCTAATGGTAAATAAGGGCTACTGGGTTGTCTGTGGATTTTCATTTTAATTATCTTTCGATTCTTGCTGCACGGCAGCCCAAGTAATTGACGGTTGGCCACCAACCAGCTTCAGAAGGCTCCAGCCTCATGGTGCCTTCAACCCTCTCCAGCAATTAGGCTCAGCGTGACAGTTGTTTCTGAAATGAGGAGCCGAATGAATGGGATTAATCTTCCTGATTTAAATCCATTAGTGCCTGTGATGTACTGGTGCAGGCATTTAAGAGCCACTTCACCTCACCCGGTCATGCCCAAAGGGTCATAGGCTGACTCATAGTTAATAGTGGGGAAGATTTTAATGGAGGAGGAGGCTTTGAAGAAGTATAGGGTGTGTTCAGAAGCTCGAAGGTTTAATGCATTTTTAATTAAATGTGTTTTAATAGGATTTAGCACCAACTATCATGTCACTGCAGATAGATTCATTATATTTGTTCAGTTAATTACGCGTGCGTTATTACCCAAGTATAAACTTTGATGACCTGGAAAGAAGCTTGACTTCGAGGGACGCTCAAAGTTCTGCTGCCACTTTCAGGATGAAATTGAATCAGTCCCCACTTCCGGCCCCCATGTTTTCTCTTGGGCATGCACTCTTGCGCTCCCATTTCCACAGGTAGGCACATGTAGGTGCACCTGCCAAGACATTCAGGCACACGTCTGTCTGGTTGTCTTCTCCTATTTCAAATGGAAAGTGGTGGCAGGAAATGTTAAAGTTTGGGAAAAAAGGGTTTTCAGATTGGGCTGAACCCCAGACAAGACACAGAGTATTTCTGAGCCTCCATGTTCCTTCTCTATAAGAAGATAGCAACAAAGCTATTATTATCTCCCAGGAGTGTTAATAGGTTCCTAGGAGATTACACCTCTGTACAGCAATTTGTGAAATGCCAAGGACATTGATCATAACCCATCCATCAATATGCATTCCATAAACTCAAATTGCATCCATCCCATAAATTCAACCCACATACAGCCATTCACATACATCCATTCAGGAAATAAAGCCTTGTTTTACACTGAGTATTGACATGCTCAAGTGTGACGTCATTTACTCATTCAACAGGCATGCACTGAGCACACTCAGTAATGACTTGCTGAGTGCCTCCCCGCCCCATACCCAGCTCAGAGTCCTGGTCTTTCGTATGTTGCTTCTTAACTAATAACCAGGTGAGCATCTCTGGATGGGAAACCAAGGTTCAGATAATATGTTAATTCAATCTTGCTAATTAGATTCTTATTGTATCCCAGTAGTCATGTCATGGGTTGAAGATAAAAAAGAAAGGAGATATGACCCCTCCTTGCCTTCAGAGGTGTGATCTTGTTCAGGGAAATTCTCAGGAGCTCATCAGAAAGTACTTAGCATTCTTGGGTCTTTGGTTTTTCTCTTGGGTCAGTCACAGGCATTGTACTATATGCCTCCCAGTTGAATGGAGTGTCTTGCTGCCTCCCTCATCATATCAATTCCAAGTCTGGGGAGGGAGAGAGGTCACTGGAGGCCAGAGAGGGAATCTGACACACTCATATTCATAGATGGACCATCTGAAACATCCTGGATAAAGCTCAGACTCTCACTCCCAGGACTTCTTGTTAAAGTGCCAATTACTGCTCAAGAGGTGCAACGGCTCACTTTGTATGTCAACTTGGCTAAACCTTGGCTCCCAGCTTGATCAATTCTGAGTCCAGATTGTGCTGAAAGGATGTTTTAAGATGAGGTTCAAATTTAAATAGGTAGATTTGGAATAAAAGCTGATTATTAGCTTCATCCCTGGCACTGGGCTTCATCCAGTGAGAAGAAAGATTGAAGTCCTTGGAGGAAGAGGACATTCTTTGCCCAGGCTTCCCTTGAGCTCAAGCTGCTGCATCGATTTTTCCTGGGGTCTCCAGCCTGCCACTCTGCCCTGCAGATTGTGGCATTGTCCACGATGGCACGAGTTAGTTATTTTCTCAAAAAGCTATGTATGTATGTATGTTTGTTTGTATGTATGCTTGCATGCATATATGTATGTGTCTATCATCTAACTTCTAGCTTCATCACCATCATCTCTGTACCTTTTCTATGCCTATATAAATCCTTTTGATTCAGTTTCTCTGAAGAATCCTAACACGGGGATGAGACAGTCTTGGTTTGCTGCAAGCTCCCTGTGATGCCAGTTGCACAGTCTGTGCACCAGACTGTGAATAAAGTCATGGGTAAAGATGACATCTGCAGGGCCCGGCGGCGTGGCCTAGCGGCTAAAATCCTCGCCTTGAAAGCCCCAGGATCCCATATGGGTGCCGGTTCTAATCCCGGCAGCTCCACTTCCCATCCAGCTCCCTGCTTGTGGCCTGGGAAAGCAGTTGAGGACAGCCCAATGCATTGGGACCCTGCACCCACTTGGGAGACCCGGAAGAGGTTCCAGGTTCCCAGCTTCAGATCGGCGCAGCATCGGCCCGTTGCGGCTCACTTGGGGAGTGAATCATCGGACGGAAGATCTTCCTCTCTGTCTCTCCTCCTCTGTGTATATCTGGCTGTAATAAAATGAATAAATCTTAAAAAAAAAAAAAGGTGACGTCTGCAGATAGCAACTCCATCATGTGAAAAGTCAGGGCAGAGCTTCAAGTTGACTCTGAGACCTTTAGAGGCAAGTTTTGGCGGGGGCCATTCTACTGATTTCTCTCCAGTGACGAATTTCTAGCTGCTCATCTGTATCCAGTGGCTTGTCCAAGCTGGTGAGCAACTGTCGTCCCCGAGAGCATGCCCTTACTACTTTCAATTTCACGGTTTTCGGTTGCATAAACACAGCTTTTCTCACGCACTCCCAAATCAAGCAGAGGCAGCAGTACTTGATGCCAAACAGCTGGATGAAAGCTGGAAAATAAATCAAAGTGGCTGCAAGGTTTTCAGCAGTGCAGATGTCCGACATCCCACAGACATAAACAGGTCTCAGCAGCGGCTGTCTTTTCTGACACCTTAGGAATTTCCGGTGTGGGCTGACCATCACCAAGAGTGCTAGACAAGAGTAAGGAGACTCTAAGCCAAAGCTGTCATAGGTGCAACAGGGGGAGAAGGGTGGTTTGCCACATGCTTCTTGGTTCGCAGTAGAAGACACAGCAATAAGCCCAAATGAAAAAGGAAGAAAATGGGGGAGAAGGACAAATGATCTCATTAGCAAATGGGTTCCTGTTCTTCTATACCAGCTCCCACCATGTGAAGTCCCCTGCCGCACATGGAAGTGGGAGTGAAGCTGTGCTGGCTGGTACACCTGGCTGAAGAATCTGCAATGACAGAAGCAAGGAAGCCAGTGCTGTGCTGTCCAGTAGAAGTGCAACACAAGCTGTGTATGTCCATTAAATGTGCTATTCATCACTTTGGAAAAATCAGAAGAAACAGGTAAGTTAATTTGAAAAATTACATATTTATGTTTACTTGAAAAGCAAATATATATATATTTGAGGGAAATGGGTGCAGTTGACAAATACTTATTTGAGGACCCCAAATCTCTCTCTCTCTCTCTCTCTCTCTCTCTCTCTCACACACACACACACACACACACACACACACATTTGCACTCAACGCAGGCTTCCCACACTGGTAGCAGAGAGCTAGGAATCTCACCATCACTTGCTGCCTCCCATTAGCAGGAAACTGGAATTGGTCCAAGACTTGTAACCATGCAATCCCCACCTCTCTCTCTTTAAGATTTATTTATTTTTGTTGGAAAGGCAGATTTACAGAGAGGAGGAGAGACAGGGAGAAAGATCTATCCACTGGTTCATTCCCCAAGTGGCCCCAGTGGCTGGAGCCGAGTTGATCTGAAGGCAGGAGCCAGGATCTTCTTCTGAGTCTCCCACGCGGGTGCAGGGTCCCAAGGCTTTGGGCTGTCCTCTCCTGCTTCCCCAGGCCACAAGCAGGGAGGTGGATGGGAAAGAGGAGCAGCCGGGACATGAACCAGTGCCCATATGGGATCCTGGTGCTTGCAAAGTGAGGATCCAGCCATTGAGCCATCATACCATGTTCTCACACAATCTCTTATGCAGGTATTGCTAGCAGTGTCTTAACAACTGTACCAAATACCCACCTGTAATTTTAACAATGTATGTTATGTGGTACAGAGTAGCCTAAACATTATTTAAACATGTCAGTAGTATGTACACGTGTGAATGAGATGTTTGATATTTACAATAATTCCCAGCTTTCATAAGGGCTAGGTTCCAGAATTCTCCTGGAAAACAAAGCCTGTTGATGCTTAGAACCTACACACGTCCCCTCAAGTACTTTAAATCATCTCTGTAGTCCTTATGATATCTAATAAAGTATAAATGCCATGCAAATAGCTGTCACAAACAATGACAGGAATAAAATCTGTCCATGTTCAGTACATATTCAATGTGTGTGTGTGTGCTTGAAAAGCAGAGTAATATAGAGTGAGGTCTTCCATCCACTGGTTCACACCCGAAGTGTCCACAGACATAGGGCCAGGCTAGCACAAAGCCAGGAGCCCAGAACTCTATCTGGGTCTCCTGTGAGGGTGTCAGAAATCCAAATACTCGGATTGTAATCTGCTGCCTCCCAGGCAGGCAATCAGGAAATGAATCAGAAGCGAAGGTGGCATTGGGCCGTATGCAGGTGTCCCACCTCTTGCATCAACCCCACTTCAGATATAAATTCCTTTGAGATGTATTTCTGATCCTCAGTTAGTAGAATCCCCAGATGTGGAACCTGTGGGTGTAGATGCCAACAGTCCCTTTCTGGTCCTAGCTCTTGGGTACGCGGGACACTGACAGCGCATCTCTGTTCCCACCAGCCATAGTTTGAGTGCTCCCAAAGTTGTGGGGTGATGCCCTGTTGGGTTAACACGGTTCTAGGGCTTCAACGACCAGCACCAAGCAGAAGCAGGCCCTCAAATGAGTATTTGCCAACTGTGCCAGCCACCCCCCGCCCAAAAGAAAAAATAATAAGAAAATCTTTCCATAATTAAAGAATTCAGGCAAGTCCTGTCAGGTTAAGGCTTACAGTGGAGTGAGTAATAACAGTGGTTCCGCTCAAGCGAGCATCAAATAAGCAAACAGTCTTTAAATAAACAGAAATTGAGGATTTTTCAGGAACATATTTACTCTGTGGGTCACAGAGGAGGTTAAACAAAAATTTATTTTGAAAATGTCATCCGAAGGATTCCCCCCCCATGGTGCCGCTTCCCTGCCCTGTTGGGAAAGGAAGTGTTTCCCTTGGGGGTGGGAGCTAGAAAACGGGTGGAGATGGGCACCAGGGCCTGCAGACACTCCCTCTGCCACAGCCATTCTCAACCCTTGAAGCCAAGTGCCAATTTCACATGCAGATTTGCAGGGAGAGTGGAATTCCAGCAGTGAGAGTGTACAGGAGGCTTTGCAGCATCTGCTGGGAACTTCCGGCAGACATTGTGCAACCCGAAGAGGTCCTTCTGAGGTGACTTATGCATCCATCCAGGGAGCTGCTCAGCCATGGCTTCACTCATTGATTCCCTCAATGCCTCCATCTTCCTGGTGAACAGATGGGTGGTTTACGACCGAGTATCCTGCAATCAGCACTGATGGCAAGGAGAGCAGGAAAGGGAGCTTGGGCTCAGGGAGACACAGAGCAGGGACGGAGCCGTAGGGGATGCTGCAGCCAGCACCAGGGCAGCCCTGAAGATAAAAACAAGCTGCAGAGTTCTGCTGGGCCAGAATTAATCATTGGATGTGGCTGCCCTGGGCAGGAGACTTGACACAGGCCCAGGCTGCTTTCTTCTGCAGCATTGCCAACACCTGGGTAGCAGCTCTCTTCCCATGAGGGCACGCCGATGGCCGCCAACACATCCTTTAGTGGGGTCACTCAGACATGCAGGCTGACGTCTGGGCTTCACTTAGTGGCCCTTTGGCTCCCCGACTTATCCATTCACGTAACTTGCACCTGACTCTAACTTGCCTCTGCTTAGAAACTTGCAGTGGCTTCTCTTGGCACTTGAAGCTCTTCATGAGTCACATCCTCATGAACTTTACTACTCATGTGCTTTGGTTATCTGGCTTTCTTCTTTTTCCTTGGTGTTAGTATCTCTATCAGAGAACCTGCCTCCTCAAGTCTTCACACACCTAAATACCCTCTGTCTCCTTGGCCCCCATTCACACCGTGCCTACCCCAGGGGCTTTCACACCCCTCCTAGTCCACAACCACCCACCCTCGTCACTCTGCTCTGTCAAAACCTCTTCCCTGGGTTATTCACAGTCCCTGTTGTTCTGAAACAGTTCCATCTGCTTTCTTACCTGTTCATTCTCTCTCCCTCTCCACTGGAAGGTCATGTCCATGAGGGCGAGGCTCCTGGCTGAGGCTGCCTCTCATTAGCCACTCAAACACTTCTAGAAGGTATCAATGAATGACTCAGCAGTATGTCTGTTCATTAACTTGATGCCTTCATTCATAAATCGTTTTTTCATTTTATTCATGCGTTCCTCTGTCCATGTATTCATTCAATGACCAGGTAGACATGTGTGCGCATGTCATTCACTGTGGATTCAAGAAAAGACATTCTAAAAAAAAAGTTAAAAGCACATTCTGAGGCAAAAAGATATTCTTAGTAGCATGACTGAAGGCAGCAAAAGCAAAATGCTACAAACATGTCAGAATTACTGGGCTCGTCCAGCTTTAGGGGGTAGCCAAGGAAGTCACAGCCGTGTGGAAACAGTGAAGACTCCTTCGGCCAAGGACACTGTGTTAGCACTTCACAGGAGTGTGGTACTCTGGAGCAAAGGTAACAGCTCGTGAGCAGTGTGAGCCGAATCAGCGTGATAAGAGGTAGATCAACTGGAATTGCTGCTGGGCCAGGACTGGCAGGAAGCGCGGACCATCACTCCTGGAGCGAGTTGTGGAGGACTTCAGAACTTTCCAAGTATTGCTCTGACTCTACAGCATGTTTTCTTTCTCAGTATGAAAAGATGTGTCCCCCCACCTGACTCCAAGGCAGGATAAGACACACGTTTAAGGAGACCGGGTAACAAGATGTCTCATCGCTCCTTGGTATCCACACATACACACACACGTATGAGATATTGCCTACCTGTGCGTATATATATATATATATATATATATATATATATATATATATACACACTTACGAGGCAGTAAAAAATGAATCCCACAGGACAAGGAAATACGAGGCACGAATTTTAATTTTCCCTGGCCCCTATGCTCCTGTCAATATAATAACTAGCATTCATAAACTGAGGCCTGGGGGCCCCATTCTTAGCTGCAGCTGTTCTGTGTTCTTGGGTGTTGAACAAAAAGATTTGAACACTTACCTACATAGAAAGATAGCTTTTTTTTTTTTTTTTTTTTGCCTCTGTAATACTAGGTTTCTGGAGTTTCTTTGGACTGCTAGGGTCTCATAACCCTGCCTTGGCATTCCCTGAGGTCACATCTGTGTGGCCCTGAGTGGCACCTGCTCCCCGGGACCCTGTGGGATCCTGCCGGTGAGTCACAACCCCTGACCAATGCTTCCTGCTGTGTGTCCTGCAGGCTTCACTGCTTTGCCAGAACATCCTGCTCTGCAGCTCTATTCTGTGTCTCCCATCCTCATTTCAGGAACATTCCACATCACCGTAGCCCCGCTTGAGGCACAATGATGACCCCAGTTGGCACACAGGGACCTACTGAGAAAATACAAATGACTTCAATAACTCAGAGATGCAAAGTGGCACCTGAACATTTCAGAACATTTCCACTCCCTTCTTTGGCTAGGGAAAAGAACTTCCAGAAGTTGCCACCTAGGTAAGTCTTGTGTTTGGGCCCCATTTCCTCATCTGTCCAACCAGGTGGCTGGCATTGGACATTGCTAAGGCTTCTCTAGTTCTCGAGTTCTTGTCTCTGTCTCTCCCTTGTAGACCCGCACGTGTGGGGGCCCACCCTATGTTGCCTTCTTATCCTCAGACACACGTGTGCAGCTTCCTTACTGAGGCATTTTTCCCCATAAACCGTGTGAAAGCCCATCCAGGCCATCGGTCTCAGCACTTCGGAGCCCACTCCCTCTGTGGGTGTCCTGTCTGTGTGGAGCCAGCCCCTGTTTCCCAAGAACCACCTGCAACCCTTGTGGGAAGGCGGCCAATAGCAGTCATCTCATCTCCTCTCCGATCTGTGTTCTCTGCAGAGTTGAGCAGAGGGAAGCGCCAGTCCTGCCCGCTGAGAGCTGGTGAGGGCCGGGAGAGGCCAGCCGCAGCTCTTTTCTCTGGCTGGGCTCCTGCACCCTTAGGAAAGAGACCTTAGGGATCCTTGGCGCAGGACTAGAGCGAGGCCACGTTCTTTCCCTGGGGACCCGAGCACAGCCTCCATTTCCCTTCCTCCCCACACCACACTATAGAAACTGTAGGCTCACCTTTGAATCCAAACACCCAGAATCTCTAGAGCGAATGCTTCTCCAACAGTTTCACATCCTGCTTTGCTTTTTCTTTGTAGGCCTCTCAGAAATTCCGTGACTTCTATAGCAGAAAACCTGGATATATTTAAAAATAAAGAAGTACTGGGGGTGGGTGGGTTGGGGAACCAGGGTGATGGCAGAGTATGCTAAGCCTCCACATGCAGAGTCAGTATCCCATATGGGCACTGGTTCTAGCCCCAGCAATTCCACTTTCCAATCCAGGTTCCTGCTAATGTGTCTGGGAAAACAATGAAAGTTAGTCCAGGTGTTTGGGCCCCTGTGTCCATGTGGGAGTCCTAGAATAAGCTCTTGGCTCCCATCTTCAGACTGGCCCAGCTCTAGGCATTATGGCCATTTGGATAGTGAACCAGTGGATGCAACAAGATCTCTTTCTTACTGTCTGTAATTACGACTTTCAAGCTTTAAAAAAATGGCTATGATCTGAATGTCTTCGCTGAAATGTCTGTTGACCTGTCATCCCTGTGTGGGACAGTGAGAAGAGGGACCCAGCAGGGCATCAGCAGGTGCCTGGATCAGGAGGGCTTAGACGTGAGTGGATTAGTGGATGATGGGTTCCTTGGAGAGGTTCTATTAGGAGAGCCACTTTGGCTCTGTCTCCTGGGTGAGTACTCTAACAGGAGGGGCTACGCTACCTTGGGTTCTCTGCAGTACCTTCGCCTGCGGGAAGGTCCCTACTGGCTAGAGACCCCTTCCACCTTGGTCGTCATAGGTTTCTGGACTGGAAGAAATCAAGCCTCTTTTTTTTTTAAATAAATAACCTAGTGTCAGATATTGCATTGTAGCAATAGAAAACAGATCAGGAAGAATGTCAAATCAGAATCACAGAGGCCGGGACACTGATAATGAACTATCCATACTATCCATACTGTGAGCTAAACGTGCTCTATTGTAACATAGCTCTGCGATGCGTAAAAGGAAGAGAATATTTATTTGAAAAACACTAAGTGTGACCCCAACCTGAGACAGAGCTCAAGCTGTGACGTAAGCCTGCTATCAGCCACAGCGCTCAAGCATTGTTTGTTGCTAGGTCCAATGGGAGGCAGCTGGATGCTTGAGGTCAGGCAAGCCTGACCCAGCTCATGCTGGGATTACTGTGCCCTGATGTGGACCCAGATTAGAGAAAACTTCCTGGGAAATGGCTCGCAGGTAATAATGACCTTCACTTAGAAGGGCACTTTGTTCAGAACTGGTATTGTAGTGTGATGCCTAAACAGAGTGGGTGGTTTCAAGGCAGAGGCAGCCAGGGACCCGTGGAAATCAAGGTCCTCGGCCAACCATCAGACACTGATGTTTTAGCATGAGTTACTTAGTGTGCCCTGGTACCACGTGGCTGTTAGTGAGACACGCTCTCTATAAAATCGACGGCCAAAGCACAGGACATCGGGCAGTGAGGATTAGCTTGGCTGGGTGGAAAGAGCCATCCACTCAGAGGCCAGATGCAGGTTCTCATTTCTGCTCTACTAGCTCTTAGGTCTGGGATCCTGGGCAGGCCACCTCATGTCACTCTCTGCTCAAGCAAAAAAATGGGAAGAAATGTGTCCCTCAAGGGGTGGCAACACAGCAAACACTCCTTTGGGCTCTGGGTTTATACGAGTAGGCTACTGTCACTCACAGGCAATGGAGGAAGCGCATCGAATGGTACATTATGCACATTGGGTGATGGTGCCTGCCATGAAGACAACACATCAGGGTGTCTGGGTAGAGAGCAACCACTCTTGGTGAAAATTCTCTTCAAAGATATGAGATTTGAGTCAACAGAGAAGGGAGGAGGGACTGTAGTGCAATGACCACCAGCAGGAGCTGGGAGTGCGACGGCGCTGGGTGTGTGTGTGAGAGGGAGAGAGAGAGAGAGAAGAGGGAGAGACACTCTCTCAACAGTGTGAAGAGAGAGAGAGGGGAAGAGAGAGAGAAAGGGAGAGGAGAGAAAGGGAAAGACAGTGTGAAAGAGAGAGAGAGAGAGAGAGAGAGAGAGAGAGAATGTTGTTGGAGCCTCACTGGGTGGTGTGGGGGAGATGGTGGGGTTGGCTGGGTGAATGGAACCTGCACATACAGGGCTTCCTGGGTCATGCTAAGGAATTTAAATTTTATTTCAAACAAACTGGGAAGCCATCAGAGTGTATCTAACATGTGGGAAAATGTTTTTAGGATAGGTAAAAGTGGCTTTGCAAGCATGAAAACCACTGTCTTTTGTATCCCCAGTGACTTTCCGTTAAAGTTGCAGCTACAGTGGCCTTCTCCATCCACAGGAACCGGTCACGACCCACAGTTGCCAGTGGGTAGCACCGGCCCTAAATACATTGGTTTTTTTTCCTCTACTTACACACATGCATGATAAAGTTTAATTAGTAAATTAAAAAGGGTGAAAGATTAACAACACCACCCAGTAATAAAAATAGAACAATTATAACCACCTGGCATAATGAAAGTTCTAGAAAGATGCCTATGTCTCTGTTTTTCAAATGCCCTATCATGCCGCCTTGGAATGCAGGCGTTGGAATGCTGAGACGTTGGGTCTGCTAAATGAGAAGGCTACTTAGTGATTTTAAGGCAGGTAATCGATACAGCAGACACCCAGAACAACGGAAGGTTCGTGTCCCAGGTAGACCAGATGGGTAAGACTTCATCACGCTCTTCAGAATGGCATATCAGTTAAAATTCACTGAGTTTTTCCATTTTCTATGTTCAGATCACAGGTAACTGAAACCACGGGAAACAGAAGAAAGGGGATAAGGGGACAGAAGTTGGGGAAAAGTCTTCCATCCACTGGTCCACTCCCCAGCTGGCTGCAATGGCCAGAGCTGAGCTGATCAGAAGCCAAGAGCCAGGAGCTTCCTGCAGGTCTTCCATGCACGGGTGCAGGGTCCCAAGGCTTTGGGCTGTCCTCAACTGCTTCCCCAGGCCACAGGCAGGGAGCTGGATGGGAAGTGGAACAGCCAGGATACAAACCAACACCCATATGGATCCCGATGCATGCAAGGCGAGGATTTAACCGTTAGGCTACTGCACTGGACCCATTAGCAAGTCTTAAGGACAATGTTTACTTTTGAAGTGAAACAAGAGAAATATTGGCAGTAATAAGAAGCAACCGACAGATTTCAGCAACTTCACTCGATGAAGGCCTGATGTGTGGAATCCCCGCCCTCCAAGGCAAACCTACATAGATAACAAATGTGGAGCTTCTTGGGGGGTGCAAGAGGAGGAGTAACAGTAAACATACATGAGGCGTATGGTTAGGGCGATGAAAATATTTCCAAGCTATTTGTGGTGATGCTATACAAGTCTGTGGATTTGCCGAATCATTATTTACATTCTATGCCCCAGATGAGTGAGTTCTGGGTCAATGGGAACTATCGGTCAATGAAGTTATTTTAGTTTTTAATTATTTTTTTGAAAACATGCTTATTTTTATTTGAAAGTCACAGACAGATGGGACAGGAGGAAAGATCTTCTATCTGCTTGGGTTTACTCCCCAAAAGCTTGCAATAACTGGGAACAGGCCAGACTGAAGCCAGGAGCCAGGAGCTTCATGCAGGCCTCCCACGTGGCTGAAGGGACCCAAGAATTTGAACTATCTTCTGATGCTTTCCCAGATGCATTAGCTGGGTCAAAAATGGAGCAGCTGGGACTTGAACTGGCACCCATATGGGACACCAATGACACAGGTGGAGGCTTACCCAGATAGCCTACAACATGGGCCCCATCAATGAAGTTCTTTGAACGTATTAATAAAACACGCACACATTTTCATCACTCTGCTTAAGCTACCGATAATAAAACACAAAAGAATGAAATCGCTTTCCCAAGAGGCTTTACGCAGATCCTAGACACATTATCAGGTTGCTGGATTGTAAATGAAGTGGCACTCACATGGGTTGCCAGCATGGCAGCAGCTTAACCGACTGTGCTACAATATCAGCCTATTTTCTTAAACATGAAAAGGGACAGTGCCAGCTCTTTGCAGGGCTCAGCACCTGGGTCGTGGTGACCACCAGCAGAAGTTGCCACTCCCAAGGGGTCTTCTGCAGAAAGGGGTTGTTCGTTGGAAGCGATAGAGTCAGCTTCCCGACGTATACTCAGGGCTACCCCAAGGGCCATGGCAGCTTCTCAAATCTGGGAGTGGTAAAATGCTGTTCTGGAGCCCGGTGCGATAGCCTAACAGCAAAAGTCTCCGCCTTGCACGCACCAGGATTCCATATGGTTGCTGGTTCTAATCCTGGCATCCTCGCTCCCCATCTAGCTACCTGCTTGTGGCCAGGGAGGGAAGTTGAGGACGGCTCAAAGCCTTGGGACCCTGCACCTGCATGGGAGCCCCAGAAGAGGCTCTGGCCCCTGGCTTTGGATATGCGCAGCTCTGGCCATTGCGCTCACTTGGGGAGTGAACCATCGGATAGCAGATCTTGTCTCTGTCTCTCCTCCTCTCTGTATGTCTGACTTTCCAAAGAAAATAAATAATTTTTTTTCTTTAAATGCAGTTCTGACTGACGACGGGCCAGTGATGGTCTTTCCTCCACTGTGGGTTGCATGAAAAGGGAGCGATCTTGTCCAGCATTACCCAGCACCTCCAACTTCTCCCTGCACCTGCTTCACCTGCAGAAGGACGTAGGCAGCAGGGCTACAGGCTTTGCTGAGCTGGCTATGCGTCCACGTCTCAGGGGCAGGCCTGTGCAAGCTGAGCTTTCCAGCCTTCAGCAGGTGGAGATGGAGGGTGGTGTCCCTGCTTCAGAGACCCTTCTGGAAGCCAAGGAATCACCTTGGGTTGCTAACCAGGAAACCAGGCTTTCACAATCCCTCCTCTACCACCGTGTGATCATGGCGGGCTGCTGTGTCTTCTCTCGGCCTCAGTTTCCCCAGTCAGACAAAAGACCCGGGAGGAGAAAGGCTTGCCCCCCACCTCCCAACCAGCATTCCTGCTCTGTGAATCCACGAGCCCTGGCTTTCCTGGCCTGCTCCCCGTTTCCAATTGGCCGTGGCATTTCTGTGACTGGGGGGTGGGGGAGTGGGCCGGCTCGGCAGCTGGGAGGCGGGGAGTGGAGGGCAGGGTGCCAGGTTTTCCGCCCCACTGCCACTGCAGCCCCGCGCCCCGCTCGGGCTATTGTACTCATGGGAGGTCTTCGCTGGTGCGGCCGCCAGCCCGACTGCTTAGGCGCCAGGGCTGCTTCATTATTTCATCAAAGTTCATTATGCTGGGGAGGAGACCAGTAATAAAACATGATTACAAGTGTCTCCAATGAGCACTTAAAGACATAATTCGGGGTGTACTCGCTGCTGCATCCCTGTTTGTGGCTACATAACGCACGGAGATTTGCACCTCTGATATACGCCAGTCTCGGCGTTAATTGATGTGAAGGAAAAAAAAAAAAAAATCGCCCGAAGAACTTGATTCAATTTGTCTCGGACTGAGTTTGTCCTTTTATTCTGAGAATGATTGGCCCGTTTTGAAAACACACAGTTAATTACGCGTGTCCGAGGCAGGTAGGAAGACAGAGGAGACACACCGAGGGACTGAATGGCAGCCAAATGTCCCCGACCTCAAAGGCAAGGCTCTGGGGAGAGGCGGCCTCTCTGGCTTTTCTTTCCCATCCCCTCCCTTCTCGCCCCCCATGTCTACCCCTTGTCTTTGTGAATCAGCAGCTGCTAAGAAATGTTGGCGCTGCAATAGATGAGGTTGCACCTGCAAGAGTTAACAGAAGAGGCTTTCTGTCCTGTTTCAGATCTTTGGGGGCGGGGAGCATTTCTAGGGGTGCACCTGTCGGTGTCCTCCCTGAAGGATATGACCTTGATTGACAGTGAGGCGTGGGTTTGAGAATGAAGGTTTAAGACTTGTGTGGCAGGACAGGGTAGGGAAGTGCTGTGTGGGTGTACACTGGATGAGGCTGTGTGGGTTGCCTCTCTGGATCCCAGGCCTTGGGCAGCACAGTCTGGGGATGGGTTGCATGGCTGTCAAGGCTGGTTTGACCCTTGGCTCAAGGGTTGCTGTCTGGCAGGCTGTGCTCTAGGGACCCTGGCGTCCAGTCCTTATCATAGAGTGAATTAGGTTGGGCTAGGAAGTGCTGCCCAGGTTTGCCTCATCTTGAGGATGCCTGAGTATCCAAGGCACCTGTCAAAAAGGGTCCCCCAGCCTCCACCCAAGTCTGAGTCTCCCCCAGGGGAGGCCAAGGATCAACATTTGATAAATCTGCTAGGTTGATTCATGACGTGTTTCACTTCATCTCCTGGTCTTGTAGGATGCCTGCATCACTGACAATGATATAAAATCAATGGACACTAAGGTGTTTCTGTCCACCTGTCCCTCAGTCGCTCTATTCCGATTCCCATTCACAGCCGGAGTTTTGACTCCATTGTGTGCGTGCGTGTGTGTCTGTCTCTTCTTCATAGCTCTCTGCCAATGGGCATCTTTTCTAGAGAATTCTGATATGCAAGTCAGCGTGTACGCATGTTTATCTTCTGCTTCCTCTCCTTTTGTTTTTTTAAGATGAAAGGTAGCACATGATGAACACAGGTCTGCATCTTGCTTTTTTATGCATTTAAAGAAAATCTTCGTTTTTTCTTTTTTTGTATCAGTCGATAAAGGCAGGAAGTACTAAAGTCAACAGAGGTAGGTCCCGTCTCAGTTCCTCATCTAGTGAGATCATGCTGGCTGCTTAAAGTTAGCCATGATTGGGTCCGGCATGGTAGCCTAGAGGCTAAAATCCTCATCTTGCACATGCTGGGATCCCACATGGGTGCCAGTTCTAATCCCGACAACCCCGCTTCCCATCCAGCTCCCTGCTTGTGATCTGGGAAAGCAGTCGAGGATGGCCCAAAGCCTGGGGACCCTGCACTCATGCAGGAGATCCGCAAGAGGCCCTGGGCTCCTTGCTTTGGATCGGTGCAACTCTAGCTGTTGCGGTCACTTGGGGAGTGAATGATCAAATGGAAGATCTTCCTTTACCTCTCCTCCTCTCTGTATATCTGACTTTCTGATAAAAATAAATAAATCTTTTAAAAAGAAATTAACTGTGATCAGGTCCAGTGACGTGGCATAGTGGATTAAGCCACTGCTTTTGACTCAGAGTGAGGAAGAAAGCTGAAACCAGAAGTATCTTTTCAGGAAAATTATGTTTTTGAAGGGAACAAAGCTTTCACAGAGGTCTCCCCTGACCCACCCATCACTTGGTAGTCATTTACTTCATCACTAGGTGTCGAGTGGACACCCGTGTGGCAGGTGCAAGGCCTGGAGACCTCCTTCCTTCCTTGTCCAGGGCTCCTTCTTTCCAGAAACCCCTCAGGGTTAGGGTTAGGGTCATGTAGGATGCCCAGGTAGAGCCTGTGGCTCTCGTGGCCAAGGAAGTACAAGACATCTCTATCTCCTTACTGAGGAAGTTTCCAGAAATATAGCCATGGCTGCCCTTTATTTAGCAACTGCTGCGTCCCAAATGTTGTGCACAATGGTAATATCAAGCATCATTCCAGTCCATGAGAGAGGCTGCTGCGGTGTGCAGGTGGCTTGCGGGGTCTCCAAGGATTCATGAGCTGGGAGCATGGAGTCCCACTGTGATGAGGTGGTGGTGAAGGGAGATGGCAGGATCTTTCAGAGCTCGGGCAGCAGAGGAGACGGCTGGGTCGTTGCCCTTCCTGGTGTCTCTTCGGCTTCCTCTCTGGCTGACCATGATTGCTCTCCCCATGGTGTCATTTGCTGTGACGTCGTGTGCTGTGACAGCGTGTGCTGTGATGTCATCCACCATGTTACAGCCAGCTAAGTGCTACTTGCCTTTTTATCTCCCCAAAACTGTGAGCTCAGCAAATCTCCCTTCTCTCTCTTTCTACGATTTATTTTACTTGAAAGTCAAAGTTTACAGAGAGAGGGAAAGAGAGAGAGAGAGAGTGAGAGATCTTCCATCTGCTGGCTCATTCGCTAAATGGCTACAAGAGTGAGAGCAGGACCAGTCTGAAGTGGGAGCCAGCAGCTCCTTCTGGGTCTCCTACATGGGTGCAGAGGCCCAAGCACTTGAGCCATCTTCCACCTTTTTCTCAAGCTATTAGCAGGGAGCTAGATTGGAAGCGGAGCACCTGATGCCAAGGCAGAAGGAACGCGTGTCTACCCCAGGTCACCGCAGTTCCCACTATTTCCTGCTGTGTTAGTCCCTGGCCGCCTAATTCACTCTTCTCTCTAGAACTACTATCAGTGTCAAACATGCAGAGAGGTTGAAAGAATTCATAGCTCACACCTAACGTCTGGATTGTGCCGCAAACCTTTTCCTCGAATGAGTTCATGATTTCTCTGTCCATTCCTCCACGCCTCACATAACGTTTCATCTGATGTGTTTCAAAGTAAGTTGACTAGCCGCTAGACACTCCATTCCTAAGCCCTTCAGCACTGTTGATCAATCACCAGAGTTTAACACTGACTTACAGTCCTTTTTTCTTTTTTTTGAGGTGAGGTTCATATAGGTGAATGCACTAATTTTAAGTGTTGTTATGTGTTGAATGTTGACAAGTGCATAGATCTGGGAACTTACAAGACGCCAAACCGTTACCTCCCCAGGAGTTTTTTCAACCCTGTTTCTATGCTCTGCTTCACTCTTTAATAAAAGAATCGTTTTTATTTCAGCTTCGTTTTAAACATACAAGATGAAAACTGTGAAGTAGTATAAATCATACCCATATAGCTCACACCCAAACCCCATGTTTGTAACAGAAAGTTCATAATGGCTGAAATACAGAAGCAACCAATGTGTCCATAGCAGGGCGACTGGACAAAGAAGATGTGCTTGACATATACGGTGGGATATTATTTGGACATAATGAAGAATGAAATTCTGTTCTTTGATGCAAAATGGATGGAACTGGAGGAAATCATGTTGAATGAAATAAGCCCGACGCACACAAATGCTGTGTATTTATCACAGATGTGGGAGCGTCAAAGAACTCAATCTGATTACAGAATGTTCCTACAGGCTGCAGGGTGTGGGAGGGATAGGAGGCGTGTGGCTTAGGAAAAGGGAAGTTAGGTGTGGTCCCTTAATTGTGACAGGTGTATTAGACTAACGTGAGGCGTTAAAAATAGGGGCAGCTGGGTGTGACTTGGAGATGTCACAGATCAACAGACCTGCTTGCCTCACTTTTGAATGCTTCTGGCCTGTCAGCATTGGGGTTGACAGAGCAAAGAAGAAACGCACAGAGCAAAGAAGAAATGGCACAGCTTCATGTGAAGAAAAGCCCCGGATTCATGTGCGGTCTTCCTGCCTCATGGATGGGCTTCCTGCCTCATGGATGGGCTCTGCAGCCAGTCTCCATCCCTCCGCATTCGGCCGTGATCCCTCACAACTGAGTGCACACTGGCTCTGCTCGCTTTGGAGCAGCCTTTGCACCTGTTCTGTCCCTCACCTCTGATACCCCTCCACCTGCTCGATTCCCACCTCTGTCCCAGATGGATTTACAAGGCATTCTGACCTGGGGCTCGAGAGGACACGTGATTTTTAAAAATGATTTATTTATTTGAAAGGCAGAGTTACAAGAAAGAAAGGGAGAGAGAGAGGGAGCATAAGAAAGATATTCCATCCATTGATTTTCTCCCCAACTGGCCGCAGTGGCTGGAGCCGGACCAGGTCCAAGTCAGCAACCCAGAATGCTGCCAGGGTGTCTCAGGTGGTTGCTGGGCCCACACACTTAGGCCTTCTCCCACTGCTTCCCAGGTGCATTGGCAGGGAGTTGGATCAGAAACAGAGCAACAACAGCAAACCTGTGTTCATATGGGATGCTGGCCTTGCAGGTGGTAGCTTAATCCGCCGCATCACAATCCTGGCTCCAGTAAGCGATGCGCCTTAGTGCAGGGGTCATGAGCTGGAGGTGTTGTTTTTGTCCCAGCACCAAATCCA
Source organism: Ochotona princeps (assembly GCF_030435755.1). Lineage (NCBI taxonomy): Eukaryota > Metazoa > Chordata > Mammalia > Lagomorpha > Ochotonidae > Ochotona > Ochotona princeps. The sequence goes on from NC_080850.1 coordinate 4,287,006, forward strand.
GTGTTTGGTGCCCAGCAGGTGGTCCATAACCACATATAGGTTAGAAGTACAGCAGTCACCTCTGTAGTGTAACGGATATATTGATTATTCTGCTACACAAAGACTTGATTTTGGGTCAGAGGGTCTCGATTGGATTGTAAGATGTACCTCCTACTTCTCTGTGAGTTGAGCCAAGTTGTTGCCACTCTGAGCCCTCAGTTTCCCCATCTACAGGATGAAGACACAAAAACCTCCAGAAATCGTGCTGAACAAAGGATGAAGGTGAAGCGGGGGAAAAAAGTCTTATTTAGAATTTTCTTTTCTCCTCCAAATTGTAATGTTCAAGAAGGCCCGGCTTGATAATAGCTGTGATTTCAGCTATAACTTAGATGAACCTAAAACTGAAACGAGATGATCTTCATGAGATCTTGACCGTTGGCACGCCAGTCTCCCTGTTTCAGCCCAAGGTTCCATCCCTGTCATTTCTTGCTGACAAGCCCTCTTCAGGAACTCCTGGGGCCTCTGGGCATGGGTGTAACTCCTAGCTGCTGCCACATCGGGGTGGGCTGCTCTCCCTTCTGCACACCAGCTTCCCACCTGCTGCATGCCAAGGCCTGCTGGAGCCTCCGTGCACGAGCTTCTGGCTGGCTCACACCCTGTTCCTCTCCCTTCCTGATGGGAGGCACTGCATCTCGTAGTTGCTGTGTCCTCCAGAGCTGAGCACTGGACCTGGCATGTAGTAGATGCTTAATGAATGTTTGGTCAGTGAGCCCATCTGATGTCAGACACAACCCAGCCAGCATTCTATATTATCTCAAAGCAGAAACAGTTGCACAGCTACAACTCTCCTTTCTATGTATAACTTTATAACCAAAAAAACACATAAACATACTATTTCTGTTGGGCTCTAAGAAACAAGGCCTTTTGCTTTGGGTTTTATAGAATGGCCACATGCCAATAATATTTCCCTTAGAGTTGAATGGAAATTTCTATGTTTAAAAAAATGTTCATTGCCTTTTTACAACCATAGGAATACATACAAAGGTACCTCAAAATTTTCATAGGGAAATGAAATTCTACCTGTTCGGAATTCTTTATTTGGTGGAGGATTAAGGCTACAATTATAAGGTTGAAAGTATACTATTGTAAGGAAAAAAAGGGAAAAACAAAAAGAAGGAGGGTGGTGACAGGGTTAAAATCATGTATGTAAAGTCTTTTTATATGCATAAAGAAATAATTAGGCATAATGGTCCACTTTGTACCGGAGAAACGTAAGTTCCTTCAAAAAGTTGGTGGAAAAAAAAGGGGATAAAAGATAAGTTTATTCTGATGCAAAATATGTTTGAAATTCATATGCATAAGAGGTTTTCAAAAATTCATCAAAATGAGTGTATTTTTTTTGTCCCCTTATTTGGAGACAAATGCGTCGTTTAATTTCATTTACCCACAGACTTCAGGCTTGCACATCTATAGTCTTTCATTTTTCTCTTTGGACATTGAGATGGGCTGTGCCCGAGATGGAATGTTTCTCTGGCCATCCAGCGCCCCCTCCTTCCCAGGGACTCTGGCCACTCAGTGCTGTGTCCATCCCAGGGGTCTACTCATAAACCGTCAGAAGAGCAGCCCTCCTCACTTGAACCTAGAACTCCATCCGAGTTTCCTCAAGTACTTGAGGCATCACTGCCCCATCCCAGGATACAATAGCAAGAAGACAGATCAGAAGCACAGGAGCTGGGACTCACACCAGCGACCATGGAATCCAGGTGTTGCAAACAGGAGCTTAGCATGCTATGCCACAATGCTTGCCTCTCATTTGAATATTTCGGTAAATCAGTTAGCATAATTTGCCAAAGCTCTTCCCTCTTCCTTTAGTGTAGGAGTTGATCGTCCCAAACCTGGTCTAAAAACCCTGAAGAAGAGGATGATGGCTAAGAACTAAAACCAACATCAGACCCGCAGATCTATGTCAGTGTTTCTATTTCCTGCCTCTGTGATCTTGAGCCAGCTATGTTACCTCCCTGAGCCTCCTTTTCTCACCCCTAAGACAGAACACATCTAGACCTTCTGGGAAAGCCAGTTGGCTCACAGGTGCCAGGTGAACAGCATCCTACCTAGCATTGCAGCGTTCCAGTGCAGTACCTCATGGTACCTGAAGAGGGCATGGAGGAGCCCTAGGCCAAGGGCCAGCTGCGCTGGGATTAAGTGCTAGCTGGGGTCCCTGGTTGAGTGTCCTGGGACCCATCTGGGCTCCTGAGGATGCAGGGCTGTGAGCTCTGTAAGATGGACTGGGTGGATGAACACCTCAGCTTTGCCAACTGTCATCATTTGGGGGTCTTCAGTGGTGTTTTGAGAGAAAGCTTTTTTTTTTCTCTATTAGACATTCTTTCGGAGTTGGGGAGTGGAGGCCACCTCTTGAGTTAAAGTTAGTGAAGCAAAGTGAGGAAAGTGATGGGTCATGGCCGCTGGACCACTGCAAAGCCAAAGGCACCGCCTTCCAAGTCTGTGAGCCAGATAATGGAGTTGCTGGTGGAAGCTCCTGTGAGGGGTGCAGGGGGAGTCCCACGGACACGGGCTCCATCATTCCCAGCATCTGGTCCCTCACCTGCTGCAAGGCTGGGTCTGGGAGGACCCGTTGCTGGTGGGCATTCCTGGAGATGAGGATGTGAGGCTTGCCCTGAGGAAGAAGGTGGAGAAGATGAGGCAGGTACAACCTCGACCCTAACTATTTTGTTTCCAGTCTGAATTGAGCAAAGACGTTGGTGCTTTTACTGCTGCCATTTTCCTGAGATGACAGACTAGAGAAATGGAATCAAACTGTTTCTGATCCCTTTACAGCTGGGGGGTGGCCAAAAGGCACCGGCTGGAAAAGGACTAGCCCAGAAGTTAGATAAGCCACCATGTGGCCACAGCAGTCCTAGTTGCGGCTAAGCCCAGCTAACTCAGCCCCTGGGTTCTACACCTACTGCAGGAATGGGGGCTGGAGGCATCCCTTTCTCTACCTCACCCCAGCGTTTCTGGTCCTCGTTACATAAGCCCTTCCACAGCTACTTAGACACACTCCGGAAATTGAAATCCTGATGAATAGTAAGTATAGGAGAAACACAATCAGTATTTTGATGTGCCTTATCTCAGCCATTTCAGAAGAGGAGAGAAAAAAAAATCTGTAGATTTGGAACAACTGTTTGTCTAATAAATAGCCCCCACCCCACCCCATTCATTTCCTTGCAGGAAAGCTCCAAGGCAGCTAATCCGCGTCGGCTCCACTCACAACACATTATCATTTTGATCAGCCTCATAAATCGCCTTTCCAGATTACAGAAATATATACATTGCCCCACTATAATTATTGCAGAGCCCCCCCTCGACCCACCCCTTCTCCATTTTCGTTTTGATCCCAGGTAAACCCAGTCATTACCCACATCAGTGTGGCTTCCCCAAATGTCAAGATTAAAACGGACCACGGAGACTTGCGCAAGACTGAGTCAGCCGAGCAATTTGAACCAATAAATATCAAAGTCGTGTCTAAGCAGAGAACAATTCATTTGATACCACATCTGTCAACAGGCCTCTGGAAGATTTTCCTTCCTGAGGCTCCGCCCTGGCGGCCCGGCTAACACTTCTTCCTGGTACTTCGGAGCAGCTAGATTTGGCCTTGCGGGAAGACCGTGTCCCCAGGCCCAGCGACAAGACCCAGGGCCTAGCTCAGGGGGATCTGGTGGCCCAGCTGCCATCCTTCGATCCGCTATCAAAACGGCCTCTCAAATGCTTTGGCTGGGCAAGCGCACTCTGCAATTAGCAGTTCTTTTTTTTTTTTTTATTGGTTGATGTGGGCTTCTGGCCAAGAGGAGTTGGGATTGAATCAATATTCCTTTTATTATGTCATCGCAGGCAAATGAATTATGAAAACAAAAACTCAATAAGAAGCTGCCAATGCTAATTACTGGGTAGGGATGCAGAGGCACAATACACAAAGGGTGCTCTGTCCTGGCGCAGCAGCCCCCTGGCTGGGGCTGGGGTCTGCAAGATCCACCTTGGCTGTTTCTCTCTCAACCCTACCAGGGCTCCCATAGGGAAGCTGCAAAGGATCCGGCCCAGTCTTAGGCTCAGTGCTAATCTCAGGTGCCTTGATTTAAACCAAGATAGTGCTATTTGGTGGAAGAAGCACCTATTGAGCACCTACTGGGTACCAGGTGTTGAACTTTGCAAGTACTATCGCCGTCTTCTTTGGTTGCTGTCATTAGGGTCTCATGGTGAAGAGAGTATGTGGTGGGAACCACGCTCTCTCAGCTGCGGGGTCTGGCTCCCAGGCTACTACCTTGGGTAACTTGGACGCCATGAGTCTTAGTTTCCCCATCTGTAAAATGAAGATACTCATTTGCAAAGTGCCGGGAGGATTAACAGAGGAAGAAATGCTGCTAAAAGGTTAACAAAGAGTAGGAACTCGACAAATGTGACCAAGCGGCAGGGACCGAGGCACAGCAGGTACAGCAGCCACCTGGGACAGCTGTATCAGTTGGAGTCCCAGCGATTCTGTTTCTAGTCCAGCATGCTTATGCATCAGCAAGGCAACAGACGATGGAGCAAGTAGTTGAGTTCCTGCCACCCATGGGAGACAGCACGGTGGGGATTCCAGGTTCCTGAGTATGATCTGTCCCAGCCCTTACTGTTGAGGTCATTTAAGGAGTAAATCCGTGGATGGACGTGCATACATGCTCTCTCATTATAGAAATACATCTTCAAACAAAGCAGTGTCACGGAGTCTTCTTATCTTTTCTTCTTCCTCCTCTTTCTTCTTCTTTGGCTCATCATCATCATCATCACTCAGTGAGCATTCCCTGTGCCTTAAGCAGGTTTCACTACAGTCGACTGATAGCACAAGTGAGAAGACATTGACAATGTTGAGATCAGCAGGGAGCTCAGACTTGACGATGATCAAATACAATTCACAACAGTCTCAGGGCTGGTGGGGAGACAAAGACGGAATTAACTATAGCACAGACTGGAAAGACAGTCTTTTGATTCTGTGCTCCACGTCTATGAATTCAACCAACTGTGCTTTAAATATACTTGAATGCAATAATGTAGCAATAAAAATAATACAAATTAAAGCTACATTAAAGCATTGATTGAATTATATTAAGGATTGTAAGTAGTCTAGGGATGGTTTCAAGGGACTGGGAGAGACTAGGCATTTGGCCTCGTGGTTAAATTGCTGGTTGGGACATCTGGGTCACATATGAGAAGTACTCAGGGGCCCAGCATGATAGCCTAGTGGTTAAATTCTTGCTCTGCATCCACCAGGATCCCATAGGGCTCCAGTTTGTGTCCTGGCTGCTCCACTTCCCATCCATCTCTGCCTGTGGCCTGAGAAAGCAGTCAAGGATGGCCCAAAGCCTTGGGACCCTGCACCCGTGTGGGAGACTCGGTAGAAGCTGCTGGCTCCTGGCTTCAGTTCAGCTTAACTCTGGCTGTTGTGGTCACTTGGGGAGTGAACCAGTGGACAGGAGATCTTTCTCTGTAAATCTGTCTTTTCAATAAAAATAAATACACCTTTTAAAGAAAAAGTACTTGTAGTGAACAGAATCAGATTGATTGAATGCTTCATGACAGAGCTGTAGGCAGGTCAGCTAGAAAAGTACCTCCTGTTGCCAGAAGTATTCGGATTTGATTTCCATTGCTAGTTCCCAACTCCAGCTTCTCACATGGGAAAATCCTGGAAGGTCGTGATGATAACTCAGATAACTGGGTTCCCCCATTCCACGTGGGAGCCTTGCATTGAGTTCTTGGTTTCTAGATTTGGCTCAGTCAAGCCCAAGGCTACCCTAGGTATTTGGGGGAGTGAATTAACAGATGGGAGATTTTTCTATGGGTCTCTCAAGAATACTGCATGAACAGGAGAATTCAAAGGTAAGTTTATTTTAGAGCTGTCTGGGAGAAAGTCTGTAGTTTGGATTTCTTCTCACTGAGTGGAAGGACGCAGTGGCCTCTTGAAGTCTGCTCCCCCTGATAGTTGATAGGCGGTCAGAGTGTGGGTGTGGTCTGGGGAGAATGAGGTGGTGTGGGAACAACAACCCACAGTCTTCAAAGCCCATGCTGCTCCTCTACCCAGAGGCTCCAGGAGTAGCTCTTGGGCCTGGTGGTGTGCTTGGTCCAGCAGCAAGTGCCAGTCCAGTGTTTGCTCCATGCAGAGCGTCATGATGTCCCACTCTGATGTCACCAGTGGGAGCTTCTGAGTGGCTTCCCCTTGACATGGCAACCCTGCCCAACTCTGTTGTGGCAGTCAGCATCCTATTTCTTTTTTTTTAAAAAAAGATTTATTTTATTTTTGTTGCAAAGTCAGATTTACAGAGAGGAGGGGGAAAGAGAGGAAGATCTTCCATTTGATGATTCACTCCCCAAGTGACCACAATGGCCGGAGCCAAGCCAATCTGAAGCCAGGAACCAGGAGCCTCCTGCAGGTCTCCCACGCTGATGCAGGGTCCCAAGGCCCCGGGCCATCCTTGACTGCCCTCCCAGCCACAAGTAGGGAGCTGGATGGGAAGTGGAGCAGCTGGGATTAGAACCAGCGACCATATAGGATCCCGGCACAATCAAGACGAGGACTTTAGCTGCTAGGTCACTGTGCTGGGTCCAGCATCCTGTTTTCAAAGGAGGGACTGAGGCTCTGCAAGGAGGTTGAGGAGCCACGTTTTACACTCCAGAATCAGAGCTTCTAATCTGGCCTGGAACCTTTCTGGCCAGTCCACACTTTCTGGAAGGAAGCAAGGAGCCAGCCCTCCACCTCCTGGCCATAGGGCAGCTCCAGACATCTCTAGGCAGCCCTGTGTCCTGCGTTGTCCAGGGAGAGGAGTGGTCCCCAACTGACTTGTCAGGAACTCTCATCCCCACAGGCAATTAATCAGGTCCTACTTATCAGTTAATTGAAGGCAAATGGCTTTGACTTTTATTCACATCCTGGTATGTGTGGCTCCCAGCCATTAGATTAGGTAAGTCTCTTGGCATCCCACGTTGGAAGGATTCCCATGGTGAAGTGTTTCTGGATATGGTGGGATCGAGCAGAGGAGAATCAGGCTTCCCGGGGAGACCTCATCTCCCATTTTTCTACTGAACCAGCGCCCCCAATGATTGGATGTGTAATCAATACAGCTGATTCCCAGGAGAGCCCTGAGCTGTGTCTCATGCTTGAGCGTCATCATCTTGTGGGTCTTGTTGATTTAGTCTTTGTATCTTGTTTTGCAAGCGAAGTCCATGGGAATGATGGACCATGTGCTGGGGACACAGAGCCTCAGCCCACGTCTGGGCCTGGCCCCTGCAGCCTCTGTCCCCAACCAAGGTGGGTTCTCAGTGGTCTGTTTCTGAACCTCCTCCCAGGGACTGCTGCAGCCCTCCGTTCCAGGCAGGGGCCCAGGCACAACACAGGGAGAAGTGGCATCTGTGAAGGTCTGGGTTTGTTTCCTGAATGTAATGAATGTCTCCTTGCCCAAGGAATTTCAGGATTAAATAACATGATACTATGATGGGTTGACAGACAGGTCTTAGAAGGATGGAACTGCTCTCCTCCTAGGTTTTGAATGAGGATCCTGAGTTTTCGCTTTGTACTGACTCTCATGGGACTTCAGCAGGAGCTGTGCCTGCTCTCAATCACCCTCTCACATTTCTGTCCAGGACGACCGGAGGAGCAGAGCTCTAACTCTAAGAACAGGTCAGTGGGCACCAGTGTGCACTTTGGAATCAGTCTCTGCTGTGTGTCTTTGAGCAACTTACTGTGCCTTCCAGATCATCCTCCCCTTATCTGTAAAATGAAGATAATAGGGTTGTCAGGAAGATGGAAGGAGTAAGTAAGAACCCTTGGCAACGTGTGAATGCTAAGCACTTGTCCGCTGCTGTTGCTTCATCAGTCATTGCCCTCATTGTCATCGTCATCCGAGTTCTAGTTCTGTTGTCACATTATCACCGCTTGAATAGACTTGTTACAGTCTAGGAGCTCAGAAGTTAACAGTGCCCTGTCTTATGCGGTATGGTCAGCTGCTCTACAACTGATCTTTGCCCATTGAGAAAGAACACTCTGGTCAACATAGGCATGGACACAACTGAATATCCACATGTAAGGGAAGTGGTGGGCATTTGGGGTGGGTTTTTGGCTCACTGGTTGTTGAGCTGTGGGTTAGGGTGCCTTCATCCCATACCAGAGTGCCTAGGCTTGTATCCCTGATTTGCTTCAGAGTCGACCTTCCTGCCAGGATAGATTCTAGAAGGCAGTGAGGAGGGCTCAAGACGTTGGGTCCCTTTCTCCTACATAGGGACCAGGGCTGAGTTCCTGGCTGTGGGCTTTGGCCTGGCTTAGCATGTATTTGGGGAGTGAACCAGCATACTGGATCGATCTCTCTCTCTCTCTCTCTCTCTCTCTCTCTCTCTCTGGGTGTATATTGTGCCTGCCTTACATATAACTTGAAAATCTTAAAAGTGAGGTTGTTGTGTCTATCAAACCCTACAAAATATATTCAAATGGATCAAAGATCCGAAATTAAGAGTCAAAACTTTGAGAAGAAAACATAAGAGAAAATCTTCATGTATTGGATTTTGGCAATGATTTCTTGGATATGACACCAAAAGCCCAAGAAACGAAAGAGGACAGGGGTAAATTGGACTTGGTCAGAATTAAAATATTTTGTGTATCAGAATCCACTATCAAACAGTGATACACAGCTGGATAAAATATTTACAAAACATATCTGATAGAGGGTTGATTTCCAGCATGTATGAAGGACTCCTACAACTCAACGACATGAAAGCAAGCCACTCAACTCAAAGGCGGGCAAAAGACTTTAACACACATTCTCCAAAGAAAATAGACCATCAGCAAGCACATGAGAAAACACTGCACTTTGCTACGCATTCTGCCGCTGCAAGTCAGCACACAGGAGTGGGAGTTGTGGTGTAGCACATTAAGCTGCCAAATGGCCTGCTGGCTCATTTCCCACCTACTCTGCTACTCTGCTTTGGATCCAGCTTCGTGCTGATGCATCCTCGGAACCAGCAGGTAATGACTCAAGTGTTTGGGCTCCTGCCACCCACATGGAAAACCCAGATGGAGTTCTAGCTTTCTGGATTTGGCCTGACCCAGCCCTGGCTGTTTCTTGCATTTGGCAAGTGAGCCAGCAGACGGAAGATCTCTCTCTGCCCTCCTCTCTTTGCTGTATCTCTCTCTTTCTTTGCCTTTCAAGTATTTTAAAACTATACAATGGCTATATAAAATGCTTCTTGAAAAAGAGAAACAGAGAACGAACAGTGTTAACAAGAATGTGAAAAAATGTGAACGCTTGTATATTTCTGCTGCCAGTGTAAAATGGTACCGATCTTGTGGGAAAACAGTTTGGCACTGGCTCAACAAAGCATGTGATCCACTGATTTCACTCCTCGTTGTCTCCCTCGCCACCCCTCCCGTTGATCAAGGCTGGAGCAAGCATTTGCACATTGGTGCTCAGAGCAGCATCCTTCATAGTAGCCAGAAGGTGGAGACAACACAGAAATACATTAGGGGATAAATGGACAAAGCAAAGGCAGTCATATCTGCAATGGAATTCTGCTGCAGAAAATGACATGGGGGAACCTTATGCTAAGTATTCCAGACCCCAAAAAGACAAATACCGTGGGCCCAGCACTGCAGCTCAGCAGTTGATATCCTCGCCTTGCACGCGCCCGGGATCCCATATGGGCACAAGTTCTAATCCTGGCAGCTCCACTTCCCATTCAGCTCCCTGCTTGAGGCCTGGGAAAGCAGTCAAGGACGGCCCCAAAGCCTTGGGATCCTGCACCTGCGTGGAAGACCTGGAAGAAGCTTCTAGCTCCTGGCTTTGGATCAGCTCAGCTCTGGCTGTTGCAGCCACTTGGGGAGTGAATCAATGGACAGAAGATCTTCCTCTGTTTCTCCTTCTCTCTGTATATCTGACTTTCCAACAAAAATAAATAAATCTTTTTTAAAAAAAGACAAATACCGTGATTACTCTTACACAAGGTGCCTAAAGTCGTCACGTGCTAGGGACAGAGTGCAGATGAGGTTCCTAGGGGCTGGAAGAGGTGTCAATGGGCACAGAATTTCTGCTTGGGATGATAAGTGCTGGAAATGATGGTGGGAAGGCTTCACAATACCGTGAATGTGTATACCATTTGGCTGCCTACCTAAGATGGCTAAAATTAGGACTTTCATATTTTATCAAAACTTTTAAAACTGACTACCTCTTTCCCTGAGCCTCCGTGTAAAATGGGCGTGAAAATGCACATCTTCACAATTGTTAAAGGCAGTGAGGGAACACGGGGGCAGAGCCCTTGGCATCCCCATGGGCAGGAGTGGGTCATGTGCTGTTGTCCTGCACCTGGCCTGCCCCAATCAGCCAAAACAAACCCAGAGCCTTGGTTTTCCAAGCCAGAGCTGTCTGGCCATCAAGAAGCCTTGCGAATGGCAGTGGTCTCATTGACCTTGGATTTCTCACTTCCTGGAGTAGAGTTTCTGAAATTTTTTACCCTTTCTTCTGATGAGTTACTCCTCAATCAGGAGATAAGATGTGGCAGGGCAAGCAGTAGCATTTAAAGGCTCTGAGAAGTGCTGCACTTTAAAAGGCACATCGAATGTAGCTAAACTTGACATCTTCACAATTTCTTTGGGCACAGATTCCCTTTTCTATGTAGTGTCTAGAGACCACTTCTAGCCAAATGTTTGCTGAGGCGCCCTTGAAGATGATAATGCCGAGTACCTGTTACAAAACATATGACCTAACTGTGGCACAAGCACGCCTGGTATTCCATTATTCTTGCCCTTCGCCCACTGGATTCATTAGGTTTCTCATCAGCATCCCCTTTATTGTCTTATTTATTTGTGGGTTTCGCCAAACTTTACTGCACACCTGCTCTGGGCAGGTAAGCAGAATAGCCGGTAGACAGAGGTGGGCCCTCAAAGGACCCAGCCCTCGTGACTCACGTTGTCCCAGGAAAGGACACAGAGCGAAGGGTGAGGGTGATATTGCAAGGTGGATGGGGTTCCTTTGCCATGAGGCATAGCTGGGATTGTGGGGACATGGATGAGGCACTTAAAATCACTGCCAGTGGGACATGACCCTGTCATGATCTGAGGAAGAGACGGTGCCAAGAGAGAGTGTCGCGTGTCATCACCTCCCAGGCCTCCAACCAGGAATCCAAGCAAGTAGAGCTTCTGCGTGGATGTGACAATAAAATGCTAGTACACATTCCCTTTTATTTTTATTAGAGAGAGAGAGAAAGAGAGAGAGAGAGAGAGAGAGAGAGAGAGAGAGAGAGAGAGAGAGAAGGTCAGACAGAGGGAGACAGAGAAATCTGTTATCTGCTGATTCTCTCCCCAAATGGCCACAAAGGCTGGCGTTGAGCTGATCTGAAGCCAGGAGCCAGGAGCTTCAGGACCTCCACCATCCTCTACTGCTTTTCCTGACCATCAACAGGGAGCTGGATTGAAAGTGGAACATCTGGAACATGAACTGGAGCCCACATAGGATTCTGAGCCTCAGCCTACTATGCCAGAGTGCCAGACCCATATTCTGTAATTCTTTTCAAAAATTATTTTCCATCTGAAGTTGGTGGTATCCCAAATGTGGAGGCTGAGTACCTCTCCTGGCCATGTCTTGCTGCTTTGATCTCTGCCGATGGTGTAGCTATTTTGAAAACAACTAGTTAGCGCTAGCAAATGTGCTCAGAAGACTGGCAGCAACCTTTGCTACAAGCTGTCTGTGTGTGGTACATAGATAGTGTCTTGCTTTCTAAACAGCTGCAATAGGAAAGAGGGATTTTTCTTCTTTTTTGAAGTTCTTTAGAAACATGTTTATCTATTTAATATTCCACTGACTCGAGAGGGAGATAGAGATTGATAAATAGCTAGGAAGCTGGATTGGAATCGAAGTCATTGGAACTTGGAACCAACATTGCAACTTAGAGTGCAGATGTACCAAGCAGCGACTTAACCTGCTGAGCCACGCTGCTCGTCCTCTGGGATTATTTTCAGAATCCCTGGTTGTTTTTTGGGGTCTTCCCTTCACTTCTCAGCTGGTGGTGTCTGTAGCTCTTCTGGCAATGGGCAATGCAGTTGGAGTGACTTTTTCTGGGACTGTCAAAGATAGAAAGGGAGAAAAGGGACAGAGCAGAGGGGCACAGGGACTGGCGTATTGGTCACCTGCTCATGGCCCACTGGCTCCTGCTACTCTTGCCTTGCTGAGCTCATCTTCTCAGCTTACCTCTGGGATTGAAAGGGTTACATTGTGGTGTTTTGAGTTCAGAGAGAGAATCGCTGGAGGCCTTGAGCATTTGAGGAACCTGAGAGGTTGAAGTGTATGCCCAGACTTAAGACACTGGGGTGGGGCCCGAGCCTGTCTCCTTGTCCCCCTGCTTAGTGCTCCTCCCCCGCCCCACTGGTGTTTTCAGACGTCACTTGTCCAAGCACCACTTCCAGAATTTCTCCCGCATTCTTTTTTTTTTTTTTCTTATTCTTTACATAGTTAATTACGGTATAAAGGTTCAGGGGCTATAGGGAAGTGGGTAAGATTTTTATGTCCATATTGTTTCCTTCATGTATCTGAGATAAAGGGGGATAGTGAGGGAGAAGCCCCACCCAGTTTCCCATCCGCCCAAAGTCCCGGATGTGGGGCATGCTCTGAGATACTTGCTCAAGTGGTTTTAATAGTTCTCCAGTTATGGATCGCTGCCAATCTCACCACTCCCAGCTCGATGAGGTCATTGAAGAATCCACTGATTGTCACAGTCCATCATAGAGTCTTCATTTGCCCAGTATTTCGCTGCCCAACATATAGCTGAGGTGGTTGATTGATTTATTCTGTCCTCTGTCTTTTCTTGGCTAGGGTTCTGTGTCCAGCAGTTCGATTGGGGAGATCCCCAAAGAAACTTTGAGGTATTCCCAGACCAGATTCTTGTATGTTCTAGTAAGCACCGGGCCCGGCACAGTCCATCGCCACGATCAGCTGGTGGTTGTAATTGCTGGGTTGGTTCTGCTATCAGTCCCGACTTGCACTGGAACCAATGGGTGTTGCAGTCCAGCCTGGTTCTGCCCAGCACGTACTTGACCCTTTCATCAACCAGTGGGGGCTGCAGCCTAGTTGGAGCGACCCACAATAACCCCCACCAGGCCCGCCCCCCACCCTGGCCTGCCAGTATGTATAGCAGACTAGTCCAGTCTGTCCCACTTCCCATTTGGCTCCCGTACCTGTCAATGGGCATTGAAGCTTGTTGGTCTCCCGCATTCTTGCGTCACTCATACCATCATGTATGTGAGGACTGTGCTGTGGCTTGGAGGGTTAAGCCAGCTGTGTGTGATGCCAGCATCCCATTTGGGCAGTGGTTTGCCATGGGCACTCCATTCCCAATCTAGCTCCTTACAGATGCATCTGGGGGAACAGCAGAGGACGGACCAAGACCTTAGGCTTCTGCACCCACATGGGAGACCTGGAAGAAGCTCCTGGCTTCAGCCTGGCTTAGCCCTGGCCTTGACAGCTATTTGGGGAATGAAACAGGTGAATCTCTTTCTCTCTCTCTCTCTCTCTCTCTCTCTCGATCAAATAAATGAATAACCCTTAAAAATAGAATTATGTGTGTGATCATTTTAAGTATTAATTTACTGTTTTTAGATAGAACTTGATGTTGTCATCATAGAACTAGAAAACTATGCTCCTTTCAGCAGAAGACAATTTTACAAAGAATACTGAAAGCAAGTGCAACTTGCTATAAATTTCCGTTCTGAGGCTCCTGTCTGCTAAAGGGGGCTTCGCTGTCACAGGGACAGGGAATGGAATGCGGGTAGACAGGCCAGCAAGTGCTCTGGCTGAATCCTTTCCTTTGATCTCATTAAGAACAGGGAGAAAACTGTCCAGTGACTCGAGGGTCTCTCGTGTCACCAGCAATCGCCATGGCATTCCTGGAGCCATACCTTCTGCGTCTGTTAGCACCTGCTGCCACCAGCTGTCCCCACGGGTGATGCCGCAGGTGCAGGACCACACACCGTCCAGCGTGAGGCCAAATGCAAAGCTGTCCTGATTTGCATCCCCATTCCACACAGTAGCCAGCTCCTGGGCTGTGAGCAGTTAGTTCTTCCGTGGGCCTCAAAGACCCCACACATGATGCCCACTTGCTTGTCCAGCATCGTCCTGGCTCAGACCAGAAGTCGTGAACAAACAACAACCCAAACCACTCACCTCTCTCGATATAGCTTCTTTGTTTGAGGCAAAAGCAGCAATTTCCCTGATATGTACAGGTGGAGTTCTGTAAGCCTTGTGTAAAGACACCTGTGGGCCAGACTACTGCACACTCTGATGAATCTGGGATCATTCTTTCCTCCTTCCTCATGAACTTTCTGTCCTACCCAGTAATTAGTACTGGCAGCCTCCTATGGGCTCTTTTGTTTTCATAATTCATTTACTTTTGATGATATCATAAAGAGAGTGTATAAATTTCACCCCCTTCCCCTTAACGTCCTGGCCCCATGCCCACATCCACTAATACAAAGACACTAATTGCTCCTTGCTCCTATGCCAGGTGCTTTGAAAACATCTTTGGCTAATGGATGGAATTAACCTTGTTTAACGTACAAATCAACAGCCTAATTTGCCATGAATCCCGACTCTGCGGCTCCACCACTATGGCTGGGAGGAAATGACTTCCTACTCGTCCTGGACCACACTGGCGAACACAGCCATCGTTTGCCTGCCTTTAGACCAGCCTCCTCCAGGTTGCCCGTCGCCCAGATGGGATTGTCTGCATGTGGACGGTCTCTTCCCACCACCTCTCAGGAGTGAGTGCCTCCTGACACAACCCTGGTGCATGGGAGGAGCTGGGTTGTCCCTGAGCATTTAACTGGGGCTCCCATGTGTAGACGGAGCCTCCACAGGGCATCAGGCTGAGTTCTAGGCTCTGTGGATTCAGCTGTGGGCGGGTAAGGCTCTTGCTCCTGGGGAGTTACTTTTATAAGGAACCTGGTAGCCAACAGGCTGGCGCAAACAAGCACCTGTAATACTCTCCCTTGTCGATGATACTCTGCTGGCTCTGCCATCAGACCAGAGAGGGTCTCCCCAATAAGTAGTTGGACTTGACTGGACTATAAGATGATGGACTCTATGCTCGGCATATGCTTGCAAAGAGGGAATCTCAAATGAACTTGAACTATGATTAAGCAACAAGGTGGAGGAACCCACCATGTGAGGAGGGTGTGGGGAGGGATGGGGAGAATCCCAGTTCCTACGAAATTACAACACAATGTAATTAATGAATAAACTTAATAAAAAAATAAATTGGTAAGATTAAAAAAAATACTCTCCCTTGTCCACAGAGAGACAGGGACTTGACTGTAAAGTCAACCACAGATGTCTGAGACCACAAATGGCATGGAACTCTGTGTTTACTATACATGCACTGTGCCAAAGTGTAAGAGATGAACAGGAAATGTAATATGGTAGAACTCTTTAGAACAGGTGGCAATGAGTCATGCGAAAGTGGTCTCTCTCTCTCTCTCTTTCTGTGTCAACCTCGACCTCTCTCAAATTGTGGTGATGTAGAGTAGTCTCCCTCATCTGCAGGGGGTACATCCGTGACTCCAGCACCTGCCTGAAACTGCATTTAGTACTGAAGCCAAATATGCCCACTGCTTTTCTTGTGCAATGGCCACTATCCTTGTGATTTGAGGTGAAACAAACTAGTGTAAATTCTCCTTGCTTTTTCTTATCCACAATTTCACAGAGAGAGGATTAGTTCTTTTCTTTTTTTTTTTAAATTTATTTATTTTACTTAAAAGTCAGAGTTACAGAGGAGAGAGGGAGAGAGACAGAGAGAGAGAGAGAGAGAGAGAGAGAGAGAAAGAGAGAGAGAAAGACATTCCATCCATTGGTTCATTCTCTAAGTTTAGGCTTCAATGGTCAGAACTGGGCTGGCCTGAAACTGGGAGCCAGGAACTTCTTCTTCATCTCCCAAGTAAGTTAGACCTTTCTCAGTTGCTTTTTCAGGTCCTACACAGGGAGAGGAACAAGAAATGGAGCTAATGGGGCCCGTATGGCACCACTGGTAGTGGCTTTAACCTGCTACACCATGGCGCCAGCCCCAAGCATTAGTTCTTACCTTAGATCTAAGCGCCCTCAGCATATGTTTTTTTCTTTCCTTGGTACATAGAGAACATTCATGTTTTCACTTGAAGAATGCTGAATTGTCAGCATTACTCCTCCTGTGCTTTTAGGCCCTTGTTAAGTCAGACAAGAGCTCCCTCAATGCCAATGCTTCATGCTGACCCACAACCTGATACTGTATAGGGCTATCAGGTGATTCTCAGGCAGGCAATGGAGCCAGCGTGGATGACTCATGCCAGATTAGAACAAAGCCAGTCAACGCAAGATTTCCTCAGCATGCTGTTCAGAACAGTACATGGTTGAAAACTTCAAGAGGTCCACTTCTGGAATTTTCAGCGTTTTTGACTTGTGAACGACTGGGGTGATTGAAACCACAGAAAGCAACACCGTGGATAATGGAGAGTGAATGTTGTCTTCAGTGGCCAATCCACTGAGGCCCATGAGTGCATCTGCAGTGTCCACTGGCTTGCTGATTTTGGGCATCCCCAATTGCCTGGTGGTTACAGTTTAACTCAGACAGGTTCCCAGCACATGGGGACACTCAGTGACTGTCCATGGCACACATGATTGAAGACTTGCAAAAGTCTTGCAAGTATGTGAGTTCAGTTAATGGAGGCAAATGAGGGAAGCATCTAAGTGTAGGTTTCCTCTGTCTTTCACATTCTTTGCATAAAGTGTCTACATCTAAAATTGTGCATTCCTTGTCTTAGAGCACCAGGTGCTGCTGTCAGAATACCTGATACTGGATTATCTAGAGGGAGCAGAGATCTATTTCTTACAGTCTTAGAAGTGGGAGGTCCAAAGTCAAGGCTGGAACTGAAGAAGACCTTGGTGTACCTGTGTGTGTATGGCCATGCAGGTATGTGCATGTGTGTCTGGCAAGGGTCGTCTCCTTGTGTCATCCCCTGGTGGAAGGCAGCAGGACAAGAGGGCGTGACACAGCCAGAGAAGGCAAAACTTTTATGATAGACACATTCTAATGATAACTGCGTTGATCCACAGATCCAGAACCTTCATGAGCCAATGGGACTTCCTAGAAGTCCCTTCTGTCAGCACGGATTAAATTTTAGGGGACACAGACTGTAGTTTTCAGAATTCCAGAAGCTGCAGTAACTGCAGCGCACATTCTCCTGAGAAAAGAGCTTGCTCCGTTCATTGCCACTCCTGCCAACTGGAAGCACTTTCACCTTGGCCCTTACCCTTGTGCCAACCGCCCACCTTTCTGCTTCCCAACGCCTCTTCCTGCCACTAGGGATTGGCCAAGGCTGGCTGGCATGCACACAGAGGCTCCAGGCTATCTTTGCAGCACACCCAACCCTTGTGGAGGAGGGAGTGGGGGTGCTAGCTAGGAAGTGGTGGCCTAGCCTGACAAGAGGCCAGAGGCAGGCATGCTAGGAAAGGAAGAGAAACCAATGCAAATCCTGAGACCAGTGACTGAACACCATTGGCTGCATTGCATCAGGCTGGGCCTGAGGAAGAGGGGTGTGTGTGTGTGTGTGTGTGTGTGTGCAAGTATATGTGTGTACATGAGTGTGAGCCTGTTGCTATGAACCTAGAAGGGAGCCTCCTAGAAGCAATGCCCAGAAAAGAGGTGCTCACCCAGCTCACCTCCACCTGAGAAAGATACATAGCGGGAAGCTTGGCAGTTTTGAGCTGCTGTGTGCTGGAGTCCATGTGTTTCAGCAGGTCCATTTACAAGGAGCCAGATCATGGCAACCCAGTCACCAGGCCTTGGAACCTGCGCTTTAAACACTCCAAGTCCCTGGGTAGCTCTTGATCTTTAGGGCAAAAATCAACCATAGATACTAAGATTGTAGGGTCTATAATCTGAATACAAATCAAAGTTGGGTCTACGGATGGATCAGAATTGCTCAACATCAGCCTCCTGGGATGAAGGAAGTCTTTTCAGTGGATATTCAGTTGCTCAGCTTAAACACCTGGTGACAAGAAGGTTACAAATCCTCAAAGGGTGATGGGAGAGCACCCCTCCATCCATTCCCAAGACATTTAGTCCTAACGTGTAGAGTTTTTAAACGTGACCTTGTAAGAAACAGCAAAACTTTTACAGATATGATTCAGTCAAGGAACTTCTGTGATGCACTCTGCTGGACTTTCTGGGTGGTCCCTAGATACCGTCACCATGTCCTTCTAAGAGAAAGAGTGAGGAGAGGACACACTCGGAGGAGGAGAGCGTGTGCAGGGTTAGGACAGGAGCTGTCAGCCAGGGAATGGCAGCAGTTGTTGGGAGCTGGATGAGCCAAGGGCTATGTTCTTGTTTTGGTTTTCGCCCAACGACACTGATCTTAAACTTCTTGCCTCCATATCTGTGACAGAATAAATCCTGCTGTTTTAGGTTTCCTAGTTTATACTAAAAGGTTACAGAAGCCAGGGGAACCTAACCTATCAGGAAATTATTGAGCGAGTAAGATTAAAGAGGGGGATATCATAAAAAAGTGGGTGCCTTGATAAAGGTGGAGCTCGAATCGAATCCCACCGGGTAGAACTTTGCACACTGACGCTAACACAGCCATGGGAGACATAAACTAAGCATGCAGCCACACCCCTTCCTGTACCAAGGCAACCACAACTAGCCAATGTCAGCATGCGCTCTTAAACAAGACTCAGAATGTTTCCACACAGGTCTCTTGGCAGCCCTCAGAGATGTCACCGAGAATTAAACTCAGTGATCGTTCCTGTAATAACACTCCTCACTATTAATTGGGCACCAGCTCCATGCCAGGTATTTTAAATAAAAATCTATCTAATACTCGCAACAAACCAAAAACAGAGACAGTTTTCTTTTTTTCTTTGCTTTGCAGGCAAGGACATTTCATCTCACGGAGTTGAAGGGACATTTTTCAAGACTCAAAGCTGATCTGGCATGCAAGGCCAGGTCTCCCTAATCCAGACCTCATTCCCCTAGGGGACATGAGGCACCTCCGTCCTCTCTGCACACTGACACTGCTGATCTCTGCATTGAGGAGCTCGTGTGATACCAGCAGACCAGGAGGGGCAAAAAGCCTACATCAACAGGGCGATGCTGGCTGTCCACTTCCGTGTGCCAGGGAGAGCAGCACCAGGGAGAGCCCTGGCCTGGTCAGTGTGGGACACATCACCCCCTCCTGACGCACCTCAGTGCCCCAGCTTGGCCTTCTTGCTTCAGAGGCAATGCACCTGGCACAAGGTCACCATGACCGAGGACAGAGCATTCCACAAAGTCAACAGGAGTTGGGCAAGGATTTAGAATTAGAAAGCCAGCACTTTTATTATTATTTTATTTTGATAATCTTTACATAGCTGATGAGGGCACAAAGGGTCAAGGGCTACTGGAAAGTGGGTAAGACCATTGTTTCCACATTATTATTATTATTTTTTCTAGATCTGGGGTAAGGGGAGAATAAAGGGAGAAGCCCCATCCAGCCTCCCATCTATCTCAGGTCCCTGGCATGGGGCATGCTCTGAGGGTCCTGCTCAAGTGGTTTTGTTAGTTTAAAAGTTTTGAATTGCTGCTAATCTCTCTATTCCAAACACAATGAAATCTCTCCAAAATCCACTGTCTGACATAGTCCACCTTAGAGTCTCCGTTTGCCCAGATGTTCACTGCTAGCACATGGCTGGGGAAGATGATCAATTTGTTCTGTCCTCCATCCTGTTGTGCTATCAGGTGTCCTCTGCAGGTTCCAGTAGACTGTCATATCCTCCAAGTGCACTTGGCACTTTTTAAAACAGGAGCTAACCAAGGACCAGTCACAGAGCACTTTGGGATGATCAGGAAGAAAAAACAGTCCCCTGATTACTTTCCTCGCAGCCTCTGGAGCCTGTTTTTTGTTTGTTTGTTTGTTTGTTTCTCTCTCATTTCTAGGGAGGCAGACTACCCAGTCAGAGGGACAAACAAAACAAAATAATAATAATAAAAAACAACAAGGGATTTAGCAGCAAACAGATTTGGATTCAATCGCTGGTTCCTCTATCTAGTGGCTGTCTTGTCTTGAACTGGGTCTTCTACCTCCCTGGGCCTCAGTTTCCCCATCTACAAAAATAGCAATTTCTATATCCGTGCATGCTTTGTAGATCACATGGGCTAAGATAATCATAGAGTAGCTGCTTAATAACTACCAGTTTCCTTTATCCTGTGTGTCCCCCTCAAGCCCATGTTGGAGCCCATCCGCAGAGCACCCCACTCCCCAGAAGCCCTCCCGCTAGTTCCAGCATCAAGTTGAGCATTCATTGCAAAGGGCAGTGATGTGTAAGAAGGTAGATTCTGTTCTGTGAAGAGGCAACCACGGGGCAGACTGTGCTAGCTCACAGCTCTCTCTGTAGGCCGGGGGTGGGGTGGGAAATCTAGCAGTAAGCAGAGAAAAATATCAGTCCCATCTTAAAAGGCGCGAGGGAAAAGCTCTAGGGAGATTCTCCCTTTCTATTTTGGTATCAACAAGTTATGAACTGCAGGTTCTGAGCACAACAGGAAAACTACTCAGGTTGTTCCTTTATCGCAGTTCATCTCTCGGCAAATAATTACCCTCCCTCCAGGCACCTTCATTCGAACTTCTAATTATGCCATTGTTGGGTTTTATGTCAACCGAACAATAAATCAAATCTGAAGCAGGATGTCTGATCTCAATGTGCCAGGGAGTAACTTGTGGGAAGCCCAAGATAGTAGAGAAGATAATGGGACTTGGTTTCTTCCGAAGTTTTGGAGGGGGGCAGCTCCCTTTTCCTGGGCTTTCTCTTTCCTGGGGACCATCACGTGTACCCTGAGGGGACGCTGTCTTGTCTCTCTGAAATAGACAGAATCGCATTCATTATCATTTCCCTCCAAAGTGTTCTGAGCAAAGTGAATGAATGAAGCACTATAAAATACTAGAGAAGACATGAATGTGAGTCAGCTCTTACAGCACCTGGCTTCTTTCTCTGAGAAACTGTTATAGTTATTTCTATTTATCTGAAAGGTAGAGAGAGATGAGAGAGAAATTGACATCAACAACAGCCAGGGAGGGCTAGATCAGACCAAAGCCTGATCTTTTGGGTTTCCTCAAGGGGGCGATAGGGACCAAAATGCCTGAGAACTTGCCACCCGCTCCCTCTGGAACCAGACGGAATCAGGATATGAACTCAGGAACTCCAGCGTGGGTTGTGGGTGTCCTAAGTGCGGTCCCACCTTTTTAAATCACTCATCTCTGAGAGATGTTTTGCTACCATCCGAAGTCCAGTTCCAGAATGAGCCTTTAATCTTGTGGTCTCTGGTCCCACCTTCCTCACTCCTGGTAACCCCCAGGTGATCCTTCATTTCTCTAAGTTGGACCTTTTTAGATCCCATATGTAAGGGAGATGGTGCAATCTTTGTGTTTTCTTTGCTAACATCCTCTGAACTCATCCAAGTTGTCACAATGACATGATTTGCTGCTTTTGTAATGCTATTCCATCTAAATTATGTTTTCTTTATCCGTTTGACTATCTGTGGCCACTCAGCTTGCTTCCTTATCTGGGCTGTCGTGAGCCGTCCTGCCAGGACATGAGGACGCATGTATCGCGTTGAGATCTTGATTTGCTTCCCTTTGGGACCTAGCATCATTCTCTTGCTAATCCTCTAAGAAAACTTGGTCCATTGGGAGTACCAATGTGTAGTTCCCATGACAGACCCTGTGATTTGCAGGAATGACATGGTGTTACAACAGGTTAAATTCCAACGGGCAAAGCCAGTATCTGATGTGTGCCCTGCCTGGAGCTTTGGCTGCTCCACTTCAATGTGGGTTTCTCTCCTAACTTGCAAAATGGTTAAAGTCTTTGGGTCCCGGCACCTCTGAGGTAGATATCGAAAAAGGTCCAGGCTCCTGGCTTTGACCTGGTCCAACTCCAGCTGTTGTGGCTACTTGGGGAGTGCATCGGCTGATGGAAAGTCTGTCTCTCTCGGTCTTTCCTTCTTTCTCTCTGGAATTCGACCTTCCAAACAAATAAAATAAATAAATAAATAAATAAAAAGAGTTCCCTCTTCCTCATCAGCCTGTCCATCTTAACATGTGGTCATATCCAATTGTGGTTTAATTTCCATTTCCTTGATGATTAGTGATATTAACAACCTTTCATGTCCATGTGAGCTGTTTGTATGCCTTCTTTTGTAAAGTATTTACACAGATCCTTTGTGTATTTTTAATTTGAGTCATTCATTTTCTTACACTTGACTTACATGCATTTCTTGTATGGTTTGAATACTAAAGCTTTATTAGATAAATTATTTGCAAACATTTCTCCCATACCATAGATTACGTTTTTAACTTTGTTTATATTTGTTTGACTGTTTTTTATATTTGTTTAACTTTACATAGCTTTTTAGTTTTATGCATTCTTATGTCAAGAATCATTACTAAGACCATTGTCAAAACAATCATTGCATCTTCTAGTAATTTTACAATTTCAGTTTTCATGCTCAAGTGTGCAATCCATTTTGAATTTTTTTTATATATCTGGTGTGAAATGAGGACCCAATTTTCTTCTTTTTAAAAAATTTACTTGTTGGGCCTGGCGGTGTGGCCTAGCAGCTAAAGTCCTCGCCTTGAAAGCCCCGGGATCCCATATGAGTGCCGGTTCTAATCCTGGCAGCTCCACTTCCCACCCAGCTCACTGCTTGTGGCCTGGGAAAGCAGTCGAGGACGGCCCAAAGCTTTGGGACTCTGCACCCTTGTGGGAGACCCGGAGGAGGTTCCTGGTTCTCGGCTTCGGATCGGCGCGTACCGGCCCATTGCGGCTCACTTGGGGAGTGAAACATCAGATGGAAGATCTTCCTCTCTGTCTCTCCTCCTCTCTGTATATCTGGCTCTCCAATAATAATAAAATCTTACAAAAAAAAATTTTACTTGTTGGGCCCGGCGGCGTGGCCTAGCGGCTCAAGTCCTCGCCTTGAATGCCCTGGGATCCCATATGGGCATCGGTTCTAATCCTGGCAGCTCCACTTCCCATCCAGCTCTCTGCTTGTGGCCTCGGAAAGCAGGAGAGGATGGCCCAAAGCTTTGGGACCCTGCACCCGCGTGGGAGACCCGGAAGAGGTTCCTGGTTCCCAGCTTCGGATCGTCGCAGCACCGGCCCGTTGCGGCTCACTTGGGGAGTGAATCAATGGATGGAAGATCTTCCTCTCTATCTCTCCTCCTCTCTGTATATCTGACTTTGCAATAAAATAAATAAATCTTTAAAAAAATTTACTTGTTGATTTTTAAACAAATATTTATTTATGTTTGTATTTATTTATTTGAGCAACAGAGAGACGAGAGAGATAATGACAGAGATTTTCCATGACCTTATTCACTACCCAAATGTTTGCAACAACCAGGACAGGGCCAGGCAGAGCTGGGAGGCAGGAACTCAGCCCCCGTGTCCCACATGGGTAGCAGAGAGTCAGTTACTTAAGCAAACACCTGCTGTCTTGTAGCACATGCATTAACAGGAGGCTGGGGAAGGTAGAACCCACTTGAATCCAGGCACTCTAACACATGCCATGTGGGTCTTACTGGCCTCTTCACTGCTAGGTCAAATGGCCCTCCACCAACTGAATTCTCCGGCCTGTTGGATATCCTGTTTTCTCAGTGACATTCCATGAAGAGACTATGCACTCTTCCTTGTGGATTCTTGTCACCTTTGTCAATGATGAGTTGGTTGTAAATGCCATGAATTCATTTCTGGACCATCCATGTTGTTCCGTTGCTGCCAATGTCTATTTTTATGCCAGTAGTATATGTCATAGCTTTGAAATAACATGATCAGTTTCACAAAGAAAGCACGTAATTTGCAAGAGCTGATTTCACATGCGTACAGCTGAGAAGCAACTACAGAAGACATCAGCCTCCCATTGGCTTCATTAAAAGAAAAATGAGGAAAATGATTTAACTATCGATTGCTCATACTTCTAAAGGAATTCTCATTCCAAAATAAATCTCAAATGTTGTGAATACTTTTTTTTTTTTTTGAAATCTTTTGCAAGGAGAGAGACTTAATTTCCACCTAATTCCCTAATTTGGGTCAAAACATGTTGACTTCCAAACTCCAAATTGTTATTCTTTCTGTTGTTTGGATTTCCATAGCTTCAAGCATATTTTGAAATCAAGACATATGGTGCCTCAAGCTGTTTTCTTCTTGCTCAAGAATGCGTTGTGTGTTCACGTGTTTTTCCAGTTTTATGTGAATTTTGAAATTGATTTTTTTTATTAGTGTACAGGCTGTTATTGTAATTTTTAATAGGGATTCCACTGAATCTGTGGGTCGTATGAAGTACTTTGGGCAGTATAGACATTTTTAGTGATATTCTTCCAATCCATGAACATAGAATGTTTTTATCTTTCTGTGTCATTTTTAATTTTTTTCCCAAATATTTTAGATTTTTTTAAGCATACAGACTTACACATCTTTGATGAACCTTGTTTCTAAGGATTTTATTCTTTGTGATACAAGTATACATGGAATTGCTTCCTTGATATATTTTTTTAGATAGCTCATTGTGGGTGCCACTAATTTTCACACGTTTGACCTTATGTCTTGCAAATTTACTGACTTAAATGGATTCATTCTAACAGTTTTCTGCTGAAGTATTCAGTTTTCTGCAAGATTATTTTAACTTCAGACAGGTCAGTTTAATTTCTTCCTTTGCCATTCACATGTGTTTTATTTCTTTTTCTTGTCAAATTGCTCTAACTGGGATTCCCAGGACAATTGAGTTTAGAAGCAGTGAGAGGGGCCCTCTGGGCAGCAGATCTTAGAGAAAAAGCTTTAACATGGTCTCCGTAGATCAGTTGTGCTGTTTCTGGGGATTTCCTCTATGAGGTAGATTGTATTAAAGTAACTTCCTTCTGCATTACTTTGTTGGGAGCTTTCATTTTTGTTTTGTTTTTTCTTGTTATGATGGATGTAGAATTTTCTCAAACTTCTCTGCATCTTTCGGGCTGATCATCCAGCATTCTCTTGTAATCTGCCGATGTGGTAGATTGTGTTGGATTAGTTTGATAGGCTGAATCATAAGGTTAATTCCATGTTGTCACTATGTATGATGTCAATGTGCCTTTGAATTTGGTTTACTGGTATGTTATGGAGCACGTCTCCTTTTGTGTTTCATTATTTAATTTTTTTTCCTTTTTTTCTCACAGTTCCTTGGTAGAGCTGTGCTATGAGGGTGATGCAGAGCCTCATAAAATGAAGTTAGATGTGCTCTCTGTAATTTTTTACAAGGATTTTGAGAAGTTTGGTATCGAATCTTCTTTTTACATTTTGAAGAAACCATCCATGACACCATCTAGTCTTGGGTTTTCTTTGTTGAGAGGGGCTTTAATTGCTAATTCAATTTCCTTGGTTGTTCAAATTTTCTGTTTGTGTCTGATTCAGACCTGATGTATTGTATATTTCTAGGCTGTGAAAACTGAGAAAATTGATGTGGAAAACGCAAAGCAGGCCCAGATATATATTTTTTTCTGAGAAAATCTTTGGTAGTATCTCACATTTCATTTCTGATTTTATTTAGGTCTTCCTCATTCATCTCCCCCCCCCACACCCCACAGCCCTAGTCTAGCTAAGGATTTGTCAATTTTGTTTATTTTTGCAGGAAGCCAATCTTGCTTCCCCCCCCCCCTTACTATTCTCTATTTTATATATTTCCTCCTCCCTATTGTTTTTTCTTCTTATCCTGGTATTCTAAACTGTGAAATAGGTTGTTTGTCACCTTTTAATAAGGTGAACACTTATCACTAAAGATTTTCCTCTTAGTGCTTTTCTTACTGCTATACATTGATTCTGGGATTATTTTAGCCATCTCTAAATGTTTCTAAATGATTTTTCCTGTTTTGACTCCAAGAGTTGTTGAAGATGTATATTGCTTTGTTTGAATGTATTTGCAAATTGTCTCATGTTCTGACATTTACTGATGCTTAGTTTCACTATATCACCGTCAGCAAAGATGTACGGTACGATTTAGATTTTAAGTTTGATAAATGTTTTGTAACCTGCACATGATCTATCCTGCAATGTTCACGTGTGCTTAAGAATCCCTTTTGTTGGGTAGAAAATTCTGCACATAGCTCTTCGACACATTTGATCGATAGTGCTTGTCTTGATCTTGCAGGCGTTGGTGAAGATATGGCAATGTTCTCTTCCACTCCTCTTATCTGTCTTTTTAATTTTCAACACTTGCTTCATATATTTCCGTGCTCTGATATTGAGCGCCTATATATTTGAAATGGTTAGATGACTTGACCCGTTAATCATTATATTATATCCTTGTGTGTAATCATTGTAGTAATCATTCTGATTTAGAGCACTTCTTTCTTACTGATGTAAGTATTGCCACTTTTGCCCTCTGATTGAATCATAAATTCGTCAGTATATTTTTTCCCCATCTTTTTATTTTCAGGCTGTATGTGCTACTTAATCTGAAGTGAATCTCCCACAGCCTATCCCTGGACAGTTGTTGAATTTCTTTTCTTTTTTCCCTTTTGATTTGTACAGTTGTTCTTTGCTGGTTGTTTGTTGAGTTTAATCCATTCACTTCTTTTTTTTTTAATTGGAAAGTCAGATATAGAGAGAGGAGGAAAGACAGAGAGGAAGATATTCTGTCCACTGACTCACTCCCCAAGTGGCCGCAATGGCCGGAGCTGCACCAATCTGAAGCCAGGAGCCTGGAGTCCCTTCCGGCTCTCTTGCTCAGGTGCAGGGACCCAAGTCTTTGGGCTGTCCTAGATTGCCCTCCCAGGCCACAAACGGGGATCTGGATGGAAAGTGGGGCTTTCGGGATTAGAACCAGTGCCCATATAGGATCCCCATGCATGCCAGGCGAGGACTTTAGCTGTTAGGCCACTGTGCCAGGCCCATGCACTGTGTAATTTTAAATGATTTGTCTTTGAGATTGCTGTTTCTCTTGCTTGATCACATTTGTAGTTGAACTTTTTTAAATATAATTTTCGTACCAAGCATTGTATTCTTCCATTTAGTTATTTCCTGATTCATGTGAATTATCTATTTGTATCAGGGTTTTTTTTTTTTAATTTTTATTACAAAGTCAGATATACTGAGAGGAGGAGAGACAGAGAGGAAGTGGAGCTGCCGGGATTAGAACCAGCGGCCATATGGGATCAAGGCGAGGACCTTAGCCACTAGGCCACGCTGCTGAGCCCAGGGTTTTTTTTTTAAATAACTATTTTGAATTCCTTTTCAGGCAAGCTATGTATCATCAACATTTGGCATTGGTTCCTGGACAATTTTTTAAGATTATATTTACTTTTATTGGAAAGACACATTATAGAGAGAAGGAGGGACAGAAAGATCTTCCATCCACTGGTTCACTCGCCAAGTGGCCTCAACAGCTAGAGCTGAATCGATCCAAAGCCAGGAGATTCTTCTGGGTCTCCCATATGGGTGCAAGGTCCCAAGCATTTGGGCTATACTCTGCTGTTTTCTCAAGCCACAAGCAGGGAGCTGGATGAGAAGTAGAGCAGCTAGGACACGAACTAGTGCTCATATGCGATCTCAGCACTTGCAGTGGGAGGATTACACAATTAAGCCATCATGCTGGGCCCAGTTCCTGGAAATTTATTGTGCTTCTTTGGTGGTGTCATGTTTCCCTGATGTTTTATGTTCCATGTACATGCAACCTTGAATAGCACACGAGCCAATCATCGCTTACTTTTTGATTTTAGATTTTATATGCTGACTTCAAGAAAGATCTTCGGCCTAAGCGTATGTGAGGGCACTAGCTAGATGAGGCGTGCATGAACACTAGCTCTGGTGGCTGCTGGGGTGCTAGATCCAGAGGTGCATGAGTGGGTGGAGTCTGGTAGAGGTTCCGGCCATCATCTGGTATGATAGCTGCAGGGCAGGGTTCGGACTTACAGAGTGCTGAGTCTTCCAGGCAAGCAGGGGCACTGAAATAAGAGGAAGCACAGATGCAGGTTCTGGTATGTGCAAGACATGGGACCCCAGGAGTGGGATGAAGTGGCACCAGTGGTGTTCTGGTCAGTGTCAGCCACAACAGCCATGGTGGCTGTGGGTCAGTGATGGGGGCTCTAGGTAACTCTGGTACCTGGGATCAACACTGACGAAGGCAGCAGGGGTCTGTGGCAGCACAGGCTGCAGGAGTTACTGGCATCAAGGCGGTTCACTGAGGTTCTCCTGCTCCCCGTTTCCTCCTAGGCTAAAGGGGCTGCTTGTGACACGGAGCCATCTTATCCTGATGGATGGCTATGCAGTCATCTTAGCTTCTCCCGTCCCCTTTATCTACAGGATTGTTGCAGTTCCTCCTCCTCCTGTTTCTGCTCCTCCTCTTTTTCTTCATATTTCTTTTTTTCTGTTGAAAGTACAGATTTACAGAGAGAAGGAGAGACCAAGAGAAAGATCCTCCATCTGCTGGTTCACACCCCGAATGGCCACAATAGCTGAAAGTCAGGTGCTTCCTCCAGGTCTGTCACCCAGGTGCAGGGTTCCAAGCACTTGAGCCATCCTCCAGTGCTTTCCCAGGCCACAAGCAGGGAGCTGGATGTGAAGTAGGGCAGTCAGGGTGCAAATTAGTGCCCCTATGGCATCCCAGCAAGGAAAGAATTAGCCAATTGAAACACTGAGCCAGGCCCTGTTGCAGGTTCTTAACTGGTCTCAGAGCTTTTCCAAAGCTATTGAAGAACATCTGAGCCACTAAAATCTTGTGTCAGGTCCAGGGACAAGTCCTGTGAGACCATTCTCTGGGCCACCATCCCACTGCCCCATGTTTATACTTATACTGTTGGTCAAGAAACTTACCATTTGTCAGTCACTTGCTTTGTCTCTCACCTCGAGACCAGAAAAAAAACACCTTCAGGTGGGCAACATATTGCCTAGCCATTTCATAATTGGTTGGAGACCACCAATGGGGAGGGTCTTCTGCAGGTTCTCGCCCAAACAAGGAGGGGTCAGAGTACCTCCTGAGAACCCAACTCTTCCGGAAACCTTGGTGTTTGTCTCTCTACTTTCAGGAAACATCTCATCTCCCCAGTCCTTTGCGGGAGGCACTTTCTCCTTTCTTCTAATCATGCTCACTTGCTCACTTCGCAAATAAGAACTCCTCTCTGTCTGCAGCAGGTTCCAGATTTCTTATTTCTATGCTAAGCCAAGGAAAGAAGCCACTGAGCTTTGCCAATAATACTGTTTTCCCTGTAGACAGTTGTGTGTTGTGAGGCCTGCACCCTCTGACTCGGTCATCTTTCTCACAATGCTCCTCGTTACCTTCACATAGTTCTAGAAGGAGAATCTGGCTTCCTAAATTGTGCAGGACACATCCTCATTTTAAAGCCCTCCAGAATGTTCATTTCCACAATTCCTAGATATGTGAATAATTTCACATATCTAGCCTTAGCTAAGAGAGGTGACCAAACGAGGTTTCCCTAACAACTGCCACTTCAGGGCTGGGATGAATCCTACTCAGACTCTGAGGGGTAGAGCTGGAGTTGGGGTGCCCCATTGAGGGTACCACCTCAAGGGAGGGAAGGACTTGGCTGCGTTCTGATCTGAGCTTAGATGGCCTGGGTCTCTGATCATGGTCCGCATGTTCATCCACTCTGCTGTGGGCCATGCAACCAATTCTTGGACCCGGCGAGGATTCCGCACCTCCTGGGGTACTCGCTTCCTAGTGGAGGATGCAGTACTCATAGTACAACAGGCAGGGACAGAGATGGTGGAAGGCACAGAAGGAGTACAGCAGGGAGGTTGGCTGGTTCTGCAGGCCAGGTGGTGTTTCTCAGATCCAACAGTGACACATTGAGCCAAACTGCAGTACAGGGAAAGGTCGCTGGGTGTTTTCGGTTCAATTTAAACATCATTTGCTGGTGTCCCTTGGGTGTGCAGAGGGAATATGTAAGGAAGCGACAGTTCTGGCCTCAAGGAGTTCTTTTGAAGCAGGGAAGATGGATGTGCAAACAAGTTATTGCTGGTGGGCACCATGACTGGTTTGTGTAAAGTACTTAAGTGTGAGTAGTAACTGAGTGGGAACCAATGGACCCATTGGAGCCTCAATGGACCCATCACACATTAGACTCAGAAAATCAGATGAGTCAATATGCCAGGTCAGTAATACTTTTCAACTTCAAGTTTACTAAGTGATTTTTATGGACCAGGCACGGGACTAATAGCTTTTCTATTAATTTATTTCACTCTTACAGAAATGTTGTAGGATGCTTAAAAACAATAGGGAAATAACTCAATATCGTATTTCCTTAGGGAGTTGGAAATGAAGACAACCATGCGATACTACTGCATACATCAGAAGGAGTGACCAAATCCCTGACAGTGATAATGCCAAGTGCAGATGAGGGTGAGAAATATTATCTCCTTCCCTGCTGATGGAAATGAACACAGTACAGTCACTTTGGAAGAGTTTGTTTCTTACAAAGTTAAATGCCCATGAGTCAACAGTCTGTTTCTAGTATTTACCCAGATGAGTTCCATGGAGAAACCTGTATGGATGTTGATAACAGCTTTGTTTATCACTGCCAAAATTTGGATGCAACCAAGGTGTCCTTCAATAGGCAAGTGTGTAACTTGTGATACATTCAGATAGGGGAATATTGTCTAGTGCTAAAGATTAATGAGCTATCAAGCCATGAAAAGAAGTAGAGAAACCTTATCTGTGTATATTAATAAAGATTTCTTTTTTTATTTGAAAGAATGACAGGGTAGGGAGGAGAGATAGAGAAAGAGAGATATCTTCCATCTGTTGGTTTTCTCCCCAAACTGTTGCAATGACCAGGTCAAGTCCACGCTGCAGCCAGGAACCCAGATTCCATCTGAATCTCCCAGCAGGGACCCAAACACTTGGTCATCTTCCATTGATTTCACAGGTACGTTAGCAGGGGTCTGGATTGGAAGTGCAGCAGCTAGGACTCCAACCGGCTCTCTGATCAAAAATGCCAATGTCACGGGTGCACCATAACTTCGGCCCCTTGAATATGTATAAACGAAGTGAAAGAAGCCAGTATGAACTCCAAGTACAAAGACACGCTGGAAAAGGCCAGGTGGAATGTGCTCCAGGACAGAACTCCAGTGTGGACTGGACTGTGGGTGACCATGCTGTGGCAGTGCTGGCTCTTCAATCGAAACAGAAGTCCCGCCTTGGAAGATGCTGAGTGAGGGAGAGGCTGTGTCTTTGTGGGGTCACGGGGATCCCCTCTACTCTCTGTTCAATTTCTTTTTGGAATTTTGTCTAAAACATGAGAACCATCAAGATGTCAGGAAAATGGGCAGGTAATAATTGCTCATGGTCGCTGGGGCTGTGTTGGGATAGTGTTACATTAAGTTTGGGACTCAAGCCAGACTCAAGCATCCAACCTACAGTCCTCACTCTGAAATGCAGCCCATTAAATCACTGTGCCAGGCTCTGATTCAGAAGTCTAGGCCATTATCTCTTTCTTTCTTTCTTTCTTTCTTTCTTTCTTTCTTTCTTTCTTTCTTTCTTTCTTTCTTTCTTCTCTCTCTCTCTCTCTCTCTCTCTCTCTCTCTCTCTCTTTCTTTCTTTCTTTCTTTCTTTCTTTCTTTCTTTCTTTCTTTCTTTCTTTCTCTCTACAGCTTCTGACTGTTCCATGCAACACGAATAGAATCACAAATTTCATCCATTTGTCCACTGCATTTGGTCAACAGGTGTGTATTTGTTTCTGGCTGTGGCAGGCCTTATGCTGTGGGTTATTTATTCATGCTCACTGTCCTGCAAAGTAGGAACCTTGAAATACCTGTTCTGTTCCCTATGGCTCTGGGCACATGGGAACAGAGGATCCGGATTCTCCCCAGTCATTCCAAGGACCCTCTTCTCGTTGGACCATTTGGAAGTGTGGCAAAGTCCCTTTAGTGAAATGGCAAGGTGCCACAGAACGCCAGGAAATTAAAATTAAAAATTATAAAGTACAAAACAGAGCCTGGCGCAGCTTCAAGCCAATGAACCATCAATTTTAAATGAACCTGCATGTTTGCCCTGGAGCCCTGGTCCCACAGGCTGAGACCAGCTGTGTTGCAAGGTTGGGAGTGAGGGCACAGCGTATGACAAGTTTTTCTTTCCTCTCTCCAGTGGCCAGGCTTTTGGGCTGGATCAGCCGGGCCAAGGCTCTAAGTGTCGCTGCACCCTGGCCAGTGAGCTGCAGTCATTTGGCTAATGTAGTGATTGGAGCTGTGAGATCACTAGAGTTGGATGTCTGTGAATACATGTGCAGAAGGTGTGTAGAAAAGGTGTACAAAAGGTGGAAGGAGCGGGGAAGGCATGCATCTCACATATTTTTGCAGCAAAATAAGTTTACCCTTTCCTGTGATCTTTGTGAATTACCTTCATTCATTTAAGCAGACCAACACTTGGGTGATTTGTTCATAGTAACCTGGAGTGTTAATACTTCTCTTTTCATATCAGATAGAGGTTGTTTCTCAGCACCAATTGTCCCAGACTGCCTACCTTCAAACTGGTTACTTCACTCCTTCGCTGCACTGTCTAGGGAAAACTACCCACCCTCTCTGTAGAGAGATGAAGACTCCATCTGTAGGGAGACTACTGAACCTTCCCAGGGTGATGCTAAGCATTGATTTACTTAATAAAATGTCTAGATATTGCTATCAAAGGAAGCTTTATATTGTTGTTTCTGAGGGTCCTGGGAGAGAAGACAGAAGTCTACACTTGAAGTAGTGGCATAAGAGCCGTGCTGGGGCCTGCTGCTCTGGTTGTGTAGTAAATTTAACTGCGATCGGGCACAATGAATGTGCTGGGTTGGTTTGCAGTGCTATTCTGCTTGCAGCTCTAGTGAGCCCCTGAAGGATAAGGAGGGCGCCAAGTTGTAGTGCAGCTCATAGACCCTTCTCTTTCTCTTAAAAAGAGATTTATTATTTCTTTACTTGAGAGAGAGCTCCCATACCTGAAATAGCCGAGGTCATGTCAGGCTGAAGCCGGGAGCCAGGGACTCTATCTGACTCTCCCATGTAGGTAGCAAGGATTTGTGCCACCTTCAGTGGCCTCCCACGTGCCTTAGCAGGAAACTAGATTGGAAGCAGAGTACTTGGGACTTGAATGGTACTCCTCTGGTACGGGCTGAAGGGATCTCAAGCCATGGCTTAACCCACTATGCCACCATACCCACCCCAAGACCTCCTGCCAGTAATATACAAAAGCATATGTGCTTTGGAAATGTGTTTATTTAGAAGCTCCAGGCATTTGGCTCTGGGTTGGCACTGGGATGCTCCAGGCATTTGGCTCTGGGTTGGCACTGGGATGCATGACCTGGAAGTTCCTCGCATGTGCAGAAGGAGATGATTGCATAAAGGACTAATTCTTACAGCAGTCAGGATGAAGGATTCTATGTCTTCAGCTATATGACTCACCCATGGCAAAAAGCGTTGTTGACTCAGACCAGCGCCATGGCATAGTGGGTTGCGCCTCCGCCTGTGGCACTGGCATCCCATACAGGCATCCATTCGGGTCCCAGCCACTCCACTTCTGACCCAATGCCATGTTAGTGTTCCTGGGAAAGCAGAGAAAGATGGCCCAAATCCTTGGGGTCCTGCACCTGCGTGGGAGACCTGGAGGAGGATTCAGGCTCCTGACTTGAAATCAGCCCATTTGCATCAGTCGTGGATAGTTAGAGAGTAAAGCTTTAGCCGCTAGGCCACGCACAGCAGTGAATGGAAGACCTCTCTTTATCTCTCCCCTTCTCTCTGTAATTATGCCTTTCAAATAAAAGTAAAATATATATTACTTTTATATTTATATAATATATTACTTTTATATAATATAAAACAATACAGAAATATAAATAATATATATAATATATATAATAAATAATATTCATTTATATATTATATATTATATATCATATATCATATATTATATATTATATATTACATATTATATATTATATATATATTTAGAAAAAGTGCTGTTTCCTCAATAGCATCACTTTATGGAAAAATTTTTGCTATATTCATATTGGATACCAGAGATATTTGATAGCAGAGGGCATAAAATATGGAAAAGAGTTTCTCTTTAGCACTGAAAAATATGGTACATACCAAAGCAGGTATACAGAGGGCTAGAGAATGGAAAACACTGGAAACTTTGAAGGAGGACGGGGTTTGTCAGAGAACAGGACATTAGCCCTGTACTTGGCAGAGAGTGGGGGCGGGGAGATGGCATGAATGCAGGCTTGGAAGTTAAAACAGGTAAAACATCCAACAAGGGACATATTTGAGCCCTGTGGATTAAATAGATTCCACCCCTTACTATTCTAGAATGAGCCAGAAATTTATGGGTTTGAATCCCAGCTCTGCTGCATACCGACAAAGCTTTAAGTTTCTGGAGCTTCTATATTTTTCTGGCATGTCAGAGGTAGGGAAGATCTTTGGGTCACATCTTTGCTGCCTCCAGTGTCCCCCACTTTTCTTCAAGCAGAAATCTTAGACATCACTGTGTAGGAAGCAGAGCTGAGGAAATGGAGGCAGCCAGCCTGGTGGGAGGTGGGGGTGTTGGCCATGGAGCAAGGTGGCTGGGAACCGGAGATGAGAGTGCTGGGTGACAACCAGCCTGGGTTCATGCTCCAGGGGGCCATTGGCCCCCATGCCTACTCCCCAGCCAAGTGAAACACAGCCCAAGCCAAGGACTAAAGGGGTGTCACTGGACTCTCCCTCCTTTTCTGTCCTCCTGTAGCCCTGCCCTTCCCCTGTTCTGTGTGGCAGGTCCCTTCCCACCCCACCTCGCCTTGCCAACAATGATCAGATCTCGCTGTCATGTGAACCAGGCAAGCTGCCAGCTGGTCAGCGCTTGCACAATGCGTGGCGCCTCCTTGCAGCATCTGAGAAAACGCATGCTCCGTCAGGACCCCTGGGGGAAGAGTAATTACAGCACACTGGCTCTGCGCCTCCTTCCCCGTAAAGGTGCAGTAGAAATGGTATTTTCCTCCTCATCCCTTAAAGAGACAGGACAGGAGAGCCTCAAGGTATCCATTGATTGTGGATGTATGGGAAGAAATGGGGGGCTTTGGCGTGTCCTGTCTCAGCCTGTGGAATGGCTCAATCCAGAACCCATGGTCCAGGTAGGAGTCCTGGACAACGCTTGCTGCTTCACCTACTGGAGCTGCATTGAAAGGTTCTAACCAGGGATGTGTAGGAGAGTCTTCCAGGCTCACATCTGTGCCTCCATCCAGGTGTGACCACTGTGGCATTCTTGCCCTTCCAGAGTTTCTGTTCTGGTGACTTCTCAGAATGCCATGTGTGTAGTTTTATAGGCAAGAAGGCATGTGAGGACAGGTAGACGTGGAAGAGCTGAGTGGAGGTGAGGCGGGAACGCTTGAAAAGTTCAGTCCATTTGGATTGGCAGGGTTCCGGACACACACAGATTGGGAGGGTGGGGAAGAACTTCTCATTTAGAACTGCCTAATCCTCCGTTTCTTTCTTCTCTGCTTTCTTCTCTGCTTTCTTTATGGAGCAACACATTCTATCTGCCATAGGCAGCACTGCTGTCTGCCCTTCTCATACCAGTTCACGCAGGTGCCTCTGGGATGCTGAGCCAGTCAAAGAAAGGAAGATCCATCCCGCTCCAGATTTCCCATATCAACATTAGGAATAGACCGTTTTATCTTTTCTATCACAGGATGATAAATGGACATGTTTTGGTGGCTGAAGACCAGGACTAGCGAAACTAACAACCACATTGACATGGCTGTGAAACCTCTATGATGGCCAGCTGTGGCTACTGAAATGCCAGGCATCTGTCTGGACTACACCAACAGGTCACTGGAGAGAAATCGCTACTTCTTCAAGCTTAGAAGCTCCAGAGAAAGTTGGAACTCAAACGCATTTACTCTTTGTCATTTGTTTGGGATTACTGGAGAGTTGGGAGTGAACATCACAAGGAAATACAAAGAACAAATTACCATGAGTTTGTCCTCTGGGGATCCTCTGCTTACACTAATGGGATCAGGTGTTAATTCGATGACTGTCAGAGCTGGAGGGATTGGGACCTTATCTAGTACGGAAGATTGATCACAGCGCATGTTTGGCAGGGAAATTTTTTCTTTTTCTCCCTTTCCCCCCCAAAAAAGACTCATTTAAGTGCCTGGCACATACAGATAAAAATGAAAGTTTTTGCACTAAAAAAGGGATTAGGAACCTGACATTTTGTGTTGTATAGCATACTGGGACCCCACGTGCAAATCTCCCTTCGCTTGCCTCAGTCCCCACCCTCGGTTAGCTCTACTTATCCCAGGCTTGTGCCACAAAAATATTCACAGGAACACTGTTGAGCTCCATGGTGGGCCCTGGAATTGCAGCAGATTTGGCCCCAGTCTTTTGTGCAACAGAAAGCTCGGTGGTTAAGAACATTGCTCACGTGCCCTGTAAGATCTGCAAGGTGCTCTGTGGCAGCTCTGTGCTATCTTCTGATGAAGCTCAGGGAAACTCAGCCATTCAATAAAGGTTTGACTTCTCTCTGACAGCCATTCCCTGCCTGTGAGTAAGTGTTTCAGAACTGATCATGCCACATGCAGGTGCAGGTGAATTTGTTTGCTAGGCTTGAATCACTTAAGGCCAGAGTTGTGCCACTGAATCAACAGCCACACGGAAGGGGCAAGAAGTAAATCTAATTTTTTTTTCTATTCAGCTGTTTGGCACTCCTCCATTGCTTTAGTCACTCTTTTCTGATGCCTACCTGATTCCTTGATCTGAAGGCTCAGTCTGATGGAAACAGAAAGATAGAAAGAAGCCAATACAATGTGAGGCATGCTTGGTTGGGCAGTGCTACGATTTGAATATCACCACCAAAATGGTGGATTCACCACCAAAATGGTTGGATTCTAATCCCCACTGTGAGGTGTAAAGAGGAGAGAGAGAGCAGGTGGGACCTTGAGGTGCTGATTAAATCATGAGTGGATTGGTCTGCTCATAGATTAAAGGGTAAATCGAATATCTCAGGAGCAAGTCTGCAGGAAAGCTGGCTTGCTCTGTCTCCTGTAGCAGCCTGCTCCCCAAAAGATGCCTTGGGACACCCAAGGATGCAGTAGAGAGAGGGCACACACCTGATGCAGCCCCTCCACCTTGGACCTCCACAGCACCAGGAACATGAGTTGCAATAAAGCACGCTTCTTTGAAATGGTTCAGTCCAAGATATTGAGCGATAGCAGTAGGAAGTAGACTGTTACGGAGTGATAAGCACAGTGTCATGGAAACACACATGATTGATGGTGGAGTGGGGATGCATGTTCAAGTGCAGGGCAGGTGAAGTGAGAAGATGCTGTGAGCTCTGCACACCTGTCCTTTCAGGGAGGAAAGCCTGGGAGGTGGCTCTGCCTTGCGAGTTTAATCTAGATCTCCAACCCCATGACTTCTAACAAGTCTGTTCTGTGCCCTCCATACTCTTAAGAACTTACATTTTTTTTAACATATTGATTACTCAATGCCATGTCAATTAATTTCATAATGCTATAAATTGTTGTTGATGTTGTGCTGGGGCTTTCAATTGATCAGGATGATATTCTGCCAGCTCTACCTTAGGACCAGAGATGGTCTCCCCAAGAAACTGTTGAATTTATCTGGACAATAAGATGCTGGATT
The DNA here is from genome assembly GCF_030435755.1 of Ochotona princeps. Classification (NCBI taxonomy): domain Eukaryota; kingdom Metazoa; phylum Chordata; class Mammalia; order Lagomorpha; family Ochotonidae; genus Ochotona; species Ochotona princeps. The sequence goes on from NC_080850.1 coordinate 4,324,682, forward strand.
CTATGCTTGGTTAAAAAAAAAGTATTTGAGGCTAATTGTCTGGCAACACATCATGCATCAGTCATGTAGAAGGCTATGTAGAAGGCTCTGGAGAGAGACTGGTCAGAGTGTGTTGGCTGTGGCCCAGACAAGAGATGCTGGATGTTGGAGTCTGTTTTGTGTTGCTATAACAAAATACCCAAGGCTGGGTATTTTATGAAGAACAGGGGATTATGAAGTTCACATTCACAAAGATTTGACAGAGCACCTGTTGGGCTCTGGTCTAGCCTTGTCTACTGTACAGAGGGCAGTGCAGTGGAGCACATGAGACAGGGAGAGATGCCCCACAACGACCCAAAGCCAGGGAGATCCAGAGCCAGGTTCACTCCTTCATAAAAACCTGAGTGTGGGGTAGGCCTTGTGGTTTGGCGGGGTGCATAAGAGACCATTTGCAATGCTTGCATCCTTCACTGGCGTGTGTGAGCTTGAGCTTTAGCTCAGCTCTCAGTTCCAGCTTCCTGTTTGTTACCACAGGCCTCAGGAGGCAACTCAAGTGATGGCTCAAGTGACTGGGCTCCTATCACTCATGTGGGGAATATGGAGGGAATTCCTGGCTCCCAGGTTTGGAGAATGAACTGGTGGATGGAACTTTTCTCTTTCTCAGCCTCTCAAATGAATAAAACAATTAATGAATTAAAAAAGTTCATAAACTCCCTCAAAAATGTTCATTAATTCCTTCTGAGGGTGCTACCCACTCCCGCCCCCCATGACTTAACCACTCTCCACTGGGCCCCACTTCTCAAAGGTCACCACTCTGGGGGTCAGGCTTCCTGCCCATGACCCTATGGAGCACACACATTCAAACCACATCCACACTTAAGATGCTTTTTTCTCCTTTCAACTAGACGGCTAAGCATGCTGAACAGCCACTATGTTCCAGGCACTGTGTTGGGCATTGTTTTTAAAGGTAGCATATCCTTTTAGCAACAGTTTGATGCAGTGGTCAGAGCTACTCATTCATCATTCAGAAGTTGCAAACATCAAGGGGCCACAGTTTTCACATTCACGGTTTGCTTCCTGGGGCTGCTGTTAACCAATCACTATCACTTGGTACCTAGGAAACAGCAGAAAACCATTTGTTCGCTGTTCCAGAGGGAAGAAGTCTGAACTCAAGGTGCCTTGCTTGCCTGTTTCACTTCCAGAGAAGGGGCCACCAGCACATTACTCCAAATGCCACCTGTGTGTCCCTTCCTGGTCACTTTGCCTCTTCCATCTTTGTCCCAACTCCTCCTGCCATTCTTGTAGAAGGACACTTTCCATTGGATTTAGAGTTCACGTGGATAATCCAGGAGGATCTCACCTCAAAACACCTAGCTATACCTGCCAACATTGTTTTTTCCAAACAAGGGCACACTCACAGGCTCTAGTATTAGAATGTAAGTATATACCTTTCAACCCCACACTCTCACGTTCGTGTGAGTTCATGAAGCAGGGCCATTTCCACTAATCAAAATATATTCCAACAGCAAGAAGCACTTCAAGCCACATGATTTGTAGGGAGATTCCTTTTAATAATCTCTTCTTCAGTTATAGTTGGCGAAAGTGCTTTGCACTCAACATGACCCATCCTTCGGCAGAATCAGCCAGCCTGTCAGAAATGCCTAAACTCTCTTACTGAGAGGGACAGAGTGACCCTGGAGATAGGTCATTAGCTCATCCTTGAAGGCCCTAAGAGTTCTGCTGCTATTGGGTTTTAGGGGAGGGAGACACGATCCTTTGCAGAGAACCACAGTGGCCCAGCTCATGTAACCCATCCCTCCTCCCGTGCCTGATGGACTCCCACCCCTCCCAACTTTATGAAAGACCATTACAATTTCCAGCATTTATCATGCGCAAATATCCTCTAACAAATACCAGCTTGTTAGATGCTGGCTGTTAAGAGTATGAGTTGGTCTTGTTTGGCTTCTACCTCGTCAACTCCAGCCCTAGCACCCAATCAAACTTTGACAACTCAAACCCCTGCATGGGTTTCCTAATGGATGTGAAACAGGTGGGGACAGCACGGTCCACTGCAGTAGCATCCAGAGAACATGAAACACATCAACAGCCACCCTCACACAAGCTTCCATGCTTAGAGTGCAGGACATGGAGCAGAGCTAAATGAACCATCGCTTTTTGTGCAAGCCATTAGCAGCTAAATGAGTCTTTATAAAAAAAAAGAAGAAGAAGAAGGAAGAAAAAGCCCAGAGCAGCCGGTGCAGAGCTCCCATCATAATGAAAAGCAGCCTGGTTGGAGTGTCAGTGGTTATACAGGGCCCAGTGCAGAAATTTTGATCAAAGCCTCCTGGCATCTGAAGTCATCAGTAATTCGACAGCCTATTTGGGTGAAAAGAACTCCTTTCTGGCTGTCCCACATCAGGCCCACCCCGGAGAGGGGCATGACTCGTGCTTCGGCTGCTGGCAAACCAAGACACCTCTGCTCAACATGTGCTAGAAATGTGAGCCAGCAGTGGCAGCCGGGTGGGGTGCTTGGGTTTCGTGGGGCTGGAGTGGGGGAACTGCTGGGGACATGTTGGTGTGTAAGCTCTACATGTGATTCTCACGTGGGTCATCTGCTCTGGCATGGCTGGTGCGTGTGTCACGCAGACCTGTAACCCACAGGAACCTGCGCTGGAGCTCTCCTGAGCAGCCATTGCCCATCTAAGGAAGGCAAGGCGAGCAGGTGAGCAGCTAGGGAGAGTTGCTGCTACAAGCTGGTCACAGCGATGTCTCTACAGATTCCCTGATTCCCATTTCTGACCTTAGCCTCCTGCTGGCTCCCAGGACCGTGGAGACAGAAGCAGGTGGAGTATGCCTTATCTAAAATATTTGAGATCAGAAGTGCTTTCGATTTTGGATTTTTTTTTCCAAATTTTGAAATATTTGCATGTATATGATGAAGTATATTTTTGGGATAAGATCCAAGTCTAAATAGGAAATTCAGTTATGTCTCACATCCACTTCACATACTTAGCCTAAAAGGAACTCATTACAATATTATTTTAAGGAACGAGAATTGTATTATGACACTTGTTACTAGCCTTACACCAACGTTCATATAGATAATGATCATTACTTATTTTTATTACATTTATCACCTAACATTGAGTCCAGTGCATGTCGTACAGTATTTTCTATGTGTCTGCCTTTTTTACTTTATCTTCACAACTTCTACATATGAGGTCATATGATGGATTTGCTTAAGGGAATGTTGAGAAGAAAGCTGGAAGGATCGGGGCCAGTTGCTGGGACTCATGTCAAGTGGGAGGATTTGGGTCAAGTTTTCACTGATGAAATATGAGGAACCAGCTTCTTAACAAGGAGGTAACACACTCTAAGTGGTGCTTCATGGACTGGACAAACAGTTCAGTCCCGTTCTAGTTTCAGGGAGGGGAACAACACAGAAACACGTGGTCTTATCCCTGCAGGAGGTATTACTTCCAAAGAGGGAAAGTGAGGCACATGTGGAGCAACAATGAGAGCAGGATCACCGTGTCATATCAGCGAGAGTGTCCTCCCATGCCTCCTCTAGGGGATGAAGCCGAGACTGTCATTTCCTCTTTCCAAGCTTCAATTTTCTGATCTTTGAGATGGGTGTCCTCCTCCCTAGCCCAGTAGAAGCAATCAAAAGGATGACCAGTATAGAAGCCCTGAGAAAATGTGCTAAGTCACAGACACTCAGAGCTGTTGCCTTACAAGGCAGCTTATCATTTTTGATAGGTCCAAAGCATTATCTGCCAGGCACACCTAATACTGTATGAAGAGTTTCATATGCTTTCCCTTCACATTGAAGACTTGGAGAGAAAAAGAGGAGAAAATTCTATGTCAAATAGAAATTTTGGAGAAGGAATGGAAGGATATGGCCCTCTTTGAGTCAAATAAACACGTCTCAAAGAAACTTACAGGTCTTGTCTTTTAATGACCTCTAGATTTTGTAGTTAGGAACCACCCTCCCAAGCTAGGGTTTGATTCCAATTCTGGTTAAATACAGGAGGCAGGGAGGGTTGAGAGAAAGAAATCTAGGACTTCCAGCTCTTGTGGGCAAATCCAGGAAGATGGCCTGGCCTGGAGCATCCAGTCTTGATGATCTTCAGAGCCAAATCTTTGTTTTGGCCCTAATAGCATCACAGAGGAACTAACGTCTGAGATGGAGGGAAAAAAACAACCAAACATTTGCACAGCTCATCGCTACCACTGCCTGTGTAGCTCTGTGCATATGCCAGTGCCAGTGTTCCTGTGTGTATGGACCTGAGAATTTTTGTGGGCACCCCGAGGATCCATGGACACAGCAACAAATTCGCACTTGTAGGCATTTACTGGAGTCCAACTTTATCTTAGGTGCCCTGCTGGAGGGCTGGGGAGATGAAGCTAGAGGCACAAAGTGGAGAGATTTCGTCTTTGCCTTACCGAAACGTACAGCCCAATGGGATGCAAAGGCAGTTGTATAAAGGTAAACAAGCAGAGTGTGAGGCAGCATATTGAGATAATAATCAAGCCACCACAGGTTTTCTTCTTCTATCATCAGGTAGAATAATATCTGCATCTGTATACTAGGAACAGTTTCAAACCTAATCAAGGCACACCTACTATACCTACACAACTGTTTGAAGTGGAAAGAAGTTTGGTAATAAAACATCTTCAAGATATATAAGGAAATACATCAAGTTCATGAACACAATTAAATGAACTATTTTGAATGGGAACAACTCCCATGATTCATTTTTAAATAGGAGAGATACACAAAGCAGATGCAGAAAAAAATTCTGTCATCTTCCTTTGGGGAGCATGGTCTTAATATGGAGGAAATATCTTCCCCTCTTGCTGAAGATAGAATGTGAGATTCCATGGGAATGTTCAATTAGCCAGTTAGATGCTTTCAGAGAGAAATAATCAGAGGAGAGACGGGAGGCACTAAGTAGTGTGGTATGAAGCAGGGGAGAGAGAGAGAGAGAGAGAGAGAGACTCTTTAAGGAGAGGGAAGGCTAAAGAAGAGATCTAGGGCTAGGGTGTGGGGAAGACGGTGCGTGGGGGGAATGTGATTCCTCTGCTGTGATGTGCCCAAGTGATCTGCAGGGACAACAGTATGTGTTGCAGACACAAGCTGGGAGGGGTGAGTCAACCCGATGGATCTGTTAGGCTCAGAAAGGCATGTGGATGAGGACTGGTTTGAAGTATCATTGGCTCTCTAGAGCTGGGACCAGCGTGGCTGCCCTCTGAACCACACGGATGAACGTGCTTGGTCTGCATGTTAGGAAGGAAAGAGACTGAGGGCCGCTGAGGAGTATTGCCTCCTCGGGAGAAGGGATGTGTGCTACACACTCACAGCCAGCCTCTGGAGTTCCTAGTTTGGGCAGGATGCGGCTCACTCATGAGTCTCACACCCCATAGATTCTGCTTGAAAGTCTTCACATTTGACTGTCCTGGATGCAGCGTTCTCCATCACGCCATGGCTTCAGAGGACCTGGTGCCTCTCAGTGTGTAGCCATGCTGTTCTCAAACATCTATTTTCAGGCTACAACCAAGAGGGCCCCAAAACTCAGCCATATGGGCTGTTCATCCCTGCGCTGTTTGTAACAAGAAAGACAGAAATAATCCGAAGGACCTGCAGTGGGAGAAGGGTTAAACAAATGATGGCACATAAATCAATGAAATATCGTGTGGTTGGGGAAGGCCAGGATGTAGCACTGTATTTATTGACACGAGAGAGAGCACACAGTATAATATTACAGACAAAATAACCATTCAAAGCATGCAAGCATGGGCCCATGTGGGCAAAAGCATGGCGTGTGTATACATTACCCTTCACACAGAGGGCCGAGCGGGACCGACTCCACAGGGTCAGAGGTGATTACCTCAGGCTGGTGGGATTAACAGTTGTTTTATTTTTTTCCTTTTCCCCTCATCTGTTTCTCCACCATCTAGATGATTTTCTCCAGTAGAAAAGGACATACCACGAAGCTTTTCTTTCCTGCACAAAATTGTTGAAAATACTTTAAACCATTGCCTTTACCCCACATACACTGAGTGAGTATGACACATCAATGAATTTTAAGTTTAGGCACGAGTAACTTTTATATGCATATATTCCCAAATCTGGGAAAACCAATCAAAAGGAGAAGCTTTTCAGATAAGTGATACCCAACTTGCATATCATATGGCATTATTTTAACAGGCATCCTAAAATACGTATTTCTAGGCATAGAAGGATATGTAGGAAAATACTCACTTAGTAAGAGCTATTGGCTTTGTGTGGGCAGAAATTACTGATGAGTTAGAATGTGTTTTTTCTGGCTTAATTCTATTTTTGAAAATATTGTATGATAGAGAAGTTTTGCTGATCGAACAGGGACAGTCTCTGACAGCGGATGGATTCCTCTCTGTGGTTCTTGTGGGGATGGACCAACCCTTTGGCTCTCTCTCCTCTCTCTCTCTCTCTCTCTTTCACTCTGTATCTCACACACATTTGCTGTTTGTCAGATCCTCAGAGGCAAAATCAACAGTATTGGAATGTTCTAGGCTGGGTCAAGAGTCAGTCACGGGAAGGGGAAGGTGAGGAATATGTTGTGCCAAAAGGGCTGGATGAGTCCTAATTAGTGCAAAAACAATAGGATGCTTATCAATAAAGGGAGACTAATTAATCAGACCGCACCCAGGAGACCGCAACATCTGGCAGTGGTTCTGAAACCGAGAAGGTGTTTAGATGTGAAATGTGATAGTCCCTAACATAGGAAGCAAATGACAAGATAGAGCCAGTGATTACGCGTGGACCTCAGATCCCTGCTGCTGTACACAATGCTGAGCCGTGAACACTGTCAGTAACGAGACAGGGATGTTTGGAAGGGCTTCTCGCCAGAGGATATAAACACCCAGGAGGAACTGTAATAAAAAGGCTTGAGGAGTAAGCATTTGGCCTGGATGTTAGGCAGGTGGCTAAGGTGTCCACATCCCAGGGCGAAGCATCTGGCTCACTGCCTGGCTCACTGACCCTCGGCTGCAGCTTTCTGATGCAGAACCCAGGGTTCAGTGATGATGCAAGCGATTGTAATCCTGTTATCCCTGTGGGAGAACCGGGCTGAGTCCCTGCCTTCCACCTGGCACAATCCTGACTTCTGTGGGTACCCGAGGAGTGAACCAGCCTATAGCAACACGTGCTTTCTCTCTCTCCCTTCTCTCCCTCACTACCCCCCCTAGTTCTCTCACCCTGTCTCTCCTCAAATAAACTAAACATTTTAAAGCTTTAAGGTATATGAAGTGGCTTCAAAAACTTCATAGAGAATGTGTGTCATGAAAACGCTCAGTATGATTTTAAAAACTTTGCACCCAAATAAACTATTTTTTTTTGGAGAGCTTTATACTATTTGTTTCTTATTTTAAATTTTTTTCTTGTTCCTCAAGATACAGCTCCATAGGCTCAGGGGTTTCCCTTTCTACCGGCCCCCATTTCCCCTCTCCCCCATGCTCTTTCCCCCCATATTATTACAATAGTACAGTCTTTCAGCATCAGGTCATGAAACCACCATTCTGTTACTTAAGTGTATCATGATATTGTAGGTATAGACAAAGAGAGGGAGAGAGTGAGAAAGAGATCTTCTGTCTGGTGGTTCACTCCTCAAATGGCCACAACAGCCAGCTCTAGCCAGGCTGAAGTCAGGAACCAGCCACTCCAACCAGGTACCCATGTGGCTAGCAGGAGCTCAAGCACTCGAACTTAGTGCACTGCATTCCCAGGGAGCTGGATCAGAAGTGGCATGGCCAGGACTCCAACATGCGATGCCAGCACTCTAAGCCCCTCAACTAATCATTTTTTTAGATCTGTTTATATTTATTGGAAAAGCATATTTACAGAAGAAAGGAAAGACAAAGAAAGATCTTTCATCTGCTGATTCACTCCCCAAGTGGCCACAAGAGCTGGAGCTGAGCTGATCTGAAGCCAGCAGCCAGGAGCTTCCTCCAAGTCTCCCACGCGGGTGCAGGGTCTCAAGGCTTTGGGCCGTCCTCTACTGTTTTCCCAGGCTACAAGCAGGGAGCTGGATGGGAAGTGGAGCAGCCGTCCATATGGGATCCCAGCGCATGCAAGATGAGGATGTAAGTCACCAGGCTACCGCACTGTGCCCTTTCCACTCATCTTTGAATTCCATGTTCTGTGATTCTTTTGTAGCATCTTGGTATTTAAGGTTACCTTCTAGTAACTAGTGGACCCAGAGATGTTTGATTCTGAGGCTAACAGGATGGTGCATCCAGCAGCGGTACACTGCTATTCTATTCTAATGGGTTAGGAGGGTGAAAACCTGATGGTAGTCCAGGTAGAAGCTAGGCTAGGCTAGAATGCTAGAAGGTTCAGGAAAAAAAAATTGTCACAGACAAGAAAATGTCTGTGGTAGGAAAGGGAATTATTCCATATTATAAGATAAGATACTTCCTTTGTAATTATTAAGCCATTTCAACTCTCCTTGGACCTCAGTTTTCTCTTTTATATGATGGATTAACAGCCTCATGTCAGAGCTCTGAGGAGCGTAAGAAAGTTGGACCTCGTGCCCATCTGTATCCTCCCATTTCATGGCTGATAACAGTGAGGAGTCAGTGACATTAGGCCATTTGCTCAAGGTCTAACCACAGAGCCAGGGTACCAAAAGGCTCTGAACTCAGAGCCATCCCTACTCAGGGCGGCCCCTTGCAGTCCTCGTTCGGTCACATGCCCAAGAGGAAACACAGCTCCCGCAGGAGCCAGGAGAGTATGGCAGAGAAAGCCATCCACTGGGGTGTGCAACTCGGCACCCGGAGCTGCTCTGCGGTGCTTCCACGCTCCACCCCACCTCCATGTCCTCTCTCCTTCTGCTTCACACTTTGGGCGAAGCTGGACAAATTCTCTTAAAATTGGGGGTAAGTTTGCTGCATTTCCCTCCAAAAGGAAAGGAAAAGAAAGAAACTGCAAAGTCAGTAGCAGGAGCGCTTGCTTGGGGAAAAGGGTATGTTGTGAGGTATCTGAGGCCACAACTGCAGTGGCAGCCCAGTGATGCCCAATTGGCCCTGGTTGTTGATGCCCAGCCAGGCCACTCCCAGCCAGGCAGCAGTTCAGAGAAGAATGCCCAATATGCATAAAGAAGCTTTTTCCACAGTGGCCCCTGGAACTCGGGCCACCTGCTCCGTTGTTGGTGGTGGTGGCTAGTGGCAGGGAAGGAGAGGGGACACTGGAAAGAGATTGGGGGAGATCAAGAGTTTCACTTTTCCTTTAGTTTTCTAGGTTGAAATCTAGCCACGAACAACACCTGGATGCAGAGGCAGTGGATGAACCGAATCCTCCTTCTGCCCATGCAGCTGGGGACCTGTGTGGTGGTAGTGATGGTGGTGGTGGTGGTGATGGTGGTGGTGGTGGTGATGGTGGTGGTGGTGGTGGTGATAGTGCTGGTGGTAGTGATGGTGGTGGTGGTGGTGATGGTGGTGATGGTGATGATAGTGGTGGTGGTAGTGGTGGTGGAAATGGTAGTGGTGGTGGCAGCGATGGTGGTGGCTGCAAGTGGGGAGTTAGGCAATGAACACAGACCCTTGACTCTGTTTAACAGTCCCTGGGCCACGTTACAGGCAGGGATTTGGGAGCAATCATGGGCTGAAATCTGTGTCTCCACCCGTTTCCTCCCTAAGACAAACTAAGCATCAGAAATCTGCTGTACCAAACATCAGGCTGTTCATAGCGGCAACTGACCGGTGGCAGCCAAGAAGAAATGCGCAAAGGCTGTTTAAACCTCTCCACAATGCTGAGTTCTCACAGCATAATTGCTGTTATTACCAACCTGACTTCTCAGCATCTCATTTGCCTTGCCTCTAAGATGATTCTATTAGTACTGGCCCCATGAAGTTATCCTAAGGCTTCAGCGAGACAGGAACCGTGCAGGTGCTTTGTAAATGTGTCTTCTACTCACTAGGCTTATAACTGGAGCTGTCTTTTGTAACTGTGAGTGGTGGTCTGGGACTCTGGCACGCAACAGGTATATTTTTTGAGTTTTATTTTTATGTATGTGATGGGGAGAGTCACAGAGAGAAAGGAAGAGAGAGACAGACACACACAGAGAGATGCTCCATGCACTGGTTCACTTCCCAAATGGCCACAATAGCCAGGGCTGGGCTACGCTGAAACAGGAGCTAGGGGCTCCATCTACGTTCCACAGGTGGCTATCGGGGCCCAATAACTTGAGCCATCCTCCACTACTTTCCCAAGTGCATTAACAAGGAGCTGGTTTGGAAGTGGAGTAGCCAGGACTTGAACCTGCTCTCATATGGGATGCCAGTACCACAGACAGCAGCTTACCCGCTATGCCACAATACTGGCCCCAGTAGGTATTTAATTGAAGCAGCAACGGCATGTTCTTGGCTGCATCTGCTCAGGCCAGATAAAGGGCAGAGCTCTGAATAGCTCTCTGTAAACAGGCAAACTGGTTATTTCATGCAGAACAAATAAGCAAATGTCCCTGGTTGTTGCTGCAGCAACAGCATTTAGGGCCCTAAATTATCCAGAGAATCGTGTTGCATCTCCGGCGCCCTTGGTTTATGTTGACTCAGGCGAAAGTCAAGTTTACCCAACCCAGAAGAAGTGGTCATCTCAGGGCCAAGTCTTTGGGCAGCTGTGACGGAGCCACAAGGCACCTCAGGCACCCCACATTCAATATGTGGTGGGGAAGGGCACTGACCGGGACCTCTACTACAACTTAATGAGGGTACTCCCCAGGGGACTAACCTGGCACTGGATCAAGACAGAGCTGCTGGGTGGCACCCTGTGCTGCCGCACATAGATGCCTGCTGGCCTAAAGCTCCCTCCCAGCTCCACCTGCCAGGTGCACAGGGCGGCAGGGGAGGGAGGGAGAAGATCTCAGCCAGCTAGACAGAGCTCTGAGGATCTCCTGCCCAGCACCATCAAGGCCCTGGGAAGAGTCCAAGAAGTGAGAACTGACTTCCCTTCAGACCACCTGCCAGGCTCTGGCCTAAACACTTTTCAGACTGTAGCTTTTCACACCATCAGCACCCCGGGGGCATGGTCTGAGCTCCAGGAGTTCTCAGATAGTGAAACCAGTCCAGACAGACCCTAGAATTAGGGACCAGCTTCCATGGTCAAGGCAAAGTTTCTGAGATTGGCATTTTTCCCACCCTTATTTACAAATTAATAGATGTTGTGTCTATGAAACAGCTAGCAGGTCCCAGAAGCCCCTGGCTGTCTCTGCCCGCCCCTCTACCTTTGGTGCATCAACTCTCGCTGTCTGGAATGTTCTCCATGTCTCTCTACCTTTCTAGACTCCTCCTTGTTGTGTGTTCTGAGTTAGAGGGGGCCGGGTACTTCTTCCATAGATAGTCTGCCATGGAGGCATGACTATATCTATTTTGAGGAATAGGAAACTGAGGTACAGGTTGCCAACTTGGCTAGGGTTTGGACTCCCAGGATGTGGGTTTTGGTGATCCCTGTCTGCTTTACAGCATGGTGCTTCTCCTTGGCTCTGGGAGTTCGAAAGTCCCTCCCTGGTCTCTCATGCCGGATTAGGCTCCGGAATGTGCCAGAGCCTGCCCTTACTGGCCTAGGAGAGCCAATTATCAAATCATCAGGAATTTTGCAAGCTTGTTGTTAAATACCGCGATTATTAAAGATTAAATTATAAAAACATAATTAAAGAAATTATGTTAAAAACAAAGATAGTAAATACTGAGAACTCATCTCTTCCTAATTATTTTATTACATTTTACTATTATCTAATGCTCTTCATATCGTTTACATGCAGCGAACGGGGAAGGCAGAAGTTTGTGTGGTGGTGTGGTCCTGGGCCTCTCCTTGGTATGGGCAGCTGTGACATCCACCACAATGGGAGTATTGACACTATGGAAATTGGCAAGTGCTATGCATCACGGCTTGGTGATTGGTGCATGTGTTGGTCAGACTCAAGGAAGTGATGGGGAAGATATTAAGAACCCAGGTTGGACCTCCAGGGTGCCTCGTGTACAGCCATGACATAGTGGCTGACTAGTATTTGGAAACCATCAGTCAGTCTAGCAGAGTTCCTCCTGTCCTTAAGGAGCATGTGAGGTTTAAGATGGACTTGGTTAAAACAAAGAGAAAAGACGGTCCTGGTTGTTCCCCTCTTTTCTAGTCGTTGATTGATGCAAAATCATTGTCGAGGCAGAACCAGGCACATGAGCCAGTTGTCAAGCATAGCAACTTCCGGCTCCTTCCTAACTCCAGGCCTCTGAAGCTTCCCCACTGCGTCTCCTTTGGGTCTCCTCTTAAGAGCAGGGTCTCTTTCTACCTTGCAGCATCCACATCCTGGAGTAGAACTCAATAAAAAAAAAGATGGCGTGAATGTGTGGTGGGTGCAGAGTTAGGCCTGGGGGTTAAGATACTCCTTGGTACATCTGCATCTTATGTCGGAGTATCTGGCTCTGCTTTCAAGTCCACTTTCCTGCCATTGTACTCCAGGAGGAAGAAGATGATGGCCAAGTGTCAGGTCCTACCACCCAATGGGAGACCTGGGCTCCTAATTTCAAGCTTTCTCAGTCTCAGATGTTCTGGGAACCTGAGGAGTAAATCAGTGGCTAGAAAGTCTCGCCCCTCCTCTTTCTCCCTGCCCTTAAAAATCAAATAAGCGGGCCTGGCACTGTGGCCTAGCAGCTAAAGTCCTCGCCTTGAATGCGCCGGGATCCCATATGGGCACCGGTTCTAATCCTGGCAGCTCCACTTCCCATCCAGCTCCCTGCTTGTGGCCTGAGAAAGCAGTCGAGGACAGCCCAATGCATTGGGACCCTGCACCTGCGTGGGAGACCCAGAAGAGGTTCCTGGTTCCCGGCTTCGGATTGGCGCAGCACCGACCGTTGTGGCTCACTTGGGGAGTGAATCAATGGATGGAAGATCTTCCTCTCTGTCTCTCCTCTCTGTATATCCAGCTTTCCAATAATAATAAATCTTTTTTAAAAAATCAAGTAAGCAATATAGATATGTATTTTTAGAGGAGATCCAGACTAGGTTACTGGCTCCTGGCTTTAACCTGGCTCAGCTCTGGCTAGTATAGGCATTTGCAGAGTAAAACAGTGTGTATTTGGATGACCTTTGTTTCTCTACATTTTAAAAACCAATGGACTACTAGGGCCTGGCGCCTTAGCTTAGTGGCTAAAGTCCTCACCTTGAACGCGCCAGGATCCCATAGGTGCAAGTTCTAATCCTGGAAGCCCTGCTTGTGGCCTGGGAAAGCAGTTGAGGATGGCCCAAAGCCTTGGGACCCTGTACCGTGTGGGAGACCAGGAAGATGCTCTGGGTTTGGCGCAGCACCTGTCATTGTGGTCACTTGGGGAATGAATCATTGGACAGAAGATCTTCCTCTCTGTCTCTCCTCCTCACTGTATATATCTGACTTAAAAAAAAAAATCAATGAAATAAATGACTGAGTGGGTAAAGAATGAGCTTTCTACTAACTACCTCCACAAAAAGAAGTTTCTTGAAATATTCATGCATGCATGTTTTAATTTTTCATTGCTACAGAGTGACACGTGTCAGTTATGGTGATAACACCTCTCAGGTCTTGGAACCATCATCCTAAAGAATGCTAGAAAAGGTAAGATAAAAAGATGCTAGAACCAACAGCCCTGACTGCCTTATGAACCAAACAGCTGTCAGATTCTTAGACAACTTAAAGAATAGCAAAGTCAGTCTCTCTAAATCCTTCCTTTTCCCCAGGGTCCCCAGAAGTCTGGGCTCCTGTCGGGTGACAGGCTGGTGGGATGCAGCTCTGGGCAGAGCCTCCATGCTGCTGAGAGGTTTTGCTCTGTGATTGCTGTCATCTCTGACAACAAGAGGCAGGCGATTTGGGGTTTCTGCTGGCTGAGCTATCGCGTGCACCTGGGAGTGTCTCCTGCCTGCAGAGACAGAGAAGAAGCAAGGAAAACAAGACTGAGGGGCAGAGAGGACACCGCTATTCTCTCGAGAAAGGCTCATTGTGAACCGTCACTTCTCTCTTCCCCTTCCTGGATCCCTACGGCTCATGTGTGAAAACCATCTGAGCAGATAAACAACACAGCGCATATACCATTACGGCGTTCACGCAAAGATAGGTGGTCTTAGGTTGACTAAGTGAGTAATTAGTCACCCAGTGAGTCAGAGAATAGCACGGCTATTAGCATGTGAAGTCACCTGTCCCAGGTGGTTGTGTTTATGTTGGGGTGGAGGTTGACATGGGTTGCAGCAGCCTTATGACCTTCCACAACATAGAATTCTTACCCTGAAAAGGAATAGAAGAAGGAGAAAAAAACCCCACGCACCTCTTGGTTGCTTCCACTTGCCAGCCAACACTAAAGGAAGCATTAAAGACTCCTGTGGCTCCCAGCCCTGATTACCACAATTCAAGTCCAAGGTGTGGTGCTATTTGCTCAGCATGCTCTGACACATGAAAGAAAATGATTCAGGCAAGGAAAATAATTACACATTAATTTGTGTTTGGCAACTGTGTTTTATTCCTTTGGCCCACAACGCGAAGATAAAAGGTGATATTGTTGAAAGTGTTTTATCTGCCTTCAATGGCGTTGCCATGGGCTGTGTTAAGAGACAAGCTCTTTCAGCTGGGCATTTTCCTGGCATTGTGGCGATGCCTTTTGTGCTCCATGGCTGTGGTCGGCCTGGAGGAGCAGAAGGAAGATGTGTTATTAGCTGCTTGTGGGATTCCCAGGGGATTTGGCCAAGAGGAGAGGAAAAACAACCTTCCAGGTTGGAGTGGGGAGATGGGAATGCCAAGTCCCCATGCAGGGACATTCATCCCTTAGCACGTGTGTTGCCACTGAATGAAGAGGCAGCTCAGTGAGGTTCGTAAGTCCAACCACCTATGCAGGCAGGTGGATGACTTCTGGGAGCAGAAAGGCATAGGCAATGTCCTCGAGCAGGTGGCTAGGCCAGGAGGGAATCCATACCCCGTGTGGCCAAATCTTTTGAAACCTTGGAGAGAGAAAGTAGCTAGTGTGGATTTTGAGCAGTGAGGTCCCTCCAATTTTGCGTGTTATCTACATACACCTGGCTGGCAGATGCGGCTCTGGGCTGGGCTTCCATCCTGCCACATGCAGGTGACACTCCTGGAGCCTGTGTTCAGTCTCCTGTCCCCTACTGGATGGGTGACTCCAGACAAATGGTTTAATCTCCCTAAGCCTGAGTTTCCTGTTTGTAAAGAGGAGACAATAACAATTAGCCCTCCCTCTGAGAGTTATTGCAGGGGATTACCCAGGATGATGTGGGCAAGTACCTTGCACAGTCCCTGGCCGACATTAAGCTCAGAGCAAATGCCAGCGATCATTGCCATTTATAGCTGAAGCCCTGGGTGGAGCATCATGGGAGGGAACAAAAGAGAAAAAATAGATTGCCCTTGGCTTTTTGTAGTCTATGCAGCATGGGGCATAACAGCTGCACTGCAGAGAAGGGGATAACTCCGGATGGAAGAATGAATTAATGAAGGAAGATGCCAGCTGCAGCCCAGAATGGTGGATGAACACTCCCTCTTTTTCTAGTGATCTCCCTAACTGCACTTGTCCTGGCGCTTCCTTCTCCATCGACCTCACTTCCTTCAACTAGAAAGAGGCTGCCTGTGCCTCCCTAGTCAGCAGAGAGGGGTGCTCCTAGACTTCCTGACAGGATCTCTGAAGGAATCTTAGCAACACAAGGACTGGCCCCCAGGGATGTCGGCCTCTGGCTCTGCAAGGGGACAGTGTTACTGCTGGTTCTGTCATCCTTGGGGGAAGACTCATCCACTCACTGCCTCCAACCCACACTCACTGCCTGCTCCCCTCCCTTCTGTGCTTGCTCCCAGAGGCTGACCTGGGTAGCACACTCCCTGCAGTGGGGAGCCTGGATGGAAGTCTGAAGGAGGGAGAGGGAAGGGGGAGGTTGGGCTCCTATTGAAGGTCATAGCCTTTCTCCCAATGACACCTGTCTAGCCCTCCTTTTGGGTGCTGGGAACTTCAACCTTTTATAATCCTCTTATGTCAAGCGGAAGTAGCTGCTTGGGCCCAAGCTTGCATACGGACTGTCCTGCACCTTATCCACAGCCTTGCTTACCTCAGAAGTTCCAGAGAGTGTGCAGATGCTTCCTGCTGGGGTCCTGGCAGACATAAAATGAGGCCCTCTTCAGCACCCCGCTTGTGAGACCTGCACTCCCTCATGTGACTTGCCAGAAAACGTTAGCCGAGGCAGTTGGCCACGCTCTACCTCCTTGAACTCAGACAAGTTACTGTCTCTATTTTGACCTTGCAACTTTTATTAGATGGTGCCTAACAAAAGCCACTCCCCTACCCTATCTTACACCTTATGCTCCATAGGGTCCCCAGTCATCATGAAGGGTGATGATGGTAGAAGTGCATCACAAACCAAATGCAATAACTGAGCCTAGTTTAAATGATCCTTAAAACTTTAAAAATCACCCATGACCTAAGATCCATCTGGTCTTGGCATCAAACTGTGTCCCTTGAGCATATAGGTACATGGCATGCATGCTTGGACACGGGGTACTAAGAACTGTCCGCGCAAATGCAGGTGTACCGTGTTGTCAGTGGGTGAGAATGGCAAGCAGCGACTACGGAGCTGAGCTTGTAGGAGTCAGAGCCACTTAAGGTACGCTGGTTGAATAGATGAAGATGCTGAGGCTCAAAAATATAAGGTCATCGATCTAGAGGAGCGCTGTGAACAAGAGACAAGCTCACATTCAACAATATCAAAAAACAAAAACAAAAAACAAAAACAAAAAACACTTTCAACAATATCACCTTTTATCTTCGCGTTGTGGGCCAAAGCAATAAAACACAGTTGCCAAACACAAGCACACCCGGGTGTGCCCAATTTCAGACCCATGTTCAGACTCCATGCTAGCATGTCTGGATTTACTTGGGTCAACAGAGAAACCGACCCCTCCAAAGCCAGCGCTCTGAAAATGACTTGTGGATGATTTTCCAGGAGAGTGGCTTCCCATGCCAGGCCACCTGCTTTTCTCGCTCCCTGTCTCCTGACTGTGGACAATCGCCTTCCCTTTGGGTGGGGAGACCCACCATCCGGTGTCCAGCCCAGTGGTCCACTGCCCTGACTCCCTCTAATGGCCCAAGGAGAAGTAGCATGGAAAGAGGCCCTTGCTGCTTAGCAAGCTAAGAGGTTTTTTTTTTTTTCCTGGTTGTTGGCCACTGATGAATGGTGATAATTGTTGAGAGATTAATTTAAGATTCTCAGATGAAAGATAATACAAAAGTGGCAGGCACAGCGAGCGAGCGAGCGAGCTTGCTTGGCTGAGCCAGGCTTTCTCCCAGAGGTGCCAGCGCTGACTCAGATCCTGACCTTGGGCGAGTCATTTAACCTCTTTATGTCTATTTTCCTCATCTGTTAAATCGGTCTAATGATGGCTCCTTTTCCAAACCACTTTGATTCTCAGATGAAAGCATCTATAAAAGTGCACAGGATTGCTATTAATTGGGCCATTATTATTTTTATTATTAAATAGATTAAGTCCACTAAAGTTTAACTATGTTTTGACTTCTATCTGACGGGCAGGATGAGCAGTTAACGATCAGAGGCTGGGCCTCGGTGGCAGCCGCCCCGTGCAGGGAAGCCGGCAGGCCGGCGCTTCCTTCTGGGAGGCCTGGCTCGCCCAGGCAGACCAAGTCTGTGCTGGGCCTGTTTTACTACTTCTGCTTCCAGCTGAAAATAGGCACTGGCAGGCAGTGTTCAGGCAATCAGAAAGTACCGGAAACGGAAGTGTTGGTTCTCATCCTGGGAAACTCTTTGCGACTCTTGCATTGTGGAAGGCCTCCTCCCCACACCCGTGTCCATGGGGGCATGCTGGAGTAGGCTGGGGCTCCCTGGGGTGAGATGCAGCAGCTGAGTATCTCTTGAACTCCAGTCTGCTGTGTTGAGACAAGACATCATGGTCAGACAATGCTTCCATTTCTACTTGTATTTCTACCCATTGCTGGAAGACATTGTTGCTAGAATTTGCTTTTGCAATCCTGCAAGGGTGAAATGATTTGAATAAATCTTTAAGTCCTTGACACATAGTCCATGCTCAGCAAAATGACCACTACTGTGATCTGAAAAGTAACCCCACAGTGAATTCTCTCCTTTAGTTCCAGTGCAACTGAATCTCTCTAGATGTAGGAGTTACACACGGTATGAATACATAAAAATAACTTGACCTTCAAAAAATTGTTTACTTAAAAGACAGAAACAGAGAAAATTCCCATCTGCTGTTTTATTCCCCAAAGGCCTGAACTAGCAGAGGTTGTGCCAGGGACAGGAGCTAGGAGATGCAGACCCCATCCAGGTCTCGCATCTGGGTGGCCGGAACCCAGCTGCATTGAGTGGTCATGGCTGCCTCCCGGGATCTGTATTAGCAGGAAGGTGGAGTCAGGAACTGGAGCCAGGAATCAAGCCCAGAACTCTGATGTGAAGGCATGTGTCTCAACTTCTTAATGCCTTGACAGTCCTTTTCCCCTAGCAACCAACAATTCTATCAAGACCGCATACTTAGTGAGAAGACATGGGTATGCTCAAAAGAGAACACCAGATGGTCAATGAGAAGACTTGGGCAGCTGCCTCTCCTTCTTCCTGACTCTTGTTCCAAGTAACTCTAGGCCGACAATGTTGTAGATCTTAAGGTCTAAACAGGAAGCATAGAATGGCAAGGAGTCCAACACTCTTAAGAGAATTGTCTTAATTTTGAGTCTCTCTGGATTCTTCAATATCTGAATGATGCTTTCTGCTTTGACATTGAATTTGCTGCTATGGCCATGAAAGTGTATGCTTAGGTCAACTGGATTTTGTAATATGGAACGTACAAATATTTTCATTTTCCTTGTAACTTTCGATTTATAAGACTTGAAACACATATATTAGAAAAAACTGTACCTAGTCCAGTAAGTCCATGATTTCATGACTGTATATTTTAAAAGGTCATATAAATTACTTTCATTTTTATTTGGAAGGCAGAGAGAGACAGGGAGAGAGAAAGATCTTCGGTCTGCTGGCTTACTTCCCAAATGTCCATAACAGCCAGGGCTTTGCCAGGCTGAAGTCGGGAGACTGGAACTCCATCCAGATCTCCCTCATGGGGACCCAAGTGCATGAACTCTGCTGCCTCCAAGGTTATGCATTAGCAGGAAACTGCACCCAAAACAGAGAAGTCAGGACCCAAACCCAGGTGTTCCTGAATGGATGAAGGCATCCCAAGTGGTTGCTCAATGGTTGAACCAAATGCTTGCCCTATTCATTAAACATGAGTTGCCTCAAACCAAGCTGTAAGTTGGCAATCAGATACAGCAGAGCATGTCAGCCTGCAAGATAGGAAACAGTTGTCCAAATTTCTCGAATTAGTTCCATCTCTAAATTCTCTGATGAAACTGATGGAGTCAGGCTCAGGGCCTCTGACAGCGCACCTGTTCCCAGTTGGACAATACTCATAATGCAATACAACGCGGTTCAGAGACTGTAATGTCCAAAGCTTCCCTTTGGACCATAACTGAGGCCTGTGTTCATACCAAAAACTGATGCTTAGAAGAACCATGCTTAGAAGAAGAGTGGCTGAATGTGTGCTGGCAAAACTTTGCCCACTCATTCAGACCCAGCAGGCTTTTGCTAAGCACCTGTTGTGTGCCATTGAAATGCTCAGGGCTCAGCAGCCATGACCTGCAACTCTGGAATCTTCCTTCACCCCTGCCGCAATGGGGCTTCCACATGGTCACTGAACTATTGGGATCCACTCTACTTTAATAAAAACAAAAATTAGGAAATCTTCTCTTTGTACCTAGTAAGATTAGCTTCAGAATAAAATGAAACTGTGCATGCAATATGCCATGGAAAACATAAAAAAATTTTGGTAATTTTTAAGGAAGATTTATTTATTTAAAGTGGCAGATTAAAAGAGAGAGCATGGCCAGGGAGAAAGAGAGATCTTCCACCCACTGATTCATTTCCCAAATGGACACAACATCCTGATCCAGGCCAAAGGCAGAAGTCTTGAAGTTTATCTGGATCGCCCACATGATGCAGGGTTCCACAGGGGTGGGGGCCATCCGTCACTGCTTTCCCAAGCACTGGATTGGAAGTGGAGCTGCTGAAACTCATAGGATGCCAGTCTCACTGGTAGCAGCTTAACCTACTGTACTATAATGCTGGCCACTGAGAACACACAATTCTATCTGCAGACAGAAAAATGAAAGATGACACTAGGAACTCCCTCGTCCCTACCTCTTCTTTCTCTTGGTCAAAATTCACTTCCTACCATTTGACGATTTCAGGAGCCAGAGTGTCATATAAGTTGCCAGAGGCCCCTCCTTCCTCCATGTGCAACCGCCCACCTGTCCTAGCTTCTCTGAGATTTAATGGGTGTCCGGGGCTCCTTCCACAACCAGTCAGTAGGTGGATCTATTCTGAGCTCTTAGGGCGAAGGCAATTGGAGCTGAGTCCCATTCCTGCAGGAGTCACTCTCTGCTCAGCCACAGACTAGACAATAGAAGCTGCTGCCCACGACTATGGGGCAGATGTAATGGGATGAATATGCAGAGCCGTGGGCAGAGAGCTTGGCTCCTAGCATGTGGCCAAGGCATGAAGCTATTCTCATCCGCTTTATAAGACGGACCGCTATTATACCCGCTTGAGCAACAAAGGGACTGAGGGTCAGAGGTCAACGTGCATGTTCAAAGCTCTGCCACTGGCAAGCAGCAGAGTGGAGATTTGAATCCGGTTCATGCGCGCTTGCCATGTGCATGGTGGCTGTGGTGCCTTTCCTGGGGGAGAAGGAGGAGGAGAGCAAGCCCCTTGGAACCGGATCACATGCAATCGCCACTCCTTGTGTGATGTTTTCTGCTTTCAATAGTCATTTCATTCAGTGTATCACTAAATGCAGCTTGTGTGGTCACTACCAAACCTGCATGAGACTTTTAGTTCCTAGCTCTAGCACCCAAGATCTGCCTGAAATGTTCCTGAGTGTCAGAATCTTCCAGGGTGCGTCAATTCACTGTCTCAGATGACCTGGGACTAGAGTGTTCCATTCAAATCTTAGTTTATTTAGTTTCGACTTAAATTTATAGACTTCAAACACTTTAAAAAAACTATGGAAAATGGGATTAAAGGATAAATCTATTCTGGAGCAAAAATATTGGAAAACAAGGCATAGGAAGGTCCTCCAAAATGTTTGTGGAAAATGCATATTATGGTTAAAAAAAAATCTAAGTATGGATTTTGAAATTGCTTTGTGCCAAAATGCACTTGCCCTTTAAATTTTACTTTCAATGAGTTTTTTGAAATCCCTTATGTCTCTTCCACTTGCAAGTCATGCCTCTGACATGGCCCTCAAGCTCTTAACTGATGGAGGTGGGTCCCTGCTGTTGGTATAGGCAATGGCAATGAGAACCCAGTGTCCTTGCAACCTGCTTCTAGTGCACAGACGTGGGCTAGAATGGTAGCAGCAGTGTGGAGGCGGAGTCCACGGAACCGGCAAGCGCACAGTGGTTGAAAGCTACTGCTGGGTTTGAATATTCTATCACTTTGTACCAGATAATCTGTTGAGTTTCTTGCTGTCTCGCTTTCTCTCTTTCTTTTCTCCCCCTCTCTCTTTCTTCAAGATTTTATATATTTTGGAAGTCAGAGTTACAGAGATAGAGAGAGACAGACCTTTTATCAGCGTGTTTACCACCACCCCTCCCCCGGATGGTCACATGGCCAGATCAAAGCCAGGAGCCAATAATTTCATCCCAGTCTTCCATGCAGGTGGCAGGGACCCAAATACTTGTGCCATTTTCCACTGTTTTTTTTTTCCCCCAGCCTATTAGCAGGGAGCTGAATCAGAAGTGGAGCAGCTAGAACTCGAACCTGTGCCCACATGGGATGCTGGTGCCGCAGGTGGCAGCTTAACTCACAACACCACAACAGTGGCCTCTGTTGAATTTCTTTTTAAAATAGGTTTATTTGTCCTGGAGCAATGCCTTGGTTGGCTACTCCTCCACCTCAAGCAACGGATCCCATAAGGGTACCAACTTGTGTCTGACTGCCCCACTTCCCACCCTGCTCCCTGCTTGTGGCCTGGGAAGGCAGTAGAAGACAGCTCAAAGCCTTGCTACCTTGCACCCTTGTGAGAGACCCAGAAAAAACTCCTGGCTCCTGGCTTCTGGTTTGGGCTGGTTCAGCTCTGGCCATTGCGGCTGTATGGGAGTGAGCCAGCAGATGGAAGATCTTTCTGTCTCTCCTTCTCTCTGTAAATATGCCTTTCCAATTAAAACAGATAAAACTTAAAAATAAATAATAAAGACTTCTTTATTCATTCATTTGAAAGGCAGTGTGACAGAGAATGCAAGAGAGAGGGGCAGAGAGAGAAGGCATGAAGGAGAGAGAGAGAGAGAGAGAGAGAAAGAGAGAGAAAGAGAGAGAGAGAGAGAGAGCTTCCATTCATTGTTTCGCTCCCCAAATGCCAACAGCCAGATCTGGGTCAGGCCACAATCTCTGGGTCTTCCATGTGAGTAACAGGGTCTCAAGGACTTGGGCTGTCCTCTGTCGTGTTCCCAGGTGCATCAGCAGGCAGCCAGATTGGAAGTGGAGTCCCTGGACTCACACGGGATGTGGTTGTCATAGGAACAGCTTAACTGGCTGCACCACAGTGCCTTCGTTTGCAAGATCTTCTCTGTCTTGGAGGATTTCACTGAAGAGGAAAGGAACTAACCCGTGTAAATCGTGAGCTCCCTGAGCACAGCTCCTGGCCCATGTAAGAGCTTGACAAAGAGTAACCATGATCACACAAGCCCCACTTTCAGCAGCATGGTCCGTTCTCTCGGATGGTCCCCAGACTGAATCCAACTCCATTTCCCCGGGCACTTCGGAATTTCCCTGGTTGCTACATGAGTCCCTCTGATGGGCTTGCAAACCAAACGCGGCACAGATCCCTATAGGACTGTACCCAGCCTTTAAGGCTGCATTTTTCTCATTTTCAGGCTGCACAGTTATTTATCTTCAGGTTTTGAGCTTGTTCGAGCTCAGCATACATCTTCCAATCTTTGGGCACAAGTAGGCTGGTAAGAAATCTTTTTTATTTCCTTTCCTCCAGAAAAGCTCTGGAACCAAGTGTGGCGACTCACAGTGAGCAAACATAAATAAACAACTGAAGTTCCCATGGCCCCGGCTGCTTTTAATTCTGAGTCTGTTAGGTATACAGTGGAGCTGTAACCCTTGGTGCAAGGGACGTTCAGCGTTGAGCTGGTGCCACAGCGCCCTCTCGTGTCCAGGTGGCCTCCGCCGGGAGACGCACGAGGCTTCATGAAGCAAACAGAACTTAAAGAGCTTTGGTCCAACATACCTCTCTCCCAAGCTGCAACGAGTATGCAAAGATTGGCCTCCCACGAGCAGCTCAGTCAGCAAGTGCAACACAGTGATATATTCTGACCCGGGGTGGATGTTTCCAGGCTAGAACTACGAGAGCCTAGGTTTTCATTGTTCTTTCCTGCTAAAGTCAAGCCTAGATATACCTTCTGGAGAAAAGGGAACCCAGGGGTCTCTGCTCTGCTTTGTGTCTGCCAAGAATGGAAAAAAAAAACTATTAGATACAGGGGACAACCATCTGGAGACAAAAGCAGTGCGATTCTAGCAGCCCGCTAATGCCTCCGTGGCCATTCCTGCACTTGGGTCTCCTGGCATGAGTCAGCTGTTCAGTTTTGCAATTGAACTCAGTCAGGTTGGCTCCGTTTGTCACTTTGAGATCAGGATCCAGCATCCAGCCCCGTCATTGGTTGGACACCCTTTCTTGAGTTTACTAGTTGGGTCTCTTAAGAGATCACTGGAAAGCCATGGTCTTAGTTGACACCCTTACCCCCCACCTCACCCTCCTTGGCTGACTCAGGACACACTAGGAAATCAAGGAAAACTGTGAGCTCAGCCACTCTGGTACAAGCAAAGCCGGGACTGCGCACGTCTTGACATCGATTAGCTTTTTGACTAATTCCCCAAAGGCTTGGGTGGTTTGCATGCTGCACCTTATGGCTTACCATGCAATCAATGCTCTTTGAGCCGAACGCTATCTCCAGAGCATTGCTCACATCGTGAGGTAGTGACTCTCAAGGCTCAAGGTGTGGTCCTCACGAGAACAGCATCAGAACAGCTCCAAGCATGTTTAACATGCGAAAGCCTAGATCTCTTAAATCAGGGACTCTGGGCATAGGGCCCAGCCAGCTGTGTTCTACCAAGCCTTCCAGGTAAGTCAGCATGCAAGTTGGTATCTGAGCATCATTATGTTAGAGGGAAGCGGAGGGAGGATCCTGTACGTGCCTGTAACCTGATTGGTATATTCTTGTACGTGTGTATGTTTACCTGTCTTTGGCTTGTTTGAGTGGGTTGGTTGCAAATGATCTGAAATGCTGCTGAACACACTGTCCTAATGGACCGCTTTCCAAGGGTTCTCAGAGGAAATGTGATCCCTTAGCTCAGAGTGAGTGCATGTACATATGTAGACATGATGCTTTTAAAATACATGTATGTAAGACTTCACAAATGCATGTTATCAAGCAAAACGCAAAAATGAAATATACTGTTCTTTCATTTTAAAGGAATTTTTATTCATCTGAAAGGCAGAGTTACAGCAAGAGAAAGAGAGAAATAGAAATTTTCCCTCAAATGTTCCATCCCCCAAAAGGCCACAAGGACTGGGGCTGGACCAGGTTCAAGTCAGGAGCTTAGAATCCCGTGTGGATCTCCTTCATGGATGGCAAGGATCCAGGCACTTCTACCAGCATTTGTTGCTTTCCCAGGCACATTAGCAGGGAGTTAGGTGGGAAGTGGAGTAACCAGGACTTGAACTGATGCTAATGTGGGATGGTAGCTTCATAGGCAGCAGTTTAATCCACCGTATCATATTTTGGTCCCTAAACAAATTCTTACCATACAATGTTGCAGTTACGTTCCTCAGAATTTACTGAGAGGAGTTGAAAACTGATGATAACACAATACCTGCCCAAGGATGTCTATGACAACTCTCTCCATCGTTGTCCAAACTTGGAAGCACTCAGGATGGTCTGCATTAGTAAGGTGTGTTCCATCCAGACAATGGGCATTCACTGAGTCCTAGAAAGGAATGAGTTATTAAGCCATGAGAATAGATTGAGGAATCTTGAATCCCTGACGGCTAAGTGAAAGAAGCCAAGGCGAAAAGGCCACATACTGTATGATTCCAGTGATAAAACATTCTAGAAAAGTCTGAACCAAGGAAACAGTAGAAATACCTGCAATTGTCTGGGGTTTGGGGGAAGGGAAGCATGACTGGGTGGAGAACAGTGGATGTTGAGGGAAGCGAAGCTATTTGATACATATCTCCCTCTCCGTAATTTCTTCACTCTCCCTCAAGGAGATCTCTGTTTAAACTCAGTTGAACCAACTTGCCAAGGTTCTGACTCCAGTGTGGGCTTTCTCTGCACTCTGCCACCGTTCCTCATTCTCTCCCCTGCGTGGTGAGGCTCTCCAAGGGCCCTTCATTAAGATCCCAGCCAAGAAGCCAGTCCCTCCAGGAGAGCTCTCTAATTCTTGCAGGTGGAGTTCACCTCAAGACATCAGGATACTTCAAAGAGTTCCTGAAAATCAAATGAAAATAGCCACGTGTTTGTGACATCAGAGATTTTAAACTCATGCAACAAATGGGGAATTCAGAAAGTTCATGAAAAGGCATGTCCTGAAAAATAAAAGAGTGCATGAATTGGAAGCTTTTGCACAGAAGCAAACACACCTTTTGTCTTTTTCATGGAATTTCGGCAGCGTCCTCATTTGGTGACGTGTTGGTATGTATCATGCTAGAGTCTGGTTTTTATCATTATCTCTGCCCTTCCTTCTATAACTGATGCCTCCTGTTACCCACTACCCCCAGTTCTAGGATGACAATGAGAATGAGTACTCAATAAAATTTTTATGAATGAATGAATGTGACCCAAGTAAGACGAGGACTCTGATGACATCTTGAGGAAGGCTTTGCCAAAGGAGCGTGCAATCTGCCACCTCCAGCTCCAAAGGTGGCTTCCCAGCTGATGTCCCAGCTGCTCACGACCCACTCCTGCTTGAATGCAGCCTTCAAAGAGGGGCCTCCCCTCCACCCTCACTTTGAGAATTGCTGTGATCGCTGCAGGGAAAGACGTTCCTGGTGGGGTTGGGTTGACCTGTACATGGTCTAACAGCAGGGAAAAGCCATGGATGACAGTTGTTTTCAGGGTTTTATTTTTAGAGGAAGAATCCCTGAAACTGTCCAAGGCCACCTACAGACTTCAGAGTCACTGGAAATGTGTTCACAGCAAGACACTGATGCCAGCTGGGGCACTGCCCTGCTAAATAACCCTTCTGGGCTCCTTTCTTCATTTAGTAGTGTGCATATTAGCCACCATTTACTTCCAGGAAACTGGAATAGGCCAAAGCACGAAGAACACATCAACCCAATGAAAATAAAGGTGTTTTTTTAGGGGGCAGAGGGTTCTGGTGTCATGATGCAATGGGTTAAGCCACCATCACTTGTGTTACTGGCACCCCATATGGGCACCAGTTTGAGTCCTGGCTGCTCCACTTTCAATCCAGCTCTCTGTGAACATACCTGGGAAAGCAGTGGAAGACGGCCCAAGTGGTTGGGCATGTGCCATTCACTTGGGAGAGCCATATGAAGCTCCTGGCTCCTGGCTGTATCCTGGCCCAGCCTTGGTTGTTGTGCCCATTTAGGGAGTGAGCCAGCCGATGGGAGGTCTCTCTCTGCCTGTCTCCCCCTCTCTGTAACTGCCTTCCAAATCTACATGCATGTTTTAAAAGAGCACAAAGTGTTTTGTGATGAGGGAGTTGTATCTCTTTGGTGTTTGTGGAATGTTCCTTCTTTTTTTTTTTTTCAATGCAAGAGATATACTTTTTGTTGATACAGGTCATGAATGACATATCCAGAAGGTAAATTTAATTCATGGAAATGATTCATTTTGGATTTCCATAAGATGAAAAGCTTATCAAACTGCTGTAAGATGTGGAGTGAAAGTAGTCATCGGATGTAGAAGTCCAAATCCCAGCAACCCTGAAGATGCTTTCCAAGAGGGAATGGAAATCCAGAGAGGATTCGGAGACGATGGGAGTCAGCGAAGCGTAGACATGTGCTCTTCATTACACACTCGCTCTGTGCCGAGATCTTCCAACCATCATCTTCTTAAAATCCGTGCCTCCGCCCCATGGGCTAAGTAAGTGTTTACAACCTCACTTTGTAGACATAGAACGTGTTGTTCAGAGGGGTTAAGTAACTTTCCTAAGGGCACACAGTGACTAAGCTGAAGACCTGAATTTCTGTTTGAACCGATTTTATTCTGGAGCCTTGCCGCTTGATGAGTCTGAAGTGGACCAGATATGGCATGTAATAATCAACGCCTCGCACAGCACTGACTGGTGCCCTATGTCTACCCGCTCATTGCCGTCTCTTGTAACTCTTCCAGGGAAGCAGAGGGTTGTGGCAGCTGTGACAGACTTGAATGGTGAGAATTCATTTAAAGATGATTTAAAGCTACGCAGGCCTTTATGCCCCATGTGGTCTACTAGACCCTGTGAGACCTCCTGCAATCTTTGCCTGATGAGCAGTTTGGTCTCTCCTTCTATGTGGTGCGATTTCTTCCCTTCCCTGCAATGTATTTGGGAAGAACATCCTAATAAACTCTCATGCTTCATACTATGCTTCTGGGTCAGTTTCTCCCTGGGAGAAAAAAAATATATGCTTACTCGAACATCTTTTCTCGAAGAAACTAAAATATCTGAAGCTCTAAATCTCTGACTCTGGTGAGATGAGCTGCCCCCAAGGACATTCGCCGCCCGTCTCTTCCTCTTATGGCAGAGAAGCAGCTCCTGAAGAAGATGGGGTCTGCCTCAGTGGATGGAGCAGCCACATGAGAGTGTGTGTCCATTAGCAGCCTCTGTCTAAAATGGCTGCGAGCAGCAGTGCATTGGCCAATAAGCAGCCATTTAGAGAAGCAGGAAAAGTCCTGTTTGGCAGTTTGGTCCATTTCCATGGTGTGAATATCTCACCAGTGTTGGCTATAAGCTCTATCTGTGAGTGAGCTGGGAAGAGGAAGTGTCCCATCAGCTCTCGGGAGCAGGTGGGAGCCAGCCGCAGCACACTGGTTGTGAATTTTATTTGCACTCCAATCAGCAGAATCCATGGAGCGCTGGCCGTGTTGGGCACGGGCAGTACTTGCTAGGAGGAAGAGGCGGGACTGTGTTCTGATGTTCACTGGGTGAAAACCACAGAGCATGCAGGGGAAGCCCCTGCCCATGGGGAAACCACTCAGACCCATCGGCTGCCATCTGCCTTCGTGTCCTGGTACTCAACATTCCAGAGACGGTAACTCCTCCTGGCTCCTCGTTCTCCGATCCCCAGTCTATCCGTTTTATTGAGAATGCCCTGATTTGGGTGTTGTAGGCATGCATGCCTACAAAGCACAGATAAAACATGGTGGCATCTCCGGGTGATGGTATCTCCCCTAGAAAGGATTGTTGGTATATTAGGGAAGCAATTGGAGAAGGGGAAACTGAGACTTTGCTGTTGTTCTATTCGTGTGCTTGTGCTTTTTATGTCTGCATTTGGGGATTTGTAAGGCAGAATCTGTGGAGAGTGCCATTCCTCCTAAGAGGGCGCCATGCCTCCTAACGCCTCACCCTTCAGGAATCTCAATGAAAAAGTCTTGAATATTCTGGACAGCCCCTTTGTCCTTGGTGGGTCTCTTCAATTCCATGTTTAAATCTTCCTATATCCACAGGAGACTTGTAGATGCTCTGCTCATGATCTCAGCCTCTTGGCCTCTGCTGCTTACAAATCAGCTCCCTTTCGAAAGGAAAAATCACTTTCAAGTGTCAGGTTCAACTCCTCTGTATTTCCTTGGGCTCCAGAAGTCCCAACTGCCCTCTTCTGCCTCTGCTAAAGTGTCCCCATCCCCAGGAGGAGCCTAGAAACTGGGCTGGCACATGCCACATTGATTGGGAGGTCTTATGTTGTTGTTTTCTCTTAGACCCTGATCTTTCCATCACTGGCATCTTTTGTAGCTTCCTATGGTCTGAATGTGTTCCAAAACTTATGTGTTGGAAGTTAATATCCATGGTGGTAGTATTAATTTAAGGGAATAATCAAATCATGAGGACCCTTGCCCATGGGCTGGAGAGGGCTGGATGTTTGATTTGACATTTTAAGACACTGCATTTCGTATGGGAAGTCCTGGGTTTGAGTCCTGGCCTTATTTCCCACCCAGCTTCCTGTTAACGCACACCCTGGGTTGGGGTAGGAGATGGCAAATGATGGCGTGGGTAACTGAGTCCTTCCACTCATGTGAGAGACCCAGGTGGAGTTTTAAGCGCCTGGCTTTGATCTAGCCCATGCCCTGTTGTGGGCATTGGAAGCAGTGGATGGAACATATCTCGGTCTCCTAGTCTCTCTGTCTTTCAAATAAATAAGTTTTAAAAATTAAGAAAAAGAACAGGCTTGAGAGTGTGAGCTCTCTGTGTTTGGTTCTTCTGCCAGCTGAGGTCCAAGTTTTGTGCCCTCTGCCTGCTGCCATGTGAAGGGGCTCAGTGGATCCTGTCTATAAAAAAGCATCTTTGCCAGAATGCACCTGCTGGCTTCTTGACTTTGGTGTTCCTAACTTGGAAACTATGAGAAGTAAACCTGTACTGGGGGATTTTGTTATTGTAGCACCAACGGACTAAGCCCTAGCTGCTCCTTGTCATCGGATACGGTTTGCAGCTCAGTGTTCTCAGTCATTCTCAGTGGGAGGTTTGGTCCAAGATAAGCTGGTTCATTACAGCTAGAAGCTGAAGATGCAACCCCTGATTTTTTAGTGTTGGCAATGAATCTAATTTTTAAAATACTTTGTGTGATTCAACATTGGAGAAGCAAGCCAAACATCTTCAGGCCAATCTTGGCTCGCAGGCTGCCAATCTGTGACCTCGGGTGTGTTGGAATGCAAATGAACAAGAGCTCCTTTTCAAAAGGAAGACCTTTGCTTGGCTTTAGTCTGATTCGGATGGGTGGAACCAAAAGGTACAACGTGGAAGGCTCCAGAGGAGTAAAGCGTGCTGCATTTGCTCTGCTCCTCCCTCAGACTACAAGCATCCGCAACCATCTTTTGCGCCCCCTCCACTTACTTCTCTTTCCAGGCTGCCCAAGAGGGAAAGATGGTTGATGAGGTCTGCAGAAAAAAAGCCCAAAGACCCAGGTTTGAATCCTGGATCTGCCAACTTATTATTTTTGGAACTTTTGCACAAATCACTTAACTTGCTTCAAAACTGAGTTTCTTGGAATCTTACTACAATTGGCCAGAGAGGATTCAAATAGCTGGGATTAAGTATTACTGTGGTGGGTGTGCCCCAGCTAGCTGGGAGATAATTCATGTGTCTCACTTGCTAACCAGGTCCTGCCTGCCAGGAATCCTCTCTTCTCTCTGGTCTCTCTTTCTCTCTCCTGCCCCTATTCAGACCTGGAAGCCCTTGGGTCTGTGGTGTTTCCAGCTTTGGGTTCCTTCAATCTTTCCCAGAGGCGACAGAGAGGCAGCTGTTGTCTACTGCCTGAATTGAATCACTGCAGTATATCCATTGCAGGAGGCAGGAGGCACCAGTCCAGGGGCTATCAGGGCAGCCTGCTTCTGTCTGGAGCTGGTATGATTCATTATTGTGAAGACTAAGGTTTGCAAGAGAGGGAAGGTTTGAGATTTCATTCTTCAAAATAATGAAAACAAAAAAGAGAACGTGATCAAATCATCCAGCGTTCCTCTAAGCTCGTGAGCTCGTCAGCTTCCCCCAAACTCGGAGAGAAAGGACGAGGAGGGGACCTATGCAAGAAAACATTGGGTGCCTGGCTGCTTCCGATGACATAATGCTGGCCATGTATTTTTCTGTGTTGCTGTTGGACTGTACTTGATTTAAACTGCAAGGTGGGAGATAAAGTGATGAGAAAACACCCTTCATCATTGCTTCCAATCTGCTTTTGAGGTCCAACAGTTTCTGAAAACAAAGACTTGCAGAATGTTTTAGAAACACCCTCAATCCAATCCTGACTGTCGACTGATTTGGGGAAAGGCCCTTTGGAAACAAATACACCACATGCTGTGGATTAGGAAGGGTTGGAGGAGCCAGCCGCAGTATGTCAACTTTTTGAAGAAACATGGAACAAACTTAGAAGAGGAAGTATGTTTCAGATTGGTCATCTGCATAGAGAATATTGTATAATCCAGCTGATCTTCCTTTGACCCAGGCCTTTACAATTCAGACTCCTACATTCTGCTTTAAACTGACACTTTTACCTGTTCCAGAGGCAGCAATGCCAGGATTCAAATCCAGATCTTTCCTCTGCCCCAAGCCTAGTGCCTTGCCAGGCTGGGAGACAACACTGTTTCAGCAAGGCACTGGGTAGGAGTGTATCCCCGTTTGTGAGCTCACACGTAGCTATGTGTGCAAATTCTCTTTGAGCTTTCATCGGGAGAATTATATAATAATATCATATGATTTTGCAAGAAGTTCACCAGGGCTGTTTCGGAGGCTGTCAGCCAAGACACTGTTCAGACAGTGAGGCGTCAGGGCTGCCACTACAAAGTGGATGTTAATTACCTAAAACAATGTGTGTAATAGGCAAAGAGAAAAACAGGACCTGCTCTCTCAGCCCCAGCCACTCATCTATTACAGCGCCAACTGCACAGTTATTTAGCCCTGAGGAGTTGTAATTAGTCGGTTTGCAAATTAATAAGATCTTAAAAAAAGAAAAAGAATGGTGGGAAACTTTATATCTCTGATTCTCGAGGAATATATTTAGCCTACAATTACCTCATTCACTGCCCCACATTCATTTAATATAAGCTGTGGACACTTTGCCTGATTGGGGTAGCTGGGCACAGCCTAGACCCCGCTGGCAGGCAGCAGCAGAAGGAGGTCAAGACGCCCAGCTTCCTGGACTGTTTCGATCTTGAACCGGAATCGCTTGTCTGGTTTGAGTTTGCAAATACTAATTCCCGAGCTTAATTGTGCCAGAGCCATGGAAAGCTACTCAGGTGAACCCATGCTAAATCACGCTGGCTCTTAAAAAGCCAGGGGCTATGCATGACTCAGTCCCAGTAACAATGGCTAATGCCTAACTTAGGACACTGTAATTAGCGCTTTAATCTATTGACCTTTAATAACAAGATGGATATAATGAATGGGTAGTTGGTTTTGTTTAGTGCAAGATGTTTTCTCTCTCAATGGTGAAAAGTATTTTCTTCCTTTTTCTGTTTTTCCTATTGGCAAAGGAAGGTTCAAAGTGGAAGAGGATTGAGTTCACTGAAGGGCTGGAGCTTGATCAGTTAATGGAGCCCCAAATCCTCTCCACTCCAACTTAAGGGTTTCCTACATATGGGGACTATCCATGGCCACCAATGTAATGAACAAATTGTCGCAACCATCCAGTCAGTATTCACTGTGTTTCAGGTAGACACATCGCTTTAATTTCCATACTAACCTTGCGAGGAGGCGTGATATCAGTGTTGTGCTACGGGTGAGGAACCTGACATTCAGAAGGTTTCAGAAGTTTCCTCAGGGACACAAACACAGAAGATGTGAATCTAAATAGTCTGGCAATGGAGTCCTTCCCATCATGCTCTTGGACCAAGGAGTTTCTGGTGAAGTTTAAGGTCAGCTCTAAACAACAGATAAAGGATCGCAGATTGTCTCAAAGAGATCAGTCCTACAGAGTAGATATCAGGGTCCAGCACAGTGGCCTAGCAGCTAAAGTCCTCGCTTTGCACGCACCAGGATCCCTTATGGGTGCTGATTCTAATCCCGGAAGCTCCGCTTCCCATCCAGCTCCCTGCTTGTGGCCTGGGAAAACAGTAGAGGATGGCCCAAAGCCTTGGGACCCTGCACCTGCTTGGGAGACCTAGAAGCTCCTGGCTTTGGATCAGCATAGCTCCAGCCATTGCAGTCACTTGGGGAGTGAATCATCAGATGGAAGATCTTCCTCACTGTCTTTCCTCCTCTCTCTATATATCTGACTTTCCAATAAAAATAAATAAATCTTTAAAAAAAAAAAAAGAGTAGACATCAGCCCCAAGAGTTCAACTTTAGCTGCCAGTTCCAAAGTTTCCAGTTTTCCAAAGAATCTGACCCCTACCGCCTGGCTGATTTCTGATGATCCACCAATAGAACATCATTAACTTACCTTACAGCTTTGATCTTGGGTACAATTATAATTTCTGTGATTGAACCAACCATAATTTATGGGTTGCTGGTAAGGGTGGCAGTTGGATAGGAAAAGTCAAAAGTAGGCCTTGGGAAAGATGCTCAGTCAATAAAGGAAAAGTCTAGAGTCAGGAAAATGAGGATGCTACAGAACAGTATTGGCTGCTTAATGATTTGACCAAGGATCAGCCTTGTGCAGCGAGAGAGGGCCCATTAGTTCCACGTCAGAGGTGAGTATGTGGCACTACATTGAGGAGTGGGAGGGATGCTGGAAACATCATAGCTTTGCTCAGTGCTTTAACTCCAACACCTAAAGCACATGTTCAATGAACAAGTGAGTGAATAAATGAATGCTATTCATTCCTCTCTCAAAAAGCTCATGCTAATCATTTTCCTGAATTTCTTATTGTGATTTTGATATTCTCCTAGGAATAAAGATCTTCTCCTAAGTATGTTGGCAGGCTTTCCCTCCCTCGTATCTTGTGAGTTGAACTGGGTCACATGATCTTTCTCATCTAGTTACCGACTAGCGAAGTGGAATCATTCTTGGATCTTTCAGTTCCATATTTGATGAAAGAGGTGGAATCAGCTCTCTCTGATTTCCATGGCCATGTGGGCTGGGATGGACACTGGGACTCAAATGGAGGTTCTGTTAGAAAGAATGAAAGAGGAACTTGATACTGAGTAGGCAATACATAGTCTTGAGGAGACAAAACGTTGTTAGTGCCTGGTATGGGGTAGATGCTCCATATAAACAACATTCTGATACATAAGTTGGAAATAATTTAGTCCCTACATTTCAAACAGTGCCAGAAGAATGCTGGCTAAGAGTGAGGGTTTAGTGCCATGTCAGGCCATTTTGTGTAGTGGGGCTGTGGCACTGGAGGAACAATAGTAAGTTATGCATGCATTAAACCATTATCAGGCACCATTTTGTGCATGGGGGCAAAGGCTGTGGAATTGGAGAGACAACAATAAGATGTGTAAATGCTAAACTAAAAGCAAAATCATTTCCAGCTCAGTGAATTGCACTGGTCCCCTGGGAAGACAGTACTGATGTAGTAGCCTGCGGATTCCACACAAGGTAAGTCTGAATGGCCCTAAGACCTGATGGCCAGAAAGATCAGCACTGCCCAGCTATTTAGGACACCTAATCCTGGGCACTGTTTGAACCACAAGTGGGAAAAAGTCTATATAGACAATGGCCACAGCATGAGATGATAGGAGCTGGGGCTATAGTGAGAGTCTATGGTGGAAACCTAGCACAAGAATCCAGGCCTGAAACTCATTCGAGGGAGTAGCACATGTGACCACAAATAAAGAACTGGGCACAAACCTCAATAAAATCCACCTGTAGACCTGTGGGTAGCACAGCTTAGAAACTACCCCCAAGGAAAACAATCTGCTAATCAGAATTGCAATGCCTAAGAGCAAAAGAAGAGACATAGGCACAATGAATATTACTGATGCCCCCCTGGCAAAGGAACAAAATTCTTTGTCAACCTCAGAGTTAACTGAGGTAACAGAGTTAATATTGAGAAAATGGGGGATATAGAATTCAGAAAACTCATTATAAAGCTTCTTATCAACAAGAAGCACATACAGGAGTTCAAAGAATTTAAGGAATACGTCACACAGGAATAGCAACACTGAAAAATAATCAAGCCAAATTATTGGAAATGATTGCAATAGAGCAAATGAAGCAATGTGTTAGAGAGGAAATCAAAGTGGAAATTTAAAAAACTGCTTGAAACAAATGAAAACATCAGTACAACTTATTAAAACATATGGAACACAACCAAGGCAATGCTAAGAGCAAAGCTCCTCTCATTCAGTGTGTATGTTAAGAAATTAGAAAAGCACCAATTAAGTTATCTAACCTTACAGTTGAAGGAGCTGGAAAAACAACAACCAAGCAATCCCGAGATTAGCAGGGAAAAAAATAACCAAAAATAAGGCAGGAAATAAGCCAAATAGAGACCAGAAGAGCAATACATAAAATCACTGTATTAAAGATATGGTTCTTTAAGAAAATCAACAAAATAGATTCCATACTACCCCAGCTAATCAAAAGTAAGGCGGGAGAAGATACACATCAATAGCATCAGAGATGAGAATGGAAATATAACAACAGATATTTCAGACATACAGAGAATTATTAAGAACCATTACAAGCAACCATATGCCAACAAATCAAAAGACCTATAACATGAATTGAATTAGAATTTGTCATTGAAGCCTTCCCAACAAAGAAAACTCCTGGACCAGATGGCTTCACTGCTGAATTATACCAAAAGTTTCAAGAAGAATTTACCCCAATTATCCACAAGCTTTTCCAAACAGTATAAAGGGAGGCA
Source organism: Ochotona princeps (assembly GCF_030435755.1). NCBI lineage: Eukaryota > Metazoa > Chordata > Mammalia > Lagomorpha > Ochotonidae > Ochotona > Ochotona princeps. Next base: position 4,360,262 of record NC_080850.1, read on the forward strand.
ATCTTTCCAAACTCTTTCCATGAAGTCAATATCACCTTAACACCAAAGCCAATGGAAAAAGAGAACTACAAACTGATATCCCTGATGAACATAGACGCAAGATGCTCAACAAAATACTAGCCAACAGGATCCAACAGTACATCAGGCAGATCATTTACCTAGACCAGGTGGGATTCATCCCTGGCACACAGGGATAACATTTGCAAATCAAAAAATGTGATACATGACATCAACAAGTTGAAAAAAAAAACCATATGATCATCTCAATAGTTGCAGGGAAAGCATTCAATAAAACCCAACACCACCTCATGCTAAAAACCTTAAGCCAGGTGGGCATAGAAGGAGCATGCTATAACACAATCATTGCAAACAAAAACCCCAAACTCCAGCATCATACTCACTGGGGAAAGACTAGAAGCTTTTCTGCTAAGACCTGGAACCACACAATGATGTCCACTCTTACCACTGCTATTCAATAGCACACTGGAAGTTCTTGCCAGAGCTATTAGGCAAGAGAAGCAAATTAAGGACATGAGGAATTGAAATTATCCCTGTTTGCAGATGACATGGTTCTCTACTTAGGAGAACCAAAAGACTTTGATGAGAAAACTGAAAACAGTCCAGGGAAAAAGCCTGACCTCTTCAACAAATGCTGTTGGGACAATTGGATAGCAGCTTGCAGAGGTAAGAAGCAAGACCCCCCCTTATAAAAAAATCAGCTTTAAATGGATCAAGGACCCAGAAATCATCAAACTATTAGAGGAAAATGTAGGAAACACTCTCTGAAATACAGAAATGGGGAAAGACTTCTTGAAAATGACACCAAAAGCGCAGGTAGTCAAAGCCAAACTAAACAGATGGGAGAAGCTTCTGTACAGCAAAGGAGATGATCAACAAAATGAAGGAGCGAGCAGTGGAGTGGGAGAAAATCTTGGCACACTGCACAGATGGTAGGGGACTAATACCCAGGATTTACAAAGAGCTTCAGAATCCCAGTGACAGCAAAACAACCAACCCTGTGAAGAAATGGGCAAGGGAAATGAACAGGCATTTTTCAAAAGAACAAATTCAAATGGCTAATTGACATATTATCCCTGGCTGCCAGGCAACTACTATTGAAAACTACATTGAGGTTTCACCTAACTCCAGTGAGGCTGGCCTATGTTCAGAACTCTATCAGCAACACCTGCTGGGTGTATGTGGGAATAAAGGCACCCTCCTTCACTGTTGGTGGGAGTGTTGGCTAGTACAACCACTATGGAAATGAGTTGGAGGGTGCTAAGAGAGCTGCAAATGAACCTGCCATATAACCAGTTCTCCTGCTCCTAGAAAATGGTATCTGCCTGAGTAAGGGGTCTGTAATCCTACATTTACAGCAGCACAATCTACAATAGCAAAGTCATGGAACCAACATAGATGCCCATCCAAAGAGGAGTGGATAAAGAAACTAGTACATCTACTCCATGGAATATTGCTCAACCATTAAACAGCATGAAATTATGCCATTTGCAACTAGATGATCCCAACTAGAGGACATTTTGCTCAGTGTAGTAAGTCAATCCCAAAAGCACAAACATGATATATTCTCTCTGATGTAAGGCAATAGCCCTCTCAATACTGTTTTGCTGCAACCTATGGGTTTTGATATTTTTGTTTTTACTTTCATTTCTTAAAAATAGTTCCTTTTCTCTTATTAAATTCTTTATGGACTCATAGATCATACAGTAGCATCATTTTCTTCAAGAAGGTTTTTTTTTTTTCATTTCTTCATTGACACAATGGTTGTTCAGTAGCATGTTATTTAACTCCATGGTGTTGTAAATGTTTTTAACATTTTTCCTGTTGTTGATTTTGTATTGTGGCTTTTCATTTAAGGGAATATAAAGCAACTGTGTAATGGAGACCATCATATCCAGATGTGAAGATACAATGCCTATGAATCTCTACCTCCAAATCAAAGATGGACTTGTAGTGAAACTGTTGGATGTATCTTGACAATAGGATACTAGACCATCTGCCACTGTCTGTCCCAGCAATGTTAGGACACACTTAGATAGCAGAATCATGGACTCTGACTCCATATGAAGGACTATGCTGTTGTAATAACCTGGGGGAAATCAGTTGGCAGGTGGGACTTTGGGGAGGAGGCAAGGGAAAACCCAGGGCTTTTGGAATTGTATCATAAAATTAAAAATAAAATACAAAAATCCCCCATAAAAATACCATTATGTAACAAAAAATTGGGGGTGGTGAGTTCTAGGGCCGAAGTGGTGGTATAGCAGGTTAACACTCCACTACAATGCCAGCATCTCACATGGGCATCAGCTCATGTCCTGACACAAAAATTCTTTTAGATCTGCAAATACAAGACATGCACACAAACATTTTGCAATAGACATAAGCAAAAACTTTGGAGGGAAGGGAGCAGAGAAAAGAAGAGAATGATTGGAAAGGAAAATGAAATTTGCGACAAAAAAGTGTAGAGTATTGGTTTTTTAAGATATGGTGGGCAGTTAAATGACATATTCATACTCTCAAAACCTCCGCAAAAGTCTTCTATAACAACAGGGGGTTTGTGTAACTCTCTTTTTTCTTTAATAGGAAGGGGCAGATTTTAAGAGCAAAGGTGAAGAGCTTTAGAACAGGAAAAACAGGAAATACACCTGCTATTTTAGCTGCACTCTGATTAGCGGTGTTCCAAGGCTTTGCGCTGTCCTCGACTGCTCTCCCAGGTCACAAGCAGAGAGCTGGATGGGAAGCGGGGCTACTGGGATTAGAACCAGCACCATATGGGATCAAGGTGAGAACTTTAGCCACTAGGCCACCACACCGGGCTCGAAAACAATTTCTATAAAGATCTTATTAGTTAGCCCAAAATCTTAAATTTGTTGAGAGTCAAAAACAAACATCAAATAAGAAACAGGAAAAAAATTGTTTAGCACAGTATATTGGAAACCATAAAAAATTAATACTTACAAACAAAAACTACATTCTTTCCAAGATCCCTTGGGACCAGTTTCAGAACATGGTCACTCTCTAAATCATGAAGAAGAGTCTTAATAAAAACCTTTTTCGAAATTAGAAAATTTATAGAACACATCCTTTGACCACAATAATAGAGACTTGAAGCAAAATAATAACACTCAAATAACAATAAGAATAAATTTATGGAAAATTAAAGACATTAAAAACAGCTCTTGAAAAATGGGGGAAATAAAAGTGTAGTTATGGGCCATTAGACAAGGACAATGAAAACATATCAATTCTTACAAGATGTGGTTAAAGCTGAACTGAGAGAAGACTTAGCTTTGAATTCATCTTCTCGAATGAATGAAAATAAATGAGCAGAACACCCCACTAGAACAAATACTTGAAAAGAAAATAACAAAGTAAGCCTTGTAAAGAAGTCATTACCAAAAACATAAACGCAAATTAATCAATTAGATACAAAAGAAATACCCAGTAGAATTGATAAATCTGAGAAGTGATTTTTCAAAAGACAAAGGGACGAAGTTCTGGAAATTCTAATTTCGAACTGTAATATGTGCCTTTAATGTGATTACAATTGCTTATTAGCTGTCAGAGCAGTAAATATCACATCAATGGAATGTAGCCCAACATCCAGAAACAGTGCAATGGGCAGTCAAAATCAAAGATTAAAAAGTGAAGCTACCATCAGCAGGGAAAAAGAAGACTGTACAACATTCAAACCCTTTATTGTTTAAAAAATCATCTTCCTACTTCATTTTACGTAATAAATGCCAAACAGATACACAAATATACAAAATGCAAAATATACAAAATTCAGCCATAGTCTGGAAGGCTATATGGGCAAATTATTAAGACTCATGAGATTTCTGGGGGTGAGACAAACACTAAAACAGAAACTTAAAAAGAAAGGACTGGTGAATATGATTGTATGTTTATACATAGTAAATATTTATTACGAAATCACAAATATTCATTTGTTTTTTTTTAAAGATTTATTCATTTTATTACAGCCAGATATACACAGAGGAGGAGAGACAGAGAGGAAGATCTTTCGTCCAATGATTCACTCCCCAAGTGAGCCGCAACGGGCCCATGCGCGCCGATCCGAAGCCGGGAACCTGGAACCTCTTCCGGGTCTCCCATGCGGGTGCAGTGTCCCAATGCATCGGGCCGTCCTTGACTGCTTTCCCAGGCCACAAGCAGGGAGCTGGATGGGAAGTGGAGCTGCCGGGATCACAACCGGCGCCCATATGGGATCCCGGGGCTTTCAAGGCGAGGACTTTAGCCGCTAGGCCACTCCGCCAGGCCCCATTTGTTTACCTAATAATAAAGGCACCTGGGAAACAGCAATGAACAAAACCCACAAAGATTCCTCTGTGTGCAAGACAGAGAATATGAATGATAAATGAATACATGATTAATTATTTGTAATGTAAGCATTTTATTGTCAATGAGTACTACATTGATTAAAAGACAATTCTATGGTTTATTAGAAGATGCAAACTCCAGAGTACATTTAGTAGGCGGAAGATACAGAGAGTGGATTGTCATTTTAAATAATCTGTTCTTGATCAGTTTCTTTCTGAGTGTGAAGAGCTGTGTGGTCAACTGAGAGAAGAGTGTTCCAGGCAGGAGAAGCCCCGGACAAGCCCCTGTGATGGGAACCTGCATGGACCATGCAAGAGCAACAAGCAGGAACTTGTTGCTGGAGATGAGCTAACTAAGGGTAGTCCCCCAGGACATCAGAGAAAAGGACAAGGGCAGGAAAGAGCATGCCGGGGTCATCAGCAAGAGATGGAGCCATTGGGGTGTTTGTTTTCAAAGGTAGTTATTGTCCTTTTAAAAGATTAATTTATCTGAAGAATGAGGAGAGACAGAGAGATTTCATCTTCTGGTTCACTCCCTAAAAGCTTGCAACCACCATGATCCCAGGACTCAGTCTGCATCTCCCAACAAGGTAACAGAGACTTGGCCATCACCTGCTGCTTCCCAAGGAGCTGCAATCAAGTGTGGCGCTGTGACTAGGACCTGGGCACTCTGATGGAGACATTCCAAGCAGCAAGTTAATGGCTGCAGCAGCCCCATCAATGGACAACTTTATCAGCTTTCACTGCTGTAACGAAATACTGCAGGTTGAGTGACTTCAACAGCAGGAGCTTCTTTGCTCATGGCTCCAAAAACTGTAAGGCCATGGTCAGATTCTGGTGAATGCTCTCTCTTCGGCTGCAGATGGCAGCATTTTTACTGCATCCTCACTTAAGGACTCCTTCTTATAACCTCATTGTAGAGAGATTTTTATCCCCTTAAAACAAAAAGCTCCAAACACAGACACACTGAAGGTTAAGGTTTCAACACAGGAATTTGGTGGTATGGAGATACGGTCGACACTGGGAAAGTGAGATTTTAACGAGGGAGACGCTACAGGATGAGGGAGGAAGAGAGAAAGCAGAGTTAAGATGAGGAAAAGGACATCCAAGACAGCATAAAAGGCTTATAATGAGGCAGGTGACACACTGGGGAAATATGTAACAAGGAATTAATAGGCTAAATATACTAATCGCTGCACAGTGGACTCTAAAACAAACAAGACACTCCCAAGGAAAACTGGGCAGAGGACATGAACAGGCAACTCTCACAAGAAATGCTGACAGCCAGTAAAACTACTCTATTTCATCCTATAATCATCAGGCAAACACAAACCAAAAGAACCATGATACATTGTTGTAATCAATCAGATCAGTGTGAATTAAAGGAGGAAGATGCTGACCATGTTTGTGGCTTTTGGGACAAGAGGCACTCCCAACCTGGTCAAGGAGATGAATAAACGTAACTCTACTAAGCAGCGGCTGCACCCAGTACACAAAGCTGTGAAAATGGGACACTTGCAAGACAATGTATGGGAACAGCAGTCGGTTGTTTCCTTGAGAAAGGGAATGTGTGGGGCCGGGCGTGGGGAGGGTCATCTGGGGTGCTTGCTGTGTGCTTTCCTTGGCAGGGATGAGGTGGTACAGGAGGGCCTTTACTCTCAAAACTCATTGCGATAGATATTATTTCTCCATGTAATTTATGTTTTAATGTAAATGTAAAAATAATAATGAGGCCTTCTAGTAGACACAAAAATTCTTCCACTTGACTGTGGATGCTACAGTGCAGCAAGCGTTGAAGTCAGCCACTGAGGGTCGTCCTTCAGATCCAAGCATAATGTACCTGCATCAAGGTGGGCCAAGGATACAAGAGTGACCTGGGCTGTCTGTCTGTTACGACAGTTAGTCTCCCAATGCCATGTAACAGCCTCAGGCATAATAGCCAGCAGAGGATATTCTCTGAACTGTTGGGGTTCAACTCAATGGGCACGCTTATCCTTCAAAGAGTACAGGAATAAAGGGGGAAGCCAGATTTTCATTGAGATGAAAATCCATTGGTGGCTCTGGAAATCTCTATTCCACAGAGTCAAGGAGGAGATCCAATGGCAATGGTTTAAAATGCCATTTTGTATAGAAATGAAAGACTTTTCCAGGGAGAGGAGGAGAGCTACAGAGGTAGTGTTATGAGAGAGTATTGATTTGGGTAGTCCCTCCCAGTGGTGAAGTTGAGGGTATCATCCCCATTTCACAGGAGAGGCATTAGAGGCTCCAGGAGGTGAAGCTGCTTGCCCCAGGTATCTGGGTTTGGTGGTCTTAGTGCTCACCCAGAATCAGGGACGGTGGTCGCTCCATTTCACTTTCTCTGTCAGTCCCAGTGTCTCTCATCTACAGCATATAAATTCAGAACTGGGCTTTTGCCAAAGGAGCCAGAGAAACAGGAGCCAGAGAAACAAGAGCCACATTTGTTTTTTCTTACAAGAAATGAGTTCAGCACTTAGAGGAGAACTTGTATTGTTAAAGCAAGGAACAAGAGTTGCTGATGAGGGGAAAACCTTGACTACCTGCTGTGCTATGCGTGCTGGTATCACCTCCCAGAGAATTTTCACTGATCTGGGGTTGCTCTTCCCTTTTCTCACATCGTGTTTCCCCTCTGCAGCCCTGTTCATGAGATGTGGGTGGTTGTGTTCTGTGTTAATCTTCTACTCCATATGCAGAAGCATCTTTCTATCACTTCTGTATCACTCTTGCTTAGAGTAAGGAGCATTCAGCACATATTAGGTGGTCAGTAAATCCTTGCAGCATAAATAAGTGGGCCCTTTATCTCCACTCTACCCCATTCCCCCATCCCTAAAAGAATGAGAGGAATTCTATTTAAAAATTCACTAAGAAAAGTGCCATCCTTGCTTTAATTGCCCTAGGAAGTGGGAATTTAGGTGTGGCTCTGAGGCAAGCAGATGAGAACAAAGCGCAAGTGTCAAGTCTTAGCCGTGGCTCTTCCTTATCGGATACATTTTCAGCTCTCAGCTTGGCTACCTCAGATTTGGAACGTGGAGTGCCAGCATCTACATTGATAAGCATGTGCTCACATCATGTCAATGGGGATACTTCTGAGAGTGAAGGAGAATACTACTGCAACTGTTATAAATTGTGGCTGCCCCATGCTGGGGAAGCTAAGATACATAAGGATTTTATTTTTAAGTGTTTATAAAAAAATGGAATTAGAAGTTGTTTAGTATAAAAACACTTTGCAACCTATACAGTTTTTGTTTTCAGAATATGCATTCTCCAAGAACTTTTTGAAAAGCGTGAATCTCAAAATTTTTTTCATCATGATAAATGTCTATTTTTATTCCCTTTCTTTTAAAAGGTTTACTTATTCATTTGAAAGGCAGAGTCAAAAAAAAAAGGGAAAGACAGAAAAGTTACTCCCCAAATGCCATCAATGACTGAGACTGGGCCAGGCTGAAGCCAGGAGCTTCACCAGGTCTGCCATGTAGGTGATGGGACCATCTTCCACTTCTTATCCCAGGCTATTGGCAGGAAGCTGGATCAGAAATGCAGATGCCAGGATACAAACCAGCATTCATATGGGATGCCAGCACCATAGATGGCAGTTTTAACTGTTAAGCCATAGTGCTGGTCATTTAGGGTTTTTTTTTTTAATTCTGTTCTACTTCACTATTTGTATATTGCTCTGCCAATACCACATTGTCTTAATTCAACTGTATGAGAGATCTCCAAACACTTCATGGAAGATATATTATGAAAAACACTCCACATAAATTCCAACATTTCTTTGCACCAAAGGAATCTTCTCTTTTAATTCTGCTTTTCATTAACTTCTTGATGTCTACTCCTGCACTGACTCTGCTCTGAAAGTTATTGTGGTCTACAGATGAGCTAAGGAACTGGGCTTTGAGTAGGGGTTCAGGAAGTGAGTTATCTTATCCCTGCTCTTCTGATGGCTGTTTTTGGGTAGTAAAGGTCTGGAGAATTGGTTTTCAACCATGGCTGTCTACCAGGAGGCAGGACAGAAACGGGACTCACTAAATCTGTTTCCTCTTACCCTGATGTGTATCTGTTTCCCAAACTAATTACATATTCTATTTTCCAACTTGGACTATCTGTCCATCTCTAGCTCTAAGACAATCAGAACCAACCAAGGAGATTATCTAGACCCTAAAAGGGAAAGATCCCCTACTGCCCTGTTAGGGATGGCCTCAATCTGCACGCATGCACAGAACAGCCTCATGTGACCAATCTCCCTGATGTGAGATGATGGTGAGAAACACCACCATTCTGAGAGTGCCTCGTGCAAACACACTCAACAGTGTCCATGTGGAACACTGAGTCTACTGCAAACTCAGGATCAGATGCTCAAGGGAGAAACCAGAAACCTAAGCCAAGTGCAAATGGAAATGCCGTGTTCCTAGGAGACAACACCACACCTCCCCTACACTGTAAATATGCTTGTTCAACCCCTGGCAAGGAGCCACCCTCACCCCCCACCCCAGTGCTGTTTCCCCTTCACGTGTGACCATAAGATCCCATGGCCTCTGCCGCCACCCCGTCAACCTTGCATATTGGCCTCTCATCAATTTCCATTTGCAAATAAACAAATAAATGAAAATCTGAAATGACTTGGGAGTTTTAAAGGATCACGATGTTGATAGAATTGGTCAGGGATACAGCCTGAGTGTGAACTTTTCAAAGTTGCCGCTCATGGGCAAATGATTTTGCTTTCCTGTATGCCTCATCTCTCTCTCTCTCTCTCTCTCTCTCTCTCTCTCTCTCTCTCTGTCTCATACTATATGCATAACATTTACCATCACCATTCTTGAGTGACCAGTCAGTGATTTGAACTTGTTCACACTGTTGCCCAGTCACCAATACCCAAGTCTGCAGCACTTTCCATCTTTCCCAAATGAAACTCTGAGCTCATGAAGTCACAGATCTTCATTTGTCCTCCCACCAGTCCTAGGGAACGACCCTTCTCCTTGCTGTGTCTCCTGATTTGACTTCTCCAGGTACTCATATTAGTCTACTCAGACAATATTTGTCCTTTTTGTCCCTGACTTATCTCACTTTAGCATGGTGTTGTTGGGGGCTCCTTCATGTTGTATCAGGTGTCAGGAATGTCTTCCTTTGGAAGGATGGATAATATCACATTGTGTGCAGGGTTGGTGCTGCTCCCTGTGGTGGTGCCATCCCTTGGAGTGTCAGTTCCAGTCCCAGCTGCTCCATTTCTAGCCCAGCTCCCTGCTACATGTGCCAGGAAAAGCAGTGTAAAATTCTGCCTGAACACTTGGGCTCCTGCCACTTGTGTGGAACACTGGATGAAGCTCTCAGCTCCCGGCTTTGCCCTTCCCGACCAAGGATGTTGCAACAACTAGAGGAGTGAACCAGTACCTGAAAGGTTTCTTTCTGTCCCTGCTTCTCATTGTAACTCTGACTTTCAAATAAATAAGATATATTTAAAAGTATTTCTTTGTATGCACAGATCATATTTTGTGTATTATTTAGTCTGTTGATGAACATTCAGGTAATTTCTTTTTTTTTTTTTGGCTGTTACGATTTATGCTTCTATGAACTTCGCTGGACAAATATCTGTTCTAGTCCTTCTTTTCAACCTTTTCGGGCTTATCCCCAGAGTGGAGTTGAAGACTCGTTGGCTTTCTGTTTTTAATCATCATCTTCCCAAGCTGGCTTTGTTTGTTTCAGATAAATTGTTGGCTTCCAATCAGAATCATCTCAAATCCATCTCAAGACTGTGCTGAAAGGGATGGTATTTAAGCTAATGGATGTTCAACAGAGAAAAAAAAATACGGAGAAAGTTGTAAAGTTCCTGAAGCTGGAGTGCTCTGCGCCTTTAATGAAGACTTTGGCTGAGAAAATGCAGGTGTGTCACTATCAAACAACCCAGGCACGTTGCAGACTGATTCTGACAGGAGATGATGGTTTCCTGTCTGAGCTCATGGCTGGGATGCCTCCGAGCTATGGTGCCCCTTGGAGTTCAGCCCTCTGGATACTGGGAGGTTGTGACAGATCCTGGGAGGAAACGACTTCAACTTTGCAGAGGCCTCGTGGGATCCTGTCTACCTTTGATGATGCTCAGCTCTGTAGCTCTTCCTTCCTTGTCTCCAGGAACACAGCATCCCCTCAGAGGCCAAGAAGTTTCAGGAAGGACACACACTACATTCTTTGAGTTCCAGGCTGATGTTTTGCTCCCAAGAGGAATTTAATTCCCTGAGTCAGGAGACTGAGTTCATCACAGTACTGGGAGTGATGATCATCAAATAAGGTAAAAAAAAAAAAAAAATTAGTTCATCCTGACTATGGAAGCCATGTTCAAATTGATTCTAAACTTCCTATCACAAAACTGGTCAGTCTTGTAACACAAGAGGAAGGTTTGCAGGAGGTGAACTAAGTCTGGGGTTGAGAGGAGCAGCTCAGAACACCTTCTCACTCTTCATTCTCATCTCCAGTCTACAACTTGTGTTTGCACCTGTGGCCAGAATGGTCATCTGGTCACTCAAACAACATCTACCCATTGTGTGTTTAGAGATGTTGGATTCCAGAGGTTGAAAAGATAGACTCCAGCCCTGCTCTGGCAGGTGTAATAGATCTTAAATATGCCACTTGCTTGGTTAGAAGGACTTCCTAAGCTTATTGACTAGGCCATCTCCAGAAGGATCCTAGGAGTGGCAGTTGGCGAGCACTCCGGATGACTTAGACACTAGTGTTGAGGAAGCCTGTCCCAAGAGGACGGAACCTGGGGCTACTGGGTTGGATCTAAAGGTGCTTAACAGACCACTGCATCAATCCCCTGGATTCTTTTTGTGATTCCCCCACTCCCATGTCCCTGGTTTCAGCCACATGTACCTGCAGTTGACCATATTTGAAGCAATCCAGATCCAACCCCTCCCAACTAATAATATTTCAGATGTTTAGATTGGTTATATCTTGAAGGATACAGCGATTTAGAAAGATGTGCTAATATGGATACATATAAAAATACAGGTGAGTGTATGCATGCAAGCCTATGGACATAGACACATACATATGACTTCAAATCTTTTTCACCAAAATAAACTGATATTTTAATTTCATGTCCATGGACTTTTGGATTTATCTTTTACAGAAGTTAATTTTTTTCTTCCCTGTGTGGATCAAGCCAATACAACAGTTATTTCCCACTGACACAGATGAATCATAAGGACACTGAGGAGTTTGCACTCCTGCCAAGACAAGCACTACACCCCATAGGCCTCCCCTTACATTCTGTGCCAAGCAGGTCTGCATCAGCAGATCTGCTGCTGTGCCATCAGTGATCTGTGACTGCCTTGCTGGGTGGATTCCATAGCACCTCATGCAGGACAGAAAATCATTGTGACAATCATGGCAGGTCAAGTCCATCATGTGGATGCTTCCTGTGTTAGGATGTTTAAGTGGAGGATCTGCTTGAGATGGGCTCTGCCCTCTCACACCTCTCAGACTGCAGAGTGGAAAAAGCCAGCAAAAGCCACGCACACTATGATCCCGTTCCCATGACAATCTCATAGAGAGAGAAAGCGAGGAAGCAGGTGGGTGGTTGCCAGAGTCTGGGGTCTGGGGAGTAGCAGCAGAAGTTATTTTGATCAGGGTAACCAAAGTTGTCAAGTCACATGGGGGCAGAGGGGGACAGTTTTGTGACTATGCCAAAAGTCACTAAACCACATCTTTCAAAAGGCTGAATTTTATATGATAATGAATTATATCTCAATTTAAAAAATCATGAAATTACTCAAATGCTACTTAAAAAAAATAGACAGTTGTTCAGCAAGCCTGCCTGAGATCCAATATCCCAAGGACATAACCGCCACCAGTTATGTGCAACCCAGAATGCAGAGAAAACACTCCCAGTTAGAAGCACCTTCTGATTGTACGGAAGTCGCAGGTTCACACCCTCCTCCGAAGAATAAAGGTGAAGGTAGAAAATAAGCTCAAACACATGAAAAAAGGAGACTATCAAAGGAAGAGATTTTATGCCGACGATCTCAGTGTAATTGTTCATTCTCTCTTCCTCCCTTCTTCAAGTTAAAGGCTTGGGCAGTAAGTTGTTGGGTCATCCTAGCTAACAGCTGGAGGGGAAACAGCTGTGTACTGTACAATGCTACATGCTCAGAAAACAAAAGTAACTCGCTGACCACCTTCTGTTTGTCCCTGTGTTCTCCCACGTGGAGTTCAGCAGTTGCATCATAAAAACCCAATGTCAGAAAGGCTTCAGTGGAGCCCCTTCCACATTGGCAGGTGTCTGACACCTGTCTCCAAGGGGAGGAGTTTCCCACACCTGCACCTGCACCTGGACGCTGCCTCTGGGATGAACGCAGCTGCACCTGTCCCCTACCCATCTGCACAGCTTCAGCTCTGCTGGGCAGACGATTCTTGCAGCCTACTCTACTTGTGGTTCCCCTTGACCGTCACGGAGGACAGCCGTCCTCTGCACCGAGACCTCCTGGAGCTCTGAAATACTTTTTTCTTCAGGATGCTGCTTCTCTCCTTTCTCATTCTTCTAGAGTCTCTGGCTGGGAGTCAGTTCAGTCCCCGGCTACCACTCCGCTGCCATGATGACCCTCTGTTCTCAGGCCCTGTGGTGGGATCTACTTTCTTGATCCAGGGTTTCCTCCCTCCTCTTTCCTGGGAGCCCAGTGAACTTGCTGGAGATCTGACAACCACTGCTACCCTGGGATGCCACCTTCCTCAGAGACAGGAGGTCTCCATACTTGGACATGACTCAGGTTTCATATCAAGGAGAAGGGAGGATCAGGACAGATAGGCAAGTAGCTCTTCTGCGGACAGGCATGGCTTACCTCTGCAGCAGGACTGCTGCCTCTGAGGTCCAGGGGCTCTGAAACCCATTTCTTATTGCGCTTAGTGTCTCCTTCAGTTGACCAGGAACTCCTGGAGGTCAGGGACGTATCCTTCCCACACCCACATTCTATCAGACAGCTTGGCTTGTGAAAATGCTACGGAATCCTTGTTGAATCCATGGATTTATTGTCCTTTAACTACTCAATTCCTCCAGCTCTGGATTTACTAACCAGTAACAAAAATGGTTTCAACTTCGGTGGAAGCTCTGTTTAACTGCTGAAAGAGAAGACGGTTTGATTTCATGGCTGGTTTTAATTCCCAGAATTTACCAGGTTTCTCCTAGCACCTTTGGTTAAATGGAAGGGAAATCCAAAGTGCAGTGTGTCAGGTCTACCCCCTGATTTTAGTCAAAAGGCCAAGAAGTGGTGTGCTTGGTCTAAAGAAGTGAACTTAGTCCTATTTCTAGGGTGAAAAAATGAGGGGTTTAATACCATACCTCACTGAACACCAAGATTTGTCTAAAGGCTGTGGCTATTTTCCTCTGCTTGACCTGGAGATGCCTAGCCAAAGTGAAAAGTTCAATTTGGAGCATGCAACCATCTTCCCTTGTGTATGGTGGAGACACTCTGAGATCCCCACTACATGCCTGACTCCATGGATTAACACCAAGCCTTCTGTGTTCTCTTGTCCTACACTCACGCCCATATATCTGTGATAATTGTAATGGACAAATTCATCACAGTTAGAAATTAATAGTAACAGCTTTTTTTAAAATAAAAAAGAGCACTATAATAAATGTGTGTGTGTTTTTAAGGATTTTACTTATTTTTATTGCAAAATTAGACAGAGAGGAGGAGAGACAGAAAGATCTTCCTTCTGATGATTCACTTCCCAAACGGCCACAATGGCCAGAGCTGAGCCAAGCAAAAGTCAGCAGCTAGGAGCCTCTCCCGGGTCTCCCACACAGATGCAGGATCCCAAGACTTTGGGCCGTCCTCAACTGCTTTCCCAGGCCACAAGCAGGGAGCTGAATGGGAAGTGGGGCCGCCGGGATTAGAACCGGCGCCCATATGGGATCCTGGGCGCATTCAAGGTGAGGACTTTAGCCACTAGGCTGTTGTGTAGGGCCCATAAATGTGGTTTTAAAAGTCAAAGCAAATATCATTTTTACACCAGAGTTGACTATGGGTGTGAAATTGGTAAACAGAATCATAAACCTCTGAACAGCTGACCAGTGACAGCCATCCAGAAACAAAGGCAGCATGCTCATTTTACGTTTTCTGGGAGAAGAAAACTGTTGAGCTTTCTTTTTGCTTTTGGCAGTGGGGAAGGAAGGCCTATGAAGCTGACTAGTGCCCACACAAAGGATGGGGAGATGGGGGTAGTGGACATAGATGGCATCTGCTACCTGTCATGCCCACCTCGCATAAACAGTGCAATGTGGACTACCCCACCTCCTCACCTCTGGGCACAGGAGTTGCAAACGGCAGCTGAACCAGTTATTGTCCTCCGGTGTTACCAACAGGAAAGAAGAAGTTATGAACGAGAAAAACAGGGAACCAGAGGGTTTTTTTTTTCCATGTGAAGGAAAGCCAATTACATTGACTGGATTGTTTACACAATGCTTTCACTTCCAGTCTTCTGTCAGTCTACCTTGGCCCTTGACTTTGAAGTGTTTCCTTTAAGCCGCAGAGTTGAGTAGCAATCTGTCAGCCTGTGTTCATTGATTATGTAGTCAGACCACTCACATGTAAAGTAATTGTTGCTACTCCAGGACCTGACTCCCTCTTTGTCATTTGACTTCTATTTGTTTCCTTTCATTCTCCTGGCTGTTTTGTTCTGCTAACCTTCCTGAAAGTGAACCGAACATATCTTAGGATTCCACCTGATTTTCAGTTTGTTTTCAGAGAGGGACATATTTGGCTAGTGGTGATAATAAGAACGTTGTTTTTCCTGCTTTCAGATGTCATCAGATGATATAATTTTTTGTTTCTGTCATCAAATGTGACTAATAAAATTTGTAAGAGGGCTGGTCTACCCTGTCCATCCGTTTCTCAGATTTTCGTAAGAGGGCTGGTCTACCCCGTCCATCCATTTCTCAGATTCTTTCCTGGCCTCTAGCTCTTTCCTAATGCTGAGAGATCTCCTTTGATCTTTACTCTCCGAAGATTTCTCTGTAGCCGGTCTTTGAACCAGTGAAAATTCTGTTTTTCCTCATCCCAGGCAGTTTTTATTTCTCCTTCTTCCCGAAGGATATTTTCAGTGGATGCAAAATTGTACTTGACAGTTCTTTTCTCTCAGCACTTGCAGAATGCAGTGCCATTTCCTCTGACCTCTGAGGCTTAGACGAGAAGCCTGTTTTCATTCACCCTGGCACGTCACTACAAGGAAGACACCTTTTCTGTGTGTATCTGTTTGAAAACTTTTTTCTAACGCGGTTTGCTTTTCCATTTTTAAAAATCCAATTAGGACGCATCTTGGTGTCAGGCACCTCAGGTTTATTATATCTGGGATTTATTCAGCTTCTTGAATCTGGAGATTGGTGTCTTTGCACAGATTTTGGAACTTTGACTCTTGTTCGAAAACTTTTATGTGACTCCATTTTTTTCAACTCCATTTTCTCTCTCTGTTGGGATGTCAGTGATGTAATTGCTGAATCTTCAATTATTGCCTGACAAATCCCTGAGGCTCTGTTCATTGTAATTATGTTAGTTTGCTTTTCTCCCTATTGTTTAGATTGGGAAGATTTTATTGCCATGTTCTGTTTACTGAGTGTGCTTTCTGTTCTATCCACTCCAGCATGCAGTCCATCTATCATGTTTTTATTTCTGTTATTGTATTTTCCGTTATGTATTTTCCTTCTGGTTTTTCTTTCATGTGTTTCAAGAGTCACATGAAAGCATTTCTGTGACAGTTATTTTGAAATCCTTAATGCTAACGTCTTATTCATCTTGGTATTGCCATCAGTTGATTGTCTTCCCCCTCATTTACCTCGTGATTTTTGGGGGAGACTCTCAGTAAGACAGGTAGTTTTCAAGTTGTATTCTCCACATTTTGTTTATTATACTAGGAAACTCGAACTGCTACTAAAATCTTTTCTTTTGGCTGGCACTCTGTTCAGATGTAGCATGTGGACAAGTCTACTTTTGAGTTACGGCTCTCCAACGGGGAGAGTAATTTACAGAACACCTCTGTATTATTTTAGCCTTCCCAGGCCACGCTGTCCTCCATAGTAGAGCCTCCTAAGACTCTCTGCCTCTCTTTGTATCTCTCAGGTGCTCCAGGGCTGGTGAGAAAGGATGCCCTCTTGGCCACTTAGATGGGACATGATTCTCAATAAACATGTATTTGGAGGGAACTGAGCCCTTCTGATAGTCTCAGAGAGATTTTGATTCTATAGAGGGGAGGAAAGAGTCCGGGGAGCTGCCTTCCATTGCTGGGTTGCAGGTTGGGAAACCCTGGCTCTGGGTACTTCTTCTCATCTGCTGGTTGGGGAGAATGTACAGGATGCCCCTTGGCTGTGCTCTTTCTTCAGCTTGTCTTTATTATTATTATTTTTTTAATGCCATCTTCCAGAGGACACATACAATGGTGTGTGTGTGTGTGTACAGATGTTCTACAACTAACGATGGCTTGACTTATTTTTTTATATTTTTTATTTTATAATGTTGGAAAAGGATACTCCCCCACCATTCTGGTTTTCACTTTCAGTATAGTGTTCAATAAATCACATGTGACATCCAGCACTTTATTATAAAGTGGGTTTTGTGTTGTTAGATGATTTTATCCAACTATAGGCAAAGGTGAGTGTTGTGATTGTGTTTCAGGTAGGCTAGGCCAAACTAGGATGTTTGTTAAGCTAGGTATATGAGAAGTGTTTTCAACATGACATTTTCAACTTATGATGGATGTACTGTGATATCACCCTGTTCCAAGTTGAGAAGCATCTGTTCAGAGAAGAATGCAAGTGAGAGAGATTTGATTGGCACATGGAGTTGGGGATGCTTTGGGAATCCCAAATCAATTGGGGTAGACTGGAGACTTTAAAAAGAGTTTCAATTTAGTTCCAAGGGGATCCTGCTCTCAGACTTCCTCCTCCCTTGGGGACCTTGGGCTTTCTTTTCCTTAAGACCTACAACTGATTGAATGAGAGCCACCATGCAAAGTCTACCAATCCAAATTCAACCTTACCCCCAAAACCACCTCCAGGGAAGTACCCAGAATAAAGTTTGACTCAACATTTGCATCCAACCAAGCTGATAAATGGAATTAACCATTGTAGCTGTCTTTTTTGTCCTTCTCTGAAGTTATGGTTGTGTTTGACAGGACATAGCAGGCAAAATCAGGCCACACTCCTTTGGCTAGACTGGGACCTCAAATATAAGAAAACAAAGCTGTGGTGAGAGACAACGGAGTTGACCCAGACAGAAGCAGGGATGAGAGTGCAAAAGCATGTGGTTTTTGGTTCTGAGCTGCCCTTTAGCCTAATGCAAATGCGATCTTATAGTCTTCCCTTGGATCTGACCAATCCATAAAGCCCCTTTTGTGAATTTGACCGGGGGATTTTTTTTCTCTTGGAATAGACTAAAGAGCCTGGGTGGGATGACTGATACAAAAACTTCTGGCCAGTCTGAGGCTTAGCTGTCCTTGAAATGGGTTCCTCTGAGCTGCATTCCCAGCCCAGCTCAACCCTGCTCAGATCCAGGGCTTTTCCTCAAAGCAGGAGTGGGCATTATGTCAGAGGTCAGCGGTGAGGATCCATCTTGATGAGGAAGTCAGAGACAGCATCAGGAGGTAACAATCAAGACCATGCCAAGATATCGCCACATAATAACAAGGCAGGAAGCGCCACATTCCTGGGTATGGTGGCTTCCTTAAACGCCTGTCTGGCTCTCAATATGGCAAGTTTATGGACAGACTCAAATATCCTCCATGCCCCAACTCCCAGCTTTTATTTCTGTGCAGCCTCATTGAGTGCACCGTTAAGAATTTCAAAATATCCTCTCAGCTTTGAATCTCAGAGCTATTGGATTTCCTGTGACTCCAGAACCAATATTGGTGGTTCCACGCAGAAGCAAAATCAGCCGTTGAGTACATGAGAACATTGCTTCAGACCCACGGGCCTCTTACAGCCAGACTTGCTTCCCAAGGAAGTGGAAGCCCACTTGGCATGGGGATGCTTTCAGGCTGTGCTGGACAATTGAACCTTTACACTTCAGCTTAAAACACCGAAGGGAAAAGGAGAAAAGAAACAGATGTGTTTCTTCAACGGGACAAAAAAAAAAAAAAAAAATAAAAGGAGAGAGAAAAAAAGCACTCCACCATAACCTCAACTTTATTTGCATGTTATACCTTTTATATACTTCATTTTATGAAAACAGTCAAGCCCCAACCACAAGATTTCACAGATAAGGGGGAAAAGCCGAACTGGGCTTAATTCAATATTTCAGAGAAATGTTCCTATGGGCAGTCAGCAAGCGGCATCCCGGCCAGACTGAACCTGCTGACGACTCTGAAAAATGTGACTCTGATTCTCCCTGGGACACCACATCTCATAACACACCGTGTGTGAGGGGGTTGTAATTACAAAATGTTTGCATTAAGGAATGGGGTGCCTCAATACAGATGTTCCTCGTTGACACTAATTGGACCTGACATGGCTTTGGCCTGCCGTGTAACAGTTGCCGGAACATGCAGCCCACTTGGGCAAGGGTTCTCTGAAGGCCTCTGTTTCCTATCCCCTTTATTAGTGGGGTGGGGGAGAGGAGCGGGCAAGGACGGTACATGAGCCCTGGGCCCTCGCCTGTCCCTGAGCTTGGAGAGGAATGCCTTGCAGCCAGCCTGGAGGGGTACCCTTCTCAGGGGCTTTCTCTCAGTTCTTTCCATTTTTATTTATTGTCAGAAGGGTCTCACCCGGTTATCCCCAGCTCGGCAAATGAAGACTGAGTGAAAGTACCATTGGTTTTTTTATGCTACTTCTTAATGTATCCAAGATGTGCCGTTGCCCTGCAAATGCGCACAAAGAAAGCTTGCCTCTCGCTTTCCATTAACTTCCCTTTGCCAGGGAGACACAGAGTCACCTTCAAGTGTAAAAGGTCAATGGACTTGCGACACACACTGATGGCCCTCCTCCGATGCCAAAATTGTGCTGCAAGCAGCAAACGAAAACCAACACATTTGGACAATCTATTGTTGGTGTATTCATGCTTGTTTCCTGTTATTAGCAAGGGAGAGATGAGGTCTGGTTTGAGAATCTCTTCTGCCTCAGGCAATGTTCAAAGGCCTTTTCAGTTAGAGTAGTGAGAGCAGGTGTTGAAGTGATGGGCTCTTGGAGGTGGACTTCAGCCTAGTGGTTAAGATATGTTCGTTTCACATTGGAGGGTATGAGTTTGAATTCTGCTCCAGCTCCTAATTGCAGCTTCCTGCTAAATATAGACCAAGGGAGGCAGTGGGGATGGTTCAGGTACTTGGGTTCTTGCCAGCTTAATGGAGTTTCCTAGCTCTTGTCCTTGAACCTGGGCCACCTGGCAATTAAAGACACTTGAAGAATGGTCTGGCAGAAAGCACCCCTCCTCTCGTCTCTCCCGCGTCTTAGATCAATTTAAAACATTTTCAGAGGGAGGTGTTGTCATGCAGGTGCCAATCCTCCCCCTGGGATACCTGTGTCTTATTTCCAAATGCCTAGTTTGAATACTGGCTATTCTGCTTCCAATCCGACGTCCTACCAACACACATCTGTGAAGGCAACAATGTGTTTCAAGTGCTTGAGTCCTTTTCACCCACTTGGGAAATCCAGTTGGTGCTTCCGCCTTCCACTTTTGGTCTGGTCAAGTCCTGTCTGTCGCAAGCATTCCAGCAGGTGGAGGTTATCTTTGTCTCTCCCCTTCTCTCTGTCACTCTGCTTTTCAAATCAATCTAAATATGTCTAAATATTTTCAGCAGGGTAGATTCTGGTGAAGAGTATGCCATTTAACACTCAGGTTATGGGAAGTGAGCCATGGGACTCCCAGTTTCCTCACTTGCGGAAGGGTTTTTAACAGGACATAGCTGTCAAGGGTCTGAGACAGCATTGATATGAGTTAATATATCTGAAGTCTTCACTGACATTTTTGCCAGAGCACATGTAAGTACAGTGAAAATTCAGCATTAAAATCCATTCCAGAAACATACTTAGAGGTGTAACTCAATGTGTTTGCTTCTGTGTGTACCTAAGGATACAAAGGACATAGGATACAAACGACTTTCAAAAAGTTCACGGAAAATGTATGTTGTGAAAAAAACCCACACATGGATTGCAGAGTTTCTCTTCATCTGAACAAGCAAATTTTGAAATTGCATGTTTCACAAGCATGTTAAAATACTCTCATGCATATGATGTATCTTTCTAAGTATGTGAGCATATGTGTGTGTCAGTATAGCTTTCTAAACAGCTGAGCCTTACTCTGGTTGAGCAAGATATCATTGCCTATTTGCTTCTGCAAAATGAATGGATTAGTACAGAGGCTCTGTTCAAGATAACATGAAACCACATGTTTAAAAAAAGATTTATCTCCTTGAAAGGCAGAATTACAGAGAGCAGAGAGAGAGAGAGAGAGAGAGAGAGAGAGAGGGAGATTCCATCCTCTGATTCACTCCCCAAATGGCCAGAATATCTAGGGTTGAACTGGTCTTGGAGGTGAGAGTTTCTTCTGAGTCTCTTACATGGGTATAGAAGTCTGAGGACTTGGGCCATCTGCCACTATTTCCCAGGTACCTTAGCAGGAAACTGGACCAGAACTAGAACAGCCGGGACTTGAACTAGCACCCATATGAAATACCAGCATCTCTGGTGGTGGCTTTATCCATTGTGCCACAGTGTGGGTTCGAAATCACACTTTTACGAAGCAGGGAGAGAGAAAGGTTACAGTAAAAGTAATATGAATGAAAAATAGGCTACAGGAGATGTGATTAGGCCTCGATTTCTCTCCCAAATCTGTCTTGAATTCCTTCCTTCCTTACAGGTCAGCCCTGTGACTGCTCTGTTCTGCTTAACAGCCTATCTGTTGCTGGGTAAAACCCTAGTCTAGTTTTAATGATATATAGCCTTGTGGGCCGTCGTGTATCTGGGCCACAGTCCACAGTCTGGGCAGTGCTCAGTGGGGATCCTTTGTAGCGATTCAGAGACAGCTAGGGCTTGCACAGATGACCTTTCTGGACTATTTGTCACCCTCCTCCCCCTACTCCTGCTTAAGCTAAACAAGTACATACAAGGGCACTTTCAAATGATGTGCATTTCCATGAACATTTTGAAAATCCACCAGATTTCAACAGACCTACTGTGTGGATAACATTGCGCTGGTCTTTATTTAGAGAAATGAAGGGTAAGATAAATCCCTGTCCTCAAGTTGACCGCAGCTCAGAAGAGCAAAAATAAGTCAACAACAGCTGGCAAATTTCAGCACCCTCTAATTAAGGGTCATTTATCCCATGCCAGACCAATTTTCCTTTTTACTCTGCTTCATTATCGTCACCATCATCAAACAATTACTAAATGAGAGACACAGACGATGGAGGAATGGGTGGATGGGTGATCGGATGGGAGAGCGGGGACATGAGTTTCTGTTCTCTCTCTCTCTGTGGATAGGGGATTGCCTGGGAAGGGTGACTAGGTGGGTGAACGGATGAGTGCATGGAAGTATCTCTAAGGAAACAAAATGCTGGTCACTCTGTTCTTTAGGAGCAATCCAAACCCAGAAGAGGAGGCCCAACAAATGTAAAGCCTTACAGAATATAATGTCTGGTGCATTGCTGATAGGATCACCCGCAGCAGGCATGCTCAATTTTACATCTTGAGGCAGGTACATCTGTTACACTACCTTGCTAACACCCTAGATACTTGTGATGTGGTTTGGAAAGTGCTGTGTTGCATATTTATGCAGGAGAATACAGGATGGTGAAATTACCTCTTTTGGAGACCAAAAATTATAGCAATTTCCCATGACACAGGGAGTATTATTCAGTGTTCAAGCAGGAGGTGCATGGCAGAGACTCCTTTAGAAACAAGATGATATCCACGGTGTGCCTGAAGAGAGATTAGGATTGGTGCAGGGCACAGACAGAGGAAAGACTGTGGCAGGCAAAGGGATGAGCCTATGTCTGGGCATTGGGGTGTAGCAAGGGCAATGGATACATGAAGGAAATGGCAAGTTTTCTGGAGGGATTGGAACTAACTGTGCCCAGGTGAGACTGGAGGGAAAATGGACTGGGACTCAAGAACAGCATGGCCGGACTACCTAAAGGTAATGAGAAGATGGTGAAAAGTTTGAAAGTAAAGGTTGGAGGGTAAGTGACACTGGGTCTACACCAGTGCCAGGCACAGCATGCACTAAAGTAGAAAGAAACTGGAGACTGGAGCTCAAATCACCGAGAGGTATTTGATGAGATTGAATTATCTCAATTCAGCGCGTTACTCATTCCACGTCCGCATACCTACAAGACAGAAAATGACTTCACAACTCCGTTAAATTAAGAATGGGTGGGAATGGTCAACTCAATATTTTAAACTGACCCCAAGCTTTGTTTGGCGTAAAGTTAGCAAGATTTTTTGATTTGTGGGTGGTTAAACTTAACCTCATCGAGTCGAGACTTTATTGGCTCTTTGGCAAAACATGATTTCAATTTTTTTTTTTTTTTTTTTTTTGAGAAAAATAGGCCTCATAGCTTTCACATGAAATTGGAGGATTTGTTGGCCATCAAATAGTTCTTGGTAACTTGAGTTTCAGTATTTTTATGTAAAGGAATCAAAAATATTTAAATCAAATTTCCTTTTGAGGAGACATCAACTTTGAAATAATGGGAAAAGTGGATTGGCAGAGTGTGTTAAGGCGTTCAGTGGAGTGAAATTATTTTGGGGAAAAATAGGTATTTTAAGAGGTTCAGAGTAAAAACAAAACATTACAGAGTGCATCTAAGTCTCAATGTGAATGCCAAGAAGTCCAAGCCAGAAACCACTGCTTGCCTTGAATTTCAACATCATTTGAGTCCCAGATGTAAATCTAATGATTTTGTTCTGTCTGGTTGAAACCGATTTTTTTTTTTTCCATCTCTTCACTGTGGTGGGATGTAGCTGTCAGGCAAAAATCCCTTCTGTGGAATCCACAGTAGGCAGCCTCCCTGTAGAGAGTCACCAATTCAGAGAGAAGGTGAAGGAAGAAGAGAAGGGGGGAGGAGACGATGGAGAGGTTGGAAGGCAGTGGATCTTATTGTGCATGATTGAGCAACTGCACGTACATTCATTCAAAGTTGAGCATAGGAAAGTCCTAACTGAAGGACTCACAGTTCAATAGGATGTGAAACAGACTCCTAGACAAGGTGGAAATTTTACAGAGAACAGACATGAAAACCTGCCACTCCCTGAATCTTCTGCAGTGTATGGATGTCATTGCAATTCCCAAAATCTGCTTATCCAGATTGATTTCATCACCGACGTCTCATTCCAGCCGCAATCTCATAGAATTAACTGATAATTGACGTGAACTTAATAGTGGTGAAGTATTTGGAACGGTGATCTGGCAGCCTAGAAAAATAATTAATCATCATTGTATTATTAATAGTACATTTTTATGTCAAACAAAAAAAGAACCAGTTAATTAGAAGCCGATTTCCTTAGGCTCTCTGGCCTCTTGCGAAGGTACCAAGCACTGTGGAAGAATAGCTCTGCTTGACAAAAGGAGGTCTAGCTCTTGGATGTTGCTGCTTCCCTTTAGCAAAGTTCTAAACAGAAAATCCTGGTCTTAAAAGTGACAGGTTTGCGATCGTTGTGTAACTCTTACTTGAAAAAAAAAATCTATCCGTCTTGTTTATTATCACGGTGATTCTATTATTGCTACTATCACCCAGGAATAATAAAGATCAAAAATCATATTTTCTGGACACACTCATTATTTCCACAAATCTCTTCCCTTCTAGGTGAGCAATATTGTTCAACTACTTCCACAACTACAATCTATGATCCTGGAGACAGGACCTTCGTCTTCATTTTCTGTTGCTTCATTTTCAGCTAGGCTAAGTTCTACATATCTGCAGTGTTAAAAACATATGCCTGTCAAACCAGTTGAGAGAATGAAGGTTTAGACACGTTTCTTAGCTGGCCCGCTCATGCCAACCTGAAAAGGCTGTGTCCAGGGCAGTTGTTTGGCCAGCTCTTAACAGAGGGTAGTGACTCAATCTCCAGTTCCAGATGTCCCTTCCCTCACTGCTCCAGGGCTGGCAGGGCAAGGACAAGAGAAAACAGAGGAGGTAAAAGTGAAGCTCTAATTATCTTGAAATAAGTCGTCAAACAAGAGAATAGATGGTGATTATCCTCAAATAAGAGGTCTCCTCTTCAGGCCTCTAATTTGCAGGGGCCCATAACATAATCTGGTTTCTTCCAGGTCCTTGAAAAGATTCTTTGTTCACCTAGGGTGACATAACCCCAAGGGAAAGGCACAAAGGAATGAACAGAAGCCATTATGAATCAAATAGCTGAAACAGGGGAGAAGGACAGAATGGTGCCTCTGCATTTAACTCCAGGTATCATGCCGCCTGATGCACAGGAGTTCTCAGAGCCAGGCTGTCATCTCAGAGATGGGGTAGGGGACAGCATTGATTCCTCCCTGGAGCCAGGATACCTACCCACACACCTTCCTGGTGTTGGTTGCCCTAGGGTTGGCTCATGACAGGCAGGGAACAGAGAGCGTGATGGGAAAAACACAGCTCCAACCACCCAGTGGAAACACATTTTTTTGGCACGTAAAGTAATTTGAGGCTGTAGGGACAGATAGGACTGGTTCCTTCAGTCTTGTCTCTGTTGGCCTGTGACTTTAGATAAGGTACAAACCTCTCAGTGCTTCAACTTCCCGCTGTTTTTCAAGCAGAGAGACCAAAGAACCATTTTCATCGTGGAGTCAAGAGCCTCCACACAGCACCTACACAGGGGCAACTTTAAAACGCTCATGAAAAAAAAAAATGGAATTAAAAACATACACTATTTCTGATGAAGAAAAAACACACACACTTGGTTTTTTTTCTTCAAAATGATGCATTTTCCGTGAGCCTTTGGAAGATAGAGGTGGGCAATTACAGCTGTCCAGAAACCAACTCAACATTTCCCTGACTGCTGAAGAAGCCCACATGGGAGAGAAGAAGAAAAGGGACTCCCAATTGCTTCTCAGGCAGAAAGATTCTTATGGAACATGGGAAATCTTTGGACTCATTTTAAGAAAAGCTTTTCGAGCTCCACCCATTGGAAACCAAATAATAGGCCATGTTTAGAGAGTGTAATTCGAGGACACGAAGACTTGCAGGCCAGAGACTAAGAATTACGAGGAGTTACAGAGGTTTGGAAGGCAGGTAGCTGCAAGTTCCAAGCTGAGCTCTAGACTCAACCAGTTCTGCCTGGTTGGGCAAGAGAATGTGCCTCTGTGAGCTTCAATTTTCTCATCAGTAGGATGTGAATGTTGATTTGATAATGATCAAACAAGACAATAGCTGTCAAATTCCAACAGTCGCTCCTGCAAAATAAGTAACCAATTGCTGAGGGTTTCCTGCTATAAAATATACACAGTGTAAATCTAAATCCGAATCAAGTCTTGTTTAACAAGGAGTAGGAGCACACGGGCTGCCTGCTTGATGACAAGCCTGTATCCTATTTGTCTTTCCAGTGCAAGGACTAGTACATAGCAGGAGATTAGTAGATATTCTCCCAGCCAACTGGAGGCTTTCCCTGGAACTCAGTCTTAGCCATCTTTTCCTGGATAGCATCTCCATCTTGTAGTGAGGTAGCAGTCTTTACAAATACTCTTTAGTTTTGAATAGCTTTAATTCAATGATGTGACTGAACTGTAGGTGGATGGGGGCTCAAAGCTATGGTAGGCCTACTATAAAATCAACACTGGAGTGTCTCGGGTCCGAACTTCTAAACAGAGAACAATTTATGTTTTCCTGAAACTCAGATATCAGTGCTGATAGTACTGATAGTAACTATGCATTTTTTTTAAGATTTATTTATTTTGGTGCTTGGTGCAGTAGCCTAGTGACTAAAATCCTCACCTCACATACATCAGAATCCCATGTGGGTGCTGGTTCTAATCCTTACAGCCCCACTTCCAATTCAGCTCCCTGCTTGTGGCCTGGGAAAGCAGCCGAGGACAGCCCAAAGCCTTGGGATCCTGTACCTGTGTGGGAGTCCCAGAAAAAGCTCCTGGCTCCTGGCTTTGGATCGGCTCAGTTCCAGTCATTGTGGCTGCTTGGGGAGTGAATCAATGGACGGAAGATTCTTTTTCTCTGTCTCTCCTTCTCTCTGTATATCTGACTTTCCAATAAAAATAAAATAAAATCACATTTATAGAGAGAAGGAGAGACAGAGAAGAAGATCTTCCATCCACTGGTTCACTTTCCAAGTGGCCTCAATGGCTGAGCTGAGTGATCTGAAATCAGGAGCCAGCAGCTTCTTCCAGGTCCCACATGAGTGTAGGATCCAAAGGCTTTGGGCCTTCCTCTACTGAGTCCCCAGCTGCAAGCCAGGAGCTGGAAGGGAAGTGGAGTAGCTGGGACACAATCCGGCCCCCATATGACATCCCAGCACTTGGAAGACAAGGATATAGCCACTGAGCCATCATGCTAGGCCCAATCACTAGATTATAAATGGAGTCTACTAGATCTCAATTCTTTATGAATTTCTCCAGAAGAAATGGGTATTATTAACCCAAGCAAGGAATGGGGGAGGCAGTACATGAGAAGATCTGCTCGAACTTTGCAAAATGTTAATCAACTTAGCTGTATCTAAACTCCCAAGTCAAGTTACCTTAATGCTCACCTTTCCCTTTCTGACTGTCATCTGCCCAGTTCCCTACCTACAGCTGTGATGTGCAAATCTGGTAGCATCTCCCATCACACTTATTGGCAAACTCCAGTCTGACATTTGAGAATGTGTCATAGCTTACACAAAAGCAGGTGTGGAATGTTGAAACCAATGTAGAAATTCATTTGGTAAACACCTGGGTGGTCTTTCCCAGAGATAAATGATAATGGCCTCACCCTCCTTTTCTAGCTATACGCATAGCTGGCATGCATCCTAAATGCTCACAGAATTCAAACTCTGTTGCTCTGGGTTCTCCAGGAAGCTCAACGCATAGGTGGACTGTGCGCAATCCATATGAATCACAAAGCACCTGCCGAGGGGCTTAACGTTACTGAGTATCAGTAATAGAAAAAGATGGGGAGTGAAGCCTACCTCTTGACATTGTAGAAAGTGTTGTGCTGGGAGAAAAATACATGGAGAGCACTGGAGACAACTGTAGACTCTGTCTTGGTGTCCAACGAAATCCCTTCCCACCACTTTTCCTTTCATTGGTCTTTGGGCACTTAAAATTTCAAATCACCCCCTTGTTAAAAACCCTCCAGGAAACCTATTGCCTTCGAGATTGAGGGTGAATTCCATAGGCTGGTTCATAAAACTAACTGCGTGATCAGTCTCAGCCCTACCCCCCAATCTTTTCTCTGGAAATCCACTCTCTTTTGGCTTCCCAGCCCCTCACTCTCGTATGAACACTATTACCTCCTGTCTCCCCATCCCATTGCCTCATTACTTATTCCTGTAATGACTTGCTAATCACTTGATGAGTTTGTCATCAGACCAGGGACAGTCTTCATTTCCTTGTTTGAGTTTCGGCATCCAGGTAAGGGTCAAGTTCATGGAAGGTGCTCAACAAATATTTGTTACAGTCAGGAATGAAATGTGATCCTGGACAGGCTATTTAACCTCTTCTCTGAATCTGGATTTCTTCATTTGCAAAACCAGGGTAGTTGGGGAGTAACGCACCCAGTCCGCATCTGACGTGTGACAGATTCTTAGCCATGCCAGATTGTCCCCGATTCTGTTTCCTTCCTTTTTTCCCCAGTTGGAAGACCACTCCTATCTCACATAGGAGTCCCAAGGAAGATCAAACCAAACAGGAGACGATGGGATTCCGATACAAGAGGTGTAAATAGTGCTTTCTGGAGTTGGTTTAGTCCTGTTGGGAGCAAACTATTATTGGCATCTTTTGGGTTATTTCCCACATTTACCAAAAAATAATTTTTATAATTGAAAACCATGTATACATAAAACTGAGCAGTTTAACCATCTTTGATGTTTAATGACATGATGTATTCACATGGTTGTGTGATCATTCCTATTATCCACCTCTAGAACTTTCTTCTTCCCCAACTGAAACTCTGCCTACATTAAACAATTGCTCCCCATGCTCTGCCCCTGGAGACCATGGAGCTGCTTTTTCCACTGATGATTTTGCCTGCCCAAGGCCACTCATTTAAGTAGAATGGCACAACATGTACCCTTATGTCTGCCTACTTCAACTTAGTACAATGTCCTCAACTTTCACCCACAGTGTAATTTGTACCAAAATGTTCTCCATGGTCTGTGTATGGTAATTTTGCTTATCCATTCATGCACTGATGGCCGCCTGACTTACTGCTGTCCTTGGTTATCATGGATAACGGTACTAAGAGTATGGTTGTACCAACATGTTTTTAATCCTGCCTTCTTCAGGGTCTAGACCCAAAGTCGAATTATCAGCTCACTAAGAAAGTCTGTGTTTAATTTTTTCGATGAACTTCCATCTCTTTTCCTCAACAAATGTGCAATTTTACACTCTCAAAGGACATATGCCATGTTTCTACTTTGTCCACATCTTTTCCAATGCTTGCTACTCTCCCTTTTTTCATAGCCATCCTCACCAATTTTTCTTTAGTTTCAAAGCAGCCCTCAAAACACCATGTGTCTTCACCCAGCCTGCACAGACTTACTTCTAAAGAAGTTGAGTAAATAGAGTGGAAACCAACAAAAAGTCTTTCTCCTGGGGGAGCTGGTACTCTACTTCTGGAAAGAAAGCAAGCAAATCTGAACGAAGAAGATATCAGAGGGTGCTGTGCTTATTCTACCAAAACAAAAATGCTGAAACTTAGAATGGAGAGAACTGAGTGATTATGGGGGAAGTGGAGAGAAGGTATTGTCTCAGATTTCTTTGAGAAGCTGATTTTTAGCTCTCATGGAGAACGGAGGAAATGAAGGCTTAGCCAAGGTGTGTGATTTGGTACCTTTTGGCAGCCAGAAAGGGAATTCAGCATCAGCTGTGCCTTTGAGACAACTCATTGAGCTGCATATTTATGGTTTGTGTAATTATCTCTCTGTGTATTATTCTTTCAGAAAAAGTTGAAAAAGAAATTACAGTCTGCCCAAGTTCTGAATCTGCCATCTCTAGTGGATACCACACTGACTTCTGTCACTTCAGAATCATTGAGGAATTGAAGGAAGTTTCAGGTCCAAATGGCCTGGAAACCCTGGAGACTCAATGGACATCCTCCTGGCAGGGATCCATGGACAGAATAGCATTGAGCTGAGCTGCTCCATTCACGTCTCTGCTGGGCTGGACCCAGGGTGCAACTCCTCATCATCTCACTCTACTGCATAACTGCAGAGCCCTGCTGCAAAGGAAATAGTTTTCTCCCAGGCCGCTCAGGAGACTGACCAGAGCGAGGAGGATTTTTCTGTCTTGCCAAGCCCACGCTCAGTCATCACTTCTGTGCCAATATCGCTTGGCAGACCCGGGAGGGAGATGCGGTTTCCTGAAGAGATGAATCACTGTTGAATGCTGTGAGGTTGCCAATGGGGTCAGGGCAGTCACTTCGAAGTTGCAATAACGTTTGGAATCTCAAATAAAGGCCTCCTCGTGCTCAGGAAATCGAATGGCTGCCCACAAAGGTGTCTGTAGACAAACTCTCCGCAGGTCACCACGCTGGTCCTGCAATGGGCAAATGACTCTTGCTCTGCACAGCACTTCTGACTGCTGCAAATGATTTACTAGGAGGTCCCCAGGGTTCACATCATGCTGAAAGATTGACACAGCTACTGTGACAGACTTCCAGATAAGATCTCCTGGATGGAGCTGATGCAGGGATGGGGACAAAATATTTAGGACCTTTTCCTCCCTACAGAACTCATTCATTCATTCATTCATTCATTCACTTATTCATTCAATGGTGAAGGTTCATTAGTACTGACTACATGTTAGATACTGAATAAAATACTGTGGAAAAATTCTCATCCTCAAAGGACTCACATCTTCCAATGCCCCTCTTTACCTCTCTCCTATACACAATGTAACAGAGGGAAAGCGTTCCGATGAAGGGAAGGAAGCATTTAGGGCTGAAGACATAGAACACTTGAACAGAGGACACAAGTGGGATGTCTCTACCAATGGAAGATTTGAGAAGATTTTGGGCAATGCCCTGGGCAAAGTCAGCATGATGTGGGATTCAGATGTATTTGGTAGGGAGGGTGCAGGAAGAACACAGATGAGAACAAGTTCAGGACCATTGGGATCCACTCTTCTAAGCTACCAATGAGACACAGGCATTCAGAGACCAGAAGTGACGTGTTGAGATGTGCACTTTAGATTTGCCTAGTGGGTAGATGGATGGGGAGAGAGACTTGAGGCAAAAAGATCAGTGAGAAAACTGATCCACAAGAAGGGCACGAGTTTGAATGGTGGGACATTCTCGATGATGCCAAGATGCGAGAGAAAGGGGAGAGAAAGGTGCAGCGTACTTTGGCATCTGGTCACACTACCGTTAGTGAAGATGGATGGGATTGGTTCTTGTATCAGCACCAGAAAAAACTCAGATGTGAAACAGAGTAATGGAAAGCAAGTGGACAGGGTTTAGTCCAGAGGGGCAGCCATCAGAATGGACCGGTACTTCTCCAGATGGAATCTGAGCTCTCGCAAGGGTAAACAAGGTTAGAGACAGCTGAGAGAAAAACACTTGGTAGGTAATATGGAGGGAGGAAGATACAGATGGTGGGCACAAGTGAGCTCATAGAGGGCCTTTGAATTCTGCTAATGTGGCCTGACAGGCCCTGTTTAGGAAACATCTCTAGGGTAGTTAGTGCCACCTCAGCCATAATTGTCCATGTGAATGTCCACTGAGACATCTGGGGCAAAAGCTTATTTCTGATGCCAACCTGTGCCGCCAGCTCTCCTCTCCTCTTCTCTGCATCCCAGTTTGTCCTGAGCTAACTTTCATTCTTGGTGCTGAGATGGCTGAGATGATACTGTGCTTTCATGGCATCACGGGGGGAAAGACAGGTAACTGACACACAGACACACCTATTCCTCAACAAAGAAGGAAATCTTGGGTAATGATAAAACTTTATGACAATAGAGTAGGGAGAGACATAGGGAGGGAATGTGCCTGAGGTTAGGAGCCAAGGAAGCCTCTTGAATGTACAAGTTCCTGGGATATGAATGACAAGATGGGGCCAGCTTGTGATAACTAGAGCAGTGATTCTCAAACCACGATGAGAGTCACACTCACCCAGGCTTGTTAAAAAACAGATCTTTGGTTTCTGCCCACAGAGCTTCTGATTCATTAAGTCTTAGGTGAGACCTGAAAAAGGCATTTGCAATAAGATTCTGGGTGATGTTAATGCTGCTGAGCCAGGGACCACTCTTTGTAAGTGGGGACTAGAGGAAGAGTGTTTCCAAACAACAGTAGTACACAAAGTCCAGGATGGAAAGAATTCCGGTGGAGTTGCGAGGGGAGGTGTAAGGTCCATGTGGCTGAAAGATGACAAATTGAGGACAGAAGTTGGAGCCTCAGGGCAGGAGAATAAGAGAAAGAGATGAGGGCTGGACTTGTCTAAGTAGAATAAAAAGCTTAGTGGAACGTTTAAACAGTGAACCCTGTGACCTGCAACCGGGACGTAATTACAGTATCAATTGTGTAGGGTCGTTGTGAGGATTAAGAGAAAGCAATATAGGGGTGCCTTTATGATGGTCAAACCACCACGTAACATATCAGTATACCACATGCAGGCTGGTTAGTAAATGCCAGGTGTTTCTCTCATTTCCATCATTATCACCATCACCCCATCACCACCTTCATCATCATTATCATCATCACTACCATGATTGCCATCACCATAATCTCATTATAACTATCAGCCATCATTCCTGTCAAGATTATAACCATTAACAACACTATCATCGTTACCATCATCATCATCATTCCCACCAAGTCTGTATCTGATACACATGTCATGAAGGATATATTGGTTGTTGTGTGAAGAATGGATAATGAAACCATAGCAGAAGTGGGGTTCCCAGTTAGGACGCTCCAGTTTTCCATGAAACAGATGCTGGTGTCTTTGTGGGAAAGTAGCAGTAGAGACAGAAAATCAGACATTGCCAGGATATATTTTGAAAGCAGAACCTACTGGATTTCCTGATTGTTGTTAGTGAGGGCCATCAATGCGTTAGGTATGGTCTCTCCCTCCATGCCTAGGGATGTGGCAGGCTGCTGGGAGAAACCAGAAAGCCCCAAGCCAAAACTAATGTAGGTAGATGAGGCTATAACCTCTCCATGCTTCCGTTCCCTTCCCTGCCCTACTTAAAATCTATACAGTTCTCCCTACAGTTTCTATTTATTTCATGATGGTTCACAAGCATGAAATACCTGGTTAGACCTTCTTGGATTGAGGAAGAGTCAATGCCTCATTTCTTAAGTCTTCACACTCCCTTCCCCTAGAGCCATCCACCCCTGGCACAGACATGTTCATAATGCTTGTTCTTGCTCTATTAACTCTAGGCAGTACAGACAACAGCTGGGCTCTTGGAGCTGCAAACAGGAGCAGGTGTAGCAGAACCACCAGCAGTATACCTGGCTCATACCTGCAGAGGATAGTGGGTGTCCTTGCCTGTGTAGAGTTCTTGTTTGTTTCAAAAGCTGGAGTGGCCCTTTGGTGGTTCTCTCAGCTCTTACCAGTAATACCACAGGCAGCATCCTTGTACCAGTATCCTTGAGCAGGTGGGCAAGGGTTTTGTATTTTGGGTTTTTTTGGGGGGTGTGGGGAGGCAGAAGTCCAGAAGTGAAACAGTCAGGTACAGTCTGGTTGCAGGTAGGATTGTGTCTGAATGTTTTCCCACAACTCTTGAGGTGGAACGGCACCCCAAACTCCAACAACACAAGACTTCTGGGAGAAAAAAACCTCCTGCAGAGGCAATTGGGCCCATGTCAACAGATTTCATTTATGGAGTGATGGGTGTGCCACAGGCTCCTGATGATGCCAGGTCAGCACAACAGGCAGATCTGGGCTCAGTCCCCAGGGTCAATGCTATCTGACATGATCCTGGGTTGATGCTAAGCCCTAAAGTCTAAGTACTCACACCCAGTTATATATTTATAGATGGATGACTTCAGATGAATTTTGAAGCTGCTACAGAATCTTAAACTGGCAGAACAAATTTTAAAATACTTATTATTTTTGTTTTGGTGTGTCTTTTCTGTCTTTACAACCCACCTGGAAGTCTTACAGTCAATACTACTCTAAGTTGTCTATCGCCTATAGTGGCAATCATTCACTCCATGAGTGCATGTGCAAGGGACCAGCCACAGTACTTGGTCCTCACAAGCATTCCCCAGCCCCACCCCTTCTACTGCATTCTACCGGTAAGGAACCTGGACCTCTCAGATGTGAAGTGCCTGGCTTATAGGAATCCAAACCCCATCATGCTGATTTGAAGCCGGTTTTCTTAACCATTATCATCCACAATTTTCAACAAGTAATACGAGCTGTAAAGGCAAATATTTTGGTTGAATTTTTCATAGCCTTAGTGCTTATTTTTCATATCGATAGCCTAACATATAATTTATCTGCCATAAAATTCACCCACTCAAAGTGTATTTTGCTGGTTTGTGTACTTGTTGCGATAGCCAGTAACACAACAACCTCAATGCTCTCCACTAAAGAAAGTGTGTGCCTTTTAGCCATCACTCCTCGAGATTTCTCAGTGCCACCTGCCCTTGGTAATCACTAATACACATTTTGTCTCTATAGAGTTTCTACTGTGGATATTTTGTGTAAATGTATTTTACATCCATTGTCTTTAGAGATTCTTTTTGTAGTTGTTGGCATGCTTCTCAGTTTCACCTGCACTGGATTTCTTTTTCATGTATGAATGATTTTCCATTTTTTGAATGGACCATATTTGATTTTTCCATTTGTTTGCTAATGGGTATGTGAATTGTTTATCAAGGGAATGATAAACAATGATGCTGTTAATATTTGTGCAGAAAATTTACAGACTTCCCCCCCCCCCCAATTTTCCTAGATATCTTCCTAGGAGTGAAGTTGATGGGCCATCTGGAAATTCTGATTTAACTTTTTCAGAACCAGTAAATGGTTCATTTATGGGGTGATGGAATGCACCAGCATTCCAACATCCCAACATCCTTGCATCCGAATTAACACTTCTTGCTGTCCATCTTTTGAGGTTAATCATGCTGGTGAGTGGCTTTGATTCACATTTCCTGATGGCTGGTGGTGTTGACCATGTTTTCATGGGCTTATAGATCATTTATAGCCCTTCTTTATGAAAATCACTATTTGGGTCTTTGTCTAACTGTAATCGAGGTTCCTGCTTTTTATTATTGAGTTTTAGGAGTTCCTTGTAGTCTAAATGCAACTTGGTTATTGGATATCGGACTCACAAAGCTTTTCTCTCCATTTTCTTTTCACTTCCTTCATGGTGTCCTTGGAAGCACAAATGTTTCCAATTACGACCATGTCCAGTGTATCTTCATATTTATTCTGTTGCTTTTGCTGTCATAGCTCCCATGTTTATTTTTTTCCTTCCTCCCACCATTCCTCTTCTTTCTCTCTTCTTTTTCTCCTTTCTCCTTCCCCCACCATCCTTTCCTTTCTCTTTTCCCCCTTCTCTTTCCCTTCCTCTCTTTCTTTCTCTCTTCCCCACTTCCCTGCCTGCCTGCCTTCCTCTCCCCTGCTGTCCCTCCGTTCTTCCTTTTCCCACCTTTGTTTGCTTTGGTACCTCTTTCCTCCTTTCTGCTTTCATCTCCTACACAACCTCAGGAACACTCAGGTGAAAATGCCCTGCTCCAGACAACCTTCTCCAACATCCAATCCTTCAGGCCCCTCATGATGTTCCTGCATCTCTAAGCTTCCCCTCATTGGTTCTTGTTGGCAGCCATGAGCTCCTTCAGTGGGGAACCGTGTTTCCTTTCTGCTGGGTGAGTTCCCCAGACCCAGGCCAGAGCAGTTCTTGAGGATGTCTGGAGAAAGAAGGAAAGAAGATGCAAAGAGCTGTTTGGGAAGAATGTGGAGAGAGGACACAACTGAGGCGGGAAGTTTTTGTGTGGGAGACAAAGCTGAAGACACTGCTGGTGACTGTGATGTGGGGGATTTGAATGTCAGCCTTCAAGTTCACAGATCTCAGACCTGAAAGGACATCATTTGCTTTCTAAGCTGACATTGTGTTTGCTTCCATGTAATGAACTCCACAGAGAACAAAGGAGAATGAGAGGGGGGTTGGCAGCAAAAGTAATCTTGTCCCTAGCAACCCAAATGCTTTTCATCTCTAGGTGCTCAGGATTTGGTGTTAAGCAACTGCAC
Source organism: Ochotona princeps (assembly GCF_030435755.1). Taxonomy (NCBI): domain Eukaryota; kingdom Metazoa; phylum Chordata; class Mammalia; order Lagomorpha; family Ochotonidae; genus Ochotona; species Ochotona princeps. Next base: position 4,395,953 of record NC_080850.1, read on the forward strand.
TCAGATGTGACAAAGGTGCTGTGTGACCTGATGGAGGTTACTCGGTTTCTCTGGTTTTGATTTCTTTACTGCCATGTTCATCAGTATGCGTTGGCCCTAAGCTAACGATTTCAATGAGGTTGTTTTGGAAGGCTGACAGGGGCCAGCAGACTGAAGGAGTAGATGGAAAACAATCCTGGATCATGGAAAAGACATGCTGAGCCCCGCTGCAGAGACTGGGAGCAGCGAGGCCAAGTCACAGAGCCATCTGTCCAGTTCCATGGCTAGGGTAGGACTGGGACCTCAAGCAGGCGTTAAGCAACCATGCATGGACTGCGGGGAGCACGCTACTCCAGGCATCTACCCTGTCCCATGGGCAGAGAGAGCTTGCTACTGCGCCATCTCCATGTTGGCTCTCAGAGAAGCCTATGACTGTGTCTGAGCAATAAATATTGCATCTTGTGTTTCCTTTAAAATGGGCTGAGATGTCATTAAGAAAGAGTGAAGTAGGAACAGGCATGTGACTGTGCTTTAGTTCCCTTTGTTCTATGCTCCAGCGCCATAAACATTTTCAAAAACCTATAAACAGTTAATGAAGAACAAATAAAGGGAGTAACTGCATAATCTCAGCCCCACCCCCCCAGGCTTCCCTTGGCCCAGCTCTGAGGTCCTGTGAGCTAATCACTTGCAGGTCTCTTGGAAGCTGGAGCCCTGGGGAAAGTTATTAGACCAGACAGGGCATCCTGATTGGGGACAGTCCTCAGCCACCCATTGTTTGCGACACAGTTTCTTGAAAACCCCTGTCCTCCAGAGTACTTGGGTATCTGTCCTCCTCTCAATTGCTTGCTCCCCAAATCTGATTAAGCAGAGTGAGCTGAAAACAAACCAGCTCCTGGGTGCACACTTGGCTGTCATCGTTGAGCTGACACGGAGGCCTGTGAGAGTGGTACACTGTACTTCATAAGCTTACAAAAGACCCAGCAATTGAATCAGAGCACTGTTAAACAAATGAAACATTCATGACACTCAGACGCACTCACCCCACCGACCAGTCAAGGGGGTAGGGTGTTTCTGAGACCCACTAGTTCAAAGAGAGCCATCTGTGTCCTGGTCCTACTGAACCGTGTTTTGTCTCTGAATCTTTCTTCACACATCTTAGCCATTTCAGTTGACAACTGAACCCATTTGGGCCAATTAGCAATCAGCTGGCTATTTCATAATTACAGTGCTCATAAGAATAAATAAATAAATAAGTAAATAAATAAATAAATAAATAAATAAATAAATAAATAATCAATCTTGGGGATAAACACTCCGCAAAATTCATTTGATTTGGTCATATTTACAAACTGTTGTAGTCTGTGACACCCAAGGCCAAGTCCCCACAGAAATCAGAATACCGAAATAAAACCGTTGCAATTACATGCAGAGTCTACTTGTCTTCTTTTGTGCCAGTTTCAATTGTCAATTCCTTCTCTTCGTAAAGACTTTTCTTTGTTCAAAGTCACTTTCCTACATGTGACCCATTTCAGAGACTGGGCTTTCAGTGCTGGAAGGAGGCTCCTCACTGGTTGCTTGTAAAACTTCCACTCTCTATCTGGTCCTCCTGTGGATATGCATGCAATCAGCCAACGTGACAAAGGCTGCATAGACCCAAAGGTTCTCTCCCCAGAATGGTGTTACACTAGCCTTGCTACGTGAACTTCCTGTGGTGCTCTTCTGGCAGTCTGAGTCAATTTCCTCGGTGAAACTAGCATGAGGCTGGCTTCCGGCTTAGCATGGAAGGAAGAGGACTATGGGCAAAGATTCCCGCAGAACACAGACTCATCAGTATGTGGGTTCTAAAGCCCACGTGTCAGGGAAGGCTCTAGAGCTTTCCTGGACCACTTGCAAATCTTCCTTTTGACCCACCTACACTCACAAAGGAATTTTTCGGCTGAGTTTTCCCTCGTGTTGAAGTCCACACATGTACTGAGAACTTGCAGTATATGCGGTAGTGTTGGAAGTAGACAGCGCCCTTGCCCACTGTGTCCTGGTCCTCCCCTTCTCCCCGTGCCTGCAGTCAATGCTACTTTGGATTCACTGCTAAATCGATGGGACATCCAGACTGGGATATGGATCCCCGACTTCTAAGACTGGCGATTCCTCCCGGGATGCTTGTTCTCTTTCCTCCTTTGCCAGCTCCAGGGTAAGAAAGCTCGGACCTGTTGGAAGGTGAGGGTCAAGCTAAGGAGGAGACTGGGATGCTGGAAGACTCCGCAGAGAAGGCCCAATGAGGCGTCAGCAAGAGGCACTGAGGTCAGCTTAGAGCTAAAGCTACTGATTTTGTCCAAGTCATCTTCACAAGCATCTTCAACCTCCCTCTTTGTTCTTAAATTTATTTGTGTTGGACAGGCAGATTTACAGAGAGGAGACAGAAAAATCTTTCATCCACTGGCTCACTCCCCAAGTGGCCTCAACAGCCAGAGCTGAGCTGATCTGAAACCAGGAGCCAGGAGCTTCTTCCAGATTCCTACACAGGTGCAAGGTCCCAAAGCTTTGGGGACCATCCTCCACTGCCTTGCTGGACCACGAGCAGGGAGCTGGATGAAAAGTGTGAGGAAATAGACAGGCAGTAGGCAGTTAGGGTCTCTGATCCCTGGTGAAGTTGCTTCTGAAATATTGTGTTTCTCCCTAATAAAATCATCCTTTAAAATGTGAAGACCAGGACTTTCCCTTGTTTCCATACAATTTTGGGGAGCGAGCAAAGGGACAGAATCAACATGTTAATCCCCATCGCTTAGAGCAAGGAGACAAGCCCACACTGATCTCATGTCTTGGTCAGGTCAAAGCAGTCACTCTGGTTTTCAGCTTATCTTCAGGCTGGGAGGAGGAAAGCTGTGAGTCTCAGCATTTCTGGGTGAAGTGGAAGACATCACTGCCCATCTCAAGTGAGTTTTTTTTCCCCGTTCTGTTCTTGGGGTAATTCATGTGAACTCCTCCCTGAGATGGTGCAGAAAAGACCCCATTTCCACCATTTCCTCGGTCTTTCCTACCTTGAAGTTCCCTCCTGTCACTAAGACAGGAGCCCTCTTTCTTTCCTAAGTGAATCATACTTTTCAAACTAAAGTTTGTCCGCATGAAAACTCTTCTTTTGTGTAGAACGAGAAACGAGGTTGCTACCGTGTTTGCCTCTACAGTTCCCTACAACAGCAGGACAGGAACTGGTGCCCATACGGCACCAGATAAAAAGGTAAGGGTTTAGTCATTGAGCCATCATGCTGGGCTCTCAGCCTCCCTGTTTAAATAAACCAGTGAAGTACTCAGATGTTTAGGGGCTCAGGGGCTTGGTCACAAGAAGTCTGGTCCCAGGGAACACTAGGAACACTCAGGAGACCTTAGTAATAAGCAGCCAAGATGCATTTTCCATTTCTCTGAGAATGTTCATCGTTCATCCCTCATTCCCTCACTCTTCCACTCCCTTGTTCCATACTGAAGTCCTTTCACATGTTCTAAATATGTACTCCATGTAAGGAGTAGGAGCACGCAGTTATCTCAGGAGTCAGACACGATGATGAAGAATTGATACAGCCCCTGCTCCCCGAGTTAGTCATCACCTGGAGGGGAAAGCTGGAGAGAACATGTAATTACCATGGAGTGGGAGAAGGGCTTCCAAAGGATAAACAGAGAGTGTATTGGAGTCGCAGATAAGGGGCACAGTCAGCAGGGACTGCGCCTGGTTGGAGCCAAGCAGGGGCTTTAGGCCAGGAAAGAGGGATATCCGGGGAAGAGAGGAGTCTGCAGGCTAATGAGATGGGGACGTCGTTCTAGGGGGAAAGTACAACTTGCACAAGGGCATGGAGGTGCCACAGAGCTGTCACCTGCACAGATGCAGCAATCCAGAGAGAAGGAGGAGGAAGAAGAGAAGGGCAAGCAGAGATGATAGGGAATGGAAGGAGGTGAATCACAGAGGACTCAAGTAGATGGGCCAAGGGACTTTGACTTCATCCTGGAAGTCGGGCTGGGGTCCAATGAGATGCTGTTCCTGCGGTGGCCCAGGATGTGGACAGATTGTCTAGCCTGCAGCAGATTGTCAGGAGATAGGTGCTGATGCCAAGCCAGGAGTGTTTGCCTCCTTGCTGCTACAGATCTGGACAGCCGGGCTCTTTCTTGTCCTGATATCATGAACAGGGACACCAAGCAGCTTATCTCCTCTCTTCAAGAGCATTCTAAAAACAGACGGTGGGTGGATGTGACAACTTCTGAGGGAAGCCTCCCATCAACCACCAGATAGCCTCTCCAGGGAGGCCCTTCTCCCTGCCAGAATGGGGTCCAGCAATCTGGTAGTACTCCAGGGAGTGCTAGTAGAGAACACTGTCAAAGGAAAACAACTTCTCAAGACCAGGCTACATCTTCCAAACCCAAGAGCCCATTGTTGCTTCTGTTTATAAAGTGAGGGCCAGGGGCCAGTACAATGGCTCAACTGGCCCATCTTCTACCGACAAGTGTTGGTATCCCATATGGGCACAGGTTCGTGTTCTATTACTCCACTTCCCATCCAGCTCACTGCTTATGGTCTGAAAAAGCAGTGGGGAATGGCTCAAGTCTTTGGAACTCTACACTAACATAGGAGACCTGCATGATGTTCCTGGCTTTTGGTTTTAGATCGGCTCAGTTCTAGCCATTGAGGTCACTTTGGGAATTGAACCAGCAGCTGGAAGATTTTTCTCTGTCTCTCCTTCTCTTTGTAAATCTGCTTTTCCAATAAAATAAATAAGCATTTTTTTAAACAAAAAGAAAATAAAGGCAAGTTCAAATATTCAGGATTATTCCCTAAGCCTAAAGAAACGGTCAGGGTTAGCCACAACACCCAAGCACGGGAATATGGGACCCTAGGGGTTTTTAAGAGTGGGGAGCATTCCATGATGGATCCAGAAATGATGCATTTTCTGTAATCTTTAGAATTCATGGATATTAGATGTGGAACGGAGTTCAGAAAAGACTGGATTCTACCAGCGGTCAATGCATGATGCTAATCACTTTGCCTTAGAAACTTCCTATGCCTCCTCCAGCATCTTGCCTCCTGGAAGGCTCAGATACATCTGACTACTGCAGTGGGGTTCTCCCTGGATGTTGCTGATTAGTGTTGGGTTTTGTGGCAGGGCCACAGAGTCTACTGGCCAGCTCTGACTGTCATTGTCATCTCATGGTGCTATGAAACCGAGCAAGTCTCTTAAGCGCCCAGAACCTCTCTTTTTTGTCCTATGAAAAGGAGAAAATAGGGTTGCTTTATCATGCTGTACTTACAAGGGTGAAGTGTGGCATTCTCAAAGAACTTGGTTTGCATGTATGCCAGTTAAATGTTAGTGCCTTTTGCTCTCCTGGGAAATGCTAAGGTATTATATAGGTCTCATATTTAATTATGACTAAAATATCTTTGATGCGGTAGCCCTTGCAATGGCATGGTACTGGTCAGTGTTCACAATGTATTCTCGCTGCCCATGCTTCTCATACACAACTTATGCAGTTGCAGCACTGGGAGATGGCAGGGCAGGATCTGTCTGGTGTTAATCTTGCAGACCAAGGGATTCAGGCTCTCATAGGCATCTGTTTGGCTAAATCCAAGGATTGGACCAGGTCTACTGTGATCCTTATTGTTTGTTTCTTTTCCCTTTTCCTTTACAGTGCATCCAGCAGAACCATGTAGCAGAGACTGCTCGCTCTTGAGCTAATGCTGGCTACTGGCCATTGAACTCACACAGCGTCTCATGTCTGTGAAAATCTCAGCCTTCAATACCCTGACTACACAGATTTGTTAGTGCTCCCTTCACCCTCTTGGGTTGAGCCTCAACCCTCAGCAAAGCCCTCTTATTTCATCCATGTGTTTGGAAGAAGGGAGTCATGCCATCTGCCCCACAGATGGAAGCCAAGATCAACACAGACTTTGGGCCAGGAGTATAAGTGAGGTTTTCCCAAAGTAGCCAGTTCACATCCACTTCAGCACATACAAGAAGTCATTAAGAGTCTATAAAAACCAAACTATTTTCCTCTTCCTGGCAGGGCAGGCCCAAAGGGGCACAGTTGGAAACTAAGATGAGAGTAGATCCAAGAAATAAAGTAATTAAGCAACATTTGAAGTACTAACATGGAGTGAAGTTAACCTTCTGTATCTGTGATTCTCCATCCATGGGTGCAGCCAACCATGGGTCAGAAATATTTGGGAAAAAATGCATCTGTTTTGATCATGTGTACACACTTTCCTTTGTCATCTATTTCCCCAACTGTACAAAATCACAACTATATACATAGAAGTTGTACTACATTCATAAGCCATCTAGAGATGACTTAAAGAACATTGGAAAACACACATAGGACATACTTACATAATATGCTGTTCTATGCAAAGATATGCCAAGGGGGTTTGGAACCAATTCCCCCATGGATACCAAGGGATAGCTGTGCTGACCCCACCAAGAAAAAGGTGTTATATAGTTAGGAGGTTAAGAAAACATTTTACTGTGGCCTTCTACCTTGGGGCTGAATTTTCTCTGAGGAGCATATTTGTTCATGAGACATGTGAATGCGTGTATGTCTATGTGATTGCGTGTGAGCAAGCCAACATCCTCAGAATCAGTGGGCAATACCAAGGCAGACTCACGAGCAGGAAGAGCACAAGGGTGCTGCACCATGAGCTCAGCTCGGTCTGTGACAGCCAGGGGACCAGAGGACAGCTCTGCCCTTTCTCAACGTCCTGAGATCCACGAAGAGGGAAGATTTTCCTAAGGGTGAGACTCTGTATCTAGAGCCTTCCTGATGGCCAATGCAAAGTAAGATGCATCCGTTGCTTGTTAGGGACACATATACGGATGCATGTCAAAGAGGAAGCTGGAAAGGGATCTTTTCCTTCTGGGAGAAACTGGGGCAGCAGTTTCCAAATTGCAGAGCACAACCCATAATGTCAGGGACTTCATTTTTGCTGTTTTGGAAAGCTGCAGGTGCTCAAGTTCCTTACATTGATCTGTGCAATATTTGATAGAGGCTAAATAACAGCGTCCTCTATATGCTAATCCATCTATGTGGGAACTTTAGGGTCAATAAGAAGTGAGATGATTTGTAGAGGATTGGCCAGCAGAGCAGAACGGTTGAGCATAAAGCAGCCTTTGCTTTCTCTGGGTTCTGTGGATTGGCAAGGAGATTCTCAGGAGGAGGAGGAATGTGAAAGGACACATGGACAAAATCATGTGGTAGAGAGTTCTAGGAAACTCTGCGTTGGAGGCTGGGTGATGAAACATGTCAGGGTGTTGGGGAAGAGTGGCCTATACCTCTGCACTGAAACACCCAGCATCCCTGATCCCAAGGACTGTAACCTCTGAGGCTTTCAGAGATAACTTCTGCAGGATAGACACTCCAGGTACACCTGACGCATGGGAGCAGTGGCGGGGGACCTTGCCAGGCATGTTGGCATTGCTCAGTGGGAGCTGGTGGGAACAGAAAAAGGGGAAAAAGAAGAGGGTGAATGCTACTTAGAGACTATACCTGACCCAGGAGATTCCCCTTGGGCAGTCCCCCAAATAACAATGGGATTGTCGGAAGGAGTATGGAGTTTCTAGGACAGCACAATATCCCTAGAGCAGTTATGGACCATTGCAGATGAAATGTGTTAGGGTATGAAATATTAAACTTCATCCCACCTGTTTATTTTCATTTTTTATGATATAGTTACTAGGCAATTTAAAATTTCACATAAAATTGATATTGTGTTTCTATTGGATCACATTGCTACATTATTGTACTGTCATTCAATAAAAGAGGTCTAATAGGTACCACTGATGATGATCTGCAATAGAAAAAGTATCACAAGAAGAAAGTTACATAGCTAAATGCAAAATCCAAACCAGCATGCATACAAGCACATATATGTACATACATATACATATTTATGTGTGCAGTGAAGACAAAGATGAAACAATATCTGAACACACTGCAAGAAGGGTCAAAGAGAGACAGATATAAAACAGTTCTGCAATAGTTAATAAAGGAACTCTTTTTTCTTTTTTTTTTTTTTTTAAGATTTTATTATTATTGGAAAGCCGGATATACACAGAGGAGGAGAGACAGAGAGGAAGATCTTCTGTCCGATGATTCACTCCCCAAGTGAGCCGCAACGGGCCGGTATGCGCCAATCCGATGCCGGGAACCTGGAACCTCTTCCGGGTCTCCCACACGCAGGTGCAGGGTCCCAATGCATTGGGCCGTCCTCGACTGCTTTCCCAGGCCACAAGCAGGGAGCTGGATGGGAAGTGGAGCTGCCGGGATTAGAACCGGTGCCCATATGGGATCCCGGCACGTTCAAGGTGAGGACTTTAGCCACTAGGCCACGGTGCCAGGCCCCATTCTTTAGTTTCTTAAGTGAAAGTTGATTATGGACTAGATGGATGGGCTGACAGCATTGTGAGAATTGTATCAGGAGTCTTCAGCCGTCGGCTCTCACCTGGATCCCAGGCAGAACCTTCTCCACCACACAATTCCACAGAGACAGCTTCATACCCCATTTGATAAATGTGTTGTCAATAACTCAAGCCAACTGAAATAATATTGCAAGGAACTTCTGCTGTTGCCAAGAGCTGGGACCTGGAATGACGCTGGTGAGTGCTTCCTGAAGCCAGCGGCAGGTTTCCTATAATTAGAAGCAATTTGCTAGAAGGTTTACCAGGCTCTTCCAAAGCACACAATATGGCAAATTGTTGAAGAGTCCTTTATTTTTCTTCCCTTTCCATGACATGTTGCAGATGGGGAATACGAAATACTCCATTTTTCCTGGGCTGGGGGCTGTTATTCTAGAGGATTACATCTTTGCCAAGTCAGGAGAGTGGGAAAAAGAAAAGCAAGTTTTTGTGTCATTATGGGAAAGGGAAGTAAATTCTAAACATTCTGAAGCTCACAGCTCACAGTCTTCTAACTCTTTCCACTGAGACATCTCAGCTTTGGCCAAGCACGACCTGGAAAAGGAAATGTCAAACAAGACCCAACTCCTTGAGAAACTGGGATGCTCTGACAACTTTTAGGCAAACAGACATTCTGTTTTCTGTGTTCTTGGAATCAGCCTCGAAGGTCAGAGATGCAGGAATGGGGAATCAAATGCCCACTGAGCATCTAATGCTTTCCAAGCCCCGTGATGGCCACCAGACCCAGGATTATGTAGGGTAAGCCCACCATTGTCCCCAACCCCATATCCCACAGTTTTGTGGCAAACATTATCACCATTCCTAATTTATAGAGAAAGAGATAGAGGCTTGGCAAGGTTGACATTTTGCCCAGGTCAGAGGCAGAGGGAAGGCTCAAGCTGAAGCTGCCTGACTCCCAAGCTGAATGGGAAGTGGAGCTGCCACTTTCCACTGCACCTTTCTGCCCTGTTGCGGTGGAAGGCTTGCATTGGGGAGCATTGCTCTCATGCCAGAGCTGACTATAGAATTCCTGATCCTCCAAACTCGTGGCCTTCAAAAACAAAAAACTGGAGTAAGATTTTCAAGACTTAACACATCTCCTGTTTGGTTCAGAAGCCATATAGAGCTTCACAGAATTTGTAACAATGAGGAGCTAAGTGCTATGGTGCAGTAAGTTAAGCAGCAGCTCTGATTTGAGCCTTGGCTACTCTACTTCAAGTCCAGTTTCCTATTAATGTTCCTGGAAAAGCAGCAGAAGATGGTCCAGGTGCTTGGGCCTCTTTCACTCACTTGGGAGACCAGTGGGGGCTCCTGGCTTCAGCCTGCCCCAGATCTGATTGATATGGCCATGTGGGGACTTAACCATCAGGTGGAAGATATCCCAAACTTCTCTCCTTGTCACTCTGTCTTTCAAATAAATAAATCTTTTTTTAAAAAAATAATCGTTTGTAGTAATTACCAACTGATAATCTTCTCCAGATTTACCTTTCCACTTTACTCAACAACAGAAGCAATTGTTCAGCCAAGCAATCCAGGAAGGGCCCTGACTCAAGGTGCTACTGTTCCCAGTCCAGGTTTGTAAATGCTGTCCCTTGATGTTGAAGAACACTGGGAAGGCAGCCTCCTCGATTTTGCTTCACCATAAATGCAGTACAGAGAGAAAAGAAGTGGCTTCTAGGAGTCACATAATGTGTATACATAACACGACTCAGGTTAACAGGTGGGTTAGACCAGAAGTCCTGGATGGAAGGAAAGGGAATTGGTTTATCAATTAGCACATCTACTCACTCAGCCATCCAGTCACCCATCTACCCAACAATTTACCTATCAATTCATCCAGCTACCCATCCATCCATTCATCCATCCATCCATCCATCCATCCATCCATCCATCCATCCATCCAGTCATCCGTCTGTGCATCTATCCATCCAGCTACTGATCCATCCATCTAGTTACCCATCCATCCGTCTACCCAATCATCCATCCATCAGTCCATTCATCTAACCTTCGACTCACCCATCATCCTCCCACCCACCCACTTGCTGATTCACATCCCCATCTGTTCCCTTCATCCTAATTCTGTCTGTTCATCCAGTCATCTATCCATTCACCCATCCTTTCTTCTCTTGTCTATAACTTCATTTTATTCTCCAAGTTCAGATTGCAAATGAAATTCATTACATAGCTATGCCTGAAGGGAGGACTATAAATTAAATCATGAAGTGCTTTCTTTTAGAAAATGATAAATGACAACTACTATTAAATTGAGTTCACTGAGTTTTCAAATCTATTTTTACTCTAAGAGTATGTCAAGAGGGTAATAGTAGAATTATTATTACAACTATGAGATATTATTTTCATTGAACTTGTGAAAGGCAACAGATTGTTCTAATGAAATATATGAGAAGTAATTGTAAGTAGACTTTTTTTATGTGCTAAGTCTGCAACTGTTGAAACTAATGAGATTCCTAGACCAGAAAGCCCTTGGCCAGAGTTGACCTATAGAACATGCAAATGCAATTGTACAATGGCTGGAAAATGAGGTGTCTGTGGGATGTCTACAGGGACACTGGATGATGAATCTCGATTGATTCTATGCTTAGATAATGAAGGGTTACTCACAGGATGTCAGTATTTGGAGAGTGAGGGGGAGCTGCTAGTGGTGTTTCAGAGCATTGCTCTTAGCCTCTATATCAAGTGCATCTGCTGCCAGCCTGAATTACCTTTGAAACTCTGAGTACCCTTGACCTCAGAGGTCAAGTGCTGTTTCTGGGGTCCTAGTTGAACTCATGATCCTGAGAGTGGAAATACTGCAGACCTGCCTCCCTGCCATGGGTGTAATCTGCTTGTGGGCTTAGACCAACTGGAAAGGGACTTTGTGGGAGTTCCTGGAGAAGAAAGCCACCAAACAACTTTGCTGTCTTTCTTATATCATCAAGTAGTATGTGCCTTAAGTCCTCAGAGGTCAAGGGAGGACTGATGGAACAAGTGGGGACAGAAACAAAGACCATCAGAGAGTAGTAGCTGTAACGGTGGTACACACACACACACACACACACACACACACACATATCATCTCTTGTGCTATAAAGGGTCTTTCCAACCTGGCTTTGCCTTGGAGAATGAAATAGCAGCAGGCAGTATCTCAGGCCACCCATGAACACCCCTCGAGGAGCAAATTGTGTCCCATTCATTGAAGTTTTGATCATTCAAAACTTTCAATTGTGTTCAGAAGTGGGGAGCACCTTGAAGCTTCTGCTTGGGGTGTGTGTGTGTGTCTGTTCACGTCTGGGGTGGGTAGCAGGCAAGAGGGTAAACTACCTCCAGAGCAGGTGAAAGTGCCACATATATTAGGAGATTCCTACAGGTGGAATGTTTAAAGGGTGAGAAATCAGAAGAAACTGCAGGCCCAATATGGTGGTTCAATTGGCTAATCCTCCCATTGCAAGAGCCAGAATCCCATATGGGTGCCAGTTTGTGTCCTAGTTGCTCCGTTTCTCATTGAGATCCCTACTGGAAAGCAGTAGAGGATGGCCCGAAGCCTTGGAACCCCGCACCTGTGGGGGAGATCCGGAAAAAGCTCCTGGTTTCTGGCTTTGGATTGGCTCAGCTCTGGCTTTGCAGCCATTTAGAGAATGAACCAGCAGATGGAAGAGCTTGCTCTTTTTCTTTCTCTCTGTAAATCTGCCTTTATTTTCTTTAACAGAGAGAAAAAGAAGGAAAGAAAAAGAAAAAAGAGAAAGAGAAAAAAGAAAGAAAAAGAGAAAGGAAGAAGGAAAGAGAGAGAGAGAGAAAGGAAGAAAGAAAGAAAGAAAGAAAGAAGCAGCAATTATAGTGTTGCCAGCTAGGGGGAATGGCTAATCATTCACATTCCAAGCAGCTTATGCCATGTGGCTGCAGAATGATGGAAGCCTATGAAATGTATCTAAGACACAGAGCTGTGTTGTAACAGAAAATGTTGAAAAACAATGCATGCAATGTAACACTGCTTATGCATCAACAACCTTACCAAATCAAAACTATATGCTTGTGGGCCCTGAACAATAGCGTGATGGTTAAGGTCCCTGCCTTGAACATGTCGGGATCCCATATGGGTGCCAGTTCTAATCCCGGCAGCCCTGCTTCCCATCCAGCTCCCTGCTTGTGGCCTGGGAAAGCAGTCAAGGACAGTCCAAAGCCTTGGGACCCTGCACCTGCGTGGGAGACCCGGAAAGAAGTTTCTGGCTCCTGGCTTCGAGTCGACACAGCACTGGTCATTGTGGTCACTTGGGGAGTGAATCAATGGACTAAAGATCTTCCTCTCTGTCTCTCCTCCTCTCTGTATATCTGTATTTCCAATAAAATAACTAAATCTTAAAAAAACTATATACTTGTAATCTGTACACCTGACTACAAATGCATACAAAATCACTCTGTAATCACAGCTTAAATTGTTTGTCATGACTCTGGGGAAAGGAGCGTAGAACTGAGGATGAGAGAAGGAAAGGAGAATCAAGTTTATTCTTTATACACTTTTCAAATAGCTTTGTTGACATGTAGTTTGCATACCATAAAATTCTCCCATGTAAAATATACCATTCAGTGTTTTCAGGATATATACGGAGTTGTACAACCATGATCATCATCTAATCTTAGAACTTTTTCATCAGTCTAACCAGAAACCTCAACCTACTGTTGGTGGTCACTCCCTCCTTCCCAATCCCTTAGCTCTAGGTAATTGCAAAAACCCTTTCTGTTCCTAGAAATTGCCCTTTGCATAGACATTCATAGAAGCTGCTTTTTAATTATTTATTTTAAAGTCAGAGTTACAGAGAGAGGGAGGGAGTGACCACCATGATCAGAGCTGAGCTGGGCATAGTCAGGCCAGCACCAGGAGCTTGGAGCTTCATGTAGGACCGACAGGACTCCAAACATGCGGGCCATTTTCCACTACTTTCCCAGTTGTCTTGGCAGGGAGCTGGGTCAGAAACGCAGCAGAAGCCCATGTGGGACACCGGCATCGCAAGACTTTTACTTGCAGCACCACAATGCCGATCTGACAGATTTTTAGAAACTTTTTTTTGGTAACAAATATGTATTTTTGTGCAATGAAGTAAGCAAACCCATGCGTTTTGTTTAAGGGGTGGGGAGGGGAGAACAGGAGGGACCAGCATTGCGACACAGCAAGTTGAACTTCCAACAGAGCATCCCATGAGAGAGGACCAGTTCAGGTCCCAGCTGTACCGCTTCCAATCCAGCTGCCTGCAAATAATCCAAGGAATGTATTGAAAAATGGCCCAAATGATTGGGCCCTTGCCACCCATGTGGAAGACCTGGGTGGAGTTCCCAGCTTCTGGATTTTGGCTGGCCACTGGAGACGCTTGGGGAGTGAACCAGTAGATGGAAGATCTCTTTCTCTCTCTCTGTTTTCTACCTTCTCATAAAATAATAAATTCTGAAACATAAAACCATGTCCAGGCATGTCACATTTCCCTGTTCCTGTAGTCTTATGAATATGCAGAAACGACACCTGGAATGGGCAAAAGGTAGCAGGTGTCTCTTACCCTTGCCAAGCATTTTGCCTGAGTTGGTGCTATTTGCATGCATGCTCTTATCGAATCCTCACAATACTATTTGAGTTCTTCACCAGTGTCAGCCACATTTTCTGGCCCTGGGGATGGAGGCCCAAAGAGTGCCCAAGCACACACACAACCGAGTGGCAGAAGCGGGCCTGGAGCTGGGCGATGAGACTCCATAGGCCCTGATCCCGAGCGCCTCTCTTTGTCCTGGCTTCTTGTCAAGATTGAGGATGCAGAGGTTAGGAGGTGCTGCTCCCACTTTTTCTGATTCCCCAAGAGAGAAGCAGGTAGTGAGTTCTCAGGGCAGCCTCACTGGGGCCATGTGGTATCGCTGGGTCTTGATTTTAGGTAAGAGAGGATTGGCAAGTGTCACAAGAGGGCCTCATTGCTTCCTGGTGCCTTTTTCCCCTCCTTCTGGGTCTCAGTCTCCTCAGCTGTAAATGGGGCTGATGCCTCCATCCTGGGCTTGTCCATGGATCTACTTAGACCCCAGAAGTGCAAGGCACCTGCAAACCCAAATACCCATTAGGTTTTTCTCTACCTTTCTCCTCTCTTCGCTGCTTTCTTTCTTCCTTCCTCACCTCAGTTCTGCCATCCCAGAAAAGAGATTGAACCACAGTTGGTCCCCTCTGGAACGTGGTAAAGGATGAGTGGGATCCAGCTTCACAAGTGAGGCCCCCCACACAGTGATTGGAACCAAGCGGAGATAAATACCAGAGGTGCAGAAACCAGATGACTTTCCCACAGAGGGAATTGTATGTGCTGCCTTCTCTCCCCAACTCCCTGAGGTCGGAGGCTGAGGGAGACCCTGGAGTTCTTGGCAGGAGAAGGGCAACGTGCTGCTCTTGGCAGAAGAGCAAAGCCCGACGCAGCTCACCTTTCCAGAATAGTTGAACAAGCAAGGGACAGCATCCATTGAAGCTGTCTGGATGAATTACTGCCATGGCGCTGGAAGTGCATTTGCAGAATGCGCTGATGTGTCAGACGGAGCTCCCGTTCTGTTTATTTCTGAAGATTTCAGACACAGGAAATTTCATCTCCCTGCTTGGATTGGGAAATACGGGGCTGGAGACTTAGGATGCTCTTTTTCTCGGCCTTGGCTAAAGTCACAGCTGGGCTCCTCTGCACAGCCCATGGCGGGCTGCTCCTGCCTCTGTTCTCTCCCGTCCTCCTGTTGATGATGTCTCCAGAAATCCAGATTCCCACCCCAGTGGCAGGGCCCAGGGAAACCGGGGCATGCACTCCCTGCACCACCTCCAGCGGTTCTGCCCTGCCCAGGCTGTCAAGTCACTTCCTACTGGCGGGGCGGGGGGGCGGTGTCCAGAGGGAGGGATGGGCAGAGGCCCACATCATGGCACCACACAGGGCCACTGGGTCTGGAAAGGAGAAGCTTATCCACCCTTACTTCTCTGCTTCTGCACAAAGCTCTGTGATTCCCTGAAATGCATACGCTCCACACAGGGCACTTCGCAATTGCCAGGGACAGGAACCCCACAGCAAGCAGCTCTCATAAAAGAGGAGGGTACTCTGTCTGTTTGTTGCCATCAGACTTTCAAACAGCAGGAATTCAGCAGGCCTTGAGCACCATTTAAGTCTCTCCCCGACCCTGAAACTCTGCCATGCTTAGAGAACAGGACACAGAATTCCACGTCCAAGGCCGGAAACACTTCCCCAGCACCCAGCCTAACAGTTCAAGATGGGGCTCTGGTATTTTGGTTCAGGGACGATCCTCCTGTTGTGGAGTGGAGGAGCGGCTGCCTATCAATATCAATTGGACAGCGGTATTGACGGAGTCAAATGTGATTTGTACGCTCCTGGAAGCTGTTGTTCAAAAACTCCTTAGATGATTTTATCTCTCATTTCTCATTTTCAAACTCTAGCCTCGATATAGCTCCCACCTATTACATGAACTCAACATATCAGATAATACACTGTAACATCCTCAGGGGGAGAGAGAAAATGAGCTAACTTTTATGTCCTACAACTCTTTAAAAAATATTTTATCTATTTATTTGAAAAAGAGAGAGAGAGAGCGAGAGAGCTTCCATCCTCCCCAAATGACCACAAAGGCCAGCCTGGGTTCAGGGAGCCAGGAGCTTCTTCTGAGTCTCCCACATGGGTGCAGGTTCCCAAGGACTTGGGCCATTTTTAGCTACTTTCTCGGGCACATTAGCAGAGAACTGGACGGGAAGCAAAGCAGCCAGGATTCTAATTGATGCCCACTGCAGGCAGTGGCGTAGCATACTGTGCCACAATGCTGGCCCCTCTACAACTCTTTAAAAGAAGTGATTATCAGTTCCAGACAGAGCATCATGGAGAAAGGAAGATGTAGCTGATAGATTGATGTATGGAAAAGGTGATAGATAAATACATAGATATATGGGTTGATCTTCCATCTACTGGCTCACTGCCTAAATGGCCAAAATGGCTGGGGCTGGGGCCAAGATGAAAGTGGGAACCAGAAGGCTCCATTCTGGTCTCCCCTGTGGGATGTCAGGAGCCCTAGGCCTCCCTCTGCTGCCTTCCCAGGGCATTAGCAGGGGGCTGGCTCAGATGCAGAGCAGCTGGGATTTGAACCCAAGGTATCATGGAAAGCTAGCGCTGCAAGCTACAGCTCCAGATTGCTGTGCCACGATGTTGGCCCCTCCATAACGCCATGTTAGTCCTGGACTAAGTTTCAGTCTGTGTAGACAAGGGAGAGCTGGAGCCCAGCTGTATGAAGCCGTTCTCTAGTGAGAGATTGCAAAATGACCTTGGGGGACGCACACTTGGCTATCTAAGGGTACAGAAGAGCAAGCACTCACACCCTTAGAGTTGTTAACCAAGACTTTCCTAAGGAAAAAATATTTGAACTGAGCTTTGGGTGACAAATAGAAGCTTGCCACTTAGGTCAGACTAAGGAGGAACATTTAACCTCAGGAAAACAGGTTATCAGAGGTTCTGGGAGGCCGTAGGGGCCTAGTGTTTGTGTGTGTGTACCTTGTAGTTTTAAGTCAGTCTTTGCGAGTTCAAATCCCACCGTTATCATCAGGAGAGGGACTTTGTTCTGTATTTGATGTTTCACTCTTCTCTGTCCAATGAGTGCAGCACTTCAATCCCCATGGGATCTTTTTGTTTAAATGTTTTTGTTTTTTATAATACAGTTCCACAGGCTCTGGGACTTCCCCTCCCCCTCCCATCCTCATGGGATCTAACGAACGTTGCGTCATTAGGTGACTTGACAAAACAAGTAGGTTGAGCAGGCTTTTGAGTTTCTCGAAGCTAGAAAACAGAGTCAAGCAGCTCTGGGGGAAATTTTGAAGCTTAAAGGCAAACAGAGCCTATGAGGCAGTTGGCTATGGACATGACCCCAGTGAACGTTGTGGCCTGGGGTAGTAAGGGCTTTGCCAAGCACCCAGGGCAGTGCTTGGCACAGGTAATGTTTCTGTGTTCCTCCTAGTGCAGTTGAGATCAGCCCATGTTGGGGATTACCTGTAACTATATCACGGTCCTTCATGTCTTTACAGACACAAACTCACCATGAGAGTCCCCTGTCAGGCAGGTAGCTGGTCTCAGCTCCTTCTAGCTCAGCTTGCTTAGGAAGAGGCCCAGCATCTAACGAATGAAAAGTTCATTCTGGAAGAAAATGAAGCCCGTTGGAGAAAACACCTCCCAGGGCTTGCTGGTTCCCCACAGAGCACGGCATCCTAGAATGCATAGCAGAGTTATTAAACTCTGTCCTTGGGGTGTGTGGGAGTCAGAGAGTAGGCTCCTCTGGCATAGCCGCATAGGCTGTTGAGTTATGCTAATGAACAATCAAGAACAGGCAAGGACGAAGTCAGGAATGAGAGGAGTAGGGGCATCTCCATGCCCACAGCCTCATCCAAAGGAGGGTAAGTCAAGACCACTGCAAGTTTTTCATTGACCCCCTTCTGGGCAAGTTTTGGCCCAATTGTTCTGGTCTTTCTGGTGATGTTGATGTGGGCAGAGAAGTCCCAAGGTCAAAGTCAGGTTGTAGGCAGGGTCACTGGTGAAGCCCCATAGTACCTGCTGGACCCATGCAGCTGGAGCTGCTACAGTCCCTCCTGCACCTTGGTTATCCTCATCTGTGAAATGGGAGCAGTGATGTGAGTCTCAGAGGATCAAGGTAAGGACTCTCACAGTGATTAGTTCTCTGTACACAAGGTTGGAGCTTAGTTTTTTTTTCCAAGTTCCCGTAGGAATGGGGAAAGAATGGAACAGCAACCCATCTTCCCTGGACACTTGTGCAGAGCCAAGTCTTGGCCCATGGGGACAGGAAAGGTACAGGCGACAGAGAGCTCCTGAACTGGCATGTTGAACCCTGAGCGGGTCCTCCTCGCATGTCCAGCTGTCAGCCTACAGGAGAGCAGTGGTTTCCTGTGCGACTGACAGTGAGAATGACAAACCAGGGCCAGCTGACCAGCCAGGGCCGCTGACCTTCCGAGTGGAGTGTGCCTGACCAGCCTCTGCCCACTTGCACGGTGTGATCTGGAGCCAGCCCTGGAGCATGTAGGCTTGTTTCCCAGACATTTAAGGTTTTCATTCAGTGTGCGCCATTTCCTAAGAGTCCCTAGCAGTTCTTCTCTGTTGCCTGCTACATTCAGGTTCAGTTTGTTTTTATTTATTGCTAACCATTTTTCCAGTTTGTTCAAGAGGCAAACACACACAGAGATGGGAATATGTACAGGTATGTTTATATGCATGCGATGGGGAGATACACTCCCCAGATACCAGCAACTGCTAAGACTGAGCCATGGCCCTGAGCCAAGAGCCAAGACCTCAATCCAGGTCGCCCATGAGGGAGGCAGCGCCCCTATTCACTGAGCCATCCCTGCTGTGTGTCCAGGCACTCCACTACAAACTGTGGGCCTCTTCACTGGCATTTCCAACAGTGGGGCCACTTATTTTCCAGGTAAGAATCCTGTCCTGTGCAACCAGTTGAAAGTCAAAGCTTTGGATGAGCTGGGATCGCAGACACCTTGCACGGGGCCAGATCCTGCCCTCAGTTCAGGAGAAATATGGAGGGAGGCTCTGGCGGGTAGGAGAGCTTTACAGGGCTGTGGATCCTCGCTAGACTGTAACAGCCCATCCGGGGCCAGAGGTGGGAGAGTTTCACCTCCTTCAGGAAACATCAGGGTGTGAAAAGTCGGGCCTGATACAGTCAAATCCCTGTCCAGAGGTTTTGATGCGAGCAGACACATTGGGAGAATTATACTCGAGCTCCAATTTTCTCATTTGAAAGCTGCCCAATGTGTAAAAAAAAAAAAAAGAAACAAAATCCAATGCACATTTAATATCTCTAATATGTGGCTGCCTGCTAGGCTTCGGAGAAGGACAGGTATTCATTTTCATAAATTACTTTTTAACCATTTTTTTCCCAAAGTGTCGTGGGGTCGGGGGGGAGTGGTGAAAGAAAACAGAGACAAAACAGATGCCTTGAGCCCTTTGATCAGCCTCCTGCAGACAAGCCGGCGGCCCGCTAGCACCTCTTTAACTACAGTTGGCCAGGAAGAAAATGAGTGGTTCGAACTCTGCAATTACAGTGCCTGTTGAAGGGCTGTCATCGCAGCCATAGCGACCCGATCCCCACCAGCTCAGCTGCCCCCACAATTACAACCATGGGGCAGAAAGTTAAATGTCCTCCCCGTGGGCGGGGCAGCTGGCATAGGTCCCCTCCTCTTCCAGGCTCCCCACTGCCCAGCCACCCTTGTAGCCCTCTGCCCCAGGGTTCTCCCTCCTCTTCCTGCCCCGACCTTTGCTTGGCTTCCCCTATACCCAACAACCCCATCGCTATAAATATCCAAAACGAAGACCATACATGTCTGCTGGGCCGGGCCAGACAGGCAAGACAGGAATGGGAGACATAGGTCTTATCTGGGGTTCAAGAGCCGGGGGAATGCATGCAGCCAAGGCAGGTCAGATTTCGGTAGACAGCGGTGGGGGTGGAGGGCAGCTTATTGCAGCCTAGGGTTTCTTGTCCAGGCATCTGTCAAGTGTCCATGCCAGCTTTTTGGAAGCTCAAGTTCCAAATGGACATCTGTCAATTTGTCTCCAGAGGACAAGAGAGATGGTGATGTACCGCCCCACTACCACCCTGAATCCCCAGAGACGTTGTGGCTCATGCCATCATGTTCAGCAAGTGTCCTCATCCGGCTCCACACAGAGGGGACTCCTATCCTTTGCTCAGCTTCATCCATAGAAGGCCAGCTTTCTTGCTTGTGGGCCTTTTCCTGCCAGGAGCCCTCACCTGTCCTGGTTTACCTGCTGGCTCCTACTTGAACGTTTTCCTCTGTTTAGGGCCAATTTGAGGAGCCATGACTGGGGAGACTGGGTCCTGCTATGACCCCAACATTGTGTGGGTCTTGCTAATGTTGTGCATGCGGAGCTGGGCACTGTGTCGGATACACATTAGAACATTTAAAAAGGGATGAGATGGGTGAAAAATGGCCAAACTTCTGGAAAGTCACAGAAATTCAGTTGAGATGCCCTGGGGGACCTACATCAGCGTGTTGGAGCTGTGCACCCCAAATCAGAGAATGTGGATCTGGGATTGGGCTAAGGTAAGCTTGCATAGCATTCTCATTTGATATTTTCCTACACTGAAGTGCATGTAAAACTCCAAGATGAGGAAAACAGTGTGTTTTTACACTTGATCTTAGCCAAAAGGCCGAGAAGTGATAAATAGTGTGTTTTTAAAGAGTTGGTTTTACCAACCTCATCTCTTGTCCCAGATTCAAGTGTGGCTCAGCCTAAAGCTATAGCTTTGCATCATGGTGCCACATCCCGGCATTCACGTGCCATACTTTGGAGGCTGGGTTCCCAGCTTCAGCTCCCTGCCCATTTGCTCCTATGATGTCTCAGCTGCTTGGGTTCTCTCTACCCATGGGAGAGATTGGTGATGTTCCTGGCTCCCGACTTCCACGTGGCCAGCCATTGTAGACGTTTGGGGTATTGAGCCAGTAGATAGCAGATCTGTGTCTCTGCCGCTTAGAAAGACAGGGAGAGAGAGGGGTTTGTAAAGCAAGAAGTTTCCATGCAAATGTAGGACTCCAGTTTTACCTTCCTGACCGCTGTTTTCCATCTGCCAAAAGAGGGATAATTGAAGAATCTCTTGGGACCTCTTACAGCCCTGCGTTTCAGGGCAAGGATTTCTGTGGCAGTGGGCCTGTCCAGTGTGGGCCCTTAGTAGCCATGACGCTGGGGAAGGCCAGTGGAGGAGTTCCCACTGCCAGACGGTGGCTCGCCCTCCTGTCCCTTGCAGCATCTGGGCTGAGTTTCCCCAAAGGCCTCCAGTGGAAGGCTTCCAGTGCACTGGAAGGCCTTGGGCCCCGAGGCTGGGTGCAGATGTGACGTGGGTCCGTTCTTGCTCCATGGGGCTGGACTGGCTCAAGGGGAGTGCTCTCAGCTTTCTATGGCAGAGGTGATGACAGCTCGTGGTGAAGCCACTGATGCTCCTTGGGATGCCAACTTTTGAGGTTGCTGCCCTTCATTCATGTGGCTTTCTCATTTATTTCTCCGTCTCACCATTAGAAATTCTTTTATTGTAAGAACAGTGAGATGGGCAGCTGGGGAACTTTTACTATTATTTGCTTAAATTTTTCTGACATTGGTTCATTGCTTTGTAATTGCATTTTTTAATTTCGTCTTCTCCCACAAATTAGTGCTGTAGTTAGTTCAATCCCAGCCACATATTGGCTTATTCAGTTGTTTATTCACTTAAATAAAGTTATTGATCCCTGATGAAGGGACTGACCTTCCACCAATGTCCTCTTGGTTTGAAGGACCACGCGTGGATCGTGTAATCCCAGTCCACATCAAGTGCCAACTCTGTGCGGGACATTGAGTTCATCCATGGCGAAGCCAACACTGACATTCACGGAAAAGTTGTTACCAAATCCACAGCTACCATTTCTGAGAAGACCCAGTGTTTGACAGCGACAGGCGGCTCCCGTGGAGGCTTTTCCCAGGATGCACTTAGGCAGCTGTGATGTCACAGATCAAGCCAAGTTAACTAGGTGAAAGAGACAAGAGAAGGGTCCCTGCACTGAGTGTAGCCTGTGTAATAGGCTGTGAGTGTGGGAAAGTTTGGGACAAAGCCCAGGTGTCCAGAGTGTCACGAGCCATGGGACCCAATCTGAAGGGAAGCTGGAGAGATACCTTAAGGTCAAGACAGGCCATGGCCAGCAGTCGAGTCTGGACACCATCATTGTTGCAGCAATGTTGGACTCACTGTGGCCACACAAAGAGAGTAAGGTTCAGAGGGGAGGAACTTTCATTCATTGAGCACCTACTGTGTGTGCTGGGTGCTGGGGAGACAGCAGTAGGTAGCATAGGCTAGGGCTACTGGCCGTGGAGTTCACACCCACATTGAGCATGGTTGCTGGGTGGGGATGCCTATGTCACCTGGAGGACCCAGCACTGTGAAAGAAGCTGCCCATGGAGCTCCCCTTTATGGGCTCCAAGTTTGCTCTGAAAGACGTGTGCTTTGTTCACTGCACCTGCTCCCACCGTATCTGGCGTTACAGCTGCTTGCTCAATCTCCAAACAAAGCAGGCCACAGCTGGGGCGTGCAGCTGTGTCACTGTGCTTGAATGCGCACAGCAAAGCTCCTTGGATCTGCAACCAACAGGCCAAAGTCAGCTCTCATCTCACTTCCATTTTGGTGGATTAGAAAAAAGTTACAGATTCTGTGTCCTTTCTTTTCTTCAAGAGATGCGGGCTATTTCTTTCCCCCTTTGACTGTCCTCAGCACTTCCACTGGAACATGCAGCAGGGTGGACGTGAATGTGTGACAGCCTCACTTCTGTGTCCCGGGAAGCAGCGCCTGGAGGTACAGAAGCTCCGGCTGAATGCTGAGCGATGACTCACGGAGGGACAGGACAAGGAAGGCTCCCGCTGGAGCAAGATGCAGGAGTAAAGCGTTCTGGAGACTTCCTGCCCAGCCCAGCTCAGTACTGCCTGAATGTCCATGAGCAACCCGAGGTGAGACCAGCTGAGGAAGTGCCCAGTGAACCCACACAGCACTGTAAGGAATGACTGGCTTTCAGGTTTAAGGCACTAAAGTTTAGGGTTGTTCATTGCCCATTCATAAATAACTAAAATGCCACTGGATACACCTGCAAAGGAAATGTAGAGGATGATCTGGGGCTGGAATAGACAAGTGTCCATTGAAGACGTTCCAAGGACCAACAGGCACATGACCATAAGGGTGGGGAGAGGAATAGATTTGGAAGCTATTTCTCAAGGAAGTCTTAGGAGGAGTTGGAACAGACAGAGAACCAGAGAGAATTTCCTCCATTCCAACTCTGAATTCCTCACCTGCAAACAGTCATAATGATGCTGCTGCCACCCCTTGAAGGATCATCCCCTGTGGACTCACACATCGCAGCTGGCCTCCAGGAGGGCTGACGTGATGGGCTCGTTTTACAGAGGAGAAAACCAACTCCCAGAAAAGCTGATCAAGCTTGTTCCTGTTTGACAGCTGCTAAGTGGTGCTGCTGGGATCCAGACCCAGGTCCCAGGGGCTCTGAGATTTTGTGCTCTTATTCTGTGTGTTTCACAGGCTTTGAGTGAGGCACAAAGCAAAGAGAGGGGTTCCCTGGCTGGCGTCTCCATTCAGGGCAGCCTCACCACCTCCCCCCACCGTGTTGTCACCTCTCACCTGTGAGACCACCTGCATGGACACAGGGAGACCCCAGAACTCCTCACCATCCTCCATCTCTCTTTCGCTTTATTTTCTCTATCAACAATTGAACTTGAGCAATCTGTTGCTAGGATCTGAAAGTGTCCCTCGAAAGTTCATGTGTTAGAAACTGGACCCCTGGGCCTGGCACGATGGCTCAGTGGCTAAATCTTTGCCTTGCAAGTGTCAGGATCTTTTGTCCCATCTGTCCCACTCCCCATCCAGCTCCCTGCTTGTGGCCTGTGAAAGCATCAGAGGACGGCCCAAAGCCTTGGGACCCTGCACCCGTGTGGGAGACCTGCAAGAAGCTCCTGGCTCCTGGATTCAGATCAGCTCAACCCTAGCCGTTGTGGCCACTTAGGGAGCGAACCAGCAGATGGAAGATCTTTCTCTCTGTCTCTTCTTCTCCCTGTAAACATGCCTTTCACGAAAAATAAATAAATCTTAAAAAAAAAAGAAACAGACTCTCCCCATTTCCTGTGTTGATGGGATTGGGTTGGGACCCTTGTAAGGTCACTAGGGTTAGAGGAAGAGGGGCCTGATCCCACAGCCGACTCTGCCCCCTCTGGGATGTATCCCAGCAGAGTGTCATGCTGCTAGAAGCTCTCACCAGTCAGTACCATGTTCTTGAAATCCCAGCTCTCAAAGCCATGAAATAACTGTCTGTTCATAAGTTGCCTGCTGTCAAATGCTCAGTGACAGCAACAGCAATGGAAGGTACACACTTGCTCATTGGTGGAAGAGGAATTTTAAAGAGGCCTTGCCAAAGGGTGGGTGTTGTGCAGCAGTGGGTCAGGCTGCTGCCTGGGACACCTGCAGCCCGTAGGAGAGTGCCTGCACGCAAGCTCTGTGTCTGCTTCCCATTCGGCTCCCTGGGAAGCAGCAAGGGATGGTTCTAGTCCTTGGGTTCCCCCACCCATTCAGGAGGCCTGAAGGGAACTCCTAGTTCCTGGCTGTAATCTGGTCAAACCCCAGCTGCAAGCCTTTGGGAATAGATCAAAAGATGGAAGATTCTCTCTTGCTCTCTCAGCTTCTCCATCTCTGTCACTCTGCCTTTCAAATAAATAAAGCCTTAAAAAGAAAACACACATGCAAAAAAGCCAGATGGCTTTACCAATATGTGACGTGTTTCACTGCACAATGGTTATGTTTCTGTGTTGTGATGTCATGTTACAAGAGCAAAGAGTTTAAAATAAGCGTCAGCGTCCATCCCAGGACCCGGTGCATCTTTGTAAAAATGCTGAGAGACGGAGGAGACAGCCAGTCTCTTTCTGTTCACTCTGCAAGTTCCCACGACCGCTGGACCTGGGCAGGCTAAGTCAGGAGCTGGCAGCACCCCACAGATCTCTCCCAACGCTCATTGGCTCTGAGTGTATTTGCAGGAAGCTGGAATGGGGCCCTGGGGCTGGAAGTGGAACCTAGGCACACCGACATGAGATGCAGTGTCTCAGTCAGTGTCTCAACCACCGGGCCCAATTCTCCTAACTTCTCCTGCAGCCATGGGCAGCATTGTGTGGCGGAGGGTCTAACTGTTTTCATGCGACCACCTTGCGATTTTACTGCATTCTTGGTGAGGGAAGGAATTTTGCTAGAAGCAGAAGGAAAAGAGGAAAGGAAGAGAAGGGAAGGGAAGGGAAGGGAAGGGAAGGGAAGGGAAGGGAGGGGAAGGGAAGGGAGGGGAGGGGAGGGGAGGGGAGGGGAGGGGGGGGAGTCGGTGCCAGGCCAGTCAGGAGGTGCCCGCAGCCCCTGCCTTGGCTCAGGCGTGTGAACAGTGTCCACAGGCAAGAGGTGGTTGCTGCTCCTCCTGTGGGGTGGCTTGATGGGTTCCCCAGCCCCTTCACAGGGGGGCCCCTGCAGTAGCGGCTCAGTTCAGCACTCCTCCTGCTCCCACCTCCAGTTTCCCTCGGGCCCCACCCCTCCAGGCACTCACACTCCTGGAAGCCTCAGCAGGGTCCCACCTAGACTGCCACACAATCCTCTGGTTTTATGCTCCAGTTGCCTCCCCAGGCTCCTTGTGACCTGCTCACTACCCACCCCCCGCCCACACACACACTGTGGGTGCTGTGTAGCTCATGGATCCCCACCTGGGTGAGCCATCCCCTGACCGCCCACCCTGCCACTGTCCACTGGGGACTGACAGATAGGCCTGGGGGTTTTGACCACACCACCCCCCATCCCCAGGCAATGCTGAAGACACTTTCTCTCTCATTTCCCAACAAGCTCAGGCTTGTCTGGCTCCCACACCAGGCTGATACTGGACATCCAACCTCCCTCCCTCATTGGGATTAGGAAATGTCCTACCTGCTACTTGAACAACCTTCTTCCTCCCTCAAGTCTACCAAGTTGGTAGGGAAACGGCTATTTAGCCTTTACAGATGGAGTTGCAGAGACTCAGGGATCAGAACGGGACCCCGGGCTCCCTGCCCGTGCTGTCCATCCCTCATCCTCGTATAGACGGTGGCTAAGAACTTGAGTCTGGAGCCAGGGCCCAAGTTTGCCTTTCAAAAGGCATTTGTTTACCATTTTCTTTTAAATTAGTATTTATTTCGGTGTATGGGTTAACTGTGTGCTGATCAATTCTGGATTATCAGCATTTCCACTTCCTCACCACTTCTTTCTGGTTGGAAATTTCCAGGTTCTACCTTCTTGTTCTTCATAAGATGCAGAACAGGTTAGTGCGAACATGGCCACCCCCTTTGCTGTAGGTCCCCGGAAACGACTTCTTCTCTCTGTCTCGCACCCTTATCCAACTTGCTAGCCCCTTCCCCCTCCCTTCTTGCTTCTAATGATCTCTGTTCTCCTCTAGTTTGAGAGTCAGCGAGAAGCCCCACCTGCTGGCTCACCCCTCCTATGTCTACACCAGCCGCGGGTGGACTGCACCAAAGCTGGGAGCCACACACTCCATCCAATTCTACCACGTAACTGGCAAGAACTCAACCCCCTGAGCCATCACCTGCCCCAGAGCACTCAGTAACAAGAAGGAAGCTGGAGCCAGGAGCAGATCCAGATCTGGAACCCAGAAACTGCATTGTGGGATATAAGCCTCTTGACTGGAGTCTTCATTGCAAAGCCAAGGACCCGGCCTGGGACTAACATATTGAACTTGAGTAAGGACAGGTAGTATGGTTCCGGCTTATTCCGCTCCCATCCCTAGCTTCTGAGAGAGATCTTTCCTTAGACCTGCCTCCGTTTTTCCTTCCATCAGATAGAAGCAGCAAGCCTCGCTCCCTCCCTCCCAGTCAGAGCAAGGGTTAAACGGGTGGACTGGAGCCCTTGTGATGATCAGAGACGGTGATGTTTAAACCCAAGCACAAAGCTTGCATCTAACACCGAACACCTTTGCTGTCCAAGGTGGCTAAGAGTCTAGTTACACATGGATCTGGTATTAAAGAGCGGAGGTGCCAGCTTCCTAGGAGTCCCTGGCTGGCATGATCCTTGACTGTGCCACCACCAGCCCACCACAAAGTGGTGCCACAGCCACTATGGCTTGGGCTCCAGTGGAAGTTTCTGCCAGCTCTGAGGAAGAAATGGAAATGTGCCCATTGTCACGGTCCCTGGGTGTGATGAGCACAGGGCCATATACCTGCTCTTCTAGGCCTTGGAGGAAAATCTCACTGTTTGACAGAGGATGAAGCAGAGAGGTGGCCCAGCAAGCCTGGACGAAGGGCCAGGGTTCAAATCCAGTCCACCTGACCCTCTCACGTCTCCTTCTCCAGCAAGCTGCCAACAGCCTGTACAGCAACAGTTGCTGGACTCTGGGGCAAGGATTGGGAAGAGTTCCCAGGTGGCCTTCCTGGAACAAGTCATCAACCAAACCAGAAGGAGCTCATCTGGCTGAATGGCGCTGATAAGGACAGCCTCAAGTCCGTGGCATCCCAAGCTGCCCAGTGCTGCACGCACCGGCCTCCTCCCCAGGGCCCTCCATCCGGTGCGTGCAGAGAAACCTGAGCCCAGATGTATTTTATTAATAATAGGACTTGGGCTAGAGCAAGATGGCTGGACAGAGGCCACCGTTCTGTTCTTCCGGACAATGGCGCCCTCTTCTGGCAGCACAGGAAGCAGCCCCTTCAGTAACGCACATCAAAATGTTTTTGGATCTAGAAATTTTTGCAGATTTATTTTTTTTTTCTCCAGGTTTTGGAAGAGTTACATGAATGTAATGAGATACGTGCAAAGCATGACATTCACTGGCTTTCCTATATACCTTAAACACAAATCCTGAAGGTACTTGATATTTAAGTAATTTTATACACGAAAGCAAGTTGCAGACTATGGTATTGCCAAATACTGGGGTTGCACTCATACTCAGAAGGTTTCAGATTTGGGGGTTTCATAATGTTTATGCTTAGCTTGCAATGGTGATGAAAATACAAGCAGTAAGGTCCTATAATGAGGAACAAGGAAGACAGGATCCCGGAGAGAGAGCCTTCCGTGGCAGGCACGGTACTGGGAACTTTACAGATGCAAGTTATAAACCTGGAATTAAAAGATGAGTTTCTCTTAGATGTCAAATAGGTGGGGATCCATGCACAATTTATTTTATCACAATTTTGTGGCCTTCTCATGACCCCTGGTATGCATGGATATTGAGCTTGCCCAGCGTGAGGTCCCCAGAGGTCATGAGCTTGTCCCAGGTAAAGCCAGAGCAGACATCTACCTGGGTCAGAGCTTGTCCCAGGTAAAGCCACTGCTCTGTCCTCCCCGTCCTGAGCAAAGGGGACTCTTGGTTCATATAATTGACCTTCTGGTGACAGCACTGACCACAAGATCCATGGCAGCTTTATTTGCTAAGCCATGGCACCAACCCCACCAAAGATCCATTTCTTCTTCTTCTTTTTTAAAGATATATATTTTTTACTGGGAAGTCAAAACCACTGGGAGAGAGAGAAAACCAGAGAGAGAGAAAACCAGAGAGAGAAAAAACCAGAGAGAGAGAGAGATATCTTCCATCTGCCGCTTCACTCTCCAAATGGCCACAATGGCTAGAGCTGGGCCCGTCAGAAACCAGGAGCCAGGAGCTTCCTCCTGATCTCCCACATGGGTGCAAGGGCCCAAAGAATTGTGGCATTCCCCACTGCTTTCCAAGGCACACTAGCATGGAGCTGGATCAGAGGTGGAACAGCCTGGGACTTGAATTTGCATCTGTGGAGAGCTAGTGGCGAAGTGGATGATCAACCTGCTGTGCCACTGGGCCAGTGCCAAGATTCTTGTCTGCATCTGGTTCCAGAGGTGGCTGGTGTGGTAGGGTATCCAGTGCGGCTTTACAGTGAGACACAAAAGCATGTTGTCCACCCTGCACCCCAGTCCCCACCTTGATGAAGTGGCCATCTGAAGCTAATATCTTGCACTACTTTCCTTGGGCCCATCTCTCCAGATTTTGAGGCCTTGTTGGAGCTTTGTCCAGCTGTTGTATGACTTTGGGCCCATTGCATAACCCTAAACCTTGGCTGCTGCCCAAGAGCTAGGAGTCAGGTGGACCCAGACTCAGTAAACTCACACACTATCCATGTCAGGGTGGACCCAGACTCAGTAAACTCACACACTATCCATATCAGGGTGGACCCAGACTCAGTAAACTCACACACTATCCATATCAGGGTGGACCCAGACTCAGTAAACTCACACACTATCCATGTCAGGGTGGACCCAGACTCAGTAAACTCACACACTATCCATGTCAGGGTGGACCCAGACTCAGTAAACTCACACACTATCCATGTCAGGGTGGACCCAGACTCAGCAAACTCACACACTATCCATGTCAGGGCCTGGGTGGGGTTCCCTGATTCACCTGATTCTCCTTCACAGTCACAAGGTCTTTGTCTTGGATTCCAATATCATCTCAAGGCAGCAAAGGAAGGGCTTTTCCTCACCTTCTGTGGGTTAGACATAAGCAGAAGAGGGCTGGGAAAAATGGCCAGCAGGTGTGTGTTAGCCACAGGAGTGGCAGACGCCTCCTATCTACACACATGCTGGCATAGGCTCATGTGCACATGCGCAGTACACATAGAGATACAAGCAGAAGAGTCCTTGGCGCGAGCAAACGGATCCTAATCCCTCCTTCGCACGCACCGTCCTGAGGGCATCATGTGTGAGACCACCTCAAGAAGCTAGCAGAGAATGAAGCTCAGTTGTTTTGCTGCCTAGCACATGGACATCCGTGCTTAATTTTCAGTAGCGTGCATTGTCCCTGAACTTCTAGGCACGGATTTCAATGATTTGGTGTCAAAATAAACTTGGATTTCCAGCATCTATAGACTTCCTGGAGCTCCCTTGTATGTTCATGGATTTAATCCTGACAGTGATCCCATTTCACAGACAAGGAAAATAGAGGTCAGATATGTTAAGTAACCTTGCTCAGGTTTCCAGACTAGCAAGTGGCTTTGCAATCTGAACCCATGTCACCCACTCGGGAGGGGTGGGGGTATGCTAAAACTTCAGGGCCATCATGCCCTCTGCCTGTCATGGGACAGCGAGCAGCACAACTCCACTTCCTCCTTCTCAGCTCCATCTCCTCAGTGGTTCAGAGAGAACCCTGCAGCAAGGGGCTTGATTAACCCCTAATGGGAGTGCAGGGCCCGCTTCAGAAGCACTGGGTTAGTGGGAGCATGAATAGGACTGGCACACTCTGTCACCCTTGCCCCTCTATGATGTGTGGTGACACTGGTATCTACCTTGCAGCATACAGGGCACAGGCTTCCCCCAGTGGAGGGAGCCTTCACTTACTGTGTGAGCTGGACCTCATCCCTGTCTGGTCCCTGTATGCAACAGTCATCTAATGAGAAAGCAGGCAGCGAGTGCAGCGGCACGGCTGGTTTGATCACTGCGGAAGATGTTCACACCTCATACAGCGCAGTCCTGGTTCTTCTCCTTCCAATCCAGCTTCCTGCTAATACACCTGGGAGGCAGCTGATAATGGCTCACATTCCTGAATTCCTGTCACCTATGTGGAAGAGCAAGATGGAGCTCTCCAGTCTGGAAGAACAAAGTCTGGCATCACATACATATACGGGGCTTCAAAAGTCTGAGGAAAATGCATTGTACAAACTTTTTGGTCAAAATAGATATCTTTTAATTCCACGTTCCACAGATGTTTGGACTTGCCCTCTGCTCCTGTATGTGGTTGGGAAGGGAGTGTTTTCAGGCTGGTTGGTGTATGAATCTTGGATCCTACACACTTAACATTGCCCACTGGTTGGAGACTCCAGTCATGCACCCTTCTGAGCGATTCTCTCCTCCATCAAGGCGAATCTGTGTCATCGGCTGGGCAGTCCTTTCTCCTTGTGTGGCTTGGTGACATCGCGCACCATTTGGAAAACAGCTGCTAGCCAAGCCGCGCATTCCACCTCTGCTCTTGAAATACCAAGAGATCGCTTCCGCGTGCATTGCCGCCCATCTCCTTTGAGGAACCGTGAATGACTGCCAGGCCCATGGCGGTGCTTGTAGATTTTCCCAAATTCTAATCTCCACTTACAAGGATCAAATGGTTATCAGTGGCAACAAACAGTGTAAATTGTAACTCCCTTTGAAATGACAAACTCGATGCATGCCCTCTCCAGGAAATGTTTACCAAGTGCTCAAGACTGAGCACGTCTCAGTGTGCTTTCAAGCGAGATGAATGACCTCCAGAAAGTGGCCAATTCAGCTCAAAAACTGCACGAGTGTTTTTCCTCAAGACAGCTTGAGAAAGCCACAAAAGTGCTTTATGCAAGCCTCCCATGCTGCTACCCAGTACATTAGAGTTATATGAGTTGGAGTTGTGAATGCATAAAATTAATCATGTGTACAGGATCATCAAAAAAATATATATATATATAGTCTTCAAAACATGTGTGGATGACATGTGACTGTGAAGAAGTTGCTTGTGGATTTCAAAACTGTTTTGAAATAAAATAATGCATCGTGTAATTCCATTTTCCATGAACTTTTTGAAGGATGCTTGAGTATGTATGTGTGTCACACTCAAATAAATACCTCTACACCCTGATGAATGATCAAACATCAACTATTCCAAGTCAAACCCCTCACCTAGGGAGCACCAGGTTAGCAGCACAAGATACTGTAGACAGTTTTTATTTGAGTCCAGTGAATGGCAGAACTTCTGGGGAGGAGCTGCCCAGGCAGGGACTACACTTCCCAGCGTGCCTTGCTTCCAGTGTTGATCACATGCTGACCATGTGATGCACTCATTCATGAAATGTAGTCAGAGATGAGGTTCTGAACCAGGCATACCTTCTGGGTGCCGGGGCTTTCAAGGTACTAAGAGAAGGTGCAGCCATAAGCATGGAAAGATATTTGGCCTCCCAAAAGACCTCGCAGGAGGAAGGCTGCCAGTGAGGAGGCTCACACTGGATGGAAGGCACAGGGACACTTCAATGGGGTGCACCACAGAATTTCAGAACTCGTTTGCTCTAGACAGCGATGTCCATCCATCGAGTGATGATTTCAAAGATCATGTTGGCTGTTCCATGCAGAAAGAATCAGAAAGAGTTGAGTGAGTGATGGCCTAGGGAGTAGGTGGCCTGAGTGTAAATAATGGAAGTAGAGATGGGAAGAGGTAGATGAGCTGAGACACCAATAGGCAGCGAAACAAGTTGGGTGCAGAGGGACGATCTGAAAGGAAGGAGTGGCGGAAGACACCCGCCCAAGCGCGCGGGGGGCCTGAGGAGTGTGGAGGAGAGCAGGTGTGAGCGTGGTCAGGAAGCTTGGATTTTCTCTTCAGCATGATTTCAGTTTCTCAAGACTTTTTAAAAAAGCGCAGTGAGGCAGGTGCCTGCGTAATGGCTCAACCGGTTAAGCGGCTGCTTGCAGTGAGAGCATTCCATGTCAGAATTCAGATACGAGTCCCAGCTGCGTTACTTCCAGGCCGGCTTCCAGCTAATGCACGTGGGAAGACGATGGAGGATGACACGGGTGCCTGAACCCCTGCGACTCTTAGAAGACACTGGAATCCAATTCCAGGCTCCTGGCTTTCGCCTGACCTGGACTAGCGCCAGCTGCTGCACCTGTCTGGGGAATGAATCAGTCGATCTTATTCTCTCTCTGGGTTTGTGACTCTGCTTTAAAAAAACAAAAATTTAATGAAAAAGTGCAACTACAGTCACACCCAACAAAATAAACTGCATTCGTTTAGTAGCCTCTAATATCTGGCCTGAGTGCGTTGGTTTCCAGCTGCCTTCGAGCAGTCATTTTGATTGGCTTGCTGGAATCAGGGTCCAAACGATGTCGTTGTTTGCAGGCACCTGGACTCCCTTCCGTCTCTGCCATCTCTTCCCATGTCATCCAGCCTCCCATGCGTTTCTGGGAGAGACTGAGTTTTCTTCTCAGTAGAATTTCTCACATGGCGGTGGTTATTGGTGCTTACTAGATCCGTTCTCCCACAGACACACTGGAAGCTTCTTTACAGAGGTGGGTTCAGTTCCTGTTGCTTAGGGTATGAACACCTGCCAAGTGGTGCTGTGGCTGTGTACTGACAGTTGCGTCAGAAATGCATGCGTGTGTATCTTTCTTTGGTGTTGTGAAACTATTCGGTAGGTTAAGGTGATGTTATCAAGCGTCAATATTACATCTGTCTATCCTTTTGAAAGTCTTAGCAGACAGCAATGATCATTGCCAAGATGGAATATATTTTACTTGGTATTGTGACAAGTTGACTTTCCAGTTATGCCTTCTTTCTGATTCTTCTTTCTTGTACCTAGGCAGGTGTTACACTGCCGGGGAGAAAAGCAGTTAATAGCTGATGGGCATTCTGGGACTGGTTAATGCCAACTTTATGTTAATTATACTGGCATGCCAGCACTGTTGCTTATTCTTTTTTCTTTTCTTCTCTTTTCTTTTCTTTTCTTGAAAGGTATGTAGGCAAGGTGGGGAACTCCAGATTGGAACACACCACCGTGGCCCCCAGAAGGCTGGGGAGAACTGCAGATTGATTGGTCAAAGGGTCTGGGGATGTATTGGAGTGGGAGCAGTTGAGGGCATGTTTGACAAGGGGGGAATGATTTCTGGGCCTTCCATGGACCTGGTCACTGCACTCACAGGTAGGCAAGGGATCTGAAACCAAACAGTTTAGAGAGGGGAAAACGGAGGGGATGTCTAGGCCAGGCCCAAGCACCTATGCATGTGGGAGATCTGGGCTGGGTTAAATAACATCATTCGCCACCCACTGGTGCTTACAAAAGCTGTGGCTGGGGAGCATGCATGACTGGACTAGGCCGCATCTCCTGCCCATGAATTCAGAGCAGGGGGTGGGCCATGTCAGGCTGGGCCTCAGTATCATCAGATTGTGAGGGAAATGGATCTGGGGGTGGGGACAGATTCTGTAAAGGAACTGTGGGCTTGCGTCCAAGGCACTGCAGCATCTGCTGGTTAAGACGGAGAGTTGGGGGTAATGATGAACTGTGCCAGGCTGGGTCACAGAGCTCACCTGACAGGAACCACCCACCTGACACCCATGAGAGCCAGGATTGGGAGAAGGCCCCGCGTGCAGCATCCATGGCACACGCAAGGGCCAGGACTCAGGGCAGACCAAGCCAAGTAGGGCCACTGCCCCCACCGGCATGTGTGAGATCTGGGGCTGGGGGCACGCATTGTAGGGCAACTTGGGAACTCCCCTACTAGGCCACATCTCCCACTGAGAACACAAGAGCAGGGGCTACTTGGAGTGAGGGGTGGGTGGCAGCTAGGCCAGGTGTGTTTATAATACTCTTCAGTGCTTATGTGGGCTGAATCTGAGGACTGGCCAGGGGACATGGCCAAGCCTGGCCAAGTCTCAGCACCCACTGGCAAGACAGTGGGTTGCACCCAGCTGGGCTAGGCTGCAACACCCGCCAGCAAGAGCTGAGACTGCGGGTGGGCCATGCTAGGCTGGGTGGAAGCATCAGCCAGGACATGCAAAATCAAGGGCTGAGAACAAGCCTGTAGGGGGACTCTGGGGTCTTCCCTACTGGGCTGCAACTCCCGCTGGTGGATGTGAGAGCTGAGGCTGTGGGCAGACTAGATTGAACAAGACCACAGAAATACACAACACAGCTCAGTAGAGCACAAAGACCACGGGAAAGTGAGCCACAGAAAGGAAGGCTCAAGATCGACTACTCAGAAACATACCCAATGTCTTGTGGGAAATTCTGGTTTCAAACAGTGACATTCCACTTCATTGAAAATTAAATGTCACTGTGCAGCTAGAAGAACACCAAACTCTATTTTAAGAAAGATTCAGCGGTAATTAAGAATGCAAATGCAAAAAGCAGAATGAAAAAAGATTGGGAAGCATTTTGGATGGGCAAGATTTTCCTAAACAAGCTCGGAAACCCAGATACCTTAACTAGGGCCTTTATTATGACACAGTGAGTTAAAGGCTTCTCCTACATCCCCGTGTGTGTGCCAGTTCGAGTCCCAGCTGCACCACTTCCTCTTCCAGCACCTTGCTAATGCAACTGGCAAGGCAACGGAAGTTGTCCCAAGTCCTTGGGCCCTGGCACGCGTGCGGGAGACCTAGGTGGCATTCCTGGCCCACGTGTGGGAGACCTGGGTGGCATTCCCGGTGCTTGGCTTAATCCTGTCTTTGCCTTGGCCATTATGTCATCTGTGGAATCAACTGATGGATGAAGATCTCATATTTCTTCCTGGAACTCCGCCTTTCAAGTAAATCTTAAAAATCTTAAAAGAAGTAGCAAAAACAGAGCTGACATCACAATTGGCTTACAAGTTTAGCTAGCAAAAATCACCAGAACAAAGTGAAAAAGAAAAACAGCAACAAATGAATAGGGGGTAGAAATTCACAGCAGTGGCCAAGATACTGTTTCAGAGGGCCCGAGTTCAAGTCCTGCCCCGTGACACAGCAAATGATGGCTCAAGTGGTTGGCTTTCTGTCACCCACAGGAGACACCCAGATTAAGTTCCTGGCTCCTGGATTTGACCTGGCCCAGCCCTAGCTGTTGCAGACATTTGGAGATCTCTCTCTCTCTTTAAATATCTATTTAAAAAAAATAACTAGGCAAACGATCAGCAAAGGTGAGCTTGTCTAATTTGTCACCAGGAAAATGCAAAAGATAGATGTGCGGTGGGTTTTTGCTGCCTCGATTTGCAGGGAGCACATTTCTCCTGGGGGAAGATACTCCTCTCCTAAGTGGGTGAGGGAGGCATAGCTGCCGGCTGCCACCACTTCACAAGAATTCACTTACCATTGTAAGTTCCTAAATGCTTGCCTTCCCCCCCACAGGAATCTCCCTCTTGAAAATCTATCACTTAGGGCATGGGGGGCAGAAAGGAGTTGCAATGACTCAACTGGTTAATTCTCCCCCTCCAAGCGCTGGCATCCAATATGGGCACTGGTTCATGTCCCAGCTGCTCCATTTCCCATCCAGCTCCCTGCTTGTGATCTGGGAAAACAGTAGAGGACGGCCCAAAGCCCTGAGACCTTGCACCCACATGGGAGACCAGGAAGAAGCTTCTGGCTTTGGGTCAGCTCAGCTCAGGCCATTGCAGCCACTTGGGGGGTGAACCAGTGGATGGAAGATCTTTCTGTCTCTCCTTGTTTCTACCTTTCCAATGCAAATGACTAAATCTATTTTAAAAAAAGAATATGAGGATGAAAATGTGTTTTGTCTACTTTTAAAAAAATTATTTGTTTGAACAGCAGAGTGACAGGGCCAGAAAATATGCATGCGTGAGCACACACACACACACACACACACAGAAACAGAGAGAGAAAGAGAGATCTTTCATTCTCAGGTTCACTCAGCAAGAGATCCCAACAGTCACGTCTGGGCCAAGCCCAAACCAAGAGCCGGGAACTCTGAGTGTCCCTGTGGTTGGCAGGAACCCAAGCACTTGGAACATCACGTGCTCAGGCGCTTTAGCAGGGAGCCGGGTCACAAGCAGAGAAGCCGGGTCACCAACTGGCACTCTGACATGGAATGCAAGCGAGGGCTTGTCCTGCTTTTCCCCCAATACCAGGGCCCAGTAAATGCATGTTGCACACTGCAAGCGATGACCCAGAAGGGCAAGCCACGTGAGTACTCCTGGACTGCACCTGGTTGTGCACACCTAGGCTACTCCTCCCGCAGTCGACTCCAGGCACCTGCTGGCAAGTGCATGCGTTCTGTCCACACCGGTCCCTCAAGAGAAAATGGCAAATTGCAGAGCTGTGAGAGTGATACCTGTGCATTCAGTCTCCACTGGATGGCATCATCTACATGAGCTCAGAGAACTAGTGAGCAAACTGCCTCCCAAGGCTGGTAGGCTGCAACGGTCCAGGCTGCATCCTCCTCACCCACCACCCTCCCAGGGCTGTGCCAGGGCCAGGACCCCTAAGCTGGTGGCCGGCGTCTCTATCCAGCTGCACTCGGTGACCTCACGGGTTTCTTGGGAGTTGGCTGTAGTGGCAGCAGTCACAAATGCTTCCTCACCCTAATTCAGCCAGCCACTGGACAAAAGCTGGAGATGCCATCCCAAGGGCTGCAGGCACTGAGGCCCACCTTCAAGTACCTGCTTGCCGCTAGTACCAGGTAACGCTGGGCCAGGGGCTCTCAACACCAGCTCTTCCCGGACCTCTGGTTCCATCCAGTCAACAGCAGCCTTTTCTGCACACGTTGCAGCCCGAGCCAGGCCACGAGACTTTATACTGCGACTTGGCCACTGGATGGCAGTGTTGCCCCAGCCTAGGCACCTGCATGGCCAGTGCTGATGGCTGGATGGTTGTCATCCTTAGCCTGGAGAGCCTAAACCTACCCATCCAAGTCAGACGCTCCAGGTCCCAGGGGAGCACAGGTGGGGCAGAAAGAGGGCTCCAACCTTAGTATCCTGACGCCCAAAGAGCTTTGCTTTCAAGAGTGGTGCTAGCGTTTAGTGAAGCAGGGGCTGAGCTCACCCACAGTTCTGCACTCTGACAACAGCGCTGGTCCCAGAGGCTCTGTGATGATTGAATGACATGCCATACTAGAAGAACTCAGAGCAGTGCCTGGTCCATGCTGGGCCTCCATGTTGGATATGATTCCATCTTCCTTGGGGATCAGCCCCTGAGGTCCTGGGATTTTGTTAGTAGTCAGGGATACAGAAAGGAAGTGACTGTCACAGGGTTGCAGTGGGAGGGTAGCAAACAGGGACTTGGATCCCGGTCCTAGTGCTGGCGCCACTGGCTCCTTGCCTTTCTTCATCCAGTGCAACAGCCGCCTGGGAAGGCAGGGATGGTCCTGAGCTCCAGCCCTACTCCTGCCTCTGTCAGGGTGAGCTGCCTTCAGCTGAGCCCCGCCCCCTCTGCAATCCCAGGTGTTTTTCTGACTTGCGTTCCCAAAATTCCTGCCAACTCCATCCAGGGAGAGAAGTGATTCCCTGGCTCTCGCTTCCTGCCCACTACGTGGATCTAAGGTCCAGGAGAACAGTGCAAATCCACCAGCTTTGCCCTAATGGATTCTCAGCCTGGCCTCTTCCTGCCATGAGCAGATCTGACGTTTGGAGTAGGGAAGACAGCCTTCCCCAGCGCCTCCCTCCTCCACTCCCCTCACTCCCACACATGCACGCACCACAGGCACACAGGCATGTGCAAGGCACACCCACACAGCCAGGGTTGGGTCCTCAGCTCGGGGCAGTCTCCCCACTCCCCAGGTCCCTAAGCAGCACAGCAGGTTGCCTGCGACCTGCAGCAGCTCCAGGTATGGGGCATCCCTGAGTTCATCAGAAGAGCGACCATTCTGTGTCCTGTGGCTGCAGGAGGGCGTGCTAAGCCTCACCCAGACGCAGGTGGTCTACAAGAAAGCTCCAGGAGTACATTGCTTTCCCTCCACCCCTCCTCAGCTCAGGAGTTCACAGCCAGGTGAGCTGGGCCAGTTTCTGAGCCGGAAGGCTGGGGATACTTCCAGCCCTTATGCCAACAGGAACAGTGACTGACAGTCCTGGTTCTGGACTGGGGCAGCTGGAGCTGAAGGAACACCACACGGGGAGCAGCGAGGGGGCAGGGGAGCTGAGGTCGTCTTCACTGATGTTTAAGCCTCAGCCAGTCACTGAGGCTCTCCTCACAGAGGCTTGTGGGGTCCCCGCGGGGGGGGGGGTGCTGTCAGAAGACTGAATGGGACAGACACCTGGCAACCTGGCACCACCAGCTCCCATCTCCAGCCTCCAGCTGCTGAGACCCACACCTGGCCTCAACCTCAGCTCTTTTTCCCTGGGCCCCACCAGCCGGTCAGGCAGCAGGCGTAGCAGCTCATTCACCCCACAGGATGAGCAACCACCGCCTCCTGCCTGCCTGCAGCCACTGTTCACATGCCTGGGCCAAGGCAGCGGCTGCAGGGACTGCCTGGTTGCCCTGGCACCAACTCTCCCCTCCCCTCCCTTCCCCTCTTCTCTCCCCCTCTTCTCCTCTCCCCCTCCCTCTCCTCCTCTCCCCTCCCTCTCCTTCTCTCCCCCACCCCTTCCCTCCCTTCCCCTTCCTTCTTCACTCTCTCTTTCTCTCCCTGTCCACCTCTCTAAGGAATGAAGTAGAGGGAAGTTATTGGTGGTGCTGTCCCCAGAAAGCAGGCACAGAGCTGGAATGTACACCCACACTCTTTCCCCTGTCCACAAAGACAGAGACATAGAACCCACTGGGGAAGGGTGCCTTGTGGAGGGGAGACAAAGGAGGCGGCCCCTAAGGCAGGTCCAAGCAGCAGGAGATACTGGCTGCAGGGATGGTTGGAGGGTACCAGGGCAGGTGTGCCAGGGCCCAGGAGAGCAAGGGCTAGAGAAAGAGCTCTGGGGAAGGATGAGGCAAATGGGGGGGATGTCACGCCCCGCCCTATGTGCCCAGCTCTGCTGCCTGTCCTCACTCTCCAAATCTCCTTTGTGCGCGTCCAGTCACACTTACACAGCCCTTAGAGTGAGGTTCTTAAAGGAGCTGTCAGCAGTGACGTTTGAGACAAAGACCCCGCCAGCTGCCGAAGGAGCTGCTGGTGGATGCGGAGCCTCATCCGCGGCTGGAAGGCCACAGCCGGTCCCTGAGCTCCTAGTGCTCGGCCGTCTCCCCATCGGCCGCTCCCACGTGCATCTGAGCTGGGCTGGCTTCTCACCCCCACCCCACCCCCTCGATTATTGCAACACTGGGAAACCGAAGCTTCAAGTGACCCAATGAATAGGGTTGTAAAGTCAGCAAGCAAACCGGATGGAGTGGCAACCTCAGTTCTCCGCTGGTTAGTTGCTTCCCTCCTGGAAGCCCAAGGTGTGCGGGGAAGCCTAGGCAGCAGCCTGCAGCGGGCAAACAAAGGGGCAGCTCTTGGCTGTGAGAGGGAGAGGGCTGGCCACCAGAGGGCAGCGTGCGCTCGCGGATGCCCCAGGGTGGCCGCGAAGCCCTCGGTCCTGCACCTGCCACGCCAGCGCCCGCCAGCCCACTGCGACTGGCCCCCCCGCAGGCCTCTGGAGCACCGCTCTCCTCCGAAATGTCCACCCAGCCTCTGGGATGAGCCAAATGGATTCCTTGTCCTCCGGAGCCCAGCTCGGCCCTCTTGTCTTTGGAGCTTGTGTTACCTGCGAGCGAGCGCGCACACTCGTGCATCCTTCTCGCTCATGGGGTTCCCCAGCGCCCAGCCAGCCCACGCTTCCGGCAGTCCCGCTCTATGTCAGAGTCAAGATTCGAACATCCCCATTCCATCCAGACACAGCCCCAAATCCTGCCTTCACATCCAGGCTGCGGAGCCTCTCCCGTTGGGAAACGGCCAAGACTCAGGACAGTCCCACTGCTGACTGCGTGGGTCGGACCAGGAATCTGTCACCCATGGCTTTGCAAGGACCAACGTGGTGCTGCCGGCAGAGGAGGGTGGAAACCCCACTCTGATTGCCCACCCTCCCTCCCGCAGCTAGCATTTCCCTGTGTGCACCAAGGTGAGCCGGCTCCTGCAAACACGGGTTGTTTGTCAATCAGATGGGCTGGATCTCCACCAAAGGTTGCTCCAA
Organism: Ochotona princeps; assembly: GCF_030435755.1. Taxonomy (NCBI): domain Eukaryota; kingdom Metazoa; phylum Chordata; class Mammalia; order Lagomorpha; family Ochotonidae; genus Ochotona; species Ochotona princeps. The sequence continues at coordinate 4,436,512 of NC_080850.1, forward strand.
AGCTGGCTGTAACCCCGCTAGCCAAGCTGGCGCATACACATGGAACCTTTGTGCCCGGTGTGCCGTTCTTGTGCCCTCTCACATGACTATAGGGAAAAGACATTCACGTCCATTATACAGATGGAGAAATTGAGGGCCAGAAGTTTCTAGGGCTTCCTAGAATCAGAGAGAGAGAGAGAGAGCATTCCCAAACACTAATTACTCCCCAAATACTGATAATGATGAGGGCTGCGATGGGACTGGAGCCAGGAGCCAGAGAATCAATTCAGGTCTCCCACGTGGGTGGCAGGACCCCAGATGCTGGAGCCACGGCTGTGGCCTCCCAGCAGCATTGCCAGGAAGCTGGGGTCAGGCACAGAGCTGGGTATTGATCCCATGGGACTCTGGCATTCCAACTGCAGTGCCGAATGCCCTGTCTCCTTCTGGACCCGAGCCTGAGTCTTCAGGGAGCAGCTCTTGAACTTACGTGTCCAGGTTCTGCGACTGCAGATGCAACCAAGTACAGGTCAAAACGATTTGGGGGGAAAAATGTCCTGTATAGACATAGGCTGGTCCTTATTCCCTTGGTGCTAGGGTACATCACTCTGAGATGATGTACAGGGTTTGGGTGGATGTGTGCAGCTTCTGTGCAAACACTGCACCCATTCTGATAAGGGACTTGAGATCCGGTGATTTGGATATTTGGGAAGAGGGGGAGGATAGTGATGCTGGAACCCAGGAACCGCTATCTGTACCCTCTCGAGTGACTTCTGCTCTGTCCTCCCTTCCCTGGCCTCCACCTGCACAGGAAGCATGCTGCTGATGCTGATGCTGTCACAGCCCAGTGGCCAGGAGGTCTTCAACAAAACGTGTTGCAGGAAAGCACATGGTGTCATCTTAAAGGGGAGCATATGATAACATCATCGTCACCATTTTTGTTGTCGTAAGTGAAGGCTGTGGAGTCCGGAGGGAGAGCTTCTTTCTTTCCAATTTTGTTTTCTGTCTGTAGCATCTGCAGGTGTGGCGGCGGGGTGGCTCTGAGATCCCACCCTCCAGTCCTGTAGCTGAGAGGAGGTGAGCGCACTGGAGACACGGCAAGCAGCATTGCTTCCTGTGCCAACCTGAGGCTTGTCTCCAGGCTGTGCCCTCAGCACTGTTCACATGACATGGCTAGCCGGAGCCCGGCAGGTGCTGGATACCTCAGTCCTCTTGGGTGGCTTTGCTTCTAGATCATGGTCACTCTGTATCACTCTTTGGTCTGGTTTCCTGTAAGAGCTGAGCCTCTCCCAGCCAGTGGGAGTGGGCTTCATAGCCTGGCTGTGGGGCTCCTGCTTGTCTGGGCCATTGTCTTCCTCTCTGGCTGGTCCATCAGGGGCCCCGCATCCCTGCCTTCTTGCCATCATTCTTCAGCAACTGCTTCGTTTCCCCTCTCTTGTCTTGGTGCTCCTTCTTGCTCAGTGGAAGAAGAGAAGGAAGGGCTGTGGGTGAGCTCCCTTGGGCCTGCGCTTGCTTCTCCCCTTTGTCACCAAAGCGGCTCCCACTTGCTCCAGAGGTGGGACAGAATCTTCAGGCATCCCAGCTGCTCTGCTTCCTTCCCTTCACCCTGGTACCTGGGCTGGGTGATGATTCCTCTTGCAAGGGTGGGAGTCACATTATTTTCATGGCATGGCTGGAGACAGAGGGACCATTCCCTCTGCGTCCCCTCTTTTCTCTGTACAGTGAGCTCCAAGGACAGTCTCCACTGAGCATGGCCCTATGGGCGCTTACACCATCCTGAGGTGCTGTACGCCCTCCGCCTGTAGGGATCCCAGCCTCTCCAACAACTCCTGGATAAGTTACGATATCTACCAAACTGTATGGACACAAAGGTGCCTGTATGTGTGCTGTACACAAGAATGATATGAGATTATCTGAATGTCTACTGCAAGTACATAGCACGCATTTGTAACAGAGAACGTACCAAGAAAGTTGCCTTAGGAAGGTGTCTTGCTGTGAGAAGTACATGAAGATGAAGCCGGTGGAAGGATGAGACCCCAGAGAGCATCATTTGTGGTGCTGTAGTGGGCAGTGAGGCATGAGCCAGAAGCACAGTTGGAATGTGATCAAGTGGAGCAGAGGGCCAGCTGTGGCTACAATGCCCAGGCACTATACCAGCTGCCCTGGTCACAGCGCCTTTCTCCTGCTAATGAGATTATCAAGATAATCACACAGGCTACAGGCAAATGGTCAGCGAGGTGGAGCCGCCTTGGCCTTGAGGCTGGAAGGGTTTATGGTGAACATGGGTGGCTAATGGCACGATTGTGGTGAGGGAGGGCTTTGAGCTCATAAGGATGTTGCAGGTCTGTTGTGGCACCCACCTGAACTGTCCTATTGGGATGGGCCAGGGTTGCCTTGTCTGCCTGGCCCAGCCTTGTTTACAAGGGAGTCATGGAGGGGCTTAATTAAAGTCCTTGGTTCGCTTCTGATGTTGCCAAGATGGAGCTAAATAATAATGGATGAGTTAACCTAAATTTTTTTTTTAAAAAACCAACAAGCCAGTATACAAGTGGGAGTGGAAGTTATTGTGTCAGTACTGAAGTTTAGGGAGCCTTGGAGAGTGTTGAGAACAGGCATCTTCTGGAAAACTGGGAAGCACCTCCACTTGGGACACAGGTGAGCTGGAAGGCTGAGAAAGTGGAGATGCGGATCCAGTGAGGCAATGAACTTGACCTTGGCCTCTGCAGCACCTTTTTCTGTGAGGAGGTGGTCCAGGGTGGTCTCCTCTAAGCAGACTTACATGATCTGGTCACCCTGGGGTACCTCCTCATGTGGCTATATAGGTGGAGCTGCCCCTGTGACCCCTCTGGGACCTTTGCTCGATGCCACCCTCCAATGTCCTAAGAGAGGACCAGCATTCAGAACCTAAAGCGTGGTTTCCACTGAAGGCACATCACTCACACACCTGTGGTGAAAGTCCAGGTCGCTCTGTGGGAAGCTGCACAGCCTGGTCTCATTGGTGCAGGAAACCCTTAGCCTTTGCTTGCTGAGATGGCCCCTGCTCAGGTTCCCAAGCTGCTTGCCCTGACTCACCTCGGAGCTCAACCTTCCCAGAAGGGTGGACACTCCAAAACACCTTTAGCTTTCCAACCTCTCCGCTGCCATTGTGGTGGGTCGGGCCTCCACCACCTGTTACTGAACTAAAACCAGCTCCTTCCCACGCAACCCTTGTGAGCTCACCTGCAGTCCTACCCCATGCTTCCAGGAAAACCAGAGGAACTTAGCTTGGAGCATGTTTCTGCTCAGGAGCTTGCACTGCATACAAAATAAAATCCATGGTCTTAATAAATGCTCCCGATGACCTGGTGCCATTTGGCCCCTGCCTCCTCTCTGACCCCTGCCTCCTCTCTGGCCCCATTCCTTACCTCTCTCCCCAGCTCACTGGCTAAGCTGTCCTGCCTCCAGGTCTGCAACTGGCAGCCGCCATCCACTCAGGAATGTTCTACAAGCTCCCCAAACCGTGTCCCAGGACCAGCTACTCTAGCGACATGGGTATTAGCAGGTTCCTCCACAGGTGGAGGTGAGCAGGTGTACTGGATCACTGACATAACCAGCAGAGCCCCTTCCTCACAAGGGGGTCCCTGGGGACTCAAGAGGACGCAGCCTCCCAGTAGACCAGGTGGCAATCTACTGGGGTTGTGCAGACACATTCACTCCAGGTGAGACAACTGCAAGTAGAATAGAGTAAGATCTGGAGCCAGAAGCCAGGCTGGGATCGCAGCTGTGCTCCTAGTCCAGCGCAGCATCTCCCTCCTCCCAAGTGCCCGGCCCTTGTGTCTGTTAGAGTTTTGCGGAGCCTCTCTCAGCCTGGAGTTAGTCCAACTCAAGCCTTTCACAGGATGTGTTTCTTCACCCCCAAAATGGAAATGCTGATGCCACTTATGCCTTTGGGATGAACAGACCCCATGCCCTAGGAGCGGGCATTTGGCATCCTGGGTAAGACACTAGTTGGATGCTGACAGGTCATATCAAGGAGATTCAAGCCCTGCTCCACTCCTGATCCTAGCTTCTCACCAGTGATACACATCCCAAGAGGCAGTAGGTGAGTACAGCGGGTCTCCATCACCCCGGCTGGTGCAGCCATCTGGGGAGTGAACCGGCAGAACGTCTGTCTCTTTGCCTCTCTGTGTGTCTGCTTTTCCAAATCTTGAAAAAGCAAATCATGTCCATCTAGAGCCTTAGAATGTGGTCCTGTTAGTTGGCAATATATCAGAGTCATCCTGGCATTCAGATGAGTCGCTAGAGTCAATGGCTCGTGTCCGCTTAGGAAAAAGAGATATTGAGAAGAGGTGGGCAGGAGACCCAAAGGAGGGCCCAGTAAGCCAAGCATTGCTGGTGGCCAACAGGAGCTCAGAGAGAGGCAGGGTACAACTTCTCCCTCAGAAAGAAGTCTCTAGAAAGCAGTTATTCTGGATTCTGAACTCCTGACCTCCTTCCTGATCCAGAACATAGTTCTTTTAAAACTCCCAATGTGTGACCTTTCGTTCTGGCAGCCTCAGGAGGCTCTGCACAGCCTTGTAGAAGTGTGTCTCCTGGAGCCTTCTCATCTTCCTTCTGTTTAGAGGTCAGAACCAGGAGGTTCAGGAAATTTGAGTACCCTGCCCAGCCAGAACCCTGGCATCCACCAGATCCAGCCCAGAGCAGGCCCTGCTAGCAGGCAGTTGGTGGGGAAGGACAGCAAGGGACATCTAGGGGCAGTAGGGGGTGGCGCAGGGCAGCGCCACCAAGGGAAGCCATGCTGTGCAGCTGTTGCCACTACTCATTAGCAGCACGATGGAGCCACGTGAGAAATGCTCATATACACGCTTAGCTGGAAAAACAGCAGAGCGGGTTGTGCACCAAGCACTCAGCTGTGCAAAGCAGAGCCTACAAAACAGGCAATGCTGCACCCCTCAGGCGCTGGACTGGGGAAGGTGTTTTTTCCACTTACTTTCTCAGATTTCCGTGGTGTGGTAAGATGTTTTGTTAGCAATAGAGAAAACGCACAGAAGGAGTCGACCCTCTTGTCGTAAATGTGACACGCACTCGACGCCCTCCCTCAACTCATCCCGTTAGTTCTGCCGTCCAAATCCCACTTCCCTCCTGGGTGGCCATGCATGTCTTCACCTTGCCAGGTGAACTCATGTATAAGGCACAGGGGGAGCATGTGGTATTGGAGCCACAGGGAATGGGAAGCTGAACCCATTGGCTCTGGGGGTCCCCAGTTGAAGGATAGGGTGGGGGCGAATCCTCAGGGCCATCTGAATCTGCGGAGGGTGCAGAGATTGGTGCCTTTCTCCATGCCACCACACATACCTGTGAAATTGACAACCACATACCGGGGGTATTTGCAGAAGTTTGTGTAAAATGAATTGCCAGAGATTTCAGTGTACTCCATAAGCTCTTTGAAGATGCCTGTAGAGAATTTTCTTGGTTTCTGAGGGTGATTGAGCCCAGGGCCCTCACAACTACCAAAGCCCGGGGACGTGCAGGTGTGTCATAGGAAAGGGCATGGCATTTACATTTAACCTGTGAATATTCTGCCATAAATTCTAAACCATCTCTGTGCTGTCAATGACCCCTCAAACAATGTAAGTCATTGTTTTACTATATTGTTCAGGAAATAATAGCAAGGAGGTACATTTGTACATGTTCATCACAGATTTGATTGGGGTAGGGGTGAATCAGTAATTAATCCCTGTTCTTACTGATAATGGCAATGTATCAACATAGTGGAAGTTCTGTGATGTAGCAGGTCAAGCCTCTGCCTAAGACATTGGCACCGCACAAGGGAGCCTCTTTGAGTCGTGGCTCTTCCACTTCTGTTCACCTCTTTACCAATGAACCTGGGAAAACAGTGGAATATGGGTCAGTTCTTGGGCCCCTGTACCCTTGAGGGAGACCTAGAAGAAGCTCCTGGCTCCTGGCTTTAACCTGACCCAGCTGTGATCACTGTGCCCATTTGGTGAGCGAACCAGCAGGTAGATTTGTCTCTGCACCTCTCTGCAATTCTGCCTTTCAAACGAATAAAATAAATGAGTCCAAAGACAGGAGATGTGGGTTGGGTCTCACTAGCATGAAACCCAGGTGTTGGGGCAGCATTCTTGCTGGGGGCTTTTAGGAGAAACCGTGGCCTGGTTTCCCACTTGCTAGTGGCCTCTTACTCCATCTTCAATGCCAGCCAGAGCAGGCCTAGTCTTCCTCCCACTGAACCACTCTATCCTCAAAAATCACATATTTTTTAAAGGATCCTTGCTTTGAGCTCAGTTAAAACTGCTACTGTTGAATGCAGGGGTGCAGAGGCTCACCTGCTTAGCCTGGCCATGCAGTGAGCCACACCACAGTTTCATGGACCATGCAGTGAGCCACGTCACAGCTGGATGGGCCCTGCAGGGAGCCACAGCACAGCTGGACAGACTCTTCAGGGTACCACGCCATGCCACAGCTGGATGGGCCCTGCAGTGAGCCACACCACAGCTGGAAGGACCTTGCAGTGAGCCACGCCACAGCTGGACGGACCTGTAGTGAGCCACGCCACAGCTGGACGGGCCTGTAGTGAGCCATGCTACAGCTGGATGGACCCTGCAGGGAGCCAAGCCACAGCTGTTAGCCTGGGTTCAAATGGGGGTGGAACATGTGAGGCCTTTGCTCTGGAGGAGTTTATAAGTGAGTGACAGCAGTCATCGTCATCCCACACACACTCCATCAACTGGGAAATGACAAAGATGAGAGACACAGTCCCCCTGAGGCCCATTGAGACCAGCTGGGGGAGTCTGAGCAGACTGCTGAGAGGTGCAGAGGTTCTGGAAGGAGAGCAGAAGGTGGGCACAGGCTGTGAGGGAGGAGCATCCGGGAGAGCAGACACAGTGTATGTACATGCAAAGGAGGCAGAAGAAAGCAGGGAAGAGGAGACAGAAAAAGGAAGTCAAGCGGATCGCGTTTCCGGGAGAAGGGGCCAAGCCTCAGGGATGACCCTGCCGTGATCACCAGCTGGAAGCACCGAAGATGTGTACCCAGCTGAGTGACACAGACAGAACTGAGCAACTTTAGGGCAGGTTGGAATCCCTACCATGCTGTGTGCCTGTGGGCAAATCAAGGCAGTGCTTCGAGTCACTGTTCTCCGTGCTTAAGTGGGAGCCGTGAGTATCATTCGGCCATTCAGCTGGACGTCTGCCTTGCTCCCTTCCATCTTAGTCTGCCTCATGGTATGACACCAGAACCCGTGAGATGGGTAATCTACAAACAACAGAGTTCTGTAATTCACAGTGTGGACATCACTAAGTCCAGTATCAGGGTTCCAGCGTCTAGGGTGAAGGCCTGGGTGCTCTGTGTTACAACATGCTGGAAGGCAGATGGAGGACGCAACACGAGAGCAGTGAAACACGCCAGGGCCAAACAAACCCACCCACACATTAACAACTTCAATCAGTGCATCAGCGCTGAACCCACCGAGACGGGATGGCCTCCCACTGTTGCCTTAGGGATGAAGCTGCCAACTGGTTCCTCTGCGGGACACTTCCATGCTGATGGCGCTGAGCATACGGAAGCTCAGAGAGGTGAAGTGATTTGCTGAGAACACACAGCAAGGTGGAAGCTTGCTGCTAACCCAAGCTGTCACTGCATGGTGACCAAAGTAGCACTGCCTGGATGAGGACAGAAAACAAGCTTGAAATTGGCACTGTCTGCATCCATTGCCTCTTCTTCCAAATCTGACCTCACCAGGAGTCCAGAGGAGAAGACCCAGGGTGCTGTTGTGTGTGTGTGGGTCTCTTTATTTTGGGTAGCAAGGTGTCTGAAGGAAGAATTGAGTTCACAGCTTTCCTGCTGGGAGTTAGCCAGGAGTGCAGGATGACAAAAAGGCAGTCACAGTCAGAGTAGACATCATACAGTGGCACCAAAATAATGGAATGCCATAAGAGCCTTCTGGAGGGCACAGGAGGAGTTGTGGGTCCTATTTTGAGACCTGGTCATGCATCACAAGCCCCTTCTGATAATGTTCTGCTTTCCCAGGCAGAATTCTTCCTGGCCCTGAATTGGAACAGAGGCTAGGAGGCTTGGAGTCTCAGTAGGAGGGATTTCATCATTAGATAAAGGGTGTACAAGTCAAGGGGTCATCCCCCAGAGGAGTGCTGCTCATGGACACAGCGTTCTGAGAGCCCACACCATTCTCTGGCGGCTCCAGCTCACTCCCAGCCGCCTTCTCTCCTCCTCTGAGCCTTGCCCAGTGACCTCCTCAGCTCTGGGGGCTGTGGGTTGGTCCTTGCTCTGTCTCTGGGACTTGAAAAAGCTTTCTGGATCACTTAACTAAGACAGGAAGCTGTTGGGGAAAGGAAGCCGTTTGGAATAGGAGTTGAGGTTGACCTGTGTTGGGTTTCACAAAAACATAATCTAATGTTCCAAAAACTTGAGATTGTACGTGGAACACACACCTGAGCTTGGTGCTGGGGCTACAGTGAGAACCTGGGCTCTAGGGGCAGCCGAGGTGATCCAGAGCAAAGGCTGTGGTTCTATCTGGGTTCTATCTTTGTCTGCTTCTTAGTGCCCTAACTGGATACCTGAGACTGGGTAATTTATTTATTTCTGTGTTTTTAAGATTTATTTGTGTTTATTTGAAAGACAGATTGACAGAAAGAGAGATAGAAGGCTTCTATCCACAGGTACACTTCCCAAATGGCCACAGCAGTCAGAGCTGAGTTGACCTGAAGCCGGGAGCCAGGAACTTCTCCAGGGACTTGAGCCATCCTCTGCTGTTTTCCCAGGCCATAAACAGAGAGCTGGATGGGAAGTGGAGCAGCCAGGATGGGATGCTGGCACTGTTGAGCCACCACTCAGCTGTATGTCTTAGAGTTCTGGAGGCTGGATATTCAAGAACAGGGCCCCCAGTACTTGGTGACAGTCTTTTCCTGCACCCTAACGGGACAGAGGGCTTCACATGGGGGACCAAGTCAGCTGGTAGCACAGGCTTTTGTCTTCTTCATGGAAACAAATTCACCCTCATGGTCTCACCAGATTCTAATTGCCTTTCAAAGACCCTGACGTCGAAGCAGAAGATGCAAGGAGACTATCAAATACAGGTGAGGGCAAGCCATGCATGTGACTGGAGCATAGCATGCAAAGTAAGGTGGCGAGAGGGGAGGGTTGAAAAACAGGCAGGGTCAGAGGTGATCTCAATAGGCGCATTGTGGTGGTCAGGGATGGACAGGGGGAATGGCTTGGTGTCACCAAGAGGCTGTTGTTTATGTGTTGGTGGTGATGCTGCTGCTGCAACCAGACCAAGGATGACCTGTGGGAGGTGGTCAGGAAATCACTTCCTCTGTGTCTCCAGAATTATGGCAGAGGGTCCTCAGGGTCTTCTGCCCTCCCCCTGAGAGAACAGGGGCAGACTGCAGCCAAGTACATCCCCAGTCATGACCTCATTTCAGGAGTTAACGATGTTCATCCATGTGATCAACTTCTCTCCCCACCCCTTCTCCACAGTCAGGTTGCACCACGGCACCCCTTCCACAACTGAAGCCACCTTCAACGGAGGGGCAGTGAGGTCGACCGGTTCCTTCTCTGCTTGCTGCACCTGTGCCCCCTTCATCCTCGGCTGTTGTTCTCACATACCCAAAGGAGAGGAAAGGAGAGGCAGTGACTTTTGCCCAACATCAGAGCCATGAATTCCCTAACTTGGGCAGGTGGCTAAGGCTCATTTTCTCCCAAGAATATTTCTGTGGGTGCTCTGTGGGCTCCAACTCTCAGATCCCACTGCCCTGGAAGTCACCATGTTCAATGCACCTGCCAACCTCTGGGAGATTTTGCAAGCAGAGCCTGAGGCAGCAGTCAGCTGACCTTCTTTGCTGCTGGAACCACATTGGATCCAAGAAAGCTTTTGCATATTATTTAACTCTCTCTCAAGTGAGTCAGCTACGTCACTGTTGTCATCACCATCATCACCATCAGTCTAAACTAGTTAGTTTACTTAAAGGGCTAGAGAATAACTATTTTATGACTGGCTAGTTACCTAGCTCTGCCTTTGTAGTTTGGATAAAAAAAAAAGATTTTGTTTATCTATTTGAAAGGAGAAGAAAGGGTGAAATCTGCTGGTTGACTCCCAACATGGCTGCATTGCCCCAAACTGGACCAGCCTGAAGCCAGGAGCCTAAAGCTCCACCCAGGTCTCCTACATTGGGCAGCAGAGATCCACGCATGAGGACAATCTCTCCCAGGCATATTAGCACAGAAGTGGACTGAAAATGGAGCAGCCAGAACTCAAACTGGCACTCACATAGGATGCCAGGGTTGCAGGCAGAGCTTAACTGGCTGTGCTGAAATGGTAGCTTCTATAGCTTTGCTTTGAATGCACTGACAATATGTAAGTGAATACGCATGGCATGCACCAGTAAAACTTCATTTACCGAAATAAGCAGCCAACCAGAGACAACAGTGAGCTGATACTTGATCTAATCAAATGTCTGACACGTTATGTCCATGACTGTGACAACCCGATGTCCATCACAGGACATAAATCCACCTGACTGCAGAACCTCGGTCCCAGCAAACGTTCACACACATGCCAAAAGAAGAGGCAATGGCAGAGAGAGAGAGTCCCCCTGTTCCCAACACTTGGCTTCAGATACCATCATCTTTCCGTCATTCTTAAGACCATCTTGAGGGAAAAGCTTGAGGTGCCATGGTGGGGGCTAGGAAACAGCCAGTGAAGCTGTAAGATGAAAAAAGGAAAAAAGAGCATCTTCGATGCAAGGGAAAAGCTTATGGCTGTCTCTTTAAGTCATTTCAGAGGCTATGATGATTTGAGGTCAGAGAACTCCTAGATCTTCAAACCTCGAGGCAGAGATATTTTCTGACACAGCTGTCCTGCCCTTATCCGACTTCCCAGAATAGCTGAAGAGAACTGTCAGCCCGAGTGTTCTTTGTAAGTTAAGTGACTGCAGTGATTCCAGCTGATGGCAGCATCTTGGAGCCAGGAAGGGGCTAGGGTCTGCTGCCCATCGCCTGCCTGGCCCAGAGCAAAGGGCTTTGCCTTGTGTGCCCGTTTGCACATAAAGGCACAGTAGATTAATACCTGTCCCCAAAAGATGCCTGCAGGGATTAAATGAGATCATGAAGCTCTTGTTGTATGAGCTTGGGTGGTGGGGGTACATCCAGGAAGCTTGCTTTCCCAGCCTCTGCCAACATTTCTGGCAAGCTAGAGATACCCATCAGTTCCTTGTCCTGTACCCGATCCAGCACAGTTCTCTGCCTGGACAAATCACTAAATGTTCCCATTCATTCACTGAACAAATGCATGCTGGTATCTATTCCATGTCACTGACACAGCAATGAAGTGGGCAGATTCCCTGCCATCCTGGAGCTGGGGGCCTGGGACAGTAGTTACAGGAGACCAACTGACCACAGCCTCAAGAAGGTAAGGTTGGGCTGTCCTATAGGGCTTACAATGGCAGTAGGACTGGCATTGAGAATGCGTCCCAACCTACACCATGCCTCCCCACTCCCTGAGCAGATGCCAGTAGGACCATGAAGAGGAGATCTTCGAAATTTCAAATCATCAGCTGAGTGCAGAGCCAGGGCCCTGTCCCTCTATTTCACACATTCCGGCTCTATGTTTGTGCTATGGGCTGACTGTGTGATCCTCCCCCGACAAATTTATGTATTGGCAACCTACTCCCCAAATTCATATGTTGTTAATATCTGGAAACTCTTTGGAGGCCATTAGCATTAGCTGATGGCATGAGATGTCATTACTGGCTTTAGAGAGAGCCAAGGCAGCTCTGTCTTAGTGAACACCCTCACAAGATGCTGGCCAACTGCTAGATCGTCTCCACAGTGGTGAGCCCAATGCATTTCCAGTCCTTATAGATCACCCCATCTCCTGCAACTTGACCGCATTACAATGACCCATGTGAAAACCAGCACATTCCACACAAGATCATTCCATGTTTTGACTAGAGAAGTAGCAAAGTCCCAAACACTGGCAAAGACAAGATCAGCCAGTGAACAGAGATGCCAGTCTTCACCTCTTCCTGTCCCCTGAACCCAGAAGAGAGTACAAGCAGGACACATCCCGGATGAGGAGCACACCTTATCCCCACCCCCACGTGCCCTGAACATCCAGCGTGGCTGGTGAGAAGGAAAGCCAAGGAGCAGGGGAGGGAGGAAAAAGCTGTTGCCGGTGATGAAGTTGTAGCTGCGAGTGGGTGAGAGAAGGCTTCTCAGGATGTGTGGATGGGCCAGATGTGGACAGTGACAGAGTTCTTTTCCAACAGGATCACTCAAGGACCTCGTCAAAACCTACCTGGGACAAGACTCTCACCCAAACGAGACAGAGCAGAAAGTTAACTTTGTATTATCTAAAAAAAGATTTGTTTCTATTTATTTGAAAAGCAGAGTGACAAAGAAGGAGAGACTAGGCAGTGAGATGGTCTTCCATCCTTTGACTCACTGCCCAAATGATTGCAGTCAGGAGACTGGAACTCCATCTGGGCCTTGACTGTGGGTGGCAGAGACCAAAGCACCTGGGCCATCTTCCACAGCTTTCCAAGGTGCATGAGCAGGGAGCTGGATTGGCAGAGGAGCAACTGGGGCTTGGATCAGTGCTCAAATGGGATTCCAGTGTTGCTGGCAGCAGGTAAACCTGCAGTACCACCTCTCCCTTAGCTCTTGAAGGGGAAGTTTCAGGAGTCAATAATACCCCATGACCTATAACTGAACCAAGAAATTAGCACCGGTAGTTTTCTCTCTCTCTGCCCTCCCCATTTCCCTCCATCTTTTACTTTTGCATCTGCTTATGATTGCATAATCACTCTCTTTATGTAGTCATCTACCACTACTGGGCACTTGATGCTTCTATTATTTTCTAGTACTTGATATAACCAATTACCCAGATCTATTGCTTTAAAACAATATACAGTTCTGGAGGCCAGAAGTCTAAAAGGAGTCCCTTTGGCCTAACATCAAGGTGTGGGCAGGGTGATGTGCCTTTCAAAGCTCTGGGGGAGAACCAGGTCCTGCATCCTTAGCTGATAACCTCTTGATTAATTTTCAGGACAACAGTGACTGATTGAGTCCTCACATCACATCACTTGGCTATCGGTTCTGCCTATGCCTCCCCTTTCCGCTTCAGCTTCTAAAAATATTTATTTTATTTTCATTTGAAAGGCAGAGTTATATAGAGAAGGAAAGAGAGAGAGAGAGATCTTCCTTTTATTACTCCACTGCTCAAGTGGCCACAAGGACTGGAGCTGAGCCAGTCCGAAGCCAGGAGCCAGGAGCTTTCTCCGGATCTCCGAAATGGATGCAGGTGCCCAAGGACTTGAGCTGTTTCTGCTGCTGTCCCAGGAAATAAGCAGAACGCTGAACTGGACATGGTGCAGTTGTGACTAGAACTGGTGCCCATAGGGGATACAAGCAACTCGGGCAGAGGTTTAGCTGTGCTGGCCCCACACTGTGGGGTTTTAAGCAGATACATTTTGAAGTGGTTTGATACATGGCAGCAGATAATTAATGCATCGTTCCTTGGTACAAGCACACAAACACACACTCCAAACAGATGTGCTTTTTCTGCTTGATCTGACTCTAAGCATCACTGTCTCAGGTATCTCTCAAAGGGTAGTGGCTTTACTTTCTAAGGGCAGAAACATTTCTTAAACAGCTTACTTTCTGTGCTTCTCACGGGTCTCTGAGTTTCAGATAACACAGGAGTAGAGGGAAGAGCAATGTTTCCCTCACCGAATTTGAAGGACACTGAGAGAATGAAATGGAAATGAACTCCACTCCTCCTGCTGGACCCGAATTTTCCCCCTTCAACCCTTGCATTCAGTTGCAGCCCAAATGCAGCCCTAGCTCAACAGCTTTAAAGAAGTGCTAGATAAAAACAGCACGGCCCACATAGAAACAGGCCTCCCAGCCCCACTGTTGCCATAGAAATAAGGAAAAAGGTGACTCATAAAAAGCCTTGGCTGGGATCTTGGTAAAGCAGCCCCCAATAATGATGCCTGTGAGATTGCTCCCATAGAAGAATTCTTGGGTGCTTTCAACAGATAGAGGAAACTTCCTCAGAGCAACTGAAGTATGATATTCAAGGTTGTGGACAAACTCCAAGACAAGTCATGCTCCAATGGCATCTGTGAGCTGATCTGCAAATTTGTATTGGTCTATTTTGACTTTATTTGAAAGGCAGAGAAAAGTTTAGTTCTCCTTTTGCTTGTTCATAGCCAGGGCTGGTTCAGGCTAAACTTAGGAGCTTAGAACTCCATCTGGGCTTCCGCCATGGGTGGCAGGGATCCACGTATCCAAGCCGTCACCTGCTGCCTTCATAGGCTGCACGCTAGCAGGAAGCTGGGTAGGAAGTTGAAATAGCCAGAATTCAAACCAGGCACTCTGGGTATGGAACGTGTGTCCCCATTGGTGATTTCTTCATGACTGTACCAAAGGCCCACCCAACAGGAGATTATTTTTTTATTTCTAATAATAATTTTCCCCGAGAAGCCAGATTATTGTGCCCTAGGCTGTGTTGTAGCTGATTCAGCTGGACATGGGTCTTAGGCCACCCAGTGGGGCTTCATTCTTGGATCAAAGCTCTTTAGTTCTCAAGTTTTTATCTCCTTCCTTCCTTCCTTCCTTCCTTCCTTCCTTCCTTCCTTCCTTCCTTCCTTCCTTCTTTCCTCTCTTTCTTCCTGCTTTAGTATGCACTGGCATTTCTCCAGTTCCTCCCTGTCTTGATTTAATCTCTATTTCACAAGGTCTCTTTGTTGGGACTCAGATATCATACTTCTGTGTCATCTCCTAGAAAATGTACTTCCATTCCTTTCAACTTGACCTTCTTCATGGAAAGGGCGACTGACAAATAGCAAAATCTGTCCAGCCAATAGACCACTGTGAAAGGAACTTCATTCATAGCTGCTAGCATTAATTTGTCTAGGAAAATTACTTGCCAAGGATTCTTAAAGGAAGATGGAGACTGAAGTTCCTGCATGGGCTCCTTTTGTACGCGACTCCATTGTTCTGAAAGGAGTGGAGTAAGGACATTCACACTCCTAGTTCTGCTTGTTGGTGTCTCAGAGGAGCCTGGGAGGAGCCACACAGTTGAGAAATTGGGACTAGCACAGTCTGGTAATGAGTGTTCCCAAGGAGAATAAGACAAAAAAAGGAAGGAAGGACTCCAACAAATACAACTAGTAGATTGAAAAATCAGCACTGTTAAAATGCCCATACTACCCCAAGTGATCTGTGGATCCAATGCGATTTCTATTGAAATCTCAATGGCATTATTTTCACAGACATAGGAAAAAGTCCTGAGTAGTAATATTGGCATTGTCTTTCTTGATTTCAAAATACATTACAAACCCACATTAATCAAGAATCAGAGGACTGACATAAAAAGACACATAGGCCAGAGGAGGGTTCGAAAGCAAATCACACACTCTGGACCAACTGAACCTTGACAAAGGTACCAAGCAGACATTGAGAAATGGTGTGAGGAAAACTGTATAGCCACATGCTGGAGAATGAAATCGGACCTTCATTTTAATGTCAGATACAAGAATCAACTTCACACGGATCACAGCATTAAGCATAAGACCTAAAACCAAGAAACTTCCAGGAGAAAGCAATGGAAAAGGCTTCTTGACATTGGTCTGGGCAATTATATTTTCCATATGATCTCAACAGTGAGACCATCCAAGCCTACCAACAGGTCCAGGACAGGTCTCTCTCTCTCTCTCTCTCGCTCTCTCTCTCTCTCTCCTCTGAGGAGATATCCTATCTCCAGGATCTTTCCTGAGAGGTGCATTCCCTTTCCTTCTTTTTCACATTCACTTGTTTACTTCACAAATAAAACTTCTCTGTCTGCAACTGACTTCGGTTTTTAATTTCCATACTAAGCTAAATTTTGCCAGTAACACTGCACCCTAACATGCGTATGTCCAGGACATGAGGCATTCAACAGATTGCAGAAAGCCGATACAATGGGTAAGAATTTTGAAAGCTATAATCTGATAGAGTTAATATCCAAAAATACCCCCCAAAACTCAACTTAATAGCAAGAAAATAAATAACCCAATATAAAAATGAACAAAGAATTTGAATGGATATTTCTCATCATCAGGAAATGCAAATCAAAACTATAATATCACATTACACCTGTTAGAAGGAATATTATCAAAACAGCAAGAATAATAAACATTTTCGAGGGTGTGAAGAAAAGAAAACTCACGTATATCATTTGCAGAAATGGATGTTGGCATGAGCACTATGGAAAACAGAATGAACCTTCCTCCAAAAGCTAAAAACAGAATTGTACATTAACCCAGCAATGCTACTTGTGGATGCATATCCAAGGAAAATGAAATTAGTGTCTCAAAGAGGTTAGCTGGCTTCTCACACTCACTGAGGACTATTCACAGTAGTCAAGACAGGGAATTAACCTGATTGTCTCCCTTGAAGGACGAATAAAGTATGAAATGCTCAGACACATTCCACACACACACACACACACACACACACACACAGAGGAATGCTATTCAGCTTCAAAACAGATAAATTCGAACATTCGTGACCACTCAGATGAACCTGGGAAACATGCTATGTGAAATAAGCCACACACACAAATGCTTTGTCTTGCTTATATGCAGAATTGTCAAAAGTCAAATTCATGGAAACAAGATAAAATTGTGTTTTCAAGGGAGGGGAGACCTGGACAGTTGTGGGTCAAAAGACGCAGACTTGAAGCTGTCAGTGAGAAAATTGTAGAGATTACAACACATTAATGATGAATGCTTGAAATTTATTAAGGGATTAGACTTTTAAGGGTTTCATTTATTTTTATTTATTTGAAAGGCGGAATTGCAGAGGGAGAGGAAGGTGGGGATCTCCTATTCCTTGATTCACTCCCCAAATGACCACAACAGTCAGGACTGCGCTCGGCCAACAGTCTAGATCAAGCTGGAACTCCACCTGGGTCTCTCAGATAGATGTCAGGAACCAACGAAGTTGAGCTGCCATCTGCTGCTCTCCCAGGTAAATCCACAAGAGCTAGACTGGAAGGAGACCATTCAGGCCTGCAACTGGTGCTCATGTGGGACCCTGGCATCACAGGTGGCAACTTGCACTACTAGTCTCATTATGTGCAAGAATACGTGAGCATGCATGAATGTGTTGATCGACTTGGTTGTTTTATAATGCATGCAGATTTCAAAACACAAGACTACACTGAATATATACAATTTTCTGGTCAATTGTACCTCAATAAAGTTGGGGGAAAAGATAGGCTGTAATATAGATTTTAAAAGATTGATTCTGGAGGGAGTAAGCTCTGAGCAAAATACCTGTGAGGGGACTGGTCATATTCTTGTAATGTGAATCACTTAGCTAATTGTGTTACATGACATGTATTTCTTCCTTTGCCATTTTTCTCTTTAATTTTTTTTTGCAACAGCTGTATGTAAATCACAATGTGTAACCACAACCATGCATGTTTTGAGAAATATTATTTAAATCAAACAGATTCATGTAGGTAGCTTCATTTTCTCCTCCACCTCACTTCAGTGCAGGCAGACAATTCTGAAATTGAGTCTGTGTATTTCTAAGACCCAGCCGCGGGCCAGTGGCAAAACCTGATTCACTGGAAACTACTGGAGAATGACTATATACGTGCCAGCCTGGTATGTTTTCTCTCTCTGCCTCCCTCTCTGTCTCTCTCTCTGTCTCTCTCTCCCTTTCTCTCTCTTCTCCCAGACTGCTAAGAGCTACCACCCAGTGACTTTGGGAAGATCGGATTCTCCCACTGCTTTTCTGTTAGTTTGGGGTGGAGCGGCTTAGGCACTATGGTGTCTCCCACATCACATCCTACCACAACCTAGACTGAAGGCTGAGTCCCAGTACCAGCTGTCTTGAGAGATCGCTTAGGCACAACCATTGGTCTCTGTAGCCAGAGGAGGCATGAGTTTGCCCTCTGTGCTGGCCATCATTCTCTCCTACCTCCATTGAGGATCCAGGCAAATTTGCCTACAGTCTGTTCTCTGTATCAACAGGCTGTGCATCTGCACATTCAGCCAACCACAGCCTAAAAACATCACCAACAACACGAACACATGACAACATGACAAATGAAGCAATGTAGCAGCGTGACTATCTGCTTAGCGCCTCTATTTTGCTAGGCATGATAAAGAGTCTGAAGGTGATTTAAAGTCTACAGGAGGGAGGATGCCTAGGGTATAGACAGAGACTCGTCCATTTTTTTTTAATCTGTGGGAAGTCCTGGAGCCATCTCCTGCTGATCCTGAGCCACCCATGCCATTTTTTTCATACCTGGCAGTTCAGCAAGGATTTTTTTTTTTTTTCTCTGTGTGGCTTAAATGTATCCAAGGGGGCCTCATTGCCCACACTTAGTGTCTCACAGGTGCGAGCAACAGACACTTTCAGAGAAAGTACCCGTTGTCTCCTTTTGCTGTTTGAATTTTTCCATCATGAGATATGTCTGTGTGTGTGAGTCTTCCTGAGTTACTGTCACGAAGGACCACAAACCATGTGACTTCAACAACAGAAGTGTGTAGGTCCAGAACTCTGGAGGCTTGAAGTCCCAGATCAAAGCTTCAGATCTGCTCTCTCTTGGGGCTGAAGGGGGAGGGTGTTTCCTGACTCTGGTTTGTTGACTTGTAAAGGCCTCTTTGCCTATGCCCCACTGCCCCGGTGTTCCGTCTGGATTGGCTTCTGTCTGCAGATCTCGCATGTGTGTGTGTGTGTAACTTTGTTTCTAAGTTTTATTTTTATTACGTTTTCTCTTATCATGATCCATTATACAGTTTTGCAGCTGTAGGGCTTCCTCCCACCCCGTCCGCCCTTTCTTCCTTCCCTCTTCTCCCCTCCCCGTGTCTCCTGTGTCTCCTGTGCTTTGCAATGATACGGCTCTTCAGCTGCCGTCACAGTTCCAACATTCTGCTTCTCATGCACTTCATGACATTGAAGGTACAGGTTCTGTTAGACAATCTGGTATGTTATTGTCAAGACATATTTAACAGTTTCATTGGGAGGGTCCTTATTTATAAGGGAATAGAGATGCACACTGCGTTTCTTTGTTTCCCAGTACGCTAATCTCCATCACACCATTCATTTATGAAAATAGAAGTGCTTACTTGTTTACCTGTATGTCTTTTTGTTTTGTATTCTCCATGAAGGTGAGCATATATCAGCGCAAACATGATAGTTATCCTTTCAGATTGGCTTATTTCACTGAGCATGATGGTCTCCAGTTGGGATAATTTTGTTGCAAATGGTAGAATTTCATTGTTTTTATTTGTAGAGTGGCATTCCATAGAGTAGAATGCACCACGCTGGCTGTGTCCATTCCTTCTGATGGACATCTAGGTTGTTTCTATGTCTCTGCTAATGTGGTCTGTGCTGTTATAAATATAGGGGTGCAGGTTGCCTTTTCACATGCAGGTGCCACTTCTTCCAGATACATTCTCAGGAGTGGGATTGCTGGGTCATGCAGTAGATCAATTTCCAGCTGTCTGAGCACGCTCCTTGCAGTGGCTGCAAGTCTACAATCCTACGAGCAGTGAAGTAGGACGCCTTTTCCCCCATATCCTTGCCGGTGGGTGATATTAGAAGATTGATACATACAGACCATTCTAAGTGGAACCACCAATGTGGCTTCTCTCTGTGTTTCTCTTATTGCAAGGGAGCCTGAGCATTTTTTCATATGTCTGTTAGCCATTTTCATTTCTTCTTTTGAAACATGTCTGCTCATTTCCTTTGCCTATTTCTTCACTGGTTTGTGTGTTTTGCTCTTGTCCCATTTCTGGCTTTTCCCTGGCTTATCTTCCATCCTCTTGTCTAACATTAGTTGGCTGTGTATGAGTGGGGTCTCTTCTGGGGTTTCTGTTCTGTTCCATCAATCTTCTCTGTTTCTGTGCAAGTGTCAAACTGTTTTATGACCGTTACCCTGTAATATGTCTGAAGATCTGGAATTGTAATTTCTCTGGCTTTCTTTTTATTCTCCAGGATTTAGCTTTGGCTATCCATGGTCTCTTGAACTTCCAGATGACTTTTTGCATCATTTTCTTCCAGCTCTGTGAAGAATGTTGTTGGAGTTTTGATTGAGATTGCATTGAATCTATAAATTACTATTGGTAAAATGAATAATTTGATAATGTTGATTTTAGCAGTCTGGGAACATAGTAAATTTCTTCATCTTTTAATGTCTTCTATTTTTTTTTAATGTGTGGCCAGCACTGTAGGATATCATGTAAAGTTGCCACCTTTTTAAAATAATTTTTTAATTGGAAACACAGATATACAAGAGGAAGATCCTGCATCTGTTGATTCACTCCCCAAGTGGCCACAACGACTGGAGCTGAGCCGATCTGAAGCCAGGAGCCAGGGGCCTCTTCTGGGTCTCCCACACAGGTGCAGGGTCCCAAGGCTTTGGGTTGTCCTCGACTGCTTTCCTAGGCCACAGGCAGGGAGCTGGATGGGAAGTGTGGCCACTGGATTTAGAACCGGCACCCATATGGGATCCCGGCATGTTCAAGGCAAGGATTTTAGCTGCTAGGCTACCGCACCAGCCCTTCTATTTATTTTTTAATATTTTGTAATGTTCCTCACAGAGGCCTTGCACCAAAACTTACTCGGGAAACCAGAATACCAACATTGACTTTTGAATTCTTACTGTTGCACAATGAATTAAAACCTGGCTCTGTGAAGCTAAAGTAATTAACACCTTTGGTGCTTCTCTCCAAAGGGATGTCTGCTTGGGTGAACATCACAGACATTTAATGAACTCTTACTGTGGGTGCGCAAGACTGTCCCATTCGTGTGGGCTTCTAGAGAGGTGTTCCATTATGTTGTTCAAGAGTCCATCGCCTTGTTGAACTGTGGCAACTTCACATTCTGGTCCTGCCGTGGAGACAGCGGGCATGATCCAGATGGCTCGGGGGAGACATCCCCGCATAGAGTGCGCTTGAACCGTAGGCGAAGTGGCAGTAGGATGTGTTTGCTCATTTGGTACCAGCCAGCTATGCCAGACTCCTTTCCTGGGTGGAGATTACAATAGGACAGAAGAACCATAGGCCAACATCGATGGAAAGCAATAAAACAATTGTTATCAGCCGCCTTTTAAAGAAGGGAAAGCTAAGCCTCAGAGTGGTGAAGAGAGTGGCTGGAGGCCCTGTGACTGTTGTTCCTGAGTATAAAAGAGTCGTGTGTGCTGGATTTTCCTGAATTATTATCATTATTATGGTTATGACAGTGATGGCTATGACAAGGTCCAGTTTCTCAGTCTCAAGTATGACTCTTCTAATCCTGCACTGAAGGGCAGTCCCTCTGATCATGGCACCTCTGTATTGAGAAGGAGTTTCTCCTGAACTTGTCATTCTCTTTTTGTCTAGCAACAGAGTCACCAGCTTCCCACATTGTCTGGGACTGAGGGTTTACCGGGATGTGAGACTTTGAATATGAAGATGAGAGAGTCTTACACAAGTCAGCTGACATTTGACCTGGGAGGGTTGTGCTTATCAACTGTCCCCTCCATTAGTCTGACACCAGAGGACTCCGTAGTCTTGCTCTCTCTTCCCCCAGACCATGTCTGCTCTCACTACCTGTTCTTAGCGTTCTGTCTCCCCTCAGCCAACGTGGCTGATGCATTTTCTGTTGCTCTGTTCTTCCTTGTGGCCCCCACACCCACCCCTAAGGAGACGTGCCCCCAGCACGAGCTCTTAACAACTCAAGCTTGTATTTTCTCAGTTGTGTGTAAATCCTTCCCAATGGAGCTGTGATTTCGGTGTGGTAACAATGGGATGCTTTATTCTTTTTTTTTTAAAAAAAGATTTATTTATTTTTATTACAAAGTCAGATATACAGAGAGGAGGAGAAACAGAGAGGAAGATCTTCCGTCCGATGATTCACTCCCCAAGTAAGCGCAGTGGCCGGTGCTGCACCAATCCGGAGCCAGGAACCAGGAACTTTTCTCCAGGTCTCCCACACGGGTGTAGGGTCTCAAAAGCTTTGGGCCATCCTCCACTGCTTTCCCAGGCCACAAGCAGGGAGCTGGATGGGAAGTGGAGCTGCCGGGATTAGAACTGGCTCCCATATGGGATCCTGGCTTGTTCAAGGCGAGGACTTTAGCCGCTAGGCCACGCCGCCGGGCCCAGGATGCTTTATTCTTGCTTGCCCCCTAGACTTGTGTAAGATATGGGAAGATGACCACACATGGTAGTCATCATTATCGCCCAGAAACCCATGAATGGGTGCCACACTCTGCTACCATTGCTGCCACTTCTCCTCTGCTGTGGTCATTGAGTTTTAAGGAGCCCCGTCATCCTGCCTAGCCAGACCATCTAGCAATGACTTTCAGCTGGGTAGGTTCAGGAAGAACTAATCACCTTGCCATTATCAGAAAAATCCGTTAAGCACTTCATGCCTCCCTGCCTTTGCTGATGCTGTTATTTCTGCTTCGAATACCCTATACCTACTTCTCCATCTGGAAAAACGCTGTGCGTCCCGACAATACATCTCACAGGTCACCCTTCTTTACGAAGCTTCCCCCTGCTCCCTCCCGACCACCCTCCACGCTCCCCAGTTCTGCTGGGTGAATGAGACTTCCCTTCTGCTGTGTAACAGCAGCACTTGGCTGAGCTACAACCGTGTGCTAATTCTATTGGATGCATTAGATGTTCTCTCTCTCAGTGGTCCCTGCGTTCTTCAAGGTCGGAATGCCTTGACCTTGTTGTACCTGATGCTGCCTGGTACCCAAAGCTTCATACACAGCAAGGTGCAGGCAGGGAGGGAAACACCCTCCATCCTTTATTAGACGAATGAGTGTAGGCCAGGCTCACATCTGCAGCCTCCCCCTGGTATAGATGGCAATTGCCCAGGCCTCTTCTTGCCATTCACAAAGGCACAGCTGACATACAGATTCAGCCTCTGTTAGGAAGCACCGGGCTCTTTTATTCTGCCTCATTACTACTTTTTTTAAAAGGAAACAATACGAGGCTTCCTTAGTGCTCCCCAAAGCGCACCAATCAGCATACTAATCACCCCGAAGTGTCATCTGAATCTGCCAATTTCCTACATTTGCATATTTTCCTAACGGTTCCTTGCTCCGCTCCCCCCTCCTTTCATTAGCTTTTCTTGGAAGAGCTACACTCCCTCCATATTGCTCACACTGACTTGATTTTTATTTCGCTTTGTAAAGACAGATTTGTGAGATGATGAATTAGTCATTGCCAATTTCATCGTTTACGCTCTGCGCGTTTACACCTTATATTTATTCAACCCCATTCTCCCCTCCTGGCTCCAGATGGTGTGGCAATGCAGCCTCGGGTGTGGAAGGCAGAAAACTCATCCACCCTCCCCACACAGTTTCAGCTCCAGTCTCATCATGCCAGCTTTGAGTGGCGCATCACCCTCTGGCAAACACAGCTTCTTCTACAGGTTTCACTGCTGCTTAGAAATGGGAAAATGTAAGCAAGACAATGGGACTGTCAGCTACAGGGTTCTTCTCGCTCTAGCTACTGCCCTACAAATAAAACCACAGGGGGGGACCATATTTTGATATATTCACAGATGTGCCTTTTTCTAAAGCCATCATCCATTCAGGTGGCAGGCCACAAGTGTCTCAAGGGAAGACTGACACCATAAAAATATGCAACAAAGAGTCAAATCTTTAGATTTTCAAAAGGCAAAAGTCCTGACAGCAGATGAAAAAGATTTGGGCAAACATGTTCAAAAGAAAAATCTGCACTTTTTGGCCTTCTTAGGCTAGAAATGGGAGTGTATGTACTGTGTGCATCAGGGAATCACAGGAATAGATGAACGATGAGAAACAGGGAGGTGAGCAGCCCTTGGGAGGTGCCCCCTGTACATGTCCATTCCCCAAGCTGAGCCCACCCAGCATGAATACCCTTGTGACTATTGGGAATGTCTGACAGTGGGTGAAACTTGTCCCTTGCTTTGTGGATGGGACCCTGGGAGGTGGTAAGCTTGCATGGTCCTAGCCCCTTATGCTCAGTAATGTAAAAATGGCAGCTTATACATGTAGCAAAGATCAGAGGCAAACACCTGGTCACTGTCATTAGAAATTTTCTTACTCCCATGAAGTAGGAGAGGAACAGCCAATGTACCGGCATGTGGAGAGGATGGGGAGGCGGGAGACTCCTGTGAGTGTGAAGTGCATGTGATGGCCAAGGGCTGGACACTCACCAAACACCAGCATGGACGGAAGATTTCCCAACAGCTGGCCCACTCTACATGATATCATGATTCTCCCTGAATTCACAGAACTTACACACATATGTCAGGCTTGTGCTGGGAAAACAAAAAGGACCCGGAGTTGGCTGAAAAGAGGTCAAGAACTGATTGAAGATCGGAAGTCAGGTGAGATTATCCCAAGGGGAATGTAGATTGGAGATCAGTAGACCTTAAGGCCCATTGTAACTTAAAGAGAAGTGGGATGTGTGTGTGTACGTGTGTGCACAAGCACATTCCATCACATCTGGGATTTATAAACTCTAAAAGTGTAAGAATTGACTTGAAGGTTTGTGTGACTCATGGGCTCCTGGAGAGAAGGGCAGAGATCTTGCAAGACAAGCATGTATGTTACAGTTGCATTCATTTCAGGCACTGATCCTGCCAGGAACCCTATCTATAAGACAAAGAGTTAGGTCTCTGAGCTGAAAGCATGACCAATACCCATGCCAGCCATGAGCCCTTCAGAGAACCTGAGACATGAGTGTCAACATAGGTGTCCACATGGGCACATTTTACAGGATGTTTTTGAGTATCTGTGTGTGAGTTAATGCAGAAAAAGAAGGAATAGAATGGCATCTGGAGGCCAGGGGTCATCAGCCTATTTAGATGGTGGTGTCCCTTTAAGGCAGGGGCTCCCTCTGAGAGTACTTGAGAGAAGGGACAGATGGACTAGGGATGAACACAGAGGCAGACAGAGGGCCAGTGATTTCACATTGCTTGTAAGCTTTAAATGTGGCTGCATTTGCGGGCTGCAAAATACAATGAATTACAAAAAGAGTGGTCATATCCCAAGCTTTCTCACTAATTTGCATTTACTCTGTTCCTATCCCATATGTCGTGTATGCACAAGCTTAGTGGAAACTGGCTCAGAAGCGTTGCAAAGAATGGACCCCAGAAGTGTCAGTCTTTGTTTTCATTTTTTTTTACAAGACGGGGTGGGGGTAGAGGAGGGAAAATGACATCACTCAGTCTTAGAAGCAGTTTGGTTTCACTGGATTTGTGCTCATTGAGTACAAAGTCAAAGCTAGGTATTTCAGTTAGTACCAGAGTACTGAGGTCATCAAGTGTGGTGTCCAGCCCCAGGAACTGCAAGGCTGTGGTGATGAGAACCTGGGGTGCCAGGGAACCCCTACCCTATATCTCATACAGTCTGACCTGTCTAGGGTGCCCTAATGCAGTTGCAGATAGAGGACGATATTGGAAACAGAGATGAGTCTTTGTTCTGATGTTGGTTAAGATGTCCACATCCTTTATCTGAGAGCTTGGTTTGGGATGCTGGCTCTGGTCCATTCCTGCCAGTGGGAGGCAGCACAGGTGGCTCAAGTCTCTGGACCCCTGCCACCCATGTGGAAACTTGAATTGAGTTCCCAGCCCCTCTTCAGTCCCAGCCTAAACCCAGGTCATGGTGGACACTTCAAGGAGTGAACCCAGCTCTCCAATATGGGATGCGGGTGTCCCAAAGAACAACTAAGCCTCTGTGCCAATTTCCCATTCCTCAGGTAAAATTTCCTAGAAAGGAATTATTGGAGAAACAAAGTAGCAACATCATGGGTGGAACATCATTTGACAATCTCTAGCCACATCCCTCATACAGAGGAAAGATTGCTTAACTATGTTGCCATAAATACAAAATTGGGATTGGCTATGCTTCCAACATCCAGATGTCCTGTAACCACACCACTTTGATCTGATGATGGAAGGTAATTAGAATAGATGCAGCCATTAACTATCATCCAAACTAAGCTCCCACCTAGCCCGTTTGAAACGCAGATGTCCATACAGGGAAGGGATGGGTAGCAGCATCTCACTTGACTGTGGCAATGGGGACCTTCCCATTGCTAACACAGGCAGGGAGGGCTTCCTGATGGCACGAGAGGCTTCTCAGGAACTAGTTCAGGACATCGGTATTGCTGGAGGGCCTGGTGTTCAGGCTCTAGGGGAAGTATCAAAGCCAGCCACAAAAAGAAGCTGAATGTGAATTTCCCATCACAAACGCATGTAGGGAAGAAGAAAATGGCTCATTCACTGCCCCTGAGCCCAGGAAAAAAATGAATGCTAGTGTGCACCATCCTCCTAGCTGGTAAAACACATATAGCCTTGATTTTATTTTCAGAATATTTTTGTGAAAAGCCCTTCTATCTCCATCTACAAATGCACACAGCAGCCAGGGCTGGACCAGGCAGAAGCAGGGGACCTGGACCACCACCCATACCTCTCACATGAACCACATGCACTTGAACCTTCATCCACTGCTTTCCCAGGCACATTCAGCAGGTGGTAGAATAGTCTGGCAAGAACCCGTACTCCAATATGGAAGTGTTTGCTGTGTCAGCCCTATTTCCTCTTTTATTTTTCCTCCTTGACCTTCTGACTTTCAGAACTGTAATCAGCTGTTACATTTTTTAAGCTGCTGGGTTTATGGCAAATTGTGACAGCAGTTATGGCCCACTGTGCCTCTAAATGTGGGGTACCCCCTCCCTTAGCCACTGTCTCCCTCAGGCACCAGTATAGTAGCTTGACTGGGCATAACTTAGATTCTTACTATTTGTGGGACCTTTTGCTTGCATATATTTTGTTCATGAATGGAGATTATAGGACAAATGCCACTTGAGAGTTCAGTGACTATATGTGCTCAATGATCTCAGTCTTTGAAGGAACTTGTATGTTCATACCCAATGTCTGCCCACACCCACAGCCCACAGCCAGTTCAGGTGTAGTCACAGCTCATGGAAGCGGCTGCCAGTCACTAACTTTTCCCAACAGACTGGTCAATGCCCAGTGAGGTGCCAACAGTTCAGATTACCTTCAGGTGGTCAGAAAATTTGATGAGCAGCCAGGTTTTTGTCTAAACAACAAAAACATAGGAAAGATACCCTAGAAGACCCCGATCTTCAGTGGCATACCCCATCAATGACTCGTGATCACGTTTCCAGGAAGGGAGGAAATGTGGGGAAGATGGCCTTGTGGGTAGAGCAACATTTATCCCGTTTAGCTTCCATGCAGGGATCCCAGAAGGGAGGCAACAACTACAGGGAAAGCAGAGGGCAGCAGTGAAGATCCACTTTCTGCTTGGCAATGGGCAGAGCCCAGCTCCAGCTAGGTGATGGTCTGCTTTGTAGCAAATGAGTGTGTTTCTGACAGTTGAATATGGCTTCCTTCCTGGTTCCGCCTCACCAGACACTTGTTCTCCTGCATCTTGTTTCGCTAATCAGCATCCCCAGGGAGCAGCTCAACAATTGTGGCCTCACTGACATGTTGGGGACGCTGACGCCTCCTTATCCTAACTCCTTCTCTCCATCTGGGCTTGTGTCTGTATCCTCCAAGCATTTCTAGCTGCTGTTACACTGCTGTTTAATGAAGAGTAACAGTGGGTAGTGCAGAACCCCTCTGAGTGTGGTGCTGTGCACAGTGAGTTTGGAGGGTATTCAATGAACAGTTTGACTTGAACTTACCTTAATGTGTTAGAGACTGAATTATGCCTCCCACCGCCACTCATCTCTTAGTCTTCATCTCCAGTGTTACTGTAGCTGGGCGGTGGGGCTTTAAGATGAAATGAAGTCATTAGTGTACCCCCTAATCCCATAAGACTAGTGTCCTTGTATGAGGAGGAAGGGACCCCAGGGGTGTGTGCACAGAAGTAAGGCCATGCCAGGTCATGGGAGGAAGATAGCCCTCCCTAAGCCAAGGAGATAGCCCACCGCAGAAGTCAACCCTGCTAATACCTGGATTTTGTACTTCCACTCTCCAAAATGAAAAATAAAAAAGTGCACTTTATACCAATCAGTCTGTGTTACTAATACAATATGTGCCAGGGAAAATTAGATAATTGACACATCAAAATGCAAGCTCACAGGTTATATCGGCCATGCTTACATTTTTTAGTTTAACTATTAAACAAATACTAGCACTTCGCTACGGATAAAATGGCAAAAAATGTAGAAATGTTATCCAAGTAATAACGGAAATTTAGACAACACTAGTTGAGTATTTAAAATGTTGGAACAGGTCTTTCTGAGTTTGAATTTCAACTTCTTCTCTTATCTGTGTGACTCTGGGGGAGTCGAACTCACTGAGGTCTCCAGAGGTCAACCACAGGTCACAGAGGTTTCATGGGAATCTCTCCAGCATGTTTGTCAGCTCCATGGGCTGGGAGCACTTCAAAGCCTATGCCCTTGTCCGTGTCCTTTCCACGCTCCCAATGCTCAGAGTGAGGACCTGTTGCTGGCAGGAAGAGGAAGGACATGGACCCTGCCACTTCCTACAAGTGCACCTCTGGGAAAACTAATCCATCCTTTGGCTGTTTCATCTCTGAAGCAGGGAAGATAACTATAGCATTGACCTTAACAGTCTTCAATTGAGAATTAAAGGAGACTATCCCTTTTCAAGAACTTAGCTCAGAACCTGAGCTATAACAAGGTGCTATTGTTATTATCACTTCTCAGTAAATGCCAATTGAATAAGAGCAGATATATCCATAGTGTTTTGAATGGAAGCACAGTTGATGGAACAATCAAGGGATGGGTATAGGAGTGGTGGACAAGTGTATGTATAAATTTTCAACCAGTGAGTATGTTGTGTATTTATAAGTAAATGAGAGACCCCAGTGCAATGGCTCAGTGGCTAAACCCTCATCTTGCATGCCCATATGGGCATCAGTTCCTGTCTCAGCTGATCTATTTTTCTTCCAACTCCTTGCCTGTGGCCTGGGAAAGTAATGGAGGATGACTCAAGGCCTTGGGACCCTGTGCCCATGTGGGAGACCCAGAGAAGCTCTTGGCTTCAGATCAGCTCAGCTGCATTTATTGTGGTCACCTGGGAAGTAAAACAGTGGATGGAAGATCTTAGTCTGTGTCTCTGCTTGTCTCTGTAAATCTGCATTTCCAATAAAAATAAAATAAAATAAGATAAAGGTGAATGAGATGATTTGATAGAAAAGTTGGAACGTGGATGGGAGGATGGATTTGGGGATGATGATGGTTACCCAGAGTGATGATGGTTACCCATATGATGCCTATGGGTCACCCTCTGCTATAGCTGAGGACTTCATCCCCAGAGTAATGGCCGAAACATTAAACATAGACAATGATGGTGGCCTCGGGAGTAACAGTGCTAGATGACAGCGAAGTGGCAGATAACACCCTTCCTTTTAAGTGGAAACTCTGATGATGAGCCCATTGACAGTCTCCCCCTTAAATAAATAAAAACTAAGAGGATTGCTTTGTGTCTGGGGTGGCAATGGTTTCCCTGTCTCTTGGCATTCAGTGTTCCCTTCTTGGAAATGTATTTGCTTCCGACTTGATGAGGAAGAGCTCTATAAGCAGCCATCTGCCTGGGCTCTCCTGTACACTGTGATTTGCAGAGAGGCCCAGGGAGTGTGTCACGTCTCTTTCATTACTTAGTGCCTTTTCTGTGGAGTAAGGGTAGTTTAGGTGTCAGATAGGCAGAAGCCAAGAAAACATTTGTCACAAGAATGTCACAGAGGTTCGGGTGGTTTCTTACAAATACTCCAGGGATGGTCTCAGAGTATCCAAAAGGGCCAGGTTCTCGAATGACCAGGTGTTTGTAGTTTGGTCTAGTGAAGTGGCTGGACTGTCAGGGCATCTGAGCCCTGCACTGAACTGCACCCCATGAAACTGAGCCCCCAGAGCTGAAAACAAAAGTGATTTGTTGTCACATACAAACCTGCCCTCTCTCTCTCCTCTTTCTCTTTTTTTTTCTTCCATTTTCCTTTCCTCCATTCTAGTGATTATCAATTCAAGAATTCCATGAAAGCATTCCTTCTTTACTGAGTACAGCTTCTACCCATACCAATACATCAGAGACTCTAGAGTTTCTTGGGGGACTCTCATTCTTCCATATTCTCCATGTTGCCCTCTGTAACAAAAACTACAATGGACTAAACCCAGAGACAGGCCTGAGGGGCAGGCAGGTAGAGCCAGACCCCAGTCCTGTATCTGTATCTTGTTATCTAGGAGGCCTCGGACGAATTGCTGAACTCCTAAGACTCACTGTTTCTTGGTCTCATTCTCATACCTTTTTTTTTTAGAGGCTAAAATGAGATGATACACAATTGACGTGTCTGTTTGCTTGTACCGGACATTTACAAAAATGCTTCATTGCAGGGGAGGGTATTTAGCACAGCAGCTGACAATCCACTTGGGATATCTCAACCCCATGTTAGAGTACCTGGGTTTAGTCCTCACTCCATTTTCAATTCCTGTGTCCTGCCACTGGGCAACCTGGAGTCAACCCATGATGGGTCAAGCAGTTGGGTTCTCACCATTCCAGTAGGAGAGACATATTGAATTGTGAGTGCCTGATTTCAGCCTGGTTTAGGCCCAGCTGGTCCAGGCATTTGAGGTGTGAACCAGTAAATGGAAGATACTTCTCTCTCCCTCTTTTTCTCTGTTCAGATGTCTCTCTCACACACATACTCTTTGTGCCTTTCAGATGAACAAAAGCGTGATGAATTTTATAAATGCTTATAACTATGCTTGCATAGTTCCAATAATTCACCAACCACTTGTCAAGAATTGTGCTAGGAAGAGGAGGTATATTTGGTGGATTAAATGGCTATGAAGTTGACCATTTATTGTCCTGGTAGTATGGGTGGCTGCTAAGATATTAGATATTGCTGATATTGTAATTCTATGAATTCTGTTATGCAGCATGATTGGTCAGGTGACAAAATGTGTACACTGATGTCAATCCATTTCTCTTACAATCCAACCAACACTGCCCTAATACCTTCCCCCTTTCAAACCAACAAAGCTGGTTGAAATTCCCAGTTTCTCTTTCTACCGTCCAGTGAGACCTGAGCATTAATCTGCTAGTTAGTTTCAGAAAACGTTACTGTTTGATAAGTGCTGTAACCAACAGGTGAAGGCAAGAAGCAAGATGGGAGGAAGGGAAATGCCACATGTCTCTACCCTCCAGCCACTGGATATGAATCTCCCATTGTTCCTGCCAGAGCTTCCTTGGGATTTAGGGAATCCTAGGGAAGGTCCATCAACAGGGAGCCAGCTGATGTGGCTCACAGTCCATGTGGGTGCCTAGTTGGTTGGAGACAAGTAGAGAATGATTAGCATGTTGCCCTTCAGCGTTTTTATTTGATTGTGTCTCCCTGTATGCAATAGTCATAATACCTCCACCAGTGCTCCAGATTGAATGTGTCCCCTCAAAATTCATGCATGGCAAACCGAATCCCCATAGTCCTATATTAATGGTATTTGGAGATTGGATTTTTGGGGAAGTCATTAGGATGAGACTTCATGATATCATCAATGTATTTATGAGAAAAAGAAGGGAAAGCTGAGCAAAGCATGCTTGTCTTTTTCATTTGCTTGTTTTTAAGATTTATCTTTATTTTGATTGCAAAGGCAGATTTACAGAGAGGAGAGACAGAGACAAAGATCTGTCTGCCGGTTCACTCCCCAAGTAGCCACAATGGCCGTCCTCTGCTGCCTTGTCAGGCCACAGGCAGAGAACTGGAAGGAAAGTGGAGCAGCCGGGATATGAACCAGAACCATATGGAATCCTGGAGCTTGCAAGGTGAGGATTTGGCCACTAGGTTATTACACCAGGCCCAAGCATATTTGTTCTGTCTTACCATGTGGTATCCTCCACCATATCACAATGTAGACGGAGAGCTCACCTCACATGCTAAGCAAAGACCATCGCTAGGTCCTTGGAATTCTCAGCTTCTGGAACTGAGCTAAATAACAAACCTCTTCTCTTTGTGAATTACTCTGTCTTGGGTGTTTCATTTTGACAACACAAAACAGACTTAGACAACCGCTAGCGGTAAAGACACAGTAGCAAGCACTTCCTCTGTACTTGACGTTGGTCAGCTCTAAGAATCCCCATTCCAGTTTCATGTCATAGGTACTGTTATGCCCTGTATTTCACAGGTAAGGAACCTGTAGTAGGCACTGATGTGTGCCAGGTCTCCCCAGCTCCCTCCGTCTAGCCAGTACCCCCAGCTGCACTCCTCACCCTCTCCGCCCTGACTATTCCCATCATGGAGACAACTGAGCACCTTTGCTATACTTCAAGCAGACAGACTGAGATCATAGAATCCACAACCCTTCAGGCCAGCAAGATGTCTTGGTCACTGAGGCCAGCAGTTAAAGTCTTGCCAAGTGCTTGAACTTCACAAAAGCATTGGCATTTTAGCTCGCGTGAATGGCCATGGTGCTGGCCTTCACTGAGCGTCTCCTCTCTGCTAGAGCTGACAGCGCCCAGCCCAGATCAGATGCAACAGCTCCTTTAGGCTTTTTAGAAGTTTTGACATTACTATTAATTTTTTTTATGCTGGGGATAATATACAACTTCTTTTTACCTAAATTTACAGAGCTATTTTCTGTCCCTTAAATAACTTGTGCGTGCTAAGTAGTCACTCATAAAGAAAATAAAATAGTACGAAGTTAGGCAGAGTGAATTATTCATGGCTGTGTTTTTTTCCATCATCTCCCACTGGCATCTCCATCTGAGAGAGAAACTCAATAATGAGAAAGTGGAAAATGCCCCCCCCCCCGTCATCGCCTTCCCTCAATAGGAGCCCATTTACTCTCATGGCTTAACTGTGCCATGGTAGAGAGCAAAATAGTGATTATAATAATTACAGTCATCATTACGGCCAGTAGGGCTTTGCTTTTGTTTTGTTTCTGTTTGTGAAAAGAAAAGAAAAATGTGGCAAAGGTTCACCCTACCTTTCCTTCTCTTTATGCGACCATTGCTTACTGAGCAACCTCCCAGCCCCCACCCAGCTTGGCTGCAAGAAACTCCTAATACTTCTCTCACGGTCCTGTGGTTTACCTGACTTATGTCACATAGCTTCAAGGTGCCTGATGACATAAGTATGTCTCCAGGACCAGGTAGAATTCTCGGGTTAAATAAGAAATACAAGCATGAGTAACAGAGGTATGAGACACTGAAAATAATTTATTAATTTAATAAGCAATGATTGCACCTCCTTCCTACCAGATATTCGAACATCAGGGAACCAGAAGAACACCAATTCTTGCCTTCTTAGAAGCTCACAATCTGGTAAGAGACATGAAAACAAACAGGAGCATAGAGTAGTTAGAAAGTCATAGGGTTATTTTCAAAAAAGCCATACATACATCAAGGTTGAAGGACCTAAAGGTGTGTCGAGGGGGCAGATGGGTTGCAATTTAAACAGGTCAACAGGATGAGGCTCCTTCAATCAGAGCTGTCTAATAAAGGACTTGAACGAGAGGAAGGTCTCCACTAAGGGTACAGCTACAGGAGTGCACTCTGTGCAAAGGCCCTGGGAATCGGGTACACAATGAGGGACTGAGAGGAATGACATAGAGGCCCAGATGGCCAAGTTAGATGGGGGATGGAGTCCCCCAAGCTCAAGGTTGCACCTTGCTGTGAGTCAGGACACGTTGCAGGGTTTGGGGCAAAATACTGGCATGCTCTCACTCGTGCTGTAAAAAGAGGAAAGGGAGATGGGGGCATCTGGAAGAACCAATATCAAGCTGTATGGTCACTCAGGGAAGTGTTGGTGGTGGCTCAGACTGGCATGCCAGTCAGTACTGGTGAAGACACCCATAGAGATTCACATGGTTGCAGCAACTTGGGATCGCAAGCTGGGGTAGACAGCAGATGTTTATTTCATGGTGGTGGAGGCCAGAAAGTAGACATTTCTGAGAATTCCAGGAGAGAATCATCCCTTTGCCTCTTGCAGCTCCTGACAGTTCTCAACACTGCCTAGCTTGTGGCTGCATCACTCCCATCTCTGCCTCTGTGGTCACATGACCTTCTTCTTCTTTTTTTTTTTTTTCCATCTTCCCTTATTACTGGATTTAGGGCCTGCACAAGAAATAATATGGAATGATCTCACCTCAAGGAGAGACAGAGCTCCTCCATTTGCTGATTCACCCTCAAAATGGATGCAATGATTACAGCTGATCTGGGCCAGAACAACCAGGACATAAACCAGTGCTCCACCATTCAGTGTTGGTGTCACAGGCAATGGCTTAATGTATTACACTACAATACAGTCCTCCTCCACTCCTCACCCCTCTAGACTTTTCCTAGAGCAAGAAAACCTGCTGCCTAGCTGGCCAGGAAGCTTGAACTATTTAGAGAACTACTTGAAGTGTGACTACCAGGGACTGGTTTGTGACTCAGTTCCTGCTCTCTTATGGTTTTGATGTTGGGCCCTGAAGCAATCAACTCTACGGAGCTACCAATCATTAAACACTTAGGTTTCCAATGTAGGGAAGGACTAGACAGACAAGTCCTTTCTTTAGATGATTTACATCCTTATGGGGAATGCATCCAATAAGCAGAACCCCCGCAGAAATTAGATGGCCACATTGGACAGTGATCAGCTCTCTGATGAGGAGTGAAAGTGCAGAAGGGTGCTATTTCTGGTCCATGCAGATGGAACTCAGCTCTCAGCACCATCCACAGAGGTCCTCGGACTGTCACCCTCTTACTGTGCCGTTACATTTGGTTTGCTAGCATTTTGCTGGTAATTTTTACAACAGTGTCCACTCAGGACACTGATCTGTAGTTTTCTTATCTTCTACTTACATATTTGATTTCAAACCTTTTTTTTTGGGGCATGAAAATTAGGCTTTCATTCTATTTCCCCATGAACTTTTGAAAGTATTCCCATCATAACTTTGCCTGGCTTTGGTATCAGGTAATGCTACCCTTGCAAGATGAATTTGGAAGCGTTCCCACCGCTTCATTTGTTTAGAAATGTGAGGAAAGGATTGGCACACATTCTTGAAACATTCGGTAGATTTTCAGTTAAACCATCTGCTCCCTCATGTTCCTTTGTTGGGAAGTTTTCAGTGACTTCCTCACTGCTCAGGCTTGTCCGGATTTTATATTTCTTCGTGGCTCAGTCTTGGTCAGTGATAAGTTTCTAGAAATTCATCCATTTCTCCAAGATTATCCAATTTGTTTAAATGCATACTTGTTCACTGTATCCTCTTGTAATGCTTTGCATTTCTGTGGCATTACTTGTCAAGTCTTTCATTTCTGATTCTATTTATTTAAATCTCTCCATTTTTTAGTGGAGTTAAGGGTTTGTTAGTTTTGCTGATTTTTCAAAACACAAATTCCTAGTTGCATTGATTTTTCCGTTGTTTTTCTAATTCTCTATTTCATTTATTTCTGCTCTGGCCTTTATTACGTCCCTCCTTCTGCTAACTTGGGGTTTAGTTGCTCTTATTCTCATTCTTTGTTGTATAAAGTTAGGCTCTTGATTTGAAATCTTTCCTTTTTGATTTTCAGATTTTCTTTTGACTAGCTTATTTGTAATGTATGTTATACTCAAAGGCTCAATGCTGCAGTAAACAAAGAGTTCAACAAAGATGGAATAAAAATACCGTAGTTCAGGAGAAAATAGGCAAGGGCTGGAAATAGCAATCACAAGGAAAGATGCTCAACTTCATTTATAGAAAGTGAATTTAAAGTAGTCACAGAATCACTGAACTGTAGTAGTGCCTTCTTTTTGATAAAGGGGCTGTCACAGTCAACTTCCCTCTTACTATCACCTTTGCTGCATCACGAAAGTTTTGCTATGCTATGTTTTCACATTTTGTGGCATTTTTACTGCTAATTGGTCTATGGTGATTGTGCCTACTTACATCATGACACTCCAGTACACGTACATACTGCACAGTATTCACACGGGTAATTGGCATATCCATCACCTCCAACATTTAACATTTATTTCTGTTGGGAATGTTCAAAATCCTCTCCACCAACCATTTTGAAATACACAATGAATTGTTGCCAACTGTAGTTACCCTGATGGGCTATAGAACATTACAAGTTATTCCTCCTCTCCATCTGCACCCCTGCACCTGTGAACCACCCTCTCTGCATCCCCATTCTTCATTTTCATTTGTCTCAAGATATACTCTCACGTGTCTTGTCATGTGTTCTTTGATAAACTATTCAAGAATGTATTGTTTACCTTCCACAAATTTGTAACTTTGCCAATTGTCTCTCTACTGCTGACATCTAGTTCAATTGCATCGCAGTTGGAAAGATGAAATTACTATGAGCAAGGCAACACTTACTCAGAAGGCTTTACTTGAAACCTCCAGGCGGCGTGGCCTAGCAGCTAAAGTCCTCTCCTTGAACGTTCCGGGATCCCATATGGGTGCTGGTTCTAATCCCGGCAGCTCCACTTCCCATCCAGCTCCCTGCTTGTGGCCTGGGAAAGCAGTCGAGGACGGCCCAATGCATTGGGATCCTGCACCTGTGTGGGAGACCTGGAAGAGGTTCCTGGTTCCCGGCTTCAGATCGGCGCAGCACCGGCCGTTGCGGCTCACTTGGGGAGTGAATCATCGGATGGAAGATCTTCCTCTCTGTCTCTCCTCCTCTCTGTATATCCGTTTTTCCAATAATAATAAAAAAAATCTTAAAAAAAATATTGCTGGACAGCACAGAACGGCAGCTAGAATGAATGTGTTTATTTTGATTAAGCGTAAATGTATGGCGAAGTTTTGATACGTTCTTTTAATGTGCACTGAGTCTTGCTTTATTTGTATTCACATACAGATAAAAGGTTTTAAGATATAAGTCTTTTCCTAACCTTGCCCCAAGTGAGCTTTCTAAGATTAGGTTTCACTCTCTGGAGTCTCACTTTACAGGCCATCCTTCCCAGATAGGTCAGACATGGTACCAGATCCTGCAATTACGAAGAGGAATCAGTCATCCCTGCACTTAAAGAGATTTCAGCACTGGGCCCAGTATAATGACTCAATGGCTAAAATCCTTGCCTTGCATACACATGCCCATATGTCCCATATGGGCATCAATTTGTATCCCAGCTACTCCACTTCCCTTCCTGGGAAAGCAGTGGAGAGTCCAAAGCTGTAGGACCCTGCATCCACCCAGGAGACACAGGCTTCAGATTGGCTCAACTCCGTGGCCATTTCAGCTGCTTAATGAGTGAACCAGAAGAAGGAAGATCTTCCTGTTTGTATCTTCTCTCTGTAAATCTGCCTTTTCAATAAAAATAAATATATTTTTAAAGAGAATTTCAGTGTTTATATACAGTGAACAGATGGATCATCCAGCCATGACCTTGAGAGACTATAAAGCAGGGATTTCATCCTACATGCAGATACAGAAACTGGTATGTTTAGGGTCACTGTTAGGAAGGCAGAAGCAGAGTAGGGAGCTGACCAAGTCTACGTGATTCTAAAACAGAGATCTTTACAACCGCATAGTCTTGGGGCCCAACGCAGTAGCCTAGTGGCTAGAGTCCTCACCTGTAATGTGCTCCATCCTGACTGCTCTGCTTCCCATTCGGCTCCTTCCCTGTGGCCTGCGAAAGCATGGAGGCCGGCCAGAGCCTTGGGACCCTGCACCTGCATGGAAGACCTGGAAGAGGCTCCTGGCTCCTGGCTTCACTACATGGGAAGTGAACCAGTGGATGGAAGCTCTTTCTGTCTCTCCTTCTCTCTGCAGATCTGACTTTCCAATAAAAATGGATCTTTAAAATAAAAAACTTGTCTTGCTTTCACATCTCTGCAGGAAGAAATGACAGTGGGATGGAGAGGTGGGGCGAGCTGTGCCTACGATACCAGTGGAAGCAGCGATCCTCTTCGGAATCTCAGAGAAGGCAAAACAACAGCACGCAAGTTCACAAAACGAGTTCTTCGTCCCTTTGTAGAACGGAGTCACTCCCTTTCTGCCAGGCGTCATGGAATCACTGTTGACATCTTTCCTAGGCTTCCCCGCCCCCGCCCCCGCAATCAACAACTTAGACTTCCCCATTGAATTCTACAAAGAACGTATTTTGGAAGTCAGAGCAGCTCAAGTCAACAAAAATATGTATGAATTCATTCCACTGCACGGTCTGCGCATTCTGGCTGGTTCAGTATTTCTGCAACTGCCTTTGAAAGAGCTAAAAGCACTTCATGCGCTGTGCTACATGCCAGGCCAGAAGTCCTACAGAGAACTCAGCGTCTGGGGAAAGCATCAGACCCCTGGAGTTGGACGCCTCTGAGGACAGTACATACAGGCTCCTGTCACTGCTGACAGCTCCCCAGCAGCCAGAGTAGAGGGCCCTTTAGTGCCGCTTGAATGTTTCCCGAACAGGCTACTCACCAGCTCTTAATGCTCCCTAGTTCATAACTGAATAATTCCACTTACTAAAAAGTCCTCCCTGAAACAGCACCAAGTCAGAACTCAGATCAGCTGGGGTTCTCATCCAATTTCTACCACCTGCTCGTGAACAACCTCGGCTGGAGTAAGGAAGCCCTGACCACTGCCATCTTTGTCTCCTTCATCGAGTTTTCTGCAGGACACATCTTCACACTGCTTCCAGCTTCTTATTTGATACGCCCACATCTCAGGAAACAAATCCATCAAGCTTTTTTTCCTGATAGTAGAAATTTCCCTTACAAGAAGATTCTTCCAGCCTCTCTATCTCTCAAGATTTATTTATTTGAAAGGCAGTTAAAAAGACAGAGAGACAGAGAGAGAGAGCGATGTTTCATCTTCCGGTTCACTTCCCAAATCGTCACAACTGCTGTGGTTGCCAGGAGCTTAGAGCTTCCGTATTTTCCAAGTGGGTGCAGGGGCCCAAGGACTTGGGCCATCTTCCACTGCTCTCTTAGGTACATTATGGGAAGCTGGAACAGAAATGAAGTAGCTGGGAGGGACTCAAAGCAGTGCTCATATGAGAATGCTGGCACTGCCAGCAGTAGCTTAACTTGCTATCCAGTTTCTAAGAGATATGAATTTCCCAGGTCAATGAGTGACATCTTCAAAACATCCAATATCAGAACATTTATCCTCTTGCCCCAGCTTCCTGGGATGGTCTCAAAACCATTTTCCAACCCTTTGTGGGTGCACTTCAGCTACAATCTGTTTATCGCTTGCAATAAAATCTCCCACAGTTTATCACCTACTCACTCCAGGCTAGTCAGCACTCACATTGAATCTCAATTAATCATTATGATCGTGTAGCAAGAGGATGAGCCAAGCTCAGCTTGCTTCATGAGCCCTCTCCCTTGGATGAACCGACCTTCCACCCCCATCCCACTATTCATTCTGTGTGGCATTGGAGACTAAGTTGCAATGCCTTGTCCCTCTCCAACTCCAGTCCTATGAGACCATCTGTTATCTGTGTGACAGTAATTAGACTTTTATCCTCTACTTAAATGATTCTTTTAAAATGTATGTGAAATGTAGAGTGACAGAGAACTCCTATCTACAAATTCATTCCCCCAGTGGTATAACTGCTGGACCCAGTCAGTCAGTGGGAGGGACTCGGGGAGCCCTCATTACTGCCTCGCATTAGCTGGGAACTGGAATCAAGAGATGGAGGCAGTGTCAAATTAAAATACTCTGGGGAGGATGCTGTGGCACAACAGAAGTCACTATTTGGAAACCTTGCCTCCTATACAAGAGTCCCAGTTTGAGTCCTAGCTACTCTGCTTCTGATTCAGCGCTCTGCTAATGCTCCTAAGACACAATACAGAATGGCTCAAATACATGAGTTCCTGCATGGTGTCCCAGATGCTGAAATCAGCTTGGCCCGGTCCTCACTGCTGAAGTCATATGGGGAGTGAAGCAGCAGACAGAAGCCCACTCTCTCTTGCTCTCTCATTCTCTCCATGGCTCTGTCTTTCAAATAAATGAATCATGAAAGAATTCAAGCACTTTGATAAAGGACATAGGTGCTTTCTTAACTACGATACTGAAAGTCTGCCCAAAGACAAAATTTTAAACATTTTATTTGGAAAGCAGAAAGGAGGGAGAGAAGGAGAGAGATCTTCCATCCACTGGTTCACTCCCCAAATATCTTCAACACCCAGAGCTGGACCAGATCAAAACACAGGAGACTGTCAGTCAGTTCAGTTCTCCCAAATGGGTGGCAGGGATCCAAGCAGTTGCACTAGCGTCTGCAGCATCCCAGGGGGTGCACGCTCAGGAAGCTCCGTCAGAAGTGGAGGCAGCATTGAACCCAAGCCCTGTGAGAGGGGATGCAGGTGTTCCAAGGAGTCACTTAACTGCTGTGCCAAACAGCTACCCACATGACTTTTATTTCCATTCCCAGCCAAAATGGCGCAATTAGGAGTTTAGCCTGTGACCTGCAACAACAAATAAAGCTGGACGAAACAGAGGAAACAGTGCTTCTCAGCCAAGGGTGTCAGCACACTGTTTTCAGCCTGGTTGCCTTTGTCGTTGCAGACGGCTGCCAACATCTCCTAGGGCTACCTATTTTCTCACCCATGAAACAGAGGGGAAACATCTGTTCTGCCACTCCAAGCAAGAGTATCAATGATATCAGTCTGATTGATTGAAACAACTCAAGGTACACGGAGACAGCAGACTTTGTCCAGCACAGTGGAATGCACCGGCTGCTGTTGCCCTGAAACCAATGGGACCCTGAACACCCACCCACCACTCATTTCCAGTCTCTGGGCTACATAGAGAAGTCATGATCTTCTGAATGCAAATTAGACAACGGTTAGTAAAATGTTTATGTGCATTTTGGCAAAAGAATCAACACCACCCTCTACAGTATGCAGCAATAGTAAATTAGCCAAGTGGATTAATGGAATAATTTTTAGCTGTTGCAAATATTTACTGCATAGATCTATATTTGTCTCTATCATAAAATGTTCATTTTAAGTGAAAAATAATAAAATAATTCAGAATATCTTATCTATCTGGGAGCACACCATTTTTTTTTAAAAAGATGGATGAGTGGGTAGATGAATGGGTAGACAGATTTTAAAATACTTGGAAGAATATCCAGTGATTATTTTTACTATTATCAAAATATTAACAATAGTTATTTTTAAATAGTAAGAATATATATATTTTCCCTTTTCTCTTTAATTTTTGTTTTCCTGTAACATAGATTTGTTCCCTGTGAAATATGTGTAATAGTAACAAATGAAACAAAAACTTTCCGAAGCAAAAAAAAAATCCTTTTCCGGAGTTTGAGCCTGTGTTTATTTTTGTTTTAAATAGATGCTTCATCTTCATAAAGCAAATGCTTCCCAATTTCCCATCCTTCCCTTTGAAAGCACAGACACATCCCAAAGTGTGCTCAGCAGACACCTGGTACTCGCAATAAGGTGAAGGTTCCAGAACAAACAGCTCAACTGGTTCCCTGTCCCCAGAGGTTTTATACAACTAGCAAATTGGCCAGTTATCAAGCCCCTGCTTAGAGTTTAGCATTGAAGCAAGATTGCATCCTCCTGTTGGTCACTCAAGAATTTAAGGTGTTCCATTGGCCAAGGGCTCAATTCAGTCTTTCATGTCAGGCTCCAATAATCATGGTGATATTAGTGGCACTCAATCAATGAGGAACAACAAGATGTTTCTATACCAATTTCTTTTTAATATTTCCAGCGACATTTTAAAGTCCTTCGTTTCACTTTCTGTATTTACAGTATCATATGGAAGTACAATGACTTGTGTCTGGTCTCATTGGTACCCACTTTGAACTCAGGACTGCCTGGGTTTAACACTCTTTTTTTCTACTGTGGCATTCTACCTCCTCAATGTTTAAACTAAATGCCAACCAGGACCTGGAACATTTTTTCCTCTAGGTAATTCAGAGTCATTATGGTGTTCCACTGAGATTCGGATTGGAGGTCAAGAATCCAGGTGCTCCTGGCTATAACCTTGCCCAACCCTCCATCCACCTTGGAGTTGCAGATCTGATGATTCTGATAAAATGCCATTAGCAAAGGAGAATCAAAATGCCACGGCATTTTTGTTTGGCCTCCTGGTAGAGATAATTGGCATGCATGGGACAGCTTCATGGCCTAAACTGGGAGTTGCATTTTTTTTCCTAATCTAATTCCATTTTTATAATCTTGAGTATTAGCATTGGGATACTAAAACAAAACACCAGTCTTGGAAGGTTCAGGGGTATGGTGCTGTCAGCAGCTCAATTTTAGTGATGGGCTCTGTGGTTACGTCACATCATGGTGGTTTGCAACAGTAGCGGTACGTGTGCAAGCAGATTACACAGGAAACCAGGGAGAGAGAGAGAGAGAGAGAGAGAGAGAGAGAGAGAGGCTCCAGCATGTGTAATCAGAACTACCTAGCAACTGTGTGACGCTATCTGAATCATCAACAACCTCCCACTAGGCTCCAACTCTCTTAGAGGTTCTGCTACCTCTTCACCAAACTGAGGATCCTCCCTACCCCAGCTTATGAACTGTTAGGAGACAAACTTCATCCAAATCACAGCATCTCTTACATACTTGGTATAAGATCATGGTGGTGGTCATCATCTTTGGGCATGCTCTCAAAGAAGAGGAAGAGATTGGCGCAAGAATTTAGGATTAACCTAACTAGTCCAGAACAGCCCAGTTAGAGAAGAGAGGGTTTGCACTCATGAAGGTGCTTTGACTTGAGGCAATCCTGTTAACCCTGCTTCCTTGGCTGGCAGCACAGAACAAAGAACCAAGTATCTGGAGGACCTACCTAAAGCGTTGGATTGAGGAAACAACTGGCTCAGGATAACTGCAATTATCAGGACATTTCAGTATATGGGAGAGCAATAAAGCATTTTATACATCATTCTGATGGTAATTCCTTTGTTGGATCGGAAGAGTTGTTCTGTGGACATCCCCCCATTTTCCTCCAAGGATGAGAGAAAAGAGGTCACATGCACACGGCCTTGCAGAAGGATTTTAGCCTTGACATTGACCTAGGACTGGACAGGGGGTCATTGAACTTGCAGAGTAACAGTGAAACTCAGACCAAAGCATCAGCTCCATCTATCTGCAAAGTGTTTTTAAATTAACTTTCAATCCACTCTCTATCTTATCAATTATGAATGGGGATACCAGTGCCACCTGAGAGCTGGAGGGTGCCAAGCCTTTGAAGTATGAGCAGTGTTCCAGCTGTGTTCGATCTCAGTTTGGAAGGAGTGTTTCAGACTCATGGTATAGGAGGTTCTCTGTTTACATCATGACAACCAGTACAGGAGCTGGGTCATCTTCTAACATCCACTTCTGCAGTACAAACAACCATGTGGTCTTCATGATAGAAAAATCCAAGCTCACAGCCTGGAAAGGGAATAAGCTGCTAGCAACAGTAACAAAATTGTAGGGTTTAATGAGTTCATACTGTAGGCAAAGCATTGTGACATACACATCCACGTTCTAATTGCAGTAGAATGCAATTAACACAAAATGTATCATCTTAATCACTTTTTAAGTGTGCCATTCGGTAGTGCTGGAAGTACCTTCACACTGCTATGCAATCAACCTCCAGAAAGCTTTTCGTCTTACTCTATACTCATGAAACAATAGCGTCCCCTCTCCCCATTTACCCTAGCTTCAAGTAACTACCCTTCCATTTTCCATCTCCCTGAATTTGGGTGCTCTAGGTACTTCTTTAAGTGAAATCATACAGCACTTGTCTTTTTATGTCTGGCTAATCCTACATAGCAAGTTCCATCCCTGTGGTGGCTTGTGCCAGAATTCCCCTCCTTCTGAAGGTTGAGTAATATTCCGTTGTGTGGCTGGATACCATTTTGCCTATCCATTCATCTACTGACGGATGCTTGAGATGTTACCATCCTTGGCTGCCATGTACACAGGTGTACAGATCTCTCAGCTAGTTCCTATCTTCAAGGCTTTTGGGGTGTAACTCAGAAGTAAGATTGTGGAATCTTATAATGGCTCCATTAGAGAAGTGTAAGGAGAGGACAAGAAAACTCAGTAGCTTTTCTGGAACTAGCTGATGTTATCATGCAGACATCAGAAGAAACAGTTATACCCCAGTAAAGCGTAGAGATTATTACATCCCTAGCGTAGGCAAGCGTTTGTGCTGCATCTGTGTACAGCTGACAGCTCAGCAGGTTTGTCAGCCAGTGGCACCGCAAATGTGCATAATGTGCTATGCTGTGATGGTATGAGGACTTTATGGCAACAGGAAATCTTCAGCTCTATTGCAATGGTACAGAGCCATCATTTCATACATGGTCCATTGTGAACCAAATACATTAAGTCCATAC
Source organism: Ochotona princeps (assembly GCF_030435755.1). Lineage (NCBI taxonomy): Eukaryota > Metazoa > Chordata > Mammalia > Lagomorpha > Ochotonidae > Ochotona > Ochotona princeps. Next base: position 4,480,757 of record NC_080850.1, read on the forward strand.
ATATGCATAACATACGTTGCTTATAATACAGAATATCAAATAGGAATAGTATCAAATTTTAAGCCCACCCATTTCCCAATAGAAACAAACAGAGCATCAGCCATTCACTAAGGACCTTAATTTGCCCCTTCCTGACCCTGTCCTCATTTCCAAACACCCAGAGATTACTCAAATCCTGCCATCTATGTTAAGCAATCATTTACGCACCTTCGTGGTTTTAGTATAGAGTGCATTCCAAATCGATATTTTGGTGATTGATTTTCTTTGTCATGTTTTCACCCTTACGTAAATAGAATCTTGATGCATGAATAAGTGAAGTTGCAATGTGATATTTTCCTTTTGATCAACATTCCAGTTGTAAGATCCATCAGTGTATCCAGTGTAACCATACATAGCTCGGGTTCATTTTCACTGCCACATAGTGTTTGATAGTATTTATCCATTTTCCTGTTAGTGGACATTTAGGCTATCCACACTATTGCACAGTGCTGTGAGCCAGGTGTCAATACATTTCCTTCCACATACACAGAGAAATGGAACCACCAGATCATGTAGTATGCTCCTCGTGGGGCTCACTAGATAATGTTGGACAATTTCCAAAGGCATGGGCGTGCTTCAATACATTCGTGGAAAATGGAATTAAAAGGCAAAACTTTTGAAATCCATGCATGCAAGGGATTCGTACATTCACGTTCTTTATGTAGGACCTATGCATGGATTTCAAAACTTTCTGCACCAAAGTAAACCCATGTCTTCATTGCATTTTGCCACCAAGCTTTTAAATTAGCCTGTATCCACGACACTTAACATTCTTATAAGAAACACAGATTTTCCTGTGTTTTTACATACCCTGTATCGTAACTCATTTAAAAATTTTTGCAAATGTGTTGGTAGTTGAAGGATATCTTGTAGTTTCACTTTGCATTTCTCTTGAAGAATATATATGTACATACATAGACATATATATATATATATCTATTCTACAAGATAGTGTGTCTGTGGGGCGTGGAGTGGTTTTTTATTCAAGTCTAGGGGTTCTTTACATGCAATGCATACTAAACCTTTTGGGTTTCAGATAAATGCCCTTGTTTGTAATTTATCTCTACTTAATGTGGCTTCTTAATATAATTACATACATCAATCTTCTTTCTGTTTTGAATTTTTTTAACTTAAATAATTCTCTACTCTAGGCTTCTGAATTCATCTAATATTTTTTGTAGTGAAATTTGTTTTATTTATCTTATTTTTTCTAAGATTTAAAAAAAAATTGTAAGTCAGTTATGGACACAGAGAGCTCTTCTGGCGACTGATTCACTCTCCAAATGGCCATATTAGCCAGTGTGAGGCCAAGAAAAATCCAAGAGACAAGCACTTCCTCTGTGTCTTCCTCATGGGTGGCAGGGCCCAAACCTGTGGGCCATCCTCCACTACTTTTCCTGGAAATGGAACAGCCAGGACGTAAATCGGCACCTATGTGGGATGCCCGTGTCACAGGCTTGGGATTGACCCTGTACGTCACAGTGCTAGCCCCTTGTGGTGAAATTTAAAATATTCTACTCCTTTAATACTAAATAAACGTTGGTGCTTCATGTATGAGAAAAACATTACCTTTGCAATAAATCCCCATAATAAATACTGGACCATTCTAGTTTTCCAATTTTTCTTGAAGCACCTTTTTAAAATAATTAAAAATTTTATTTATTTTTATTAGCAAACTAGATTTGCAGAGATAAGGAGAAATAGAAAGATCTTTAATCCGCTGGTTCACTCCCCAAGTGGCTGCAAAGGCTGTAGCTGAGCCGATCCAACGCCAGGAGCCAGGAGCTTCTTCTGGGTCTCCCACACGGGTGCAAGGGGGTGTTCCTAAGGCTTAGGGTTATCCCCCAGTGCTTTCCCATGCCACAAGCAGGGAGCTGGATGGGAAATGGAGCAACCAGGATACAAACTGGCCACCACTACTGGATTCCAGTGCTTGAAGCGGGAGGATTAGCCATTTGAACCATGTACCAGGCCTGAACCACTTTTAGTAATTAATATTTTCCTGCTTTTAAATTTTTGGCCATATTATTGCCCATAGGGTCCACTATTACTTTATTTGAATCTCTTCTGAACCTAGATTTATGTTTAATTTCAAACTTCAATGTTTTTAAAACGTTGAGTCTTATTTGACATTTGTCAATATTTCTAGAGCTAGTTAACTTATTAGACCTTCCAAAATACACAACTGGTTTTGTAATACCTCTTTATCCTCGTTTTATTTTTATTCTATATTGTATACACTTTGCCATTCTGTTCCAACTGCTTTGAGTTTGTGCTTTTTCTAACTTCTTAAGTTGAACGTTTTCTCATTTTTCCCACCTCATTTTCTTCGTTCTAATATCATCGAATGCAATCAAATCTCTTCCGAAAGTCATTTCATTGCATTCCACATGTTGTTATACAGTCTTTTTATAATCACTCAGTTCTAAGAAGTTTTCTAGGTTTTTTTTTTTTTTTTTTGTCGATTGACCTTGAACTCATGATATTAAACTCGAACTCCTGAGACCAGCAATCTCTGAAATAACGTGTCTGGAGTCATTACCAGCTGGCAAAGGGACCAGGTCCTAGACAAGTTTCCTCAGACTGCCAACAAGCAGGCAAGACAGCGCCTGGAAAAACATCTGCTTGAATGTAAGCCAAGACATAAAGTGTTTACACTGCATCTTCATTGCCTATAGAAAAGTGTCGGGCAATGTGGAACACAGGAGGCATTGGGACAGGAGCCCAGTTCCTAAGAAGATGTGATTGCTTGTTCCAGGCTGGTTGGGCTTAACAGTTCAGAAAGTGTCCCCATCAACAGGGCATGGAGGCCGTGGTGGAGGGCAAAGATGTGATGGAGGGAAGCTTCCAGCACACACTGAGGAATTAGAAAACAGTCTGTTTGGGCTACCTTTACACCCTCCTTCCCCCATCCCTCCACTGTTAAAATGAACTTCAGGATAGCTCAGAATTTTTCTTTTGTTCATAAATTATTCAGAGTTTTTTTTTTCTCATTCCAAGTTTTCATGGGTTTTGCTCAATAGGACAAGGGGTCAGATTCTGCGTGGTCACTTTCTTTTGCCACACCTGTGTCTGATGCTATGCACTGACCTCAGTGCGTTGTCCAGGAAACACAGAAGCCTTCTCCATGAGGCACTTCAGCAGCCACTGGCAGGCAGAGGTCAAATAATAGCATGGTGGCTTTGAGTGTTTCTACTGGAGTCCACAGGGAGTTGCCAGACTAAAGGAAAATCACCCTAAAACAGAGACAAGAAAAAAAAATCAACTTTCCCCAACCCTAGAGTGTTTCATGTTTAATCACAGGAAAATGCATGTATAAAATTTCATTCCAAAGATAATTATTGAACACCTGTTGTGTCCAAGCCAACAGGCTATACATAATGAATAAGACTCTTGTCCTCAGAGTTGAAAGGTTGCAACGTAAAGTCTTTAGCCCTGAAAGCTTTCCCTAGCCTGGCACTGTTTTAACTTTTGTGATCTCATTTCCCAGCAACTCCGAGAGTTGGTGTTATCTTTATTTCTCAGCGAATACGCAAGACTTTAACAAATGAGGTAGCGTGTCCAAGGCTGCCCAACTGCGGTGAGATGTGAAATTCAAAGCCACATTCGTCTGAGGGTGCTGTCCTTTGCCGCTGCTTTGGCAAAGATGGTGAGTTTGTCTGTGTTTTTTTTTTTTTTTTTTTTTTTTTTTTTTTCTTTTCCATTGAGTTCCAATGCTCTGCAACTGGCGAGCGGTTTGGGAGTTGATGGACAGGTAGTCAATCCACTTCCCCACTGCAGTGAGTAAATCCCATCTCTGAGCTGCTCTAAATTATAGAACAGTTAGTTGACAAAGAATCTTCTACTTGGGGCCTGTTGTGCGGATTTCTTTATCTCTTCAGAATACTTTGGCCAACCAAGCAGAATGCTTATCTTGCAGCTTTTAGGCTTTGAAAATGTATTGTGTTGTGCTGAGAGCTCTTCCCACAGAAGCTTTTGTGACACAGAGTAAACAGGCATTGGCAGATGGTATTTCTCTCTAATCTGCACTGCCCAAGGCACAGGAAGGACTGGTAGGTCTTTGGGCGGTGGGTAAGGTGGCGAGGGCCACTCCCAAACATGTGACCTGTCAATCCACACTGCCTGTACAAGCTCTAAGGCAGATATGTTGAAGACCCTGTGTGTGACGTACACTAGTCAATATGGCAGCCACTTATCACATAGGTTATGGGGCACTTGAAAGACAACTTTCATAGCCTTAGAGTGGAATGTTTTATCTCATTTGCTTTTAATCAAGAAAAGGCTGCATTGATGAGAAGGTAGAGTAAGTTAAACTACTGAACTACTGTTTGGAATATCCATATCCCGCAGCAGAGTGCCAGGGTTAGAATCCCATCTCTACTTCTCTTTGTTTTAAAGGTTTATTTCATCTGTTTGAAAGACAGATACAAAGAGAGAGAGAGATCATCTATCTACTGGTTGACTCCCAAGATGGCCATACAGTTAAGGCTGTGTCAAGAGAGAGGAACATCTTCAAAGTGTTCCACATGATTACAGGGGACTAACAACTTGAACCATCCTCTGCTGCTTTCCCAGGCGTACTCACAGAGAGCTGGAATGGAAGAGAAGCAGCCAGGAACTAAGCAGTCACCCAAAATTGATCTTGACGTCATAAGCATTACACCACAATGCTGCCCTCCCAATCCCACCACCTCCATTTCTGATCCAGTTTCCTGTTAATGCCTACCCAGGGAGGCAGCAGATGATGGCCCACATGCTTGGGTCCCTGCCACCCACACAGAAGACCCAGATTAAATTCCTGGTCTTGGTACAGTCCAGTCTTGGCTATTGAGAGCATTTGGGGAGTGAATCGGCAAATAGCAGATCTCTCTCTCTGTCTCTCTGTCTCTCTCTCCCTTCCTCCCTCTCTCTTATAAATAAATAGATAATTTAAAAATTAAAATAAAAAAATAAAAAGTAGAAAAAAGCAGAAATAGTCTTTTTCTCATATGGATTTCCAGCATGTATTTGTTGAGAAAAAGCTATCCTTTTTCCTGCTTGACACATGTTAGCACCTGGGTGATTTTCTCATTCTTGACCTGCTACAAGATGCTGCCATTTAATATTCCCTTAGCTTGCCAGGTCCCAACCTGGCTATTTACATCACATTGATTAAGCTTAAACAACATTACATGCTCTGTATAGGACTTGCCCTAGCCATAAGTGCGAGAGCACACCATCTTCCTGTGGCTACAGTATTTGCACTGAAACATTGGGCAGCACAAAGAGAGACTGCCATCAATGCAGAAAGCACAGCATTGTCAGCCAGATGTGACCACAGGCCTCAGGAGGTCAGCTAACAGAACAGCCAGAAGAAATACACAAGGTGGCATCCCACAGAGCGGGATCTACGTGACATGCCCATATACAGTGGACGGCTACAGGATGAGGGGATGACCTTAAGGGGAACTGCCTCCAGCTGTGCCCTCACTGTTCTCTAGGGTCAACCATCAAACCCTCTGTGGGGTGAGAGACTCTTCTTATAGAACAGGAAAAGACTGAGTTTCAGAAAAACCCAAGAGGTGATGATGGAAGAAGCAGGTCTGACCTCCATGTCTGCTCACACTCTGATTCTGCCACACAGCCCTGGGGTGTGCTGGCTGCAGGAAAGCCACTTGGGTGCAATTATGTAGGAATGTACTGCTAATGTACTGCAGTCTTGAATTGTTCAAGCTACCGATGGACCATCTTTAAGTCCCACCTGGAGCCTGTCTATGCCAAGTTAGCCATACGTGTGTTTGGTAATCTGCTAGTTCAAATCATGGAGCACAGGGTGTGAGAGGCAAAATGGGAGGGAGAGAGGAAGGGCGAGGGAGAGAGAGTGAGATTTGAAGATAAGTGGTGAGACCATATTCCAAGGCAGAGAATGCACTACAGAACTGTTATATACATGATAATAACACTAGTAATAATACATGTGCTATAGGTGTGCGCTGTATAATGATGTCTTGGTCAACGACAGACCACCTAAGGAACAATGGACCTGCAATATAATGTGGCTTAAAAACACCTATCAGCCAGTGACATCTTGGCTGTCCCGACATTATAGGACAAGGCAATACTCCTATACCTGTGTGTACTAGTATGTGTATATGTGTGTATATGTATGTATGTGTATGTTGATGCTGAAGTGAATCCTCCTACTGCATTGCCATTCATGTAAAAGTTGAGCGCTTTGCAAGTGCGTACAGGGTATTACCTCGATAATGATAACAAACCACTGTGCTATTGCTTATGTATTTGTTATACTGTACTGTTTGTTATTTTAGGGTTATGCCTAATAAATATTTTTAAAATCTTACCGTAAAACAATGTCCCTATAATATTATAAGCAGCCCCTTCTTCCTCTCATGTTTCTCATTCTCATGACTGCATCACTTCCTTTGATTTAATGCCATGCCACGTTATTCGCCATGGTCCTAGGAGCACACTGCCTATGGCTGTGCACATATATTGTGTAGACTAGGTGTAGTGGATGCTCTTCTCCGGATTCAGGAGGATACCTAAATGATGACACCACAATGAAGAAATACACACATCTTCCATTTTTGAAGACCCCTTATACCATTTCCTACACTTGTGGTAACAAATCACCATGAACTCAGTAGCTTAAAACAATGCCACTTAATTCTCTTAACTTTGAGGATGTGGGAAGTCCCAAGTTGCAGGCAAAGCTGCATTCTTTCTGGAACACCAGAGAAGCCTCCATGCCCTGGTCTTTTCTGGCTTCTGAATGCTTCTGCTTTGCTTGCTCATGGCCCCATATTCCTTTTTGCAACTACCAGTGTAGCACCTTCCAGCCTTTCTGCTTCCATCATTAGAGCACCCTTTCTGGTCCTGAGCCTCCTATCTTTTTCGTAAGAGACACTTGTGGTCACACGGGCCGGTCACATTGGGCCTGCTTGGATGGTCTATCACGATTTCTGTATCTCAAGGTCCTTGTCATCACTACAGCTGCAGAGTCCCTGTAGCTTTTCAGGTACGCTACAAAACATGAAAGATCCTCCTTGACTTGAGATGGAATCAGGTCACCACCAACTCATCATAAATTGAAAATATCTGGAGTCCAGAATGTATTCCACAAGGCAACCTATTGAATACTGTAACGTGGGAATACAGCTCACTCTAGAGTTCTTTTCCCTTGAGACAGCAGCACTGACAGGGAGTTGTGCTGCACTTGTTGTTGCCAGCATCAAACACACACACACACACACACACACACACACACACACACACAAACTGTTATACCACATAGTGCCAGCCTGGGGAAAGACCAACAATTGAAATTCAAGCAACTTCTGCTGAATACATATTGTCACCCCATCAAGTAGTCAGAGTATTTTAAACATATTTGTTTATTTTTGTCTGCTTGAAAGGTAGAGAGAAGAAAGAAAATAAGACACACACATACAGAGAGAGAGAGAGAGAGAGAGAAAGAGAGATCATTCTTAATCTGGTTCTTTCCCAAGATGACCACAAAAACATAAAAGCCAAAGCTGGGCTAGCCTGAAGCCAGGAGCCAGGCCTCTCGTGTGGTTTGGCAGAGATGGGTAGAGATCTACGTTCTGGAGCCATCACTGTTCCTCCCAGGATGCATGAGTAGGAAGCTGTATCAGGGACAGAGTAACTTGGCACGGCTAAGAATGTATTTGGTCTTTATCTCTGTTTCAGATGTGTAGCACCCTTGAGATCTGCTCAAGGACTGGTGGCATCTTTTGCTATTCATAACAAGTCTCTTGAGATCACACCTGAGTTCTTGATAATGGATGACCTAGGGTGGGGCTCCTAAGTAGTGTCAAAATGAGTCTAGTCGTTGGAAAGTCCAAGACATCAGAGGATCTGAGGGATGGAGGGTTGGTGCTTTCAGTCTCACCCACCAACTTCCAGGGAAGTTGGGTGGGGGACGATCCTGGGGAGGAAGTGCTGCCAAGTTTTCAACAGACATTCTTGACTCATAGGATTTGTTGGACCATTGTGCTGCTATCCACATCCTGACAGGGTGGCGCCCAAAGGAGGCATGGAAGTTCTAGGGCCTCTTCTCATTTTTGTATCCTGTACCTCTCATCAGCAGACGTTTTTCTGTGCCCTTCATCTTGTCCTAAAGAACAAACCAGCACATTGAAGTCACAGGTTTTGCTGCCTTCTCTGAGATGTCCTAGTAAATGAATCAAACCCAACATCATGTGGTTCTTGGGAGAACTCAGGAGGAGTGAGTCCTCCACTGTGGGATCTAGAACTGTTATATCAGGGACTCCTAGGTGGTGTCTTGGTTTGTGGGAAACAGGCCACACAACAGACCAGAGAAATGCTTGGTATAGAATATTGTGAGAATAAAAAGGAAAGAAAAGTTTGAGTTTTCCTATAGGCATGTAAGGTAACAAGCACATGTACTGGCTCCAGAGATTAGAGCACAGACAATGCAACAGGGATATCATCATTTTAAAATGCAAAATAATGACAAAACATCACTGCTCTGTTGCAAGTGCTTCAACTGCTAAGCACACTGGGTGGGGTGATTTAGTTAAATCATTTCTTATCCGCATGGCCACTCAGCCAAGGAATCACTAGAGACAACACCACTGGCAGTCAACGTGTGAATCAGGAGGCATGAACTTGGACCTTGCCCTCTCCCTTCCACATCTACCTAATCGTTCTCTGAAGCAGTTCGTTATGATGGATGGAGTTCCTCCTCTGTGCAGAGCCATTAAGTGGTAACTGATGATCTCATTTCTATCACCCACTCCCTTCACCCTGACTCTTGGGTGCCGCCATCCATCAGGGTCCATGGAATGTTGGCTCGAAACACCAAAATCTGCAGGTGCTCAAGTTCCTTCTGTAACAAGATGCAGTGTCTCCACAGAATCTATGCACACCCTTCCATCTACTTAAGTCCTCTCTAGAAAATGACTACTACAATGCAAATGCTATGCAAGTGGCTGTGATGCTGCCCTGTTTAGAGAATACAAACAAGCAAGCAAAGCAATCTTGTCCACATGCCGTGCAGTCACATTTTCTTTGGTGGAAATAGCTATGCTCTCTGGTCAGCTGAATCTATGGACATAGAATCCATGGACACACGGGGTGGTGGTTCTTCTGTCTCCAGTGAGGGTGAGAAATCTGACTCCAAGTTCATAAAAGGTTCACTCAGAGAGCTTCTACGACAGATTCTGGTGGCTCTGCAGCCCACTGTCTTCCTCCTGGGTGCCATGGGTTCCATTAAAACTCACTCTGAAAGAAAATGACGAGCCCTTTGTCAATCTTAGCTAAAATCTCAAGCAACTGCCCTTCCAAGTAGACACAAGTCATAGCTGATTAGATGAAAGCATATTCCAGTGATGAACTTCCACATGCCCAATTCTGCCAATCGCTGGCTGTGGACTTGGTGGGAAAGGAACAGGGTCATTCTCAGCTGCACCCCTTGTACAAAGCTGGACACCTTCCTTATAATGTTGCATCTTCCTCACCAGCTAAACATGGAGCTCGTGCAACACGATCACTTCATGGGCATGCGTGCTAGCCTCCTTAGGAGCACGCATATCCTTTCTTAGAATTTCCCCCAAACTTCATGACTGCATAGAGTGGTTTTTTGTTTGTTTTTAAAGCAAACCCTTATAAAAACCCACAGCTGCTGGCTGCCCAAGGCAGCCTGGTTTTTGGTCATGAGTCTGCCTTGTTCCTTTGGGTTGGCAAACCCAAATGTACTTCTTTCTATTCACAACTTAAATCATTGTCTGTGTGTTTCTGTTGGCATACATGTTAGACAAAAACCTTAGGGTGTTTCTGCCAGATTCTACCATTGCCACATCCAGTGGTGGCCCCAGCCAGCCCCAGGGTAATGGTCTGCTAGGGACCCAGTCACTCCAACCTTCATTTCAGTCCATTTGCAGGTGCCAGAGCACCAGGCCTTGCTGGGCTCCCCACCAGCGTGCATTTATCAGCTGGAATGACTTCTATATTCTACTTGCTAAATTGGATTTCTTTCAGCAAAGGCTAGGGTGGCAGATAAAAGCAGATTTTATGGCCTTCCAATCAGAGCAAGCTGAATTTCATTTGAGCAGGTGGGACAAGATGTCTTTCAGCTTTTTCATTTAAAACCTGGGGGAAGCACTTAGATGTTGAGGCCAATTCATCAGGCTTTAGGAGGCTTTTTTATTAGTCACTTACAGCAAACATTTTCCCCTTTACAGATGGTTTCCCCGTTGCAACAGAAATCCTCCTCTTGACTCAGCGCCAAGCTGAGACTTGGAGAGCAAGGTGGGAGAGGGGGGTGACTGTCAGCATCTATTCCCAGTCAGGGAAAGGAAGGATTCACAAAGGTGCCAGCTAAGTCGAAAGGGAAAAAAGAGATTCTCCAGCAAATGATGCTAGAATAATTGGGTATTCGTCTTCATAAAAGAAAGAGAGAGAGAGAGTGAGATCAATACCTAGCTCACACTCTATCCGAAAATCATCTCAAACCTGATCATAAAGATTCAAAGTTAAAACTATAAAATATGCAGAAGAAAAAGGGAGAATGCATTCGCGACTTTGAGCTATGCAAACCTTTTCATAGATAAACACACAAAGCAAAAGCCATCATGGGAAAAAAACGTAACAGCATGGAGCTGATTCAAAACCGCCACTCTTCAGAAAACACTAGCAAGAAACTGAGCAAACTACCAACTGAGAATCTGAAACACGCGTCTAATAAAGAACTAATACGCAGGATATTTAAAGGAGCCTTATGGTTCAGTGATTAGGAGGTGCACCCCATTAAGAAATGGGCACAAGATTCAGACACTGATTCAACTCAAGACATAAATACAGATAAGCGTGTGATGGAAAACTCAGCACCGGTAGGAAACTGGAAATGCAATTTCAAGTCATAATGAGATACCTTTCTGTACCTATTAGAATGGAAAAGCAAACAGCAACCATGAATACCAAGGACTGTAAAGGATGCAGAGTGGCCAGAATTCTCACACCTTGTTGGCAGAAAGATGAAATGGTGTCACCAGCTACTTGGGGAGGACAGTCCGGCGATTTCTTTTACAGGGAAATGTACTCCAATAATACCAACCAGTAATGCTGTCATAGAGAACTGGAAATGTGTTCACATAAACACCTGCATCTGTTCCCAGCAGCTTTATCCACCACCTTCCCAAACCAAAATCAACCCAGATGGGTCTGGTGTTGTGGCTTTGTGTTTGGTCATTCTGTGATACCAGCATCCCAGCGTAAGTCCGTTTCAAGTCCTGGCTGCTCCTCTTCATGTGTAGCTCTCCATTGATGCACCTAGAAAAGCAATGAAGATTGCCCAGGTGCTAAGCCACTGCCATGCATGTGGAAGATACAGATGGAATTCTGGGCTGCTGGTTTTGGCCTGGTCCAGTCCCACCATAGCCATCTGGGGAATAAAATAGCAGATGGAGATTCTCTCTCTCTCTCTCTCTCTCTCTCTCTCTCTTTCCCAACATTTTCTTTAAAATAAATTAACACATCTTTAAAAAACCAAGAAGCCAATTCAGAAGTTCTTCAACTAATGAATAGCTAAATTGCATATTTATGTAATGCAGTATTACTAAGCAAGGAAAAGGGATGGGTTATTGATCTGTGCTGTATATGAATGAGTCTCAAAAGTGCTGTGCTAATTGGAAGGAGACAGTCACAGAAGGCCACATAATATATCGTTGTTGTCTAAATGGTAATCTGGAGCAAAAAAAAAAAAAAAAAGAAATTGTAGGAGTGAGCTGGGAGTGGGGCAGGATGAGGGAGGTTGTTGGCATACCAAAAGCACCAGGGGATGTTCCAGATAATAGAAATGCTCTATGAACTGTTGTGCTGGTTACGTGGCTATAAATCTATGTCAAAATGCCTTGAATTGTGTGCCTGAAGGACAAATGTTCATTGTAAATGATTATTAAGGCTGATTCTGAGCACTAAGAGGGAGAGAGCTTACATCCTATTCTCTTTTCCTCCCAATAATTATTTATATAAAAAAAATGAAAACAAAGGTGAAAAGAATCAGGTCAGTGTGATCGCTCCAACAGTAGATTTACACAGTAGCACGTGTGTTTAATACCAAGCACCACAGTCCTGTGTTCCCCAGAGCACAAAGCCTGGGAAATTGGATAATCCTTCCTTTATCTTCTATCTCTATCACAAAACAAAACACAGAAAATGGACTTGCATTTTCTAAAGTGTCGTTTTGTGGGGGAGAAAAAAAAAGTATTTTATTTCTTTATACCCTGTTTCAATCTACAAAGGAATAGAGGCCGCTTACAGGAGTGCTTCCAATAAACTAGAGGCTATAAATAAAAAATCAGAGCCAAAGAAAATACACATCCCCTGAGCAGGTCAAGAATAACAAGGAAGCTGGGATGTGGACGGACAAGTCTGGAGCTTGTCAGGTAGCCATGACTTTGGGGATGGTCAAAGGAGAGGAGGTGGACAGAGAAGTGAAGGAGTCCCATCATTTACACTGCATATAACCAGAAACCTTCTAGCTCCTCGGTGGGAGAAAATGATATCCATATATGATAAACCACCCAAGGCATTTGAGCAACTTCCCTATTTCTGACTGGAATTGGTTTACAAGGAAGATAACCCATAGCAAACAGTCTCAGAATGAACCTTTCCCAGAGATGGTGCCCTTTTTGTTACCAAGTTGGTGTTCACATGGTCTGTCTCGCAATGAGCAGATTATTCATAGGAAAAAAAATTAGCATGGTTACCAAATGAAGCCCTGGACAAGAGGTCAGACTAACTCTGTTTTGCTTATGACTCAAGCGCTGGCTGGTTGTTGCGTGGTTTTGCTCAGCATACTTGAAATCCTTTGTGTCAGTGTCCTCATGTGTAAAATGGATATACCTAATGGGGGAACCTTCCAGGACCACCATGTGGTTCAGTTATAAGGGAGGAAAGGCCTTTGGAGGCTGAAAAGGATGGAGTGAACCAACAGAAGAAGGCCTTCACCTGGGAAAAAGAACAGTGCAGGCTGCACTCGGTATTCTACACTCTAGGGAAAACTGAAGATGAAGAAGCTCCAAGAGAGAAAGCCCAGCATTACCCACCCAGTGCCCTTTGAGCTCCCCATGCACCATTATTCTCCCTTGAGGTCGAACACGCTGCCTTTGATTCAGATTCACTTTGAGGCTAAGAGAAGATGGCTGCTAGAGGGAGGTGATTTCCTTTTCAAACAAACAGGAGTCATGGACATTTTTTTTATGTAATGATAGACCCAAATGTTTTATAATGACTGCAGGAAGCAGAGGCAACAGTTCTTAAAATCATTCCCAATGAGCCCCTATAACAGATCTTACTGTTACAGAGCCAGCACCTGCATGCACACGACCCCTCTGACAGTCTCTTATTGGTAGACAGTGACCAGGAACACTCAAAGGAAATAGGACTGGATATGGCAATGGCTCCTATCATGGGTTGAATTGTGTTCCCCCGCTCCCACCAAAGATATTGAAATGTTGACCCCAGTGGCCATAAATAGAACTTTTCCAGGATAGAGTTATGTGGATGATAAATTGAGATGAGGCCATTAAGGTGCCTAGGCCCTAGTTCAAGACAGCTGTGTCCTTATAAAAAGAACCCCCAAGGTACAGAAACAGGTAGTAAGTAAGGATGACATGACACTGTAAGGACACATGGAGAACTTTCCCAGGCCCAGGGATGCCTGAAACTACCAGAGACAAGTGAAAGACCAGCGACCAACTCTTCCTCTGGGCTCTCAGAAGAAATCGACCCTGGGGTCCAGAACTTGGATGTTGGATGTACAACCCCCAAGACTATGAGGCGTTATACATTTTTGTTGTTTGACCCACCCAGAGACTTCTTCCATCCAGAGAAGGATGGAGAAAGGAGACAATACACTTCCTTTTAGTTTCAGACCATGTAAGTTGCAACTGAAGATGTTCTAAGTCACCTTTTGCTTTGGCAACTTCACTGTCCTCATGACCGCAGAAGAAGGATAACTGTCAGGATTGCACAGAGAAGGGGTGAGCATTGTAGGGCAGTGTGTTAAGCAGAGGCAATGCCAGCATCCCATGTGAGTACTGGCTCCTCCAAGCTCCCTGCCAATACACCTGGACAAACAACAGGGAGCTGTTTGTTTCTTGGAGACACAGAAGGAGTACTGGGCTCCTGATTTCATCCTGGCCTTGTGCTGGCCAATATGACCATTTTGACAGTGACTCAGGGAATGGAAAATCTCTTTTTTTGTGTGTCTCTCCTCTCTCTATAATTCTACCTTTCAAATACATAAATAAATCTTGTTTAAAAAATGATTTGTACATAGAAGCTTGTAGTAAATTTTGGGTTGTGATTCATTTTATGTAGCAAGTTGGGGGGAAAATGAGTGCACTTACATTCTGTTAGAAAGTGGTGGTTGTTGCTTATTCTTTCTCCACCCTTCCAAGAGTGAAGCTGAGCTGTGTTCCTACTGAACTCTAGGCTACAGATGATGGTCTGAACAAAGAATAAGCCGCATACACATGGACTCTCAAGTCTTTGAGGATTTCAGAAAGAAACTTTCCAAACTCTTAAGTGAACCCTAAGTCAATGAAAGCTTTCTAACAAAGTTGTTTTTCTTCGTGTATATATAAAAAAGTGATGGCTGTTTTATTGGAAATGATTTGTTAAGTGAAGCCATTGCAGCAGAGTGAAGCCTTCAACCTCAGCAGAATGGAGGAAAGGATATCTTCTCGTTGCTTGGGAAGGAGTGGGAGATTGGATAAAGACAGAAAGAGGAAATAGGGAGTCAGATGATCCTTAGAGCAGTGGAATCACCTGCTGCCACACTACTGGGCATACCGCAGTGTCCCTCTACCACATCCTAGTACAGTTTTGGAAAATCACAACATGCTAATTAAAGTAGGCCCCTGTTGGAAACCAATGACAGAAGTTGTTTTGGTCCCTTGGGGCTTTTAGGGTGAAATAAAATCCACCAAGCAACAAGAGTATGAAGACCTCTTTCCATCTTTATGAAGATGGGAATATAAATAATTCCCCACAAATTCCATGCAAGTCAGGAAGAGACATTTGATTGTCATTAGGCCTGAGCCACAGCAAGTTTATGGTTATACCTGGGTCATGTGACCAGTTGTGCTTCCATTTCTAATGTTATTTCTGCAGCACAAATTAGACCAGACTTGGCTATCTGACTTGAGCTCTTTCATAATCTGCACTAGTGAACTTAGCTTTGAGCACTGTTGCTGTATGTCAGCCTTCTCCACTCTTTGACTAATGCAAGCTATGTTTGCCAGCGCCTTCTGGCAAAGCATAGCTGCCAATATCCACCTCTATCCAACATGACACCGCACTTCCTCCCTGGCTTTGCTTTTCTTCCCTTCTTTGCGTCCATGGCTTGCAACTCCTACACCTCTAAGCATTTGCATGTAGCTTTTCCTAAGGAAATGCCTTTCGTAGCAGCAGTTCTCAGGGCAGACACCCAGATTTTCCACTTGGGTAAATGAGCAGTCATTTGTAGAGATGAAAAGAGCAGTTACATACGTGTGGGTAGTTCCTAATCGGAACCGTGGGCTTCAATTACCCATTTACTCAGCCTCCTGGACTGATGGGCTACCAATGTAGCAGATGGGGCAACTTTGCACTCACAACCCCCTCAAATGCCTTTCTTGTTTCACCAACCCAGATCCCCACACTTCCCAAGGCATCCTCCACTTCTTTGTCATTGCAGAATGGACATTACTGAGCAGTATCCAACATGGGCCCTTAGCTCTGATGACAGTTTAATTACATTTCTTAACAGGGGCGCCACTGGGGGAATCCAACAGCTCTGTATGGCGGCAGTCTCCACTGACAAAAGCTGAGCTTCTAGCTGAAGCATCCTTGGTAAAAGCTTCCCTTTTTAGAGTTCGTCTGAAAGTCTTAGAAGCAACAGAAGTTCAAGAGTAATTGACAGGCATTAATTTGGCCTAGACTTTTGGTGAGCCCCTGAAGTTCATGGTGAGCCATTGTGGAACTATGGATGATGCTCAGCACAGTCCAAACAGACAGTATCGACAGTGTGGGAAATCTCAGAAAGGGAAGCCAACAGGAAAGCTTCCAGGCCAGTAGGCATCAGGCAATTTTCCTGGGAGAAGTCAAGTGGGTTGGAATCCTACTAGGAGCAACTCTTCTATAAGGGCATCTTTGTGCTTGCACCACATAGATTTCATGAGTCAACAGACTTGGACATCGGAATAAGAGATACCATGCCTAAGGTAAGCTGAAAAAGTTCAAATTCAAATAAGTTAGTTTCCAACCTGGCCCCTCCAACACCTTTTAAATCTTGAAGCCGTGGTGGGTAGGAGAGCTGGTGGAACAGTTCTATTTTGAGCTATTTCACAAAGCTTAACAAAGCTTCTCTAATTACTGAATGCTTTCCGAAATGTCAAGTCGTGGTCTCGCCCACCCCTCAGCGTCGGTCTCCCACCTTCACAGCGCTGACTCACTGGCTGTGTCTCCAGCACAGACCCCTTTTCCAGAATCTAGAACAAGGCGGATCTTTGCCTCTCGCCAGTCTCCTTGTGACACTGAGAAGACACCTCCATCTCAGACTGCCCAGACCCAAAGATCTGGTCCCCTCCGTTTATCTGCTGACCCATAAGCAGATACCTTTTCAGCATCCCCAACTCAGCAAGAAGTCATTTCCTCCACTGAGCCACATGCAGCATAGCCCTATTCTCCTCGCTGAGGATACCCCTCCCTTTCCTGCTGGATCTTCACCACCCCCACAGCCTCTCAATCACCCTGCTCAACGTCTTTGCAAACCTTCCTGCCTCTCCTTTCTTGCAACATTGTCTTATTCCAAGAATCACTTGGAGAGGCAATGATGCACTCATTTTCCAGTCCCTGCTTCTCTTCTCCCTTCTTCCCTCCGAACTCCCCACCCACTGCCACCACCACCTCGAGCTAGGGTCAACTTTTTTTAAACAAAAGATTTATTTTTTTTTAAAGTCATATTTTGCAGAGAAAGAGAAAGAGAAACAGAAAGAAAGAGAGAGATTTTTTCCATCCTCTGTGTTACTTTCCACATGGCTACAATATCCAGAGCTGAGCCACAGCTGACTTTCCACTCTGGGCTGGCATTAGTTGCTGCCACAGTGGGGTTGTTGTCAAATAAAGATCATGCCTCGTGCCAGAAGCCAGGAACCAGGAGTTTCATCTTATTCTCCTGCATGGATACAGGGGCACAAGAACTCAAACTCACCTCTGTGGCTTTCCTAAGCCATAAACAGGGAGCTGGGTTGGAAGTGGAGCAGCTGAGACGTGAATGGATGCCCATATCAGATGCCAATGTTGTAGTCTGAGGATCAGAGTGCCACACCAGTACCTAGGGTTGGTCAACTTTTCACAGCACAAGTTTGACCAGGTTACTCCTCCTTTCCAATCGCCTTCATATTTTCATGCCTCACAGAAAGAACCTGTTCCTCAGCATAACCTTAGCGATGCGGAACTTCATCTTGTGCTAGTGGTTTCTGGTTCCCTGTGGTGGAGACAGAGCGGCTTCTTATCAGTTATACATATGCATCAGAATACCATCAACCTTTGCCCATGATGTTCCTCTGCCTGAAACACGTTTCCCTCTCTGCTGTGTCTAGTTAACTTCTACTCGTCCTTCAGAGCTCAGCACCAGCTCAGCTACCTCTGGGACTCTTTCTCTTTTGTTCCTTGTCTGTCTTGGTTCCAAGCCACTCCCACCAAATGTACGGCTCACTTGATGAATATCTAACTGCTGTAGCTGGTGAGCATTAAAAGAGCAAAGACCGGGGCCCGGCGGCGTGGTCTAGCGGCTAAAGTCCTCGCCTTGAAAGCCCCGGGATCCCATATGGGCGCCGGTTCTAATCCCGGCAGCTCCACTTCCCATCCAGCTCCCTGCTTGTGGCCTGGGAAAGCAGTTGAGGACGGCCCAATGCATTGGGACACTGCACCCGCGTGGGAGACCCGGAGGAGGTTCCTGGTTCCCGGCTTCGGATCGGCGCGCATCGGCCCGTTGCGGCTCACTTGGGGAGTGAAACATCGGATGGAAGATCTTCCTCTCTGTCTCTCCTCCTCTGTGTATATCTGGCTGTAATAAAAAAAAAAAAAAAAAAAAAAAAAAAGAGCAAAGACCGTATCTGCTTTGGTTTCTCCTGGTGTTCTTGTGGCACCTCTTGGAAGTGTTTGGATCACGGGGTGATGTCCTTTTGAATGGATACCTGCTCTTGTGGCATGAGTGACTTCCCATTCTGGGATGGCATTGATTGCTGCCACAGTGGGGTTGTTGTCAAGCAAGGACCACGCCTCGTGCTCTTTGTTTCCTAAGAGGTCTAAGATACATGACCAGGGCCAGAGGCAGCTGAATTACCACAGGGTCAGTTGCACTCTGTTTAAATCTTTTCTTCCTCCCACACAGTGTTGTTGAACAATGTTAGAAGCAAGCTTCCTGCTGAAAAAAAAAAAAAAGATCCTTTTCCCAGAACCTGGCTCCTACCTCATCAAATGCCTGAGATGCTCCTTTCATCTGTGGAATAAGTAGCCCAGGGTCTCTGCAGTGTCTGTGTGTGTCAGGGAAGGGGGTGGTGGTAGGGACCATTTTTTCAAATTGCTCTGGGACAGTAGGAAGATAAGAATGTATGTGCATTTCCAGCCACAGGGGGTGCACCTTGCAGCACTAGGCTGACGTCAAAAATGGACATCACGGGTGCATCCCAGTTACACCATGTCATGTTCATGTTTATCTTCAAAAATTCCAGAAAAAAAAACTTTAAATGAAACACAACTGGTTCACTGATTTGTGCTGAGTCTCTCGGCTGGAAAAGCCTAATTGCAGAACAGCAATAGTCACCACAGTAGTCACACTGTATTGCATATACATTAGGTGTTTGACTTGCATCTTCTTGAGGTAGGGCTTATTTCTCCCTGATGCACAGACCCAAGAATCCAGGCACAGGGAGACAAGTGCCTATTCCATGGTCACACGGTTTGCAGCAGTGGAAATTTGAATCCAGTTCATCACAGCCAAAGGTCAGGATTTGGTTTCTGGAAGTGTGTGCGAAGTGTCTGACCAATGTCTGGTGGCACAGGGTAGGGATGAGGAGCAGGCCCCACTGCTACTGTTCCAACACATGTGGCAGGTATTGGGGAGACCCGAGATAGGTGATGGGGAGAACCACTGCCTCTGGGAGCAATGTGGACTCATGGTCACTTGTCAGAGATGCGCATCAGTTGAGCTTAAATCAGTCTTTTTCTGACTCCCTGTGATCACAGAGTCTGCAGTCTGCCAAGTGCTCCCTAAAGCTGTCAGGCTGTTCCTATTTACTGGGATGCTTAGGCAAGGCAATGGTAGTGTCTACCTTCCATTACCAGGATCAATAGCTCCAAAGAGGGACACATCCAAGAATGGGCCCTATTGTGTGGGTCAAGACAGGATTCATTGCCTTGGGAATTTAAATAACCCCTTTAAAAGAAAAATGCAATAAAAGCATTTTCTTTCAATGGGGAAAAATAAAAACAGGGCATTCGATTTCAGTGTAGAAAAACAAACCAAAAGGCTAATGTTACTAGGCTGTTCAGTTTTAAAGAGGATTAGAATCTGAGGGTGATCACAATGACTTTGATATATACCTTCTTCCCAGGCAATTTGATGATTGTAACTACATGGTCTGTGACTTTGATCCACACTTATTCCCATCCACCCATCCTTCTATCCATCCATGCATCCACACATCCATCCACCCACCCACCCATCCATCCATCCATCCTTCCATCTTCCCATCCTTCCATCCATCACCAATCATGTATCAACAGAAGGCACCTGCTCTGGGTCATGTAATTCTCTGGTCTCTGATGAAATGGTTTTCACATCCCAGACTTCTACCAAGCAGAGAGACGATGAAGACAGGTGCCTTCTGCTCTGACCTCCCCGCATCTGCACAGTGGGACACCTGTGCTTTGAAAACACACTTCAACTAATAAAATGCAACCCAGAATTAATCCACTTCCTTCTCCCTCTTCTCTCAGAAGGGAGGTCATCGCATCACCATCTATGGTCACTAGATGTGGTTTAGATCCAAGTAAAAGTCCTGAGTAGTTCTACATGTAAAGTCATGCACTTAATCCACACATTTAAAGACAATTTTCAGCAAAGACATCAAGCACATACATTGGAGAAAGGATAGTCTCTTCAATAAATGGTACTGGGATAATTGGATATACATATGTAGAAGAATGAAATGAGAGCTCATTGTATACAAAAAGTAAACTCAAAGTGGAACAAAGGTTCTAAGATTTTGAATGTTAAAACAAATGGACCAAGGACCTAGAGATGCTAAACTCAAAACTTGAATATACTGGAAAAAAATGTAGGGGAAACACATCAAGATGTTAGGATAAGTAACTGTGTTTTTTTTTTCTTTTTTTTTGGATAAGAAAGACTCTTAAAACACAAATAAATTGAGCATAACAAACAAATGGAATTATAGCAAAGCAAGAAGCTTCGGCACAGTAAAAGAAGCAATGGGGTCCAAAGCCAATCTATAGAATGGTAGAAAATATTTGCAAGCTATTCATTTAACAGGGGGTTAATATCTGAATGTAAAAAGAGCTCAAATAACTGGAAATAATTTATTTAAAATAGGCAAATGATATGGCTAGACATTATTAAAAAATGAGATACATAAAGTACATGCAAAGTGTTTGACCCTATCAAAGCTCTGGGAAATGCAAATCACGGGAGTGAGTGTTTAACCCAGTGGTTAAGGTGCCCAGGTCCCACACTGGAGTACCTTGGTTTTACTCCCAGCTCCAGCCTCCAGCTTCCTGTTAATACAGATCTGGGGGACAGAGCTGGCTCAAATAATTGGATTTCTATCATTCACTTAGGAAATCCAGCTAGAGTTCCTGACTCCTGACTTCACCTCCATCCCAATCCTGACTACTATAGGCATTGGATGAGTTGACCAGAACTCTCTACTATTATGCAATTACATCAATTTTTTAAAATGCTAACAGAAAAGAAAATGATAGATGTGTGGGAGTTACTTCAAAACCATTTGGGCCACAGATAAAAGAATCTGTAGGTGACACAAGGTGTTCACAGTTGACAGGTTTTGAGGTTAGATGACAGACATGGAAATATTGTTTAAACTTAAAAATTGTGTCTTAAACAAGATTCTTTCATGACTATCTTTTCAACCTTTGCTGTGTGTTCTGTACTCTTCCTCATGAATGAAACATATGACCAATGAAACCATGAGATGAAACAAATGGTAGACTATGTTGGAAATGCTGTGGGAAATAATGTGAACAGGATCACAGCTGGAAGACAGAGAGAGAATGAATTGTAATTTTCAACTGGGGAGTAGGAACATTGATGCAAAGACTTGATGGAGATAATGAGTGAGCCGCAGGGCTATCTGGGAAACGGAGAGAAAGTCTGGACAGAGGCCGTGAAGTAAGACAGTGCCTGCTAGATTTGAGCAACAGCAATGAGACTGATGTGACTGTAGCAGAGAGATCAAAGACAGAGAAGGATGGGAGGAATCAGGTAAAAGTCCTGGAGAACAAGGATTTTGATTTTTATCCTGGGTAGGATGGGAGCCATGCAGAACTGAAAAATCACTTGGACTGCTGAGATGAGAACACATTGGAGGGGTCTGGCGAGGAGAGGAGGCTGGCAGCTGAAGAAGAATAATGGCAGTGAAGATGCACACAAATGTTGGATTATCCACAGCAGAATCACTGAGATTGAACATGGAGCATGAGAAAAGGAGAGGAGTCAAGAACACGTGGAAAGATGTTGACCCTGAACTTGCATTTCTGTCACATTCACTCAGTGTAGCGTTGCCATCCATGGCATGTATCTGACTTGCTCTTGGATCCAGAGCCTGTTTCCAGCTGAGTTCATCTCCATGGTCTAGGATGGAGCTTTCATCATCACACACACGGTTCAAAGAGCAGGATGAGGAAGGGGGTTGGGGAGAAGACGAACTACAACCCAGTTCTGCTTTAAAGTCATTTTCCAGAAGCCACCGCGTAGTGCTTCTTACATCCCATGATCCAGGACACGTTATCCAGTCACACACCACGCCTGTTTCTTGGGATGCCAGGAAATAGTCTCCATGGCAAGTGCCCAATGCAAAACTGGAGCTTTTATTTCTGAAGAAAGGGGATAAAGTGTCTATCAATAGAACCACGTGGAATCTGTCCTATGATCTATCCAGTGGAACCCTGGCTGCTCACCTTCAAATGGAGATTCTTACCATCCTGGGCTTTTCAGACAGTTCAACAGGAATGGCTATCTTTGTTGTGCCCCTTACTAGCTGTACAACTTTCGAACTTCTATAGTTGTGGTAATCCGCATAAGCTTCTCTCAAGGCTCCAAGGTCCCTCATTCTTTTCATTTAGAACACTTCTAGTCATCCCTCAATCTCCAACCCAAATGGCCTCTGTGTCATTTCCCTAGAAAAGCTTTCCTTGGCTTTTATGGGAGTGACTTGTGGGTGTTCCCCACACTGAGCTGCTCTTGCCTAAGTACCCTCTCTAACACACATTGGTCTGCCAAGCCTACACTCAGCATTCTGTCGCATGTGCTTGAGCTGTGTTTGGCATGAAGTAAGCATCGTTGTCATTGTAGTCACTATTACTATGACAATAATTTTGCTATCATGCTGTCCAAAATGGATATGGCCTTCTGGCTCTAAATCCATATGCTTAAAAATTGAGTCCACACAGTGGAAAATTCACCAAGGAAATCTTCGTTACAGAAGGGTTTTTTGGAAAATGAGCAAAACAAGACGCACTTCGAGAGGTGCCGGCCACCATGCCACAGCTTTCACAGGCTGCATCTTCTCAGTGTGCAGAGCCCAGAGCAAACTCCAGGCAAGTCTGGTAATATTTCAGTCTCCTTTCCAAAGCCTTCAATCAAAGAGAAATTTGCTTGCAGCATCAACTGAGAGTCTTTAAAAAGCAGCGCATTAGCATCAACAATGGGATTAATTAGGCTTCCTGGGAAACTGTTCAAATAAAAGACAGCGTAGTTCTCCAGGAAGGTCAGGCTTCTGCAGTCTCTCCTGCAGCTGTCCGAGTTATCACCTCTATGCAGGCACTGTTCTGCCACAGGCAGGAGAGACAGGAGGAGCCTTCACTCCTCTGCCATCACCCGCCCAGGGAAGGGAGGAAATCAGATGCTGTGTTTCTGGGGTTGGGAAGGAGGAAGTGGGGGGTCAAACTGCCAGACTTTCTCATTTGGTAGCAGAGAGAAAGCTAGCCAGAGATCCAAGTCCTAGGACTCCAGCTAACAAGATATTCAAGATTTTCAAGATCAATATAATAAGCTTTGCTGTTCACCTCACTGGGCCTCTTCTTCTCCTCTGTGAAATGGGAGTAATATTTTCCATCTATCAAGACTGTCACGGAAGATCCAAGAGATAATGCAGTTTTTCAGTTCCTCAGGGATTTGTGCACATTCCAACCCAAATGAAAGGCGACCTGCCTCTTTTGCCCTTAACTGTTTAATGCTTTTTTTTTTAATTGACAGATACCAGGAGGAAAGGCTAATCTTTTTAGCTTGAGTAGATACTGCTTTAAATTACACAAACTATTAAAATTCTTACCAATTTTATCACTTACTGAAGATGTATTGATTTATTTGAAAGGCAAAGCTACCAAAAGAAAGAGGGAAACACAGAGGCAGATCTTCCTGGTTCACGCCCTAAACGGCTGCGATGGCCAGAGCCAGGCCAGTAAGAAGCCAGGAGCCAGGAACGTCTTCTGCATCTCCCCCATACGTACAGAGGTCCAAGGACTTGAGACATCCTTTGGTGCTTTCCCATGCCATTAACAAAGAGCTGGATGGGAAGTGGAGCAACGGGAGCTTGAACCTGCTGCCCTGTGGGATGAAGGCACCACAGGGGTGACTTAACTCACTACATCGCAGTGCTGGCCCCTAAAATTCATTTTACTATTCGAAAATAGGAGTGTTTGTGGGAGCAGTTGATATACCATTTAGGATACCCCAATTACATATCACAGTGTTTGGATGCAAGTCCTGGCTCCACCCCTGATTCCAGATCTCTGCTGTTGTGTACCCTGGGAGGCAGTGGAGGGTGACTCACAAGCTTACATCCCCACTCCCCATGTGGGAGCTGCAGAGGGACTTCTTAGCTCTGGGCCTCCGGCTGCCTGAGCTCTCATTATTGCAAACATTTGGGAAGTGAGCCAAGAAGTGCCACAACACAACACAATACATCTCTCTCTCTCTCCTGCCTTTTAAACAAATATTTTCAAAAATAGAGTGCTCAATTCATGTACCACTGAAAATCATCCCACTAACCAGCAAGGTATTATTGAGCTAAACTTTGGGAAATGTAATAACATCTGTGTACAGGAGAAACCCCACTGAAACAAGTAGGACTCTGTATAGTCTGCATTTCCCTTCTCCTGACTTTTCTCTCGACTGAAGCCTCACAGTTGTCTCTGGAACGAACCATGGCCTCACTATCGTAAAACATTCACTCCTGCCATGGTGATGTTTGCACCCAGGGAACTGATGAGCAGAACACACCTGACTCAACCCCTCAGACAGGCAGGACATCACGGCACACAGCTGTGGTTCAGGCTTTAGCAGCTCTCTCAGATGACTCAGATGCTCCAAAGGAAACCACACTGGTCTATTTCCCCCAGTGTTATTCCAATTAGACAATAATAGCTCCCTCCCTGTCCTCTAAAATGTCTGTGCTTAGTTAGCTAAAACAATATTTTTATTTTTTCTCAACTATTATATCTTGAGTTCCAAAATTGTTCATGTAAGTAGTAGGGGAAAATTCTAGATAAGCAAACAAGGGAATTATATCAACTCAATACTAAAACAATCCTGGCAGCTTCAGGCAAGGCTTGATCCAGGGCTAAGATCAGGCAAGCCCCATAGAACTCTCTGCATTTATTTGCCTTCTTTTCTTTTCTTCTTTGTGGCCTCTCTCCTCATCGTGCTAAAGGACTCGTTTATGCTCCCCAAATCACCTGTCTTTAGATAAGCAGTCATAGATCAGCTTCCCCAATCAAGCATTCTCAGCAAAGTCCTGGGGTCTGTTGTGGTTGGGAATCCTGGTCCACCTCTTCATGCCTGAATCAATGACTGCCTGTCACCAGCAGACAGGGTCCTGCATTGCTGCTTCCTAGGCCTGTCAACTGTGCCAAAGACGTGTGAGCTGATGGTGGAGCAGGAGGCGACCTCACCAGGGAAACCCAGGGATCACAAGAATGCTGGGTAGATGTTGGGGCAGGAACCACACTCATTTAGTCTATTGGCTCACTTGTAGCCTATCAGGTCTGCTTTGCTTCTAATTGGAGAGTAGAAGTGGCTATAAAAAGAAGAAATGTACAGTTTTCTTTCACATCTAAAACATGGGGGTGGAAATTGGCATGCCAGAGTGAGGGCTTCCTGAAGATGTTAAGAATTTGCATGCAGCTATCCTCAGCCACATCTTGGTCTTGGGTTAGATATTGAGGGTCCAGCCTGTTATCCCAGGTTGGCAGCTGGAGGAAGTAGACATGTACGGTGAAATGGGGGTGGGGAAAAATGGAATCCTTCCCCCAGCTAAGCTCACAGCCACTTAGCTCTCACGGCTACGGCAGGAAAGTCTGGAAAAACACTGCCCTTTATTCCAGATGGTTTAAAATTAGAATATTTTGAGTTTCTGAAACCCAGGCTCGAGTTTAGCATCTAAGGAACGATTCCATCATATTTCATTTGACTCTTCACTGACAGCAATAACCACCCCCTTCTGGGTGCTACCAGTGCCTTTTTCCTGGTCTAATAATGAATAGAACCTGGGGCTAGGGTATTAACCGACCGCCCCACTGTGCAGGTGAAAAGATCAAGCTCAAGAAGTTATAGCAACTTCACCCCATCCCATGGAAGGTTATCAGAGCCAAGATTCAAACTGCGGCTGCTGTGTCTTATTCCAATGATGGTGTTTTCCCACCTCCTTGGCAGAGGCCGTCTCTGAGAGGAGGGAGGAGTAAGGATGCATCTGAAACTTTCAGTCTCAGGCGCGACCTTAAGAGCTGTCTGCGGACCACAGAGACTCATCGATTCTCCTGAGCTATTCCTTCATAAAATAGAAATAGTGCATCCAATTGGACGTGCCAGTTTCACACAGAACTCAGCCCTGGAGGAGGACCACCTGACAGCTGGCATCCCTGTGGAGCTCAACCATTTCAGAGCAGTGATTTTCCTGTGAGGCAAGCACCTCCCCGCTTCTATGTGTGCTGCATTATGCTGAGCTCAGCCCCTCCAGCTCACCCTGCACACATTCCTGGCTGTGGGTGAGCACACTCAAGTATTTCTTTCCCTTTCAATGTCTTTGGACAATGTCAATGCTGTGAACTGCTCACCGGGGCCTTCCTAGGGGCTGTCAGGTCCCTCAATGGCTGCCCCTTGCTCAGAACAGATTTCAATTTTGATATAGCTTTGAAAGGCTGGCTGTGGATTTTCTCTCTCTCTCTCTCTCTCTTTTTTTTTTTCATTTTCTTCCAGGGCAGCCGACAGCTGACACAATGTGAATGGTGTGAAGCCTCATAGAATTTATCTTTGGAGCCCATTTTTCCAGACCTTCAGCTGCACCTCTGGCTCTCTCGTCTCCCTCACCTTGTTCACACTGCCAGCCCCTGCCTGACTCAAGAACCAGACACCAAAAGCAAAGAGGGCAGCCTGGCCTTTCGATTCGGCATTCATGTACACGCACACATATTCATACTGCTGGTTAAACTGGAGGTCTGGTCCACTCAAGTCTCCTCAGTAGCAAAGCTGCCATTGCCTCTTGTTCTGTCCTTGACCTTGAGCCTTGCTCTCAGTTCCTGTCCTGTGCTCTTTAATCACACCTGCTCCCTTTACACAATCACCACCTTGAGGATGCTTGGTCTGCAGGGAGACCTGTCCCAGCCTAGAGTGCACTTCCTGAGTCTACAGTAAGGACACCACACTCACTCCCAGGCTCCACTGCTCCAGAGTGGGAATGGGCGGGGCAATAGCAGCATGCCTTGGGGAATTTTCTCTGCTTGGTGCCTAAGGATCCAATCGGTTAGAAATGAAGTAACCCTTAGTCATCTTGGGCAATTGTCTCCAGGACCCCAATCCCCTCCATGGATATCCAAATTCACAGATGTCTAGTGACTTCAACAAAACAATTTGTATAGAACGTGCATGCATCCTCCCATCTACCTTGTATCATCTGGAGATCAGTTATAATCACCCATTCAGTGGAAATGCAGCGTGAATGGTTGTTAAGCTGCATTGTTTAAGGAATAAAGACTAGCCAAAGAAGTCCACGCATGTTCAGTACAGCCACAGATTCCTCCCGCTACAAAATATTTTCCAACCAAGGTTGGTTGAAAACATGGCTATAAAATCCAGGAATTGGAAGGCACGGATAAGGAAACTGGATGTGAAACATAACCAGTTTTTCAAAGAGACTCCAGGCTCTGTATATGACATTGCAGAGAGGCCCACGCTGGAGGACTCTTCATTCCTTAGGCACTTTAGGGGTTTAGTACAGAGGAAGCTCAGAGCCTAGGCTGGGGTGGAGATAAGTATTTTGTTTCCCTGTGTAACTAGATAAAAGCTTGGAGGCACTTGCTCTGGGCATCTCAAGAGGCAGAGGGCAGGGTACTGGGGATAAGTGGGGAAGTCAGAAGGTTCTACCTCTGGGACAGGCAGAGCTCAAAGGAAAAAAAAAAAGCAGGCAAGGGAAAATCCTACGGAAAGAACTTTTTTTAAAAAATGATTTATTTCTATGTATTTGAAAGGCAGAGTTATGGAGAGAAAAAGAGACAGAGAGAGAAAGATCTTCCATTCACTGGTTCACACCACAGTGGGCTAGCTAGGCAGTAACCAGGAACTCCATCTGGGTCTCCCACGTGGGTGCAGAGGCTCAGTCACTGGGGCCATCTTCTGCTGCTTTCTCATTCCAGCAGGGAACCAGACCAAAAGAGCAGCGGGGACTCACCGAACCAACACATGTAGGGAATGCTGGCATCAAGGGGAATAGTGGCTTAACATGCTGTGCCACAACTCTAGCCCCAGAAAAAAAGGTGTAAGAACAACCATTGAATTTTAAAAAATAGAAACTGCTTCTGTCTTTCCCCCAACTCTATTTGCATGTACTTGACAAACAAGATGTGTATATTTTGAAGCCTAGTGCCTTCTATCTTATCTTTTCCAGTACGAATGGGGTGAGCAGTAAAGATTGAAGCTGGACAGGCACAGCAAGCTGCTTTCCAGGCTGGGGCGGCCACGGAGGACACCGCTTTTCCATGCTTCCAGATCCTCTCACTCATCATCCAAGGTTACCTTCCCAGAATTTGAGCTCATGCTGACTTGAGAAGGAACTTTCTGGAATGTTTCAATTTGTAATAATGAATAAAACTTTTCTCAAAGTAAAGAAAAAAGTGCATTTATATGTAAATTGATGATGTCACAAACAGTACAAGAAATGGTTCCCACCACCAAGCCAATCAACGTATCCATCACTCACATAGTTACTGCTTACTGGGTCTGGTGAGGGTGCTTCTGATGAGCCCTACGCTGGATCCCAACTCAGCCTCAGCACAGGTGCCTCAGACCATATAGATCTTGTGGCTTCAAGTTGATATCTCACACACACACACAATGGGAAGCCGAGACAGAGACAATCTTCCATCCACTGGCTCACTACCCCAAATGGCCACCACAGTCAGGTCTGAGCCAGACCAGAGCCAAAAGCCAGGAACTGCACATCCAGGTCTCCCACATGGGTGGCAGAGACTCAAGTACTTCGATCATCTTCAGTTACGTTCTCACATTTGTTAGTAGGAACCTGAATCAGATAGAACTATGTACTCTGAAGGGAGATGTTGATGTTTCCAACAGTGGCTTAACCCACTGAGCCTCAACACTAGCCACTTCTGTCCTAACCACTAAGGGCCTCTTCTTACGTTTGTTCAGAAATTTTTAAACAATTTATTTATTTTTAATTGCAAAGGCAGATTTATAGAGAGGAGGAGAGACAGAGAGAAGGATTTACCATCCATTGGTTCACTCTCCAAATAGCTGCCAAGACCAGAGTGGAGTCAATCCAAAGCCAGGAGCCAGGAGCCTAGGTCTCTGATGCAGGTACAGGGTTCCAAGGCTTTGGGCCATCATCCTCTACTGCTTTCCCAGACCACAGTCAGGGAGCTGGATGAGAAGAGGAGCAGCCAGGACACGAACCAACACCCAAATGGGATCCTGGGGAGTAGTCAATTGAGTCATAGTACCTCCCCCAAAACTAAGGGCTTCTTACACACACACACACACACACCCCTACTCCAGAGTCCACTCTGTATTGGAGTTGCTGGAAAAGGGAGGGAGGAGTAGAGAGCAGACAGCAGCCCAGACAGAGAAGTTAATGGGGTCACTGATCCAGCTGGGAGCAGGAATTGTATAAGGGACACTGGGAGAATATAAGAAGTCTTCTTAAGAACTGTCAGCAGTCCCCAAAGTGAGAGATGGGGCTCCAGCCAATTTATTCAACCATTAAGAGTAACCCCAGCTGAGTGACCTGTTCTTAGCTGGAAATTGGCCAAGAGCACCCTGTCTCCCAGGGGTGGGGACTTGGAGACTCTGCTCGGCACTCCTAGTCCCTGGTGCCTGCCACCTTGGGAGAGCCTTGGATATTGTTGTCAGGGCATTTCCTGGGGCAAGGAGCTGCCTCTGGTCTTGTCTCAGGCGCTGCAGGTGGAACACTACGGTTCTCAGCTGTTTGGCTGCACCTGAAGGGCAGATGTACGTGTGCGTGTGCGGGCGGGGGGCGGCCGCTCTTCCCCAGCAGGTGTGAGGTCATGCCCCTGCCAACAGTCTGCCTTCTGTGGGGAGAAGACAGGCTTCTGGTGAGAAGGTCTATGTGTGGCTTCAGCCTTTTCACCTCCAGCTCCCGTTGTGTCCTGGCCAGGTCACATCACCTGTCAGTTCTACTCTTTCTTCATGTAGACAGGCTGTGGTGCGGGGATGTAACCTCTGCCCCTACAGGGGTTTGGGTGACGATGGAGGAGGAGGAGTGTGGAAACCGTGGTAAGCATTTGACTTGGCACTGTCATCACCAGGTCTCTACGTGGGGTGCCTGTACCCAGACCAGATGTCAGCCTATGACAGGCAGCCCAGCCCTAAGAGAAAGATGCCTGGAGGAGGGATCCAGCCAACTGTTCTTGTTGTCCCTGGCACTCTAGAATTCAGGGCTCATAGCAAGCCAGGATATTCCAAGGGTAGAGGAAGCTCCCCAAGCTAAAGATTTCAAGGACACCCAGCCCACCCTCCGCTCAGCCCCAACTCCAGCTATCCAACTGTCTGGCCTCGCCACAGCTCCACTCAGTGACTTGGCCAGCAGATAGTCCCAGAGTTCCCAGAGGCCTCCTGGGTCTGCTTTCTTGAGAACAGAGGTGCCATAGACTGTCTGTAGCTGGGAAGCAGCGGGTAGGTCCGGACCTGACCCACTGCTCCTGGCCATGGCTTGTTTTTCCCAGCACGAGGCTCTTGTTCCTCATCAGTCATGAAGCCCCAGGCCAGGATAGAGGACCTGGGCTTGGGAGAAAGCCAGATACTCAATATGCCACCTCTTTCTGGTTTCGAGGCCTCCAGGAACCCTTTCCCTCACCTTGTTAGCAAGCCTTAGTTTATCACTCATCTGTGCAATGGGGATGCTGCCCAACAAGGCATGAGCACTGAGCAAGCCTGGGTTCTGCTTGAGGCATCCCCTTATCTCTCTGGGGCCCCTGGCTTATGGATGGATGCCTTGCCAGCTCCACAGAACCCGGCAAGTGAAGGGAGTGTCTCTATCCCTCTCCGACAGAAAGAGGACTCAGGTGAAATTCTGTTTCCTGTCCTGTCCCCTATCCTTGGAAGAAGGAGCTGAGTCCCTCTGATAGTCTGAATGGGTTCCAGACCCCAGGATGAGGGAGGCTTGGAATCCAGAAGTTTTCACTACAGAGCTTGGAGCCCCAGCCAAGCTCAGGGTCAGTGGGAGGAGGAAGGTCTGGGGCTAGGGACGCCATTCCATTATGGGGAGTAAGGTGTTTGAGAAGTTACAGGTATTGCATTCTGGCAAATTTGCCTCACCTCTGCTCCCAACTGACTGTGCACCTGAACCTAGGTGTTTTGAACAGGTATCTTAGTCAGCCTTCTGTTGCTATAGCAAAATGCCCAAAGCTGAGTACTCTGTAAATAAGAGGTTTAATTAGCCCACAGCTGTAGGGCATTGGCTCTGATGAGTACCTCATGGCAGATGGCAGGAGCACAGATGAACAGCAGCTTGGGATGGTGCCAAGATCCTCAACAACCCCTTCCTCAGGGAAGTAATTTAGTCCCAATGACCTACATTAATCCCTGATAAGAGTGGTGCCCCATTGACCCAATTATCTCCCAAGAGGTCCCATCTCTTAAAGGTGCCATCACCTCAATACCTCCACACTGCAGGGCAATCTTCCACGGCACGAACCCTAAGGGAACACACTGGAACCGCTCCCAAGCTAAAGCAGTAGGCAGCCATGTCAGTTAAAGTCTAGAGTACATTTCAAGACACTTGGCACCAAAACTGAACCAATCTGAAGCAGGACCCAGGAGAGCCTTGCCGGTCTCCCAGGGAGATGCAGGGGCCCAAGGTTTTGAGCCATTCTCCACTGCTTTTCCAGGCCACAAGCAGGGAGTTGGCTGGGAAGTGGAGCAGCCTGGACAGGAACTGGCACATGCAAGGCAAGGATTTAGCCGCTAGTCCATCACATCAGGACCTCATTGACTGTTCTTAATAGGTACGTTTTATAGAAAAGGATAGAGGGCCCGGTGGCATGGCCTAGCGGCTTAAGTCCTCGCCTTGAGTGCGCTGGGATCCCATATGGGCACCAGTTCTAATCCCGGCAGCTCCACTTCCCATCCAGCTCCCTGCTTGTGGCCTGGGAAAGCAGTTGAGGACGGCCCAATGCATTGGGACACTGCACCCGCGTGGGAGACCCGGAAGAGGTTCCAGGTTCCCGGCTTCGGATCGGCGCGCACCAGCCCATTGCGGCTCACTTGGGGAGTGAATCATCGGACGGAAGATCTTCCTCTCTGTCTCTCCTCCTCTCTGTATATCTGGCTGTAATGAAATGAATAAATCTTTAAAAAAGAAGAAGAAGAAGAAAAGGATAGAAAACCCATCCCAAACTGAGTTATCTATAACTTCCCCTCAAGAAAAAGAAAGAAAGAAAGGAAGAAAGAAAAAAAGAAAGAAAGAAAAATGTCTTAGCTTTACAATTAAACATCAAATTAATGACTTCAGGCACTCATTGATCCAGGGACTTGAGGTCTTCAAGTACAACCTTAGGCTTTTGCTTCTTCACACCACAGTCCCTGCATCATAGCAGCAAGATGTTCGCAGTACCTAAGGGTGCCCTAGCCTCCCATCTCATAGTCCAGCAGGATAACCAAGAAGCATTACCTGCAAGGGCTCAAGCTCAGCCTTGGGTTTGCTTATATCCAATTTGACTGTCTTGGTCCCATGTTGGCAGCCTGTCCTTGACCAATCATTGAGCCAGGGAAAGAGTGGGGCATGAAGTGTGCTGACCGGCCTAGGCACATTATCCCTCTGGGGACCAACAGGGAAGCCTCTGCCAGCCTCCAGTGTCCTAAGAATGTTCTCAAATTAAAATCAGGAGCTGAACCCAGAGGCAGGGTCAATGAATGCCAGATAAGCAAGTAATACCCATATCGCACAATGATTAAAATGAGCTAAAGAAACCCCTTTGGTAATTCAGATGAGGCTTCTGTAGTTAGATCCCTGTTCTTTTTTAAAAAAATTATTTATTTATTTATTTATTTATTTATATTTGAAAGGTAGGAAGACAGACAGAGTGGTTCATTTCCTAAATGCCTACAACAGCCGTCAGGTCTGAACCAGGCTGAAGCCAGAAGATGGGAACTCGGTTCAGATCTCCCACTTGGATGGCAGTACCTGAAGCGCTGGAACCATCAAGTTGCCTCCCAGGCTGTGCATCATTAGCAGGGGAACCAGAACTTGGAGTTCAGGCACTCCGGTAGCGGATGCAGGTGTCACTGCACCAGATGCCCACTCCTCCATAAAGTAGGACAGGATAAGCCCCTGTCCCTGTAAGCAGAGCACTGACCTTGCTCTGAGAGGCAGGTGGCCTTTGTCCCTGTGTTTCAATCTCCTGGGAGTCCTCAGCCTGTTATAAACAAGGCCCTCCAAGTCCTTTCAGCCTGATGTGGAGTCGCATGTAACACACCATGAGGAAATTCACTATGTTCATCACAGAAACAGCCTCTCTTGGAAGAGCTCAAGCTGAGTTTGTAACCACAGAGATCTAATTGTCTTCTCTCCAGAAAGACAAGGAGTGGAAACCACTTTCTCTAATTAATTGGTCTCTTACTTGTGCCCAGCCTTTCAGGGAGCCTGAGAGGAGATCTCTGGGAGGTCAATCAGAGACAGGGAGACCTCAGTCACAGCCTGTCTCTCATGAGCTGAGTTCTGAAGAGTGACAAGCCCAGGACAGCTTGCTCGTGCTCTCAAGTGCTAAATCATGGCAGGCCAGCACCTGTGAGAGAGTGGTTCCTGTCTTCTCCCTGCCCTGTCCACTATTCTAACATCCCTGTTCTTCCTGGAGCAGATAAGCTGATGTGCAAACGCTGAGCTGCTGGCTTATTACCATCACCCGGTTCATGGAGGCATCAGTCTTTCAAAATGTTTGTGAAGAATGAAATTTTTAAAAATTAATTATTTTTTGTGCAAAAACATTGAAAATCACGCAGGGTTTCTTCCTGGTGTGCATTTGCCATACGTTTTCTGGAATCTCATCCCCTTTCTCACGTGTCTCTTCAGCTCCTGCAAATCTCTTCACCCTATCCTTTCCCTAGCACCCCCTCATCCCCAAACATCCTTAACAGAGGATTTTGTATGCAATCCAACGGCATTCCTCCATCGTGGCTGTGCAAGGCTGAGCAATGGCTCCCATGATGTCCGTGCTCTAATCTCAGAAACCTGTGTCCTCATGCAGGAGAGTTTTTAACAATGATTCAATGAAAGGTCTTGAGTTGGAGAAGTTACCCAGGTTGTCTAGGAAGACGTGGTATAATTACAGAGGGTCTGGAAATAGCAGAACAGGGGTTAAAAGTAGGGAGAAAGTCAAGAGAGGAGGGATGTGACTGTGAGCTAAGTCATGCTGGCAATCTCTAGAAGCTGGAAGAGGAGAAAGCATGGTCCCTGAGGTTCTCAAAAGGAACCAGCCAGCTGCCACCATGATTTCAGTCGCTTTGTTTCAAGCCACTACACTTGCAGGAATTTGTCAAAGAATACACTCACCTTGCCTAGAAGATGTCAAGGGAAGGGATTGGTGGAGAGAGGGTTGTATCTGTTTGGAGGGCACTTGACAATGGACGTCCTAAAGCACTGCCTGGACTCTAAGTTCTTGGCACTTCAGGGAAGCTGTGGTTTGCAATTTTTCTACTCAAAGTTGGAGAGTGTGAGGCTAGGAGACTGAGCTGCCACCCTGGGACTCAGCATCTAAGGCGTTCACAATGCATCCATCACTGGGATCTACCTGATCCTATCTGTCCACCCTCTGATATGTTGTTGTCCTCAGGGTTCCACAGCCCATGTCCTAAGTAAGGGCTTCAAGAGAACCCTAGAAGAAAGGTTTGCCATACTGGGAAACATTGCCCTTGGAAGTGAAAGGGCACCGGGGAGAGTAGCAAGCTCCCTACGTGTGGCAGGGAGAAGACAGGCAACAGAGGGTAAGAAATGAGGCCCAGTGTACATCATGCTGAGTCCAGGCATCCTCCCTATAGCATTCCTCCAGTTGCTTAGGAAAGTCAAGAGGATGTTACTAAAAAGTCTTGCATTTACTGAGCATCTATTCAATGTTGGATTCTGACGCTTTCCGTCAAAGTCTTCCTTTATTCCTCATAATAATCCTAAGAGGAAAGGACTACCATATTTCCGTTTCACAGTTGAGGGCATAATTGCCTATTCTTACTCAAGCCTTGAGATCAATCACATCGAGAGAGTTTTAAATGTAGTCACTCTAGCTGGGGTAATTGACACACACCAGAATCTCAGTGGCTAACATCTGTCTCTTACATAAAATCTAGTTGTCCCCTATATGAAATTCACTGTCATTCAGGGATTCAGACTCATCTTTTAGAGGCGTTGTCTTTCCCAAAGTCCTCTGGGTCTTTCTATTCCAGCTGTGAACAGAAAAAAGCAAGAAATAGTTCCCAGGGTCCAGAGTCATAGCCTAGTGGCTGAAGTCCTTGCCTTGCATGTGCCAGGAACCCTTATGGGTACCAGTTCTAATCCTGGTGGCCCTGCTTCCCATCCAGTTTCCTGATGTGGCCTGAGAAAGCAATCCAAGGTGTCCCAAAATCTTGGGACCCTGCACCTAGTTGGGAGACCCAGAAGAAGCTCCTGGGCTCTGGTTTTGGATCAGCTAAGCGTCAGCTGTTGCAACCACTTGGTGAGTGATTCAATGGATGGGAGAGCTTCCTCTCTGTCTCTCCTCCTCTCTGTATATCTGAATTTGCAATAATAAATAAATAAATAAATCTTTAAAAAAATAGTTCCCAGCAGAAGGAAGTTCAGGAGCCAGGTATGGAGATGGAGATGGTGACATCACTGAAGGCAACATCCCATTGGACAGAACTCAATCATGTGACCATATCTAACTGCAAGGAAACCTAAAACACGTCTGACAATGTATCCAGAAGGAAGGACCCTCCACATCTTTGCTATTGTCTTGGAAGGTGAACAACAAAAAGTCACTGATAAAATAAAACCTCATTTTCTTAATGGGACGACCCCAGGAATGGTGATTCCATCAACCTAATAGAGAGAACAGATCTCCCTACACACCTATTAGAATGATCAAAAGTCCATCATTACGCTGTTTAAATGTAGACACTGGTAGAAAGCACAGCATCCTATTGTCAAGACATATTTAACAGTTTCACTGGGAGTTCATCTTTTATTCAGGAGTAGAGATGCATACTGCAATGCACCTTCACTTCATGGTATACTTACCTCCATTATTATAATTCTAGATAAATATATGCACATGCATCTTTACCTATATATTTATTGATCCTTTATTTTGCATGAAGATTGTTCTGTATCAGAAAGAATATATGGTATTTGTCCTTTTGGGATTGGCTTATTTCACTGAGCAAAATGTCTCTAGTTTGGACCATTTTCTTGCAAAGGGTAGATGTTTGCTCTTTCTAATGGTTGAGTAGTATTCCATGAAGTAGGATGTATTGTGGTTGAACAAATATACTATTGTTAAACTATAGGGGAAAACAGAGGGTGTAGGGGAGGGGAGCGGAATGGGGTATATGGAAGGAGAAACCCCTAAGCCTAAGAAACTGTATCATGAAGGCAGATTCCAGGGAATAGCAGAGCATAGGCTGATGGCAGACAGTACCTAGAGACCCATGGATGCAGGGAAGCAGAAGAGACAACAGAGTGGTGTTGCAATGACCCGATACCCCAGCAGTAGTCAGCAAGTGCAATCCAAGCTCCAAAGGCAGTCAGAGTTCCACCAGCAGCCAGACACTGCTTGAAGCAGAAATGAAAGAAAGGCTGTGCCGGTAATGATCTGGCCAAGGCACAGGATCACAGGAAGTGGAGAGTGGTGAGCCAAGAGCTGAAGAGAGGGAGACCATTGTGGAAGCCTAGCACAAGAGCCTGTACCTGAAACTCACTAGAGGGAGTAGCACAAGTGACTACAAATGAAGAACCAGGTACCAAATACAATCAGTAAGATCGACCTATAGACCTGTGGGTGACACAGCTTAGAAACCTGCCCTAATGAGAAGAATCTGTTAACCATAAGTACAGCAAAAGAAGAGATAGAGACACAATGAATATTACCTGATGCCACCCCTGCAAAGGAGTAAAAGCCTTTGTCAACCTCAGAGTTAACTGAGGAAGACATTGAGAAAATGGGGAATAAATAATTTGAAAAACTTGCTATGAAGCTTCTTATAAACAATAAGAAGCACATACAGGAGTTCAAGCAATTTAAGGAATATGTTACCCAGGAAATGGCAACACTGAAGCAAAATCAAGCCAAATTATTGGGAATGAAAGACATAATTAAGCAAATTAAAAATCTAGAGGAAAGCCTCAATCCTAGAATGAGTGAAGCACAAGAAAGAATCTTAGAATTGAAAGATATTTCTTGCCATAATAGGCAAGCAATCAAAAAGCTGGAAGCAGAGCTGGATCAAGCTAAAAAAATTTCAAGAATTAAGAGACACTAAGAGTTATGGGAGT
This sequence comes from Ochotona princeps, assembly GCF_030435755.1. NCBI lineage: Eukaryota > Metazoa > Chordata > Mammalia > Lagomorpha > Ochotonidae > Ochotona > Ochotona princeps. Next base: position 4,518,139 of record NC_080850.1, read on the forward strand.
TCCAGAAGGCACAAAAACAGAAGCTGGATTTAAAGTTACGTTCAATGAAATAATGAATGGAAACTTCCCTAATCTGCAAAAAGAATTGTGAAGAATTCCCAACAGGGCTGATCAAAAGCGATCTTCACCACATCACATGATAATAAAGCTTTCTTCAGTCAAATATAAGGAAAAGATCTTTAAATCTGCACATGAAAAAAAATCAGTTGACCTATAGAGGAACCCCAAACAGACTCACAGTTGACCTCTCACAGGAAACTCTACAGGCCAGAAGAGAATGGAGTGACATATTTCAGATTCTAAAAAGAAAAAACGTGTCAGTCCAGAATAGCTTACCCAGCAAAGCTTTCCTTTGTCTTTGAGAATGACAGCAAATAAAGGCTCAGAGTTTTTGCCTCTTTCAGACCTGCCCTATAAAAGATACTTTAAGATGTTCTCTTGGCAGAGAAAAGAAATAACATCTACCAAAACCGAAGACAAATGTGGAGAGCATCCCAGTAAAGTGACAACAGAAGACTAAATCAAAAACAATGAACAACCCATTGCTAAAATAAATGGCTTAAACCCATCAATCAAACAGCATACATTAGTGGTCTAGATCAAAAATTAAAAGCCAATCTACGTGCTGTCCGTAGGAGACACAATTCACCAACAAAGATAAGCAGAAAGTGAAAGGATGCGCTGGTACACTGCATCTCTGCTTCCAAATCAAATATGGACTCCCAATGAAAGTATCAGGCATACCTTGACAATAGGATGCTGGACTACCGTATGCCATTGTGCATGCCTGCAATGTCAGGATACACTTCAATAGCAGAACGATGGATTTAATGACTGTTTATGAAGGACTAACGATATAGGGGAAATCAGGTTAGTGGGAATTTGGGGTGGGGACTAGGGAAGTCCCAGAGCTTGTGGAAATGTATCATGAACTAATAAAAAAAAAAAAAAGAAAAGAAACTGTATCATGAAAAATAAAATTAAAACAATAATAATGACCAAAAGCCAAAACACTGACAATACAATACTCAGGGCTGACGTGGATGTGGAACACCAAGAACTCTCAGTCACCAGTGACAGGAATGCAAAGTGGGTGGCAGCCTCTTGGGGCAATGGTTCGGTGTTTTTCATAAAACAAAACATACTTCAAAGCTCTAGGACACACCCATCACTATCCAAACGAGGTAGAAACTTCTGTTCTCACAAAAATGTGGAAAAGCTGTTGATGGAAGACTTGTCAGAATTCGGAAACAGCCAAGGCGCCCTTCCTTTGGTGAATGGATAGCATGCTTTGGGTTATTCAGACAATGGGATATCATTCAATATTAAAATGCAATGGGCTTTCCAGCTGTGGAAAGACATAGAGAAACTCTAAATGTATATTACCCAGTGAAGGCAGTTGATCTGAAAAGTCTACATACTTCACAATCATAACTATGGTATTCTGAACCAATCTATGGTGACAATAAAAGTCAGTGGTTGCCAGGGATTAGGGAGAGGGGAATGACAAAGCACACCATGGAGGATGTTCAGGACATTGGAACTACTCTGTGTGAGATGGCGATGGTGGTCCTTGCTATGACCCATTTATCCTAATCCATGTCCAACACCAAGACAGACCCCTGATGTTATCTATGGACTAAGAGTGATAATCACAGGTTAAAATGTAACCAATGTACCACATCGGTGGTGGTTGAGGTTTGTTAAAGAGGAAAGATATGCATGTATGGGAACAGGAAATACCTGGGAAAGCTCCATACCTCCTGTTCCATATGGCTAAGCCCATTTCAAAAAACAGAGAAAATACAAGTAGGGAAAACATACAAAGTCAGATCTGCACACGACCAATGCAAATAATAACCAAAATATTTGAGTAAACTGGATCTATAAGTTCTTAGTTGAACCTCAACTGGAGTCAAAGAATGAGGCCTTCTGGGCATCTGAGAGAAATTCAAGTTTATTCATCTCAGCTATCAGCCTTGAAAGATGTCAAGCCAAGGGTGATCACTGGGCTGAAGTGGAGCACATGAGATGTGTTCTTGTCACGCAAACCCTTCACAATCATCCCAACCCAACACGAACATCACTGGGGCAGGCCAACAGCTTAACCAGCCAGAAAGCTACACGGATCAAGAGTCATTTACCTCTGAATTCTCAAGGGAACAAGAAAAGCCTCAAATCTAGGATTATTTTTACTCCTCCCTTTACCTTCTGGATATCTTATTTTCTTCCTTCATGAATTCGAAGCATGTGTCTAAGTCACTAAGGGCTCCTCGGGCCTCTCTGCCTCTCTCAGCTATCAAATTCTCAATGAACAGAAGACACCGAGAACTGCAACTTTATCAACAAGCAAAGGAGGTTGGTTTCAACTTGGAAGACAAAAGAATTCCTGGGTTCCCGGCCACCAGTGCCAGAAGGATGCATGTCCTTGCCACTAGGAGGCGTCTGAAAGGTTCCTTCCAGACTGGTCTGAGCTGAGAAACAAGTGCACAGTGATGCTGAGTCTACATTACCGATGAGTATGGTACTCTCCTTCAGTAACCCAGTGGGGTCATATTCTAGACCAGAATCATCTTTGTCCTATGCTCCTTCCTAGAACAAGTCTGTCCAAATCTCAGCCAACATGCTCCCAACCAGCCAACATGCAGAGCCTCTGTTCTGTCCTGGACCCTCTTCCACCAGGACAAAGAAGATACACATCTACCTTCAAAGAACTTACAGGCTGAAAACGAAGGCTTAGGCAATAGCAGTAGTGATGCGGAATGAGGGGAAATGTTGGTGCTCGGGCAGCATCAGGTCTGGGACGTCTCAATACAGCCCTGCTGCTTTCCTCCTTCCCTGAAGGGCTCCAAAGCAAGAGAGCTGTCTGCAAGAAGCAAGGACTAAGTGGGAAATCGACACAGCACTTAATTAACTGGACAAGCAGTCTGATGTCAACAGCTCCCCCACCACCTCCGTGAGAGCAGAACTCTTCTGGTACAAGCTAGACTGCAACACACAGCTGGAGGCTGGAGGCTTAATAGACCTTTTTCCTGAAAGAGGAGCTCTCTTCTGAATCTGAATCTTATGGCAGTATGAACTGGGACTGAGGAACAGAAAAAAATCATGATGTACTACCCCAAGTGTTTTCATGCACACAAACAGCTGCCTGGACAGAGAGAGGTAAGATTGGCTGGGGGACTAAGCTGTACCATTCACTCTTGGGGTGGAACTAGAAAGATATAGGCAGATAGCATGCCTGGGGAGAACCAATAAGAAGAATTCTCTCCCCTGTGGTTCTTGTCCTTTGTACATTATGGGCAGTACTGGAGCCCAAATGCTCCAAGTTCCTGTGATTCAGCCACTACGACACAGCTACTGCACACAGACGTCACCCCATCAAAGCTCTGCTGTGTATACCACTGCAACAGAGGACTGTGCCAAGAGATTTGAACTAAAATGGAGGGGGTGGGTGACTCAGTGGGCATTTTCCATGGAAGATGGAGTGGAACCCTATGAATGGATTCTCCAAATACAGAATACAGATGTTGGGTGTTACACCCTGGGACTCTTGGGTGGGTGCATTGAGCTGCATTGCCTGACTACAGTATAAACAGACCTAGGAAGCATTATGCCAAGTGAAACACGGGCACAAAGGGCCATGTATTATGTGATTTTGTTTTCTGTGACTAGTCCAAAAAGAACAAAATCAATGAAGACAGAAAGTAGGTCAGTAATCAGTGGTTACTTGGGGCTACAATGACAAGAGATGATGACTAAGATGTCCAGGACCTTTTGAGGATGATGAAAACGTTCTACAGCTGTTTGTGGCTGGGGTTACATCATTTGGCAAATACACTAAAGCCAGTGGATTTTATGATCTAACTGGGTGGTTTGGGACTGGCTTTGTGGCACATTGCAAGTTAAGCGACGAGTTGCAATGCTGGCATTCCAAATGGGCACCAGTTTAAGACCTGGCTGCTCGGCTTCCAATCCACATCCCTGCTTATGCACACAGAAAAGCAGTTGAAAACAGCCCAAGTCCTTGGGCACCTGCACCCATGTAGGAGACTAGAGGAAATCTCCTGGCTTCTGCCTGGGTCAGTCCTGATCATGTGTCAAGGTGGCCATTGAGAAATGAACCAATTAGTGGAAGATCTCTCTCTCTCTCTCTCTCTCTCTCTCTCTCTCTCTCTCTCTCCTTCCCTCTCCCTCTCCTCTCTCTCTCCCTTTAGCTTGCCATTTAAATAAGTACAATAAAATAATTTCTTAGAAATGGATGGGCTGTACAGCATATATACTGTGTCTCAGGAAGCTGTTCTTTTCTACACTCTACCTGTTTCTCTTTCTCCCCACTTGGAAACCAGGCCTGGTCAATTCCAAGCATTTCTCTGAGTCACAGAGTAGGGCAGGAGGAGTGAAGCTCAGGGTAGCCTGAAGGCTGTAGTGTGGAGAAGCGGCAGGTGTTGGGGAGGGTCCCCCAGCACCAAGGCTCTGTCTCTCACATACCTTCCCATCACTTCTGCCCAACACCTGCTACTCCATTAGGGAGTCTTTCTGGAAATGCCAAGTGTAAGATGAATTCTAACTCAGAAATGGTGAGATGTGAGTCACTATACCCTCTAGAGCTGCTGAAATACAGTGCTCTTTCTGCAAACATTGGGCCACTGTGAACACTTCCCCCACTCAGCATCGCTCCAATCATCCAGCACCATAAGGAGGGCGCTGCAATGCTGGGCCAGCAGCAGAAGGTTGAGGCTCTTTCTGGCTCAACATGGCCATGATGCTTCAGCCTTCATGAAACCATGGTCTGGGGGCCCGACACAGTAGCCTAGTGGTTAAGGTCTTTACCTTGCATTCCCGGGATCCCACATGGGCACCAGTTCTAATCCTGGCAGCTCCGCTTCCCATCTAGCTCCCTGCTTGTAACCTGGGAAAGCAGTCAAGGACACCCAAAGCCTTGGGACCCTGCACCCGTGTGGGAAATCCTGAAGAAGTTCCTGGCTCCTGGTTCCTTCAGATCAGCTCAGGTCTGGTCATTGCGACCTCTTGGGGAGTGTGAATCATCGGACAGATCTTCTCTTTGTCTCTCCTCCTCTCTGTATATCTGACTTTCCAATAAAAATAAATAAATCTTTAAAAAAAAATAGAAATCAATGGTCTGAATAGGAATGGCCTCCTCCTCTGTGACTTTGGCTCACCTCCTCTGCCTCTCTGTCTCAGCTTCCTGACTATAAACAAGGTAACATCCTGTCTTGCTCCAGAGTTTGTATACCTGGGGTCGGCATCACAGGCCCAAGGGCAGGTGATTTAAGGCGGCACTCTCACAGCAACTCCATGGGGAATGCCTCTTGAGATTCTGTATTCTGTCCTCCCCCCTTGTCTCCGTGTTCATGAAAACTGAGTGAATGGCAAACTTGCTGCAGCTCCTGGCAAATCTCGAGTCCTCAGTCAAGGTCAGTTTACATAGCAATTCTTAGGAATACTTGCTCCTAAGATCCTCCAATGGAGCCTTCCTTCTCCTTGCATTCTTCTAAACCCCTGAGATGGGGGTCCCTGCTCAGACTCTCACAATACTCATGTTACCCTGCAATGCCCAGCTGTGAAGGATGAAAAGGCTGGGGAGTAAGATGCTGACCACAGAGATGACGCTCCTGCACCTGCCGTTTCCCCCATCACCATCCTTCCTGCTCTTCGTTCGCTTCCCAGTTGTAATTCTTTAGCATTGGAGCAGCTCCAGGTCCTCCCCACGCCTACACACAGCCTTCCCTGCTTCTCCTTCCACTCCCCTCTCCCTTCCAGTATTTAATCTTCTCTGAGGTATTTGCACATTTCAAACTTCTTAAAAAAAAAAAAAAAGAATGAGGAAAGAAACCATCAGACTAGAGCCAAAAAAGTGCCTAGGGGAGATAAGTAAATGCTACAGCCACCAGCAGCCAGGGAGCCCGCCCCTCCCATGCCCACGCCACAGGTCTGAGGGCTGCCTCGGCTTGCCCATGTAAAGAACACAGGGGGAAACCAGTCCTTCCTGCACTTCTCTCTTCTCTTCCACCCCTCCTTCTTTGACATTCTTAGCACAGTTTTCCTGTTTTTTTAGCTTTTGGTTCATTCATTCGTTGTTCAGTTTTGTACATTACATTCCTTAAGAATCCTTAATTGTTTTTCAAGATTGAAATTATTCTCATCTTACAGGTGTGGAAACAGATTTGTGGGGGTGGGGCGAACTTAACTCCCAGGACTATCGATGTTACAGGAGGGAAAGTGAACACCTCAGTATTTCCAATAAATGAAGATAGGATGACATTTTCCAAGTGTGTCTCTCTGGGCTGCCTCATAACACTTTAGTTTTTGGGTGGAGAAATAAAACTCCAAGACATTGTAAGAGACTTCTAGTATGTCACCAAGCAGGATAAGGCGTGTTTGACGAACTTAGGTCTGATTTCCTGCAGCTGTTACAAGTGAGAATGGTGTCTCCTCCACTGGGGATATTGAGTGGACTTTAGACAAGGCATTGTCATGACAACTGCAGTCAAGAGGACCAATGCATGCCTCTCCCATGGCACCTGCTGCCCGTGAGCACATAAAGCAGGGTCCACGTCTAACTCTTTCTGTACACCTGTGCCCCTTCTGCTGGGAAAAAAACCTCCATTGTCTTTGGGGAAAATCATTCTCCTACTCAGTCTTTAAGTGAGCTTGACTCCACAACAAAATCCAGCCAAGTGAGTACCCCATCTACTGGCTTGAAAACGAGCTCAGGGCTGGGCATTGGACTTCCCACAGGGAAATACAGTTTTGCAATCTCTCTAAGCAGAACTGTGGTGCCTCTCAACACCATGAAAGCAAACTCATGGAGACTATACTGCTTCAACTAGTTGCTAGAGGCTGCCTGATCTTGGAATTTCAGAGTCCCTCCAGACAAGCAAGGGGGATCAGGACCACGGTTGTGAGAGACCTCAGCTCCAAGGATCCAGGGACTCTGAAAGGCAGGGGCAGCATTCACCGGGGGAGGGTGGGAAAGATTCATTGGGGATTTTTTTTTTTTACATGACATTTACATAGTTAATCAGGATGGGAAGGTGTAATCATTGTTCCAAATTTGCTATTTCTTCTTCCTGGTCTTTTTTTTTTTGAGGGGGTGTGGGGGAGGTGGGGGGGGAAAGGAGAAGCCACACCCAGCCTTCCAACCTCCCCAGTACCTGCAGACCTGCAGATGGCGAATGGCCACCCGATATCAACCCAGGGCCCCAATGTGGTACACGCTCTGAGGCTTCTGCCCAGGTGGTTTCAATAGTTACGAAATGCTGTTGATCTCATCAATCCAAGGACGAGGGAACCCTTTCAATGTCCATTGGCTGAGGCCTGCAGAGGACATCTGTACCATGCCAAAGGGGAGAGGGCAGTACAAATTGGACAGCTACCCCAGCCAAAGGATGACAGCCAATATCTGGGCAAATGGAGACTTAAGGTGGATCTTAAAGAGAGAAAGAATGACCAGAGAGCAGGGACAAGAGAACCAACAGTTCTTCAACTCAAAAGCCAACAAATTGCTCTATGCCCTCTGCATACTTCTGTTTAGTCACTAGTGCAATCTCACTGGTTTGCACTCTCACAATGGAAGACAACAGAAGGGCACAAGCCCCGGAGCATGTGAGGCAGGGGCCAAGGGCATGCACTTGTCATCACCCATCCTCACGAAAGCCCTTCAGGACAGAAGTCAGCAACTATTATGGCTATCTGCTATAGGAAAAGTAAACACATCTTGTATTGATTGTATCTCGTAGTGAGGGCAAAGAGCTGAAACTCTATTCCTGTCTGTCTAACTCCAGATTCAAAGCTTTTGCCAAGTACTCTCTTGTGAATTCATTTGTTCTGAACTTTATGCCATAAAGCAGAAATCATCTTTGTGGCTGTATCTGGCTTTTCCAATGTGAAAATCCAAGAATGTTTCCCATCCAGTGACTGAAGGCTAAATTCCTCCTCAAGTTCCTTAGCTAATTTGATTTTGAGCTTGTGCGCCTGGTAGAGAAAGGCTGGGGCATAATTGGAACGATGACATTTAGAGATAAAGGAAAGCTATCTTTTCCCTTCCTGGGTCTGCTTTTGCTGTTCTCAGAAGTCAAAGTAATAAGCGGTTGCAGGGAGGTGGAGAACCATGTGCAGCACCTGCTAATGGCAGGCTCTTGGAGAAATCTAGCTTCTTTGCTCTATTCCCACCCACAGCTGACTCAATCTTCATGCCATGGCAAGTGTGTGGAGGATCATTTCTAGGGTTTACCAGTGTCTGGGTACTCCCCCCTTCCAGGCTATCAAGACCCTATATTTCTCAAGTGCTTGTGGTGTTTGTTCAGATCGTGCCAATAAGTCATAATGAGAAGTGACAATATTGCTCCTGGCCTGAAAAAGTGGAAAAGTCCAGGTGTCCAGCCCTGGTCTTTCTCCATATACCATGGCAGGCAGTCTGCTGGGTTGCAGTCTACATACCATCCTGAGTTTTCATGTGGCTTTCCACATGGACCATTGTTGTTACGCCTCTGTGATCTGCAGGACTGCAAATTACATCAACACAACCTACCTGATCAAGACTAACCCTATATCCCCAAACCAGGTTTCCCTGCTTTTCTCTGAGTGCTGGGCTGAGTGGACTTTTCTTACTGATCCTGCTTGAAGTCCAGGCTCCTCTCTGGCGCTAGTCACCCAGAATCCACCCCAACTCTTCCCTCCTTCTTCTGCATCTGCATGAGGGGGTTTGGGAGGCAACTGTTGGATGGCCCGAAGCAGTGATCTCCCAAGGATATACACATCCCAATCCCTGAGTGTTCCCTTAGAAGGAAAAGAAGGTTTGAGGGCACAATTGTCTCAGTGGGCCTGATGTATTCACAGCAATCATTATGGAAACCTCAGTGGAAGATTGGAGTCAGAGGAGGAGATGATGTGAAGCTAGAAACAGAGGTTGGAGTAAAGAGGGGCACAAGCCAAGGAATACAGCAGCCAGCAGTTCATTTGTGCTGTTGTAAGCTGCTACGTTTGTATTCAATGGTTACAGCAGCCATAAGAAACCCATTTGGTCCATAATCCAACAGAGTTGTTCATGATGAGTCAGATGAATAACAGAAGTCCAGGGGGTTTCTTGCTGTCATTGTTAATTTTAAGCTGCAACAACATGGAAATAAGCCACAGATATTAGCCCCAAGGAGCTGAGAATGTTAGGATGAAAGAATAAAAATTGAGCATGATATTCAAGCAGAGAATAGAGGGGACATATAGGAAAGGAAGCATAACAGGACCCAGGGAGAGTGAGAAGTTGTTAAAAGAGTAAGCCACTGCAGAGTGAGGTATTGTTAGGAATGGGGTACTAGAGGGGTAAGATGGGAAGTCTAAGATTGGCTAGGGCAGAAGATAAAGTGTTAAGACAGAAATTATGAAGAGGTTGGGTTTGGTAAGCAAAGGATGTGACCTAGGATGGAAGCATCTGATGAGGTCAAGTGTAATCTCACAGGAGGGATCGAGCACCAGGTGTTCTAGGATCACCTACATGGATTTTGAAATTACTTGGGTTTGTGACAGGAGAGATGCTAGAGAGACAGTAAGTGATCTGGGAGGGTAAGGAATGTAGAAGACATAAGGTTAGGAGGTAGGTATAGGTGCTGCTGAAATGATAGAACAGCTGGCAACTTCAGGACCACACAGGAGAATCATGGACAATGTCTGCCTGTCTCCAGGCACAGTGGTGTGAGGGGTGTGAGACACAGTAACCCCACAGGCAAGAGTCACAGAAGTTCTGACCTTCTTAGGGCTACAGGACATAATGACATTACACCCTGATGATTTCAAGATATGTTTATACGCAGGCTGTTAGCAGGAGGCAAGTACAGAAAGATTTGGGAGACATCTGCTCAACATTGTATTTGGCTGTATATCCTGAAGAGAAGAGGAGATACTCCCTTCCAGGGAATGGACAGCACCCATCCCTACTAAGGGCCATCCACAGAGAAGAGTTGGCAAACACATCCAGTCCAGGGCCTATCTGATGACACATACCATGCCTCCCCATACCTTTTCCCCCAAGTATCAGCTTCCTGATGAGTTAAATATTGCCAGAAAATCTCACTCAAGCATTGGGCCCTATGATGTCTTTCACATGACCTAGATGTTGAGACTGATTGTTGAGCATTCAATCATGAAGATGATGATATACAGCTGCCCAGCATGAAGTGAGGCTGTCAGTCAGAGAATGGCTAATGCAACAATGGAGCTTACTGATTCATTCAGTGACAGCAGACAAAACGTCTAACTTACCTGAATAAAGAATATTCTTGTATTATTTCTGCTGCCTGTTGGAATTCTGAGCTGATTTGACTTGGAGAAGATTATCTTGGAAACAATAGTAACTGTTTATGGAAGATCTGGGTGGAGAACCTATCTTAGTGTCTGTCCACTGAGATGTATTCTCTTCTTTCAGGGACATGAGGTTGAGTCCGGGTCCAAGACTTCCTAGAGAATCTCTGTTCACAGCTTCTGTTCTATCAAGAATGTCTCCTGCACATCTCCTTCATTTTCTAATTCACTGGAAGTTGTAGTGGCTCAGTTCCAGCCATGCAGTCAAACTGCCCCGGAATGCTAGCAGCCTCGTGTCTGGATGAGTAGGTAGACTAGAACTCCTTTGTCACTTAAAGACCATTATGGAGAGAGGAGTATGCTTCTGTGTTCTTTAAGACACTAAATGCTTTGTCTGGGCCTTCTTCTCACAGTAGTTCATGGCCCTTCCCGGTTGCACCACTGTGAGCTAGGTCATGTGCTAACGTTTTTACAGATAAGGTGTCACATGGCCCCTACAAGCCAACAGTCCTATCTTGTACATGAGAAAGCAAGTTAGATGAGAAAATATGCCTTTCTCAAAGTCTCAGAGCTTGTAAGCCAGGGAAAACCAACCCCTTGTTTATCACACTGGGAAAAACAAATTTAAAAAATGAAAACCCCAGTCACATTGGAATATAATACACAGACTACCCCAAGCCTGAGAGGGATCAGTCATTCCAGGAGATTGGCACACTGAGATCCCTAGATGTTCATAGCAGGATTTGTTAAGGAATAATGCCTTATTGGCTGCAAAATTTTGGATACAGTGGAGAACGTACCACGCAGTGTAATTCTAAGCAAAGAAGTTATTCCCCCCTCTGCCCTTGTCAGGTCTGATCTGCTATGATTTGTCTATTTGGGCAGATTATGGCATCATGAGGCAAATATAACGTGGCATACTGGGGTGTCTCTAAGGACCACCCCACAGAATCAGGGGATCCTCCACTAGCGGTGGAACAAAGGTGTGCTGTTGAGTCTGCGTTAGAAATCCTGGCGCTCTGCCTCAGCGGGGGAAGCAGGGGAAGTGCTCTCCTTCTCCAAGCTTTACTTTTTTCACCGGAAAAGTTAAGGAATAATGTATCTGAAGGGTGTTGCCAGGACTGATGATGACTGCTCTTGACTCTCAGAACTATTTGACAGTTTGGGAAAGCTTTGGACTTCCAGTTTCTTATCTCTGAACCAACAGCTAAAAGGAAAAAAAAAAAAAAAAGCAAAAACCTGTGAGTGTGCTATTCCTCAAAAACAGACCTTTCTCCCAGAGTTAGTGATCAGCTCAGTGCCTCCAACCCTTTCCACCACGATCTACCTTCTGTGTGGTCCTACCCAAGGGGATCTCACCTCTATCGAACTTGGCTGCTGCCCTGAACAAGGTACCCCAGTGGCACCCCGTCACCCACAAGAGAAAGTACAGCTCCTTAGATCACTAGAGAGTCTCATGAGCTTTCTGAGGTTGGGCCCTCTTCCTGACCTAGATTCTTATGTGCCCTAACAGACTTAGTCAGACTTGGTGGAGCTTCTTTTTTTTATCTAAGCCAGGAATTTCTGCTTTCTGCCTCTGTGTCTTTGGCTATGTCATTCCCTTGCTTGGAGTGTATCCCCACCTATGTTTGTCCAGCTTTTTTTTTTTTTTAGTCTGAAATCTTATATACATTTCTAAGTCCAATCCCTAATGAACCCTTCCCATGAAATGGCACTGCTTGAAGAGATCCAGACTGAAATGTGTTTCTGGCATCTACCTAATCCCCTTTTCCAAGTGCATTTGAATTTCCTATCTGTTGAGATTTGGGTGACATTGACCCCCATCTATGGTTCCGAGATTGAGTCTTTATTGGCTTGCCTGATCATAGTAACAAGCTCAAGGACAAGCAAAAAAACTCAAGCCAGGGCCAGTCAGATCCAATGATGCCCAACCGAAGTTACTGATGTGTTTTCAACAGTGCGTCAAAGTTCCTTTTCTGACACTGGACTTGAACATGAAGCACACGCTTCAGGGTATTGTTAGCAGGCACCCTGTGAGCAGGGTGAACTAGCATTCTGGGAGCAGGAATGTGAGATTCCAGGTCCATTATTAGAACGGCTGGGTCGTGCCTCTCCTGCACCTGGCTCTGACACTTCCATTAGAATAACTCACTCAGTTCTCTTTGTTGGTGGCAGCTACCCTGTTCCTCCTCAACAGTCTCCATTTCCAATGGACCAAAACTTCTTGAAAAAAAGCTTTCCTCTTTCTTTTGATAATCGCCAAAGTTTGCAAAGAGCTATGAAAAAAAATTCTCATTTTTGCAATGTTTCTCCTGGAAAACAGAAGGTCATTCAAAGGATGTTCACATGAAGCTCTCAGACTACAAAGAACCATGTCCTGCAAAATGTTTTTGACCCTCTTTACTCATAAATTCTTTCAAAGAAGAATGAAAATCAAAAAGGAAAGAAGGAAAAAAACGCATGGATCCTATTTAATGAAGCAACACGTAGAGAGAAACAAATTATTCTGCTCAACAGAGAAGATTTTTAGTTTTCAGAGCAGTTCGGGACGAAAGGATGAGAACAAGATGAAGATGTAGATGATGTAGAAAAGAAATTGTCAGTAGAAATCCTCATTGGCGGTAAGATGGACGAGAGGAAGAGAGAAGACGCCATTTGTAAGGGCCTTGCTCTGTTCCAACCAGCATCTCTCAACTCAAACAGAATCATCTGTAACTGCAGAAGAGGCACTAATAAATATTTATTAAATAATGAATGGAGGAACTAACCCAGCCAAGTTACAAGGACTTTACAAATGCACACCAAGGAACATAATTCTGGGTTCAGGCAAAATCCCAAGTGATAAACATGAAGGTGTCATTTTCAATAAGTGAGCGAGGGAGAAACCCATGTAAATGCTCTCCCCAGATGGAGAGAAATCTGCCTGAAGTTACTCCCTGTCCCTTACGCCTCAGCAATAGGAAGACAGAATGAGAGACATGAAATTGCAACTGACGTGGAATCTTTTTTTTTCCCCATAAAGAGTCTTGAGCTGCTGATTTTAACTAACAGAGCAGCAGCTGACCTGGATTGGACAGCGGGATAAGGCGATCCGTCAGGCCAGAGGTTGGGGAGAAGAGTCTTGGTGCTCAAAGTATGCAAAGCTGCAAAATAAAGAAAAAGGAACAGACATTTTCAAAGCAAGCAAACAAAAAATATTCATTCATTTCTTCCACCACGGCAGTGAGCCATAGACACATGACACCTACAGTCAGGGACCCGTCTGTCCAGCGAGAGAAACGGCCACTGTTAAGAATAAATGTACATATTTTTAAAACTAGTTTATAAAAATAGGTACTAAGTGTCCAAAAGCCAAAGATGCCTTTGGCAGTGAAGGGCCATCTGGAAAGGCTTCCCTGAGTGGCATGGACAGGACCATAGCATGAAATTTCAAGGGCATAAAGTACTTTTGGTTTCCTGGGTGTCTTTTTCCATTGTAGCAAAGCACAAGAAAGAAGTAAAAAACCTGGAAGGGAATGAACGAAAAGGCAAGTTTATGAAGTAGCTAGACGGCAGCTGAGAGGACAGTTGGGGTGCTTATGTCCTCTATTTGAATGTATGGGTTTACTATCTAGCTCCTACTCCAACTCCAGCTTCCTGCTGATAGGGACTCTGGTGGGCAGTGGAAGTGGCTCAGATGCTGGTATTTCTAGCACTCATATGGAAGAATTGGACTGAAATCCCAGCTCCCAGCTCCGGGCTCCCATCTGCCTCACCTTGTGTGCATCTAGAGAGTGAGCCAGCAGATGGAAACTCTCTCTCTCTCTCTCTCTCTCTCTCTCTCTCTCTCTCTCTCTCTCTCATAAGACAGCCAAGACACCTTGCTGACTCAGGTTGACTTCATACTCAAGACCACTCCTGGCAGCCAGTAGGTGACTGGAATATTTTTTACTGAAGTGAACTCAACATCTCTGGCTATGTCAGGCTTAAGAGAAGTTTTGTCATTGCTTAGCCCGCCACCAGGTAAGAAAAGTCCAGGACTGTTGGGTAAGGGTGGCAGCCAGGAGTAAATAATTGCTCTCCAGATAGAGTGGTTTAATGTGCTGAAGAGTCAGTTTAAGGGTTTCCCAAGCCACTCCTCTGGAATCTCTTCCCAAGCAAATGGCAGCATTAGAAAAGTTTATGCTCAGGGTTCGTCTGGTGGCATATCAGGCTAATCCTTCACCGGCAGCACTGGTATTCCATTTGGTGCTGGTTTGTGTCCTGGCTGCTCCACTTCTGATCCAACTCCCTGCTTGTGGCCTGGGAAAGCAGGGGAGGATGGCTCAATTTTGTGTGCCCCTGCAATCACGGGGAGACCCAAAAAGAAGCTCCTGGCTCCAAATCAGCTCAACGCTGGCCACTGAAGCCATTTTGAGCAGTGAACCAGCAGATGGAAGATCTCTGTGTGTGTCTCTCTCCTTCTTTCTGTACATTTGTCTTTCAAATAAAAGTAAATAAAAATTTTTATAAAAGAAAATTTTATGGTCTTTTTTTTTCCTGGCATGATTTGCAAAGTATAATATGTTCTTCCTCAAAGCAAGTAATAGAATGTATGGTCAGAATGTCCTGACAAATAATTGCATATATTCCTCTCTTCATTGCACAGAACAGAAAACTGAGGTCAAAAAAAGATTAAGAGGCCTTTGTTTGATGGCAAAAGTAAGATTGTCCACTGTAATGCCTGGCCTCAATGGGCAAATCTCTCTGGCGATTTAAGTTGTTTCTTTCAAGACCTGACTTGAGGACTTCTATGTCTACCATGAGCAGGGAGATGCTACCTGTCACATCCTAACTGTGGACAGGAACCGGGACTTTCAGTCACCTGCACAGCCAAGGTCACTACATAGCTGCAGAAATAGTTTCTGAGGCCACCAGCCCAGAACACTAGCCACTTGGTGGATGGACTGAATTGTTTGGGATGTCAGAACAGAACACCATGGATACGGTGGCTCAAAACAACAGAAACAATTTGTCTTTCTGATCCCAAGACCACAAGTCCAAAGTCAAGATGTCAGTGGATTGGTTCCTTCTCAAACTGAAAACAAATCCATTCCATGTCTCTCTCGTGGGCTTGGAGATGACCACTTTTTCCCGGTGTCTGCATGTCGCATGAACATCTTTGCATCCAAATTTCCTCCTCTCTGAAGACACAAATGCCCTCTTCCCTAACTCAGTCGCCTCTGTAGGCACTACGTTTCCAAATAAAATCATGAGTGAAATATGTTCACCTGTCCTACTGCTGTGTAATGATGCCTGGGCCCTCCACCTGCACCAGTGAGGGCCATGTTCTTGGATTTCACATCTCCGTAAATATAAGACTAATAAACTTGCATGACATATAATGTGCCCAGTTTATGGTATTATGTCATTGCAACAGAAAATGACCATGAAGCTCTGGACTATAGCACAATTATGTCCCATCTTGGAGATTCTGGGTATCCCAGCTCCACTTTCCAACTCTGCTAATGTGCACCCTTGGAGACAGCAGCTGATGTTCTAGTATTTGGGTCCCTGCCACCCATATGGGAAACTCAGATGGTTTCTGGCTGCAGACTGACCCAGCCTCAGAGGTCACAGGCATTTGGGTAATAAGTCGGCAGATAGAAGGTGTGTTTCTTCTCCTTTCCAAATAAAAACAATAGTAAAGGAAAACTTGAAACGTTAGTAAAGTTCTATGTGATGTTCTCATGATATCCAAAGTTTCAAAAATAACCTAAGCGCCCACTAATCAGAGCCTAACTTAAAGTGTGATAAAAGCCATAAGATGAAATGCAAGTTTCCACAAGAAAAAGAAAGTTCTTTGTGAACCACTATGAACAAAAAAGTAGGAGGGAAGAAAGCAGAACGCAGAACTGAGTGCAACATCTCTCTCATCTGTGCGAAGCCCCCTCCTACATGTACACACCGGCAAGCACTTGGGGCACCTCTGGACAGTCCCACCAACAAGCTGATAGTGCGGGAAGAGACGGGGCAGAGAACTGAGCAAGACCAGGCACATTTTATTTTCTTCTAAGTGAAGAAACTTCTCATTTTCACCTCTATGCAATTATAAGACATTCCTTACCACGGGGCTGTAAGCCTGTTACGTGACTTACTTCTCTCAGCAAGACCTGGGCCTTTTAATATTTCCTCAAATAAACCCAATTAATTTCTATTTTCATTTAATGAATCCAAATTAAACCAGTGGCAGGAAGGGGAGAGGTCAACTACAGAGAAGCGTGAAGATCATGCTGGGCTTCCTTGCAGGGGGTAGAGGACAGAATTAGCCCTGTCTGCCCCCTCCCCTCATGATCTGGGCTTCTACCTCAGGAGCACAAAGGGACAAAAATCCATCAGTGCCTCTCTGAGGTAGTGGGGCTCAGCAGACAGGCCATGCAGTGTTGCGAGGAGAATGCTTGGAATGCTAGCCTGGCCAGGCACAAACTGTGAGCTCCCACCATCTAGCCAGCCTCTCTGTCGCTCTCCTTTCCTTCGTAGAACACAGTGAGGAATGGTGCTTGCTTGAATTGGGACTTGGAAAGCCATACCCCAAAGGATGATCCTTTGCTACTCATTGAAAAAAAAAATTGCAGAGTCTTAGAAGCTGCCTTAGGATCCAGCCCTTCCGAGCCTGCATGTTTGATCTTACTTCTCCCCGAAAACAGAGGGAGAGTCTCTCTTTGCCGTCCACCTGTCTAGCTTGAGACATTTCTTGCAAAACAAATGTGAAATTGTCTGCTGAGGGCAACTCTGGCCATTGTCTGGAGCCTTCAGCTGCATCATAGAACATGCGTTGTTTTTAGTGGACAAGGTCCCTGCCTCTCATTCGCCATGACCTTCGCCTTTCGAGCTGCTCCAAAGCCAAGAGGAGCTTGCATGCTTTTGTGTGTACTTTGGAATCATTCATTATTCTAACATGAATGTACTCTCCCTCTAAGATGGCTCACAATGCCTCACTTTCTTCTCTCTCTCTCTCTCTGTAAAGAAGGAAATTAAACTTCAACCCCCAACTCTTTCCTTGAGTTCTGAACTTTGTATAGCAACCTGCAAAGAGCCTCATCTTTGACAACACCCAAATATCCAAGCAATGCATCTGAATTACCGAGACCCAGTGAATCTGAATTGTCGGGATCCACTGTTGTGTTTTAGTGCTGGGAACTGATCCTGTAAATAGCCGCCAGGGATGGATTCCAACGCGTACACATCTACAACATGAAAGGAGGCAGATGAAAGGAGTCACTTGGTTGGGGTCGCCAAGAGGGCACACAAGATGTGTGCATGTTTCTCTTGTGATGGTTAATCTCACCAAAACTTGTAGTAGCAGCAACAAAATCACGTTTTTGTAACTGGGGAATTCTCTTCCCTCACATGTCCTTAGGCAGCTCTCCTCCATTCCTGCGATCTGTCATGAAACATCCTTTAGCTCCAGAGATGAAGTGGGCACACATGGATCCCCATCTTGGCTTCTGGATATCTAAAGCCAGCACTCAATTCGAGCAATTAAAGCATGCAGACGCGCTGTCTGCCTGTGAACCTGCAGCGTATGTGGGAACACGAGGCAGAGAGGGGAAGAACAGAGCACAATGCCTGAGAAAAACACGTGTTCGCACCCCCGCCACCCTTGTGGGAGGCTTGAAAGAAGCTTCTGGTTCCAGCTTGACCCAGCCTTGGCTGTCATGGCCTTTTGGAAAGCAAACCAATGGAGGGAAAATCTCTTTCTCTCTTCCTCTCTCTGACAGTCAAATAATAAGTGATTTTTTTTTTTTAAATTCAAGGCCAGGGTCAGCACCATGGCTCAACAAGCTAATCCTCCACCCTAAGCCTGTGGCCCCAACACACCATATGGGCACCTGTTTGTGTCCTTGCATGCTCCACTTCCCATCAAGCTCTCTACTTATTCCCTGGAAAAGCAGTGGTGGATGGCTCAAGTCCCTAGGACCCTGTGCTAGTGTCGGGGATCCAGAAGAAGTTCCGGGCTGCTGCGGGCTTCGCATCAGCTCAGCTCTGACTGTCGCAGCCATTTGGGGAGTAAAGCAGCAGTCGAATGATCTTCCCTCTGCATCGCTCCTTCTCTGTAAATCTGTTTTTTTTTTTTCAAATAAAAATGATAAATCTTAAAAAAAAATAGTCAACGTTACCAAATCAAACAGATTTGCTGCCTGACAAGCAGATGGCTGGGCCTGTCCCTCTCATTCAAGCCCCATTACACATCTTGCAAGGTTGCAGCTGCGTAGTGGGTGACATGACTTCTACCGCACTCAGCACAAAGCACCGTCCCCAGTAGTAACGTCTGATTAATTTTCTCCTCAGGTTTATGTGGAGGGTGGAGGACCCCAGTATAGATCTTGGAGCTCTGTTCCATTTCTCTATCTGAAGTAGCAAAATGACTCTTCCTTAGACTATATTCCTCATGAGCAGTGTTTAAAGCCAGAGGGTCGGGGCTGGTGGAGGGGTTGAGCACAGTTCGGCACTAATTGGCAACCTGAGGAGGAGTCGTTAATTAATCTCCCTTTGAATCAGCAGGTCAGGTATGCAGTCCATTCTGTGACCCCTCTGTTAATTCACTACAACCCAGCGGATTGTCCTCCTGCCTACTTATTCACTGCGTTAGATGACAAGTATCTACTTTCCTTTCTTCTCCCATAGCAAGTGTTCCCAAGGGTTCTGGCAGGACAGGGACAGCACTGATTCTTCTTCATGCCTTGCATAGGGTTAGGATTAGGGTTGGGGTTAGAAAAGAACAGGTGCACCTTAACTGTTTGATGGTTAGAGGCTGGGTTTATTCATTCCTTTAATAAATCTTTCACAGCTACAGGCACCATGCTCCGCTCAAGACTCTAGGCTTCTCTGATTGGGTGGCCACCATAAAATCAGAAAACCAAGATGTTTACTGCTACAAGGGAAGAATCCTGGATGGAGCTCTGTGACAACCAGCTTTGAAGAAGAGCAGGTGATGACCTCTGTCAGATGAAGGAAGGAGGTAGACATTGTATCATGAGCCCTAGGTGTTCCACCAAGGTCATCAGTCTTGGGAAAATGACTGGTCTGTTTTCAGCTGAAAGATTTGTTGTATTCATGGGTAAACCTGAAGCCACTGGCACCCACGCAATGGAGGCTGAGACCCAGGCAGAGTGGGCCAGGAAAGAACTCATGAGCTGGAAGCAGGCCGACTTGGGCTTGAAGGCTTGTTTGGTCCCTTCCCAGGCACAGTATCTCCTGGAAGCGATGTACCTCTGGGTCCACTTCTGACCTCTCCCAGTTTTGATGAGAATTGAAGGAACCAGCGTGGGAAGGTACCATCATGTAGTGGTTAACTCAGGTATTCAGGAGTCCAGTGGTGTGCGTTCCGGTCCTGTCTTGTATCTTCAAAAAAATCACTCACTGTCGGATTTTTTCATGTAGAAAATACTTATTGAAGAGTTATCATGAACTTTCAGTAAATTGTAATTATTAACAGGATACATAGTACATGCTAAAATATTTTTGGGAAAAGTCATCTAACAGGCATTACTTGTTCCCAATGCCTAACAGAAATAACCTTTAACGTGATGGGGCTGCTCATCTCTCTTTATATCAGTAGTTGGTCTCTTGGCATGAAGGAGAAGCCGGCACACACATAGGATGCTGGTACTGAGTCAAAGGATCAGCCTACTACGCCACAGCACCTGCGCCATCAACCTCTTTTCCTCGGAGTGTGCCCTGCTTCAGGCAAAAAGGACTAAAGCATGTAACTTCTGGAGAGAAAGAGTGGGTGTGTGCGGGAGTTTGGGGAGAAGTAGGTGATAGGGCTCGGTTTAAGGAGCCAGACACCCCAGCTTGTATGCAAGCACTGCCAAAGTTTGTTCTTTTTGGAGAATGGCAAGGGGTCGGGAGGAGTGGAGATTGTGCTAGGTTTCCTACTTTAACAGACCATCAGAGTCTGGTTCAAAGCCACTGAGTCAGGGGCTGCCAGGGACTGGAGAAGGTGTGTGTAACTCCTTCCCGTGAAGATGGAAGCTGTGATCAGGGAGTCTTGGCAGAAGAAGTGATCATGTAGTGGGCTCTGGGAAGCTGTGTGTCTCTTTGGGAAAAGCATGCCGGTCCCGGACACGGCAGGCACGGACTCACAGAGCACCGCCTGTTCTTCTCGAAGGTGCTTCCCAGTGGCTGTCATCTCAGCGGGACGCAGGATCTGACCTTCACAGCCGCGCAGGGCACCACAGCGTGGGGCCAACCACAAATCAGATGGACTACAGTGCTTGCATGATAATGGAGTTGGAAAGCTTCTCATTGTCAGGTGACATCATAGGCATCATAATATCTTAGTGCAATGCACACCCCTACTGTACTGCCAGTGCTGCAAAACCATCACACTAACAATTACTCAGAGCACGTAACACTGGAAGGTGAACACAAATGACTGCTCTTGCTGTATGCATTCACAGTAATTTTAAAAATCTATTTATTCTATCACACAGTTTCATAGGCTCAAGGATTTCCTCTCCTTCGCCATTCCCCTCCCCCTGATTTTCCCTCCCCCTAATTTCCCCTACGTTACTACAACAGTACAGTTCTTAATCATTCGTAAGTCCAACACTGCCTAACACTGTAGGCAAAAACAATGGCAGAAAATTTGCATTGTTACTGCAGAGTGTCATACAACTACTCTTTTTCAAAAAGTTTATCACAGGACCGACCTGGTGGTCCAGTGGCTAAATTTTTGCCTTGCATTGCTGGGATCTCATATGGGTGCTGGTTCTGATCCTGGCTTCCCCGCTTCGCATCCAGCTCCCCACTTGTGGCATGGGAAAGCAGAGGATGACCCAAAGCCTTGGGGTCCTGAACTCATATGGGAGATCCAGAGGAAGCTCCTGGCCTCTAGCTTCAGATCAGCTTGACTCTGGGCCTTGCAGTCACTTGGGGAATGAACCAGTACACAGAAGATCTTTCTGTTTCTCCTTCACTCTGTAAATCTGTCCTGCCAATAAAAATAAATCTAAAAAAAGCAGTTCATTGCACAGGTTGGGTACAATGGCTGAAATTGGCTATTCCTCCCTTTGCAAGTGCCACGATCCCATATGGGCACCGGTTCATGTCCCAGCTGCTTCACTGTTCAACCAGCTCCCTGCCTGTGGCTTGGAGTGATTTAGCAGGTGAAAGATCTCTGTTTCTCCTCTCTGTAAATCTGCCTTTCCAATAAGAATAAATAATCATATGTTTTTAAAGTTTACAGTTCTCTGTTACTCTGGTACCTGCTTGCCATGGCTGGAGTTTAGAGATCCTTGATTGCATCAAGAGCACATGCCAGGCGAGCAAGCTCTGCCATTCAGCTTCACATCAGGGCACCCTGTGATGGTTGCCCCATGAGGAAATGGTCCAACAACACATTTATCAGAACATGTCCCTGTCGTTAAGGGACACATGACTGGATACAGAGCAAGCAGCCTGAGACCTCCAGCCAGTGGTGCCAAGACAGCCTGTTCTCTAGCCCAGTGAAGTCAATGAGAGAATCGAATGTGAGTCTGTGAGCCATGCATGCTGGATACCAAGCACTGGGCCAAGCACCAGCTTGTGGCCAATCACTGAGCCATCTTGCTGAGGAAACTTGTTAAAGATGGCCAAACAGGTTTGCAGAAAGGAGCAACAGATGCTGAGGAGCAGCCCAGCTACAACATCACCGTGTTTCTCATGCCACTCCAATTCTGGGTGAAACTGATTTGAACCAAGATCTCTTATCTGGGCTCCAGCTCCCTGTGTGCCATGGTTTAATGTGATTTGGCACCCAAACTTATGCAGACTTTTAAACCCCATATTCAGTCATCAGTTAACGATATGAAGGAGGTGGTAACTTAATCCAATGACAGTGTTTGCAGGTAGGCCTGAAGGGGGATACTTAAGTCACGGGCAGGCCACATGAAAGGAATCTAACAAAAGCATGAGTTGTGTTCAAACCCCAAGCCCTGGCTCCTGGCTCACAGTTATAATCCTGGCTCCAACTGCTCGTAGGCCACTGCCCTTTACTACCCTCTAAAGAATAAATCAGAGACTGCCCAATCTTGGACCTGAACCTCCAGAGCCATGAGACAGAACTGATCTCTTTCCTTATGAAATTAGGCTGTCTTGGGTATTTTGTGAACTGAAAAATAAATCTGCCAAACGCACCAGGACGTATTCCTATTCCCTCTTGGGCCCCGTGGACTTGACACCGTCCTCCCCCCATGGCTATGGAGTCTGAAGACAGCTCCCATCTCCATTTTCCTCTTCCTCCCCCAGACACTGATAATGGGATCTGGAAAAGCACCAGCTACAGTAAACAAACCCCAATCCCTGTAACTCCCAGAAAGCCTTAGACTGTGACATCAAGCCTTGGGATCTTTAGCTCCACTTGCAGTTGCTCTGTTTTCCCTGTGTTAATTCCAAGTCAAGCTCTTGCTAAAGATTAACCTACTAAATTAACAAGAGTTCTCTTCCAACCCATCTGTCTCTGCTTCCTTTTCTCTCTACTTTCACCTCCACCTTCTCTATGTCTTTTGAATAAATAAAAAAAATTAATGAGGAGTTTGAGGTTCACACGGTGGCAAAGACATTGTTTGGGACACCCACAACTCCTGTTAGGGCATCTGAGGTCAAGTTCTAACCACACTGCCAATCCTAGACTCCTGTTGATGTGCCACCTGGGAGGCCGCAAACGGTGACTCATATAGCTGGTCCTTGCCACTCATGTGGAGATCTGAATTGGGTTCCAGTGTCCTAGCCTGAGCCTGGCCCAACCTTGATTCTTGCAGGCCTTTGGAAAATGAAATAGTAGGGGCCGACACAGTGACGTAACAGGTTAATCCTCCACCTGCTAGCACCAACATCCCATTGAGCCCTGTTTTGTATTCCAGTTGCCCCACTTTCCAATACAGCTTTCTGTGGATGACTTGGGAAATCAGCAGAGAATAGACCACGTCCTTGGAACCCTGCACACACATGGAAGATATAGAAGAAGCTCCTGACTCCTAGCTCTGGCCATTGTGGCCATTTGGGGATTAAACGAGCAGATGGAAGATCTCTCTTTCTCTATCTCTTTTCTCTTTGCAACTCTGACTTTCCAGGTAAAACATATAAAAATCTTTTTTAAAAAGTGAAAGAGTAGATGATGTCTGTATCTCCTTCTGACTATATTTCTTTCAAATAAACATAATTTTTTACTTAGTTAATTACGGAGGTAGCACCAAGAAGCAAGACTGAATGACAAAGGTTCAGATCATTCCTGTTGCTAGCACTTAAGTGCTGCCCCTAGCACAAACGCCACAAGCTGGTCACACACTGCTCAACCCCAAGCCTGCAAGGTTCATCACCCTTCATCCTCTGATAAGGGAAAGTGGGCAGAGAGTCAACAGAAATAGATGAACTGAAAGCTTCAGCCATCCTCTAGCGTAACTTATCCCTTCACCTGTCAGTCTCATGGGCCTACCTTCCCAGGATGCACTTGTGTCTCATTTGGGACCAGCAAGGCGGAGACACCATTTTGGCTCCATGGAAGTTAAGTTTTCAGTGAAGTGCCATGAAAATCCCCCAGCTCTTCATGCATGCGAATACCCAATCCCTGTAGTTGTTTTAATTGAGACACCACCTCCCACTTCATAAAAGAGACTGACAGCAGGAGAGGACCCTCATTTGCCTTCTCCATGCTTGGGGATCCTATTTGGGTTTCTTATCACTCGCTGCCATCCTGGACAGCCCCCTGGCCACTCGTGAAGGCATCTCTCTGTGTTGGGGTAGCCTACACATACTCATGGATTCTCTCTCTTTCTCTCAGTCTCTCTCAGCTTCTCTCTCTCTCTGAAATGAAATTCTACTCACTATGCACTCCATATGAATGTTTCTGTTTTGAATTCCTATCTCTATACGGGGAAGAATTTGAAATAAAGTTGAAGATAGTCAGGTGCCTAACATCTTGAGGAGTCTGGGAAATGAATGACGGCTGCCTGGCTCCTTTCTCTGAGCACTACAGATAAATCCTGCTTTCTTCCCCTGCCCTCATGTCAGTAACTGGCTGGCTGTGACTGGGAGAGTGACTGTAGTTTGAAGAGTGTTCCGCAATAGCAGTGAAGACTTGCCAGTCTGGAACTTCCAAGCCAACCCAGCAACCAACTTCCTTTTCCAAGCTTCTCCAACAGCTTCATGCAGTTCCTTCCAGATCCACAAGTCCCGACCAAAGCACCAGCTCCTCTGTCATGCATTTGGCAGACTCTACTAACTGCCCATGCATCATGAAACCTAATGTTGTTTTCATTTCTCCTTCATCCTTTTCCAATTGTTTCTCATTTTCTCCCTTCCCAAATGTTCAGGAATGTCTAGCTTTTCCCTCTCTAATTGACAGGCAATGCATCCTCAGTCCTAGTCCTTAAATTTAAACAGAAATCCATCATAGCACAGCAGAATAAAAGCCCTGCACATTGCAGGACCCCTCCATGTAGAGGTGTGTGGGTGTGTGGAGAGCACACCAGTTAGGTCACCTCCCTCTCGTAGAGCATACACAGGTTTTTATTTGCAGATTTTACTCCCAATTTTAGCTTCCTGCTAGGGCACATTTGGGGTGCAGCAGTGATGGCTCAAGTAACTGGGTTCCTTGCACCCCCCGGGGGGACCTGAGTTGTATTGTATATAAAAGGCAATGGGTCCCCTGCATGTGTCAGGAAATGAATCAGTGATGCATCCCAACACCTCTCCCACTGCCCTCATGTGGATTATTATCCCAGATGAAGGAACAAGCCAGGATAGAGCTGTCTGGCCTTGGTTTCCCACAGCTTCTTCTCTGAAAATCACTCACAATCTTCCCCTATGAGCATGGCAGGAGGCTGCCTTCTCATCCTCCATGCTGGAAGGCTGCCCACCAGCAGGAGCAGCTGGGTGGCAGGAGCCCTGCAGAGGT
Organism: Ochotona princeps; assembly: GCF_030435755.1. Lineage (NCBI taxonomy): Eukaryota > Metazoa > Chordata > Mammalia > Lagomorpha > Ochotonidae > Ochotona > Ochotona princeps. The sequence continues at coordinate 4,543,352 of NC_080850.1, forward strand.
GGGTACCCTCCATGTTTCTTTTAAAATGCCCAAGCTCACCCGCAGGGCAGCTGCAAGGTGCTCCAAGAGGCAGAGAGGCAGCAGAGGCTGGACTCTCCTTCAAAGGAGCAAGCTGGCATGAGCTCCAGGGAAGAAATACCATCTCCACTTCTTACCATGGATTTAAAACTCCTGAATGGCAGTCCCAGCCTGGTGCTGCATCCATGCAAACTAACTCCACCTTCAAAGCAAGTATTTGTTGCAAGTAGCAAGTGCAGCTCTCTGGTTGCTCTTTCTTCCCAAGGCTTTTGAGTACGGAAAAAATAGAGATGGGTCTTTAGTCTAGTGGTTAAGACACCTGTTAGATCACAGCAGCCTATAGCAGCATCCCTGGGTTAAATTCCTACTAATGCAGACCCCAGGGGGGCAGCAGTAAGGGCTCCATCCCTGCCACTCACCTGGGAGGCCTGAATTGTGTTAATGGCTCCAAGCTTCCAGCTTTCTCCCACTCTCAGCTGTTGCAGGTATTTGGAAGATGGGAGGTCTCCCTTTCATAAATAAATATGTGAATAATTTTAGTGACACTCACACACCACTACTACTTACATAATTTTTGGATGGGTTACAGGTTGAGTACTTCTTGCCTGAAAAGCTTGAGACCAGAAATGTTTCAGATTTAGGATTCGCCCTGATTTGGGCATATTTGCATATACATAATACAATACTTTGGAGATGAGACTTAGGTCTAAACACAAATCATTTGTTTCCTGTATACATGATACACAGAACCTGAAGGTAATTTTATTACAATATTTATAATAATTTTGTCTGGTGACATCACAGTGTCATATTTATACTCCAAAAGTGTTTCGTTTCAGGGCATTTTGGATCTTGGAGTTTTGGATTAGGGTTGTTCCACTGAATCACCCTACACAAGGAGCAGCGAAACAAGGCAAGAGTCAGATCTTAGTGTCGCCTAGTCAACTGGAAGAGTCTGGCAGCTCTCACCCTCTTCTTGCTGCCATCCCAGAATCCTCCAGGCCTGACTTCTAAGCTGAGGGACCAGTTAAGCGGAGTCCACATCTATGTTCTGAAACTGAAGTGGTCAAGCATTGTACAGACCTGCCTGCTGTCCGTGTGCTGGTCTCCCACAGCTCACCTGTGTCTGCAGTGTTGTTGGTTGGCTTTGCAAAGTAGAAGATGACTAGCGCAACCAGTGTAAGTCTTGTTACATGAGTGCTCCTCCAATCGCTAGCACATGAGCTGGAGAAGCTGGCCACCTCTGGAATGGGTGGCAGCTGTTGCTTCAACAGTAGAATGAAAATGTGAAGCATTAGGATTAACAACAACAATAACAACATATTTAACAGGATTCAAACAAGCAACCTTCTGGACAGACAGCTAAAACACTATTTCCTCAGTTTTAGAGGTCAGCTTCTAAGATGAAAGCCATGGTGTATCCAGTTGCTGCTGTAACAAATCAACCACACATTGGATGGTTTAAAAGAACGTGCATTTATTCTCTTGTGGTTCTGTAGGCCGGAGGTCATGGTGTCAGTGGAGCTAAATCCTTCTTGGAACTGTCAGGGAGGAGTCGGATCCTTGTGTCTTCCAGCTTCTAGTAGCTTCTGGGGTTCCCTGGCTTGTGACCTCCTCTTGCTACCTCTGCTTCCCCGCCACTTGGTTTTCTCCTGACCGACTGTTATTGCACCTGTCTTAGGAGGGCTGCAATGATTACATCAGGCCCACATGAAAAGTCTGAGACAGTCTCCCTCTGTTGATATCCTTAACCTCAACTACAAAACCCCTTTGCCATAGAAAGTAATCTTTACAGGTTCTGGGGATAAGGATGTGGACATCTCTAGAGGGCCACTGTTCACCCTAACACAGTGGATAAGGTTGCCTTTATGGTCAACATTCTGTGTGTGTGTGTGTCCAGACACATGTGTGGACCGCTTTCCTCCCACCACGCTTTCCAGAGAACAAAAAAGACAGGAGCAATTCACGGCTTTCCTCAGACACCTGCACTCTTTTCATGGAAATCTCCACTTGAGGCCAATGAGGGGAAGACTATACAGACCTTTTCCAAGCCAGCTATGTGCACATGTGGTGAGTCAGAAAGAGCAAAGGCAATTTAAGATCCTCAAGCCAGCAACATATATTTTTCTCTCTCACCTACAAGGATGATTGCCCAGGTCCACAAGCTCCTGAAGGACCTGCCCTGTACATTGAGTTCTGCACCGTGGATGGGGGAGGAATGTTAGGGAAAAGCACAGTACAGCCCCCATCCTCCTGCTGTGTCCAGAGAAGCAGGAAGTAAGCCGGCCCCTTTGTACAGTGGGCTGATTAGTGCAGCGATAGATTAAGAACAGCAGCTCCATCAGGTCAAGGCTTCTGTGGCCACAGGCACCGTCACTAAGGGTGACAGGGAGAGACCAGGTAGCCACAGACACCCATGGATTCCCATCCAACCGCCTGCCTGTGACTTTCTGGAGCCATTCAGCGTCTCCATCCTGTCCTGCAGGTTGCACGAAGCTGAGAGAAGGCGGCATGTGTGACCTACAGGGCTGTGTGTTCAGGCAGTAGAGGTCCTGCCATTCCCGATGCATCTGAGGCACCTGTCTCTTCCAGCTCTATAGGTAAGATGGGAACAATAATCTTGAAGGGACTTTAGAGGGTTTTCAAGTGACAGATAGAGCCAAGTGCCAGGACTTTGGAAGAAAAAACAGTTAGGATGGTCACATGGAAATCTCAGCAGCTGAGAGCTCTCTGATCGCTTCCACTCCTCTACCATTGGAGCTGAATGGCTCCTCCCATCCAGACCCACGGGCTTGGCTCCTGCAAACTCCCCACATGTGTCTGAATCCACCATGCTCCTCTCTCTGCACACCAACCTGCCTGCACGCAAACTGTGTTATCTTCTCGCTGTGCCTCCAACACGCCCAGCTCTTACTGCTCTGGGGCTCTGACACTTGCTAAACCCTGTATGTCCACTGCCCTGCAATCATGCCCTCCCTGGCTGGCACTTTCTTTCTGCCTAGCTCAGAGGCCTCTTCTAACCACCTAGCCAAAGCACCCCCTTGCCTTCAGTCACCACTCCACACAGCTGGCCCATCTCTCGGCTCACGGCTTCCTTCTGTTCCCTCACCTAGCCGTCTTCATCCCCTGAAGTCCCTCTATCCCACCAGTGACTTGTGGATCTCCCACATGGACCATGAGCTTCCCAAGGCCTCATTTGCCATTGTGGGATGCCCTGTGCCTTTCAGGAATGCACACATGCGTTAGATAATGAGCAGGAGTCCCCCAGTGCTTTCCAACCATATTGAACAAACACAAATGGAGATCGATTATTGTTGGGACACATTTGTCTCTCAGGTTACATTTATTTCTGTCTTCAGGAATGTCACAGCTGGGGACAGTACCCAGAGATTCTGGAGAGGAATAAAAATGAAGCCGTCACTCTAGAATTCATCATTGCAGTATACAGGATCTTGTTTTTCTTTCCTTAGCAACCCTGCTTGGGGGCTGGTATGATTGCATCATTTTAACAGATGGGAAGTAGAGGCACAGAGAGCCTGAAGCTACACAGTTCAGCTGTTGATTTGGGGCTCCTAGGGAAATCTGCTTGGAGAGATTCCAAACGGTGCCCCTCATTGAAAACACTGCTGTCTGTCCTTTGTTCTGCAAGAAGATTCTGTTAGGACACACATCTTAATGCAGCAAGTTAAGCATTCCCAAACCAGAGCACCAGATTGAGTCTCGACTGCTCTGTTTCCTATCCAGCTCCCTATTTAAGCATCTCAGAAGGCAGCAGAAAATGACCCAAGGACTTGGGTCCCTGCCGCCCACATAGGAGACCCAGATGGAATTCCCGGCTCTCAGCTGCAACCTGGCTCAGCTTCTGTTGCAGCCATTTGGGAGTGAACCAGTCAATGGAAGATCTCTTCTCTATTTCTTCTTCTCTCTCTCCCCTTCTGCCTCTGCTTCTCTTTCTTCACTCTTTCAAATAAATCAATCTCTGATCAGTATGCTCACTTAGCCCCTTCTCATTCAGTGGTGCCGAAGGGGTTCTTGCTTTCCCTCTCGCCCCTGAAACAAAGCCCACACTGGTTGTCACCGACTTGTGGCTTGCAAATGGTAAAGGATATGTTCACCCTTGCGGCAGTACTAGTGGAGTTTCTGGTTTGATGAGACATACAGAGCAGGTGTGCTGATTGTAAATGAAGACCCTGGGTGGAAGAAGCAGCCGAGGCTAACCGGAAGATGGACTGAAATGGCACCACCGCCTCCTTCCAGGCAAACTGGATTCATTAGCATCTTCTCTCCCCTCCCCTCCCCTCCCCTCCCCTCCCCTCCTCTCCCCTCCCTTCCCCTCCCCTCCCCTCCCCTCCATTCTCCCTCCCCTTCCCTTCCCTCTTCTCCCCTCCTCTCTTCTCCTTTTCTTTTTAAGATCCTTCCACCCACTGGCTCACTCCACAATGACCACAATAGCCAGAGCTAAGCCATGCAAATGCAGGATCCCAAGGCTTTGGGCCACCCTCCATTGCTTTCCTGATCCACAAGCAGGGAGCTGGATGGGAAGTGGAGCAGCCAGGACACGCACCAGCGTTTGTATGGGATGCCAGTACTTGCAGACAGATTAGCCAGCTGAGCCATTGCACTGGCCCTGGATCCATGAGCATCTTAATTGTGTCCTCCAAGGAGGGCTAGAGTATGGTCTCTCTCTGGCTGAAGCGAGAGTATGCAAGCCACCTGCATAGCCTCACACTCTGGGTGCAGGGCCCACAGCAGAAACCATGCCGCAGAACGTCCCTGCTACCAGAGGAATCTGTTGACAATAAAGTCTTACACAGGCGATGGCAGCCTGCAAGGCTGGTCCTGGCTCCCAGCGCTGGCCGCCCTGCCCCCTCACACACACACACACACACACACACACACACACACACACGCCTCCTTGCCACATACTCACTGAGCAGGTTTGCAACCAAACTGGCTGACTGCTGCCCACGCCTTGCATGCCAGCTGATTCCGGGAGTGGGGGCAGAGAGGGCAGAGGCTGTAAAGGAAATGGCTCCCAAGAACTGGGCCTGGTGCTGCGCTGTGGGGATTCAGGGTTGGCCCACAAGAGAACCAAAGGGAAGAGTCTGTCAGATGTGCAAACCTTTAACCTCCATGGTTCTCTATCCGTGTTGTTCCCTCCAACGGAGGAGACCTCCACACTCCCTCCTCCTCCAGCCGCCCCTGGCTCTAGGGTGCCCCCTGCTCTGAATAAGCAACCTGACCACATTAGTTGAAACTCAGTAACTCCCCCAAATCACACTATACACATACCATATACCTGCACATCTCAAATTTGAGAGTTTGGGGGAGCATGATCTTAATGCATAAAAATTATTTTAAAATGCTTGGCTGGGGCTCAGGCCTTCTCTGGGACATGTCTTTGTGAGTATCTGAGGTCCTCTTCCTGGGCAAATGTGTTGTCCCCCTACTGTATGCCAGGTGCACTCAAAAACTCAAGACCTGGTCCCCTGGGCCCCCTCCTCCCCGCTGAAGATCATGTGTGCTTTCCTGGGGTGTCACAACCTGGTAAAACTGTACTTTATGGCAAAGGCACTTGTCCCTTGGACTCCACAGGGTGGAGTTACTAATTCTTTCACATTGGACCCCAGCCCTTTTCTCATTGGGGCTCTCCTCCTACAGACCAAGCCCCAAGTCAGCATCCCAGTGAGTTTCAGTACCTTGCCAAGGTGCACTGTGGGTTCATGGTCAGTGGGTTGTGCTGCTCCATCTGCCGAAGAGTGGAGCATCACTGGCAGGGAAGGGTGGACGCTGCCCGCCCTGGGATCAGAAGAGGAGAGGAGGCCTTCCATCTCCTAGGTGTGGGCTGGTGTGAAACACCTGCTTGGAAGACAGAGTCGATGGGAGGGAGAACACATTGGGACACTCTTACACATTGGTATGTGAGTACAACAGACTGCAGGGCGATTTTGCCTGTGTCTGTGGGCATCTGTCTTCATCTGCCTGCAACCATCACTGATGTTTCTGCCTAAAGCAACCCGAGTTTGCTTTGAGAGCTAGTTTTTTTGTTTTATTTTTATTTTTTTGTTTGTTTTCCTACTCTCTGTTGGGTGGGACTGACCACACAGCTCTACTTTAGCAGCAGACACTGACAGTGCTAGGATCAAGAATCCCCACCAGGACAGGGTCAGGTACAGCGGAAAGCCAGCCTGGAACTTTGGAAAAGCAGGTTCTCCTTTTCTTCCTTTAGGGTTGCAAAGCCAACAACACAGGAGCTGGAGCTGTGCGGGGCTCCCATATGAGCAAAGTCTAAATAGGAATCTTACAAAGCCCAAACAGAAGGAAACAATAGTGAGAGAGACAGAGAGGAGGCGTCGGGGAAAGGAAACAGTTGGGTGACTCTGAGTCCTGGGATCTGGCTGTGCCAGAAACTAGACGTACTCCTGGGGAGTTCATTTGCTTCATTGCCTCTCTTGATTTGAGGCAGGGAGACCAGGCAAGGATGCTAAATCAGGTCTGGTGTCTGTCGGGTGAAGACGGGAAGAAACTGAAGCTGAGTATGTCAACAGCACAAGCTTTGTTTGGAGGGACTCAGCCTGCTGGAGGCATCAAGAAGGAGTGGGGGACTTGGCGGCGTGGCCTAGTGGCTAAGGTCCTTGCCTTGATCCCATATGGCCGCTGGTTCTAATCCCGGCAGCTCCAGTTCCTCTCTGTCTCTCCTCCTCTCAGTGTATCTGACTTTGTAATGAAAATAAAATAAATCTTTAAAAAAAAAAAAAAAAAAAAAGGAGTGGGAAAGAGATGCCAATAAGCAGAAGGAATTGTTCACAGATTTTCCTAATTCTCCAAAATAGGGAACCACCTTCCTCTTGTCCTTTTACGGTCCTTTCCGCTGGTTGTCATGGTGACTGTCAATTGTCACAGCACCCTTGCGAGTGAGTTTTGCAGCCCAGAAAAGAGATTCCAATGAGGCCTGGGGTCTGCCTGCAGCCCCCTTGACAGCCATTCTGGGTCTCACTGATTCAAACCTCTTGACCTGGAGGAATACTCCTGTTCTTAAGGGGAAACCAGGGTAGGGAGCGTGAAGTAGAACAGTGTAGGCAGCTTCCTAGGTATGAATCGACGTATCCCCCGCTTGCTGCTGAGTGGCTGTCATTAGCAGCCCAGGAAGTTCTGATGACTGCACCTGCTCTGGCATAGCTATGGGATGGCTTGGAGCACAGAGTTTAAGAGCCCCCCCCCCCCCCCCCCCACGGAGGACGCACGTCCAAAGCAGGAGAGTGCCATGCCTTTGCCAGAATCAACTCCAATATTCCTCCACCGTCCTCTCCCCTGCCAAGTCCCAGGAGCTGGCCGTGCTGATACCCAGCTTACCGCGAAGCTGAGTGAGGCTCAGGCAGGGTCTGTACCAGCCCTCGGAAGAACACGTGTGGATCTAACAGGCCCAGAAGGTTCGGGGAGGACTTCCTGAGCAGGGAGCATCCACACAGGCCAATCAGCTGTAGGGACACCGAGGATGGTGATGGAGACAATCTCTGACCAGTATCCTCAGACGTGGGCAGAGGCAGGACGGCAGACCCGGGGAGATGGTGAGAGATGCGCCCCTCTGCCTCAGACGTCACGCCGTGACTCGTGGTGGGAGGGGGTATCGCCAGCATTGGAGGAGAAGATGGAGCAAGCCTAGGGGCCAGGCTGAAAGTTCATGCCAGGATGGAATCGATGAGATCCAAACAGGCCAGGGGGGTAGAGGATGCAAACAGAGACAGGTGGAAAGATGATTGTGAAGGGAGAAGAATCGGGCCTGGCGTGGTGGCTTAGTGGCTAAAGTCTTCGCCTTGATCACAGGAAGGATCCCATTTGAGCACCGGTTCTAATCCCAGCAGTTCCACTTCCCATCCAGCTCCCTGCTTATGGCCTGGGAAAGCAGTTAAGGATAGTCCAAAGCCTTGGGATCCTGCATCCGCGTGGGAGACCTGGAGGAAGTTTCTGGCTCCTGGCTTCGGATCGGCGCAGCACCAGCAGTTGCGTTGACTTGGGGAATGAATCATCGGATGGAAGATCTTTCCTCTCTGTCTCTCCTCCTCTTTGTATATCTGCCTTTCCAATAAAAATAAAATAAATCTTTTTAAAAAAAAAAAAAAGGAGAAAAAAATTGGCCTGAAAAATCTACCCTGTGTCTGAAAGATGCCGCCTGCACTCAGTTCCTGTACCACGGCCACGGCTATGAGTGACTTGAGTGCTTACGGGGTTTTTGCTGTTCTTAGAGAAACTAGAAATTGGCATTTTTAGGGGAAGTTGCCTGCCTTCCAGGCAGGCCATCCATTTTTAAACTTGGCCTAGATAATTCAATGTTAATTTTTCAAGATGTATTTATTATTTTTTTATTTGAAATGCAGAGTTACAGGAAGAGAGGGAGAAACAAAAAGAGACTTCTTCCATCTGCTGGTTCACTCCTCAAATGGCTGCAACGGCCAGAGCTGAGGTGATCTGAAGCCGGGAGCCAACAGCTTCTTCTGGGTCTCCCAGGTTGCAGGGTCCTAAGGCTTTGAGCCATCCTCCACTGTTTTCTCAGGCCACAGGAAGGGAGCTGGATGGGAAGTGAAGCAGCCAGGACATGAACCAGTGCCTATATGAGATGCCAGTGCCACAGGAGAGAGGATTAGCTTGTTGTGCCACCATATCAGGCTCCCATATGGCTGTTTACATCTGCAGATGACATAAGAATTTCCCAGCTTACAGTTCAGTGCTAATTGCTCTGAGCATCTTCTCTGGACTAGGAGCCAAGAACATAGGGAGGGACCAGTGGTGGCCCTGCCTCCAGGGAGCTCCCAATGCTGCCATTGGAGACCCATAGTGTCACTGTTATTAGTGTTATCTACAAGACCACCTTCATCCCAGGTGTTGCTCTGGTGGGGTGGGATCAGGGCAGATACCCTCATCTCCCCTGTTCCTGAGACCCAATGTCATTATCTGTATAATCGGCAGGATTGCAGTGAGGGCTAACCAAGACAGTGAATCATGCTAGTTAACTGCACGTCCTGTATTCTCAGTAAAAATAGCATGGGAAGTGCTGGTTGCCTGTATCCAGCTCCCGCCTTTGAACCCAAGGTTCACACAGGACCCCAGGGGAGAACCAGCCGCAGTATAGAGGAGAAGGAGTTCCTCCTCACTGTGGCCTTGAACAAGTCCCTTTGCCTCGCTGCCAGATAGATGGCATGAGCATGAGATAGCAGAGAAGGCAGCCTTCAAGAAACACGCTATAAACATTTCTTCACATCCACTGTACACTCCGGAGACAATACCTTCTTGGCTCCCAATAACTACCCTCCCTCATCAGGGTTTCGTCTACGCTTTCCAGGTGTGCACCCCCCAGCCAGAAAGGCCCCCAGGTCAGGATTTAGGAGGGCAGTGAAGTACAGTAGAGCAGGTGTGGGGGAAGCTGTCAACTCCTGGTGGAAGATCATGAAGCAAAAACTAGCCTGTGCGCCTGCCCCTTGCAGGCCACTGCTGATTAGCTACCCAAGGTGGGTGATCTGTGTAATAGAACCTGAGGCAGTCAGTTTCACCTGCACCGACAGCAGGTGAGGGCAGCACCTTACCTGGGGCCTGGCCTCTTGGACCTGGTTTGCACGGCGATGGCCTGGGCACCCAGCCCAGAGATGCTGATAAGACAGATCTGTGTGCCAGCTGCCCAAGAGGTGTTCTCCATTCTTGTGCAAAGCCAGGAGAAGTTCACGTGCCATCAAGGCTGTGAGTCCCCTTGAGAGAAAAAGGAGCAATAGCTTAACTTCTCACTTTCTAAATATTCCTGCTACCGCAGCTCACTGAGGCTGAGAGGCAATTTTCTTTTCACATGTTAACATCTCTGAGATGAACGTGTCTTGTCGTCATCGTGGTAAGAAAGGGCTGCGTTTTAATTCAGTTGGCAATGCACTTTCTGTCTCAGCAGTACGTGACATGTGATGTGCCCTCTTCCACTGGACGGGTTTCACAGTAACGGGGGCTGGTAGCCTTGGAATTGAGTATCAAAGTATAAAATGCTGTTTGATGCATGCTGAGCCAGCAAGGGGATTGAGAAGGGTGTGGACTGAGCCAGGTGGCCAGGGACCCTGAGCCCAACAGGGTAGGCATACCGGCCAGGTGGGATAAGTTTGGCAGGGGTCAGGTGAAGAGACGTTGAAAGCAGGTAGCTATGCAGGGGTCAGAGCATAGGAAGAGGCTCTTAGGACTTGGCTGAGAATGCTCATGGGATTGTCTCAGACTGGGCAGCTGCCGTGTACCCCTGGGGGGGTCTTACTGACTGCAACTTGTCCAGTGGTTTGAAGGGGAGGGTTTCCATGAGTTGTGTGTGTATGTGAATAAGCAAATGTAAGTGTGTGTGTGTGTGTGAGACAGCTGTGTGCATGTCTAGTATGAGTGTGAGTGTGATAGTGGGTATGCATGAATGTGTGTGGATAAGTAAGTGTGCATGCACAGGTGAGAGTGTGAGTGCTCACACGTGTGTGAGAGTACAGATGAGCATGCATATACCTGTGTGTGCATGTGCAAGTGTGAGCATAGGTGTCCCCCTTCCACAACAGGGATGAGCTGCCATCAGGAGAGGATGGCTTCCCCTGGTGTCAGACCAGGACTTGAACCCCTGCCCTTGCGACACACTCATGTGTAGCCCAAGTTAGGCTGCTTCGTTCTGAGCCTGTTTCCACATGAGCAATCTCTTTGGTGCAAGGTGACTCTGTGTGGTTCTTCAGGCAAGGGTTGGAGGCTTCCTGGCACAAGACTGGTATCCTAAGAAGCCATTTCAAGGAGGAAGGGTCTGGGTCCCACTTCATTCTCACTGGGACCACGGATCCAATACCTGAGGTCTTTTCCCTCCTTCTAAACTTCGCTCACTGTGTTAACCAGTACATCCTACAGGCCTTTCCTCAGTGTTCTCTACCTCCTGCAGACAGATCCTTGTATGGTAGAGCAGGTATAGATGCACTTCTGCACCCATGCAGTGGGCACAATGCACCTGCCACTGTGTGTCAGGATCCTGGCAGGTAATAAAGATGCCAGCATTTCAGGCAGGACTCCACTGATCCCAGAACAGCCCTGGGCTTCTGAGGCCATGGCGTGGAATGGGATTCAGGCTGGTCTTGCCACAGAGAGCTCCTTCTTTCCTCCACGCTTCCCTGCTCCCCTCCTGTGCCCTGTTCCTATCTGGATTTGGACATGTTTCAAAAGAAGGGGAGCAGAGATTGCCCAGAAAGAGGAACTGAGGTAGTCCCAGCCTGAGATCTGTGGACCACACACCTTCTGGGCTCCTGGCACCCGAGGTGCCACAGTACAGAAAGGAGCATGGTCATCATTCCCACCCCCAATCTTTGCAGCCAGCTCTGCTCCCTGAGCAATGGGGGATAAATCTGCAGCCTTCAAAGGTTGGAATGCTCTTGGTTCTCACTGGTGCCTGGTTTCCATGGCAACCAGAAGCTCTCCTCAGCCACCTTTGGGAATGTCATTAGGCTGCGAGGGGGAGGCTGCAAACAAAGCCACTGTGTCAGGCTGTGGCAGATGCAAGAGGGCATGGCTACAGGGCAGAAGCCCTTTTTTTGTGGTCAAGTTTTTTTTTTCTTTCCTTTTCAATAAAATGCATAAACCACTTCCTTATATCAAACCAATGCAGGCTTTTCTAAGAGGGAAGAAAAGAAACTGACACAATGTACCTCTGAACCTCATCAAGGCATAGGAAAATCCCTGTTTGTACTTTGCCCCAAACAGCGGGAAGCTAAGCTGTGAGAACCTGGCGTCACATCAAACCCTCCTGCCACCTTCATGAACCTCCAATGGTTTGTGGACTACGTGTGTAAGGCAAAAACTATGCATGGCTGTCAAACAGCTTTGCACCAGAATCGACTCATCTTTTAGTCCCATTTTCTACAAACTTTTACAAATACCTTCCTATTTAATGGATAAAGACACCAAGTCTAGGAAGTGAAGCCACCCAAGGCCACAGACCCAATGGGGGTTGGGTGCAGAGATTGGCAGCTTCTTTCTTTTCTTTTTATCTTCTGTAAAGATTTATGTATTTACTTGAAAGGCAGAGTAACAGAGAAAGAATGAGAGACAGAGGGACAGATCTTCCATTCGCTAGTTCCCTTCCAAATACCTACAACAGTTGCAGCTGGGTCTGCCCAAAGCCAGGAGCCAGGAGCTTCTTCGGGGTCTCTCACATGGATACAGGGACCCCAGCACTCGGGTCATCTTTCACTGCTTCCAGAAGGCCATTAGCAAAGAGTTGAATTAAAAATGGCACAGCTGGGACAGGAGCCAGTGTCCAGATGGCGTGACGGTGCTGCAGGCAGCAGCTTATCCACTGCACCACAGCACCACTGTCTCTGCTCCCTTTTGTTTCTTTGTGATCCTGAGTTCCAGCCACACAGCCCTTCCCTGCATCTGGTGCTCTCACCAACATGGAGCTGACAGGTGGGCAGATGCCCGGATGCAGGAACCAGGTAGGGAGAAAGGAAAGGATGCTGCCTTCCTCCCTCGGCAGTCCCAGCTGGGATACTGAAATAAACAAGGACGAAACCCTGAGTCGCTGGTGTCTCTGGAATCTACCCTCACTCAGCCAGGATGACTGGCGCCTCCTGGGCTGTGATGTCCCTAAGTTCCATCTCTGCATTTGACTCTGCTCTTTCTTCAGGCCTCTTTGCTAAGACAGCAAAGAGTGAAGTCTGAGTTGTTCTCCAGATCCTTCCTCAGAGGCCTTCCTGGTGGGCTCACGGTTTGGCTAACCAAACACTCTGTGCCTCTCTTACCTGCTTGCCTTTATGTGAGTTGATTGCTGTAGCTGGAATAGTTCCTCCCCTTGCAAGCCTTGGAAATTCCTGGCTGAACATTCAACATCTGCCTGTACCCTTCTGCCTAATGAGTTCTGCCTCTAACTCCCTGCAAACTGAAGTGTATCCTCTCAGCTTGTAGCCTGCACATTGTGTGTTAAAAGTACCTAGTTATGTATCTGTCTCTCCTACTAGATCATGAATGCTTTGAGGACAAAGAGCACCTCTGGCTGTTACTAGGATGCAAGTATGTAGGAGGTGCTAAGGAATTCTCGGTGGTTGACTGGCCCATGTGCATATTCTCTCTCTCTCTCTCTCTCTCTCTCTCTCTCACACACACACACACACATGCGCGCACATACACACACAGAGACACAGAGAGAAACACAAACAGAATATGCAACTGTGATTCAAAGTTGTTGAAAGTGGACAGATCCCACAGGGAATGGTGCTGGAATGTACTACTTTCCAATTTGAAAACCTCTTTGGAGTTGTCATGATATAATTTGTGATATAAGTTTAATTTGGAGTTGGGCCAACAACCTAGCTTAAACCCTGGCTTATTCAGGTATGCCCCAGCACTAAAAGCCACTTGTCTCATCTTGTCTAACATCGTTAACATTGCCAACTAGTCCACTCACTTAGAGAACAAAATTCATGGTTCTAAATGGATTTATAAGGAAACCGCAAAGCTTCAAAGAAAAAGATTGAGTATGCATCTTAAAAAAAAGGCAGAAAAGAACAAAATAAGCCTTTTGCTACAGAAAGCAATTTAAAAAGATGAAAGCAGAAATTAATGAAATAGGATGTAAGTAAAACAAAACTCAGTAGGTTTGATCAATATAACCATAGAAAGTCCTTTGAAAGCACCAATATAACAGACACATTTCTGGTAATTCTTATCAAGAAGATCAACAATATTAAAAAACAACTTTAGAAATGAGAGAAGGCAAAGAACTCCAGTTATGACGGATATTAAGATGCGTGCAGGAATATTCAGAACAACTTGACGTTGATAAATGTGAAAAGTGAATGAACAACATCTTAGGAAAATGATTCAAGTTGGCTCAAGAAGGCAAGAAAGCCTAAATAGATCAATGGAGGGAAGGCATTTCAAAGGTCACCAAAGGTCTGTCCCTTAAAAGAAAAACAAACTCAATTGTTCATGATGAGTTCTACCAATTAAAAAAAAAAGATGTTCTAGAAATGGAATGTATGATAAGGCAGAATCATTTTTCCTGCATCTCTGAACAAATTCTGACATCACAACTGAAAAGTACTGAGCCATACCCAGCAGACACATAAACAAACCAAAAAAGAATCAAACCTAGGCCTGTGTTACAACAATGGCACCAAGCAGATACTACCACCCAGTATAGGTAGGAATCCATTAATATGAGTAATCAGATTATCACGTTAGAGAATAATAGGTGCTTGCTTCAATAGATGCTTCAAAAATGCTGCATAGGCTTCAATTCACATTTCTGCTCATCTGTCACTGGGTATACTTCAAGTACCCCGGTGCAATCTAGATGCAGTCCCTCTCGGCATGTGTCTAGGTGACAATGCTCTCGGTATCATGCTTGGTGTCCAGCGCTCTACTCACTGTCCCTGCCATGCAGCAAGGCAAGAGGAAAGAACTATCTGTATGTACAATATCTAGGGGTCAAAGAAGAAGTACAGAAAATCCACATGAAAAAAAAAATATTAGCCTAATGCAGTGAACAAAAAATGGCATATTTTTAAAAATCCTAAAAAGTAAAGATTTGGGAACATAATCCCAGATAAAAAGACAAATTATGAAATGTCAACATTCTTTTTACAGACTCCTGTCCAATGCAACCACAAGCATGACTTAAGTAGTATTCTCAATTAAAAGAAGTCAATTCTACACTTGATATAGAAATGCATAAAATGGGGTCAGCGCTGTGGCCGACTGGGTAAACTTGTGCCTGCAGTGCGGGCATCCACTAAGAGTGCCGGTTTGGATCCCAGCTGCTCGGCTTTTGGTCCAGCTCCTTGATAGTGCGCCTGGGAAAGCTGTGTCAGGTAGCCCAAGTGCTTGGACCTCTGTTCCCATGTGAGAAGCTGCAAGAGGCACCTGGCTCCTGGCTTTGGATTGGCACGGCCCTAGTTCTTGCGGCCATGTGGGGACTGAACCAGTGGATGGAAGATTTCTCGCTCTGTCTCTCCCTCTGACTTTCCCTACTTCTGCTTTTCAAATCAAATCAATCAATCAATATCTTTTTCTAAAACACTTAAGATGACTTGGAATATCTTCAGAAAGAAGAACTGTATAGGATTTGGCATACAAACTTATAAAAAAAATCAGCAATCTCTTCATATACTGTGGGAAGGGCCAACCAGAGCTCTAGGGGGCTGAGCAAGCTCTCTGGGCTGTACCACTGCACCCTCTGGGCCTGCCACCTGTTCCCAGGCACAGTCCATCCTCTCTTAGAGCCAGCTGCCTCCTTCTAGATCCTGGAGCCAGCCCCATGTGGTTCCTGGGATGCCTCTGCTTTGACACTACATTTCTGACTCCATGGCTTAGCTTTGCATCCACACTCCCACTCAAAGATCCCATCCATGCAGCCCAGGGGTGGATGTAGACCCTTCTGTCATGTACATACACAGGTGGGTGCCAGGGCTTTGGCCGCCATGGCTCTGAGCAGTAAGCACCCCTTCTCCGGAAATAAGCGAGCCCCGCCTGTCTCTCCACCACTGTCTTTCTTCATCCTTTTGTGCTGTAAGAATTTCTACTATTGCCCAGTAGACCAAGGCAGAACAAGGACTGGGTTTTGTTTTTCCACTTGTTCTAACCATGCATTTATAGGCAGTCTTGGAGACGTTCGGGGATGCTAAGACGTGTGCTGTCTTAGGAAACCTTATGTTTGCTCAAGGACACGGAAGTAAGTGTATGTGTGCCAGCAGTAAATATTCACTCAAGGAGCTGCCACTCACAAACCCTGGAAACAGAGTTTGGCCCTACCTACCACCAAGGTTTCCTTGGGTTCCCAAGTGGCTGTTTATCATCCACCTTCTGGTGCTGTGGGTGACTTTTCCAAAAGATAAATTAAGTAATGTCAGAGAAGCCCTACATGGAATAGACACACAATCAATGCTTGTCTGATTCTTAGGACCGTCGGGGGCAAATTCAGATACCACAGTCCGTGTCCAGGGGAGCATAACAGATAGGCTTGAACGTGAGATGGCAAGGAGCCGCCACTTCTGTTAGTCCTTAGGCCATGGTCCACAACAGCCTCCATGGTTGCCCCTAGATTCCTCCAGCGTCAGAAGGCAGGGCTTGTAGTTCAGCAAATAGATGTCTAAAGGGAGCTAACAACACATGTATTATCACCTGCCAAAGAGCCTTGGCTCCTGGCCACCTTTCTCCATATCTACCTCCTCCACGGCTTCATGAGGACAACAGGGAAGATCTCCCTGCCAGGAGATGGGATGGATGAAATGGTAGAGGGTGCCTGGGCCAGGAGATGCAGGGTTCTGCCCCCCAGGAAACCCCATGAAAAAAACAGTGCTATCCCTCTGTGGAAATGGGCTTTTCCTGGACACTGGTGGGGAACAGGAAAGTCAGGGGATGGGGAGGAAGCAGGAGAGAACTGTGCCACCCCATACATAGAGTACAGGGATGGGCGTTCGCATAAGGAAGAGCAAAATGACAAGCAAGGTCCAGGAAAGCTCTGCAGGAGTCCCTCAGTCCCAGCAAAGCTAGAAGGGATGACAGTCACCCAGGGACATATGATTGAAGCAGGAACCCCAGCCCACAGAAACCCTGCTATACTCACTAGATCCTGCTAAGAAGACAGGCAGCTCAAACAAAGGGAGTGACAAGCTGTCCTGGCAAGGAGAGCATCACCCAGACCCTGAACTACTGCTCAATGACAGAGCTCAGTCTGTGGGCTTCTGCTTTTCGGGAGAACTGGTCAACTGCCGCCTTGGCTCTGCATGGCCCTGAACATCATTCCCTGTGGGCTGTGTTCCACAACCGTTTCCATAATCATTGAGACAGTCGTCAGGCTGTCCCTGGGACAAGAGAGGCTGTAGGAGCTACTGGCTCTTCATGTCCCTGGGGGGAGGCTTAGAAAGAGAAAAGCTCCGAAGGTTAGAAGAGCCAAAGAAGAGGGGAGTTGAGGCAGTTGTGCTGCCCCCACCAAGAAGCTGCTGCTGGTTGACATTCTCAGACGGGTTTATCTTCACAGTGTAAGCAATGTAGCAGTAATCCCGTAAACCATGGCAAGCTGTAGTAATCATGATAGGAGAATGTTCTCAATCACTTAAGTCCACAAAGCCGTGCTCATCTCACTGTTGTGCACCCTCCTGGCAACTGTGCTGGGCAGGTCCAGGCTGACTGTACAGGTGAGCACACCGAGGCTTCAAGAGGTCGGCTCACCCGCTCCACTCACCGGGAGCAACCGCAGACAGCAGCAGGCTGACCGGCTAAGACCCAGATTCCCCTCATCTCCAAGAACAGAAAGGGCAAGAGGAGGGCTGTGTCCTGTACGCAGACCAGTGAGTGGCTGAAGAAGAGGCTGTAGGTGCTAGGAAGGCCAGCTCCCAAGCCCTCGGCCCTGTGCAGCTGGAAACGCAGTACAATTAATCCAACATCTGCCCTGAGCACCAGCTGTGCGCAATGAAATGCAATCCACTCAGAAACAAAGCCCTGCCTAAGCGTTTGTGTGCTAAATTACGGAGCTGTTAGAAGGAAGCAGTCTTCCAGAGGCAAAGCCATGATCTGTATGCTTCACACACCCCAATTCCCAGAGGCACAGTTGTACATTCTCATGTTCCCCCAGCTCAGCAAAAGGAGTCGTTTCTGACAATCACAAAGAACTCTTCCTCAATCTAGAAAATGTACGTTTTCTTTCTATCTCTCACAAAACAAGAGTATGAAACTATCAGAAGCTAATCGTGTTTCAGGTGAGTTGGCTGCTGGGGCTGTGTTACTGGGATTGGACTGAAAACCTGATGGGAACAATATGATCATTATCATGGTCAATCACAGGCTGACCTCCTGGTGCTGAATGGAAGTTGTTTTTGTCTGTTTGCTTTGTTTTTGTTTTGTTTGGTTTTCTGGTGGGAAAATAAAGCCAACCCTTTTTGGCAACAGATAGGTCACAGGAAAAGAGGCAGCGAGCTTAGTGGACCGACTAGCTGTGGGACCTTGTGAGAAGTCCCTTTAACATTCCAGAATCTTACTTGCCCCAGCTGTGGAATACAGTTGACATGATTTCCCTTACATAAGCATGTAACCTTAGCAAAACAGTGCTTGTAAAGCAAGTCTTGGGTAACTGGCACAAAATAAGCGCTTGCTATTGTTTTAAATACTTATTTATTTGAAACACACAGAAAGAGAGAAAACATGCTGTCTGCTGGTTCACTTCCCAAGTTGCTGCATTGGCTGGAGGCTGATGTAGCCTGGGACTCCATCTGGATCTCCCCGATGGGTGGAAGGGGCCCAAACACTTGGCCAGCCTCAGCTCTTGGTCAGCCTCATTAGCAGGGAGCCTTACTGGAAGTGGAGCAGCTGGGATTCAAACCAATGCTCTAATACGGGATGCTGGCTTTACAAGTAGAGGCTGAACCCTGTGTGCCGCACACGGGCCCCTGGCAGCATGCTGACGTGTGTGGTGTCTGCAGAGCTCTTTCCTGCACTGGGACATGATGGAGTGCTCTTAGAGAACTGTCCCCCACCCCTCGCTTCTTCTGTCTTGGGAGAAGCTCAGATCCTGAAACTCACAGAGACATGAAAACACACAAAATGTTCTCCTTGCTATCCAGTACACACGTGGCGCTCCCTAAGGGTCAGTCCCCTGCTGTTTGTGCCCGTTGTTCCATTCAGTCACCTCTGTCCTCCTGCCATCCTGTGAATTCACCTATCTCAGGTCTCCAGCCAGGAAAGTAGGCTGTTTCCCTTTTTTTAAAGATTTTATTTATATTTTATCAGAAAGACAGATACACAGAGAGAAGGAGAGGCAGAAAGAAAGATCTTCTGCCTGCTGATTCACTCCCCAAGTGGCTTCAATGGCTGGAGCTGAGCCAATCTGAAGCCAGGAACCAGGAGTCTAGGCTGCACAGACTGAGGGATGTGGGACACGGTAGCTATTGAGCTTCTGTCTCTCTTCCTTACTTATTCTGTCTCATTTTCTTCCCTCTATAGCATTACCATCTCCACTCTCTATCCAATCACTGTGTCATGAAGTTAGTAACCAGGTGTGTCAGGGTTACATATGGTCAGTCCAAGGGAGAGAGCCTACCTAGCAAAACGAAGGAAGGAAAACCCCTAGTGGGAGGAAGCTGCCAATTGGCTAACCCGAAGCCACAGCCCATGACAAGAGGCTGCAGCAGCCACATGTTCGTTTGCTCTCGGAACAAGCAGCTACGGCCATCTGTTACAGGTCAGACATCATTTGAGGTCTGAGGCCAGCAAAGCTTTTCTGTAAATGACAAGGCCATGACAACTGAAAGCTTGGTGAACCATACGGCTTACATTACCATGACTCAACATGGCTCTTGTATCACAAGACCGGGAGATGTTCTAGGGGTTGGCCCACCCCTGCTCCAGGCCACGGGACCTGAAAACTAACAAGGCTTTCTCCCTCTTCCTCGTGGAGGCTGGGAGTGAGGATCGGGGTTGAGGCAGGGAACACCATGATTGGCAACCATCACCTGCTGGCAACTGTGGCAACAATCATCAGGCAGCCGTGCCGCGGAGCCACCCAGCTGACCTCAATTATTTCATTTGTTTTTCTTTTTTTTTTTTTTTTAAGATTTTTTATTTATTTTATTACAAAGTCAGATATACAGAGAGGAGGAAAGACAGAGAGGAAGATCTTCCGTCCGATGATTCACTCCCCAAGTGAGCCGCAACGGGCCGGTGCTGCGCCGATCCGGAGCCGGGAACCAGGAACCTCCTCCAGGTCTCCCACGCGGGTGCAAGGTCCCAAAGCTTTGGACCGTCTTCGACTGCTTTCCCAGGCCACAAGCAGGGAGCTGGATGGGAAGTGGAGCTGCCGGGATTAGAACCGGCACCCATATGGGATCCCAAGGCATTCAAGGCGAGGACTTCAGCCGCTAGGCCACGCCGCCGGGCCCTATTTCATTTGTTTTTCCAACTGCGCAAAGGTGCTGATGTCCTCCATCCATCCTCACAGGGGGGAACCTTGAGGCTCAGAGGGCTGGTGTGGCTTACCTGAGCTGTGTGGCCATGACAGGTAATATCAAACCTGGCTCGCACACTCTTTGGCTTCTGCCTCCCAGTAGAGGCTCAAGAAAGGCCTGGATTGGGTAGGACACAGAAAGAAGGAGGGGAAAGGCGTCTGCTTAGATTCCCCAGACAGCCAGGGGAGTGGGGTAGTGTCCACAAGCTGGGGAGGAAGAGCAGCCAAGGCTTCCCCCAGGGGGACAGGCAGGGGTGTTCCTTCTGTCTTCCCTCTCCTCTCTTAGCAGAGCTCGGGCCACCTCACCAGGAGCTGCTTCTGGACTAGGCACACCCAAGTCAAAAAGGGCTTGGTCCGTGTTGCCCTTGAGGGCGCCGAAAGGTCCCATGAGGCCTGCTGCGGTGCTAGCTCAGTATACGACAGAAGACACAGGTGCATGGCAAACCCAGCAGGAGTCCCCAGATTCTCCAGTCTTTGTCCAGAAGGGCTGGAGATGAGCGTAACCTCCCAGATCTCATGCTGCCTCGACTCCAGCAACCGAGTATCCACAGATGCTCATGGTGCCCAAATGCCCCAAGGAGGCAGCCCAGGACAGAGGCAGGGCTGCTCACTCCTGCTCATGGAGAGAGGAAGGACCTGCCCTGCAGCCTCAGCACCAGCTGCGGCAGGAAGAGGTTAAAGACAAATCTACAAATGAATGTTTATTTCCTCATAAATCTTCACTACTAACAGCAGAATCGCTCACACTTCCATACCTAAACCACTTTGCTTGTCTTCTGTGAAACCGTTCAAGACTACAACCAGATGTGTGAAAAGTAGAAAAAAATATCTAGGTTTCCTTACTGTCTTTCTTGTTTGTTTCTTTTCAAGTGAATAAATGCAATTGTAATTGTCTTCTTCTGTTTTGCCCACCATTAAAGATTGAGCTTACACAATTCAAGTCAGGCCAGCAAGGCACAGGTCACACGGAAGAATTCTCTTATTGCTACTTCTCACCCTGCAATGGTTCATTTGTGAGGTCCCTGGGAGTGAAATGTCATCACCTGGGATCGCATCTGATCGTGGAGCACTGATCGGCATGCAGATGCTTTGCACCGTGTTGGGACGGGGAAGATGAGAGGCAGAGGGCTCCGAGGAGCCACACCTGAAGCATTGACACTGGAGCCACTGCCTGTGCGTTTCCAAGTAAACGCATGTGTATGTCACAGAAACGTGCAAGGGATTTTAAAGTAACAGGAGGCCATATATCCTATTTGACACTATCTGGGTGCCAGAAATAAATATCCAAACCTCATCTCCAACGTCAGTATGTCACTGTTCCTCAGGGATGTTAGCTGGGAGGTTGCACATCCAAGAATGTGTGTGGTAGGATTTGCTCTAGATTCAGAAAGATGAATCTAAAACACTCATTATCTCAATTCTTCCCTCCAGGGGAGAAGGCAGGCTGTCGGGATGCCAGAAACCGCAGCCGTATCTGTTTGCAGTCTTGTCTCTTGTATATGTATCGAAGGGAAAGTCATCCTGAAAGAGAGCGGAGTGTCTTGCCTCGTTTCTGCCCTTCAGTGCCTGCTGTGTTTTGAATATGCTTTGTTCCCATCAAAACCCATGTTGAGGGCTCGGCGCAGTAGACTGGTGGCTAAGGTCCTCACCTTGCACATGCTGGGAGCCTGTTCTAGTCCCATATGGGAGCCTGTTCTAGTCCCGGTGGCCCTGCTTCCCATCTAGCTCCCTGCTTGTGGCCTGGCAAGGCAACTGAGGATGGCCCAAAGTCTTGGGACCCTGCACCCGTGTGGGAGACCCAGAAGAAGCTCCTGGCTCCTGGCTTTGGATCAGCTCAGCACTGGCCATTGCAGCTGCTTGGGGAGTGAACCAACAGAAAAAAAAATGTTCTTCTTCTCTGTCTCTCTTCTCTGCATATCTGACTTTCCAATTTAAAAAAAAATCTTTTAAAAAAACACGTTAGAGTTTGATTTCCATGTGATAGTATTGAGAGGTCATGGGACCATGAAAAGGGGACTACTGGGCCATAAGGAGAGATTACTTGCCTGTATGTGAGACAGGATGAATTCTCTCAGGAGGGAGTCTCACTCCTACAGAAGAGGAGCGTTGGCCTTCCTCGCAGTGCCCGGCAAGGCCCTCACATGTCAGTGCAGCCAGCACATTTGGACTCTCCCACCTGAAAACTATATTTTTCAGGCGTTGAGAGTGAGAGGATTGGTTATAAGGGGACATCAAGGAAGTTGTAAGGTGGCCAACAAACCTGTCCCAGATCTTGCTTGTGGTCATAACTACACAATTTTAGGCATTTGTCAAAATTTGAAGAAGTGTGTAGTAACAGGTGTATTTTATTGCATGTGTTTCTTATCTTAGTTATTTGAGAACAGAAACATCAGCATACAGATGGGATGTAGCCATGGGTGATTCCATTGATAGAAAATTCAAGGAAGAACAGAGCACTCAGGTCAACAGTAGCCAGAGACTATTGGACAGGTGAAACAGAGAGTAGCATGGGATAGGAGAACTCTCTCAGGAATAAAGCAAACAATGCTGTATATTGATTGTGACCTTGGTGTGCTGGGTGTATAAGAACTCTCAATGCTTTATATTTTTTAAAGGATTCAATTTATTAGACATAAATTACACCTCTATGAAACTGCTTTTTAAAAATATAGCTCAAATTCTCTCTCTTTATTCTGCCAAAATCTACCTAAGCATCACAAATCCTTCTTTCTCTGGAATCCATTGATATGTTATAAGGGCATCTTTCACAGTCTTGAATATGTGTTCTAAAATCTTCCCTATTCCCAAACTGATCAAATCTAATTTTTCTCCAACACCCAGGACAGGGCCTGGAATTCATTTGTTCAACAAAAATGCAGGCCTCAGAAAGGAAGACTGTGTCTGGACTGAAACTTGAAGTTGGGGAATGAATCATCAATGTCAAGGTGGTGAGGAGGCACCTGCTCCAAGACAGGCAGGAACAGAACAGGCAGAGAAAAAGATACCGAAGGAGGGGGTAAGGAGCATGGACCAGGAAGGAAGTTGAAAACGGGTGGACTTTGTCCCGAGAGCACCATGAAGGATGGGTAGGAGGGAACAGGAGCACAACAGGGTTCCGTTGATGGTGCTTCGTGGAGAATTATTTGTAGCAGACAAACTAGGGGAGATATCAGGACCCAACTCCTCTTCATCTCTCGAGCCCTGGAGTCAGACCACCTAAAGTTAAAAGCTCAGCACTTCTGTCTGGCATCTGGGTGGGCTTGGACAACTGCTCTTGTTTCTACACCCTGAGCTTTCCTTCTGTGAGAGAGATGTGCTTCAGAGGACACCTCTGGGAGTTGATGCAGAAAATGTAATGATGTCATCCCAGCATACCCGCTGGGACGGAACAGGCCTTCTCGGAAGGCATCACGGTCACTGCCTTTTCCTTCCCATCATGCACACACATCCAGCTTGGGCTCACATAACCCCTGGCCCTCCTGTGAGAACACCCAAACTCCAATCCCATATTGATAACCACTTCCCAGTCAACCACTATCAGCAGCTCTGGGATGAAGAGTAAGTGGAACAGAGGCCCCACGGGATTTGTGCTGTAACCCGTTGCCTAGCAACAGCATCAGCATTGGCATCGCTGCAGAGCCAGGCTGCATCAGGCACCAGTCAAAACAAAGGCAGCAGAAATGATTCACAGCCAGGCTTTGGGAACTGGGAGCAAGGTCTCCTTCTGGGCACAGGGATCAGTACACCCAGAATCTAGCTCTAAGAAGAACCCAGTCCCCTAAGTTCTAGACCTTTCTGATTCCTCCATGAAGCCCACATCCCTCAGCATTTTGGGGTCATCTTTCACAAGGAGATATCGAGCTAACTGTGAACCTGCATTTGACTTTCACGATTTTCTGAACAACATTTTCCAGCAGCCATGGAGAGAACTCGCATTCAAAGGTCAGGTTTACACACACTTCAAGGCCATGTTCATTTCATGAGGTACCAGCTCACTATGCTCCTCAGGCCCTTGAGTTCCTCTCATCTCTGACCCAGGTGTGAACTACAGGCAGTTTGTCAAGAAAGCACTGGGCTCATCATCTTCCCAGCTCTATCTTCTCTCAGACCATGACCTGCAGGGACTGTGACGCGATTAGCATTCACTGTTCTCAACCGCTAAGTTGTGGGACAATTCCTTACACATAGATCATTAAACAGTTTTTGCAAAGTCACTCAATCCGATGATGTCTCCAATTCCTCATCTTTAGGATTAATAAGACCGTGTGCATTAGAAGATAGAAAGTTAATGGTTAGAAAGCACAGTGCCTGGCATGCATTATATACTAAACCAGTATGATTATTTTTTGATATTAGTTATTCTAAAGCCTTTCTTTCCCATGTCTAAAGACTCCAAACTAGACCAAAATCCACAGGCCAGGCCCTGCCCTAGACATAGCTCCCCAGCATGCTGTGCCTCCCAGAGGAAGCCTGCCTACTGTGATCACTGAGCACCATTGAGGAAGAATGTCAGTCTAATACCTTGTGATGGTTTGAATAAGATTTAGCTTCTCTTCCTTTCTCTCCTCCTAGTCCCCTTCCTTCACCTTTGGGGAAGACATTGAGATCTCAAACTCACAAATAAATGCTATTAGGAAGATGGCTACTTATTGCAATTATGATGTTTACCAAGTGGCCTAGTGAGATGAACTTGGTCACTGGGAAGGGGATTCTCCTGAGAGGGTTGGCCACCAGAGCCAAGCTGCACCCTCTCCTCTCCCTGGTTCATCATGCAATCCTGCCGCTACCATCCAACGCTCTCACTGGGAGCCAAGCCAGTGGGACCAATCTTATATGTGAAGCTCCAAAGCTGGGAATTAAACAAAGCTTTTCTCTTCACCAAGTCAGGCCTTCCCTAATAGCAATAGCAATAATAATAAGAAGAAATAATTGGTAATCGCTATCATGCACTGAGATCTTACCCTAAATATTTTACAAATGTGAAACTTCACATTAAAAATACTGGGTTCATGGACAGATGAGCAAAGAAAGCTCAGAGGACAGAGAGCTGTGCCTAGGGTCCCTCAGTGAGCATACACAAGAACCAGGACACAAATCACTCTCTTGGACCTCAAGATCGCCTCCAGAGGAAACAGCACCCCGCTCCTGTTTCTTGCCTCAGAAAATTCCAGAACAGTTAAGTGTTGGCTGCAGCAGGACCTGAACACCTGTCCTCACATCAGAGGTGATGGTTGTTGGAGAGGCCACATTTTCTGAACACGGACCTGCCTTCACTTCTGGGACTGAGGGCCTCCTGGCCATTCTGAAAGCCAGTGGCTCTGTTTTTCTGGATATGTTGGCACACACAAAACACTGGAATCCTCCTCAACCCACGAGCTATCTGCTGCCTGATGTCCCTGGTAAGCCAACAAGAGCCCAAGGGGCTGTAAGAGAGCGCCTTGGAGGCAGCTCTGGGGAGCACCTATGTTGGCCTCATTGCAAGGCAGCAGGGGAGGATGCTGGTTCCTCAGCTCTTGCCTTCCAGTGCAGAGCACAGCCCTGATACCTTCCTGGAACATGGCTGACTAGCCACCTCTCACTTCTTTCTGTCACCCAAGCCACAACCTAGAAAGTGGCCATCTGAGTCTGGGAACCAGATAATGACCACAGCAGGTTTTCAACAACAACAAAATCTGCCATTTAGAGCCCTTGAGCCCAGGGCTTACCAGTGAAGGGAAGACACAAGGTATGTGGCTGAGTGTCAGAGGTCATGTTGGAGGGATGCCAATGCCACGTTCACACACTTCTTTCCTAACCCAGCCAGAAGGTTAGGTGGACCCTCAGTGAACATATGGCAGAAAGAGTGAGAAACAAAAAGATATCTTCCATTTGCTAGCTCACTCTCCAGGCCTGAGCCAGGTGGAAACCAGAAGCAGAAAATTCCACCAGGTCCCTCAAAGCTCTCCCAGGATATCTATTTGTAGGAAAGTAGAATAGACAGCAGAGCCAAGGCATAAGCCCAGAGACTCCAATATGGAAACCTAGTGTCCCAATCAGCACTTTCACTATGGTGGCAAATACCCACCCTCAAGCTTAATTTTCTGCTGGAGTCAAGGAGCCTCCACTCCCACTCATTAGAAGAGCCTTGTCCTCACAGTGAGGGACCCAGAATCTAGAAGGGAACAGTAGAGGCTGCTCATCCTTCCTCCCATCCCTCCGAGTCCTCCACTTTGGGTCTCTGCCCTCTTATTTGCTGACACAGCTGCCTCCTCCCCAAACAATGCTTTCTGGAATCCAGATTTTCAAACTAGAGCCTTGAACCAGATATAGGGTACAACTGTGTGACCCAGGACAAGACCCCTACCTCCCTGACTTCCAGTACCCCTTTTCTGCCTATACAGAGCTTCCATCCTCTCACCCAAGCTGCAGAGAAATTCAAGCACCATACTGCCTGTGGATGTACCTTGGCCACAGTCAGAGCGTGAGAGTTATTTTTGTCGTAATTGCCAAGATTATGGGGCTGTCACACAGTGCTAATTGTTCCGGAGCATTCCTCGTTATTGAACCCCCATTCACTCCCCTCTAGCACCCACTCACCATGTCTCTCCACCCATAGGGTAACCACGTTGGCTGCGGTGAGAAAGATAAGCGTTTGTCAGTTTTCAGACTTGAATGCAATCTCTGAGAATTGTCATCCTGAAAGAAATATGGATGACACACGCACGCTGATGAGCCTGCCAGTTGTCAGAAGGGAGAGAAGTGTGCTCGTCATCTCGGCCCCTCCTCCCTCCTGCTGACAGGCATCCATACAGAGACCTTCCCAGACGGTTCAACACACACTTCGCACTCCACACAGCCCTCTCTTCCGCTGACATCATTGCTTTCCACAGTGCCCATCCATCCTCCAATAGTGTCTCATTCACCCATAGCGGTCCCCCTTATCTGTGGGTTTTGCCACCTGCTGTGTTAATTATCTGTGTTAGTTAGTCAACCATAATCCAAAAATATGAAATATCATTTTGGAAATAAATGACACGCAAGTTAACTTTGAGTAGCCTTGACTGTTGCAGTCATTAGAGGAGGAAGCCAGTGTCTCCGCCTCTCAAATAATTTTTGTTATAAAACAAGTGTTTGAAGATGCCATTTTTTTTTCAGATCCCAAACAAACTCCTCCATTTGCTCAGGAGTGAGATTATCATTGGGAATTACAACTGGCCCTCCAGCCCTTTCCTGCTTTGGGCTCAGCTCCTCCAGGCCTGCTCTGGAGCTCAGAGCAGAGAAAAAGACGACCTGTTCCCAGCATCTCACTTCCAACCTGCAGAAGCTGCACCCCAGGGGGAAGAATTCCCACAGCCTAGACTGATTGTTAGAGGAAATCATGAGTCTGTGCCAACATGGGCTTCCCTTCCTTCATATGTTGCCACCCACTCGGAAGAGAACAGATTTTAAAGAAGATAATCAGGACGTCTTGGTGGTTCTTAAAGAAAAAACTTGGATCCAGGCTCCAGACTGAGCACCAAGTAGGAGAGCACCCCAAACAAGGCTGTGGGACCCCAGAACTCCTCACTCCCCAAAAAGAAACCAAGGGAGGGGAGACAAACCGCAGAAATAGACCGTGTTGTGTCTCGCAGACAAGCCTGGCTCTGTTTTATACAGATGTGCTCATGAACAGGGGCTACAGAAGCAACGGACTCACTTCTACTAGCTAGCCAGGGCCCCAGCCCAGGGTCAGCATAGCGCCAAGAAAGCAGTCCTGCTTGATGCTGTGTGTGTGTGTGTGTGTGTGTGTGTGTGTGCACACGCATGCGAGCCTGTCACACACCCATTTCCATATCCAAAGCAACAGCACATCTTACATGGGTTTTGCTATATCCAGAGGAGACTGTCCCTCTAACGCCACTACCTCACCTTTTGTGTTTCTCACCATCCTCATGCTCTGAACCCAGCCACCACCACCCCACCATCTCTTACTTGACTTTCATCAGCTTCCTGAGCTAGTTCTACCCTCACCCTACTGCAACTGTTCTGCCCGCAGCAACCAGGATGGTTTATTTAAAAACTCAGATGGATTAGGGCACATGTCCTCTGCTCATAACCCTCTGGCAACTTCTTTTTTCAAAGCAAAATGCAAACTCCTTCTGTGACATACAAGATCTTCACTTCCAATCCCTTGGATTTCAGCATCCAATGGTCTCCTTGCTAGCTTGGCACCATCCAGCCTGCCCTCCTTGTTGTACCTGTGACTCACCAAGCTCCCACTCCATCTCAGGGCCTTGACCATGCCCTGAATGGTCCCAGATAGACAATAGAGTCACACTTTTAATTCATTCAGATTACTACCTGGATATCAGATCTAAAATCATCCCTACCCAACCACTCTGCATCCATTTGTCTTCCGAACCCTTATCTTCATTAGGCATGAAGATGCTCCATTAGAATTCAGCTCTAAAAACATGATTTCATATATTTCTTTAAAATCTATATTTCCAGCACTTAAGACAGCATCTGATACTTTGTATGTGATCCATAGATGTTTATTGAATCAACAAGTGGCCTACAGGGTTTTTTTTTTAAAGAATTTTCTTTCTTTTCTTTTAATTTATTTTTATGTATTTGAAAGGGCTACAGACACAGATATTTCATGCTTTGGTTCCCTCCCCAAATAGTCACAATAATCAGGACTGGACAAAGCAGACCTAGGAGCTGGGGACTCCATTCAAGGTCTCTCATGTGGCAGGTGAGAATTCCCCAAACCCTTGAACCATCATCTGCTGTCTCCAAAGACGAACATGAACAGGCAGCTATAGTCGGAAGAGGAACAAGGAATTCTCATACAGAATGCAGGTACCCTGAGCAGTGTCTTAGCTGTGTGTGCCAAATGGTTATTGTGACAGACAATCCTGGACCAGTCAAGTGGACTCTATAGTCCTGAAGAGATATTGTCAAAGGCAGAGGAGCTGCCTCTCTGATGCCTGGAATATTTGAGTACCACCACAGGAAAAAAAAGAAGTTGTCCAGAGTATCACACTAATTAGAGAACCTCATGCTCATTGTCTCGTAGTCACCCCCACAACCTACTCTCCTCAGAGGTCTCAAAACACACCAGAGTCTGATGTTTGATGTTTGAGGCTAATGGGAATCAACCTTATTGAACAATGTGCTGCTGTTGCCTGTCCCCAGCATTTTTTTCTCAGAGGGTAGCTGGATGGTTAGCGAGCAAGTGGTTCATCCATTTCAAGGTCAGGAAGATACAGACTGGAAACCCAACAGTCTCATGCGGACAAGGTGCCATGCCCCTGAGCTCCAGTTTCTGCACCTGTGTAGGGAGATGTCACTCCTGGCAGGATTGCTGTGAGAATTAAATGAGATGATGTCTGTAGAGACCCTTATAGAGAATGCCAACTTACACAGAAATGGCTGAGAAGTAACTGAGGAGTGCACAGATGGTGAGATTAACGGAAACATGGATGGATGGATAAATGCCTGATAGACGGATAGAAGAATTACAAACAAGAAAATATTTTTATGAGACTCTAGGATTAGAAAATTTGAAACATTTGTAAGACAGACTGCATACTGTTTTCTCCAAGCAATCCCCTTACAATCATGGATCCAACCATGCTAGAGCTTTCTGCTCGCATTCGCTCAGCTAATAGAACTAGAGCAGTAGTTTGGAGGGTGTCTGCCACTGGTACTGGTGGTCTCCACCCCAAGCTGTCCTCTTCTTAATCCAAGCTGAATAGTCAACAGAGCAGAGGGAACCCCTTGGCACACAGAAGGGTCTCCATGGAGAAAAGATCACAATGATCTGAGCTGCCAGAACTCATCAGATTTTTCTAGACATGCTTAAAAGTATGGCTTCTGCAACCCAACTGTCTGAAATTCAACTCTGCTTCTTCTGGTGTCCTTTGGCAAGTTAGATGATCTCTCCACACCTTTGTGTATACAGCTGTAAGCTAAGGATAATAGTATTAGCTGTGTGGTTGTGTTGTTGCACAGATTAGAGAGCTAATACGTGGGAATCACAAGAACAACACCTGGCTCGCTACAGACATCCAAAAGGTGTTGGCAAAAAGCAAAAACAGAAGGATGTACTGTTATGTAGTTGGCTCTTCATGTCTGCTCTGTTTTAGGGCCTGAACCTCGAAGGTACCAAGAGGAGAAGGTTGCACTACTAGCTCTCCCTGTTGCTGTGGTCCAGGGTCACCTCTGATTCACAATAGCAGGCTTCCCTGGGCAGGAAACCACAGCCTTGATGGTGGCAGGAACAGAAGGTGAGGACTCGTGGCTTTTACAGCTTCCAGACAGAGCACTTGCCTTTCAGATCTTCTCAAAAGACCATCAGGTGTGATTTGTTGCCAAAATCCAGTTGCCGGCTCCCAGCTAATGCTAGGGATCAATAATTCTGAAAGGCTGTAAAACACATCAAGGCCAAGATTTCTCCCTGCAAAAGATGAACTTGCTGCTCTGCATTTTCAATGAACTGCCGTCTTGTGACCCCCATCCAAACAGCTGCAAGCTCTGGGGCTGAGCACATGGCCACCACAAGGAGAAGACATCCCCATGGCTCTAGCCTCCACAATGGGAGGTCGGGGGAGAGGTCGGGGGAGAGGTCGGGGGAGAGGCCGCTGCCACGCGTCCCAATGGCTACAGTCAGTTCTGAAGTCCACTTGGCGAGCGACCACTGCCCCCCGCCCCCGCAGAATCGGAATAGTATGATGAGGGCAGGAATTATAATTTGAAATCAAACACACTGAGCTGCCCTACCTGAAACACAGGATATCCCTCAGCCCATTTAGCACTGGATAGACCCTTGGCAAGTTCTTTCTGACACTTTATGTTTTTCAGGACAGACAGACTACCTGCCATAAATAACAACCCCAGCATCTCGAGGAGTCAGTGCATCTCACAGGAGTTCAATGCAGGTCATCCCAAAGATAGGTTTCTTGGTCAAGAACTTTGAAAGATTAAGATTTCCTCTCTGCAAACTCACAAATGTGCCTTTCATGATTTCATGGGTGCTAGAAGTACCAGCTTCCTGGACCAGAGATTAAAGATACATGTGTAATTTTCACATTGGTTTTCTTGGCTCACCAGTGTGCCAGGTAGATGATGCCTCATGGGTTTACATTACAGACCAGGAG
The DNA here is from genome assembly GCF_030435755.1 of Ochotona princeps. NCBI lineage: Eukaryota > Metazoa > Chordata > Mammalia > Lagomorpha > Ochotonidae > Ochotona > Ochotona princeps. The sequence continues at coordinate 4,574,465 of NC_080850.1, forward strand.
TCCCAAGCTTAGGGAACCTGGGTCTTTTACAAAGCAAAGCATGAGCCTTGTCTCAGAGGGAGATATCTATATTTGGCAGTAAGCAAATCCTCTGTCTGCTCCATGAAGAAGTAGATACCCTCTTTGCCTTCCAAGGCTGTTGGCTACACAAATACCTCTGAGCAACCAGTCTGGATAGCCTAAGGTGGTGTATCTGCTTGCAAGGCCTGGAGAAGTGGGGAAACGCATGAAGGATCATGTCCTAACTGTAACTTCCAGCTAAGCAAGGATTCAGAGATCCAGGCTTATTCCATTTTATATCAGTGCTCTCCTCCACATTCTAGAATCTTCTCTGTACAACAGGAGAAACAGAGAGTAGGGCATCCTGAGTGTTTAATGGTCCATGACTAAAAGGGGTGTCTTCATATACCATCAGCCCAGAACCTAGTCTGGTTGCGTGTTCAAAAGAGGGAAATAAATGTTCATCAGACCCCATCTCTCTGTTTCCATTTCAAGACAAATTCCACAGAGCTACTCCAACGATTCCTGGGAACCTCCTGGGAGATTGGAGGTAGAGGGCTCAGGTGGGAGTCAAGAAACAGAACGGAAGGGAAGATCATAGTTCTGAGTGCAAGAGGAAATACTTATTTAACAAGAGCACCAGATTTGAAAAACGATATTTGAAAATCTCTTGGACTACATTTTCCCAAGATGGTTCCATTATCTTACATTGAAGGGTTTTTTGGAATGTGGGACTGGGTGGTTCCAGGTCCTATTGTTGCAGTAAAATATCCAAAGTGGGCTCCCCTGTAGAGTTCACAGTTTGGGAGACATGACAGTATGGTTTCTGTTTCTCCTGGCTGTATCACAGCATGGCAGATGACACCAGATGGAAGTCATGTACAACAATGGGAGACAGGAAGCCAGAGGCAAGAGAGAAACCAGGCTGCTTGTTTTATAACTATCCATTCTCAGAGGATCCAGTATCCCATGAGAACTACTTCACTTCCACCCAAGGGCAGTATTTTCAGTGATTTCTTTCATCGCCTGCATGAAACTGCATCTCTCAAAGGTTCCTCCAGCTTTCAGCAATGCCACAATGAGGCTCAAACTCTGAAACACATGAACACTCAGGGAACAGAAACCATCTCCAAGCCATCACAGAAATTCTCAGTGTTAGGCCAGCTGGGATAGTCCCAGGCAAACTACAACAGCTTGCTACCTACCTCTCAGCTCTTAACCTGGGAAGTTATCCTACACTTCTGAGCCAGACTTGCTTTGTTAAGCCCCAGACTCCACAATCTTATAAATACATGATCAGGGGTCCATCGAGATCAAGAGTGAGAACGTTTATCAGTGTAAGGTGGAGTGGAGAGTATTGAAGTCAGGTACTAGGAAAGCTCAGAGACCCGTTGTTGAACCAGCTTTTTTATATAAAGGAGGAAGCAGATATCCTTATAGAGTTACATGGTGGTGATTTACTCAATGCACCCTAACAAGAATTGAAAACCCCCAGTCTTCTTCATATTGAGCTCAATACCCTTTTCTGCCTCTCACTGATTTTTTTTTCCTCTCCTATACTACCACCTAGCAAGATCCCGTGGATTTCAGGACATCTTTCAAAGATGAGTGTTGCTCACCCTTGAGTCTCTGAATGTGGTCAAATCAATAATCCCCAGTTGTAGGTACCCGTGCCTGCCAACTGCTACATCAAGTGAGAGTTTGGGAAATGAAATTTGTGTCACTGCCATAAGTATTTATTTCCTTCAATAAATCCTAACATTGTATTATGAAAGCTCTAAAGTATTGATATTTGTCTTATTTGGAGTCAACAGGGAATAAAATGCTTTGCACAAATCCCAGTTTATAGCATTGGAGATGTAAAAATGAACTTGGGTGTATTTGCTCAAACTTCAAATGAAAACTACTTATTTAATATAATTTTTTTATTTTTATTTTTGATGCTGTTTACATAGTTGATCAGGGCTGGAAGGACAGGGTTAAGGAAACGTGGATGTGATCATTGTTTCCAAATTGTCTGTTTCTGGAAAAGATAAGGGGAGATGCCACACCCAGCCTCCCAACTGCCCCAGTACCTGAAGATGAGGAACAGCCAACTAACATCAACCAAGGGTCCCGATGAGACACACCCCCCAAGGGTTCTGCCCAGGTGGATGTGATAATTCTGGAATGCTGTCGACCTCCCTGATCCAAGGATGAGGAAATCCTTCCAATGTCCACTGGCTGATATAGTCAACCTTAGAGTCTCCATTCACCCAGAGTTTTGCTGTCATTGGTTGGCTAGGGTAGTTGTCCAATTTGTTCTGTTCTCCTTCCTTTGCTATGCTACCAGCCCCAATGAGCTGCCATATCTGCCATGTGTATTAGGGCTTGCTGTCCACTGCTCCATCTTTTCCACTGAGAAGGACCAGTTCTCGCAGAGCGGCCCAAGCATCTGGGCCAGGTGACCCAGGCCTGCCAGAGTCCCCAGGCTCCTCTATCAGGCCTCCTCCCAGTAGCAGACTTTGTACACACTGGTGGGTCCTAGGCCCAGGCTGACTTTTTCTACCTCCTGTCCTGGCAGGAACAATGTCCTTGCCCAACTGCTTCACACCCATTTTGGTTCTTACTGTTGGGTATTGCAGCCCAGCCACACCTGGTCCACACCCAGACATAGCTCTCACGTGGTTCAGCGGGAGCTGAGTCGTAGCCCAGCCTGTTCTACTCCCATGCTGGGTCTCCCGAGGACCAGTGGGTACTGGATTCTAGCCCAGTCTGGGGCTTCCTAGATCCAGTTCTCATCCATGCAAAAGGAGACTGCAGCCATGTCCAGCCCAGCCTGCTGCCCCCATTCCAGCTCTCATGCTAACCAGTGGGAACCATGACCCAACTGGGGCATCCCCTTAGCACCCCAACTAGGTCTATTCCCAGCCACAAATCTTGCACATGCCAATGGAGACTGTGATTCTACAAGGGTAATCCAACTTATCCCCCCACAGATTATGCCCCAGACCTGATTCGCTCATGTGCTGGTTAGTGTCATGGCCCAACCTATCATTAGCCTGTTCCAACTCATTGGTAGGTACTGTGATCTTGCCCTATAAGGCAGGCCCCCAGCTCTAGCTTTAGTGTATGCCAGTGAGTGGTACTCAGTCATGGTCATGCTCACTACCCCAGCTCAGATCCCCCATGCTTGCCTGTAATTTGTTCTGACCCTGAAAGATCCTCCCATTCCCTGCTCGAAACTGTTCGGTCTCAACCCCCTTGCTTACCTACAAATATAACGACCTTATCTATTGAAGTGTCTCAGTAGTCATGCTGTTCCCTACCTGTGCCATCCCCCAGATCCCCATAAGCCACATCCCAAGTTCCTAGAGTGCCCTGCCAATTGGCCTGCCACTGATGCCAGACAGGCAGGTCCAAATAAAAACTTTTTCTGTCTGGGTCTGACCAAGTTCTGACCTTCACTGAGTTATAAGTATCTTTTGCTTTCTCCTTGAGTTCAAAAATGCCAATTGTTAAATCACCCTGACCATTTGCAAAGGTTAATTCAGCACGACAGTGTGTGTAATGTTAGGGAGCAAGTTTGCTCACCTGCATTGTCCATATGTTTGGCTGCAATAAAATACTTTGTCACTGGCACCATAATGGTCCCAACCTGAATTGACAACTAAAGCACAAATCACTATTTTCACCCCAAACCTGGTGCTGCCCATCTTCCCTGCCTTTGGAAACAGACTCCAGTCCACTAAGGTGCTGAGAATGTAGGATGTCTCCTTGATGCTTTCCTGTTTCCCACCACCCAGACTCTTTAATTCATCACCTGTGCCACCATTCTGATATTATTCAATTTATCACACTGCCATCATTTCTACATCCTCCCATTTACCTCTCAAATCGGTAAGCATCACTCCTTCCTCACTGCCACTGACTTTGCTCAATTGTTTTCTTTTTAAAGATTTATTTATTTGAAAGAATTACAAAGAAAATGGGAAGGAGAGAGATCTTTCATCCTCTGGTACATCCCCCAGATGACCACAAGGGCAAGGATTGATGAAGCCACACCAATACCAGGAGTCAGGAGCTTATTTTGAGGCTCTCACTTGGGTACAGGGACCCAAACACTTGGGCCATCTTTCACTGCTTTCCCAGGAGCATTAGCAGGGAGCTTGGTTGGAAGTCCATAGCTAAGAGTTGAAGTGGGGCACAAGTAGGATATTGTCATCATACAAAAAGGCCTTACCCACTATGCATAGCACCAGCTCTGACTTAGCTTAATTTTTACCTTTTGGCAACCTAAAGTCCCTAACTGCATTTTCAGTCCCGACCATTTCCAGTTTCTGATGCACAACCCATCTGGGCTGGAGAAAACCCGCCCTCTGAGTGTCTGCCTGTGTGTCTTATCTCTTTCTCTCCTTCCTCTGATTCTTTATTAGCATGTCTGTCCTTACTTTTCAATGTAACATGTCTCATCTGAAGCCTGAAATATGCGTTGATTATAATAATAAAAAGGAACATTTCTTTCTGTGTAGTGCCTTTAAATTTAATTAAGACATGTGAAATTGATTTCATGTGGTATCTAACTTCTCTCCCATTTCATTGCACGGAGCTCTTCCACCCTCTGGTTCACTCTCCAAATGGCTGCAATGATCGGAGCTGAGCCAATCTGAAGCTGAGAGCCAGGAGCTTCTTCTAGGTCTCCCACATGGGTGCAGAGACCCAATGACTTGAATCATCTTCTGCTGCTTTCCCAGGCCTCTAGCAAGTAGCTGAATTGGAAATGGAGGAGCCAGGACATGAACCAGGCCATATGGGATGACCGCTCTGCAGAATAGGGCTTAGCTTCCTATGCCACTGCTTTAGCACCTCTGTGGAGATCTTTCCATGACACTGGGGGTGTACCTGATTCACGGATTCTGTGTCCTACATAGTTCAAGGGTATTAAAAAGTTTGCTCAATACTATGTTAATTAATTCCATGACGTTGTAAATTGTTGCTGATGTTATGTCGGGGCTTTTAATTGATAAGGATGGTGCTCTGCCAGCTCTACCTTCGGACCAAAGATGGTCTCCCCAACAAGCCATTGAATTTGTCTGGGCAATGAGATGCTGGACTCTATGCTTGGCATATGCTTGCAATGAAAGAATCTCAACTGATTTTTGAACTGTGGTAATGCAGCAAGGTGGAGGAATCCACCATGGGGGGGAAGGGTTTGGGGAGGGGGTGGGGGGAATCCCGGTGCATAAGGGACTGTGTCACGTAATGCAATGTAATTAATTAAAAAAAAAGTTTGTGGTGGGGGCTCAGTGAGGTAGCCTAGTGCCTAAAGTCTTTGCCTTGTATGTACCGGGATCCCACATGGCACAAGTTCTAATCCTGACGGCCCTTCTTCCCATCCAGTTCCCTGCTTGTGACCTGAGAAAGCAGTCAAGGATGGCCCAAGGTCTTGGGACTCTACACCTGTGTGGGAGACCCAGAAGAAGCTCCTGGCACCTCGCTTCAGATTGACTCAGCTCCAGCTGTTGCAGCCACTTGGGGAGCGAATCATCGGATGAAAGATCATCCTCTCTGTCTCTCCTCCTCTGTGTATATCTCACTTTCCAATACAATGAATAAGTCTTTTTTTTTTTTTAAAGTTTGTGGTGGTAGGGAGTAACACATGTTTGGTGCAGCTGTTGAACCACCACTCACTTGTAACGCCTGCATCTATGTTATAGTGCCTGGGTTCGAGTCCCACCTGCAATTCCAATCCCAATTTCTTGCTCATGTTCACCATAGGAGGCAGGTGTGATGGCTCAAGCAGCTGAGTGTCTGCCTTCCTCGGGGGTGGGGGGCGACCTAGGTGGAGTTTGTGGCCCTTTACTGCAGCCTGGCCCAACCCTGGCTATTACGGGCATCTGGGAAGTGAACCAGTGGCTAGAATGGAAGATGGAAGCTCTCTCTCAACACAAATATCTTAACGCATTTCTATTTGTTACTACAGTTTAAAGCCAAATGACATGGCCACTACCTTTCCATTCACACATTTCACTGACTTATTTCGCGAACAGCTCCAGCACACATCCTAAATGGGCTTATAATTTTGTTCCCCTCAACAATGCCTGCTTTTCTTTTCTTCAGAAAATAGGCCTCATGGAAACAGTTCCTTTCATCAAGTGGTTTCATTTCAACTTATTTCTAGAGGATGAAAATTGGTAGCTAAAGGGGGAAATTTTAAAGGCAGATCATATTGAATGAAAGGCAAGCAGTTTTCATATTTTTAAGCACCAAAATACATCACGGAAAACCTCAGTGACAAATCTCCTTGTTGAACAAATGCAAATAAATACCTATTTTTAAGTTATTATAAAATGGAATTAAATGATAAGTTTGTCTTTGTATAAGAGTTTAGAAACCCCTGCCTAGTTTTCTGATCATGTACATTTTCATGAACATTTTTGAAAATTTTTGAACATTTTTGAAAATCCCTCATGCACAGAACTCAATTTTGTCTTTGGCACCAAAACAAACTTATCTTTTAATTCCATTTTTCCAAGTTGACCTTTCTGATGGAATTCTTCACTGAAAAACAGGCCTCCATTCCCATATCTGATGTGACTGTTTAGCTGTTATCCCATTTGTCAGGACCCCTTCTCCCCACTCCACATTCTCCTAAACAAAGCTGCACAAACGTACCACAGAAAGTCATGTACCTCCAACGTCACTTCATCTTCATGGATACAAGGGATTTGGGCAGAAATGTACACCTGACTCAACCATGCAGTGATCTGATTTGTAAGGAATGGCGATGAGGACTGACAGCGAATCAAGCTACACTCTTTGGGAACTACAAATCTGGGGAACTGTTAATGGCCATTTTCTACTGTGAGGGGGATGCCGATGTAAACAAAGAAACACACATATCCATTCAAAAGGCAGAGTTACACAGAGAGAAAGACATCCACACACACTCAGATCTTCCATGCCCTGGTTCACTGTTCATATGCACACAACAGCCAGAACTAGGTAAAAGTCTAGAGCCAGAACCTCCACCTGTATGTGAGGCAGGGAGGCGCCCAAGCATTTGGGGCGTCATGCATCCATCCACTGCCTTTCCAAGTGCAACAACAGGGAGCTGGATCCAAAGCAGAGCAGCCGGGATTCAAACCAGAGTTCCTAAATAGGATGCCAGCATCACAAGCAGCTGCTTAACCCTCAGCGCCACACTGCCAGCCCCAGACTTCAAGGATAGTGGGCAAATGAAGATAAGTAAGGATAAGGCAAAATGGGAGGGCTTCATACATTCCCTTTCCGTTCTCTCGCTCCTAGGGCCAAGCTCCTTGGGGCAGTACAATACTGGCCTAAACTGCTCCCTAACTGCTTTTACATAAGGTGTTATTTGAGCTGTCAAAGACTTCTTTTAGCCTGATCATATCCTGTACCATGCTTGTTTCCATTTGTGTAGTTGTTTTCTTTAAACTGACCAAATGAGTTTGCTTATTTTTTTGGTATAAGAAAGAAACCTTATGTTAAGAGTATAAATAGAATATTGACACACCTTGAGGTAATGATTAAAATAAATACAATCAAAATAATAAAAATATGACCATAGTACCATCACACTGAAGGTAGAAAAACACAGTAATTAGACCTAAACGCTAATGGAGATGTAGAAAAAACATAATCTTTACAGGAATCACTGTTATGAAATGCATTTTTCCAATCTCTCAATCTTTTATTAGACACTAGTTCAGTCCCCAAATGACCACAATAATCAAAGCCAGACCAGTCCGAAGCCGGGATCCAGGAACTCTATCCTGGTCTCACAGATTAATAGCAGAGACCCAGATATTTGGTCCATCGTCCGTTGCCTCCCGAGTACATTAGCTGAGTCCCGGATCCGAGGCAGAGCAGCTCAGACTCACACTAGTGCTGCATTATGGGCCGCAGGTGTCACAGGTGGCAGCTTAATTCACTGCACCCCAACCATGGCCTTATCCAAACCTTTCAAAAGCACATCCTTGTCTCAATGACACCTTTGAAATGTGGTGCCCTGGGCCAGCATTGCTGTGTCCAAGATAAAAGGCACTGCCTGTGATGCTGGAATCCCATATGGGTGGGCACCCTTTAGTGTTCTGACTGCTCCATGTATGATCCAGCCCCGTGATAGTGGCCTGGGAAAAGCAGCAGAAGATGGCCCAAGTGCTTGAGCTCTGCACTCAAGCGGGAGACCCAGAAGAAGCTCCTGACTCCTGGCCTTGGCCTGAGCCAGCCCCAGCTTCTGCAACTCACTAGGGAATGTACCAACAGATGGAAGACCTCTCTGTCTCCATGTCTCTTCTGCTACATGTGTAATTTTGACTTTCAAATAAACAAATGAAATCTTAGAAAAAAAAAAGAGTCTGCGGCCATACCACCCTGAACGCACCCAATCTCATCTGATCTCGGAAGCTAAGCAGGGTCGGGCCTGGTTAGTACTTGGATGGAAGAAAAGAAAGTTAGAGCTCTAATAAATTCTTTCAGTCTTTTGACATAATCTTTCTCTTCCCTTCTCTTTACTAGTAAGTTTATGATGGTTGCAACCCAAACCACAATAGCAGTTGAAGCATCTGTAATTACGTGCACCATTTTCTAGTTCATCCGTAAGGAATAAAATGAGGGGAAATTGCATAAACCATATTCTGCCACACTCCACTGACTATAATTCAATCCTGTGTGCTCTTCCTAGAAGCAAAGGAGTCTGGGAAATAAAGTCCCAAATTCAACAGGTATTTTCTTACAATAATCCTCCACTGAAGAGATGCCTGAGTCTTTCGCAGGCCATGTCTGCCACATATTGTCACCAGCAGCTGAAACAGGGCTGGACACGGTGTAGGAGCCCAGATAAGGGGAGAAGGAAGGAAGAGATACCAAGAAAGAAATAATGCCTTATTAGTTCCCTTTGAGTGGGGAAAGAAACTTACTCTTGAATCTCGTACTCTTCTATCATAGTGTGAGCTACCTTTTTGTTGTATGGATGTACTGAAGCATAACTCAGTGAAAAGTTATGGTTTTATTAAGCAATTTCATTTTCACTCTCAGAATCTCTGCAGGAATAAATCACATATAGATAATTCCTGAAAGGTCACTTGGAAAATGCGTTTCGGTGAGTTAAATCTTGTCTTCCCTTGGCCTTTATGATGCTGTCAAAGTCAAGTTTCCCTGGGAACGTATTTCTAAGCTATGTCATATTTAAGAATCCAGGTACGCATACATCACAAAGTTCAGTGTGTGTGGGTGGGGAGTGGTTTGCAAAACAAGTCACATAAATAGATGCCTTGAGACGATTTGAACATTGTATTGGCTTGCTTATGGCTTCTATAACAAAATACCACCAGCTGGATGGCTTGCCCACTAGGCATTTGTTGTCTCCAGGTCTAGGTGCCAGAACTTCAAGATCAAGATGTAACAGGGTTGATTCCTTCTGAAGACCACATAGAACATCAGTTCCAGGCCTCTCTTTGAGCCTCTAGTGGTTTGCTGAAGATCTGTGACCTCTCTCAGCTGGCAGCTGCCCCTGCCATCTACTTTCATGTTCATGTGGCATATGTCTGTCACTGTGTCCAAATTTCCCTCACTGTGTCCAAATTTCCCCTTTGTACAGGCACACCAGTCATTCTTGTATGAGGATTTATCCTAACGACTCACTCCTAATTCCACTGTTGTAAAAACCTGATCTCCAAATAAACACACATTCACAGGTACCAGGGTTTAAAGTTTCCACATGAATTTGGGGAGCATCTAATTCAATCCACGTGGGCAGACATTTAGTAGAAAGACACTGGCATCCCCTATCTGGGTGTCAGGGTTCAGTGCCTTCTGATTCTAGGTTTTACCAACAAAGACCCTAGAAGACAGCAGTGTTGGCTTTGGGGGTCTACCAGCGACTGTAAGATCTGGAATAAGTTTCCAGACCCTGACTCCAGCCCTGGTCCAGCCCTGGCCAGGGCAGGTATTCTAGGAGTGAAACAGGAGCTTTAGCTCTCTGTCTCACAAATAAGTAAATAAGTCATTAGTGGTAAAACAGTAAGTCAATCCACAAAGTTGACTTCTCAAAAAAAATGTTCCGAGTAGAACAGCAGAGAGCAGATAAGAGAACAGAATGCTCTGTGCCAAAATCACTTAGCCCATGCCAAATCCTATCGCTACAAAACTCAAGCAGCTTGACCTCTAAAATGGTGAGCTTTGAACTTGATGAGACAGTTGAAGTACCTGGGTGCCAGAGTAGAGTTTCCTGGGTTCAAATCTGGACTGACATTTGAACAACCGATTTTGCACATTCTTCAACCTCTCTGAAACTATGTTTGTTTGTTTTCATTTGTACTCTGGGTTGCTGTGCACCTTATTATTGTGGTGACTTAAAAGGTAAAACATCTGATATTTTGTTCCAGCAGGCATAGTATTAAGTCCCGGCGATAAAGTGCGTTTTAAATCTACCTTACGAAGGATGTGCAGAGGACAGCCGTCCACCCATCACCTGACTTTTCACTTCACTGCCTTGCTTTTCCATGCATTGCTCCCTCCATCCATTTCTTCTATCCACCCATTTATTCATCTTCTTTTTTGCGCATTTCAGTGAAGCTGTAGACATCCATCCGTACGCTCTCCTAAACTTTCAGCACGAACATCTTTAGCCAGTGCTCAGTATGGTTTGTTGTTGTTTTTGTCTTAATTTTGATGCAAAATTTAGTACAACGAGATGTACAAGTGTTGGTGGGTTTTGACGAAGGATAGTCCTGTGGCACAAACACAGTTCTAGGGCATCTGCTGTCCCTCTGTGCTTCTGTCTCAGTTAATGTCCACACCCTCGCACCTCTTGGGCAGCCAATGGTTGGACTTCCCCCATCAGAGACCATTCACTTGGTGCAAAACGTTATCCAGATATACTGTGAGGTGGGGTAAGCCTTCTCTCGCTCAGCACAGTGTTTCTGATATTATTAGATGCTGTTACATGCATCAGTGGTTCACCCATTCTGTGGCAGATCGGGATACCATTCTGCAGATTTATCGTAGTAAGTTTGCCAATGATGCTACTGATGGATATCTGTGCTGCTTCTAAGTGTTTTGGTTGTTATGGAAGATGCTCCTATGGAGATTCCTGTCCAACTCGTTCTCCCGATATGCACCTTCCTAAGCATTTACATGAGTGCACTTGCTGGGTCACAGAGTAAATCTGTATTCATAACAACTTACAGAATGTTCTCACAGTACACTCTACAAGTCTCACTCTACACTTCCAGTAAGAATTTCCCAATGTTTTGAAAAATGATAGTCATCCTAGCAGCTCTTAAGGAAGACGGAGCAGAGAAGAGCCCAGGTTAGCAGGTGGCTGGAAAGGTTTTACAGTTTTCTGGAAAAAGGATGACAGAAGCAGAAGCATAACAAGCAAGTCCTGTGTCACAAAACTCTTTCTCTCTCTCTCTCTCTCTCTCTCTCTCTCTCCTTCAACTTTTAGAAAGTTTTATAACCCAGCATGCTTTGATTCCTCCATATGCACCCAGAATAACCCCAAATAACTACCAGGTCATCAGATGAGGCTTGGAGAGAGAAGGTTCTATTCTTAAACAGTAATTTCTTGGGACATAGGAAAGAAAAGGACCTATAAAGGTGGAATATTTTAGTATCCGTGTCAGTGTGTTCTTTTATTCACTCTAAAAAGGCTTGACCTACTTAATATGAAGGTGAGAGTCAGGCAGAGACTCTGTGGTGATGTTCCTCCATCCGTTTGCGCCCCGCAGGTGTGGCACTGAGCCACACCCCACACATGGCCTGCTTGTCATTTGCTTCTGCAACTGGGTGCGGGTTCTGCATTCAGGTTTAAGAAATCCTAGCCTGGCACTGATTGTCCCAGTCCTATCAGAAAACTACGGAACTCTGAGCATGCTTTAGCCTATCCTGTCTGCCCTTACTGTCTGGGAATCTTCCAGGTAAGGAAACAGACCCGTTGAAGGTACACAAGGATTTGAATCTGTTCCAAGAAATGAATTTTCAGTTCTTCAACTTCAGAAAGTTCTTGTTTCTGAAATAAGCTCTCTGGAAACCTCCAGGGGTTACTTGTTCTGTGTCTCCACTTCTTCGTCACCATCTCTCTGCTCCTACACAGAAAAAAAAAAAAATAAGCAGTCCACTCATCCTGCATGGGCGTTACCATTGGTACTACCAGGAACAACAAAGACCTCCAGGCCAAAAGAAACAGAAAGAACCAAGAATGAACTTCACTAAAGGGGAGCCACTTCAGCAAGCAGACCTGCAGTGAGAAACGTGAAGCAATTTGCAAAGCTCCTTACTGACTATCCGGCCCTCTCTCTCCTCTCTCCCTCTCCCTCTTTCTCCTACACTCTCAAGCTCTCTCCATCCATCTTATCTATTTCTGTATGTCTTTCTATCTAAGAATTTTAATCCAGGAGAGGAATTTGTCTCAAAGTCAAGTTTATTTGCATGAAGTGATGCAGCCATATGTTTTACTGGCCAACAGTTGGGTTTAGCCAAAAGCTTTAATAGAGGACCTTGCTATTTTAGGTTACATGGCAAGCAGGCACTTCCCAAACTAAAAGAGTTACATGTGCAACCCCAAGGTTTCAAAGAAAACATATTTGAAGCACATTCTTAAGTATAAAGGAAGAAGCAACATCTTTCGGAACTGTTGGAGGATTTACATGTCAATCTGCAAATGTTGAAAGAAAAACATAATTTTCCAAATTCTCATACGATTGTTGAGGATCCTTGCGTTAGAATACCCTTTGTCCCACTGGCCTCTCAAGGCACTTCTTCCAAGAAAACAGTGGGGGGATCTGGAGAATTCAGTTCTCCCCACCTCACTGTGTTCGGCGAAAAAATAGACATATCTTTGATTTTGGAAAAGGAAATTAATTTGCAAACAATTGAATCATCCACAACGAAGCTGTGCAGGGAGATCTAGATGAAAAACACCAGACCAAAGGTACCAAATCCTGTGGTGTACTCAGCAGCTGCACTAATTTCCAGGCTGCTGCTGAAGATCATTTGGGGCAGGACTATCAGGTACCATAGACCAAAACTCAAACAAGAAACACCACCCATTGCTTTTCAACTGTGTGGCTGCCATCTTCTCTTGGGGGAGCTGCTCTCCTTTCGGAATGAAGGCACCCAAAGCAGCAGATACCCCTTCTTCAACTGTGAAAATGCCGTCTAGAATACAGAAGTGGATTTAGCCCAGCGCCAATAGCCTTCACCTGTGCTGCTGAGAAAGGGATCTCAGTGGGGCTTGCATTGTGCTGTAATGGGTTAGCTGATGCTGGTAATGCCAGCAACCCATATGTAAAAATTGGTTCGAGTCCCATCTGCTCTGCTTCCAGTATAGCTCCTTGTTAATGTATCTAGGAAAGTAGCAGAAGATGAAAGTGCTTGGGACCCTGAAAGCCATTTGGGGGGACCCAGATGGAGCTCCTGGCTCCTGGTTCCTGGCTTTGCCCTGGCCCAGCCCCCAACCACACAACCATTTTGAAAGTGAACCAGCAAATGGATGATCTTTTTCTAGACTCTCTCTCTCCTCTCATTCTGTCTTTCAAATACATAAATGACTCTTTCTAAAAAGGGGATCAGAGAAAAAGCAATTAATTAAATGCACAATGTCTCATGGTAGAGCAAAGACAATATTAACAAGATTTCCCTGTGTTTTTATTCCACAGGCAATTAAGTGTCAACTACCTTGTCTGATTTCAAGCCCAAACTGCTGATGCTGATGAATACAAAAGAGGAGTGGGGTGCTAACTGCAAGTGGGAGGGGGGAGTTAGTTTTCTACTTCATCTCTGCCCGATGCAGCTTGTACAGTGGTGGACTGTTGTGATTGTGTGTACTGGTGTGATGACAGTTGATCCTGGTGGTAGATTGTCCTCCCCATCAGCACATTGTAAAATCCCTAGGGCCCATGAGCCATGGCGCACCTGAGGCCCTGCCAGCTCTGTGACCCTGGGTCCTGTCCCCTAAGTGTCAGCCTGGGTGCTTCGTAAGGGCAGGACCAGCTCCATCTTGAAGCCTCTCTCCGCAGCTAATTCAAGCAGCAAGAACGGGGTTTGCATGGGCTTTGTACATTTCAAAGGGAGCATCATTTCAGCGCTGTTGAGTACTTGGCATCTGCCACTATCTCCTGCAGTGTTGGGGCATGGGCATGTCCGTCAAATCTGACTACAACATGCCTCGCAGAGGCGCTGCTCATGGGTACACGACAACCTCACTGAACTAGATGCTTGGGTATTGGGAAGACAACACATGAAGGCTTGTCACATGCGGTTCAGAGAATGGACATGGCCTTTGAAATCTGCATCTTAGTTTGTTGTAGCTTTCATAATATGTACTGCAAATACAATCTGACCATCTCTAGAAGCGAGAGAGCCATTATCCTGCCTCTGGAGGCAACAAGTGTCAACCAAGGCAGGAAGCAAGTTGGTGCCCCCCTAGGATCTGCTCTGTGCCCCTCCCCCAGCTTGGAGACTTCCTGGCCATCAGTGCATTCCATGAGGCCCACAACCTGCGTTTTGGTCTCTGTATCTATTTTCTTGTTTGCATAAAAGCTCTCATCAGTTGGCTCAGAACTCAGCCCCAATGACCTTATTTGTACCTGACTCTGTGGAGACCCCTTTGATCAATGCAGTCCCATTCTGGGTACCGTGGGGAATGGCGAAAGAGGGCTGCAGCAGGTCTCTCAGCGGGCTGAAGAACAGACACAGCACCATCAGAAAGACCTGCTTCAAGGCCAGCTGCAGGACTTTCCAGCAGTGTGGCCACGTGGTCTAGGCACTTAAAGGAAGATGTGGGCTAAGCTTGCTTTTGCTTGATGAAGTGTAAGAAATAGCCTTTCCTTTCTTGCAAAGCATCTTGGAAAGCCCTAAACAATCTTCCCAGCAGTACTGTGAGGGAGGGATTTCTGCCCACCCTCCACTGATGAGGAAATAAAGGCTTGGAGGGAGGCTGCACCCTATCCGGGGTCACCCAGGCAGGGAGTGAGGGAGCTGGGACTCAGACCCAGGCCCACCTACTCCCAGCACCCTTTGCATGCTACCAATTTGCTGACAGCTTCTTCCTGTTCTCGTTCAAGAGCTCACGGTCTGAATTGTGTTGAGTTTTTTTTTTTAATTAGTTGGACAATTTGCATCGAAGAGAATAAATTACCAGCATAGAAAGATACATCCTCCTAATCAAATGTGTTTATTTAAAACTGCAGGGGGAGAAACCAGCTCAGTGGAGATGTCACTAGATGTTGTCAGTTCTGCTGGGAGCTGGGCTGGGCGGCCTGTGAGCCAGATGGTGAAGGGCTTCTGGGAGGATGGGGGATGGTGGCGGCAGGCACACACCAACTCCACTGCAGAGGCAAAGGTCCAGGCTCTGTAGCAGCAGAGTGGGTTCAAAGACCAGCACTTGGGCCCAGTGTGGTAGTCTAGCAGATAAAGTCCTCGCCTTGCACACACGCAGGAATCCTATATAAGTGCCAGTTCTAATACTGACGGCCCCACTTCTCATCCAGCTCCCTGCTTGTGGCCTGGAAAAGCAGTCAAGGACGGCTCAAAGCTTCAGGATCCTGCACCTGCATGGGAGACCCAGAGGAGGCTCCGTGCTCCTGGCTTTGGATTGGCGCAGCTCTGGCCATTGCGGCCCTTGGGGAGTGAATTATCAGATGGAAGATCTTCCTCTCTGTGTATCTGAATTTCCAATAAAAAGTAAATATTAGAAAAAGACCAGTACTTAACTTCTCTGGAACTTTGTTCCTTCATCAGTCGAACAGAGTTAAAATAGCACTCAGATTTCCATTCCAGAAAGCCAAGTAGTTGGTGAAATTACCACATAATTTCAGGGACACAAGAAATCGAGCAGAATACAGGGGAATATGATCAAGATTTTTGGTGGCGGTTTGGAATTTGAGGTGCCTGAAATGACCAGCTGTAAGAGTCATTTACAGATGCAGGTTGCAGGAGAGTAAGCTGCATTGCAGAGGAACATTTCAGAATTACTGGCCTAGAGTTGACCTTTCCCCCCATTGCGTCAACCCGCTCAGATAGCAGCTGATGAAAACAGGCTGTGATCACATTCTGTGCCAAAGGAATACAGGGAATTTGGGTGGGATGGGCGGATTGTAGTGGAGGACTCTGCCTCACTTTGGAGGGGATCAGGGAAGACTTAGCGGAGTAAAGGACGTCTGAACCAAGTCCTGATGTGTCAACTGGAATGAACCTGCTGGAGGAGAGGACTTGGAGCAAGTCCGCCTGGGAGAGAGCAGAGCTGCGTGTCATGAACCTGGCCATTGCTACAACCCAGAATTTCCTGTGTGCTGTTGATCGGGGTGATCCTTCCACTGTGATAGATGAAACTCCAAATTTCACTAGCAACACTGTAAAGGTTTTTCACTCAAGGAACAGTCCAATGTGGGTGGGGAGTTCTCTTCCATGTGGAATGCAGGAATCCAGTCTCTTTGCAATTTTGTAGCATCTTCACCCCTAAAACCTGAGAATCCTTGGTTTTCAGACATTGGCAGGCAAGGAGGGCTGGTGAGGAAGAGAAAATAGCAAAGTCTCACCACTTGCTTAGTAGTAGCAATCTAGAAGGGACATACCACAACTTTCACTCACATTCATGTGAAAGTTAGCATGTGATCAGGCTTGGAAGCAAGAGAAACTGGGAAAGAGAGCTTCCTTCCCTCTTCCATCACACCTAAGTCCTTCCTGGCAACAGCCCCGTGTTCTGGAAGGGGTCATGGAAGCTTCCAGAGAGCCAGCCATCTGTCACTGTTGGCAGCAAGGTGAGAAGCAGCTGAACAAACAGAAAGAATCATGCAGAGAAAGACTGTCAACTACAACTAGGTTTGGGAAAGAGTGACTCATTGAGTCTGCCATGTTACAGCAAGGACCAAGTAGAATGTGTCAGCTGTTCACCACACAGAGGACACGTGCTCCATACACAGCAGGTCAGAGTTAGAGGTGTCATGGGTAAAACAAGACAAAGAGAACTGCTGTGCTGTTAAACTACAGGACCCTGGAAGCATAAGCAGTCCCGATTATTCAAAGAAATCCAAGGGAAAGAGAAGTCTTTCTCCACTTAGCCCATTAGAGCTCAAGGCAGCCACAAGTTGCAAGGATGCCGGGGCAAGTGTGGAGCTGCCAGTTATAGTGGGACATGGTCTGGGATGCTCACAGAGCTCAGCCAAGCAGTAGAGCCCAGCAGGGACACAGCTGTACTGCAGCATGGGCGAAGCTAGCTGGGAGTGCCTGGTGGTACTTGGAGTGGGCTATGAATTGAGATCTTTAAAAGGAGCCGAGATCCTGCAGAAATAGGTGGGGAAAGATGTGCATCAATGCTTAAGGTAGTGTGGTTATTTGTTGGATTTAGCAGGTAGATGACAGATATTCAGATTCAATATTAGATAGATGACAGGCAGCTGGATAGGTAGGAAGATAAACAGACAGGCTAAGATACATGCATATCCTCCCAGCTCTCCAACAAGATGCTCTGGAGACAAGTATACTCCTACAGCAGTGAGCACATCTAATATGCAGATTTTGGCTTCTCAATACCATTTCCCATAAACAGAACCAGGGTTTATGGTAGGCACTATCGTACCAGGACTAGGAAGGAGGAAATGGAAGAGAATCCTGTGATACCAGAAAATAAAGGAATTTTAAAGAGAATGGAATGTGTCAAAAGCATACAGTAGAGGCCTGCATTGAGGCACAGCAGGAAAAGGCTCCATCTGTAACAATGGCATCCTGTATGGTTAGCAGTTCAAGTCCAGCTGCCCCACTTTTGAAAGCAACAGAGACTGGCCCAAGCATTCGGGTCCCTGCACTCCTACGGCAGAGGCTTCAGCCCAGACCTGGCCATTGTGGACATCTGAGGAGTAAGCCTGCCTAGGGAAGATCTCTGTCTCCTCTCTCTGTGTAACTCTTTCAAATGAATAAACAACTATTAAAAAAAATACACAATAGCCAAACTGAAAGTCTTGTCATAATACAAACTGAAGTAATTCGAGCAACATGATATTTCATTCAAAGCATAAATATCCATGAATTTGGACTAGTACAAAAAGACTAATACATAGACACCTGGCATAGTATCTAGGAGGCCCACTCACCTATCAGAGAGCCTTGGTTCCACTCCCAGTTCCACTTGCACTTCCATCTTTCTGTAATATGTACCGGGGGAAGCAGCACTGACAGATCAAGTATCTGGGTTCCTGCTAATCACAGAGGAAAGTCAGACTGAGTTACAGCCTCGATGCTTCCGTGTGGCCCAGCCCCAGGGATTATAGACAGGGGGGAGAACCAGAGGGTGGAAGATTCTCACACAAATGCAAACAAACAGTGTTTTTTAAAGCTGACTAATTATTAAATGCTCGTGTAGAACAGACAATTATTAGGGAGAGATTCCAGATGTAAAAAAAAAAATGGGGGAATAGGAAGAGGCCCTGAGGATGCTAGCGCAGTCTGCTGCAGACGCGATCCTGATGAGTGCTAACGGAAACATGAGGAAGTTGCAAGAGAAGCCAGCTTCTTTTCATTGCCTTCAAAGCTTCTTCCTTAGGTTTTTATAACCACAAAGTTTAAAAAAAAGATTATTATAGTGAAGAAATGTGCCAAATACCACCCAAAACAAGGGGTCAAGGGTAAAATCATCAATGTTAAATAAGACCTGTACCCCCGATGTGCTGCTGTAGGATTCTTTCCCTCTCCCCAGATCTCTGTCTCCAGTGTCACCATGGGAAAACATCAGCCAAAACCACACTGAGGGACAATCTATAAAACACCTGGCCAGCACTCCTCGTAAGTGTCAAGGGAGTGAAGATAAGGTAAAACCAAGGAAATCTGACAATCTATTGGCCACTGAGGAATCATCTAAAACAATGTGAGATCTTGGATAAGAACCTACACAGGAAAAATCATAATAATTAGTGGAAAAATTAATGAGCTGTAAATAAAATCTATAGCTACATATAAGAAAAAAAATACATCCAAAGATTTTAATTGGAATTGTTTCATGAAATGTGTCAGAGACCTTGCCACTAAAAATGAGATGCTGATATACCGTGTTGGAGTATCTGGTATGGAGACCAGCTCTGGCTCGTGATTCTAGCTTATTGCTAGTGTAGATCCCAGGAAGCAGTGCTAGCTGGGTTCCTGCCACTCACAAGGGAGACCTGGATAGAGCCTAACTCAGCCATGGCCACGGCTGGAACTCGGAGAGGGAAGCAGTGGACGGTAGCTCTGTCTCTTTTTGGCTTTCTCTATCTGACTGCTTCTTAAGTAGTACTTTGTTGTGATGTATCTGTGTAACTAGCTGATTAACAAAACTCTCAGTAGACATGGGAGGAAAAGGGTAGCTTGTGAATTTGTACTGGGACTTGTGTGTAACACATTGAGAGAGGGACTTGGAGGGAAAGGACCAGAGCCAGCGAGCTTCCTTAGGGCTGGCAACGGGGAGCCAATTTCTGTGTTGTAGGCTCTTTAAGCCCTTTGCCTCCTTGTTACCCATGGCAACCCTTTTGATAGTGAGGAGGATATTTAAGAACAATCCAAAATTTATAAATGACGAAGCAAAGGCTGAGAGACTCAGCCACAGCAGGTACAATTTGTTGAGTGCTTCGGATAAGTAAATCTTTAAACACTGTTTCCTGAAATTCACACAAAGCAATATTTTGAAGAGGAGGAAGCAGAAGTGCAGAGAGAAGGTGACAGTGGGCAAAGGCCAGGTCCAACCCTGACTGGCTTCCTCCTTGAGACTCTGCGTTCTCTAATCAAATGCCCTACACCTCACACAGCCCACGCGCAGCCCCACACCAGCCTCTAAGTGAGCAATAAATGACAAAACCAGTCCATATGCTCTGGACACCATTCCCTTACAATGAGACTAACGGGCTGAAACAGGGGGAGAGGACCAAGGGGGGGCTTGTCCAGAAAGGGGGCAGCCGTCTTGGAGGGCCTGTGCTCCCAGAACCAGATCATGCCTTGCAGGAACACGGAGTAACACGAACACCTGCTAGACTAAGTCCCATCTCTGGAAACCGGCATGGATGTTGCCAAGGGAACCAACCATTTTCCTTTAAACTCTTTAGGAATGTCTGTTATGACGTAGAATTGTATATGCTTGGAAAATTATGATGGAGGGGATCTTTTTCTTCTTCCGTATGGCCCCTAAGTTTGGTTAGTGCACGTCATGAGAGTGTGTTGTTTCAGTTTTCCAGATATAAATGGATGCCTCCCACAGTATCTTCCAACCTGATCAGGTGCTGGGAGTGCAGCAGACTGCACACTGTACCCCCATAGCATACACTTGTTGTCTATTCTCTCATCTCCATCTCCTCCTTACCCCCAGCCTGGCCTGGGAACCCCAGCAGAGCAGGGCAGCCTGCGTGGGCCTGGGTCAGCTTTGCATCCAGCCTCTCACAGCAGCGCCATGCCACCAGCATTGGTGCGGGAGGCCCGGGGCTCTCCCTCCTTTACACTGCTTTCCTCTGTTCTTCCCATTACCTGGGAGGAGACCTCTATGCTGCCTTCTTTGCATACTCTGGAATCATGATGATTGAAGAAGTATAACTCACCCTCCAAGGCCCAGCTCCAAGGCCAGTTCCTCCAAGAACCCAGGGTGGACACCCACACTGCCAAGCACTCTCCTCAGGGCTCGCAGCCGACTCAGTTCCTAAGCCCATCACCTCTCCTGCTCATGACCTCTCCTGAACAACTTCGGTCTTGAACAAGGTTGGACCTCTTTTTTTTTAAGATTTATTTATTTATTTATTTTAATTGTAAACTCAGAGGAGTGAGATCTCACTTCTTTCTGAAGAGAAAGTCATTAACTCTGCCAGGAAAGGTGTGCAGTCTCAAGATAATATCTAAAAACCAAAAGTATCAATCACCCAGTCCCAACCCCATCCATTTGCCCTTATTTCTGATTGTTACCACAAACCTAGCCATTCCAGAAAAGAAATAATGACTGATTGTTGTTGTTTTTTTTTTCAGGCAATGGAGTGGCAAATCTATTCATGATAGAGTGAACATGTATTCCTTCAATCTTCAGTTGACTCTGTATAATTGAAAAAACATTGAGTATTTATCTGTTGGGCCTGTGGATCAGCCAACCTGGATCCCTGCCCTGTTTTCTCCAGCTCGCTGTCCTCTAAAGACAGACTGGGAATCCAAGGCTGTGAGGGTGTGGGTAAGCGGTCCAATGCCCAATGCTTCACAGCCTGTGCAACCCCAACAGGAAGGGAAGGGAAGCTATGCCACTTCCTTCCCCCTTCCTCCCCTCTCCCAGTGTCAGCTTGGAGCCGTGGTTTCCAATCCTGGCCTCTTCCACAGATGGTCTGCTATTTAACATAGAGAAGATGTGTGGACACAGACTGTAAACTGAAGAGCAAAATGCATGGATGTGTGGCTCTGCTGAATGGCACGATGCTTAATCCACAGCTATGGAAAGGTGTAGGTTACAGCTGCACAGCCTTGAGCAAGCTGCTTCACTGATCCATCTCTTCATCTCCAAGCTAGCATGGTGACATCCAGACTAATGGCAGTGGCATGACAGGTGGGCATCCCTATCTCCTGGGACAAGTGGGAGGGTTATGTGAACCAAAATGCGGAAAACGCTAAGCTCTTAGCACAGAGCACCAGGACCTCAAGCATCTGCTGTTCTTAACATCAACCATTGGTCCCCAGGCTCTAGCTGAGAATCAGCCAATGCATGTTAATGTTGATGGTGATCTGGCTTCTGAGGAAGGACTTCTCCCCTTGATGGTGTTTGCCAGGGTCTGACACAAACTAGAAGCAGTCCATGATGAGAAGCAATGGAGTTACAAAACCTGAGTGGGTCCCAGCCCCTGAGCTTCAGTCTGTGCATCTGTTGAACGAAGGTCATTAACTCTTACCTGAGTCTTCCCTGGGCTAATTAGCTTTCTCCTCAGCTGTCGGCTTACCACTCGTTGCACACCCCAGGAACCATCAGACCCTTCTTTTGCTAGGATCCCTTTCCACATCCGAATCTTTGTCTCTCACAAAAACACAAACAGGAAGTCAGAACCTTAATCCACAAGGCAATAGTACTTGGGGGGGATGGCAATGAGAGGTGACCAGACCATGTGAACCCCACTCCCCTCATGTACGGGACCAGTGTTGATTATCAAAGAGCTCCGGGCTTCAAGGGGACCCTCCATTCTCTTTCATTCTCTCACTGCCCTTGCACCATGGGAAATAAGAAGGCCCTGGCCAGATGCAAGTACCTTGAACTTGCACTTGGCAGCCTCCAGAACAGTGAGAAATAAATTTTCTTTATAAATTGCCCAGTTTGTGCCTATCTCTGATGGCCACAGAAGCCAGATGAAGATACTGTGCCATAGCCCAGCTTGGTCCTGGGCAGGCTACCCATCAGCGGGCATCAAGCCACGTAACCAGGTGTCTCTTGGTTCCTGTTCTAGGTCTTCAGCATCTTCACACGCCCCAGTTGCCACTTCACAGCCTGATGCCAGCCCAACAGGACACTCCACTCCCTGGGTCCTCCTCACCTCTGTGGCTGCTTGATCCTAGCTCTTCCCTCTTGGGCTCAGCCAGCTGACAAGAAGAAAGGTCACAGAGGAAGGTCAAGACTCTCAGACACATTTATCTTTATTTGTTTCCTGTCAGAAAATTTCAAGAATTACACCAAAAAATACTTGAGCCTCTGCTACCTACTGACAAAAATACACCACGAAATTATGAAGCGCTCAGCAGTTTGGCGAGGGACAGTTGGTTATTCCGCTTCGGATGACAAATGAATTTACAGGTGACGCAAGGTGATGGGGAGGCGAGGGGTGGTCGAGTGGAGTGGAAGAGGGAGCAAAACCAGATGAGAGCATTTGGCAGAATAATTTGAGCTAGACTAGTCTTATTACCCAGCTGCTGTATATGATGATTTTGGTAACATAGCAAGCCACAAAGCTATACCCTTTAAATGGCCTGTCAGACACTTGTGGGGAAAATGTAGCACCTCTCAAAACCCAATAACCAGTTCTTGCAGCCACTTGGGGCTGGACTGTGCCTGAAGCCAACATCCCCATAGAATGGGCCTCCTTGAAAAGCTTGTGAGAGGACAGCATGGAAGAGCATTTAGGGCAAGGAAAAGGCCTGTTGTGTGCCAGAGGCTGCTTTCTTACCCACAGCTTCTGGAATCCCACTGGCGACTTGGGCAAATATCCCCCATCATCACAATAGCATGGGCACACACAGGGACCTTCCCCAAGTTTCTTTCTAAATGGTTTGGCATTGTTGCAGCCTCAGTCATTGCTGCAGCCTCAGTCATTGAATCTCTTCCTGCCCATCTCCTGAGGGTCCCAGTTAAAATCCTACTGTTCCTATTCCTATAGTGATTAGCACTTTGGGGGTCAACAAATACTAATTTAGAACTCAGTGCTGTGCTTCTACCAAGCCCTGGGGTGCATGCCTATCCGGGGTCTTCCTTCTTCCCCCAGCCTCCTTGTCCTCTTCCTCTTTCTACCACTGCTCTCTTGTAAACATGGACAGTGTCCTGGCAGAGAGCTAGAAAAAACAGGGGAAAAAAAAAAGAATTGAATCTGCCCATGTCCCAAGGTCATTATCAGCCTCTGCAAAACCCAGTACCACAGAGCTCAGCCACGTGGGTTCTGCCCAAGCCACAGCAAGGATTCTGTGCAGTTTGTGTCAGTTCTGCAAAATGCATCTGTGGTCAGTATGCTTTAGTCTGGCTTGAGCTCATCCTGGTCTTAGAAGTGCCAAAATCAGTCCTCTCCCCCGCTCTGTCTTCTCCTCGCTCCCCTGCAGGCCAACAGCGAATGACGGGGCTCCATCCTGCATCACTCACTTGGGCCCTTCCCTCGGAAGCCCACTTGAAGCTCTCACTTTTCCCGTCTAAGAAGCCGCACTCTTTATGGTTCCATGCTTTGGTACCTCCTACTTCTTCCTGTCTTTCTGTTTAAAAAAAAAATGTTTTCCTAACAAAGAATAAGCAGTGGCTTTGAAAATATCTTACATGGGAACACTCAACACGAAACATGCCTTTGTACATGAGCCTGACTCGGGACAAATCAACGATACCAAGGGACAAAAAAGAAATATCAATTCAGACGACTCCAGCGCACGAGATTTTAGGAGAGCTCCTCCCTCCCGCCCACCCCCAGCCCACCCCCGCCCTCATCTCCCAGGAGTACAGTATTGTCTTATTACTGGAGCTTGGCTTGATCAACGGGGGCCCGCCATCTCCACCACCGCCCCCCACTCCCCTCGTCCCTATTCTAGCTGGTCTAGGCTTCTAATGGCCCTGGGTCTTGGGTGGCTTGGGCTCATGGATGACAGCAGCTGCCGACAGCCAGGGCCCGATGGCCCGGGCAGTGCTCTGCTTGGCCACACTGTAGTGGCTGATGACTGTGTAGAAGCGGCTTCTGGAGTTAGGGTCCTGGGATGAGTAGTAAGCATCCAGGGAGGCTGGAATACAGCGCTTGTGCTAGGAAGAAAGAGACAAGAGTTAGCCATCCTTCTACCGGCTGCTTCCTCCCCCACCTGCCACTAATCCACCCCTTCTGGGGGCCATATCCCCAACAGGCTCTCATTCAGAAAGCAAGCAGCAGCAACCCAACCTGGGCCCCTGCCACAAAGAAGGCCTTCCTTAGCCCCAACACCATCACCATCACCACCATCATCACCAAAGCTAGAAGGAGCCAGAAGGATCCTGATACTAATAATGACGCAAAGACAACTTCCTCCACCTTCTCATTGGGGAACGCCGGTAGACACTACTGGTGCCACCACCAGATCCTCCCACCCATGATCCAGTGGCTTCTCTGGGATGCTGCCCACAGGTAATGGCTATTTATTTCCTTCATTGTATCCTTTCTGTTCTCATGTCAAAAGTCTCATTTTCTAACATCAAAGTTATATATTTGCATCCTATAGACACAAATGATCTCTTACATAGATGAAGAACTGTCACAAGATAATGCCAAGGTGACTGCAAAACGCTTGACTCCTGAATGAACTCTGAGCTTTCTCTGCAGCTCTGCAATGTCTTCATAGTACAAACAGCTCAACTTTGGAGTTTTTTATTTTTGCTGTTGAGGAAAAGTGTGCCCATATAACCATTCTGCTTTTTAATTTCAGTCCTGTGGACCATGCATTACATGAGTCTGCTCTTTACTAGGAAATCAGCTTTTCTTATTTCTGTTCACACCACATAGAGCTCCCTTGTAGAGGGACCTCTCACATGCAATTCATTCGACTTGATCCCACCATGTGGCAATCTTTCTGAATCTTGATTCTGATTAAGTTTGGAATCATAGGAAGCTAACAGCAGAAAGGAAAAACACATATCTTCAGGCTGGGAAAGTCACTGTGCAGACCTCCTTTGGACCAGAGTAGCTGTGGTGTCTTGGAAAATTCTTTTCACAAAGCAGTCTTAGTTTCTATGAGAGTGACATACCCTATTTTTAAGAATGGTTGTACAGTGCCATTGAGTACATGTATAGTGACATGTTTAAGGAAGTGTTGGACCAGGAGCCGGACATAAAGTATATACTCAGTAAGTGATACCTACAGTTCTTAATATTAGCACCTGTGTCAGCTCTAAGGCAGATCCTTTCTTGATTGCTGGCAACATTCGCTGAGAGCATGTTATCTAGCAGGCCCTTTGCTAATTTTGCTGACTTAAATTTGCTCCTTAAAGCCTCATAGGTTGGCAGTATCAGCACACATGTTACAGGCTAGAGAAATGAGACTCAGAGGCAGTCCAGTCTGCAAGGGAACGCTTGTCCTCAGAGCAGAGTCAGGGAGAAAGAGGCTTAGCTGCAAGACTAGGGTAGAGGGCCTCATCAGCACCTGTTCCCTGTCTTTACATCTCTGTGGCCCATGTGAGGCTACATCCACCAGGCCAGGGAGCTCCATGCCTGCAGAGGTGGCCAAGGATGAAGTGACAATGTCAAGTGAACTGGTATTCTCTCACTGTGGATAGGCCAGGGAGCTCCATGCCTGCAGAGGTGGCCAAGGATGAAGCGACAATGTCAAGTGAACTGGTATTCTCTCACTGTGGATGTGCTGGTGAAAGCCAGACCATCTGCTGACCTTGGAGAGTGGTGTCTCCACTGCCTACTTGAGATGAAATCTTTCATGCATACTTGAAAATACCTTTCCAGGTGCGTATTTCATTCTAAGCAATATACAGGGAGATTGCCAGACCCAGAACTTCTGTGCCAACAAAGACATCACTAATCCCTCTAATCGAAACTGATGCTAGCCTAGGGCCACTCACCTGCCAGAAGCTCCTTACCTTATAGACAAATCCTTCTGGGCAGCTGTGGTCGTAGGTGAAGGCTTTGTAAACCACCAGGAATACGATGCAGGCGAGGAAAGCTAGGGCCAGGCTGACAAGGATGGTGACCTGGAGAGACACATTGAGAACCATTCAGCCTCTGTTTGCCCATCACCAGCCCAAATGTAGAACACTCAAAACCTGAAAGAAAGGGTGGCCAGGAGCCCAGAAAACTGGCTCTGTCCTGGCTCTGCCACTAACTGGCAGCCTTAGGCAAACCACCTTGTACTCTGGATCCCAACCTCCCCCTTCTGCAGCGCAATTTCTGAAGCTCCTTCTTGTCTCCACATGTGATTTCTGCTCTCATTCTACTTTCTCTGTTAGCCTTGTAGAGAGCAGGAAGAGAGTGAGCCTTAAGCCAACATGCCCCATGCTTCTTGGCCTTCACTGCCCCTGCTACCACATCCATTGTCCACCTCCAAGCTCAGACACTGATTATTTATGCAGCATCAACCAGTTGCCAGATACACACTTCGAAAACATCCCTCAATAGCAGCCCTGCTCCACCCCCACCTCAAATCTGTTCTCCATGGATTCTTCCTTGCTGCGAAAAATGTCAACTCCACCTTTGCAGGCACAAAAGCCAGGAGTTTTGAAGTCATCGTTGACTCTCTGTCTCTCTCTCTCTCTTGTTCTTGGCATCCTACCTCCCAGCAAAAACTACTATTTCTTTCAGATTCACCCAAGGTCTGGTGTTTCTTGTGAACTCAGCTGCTTCCAGCCGGGCCCATGTCTTCATCCCCCATGACCCGCAGAGTGGACGCAACCTGCTCATTCATCTCTTCTTTGCCATCTTGGATGATTTGACTCAGCAAGCAGAGAGATCTTTGTCAAACGTAAGCTGAGACACGTTCCCTTTCTGCTCAGAAGGACTCAACAAGTTCCAACTCCGAATCTCCAATCCCTTACCTACAAGCAAGCATTTAAGAAGCAATGCAACACCAAACAAACTTGAGATGCTGGTAGGATTTATCAGAAAAGAGTACATGGCTAACCTCTGAGGAGTCACCAGGTTTCCCAGGATCACCGAGTATGCTCAGGCCCCATCACACTGCCAGTGCACAAAGGGGTGGAGTCTATTCCATGATGTTGGAACAGCCAGTGTCATCATCACCAGAATGCCATTTACCTGCTATTTTAAAAATATAGTAGACCTTTGAGTCTACTGGCCTCAAAATATGCTAGACTTCCTCTCATGGAGGTAAAACCCAATCAGTCTGAAACACCTGCATCTCACTTCCTTCTCTCTCCAGGGCATGTTTTATGAGCATGAAAGGAGAAGGAGTTCACATAGCTCCAAACAAATGGAGCTGTTGGCGACACCTTTACACCCTGAATGGCAGAGACTGGGGAAAGAAAAGAGAAGGAGGCTGCAAGGAGAGTCCTACGGGCCTGTCTATGAGAAACCCCTCAGGCATCTATACACAGTTTGAGGAGGAGATATGTAAAACCTCATTTTTCTCTATTTTTGTTTATTATTTTATGATAATCATTGCCGACACATTATGTTCCTCCATCAGTCCAAGCCCTCATCTGAAGCCTGCAGCCTCCCGCCCCAAATTGAGCTGAGCATGCTACAAGGGGAGACAGTACAGTGATTGGACCAGAACCACCAGCAAGACATAAGGCCAAAATGGAAAAGTCAGTGCAGGTTGAACGTGCAGTAGGAAATAAGCCAAAGACACAAACACCCTCTTGAAACCCTGGTGTTGAAAAAGGGCAAGACCCCTGCCCGCCAAGACTAAAGAGCTAGGAACACAGCTGGCCAATGTTTGGAGGAGTGTAGAGATAAAGAAGCTGAAAATGCCCTGATTTCCCATCAACTGAGGAATGGCAGCACAAATTATAGCATCAGCCATAGTATCCATGGGTTCACCTAAATGCAGCCTGAAAATATTTGGAAAAAGTTGTATTTGAACTGAACGTGTTTTCCCTTCCTTTTCTCAGTTCCTAAACAATACACTATAACAACTGTTTGTGTTGCATTAAGTACTGCAAATCACCTACAGACGGTTTCTGGCAGGGTGGGGCCCTGGAAATCATCTGGTCTGGCCCTGCCAAGGCAACTGCAGGCAGGATTCAAGATTCAATAAATCCTGAGCAGGCTCACTTTTAAGTTGATCATTTTGGATGGCCTGCAAATGATGCTATAAATATCCCAATGGCCTTTGGCAAGGGCCAGCCTTGTGGCACGGCAGCTGAAGTCACCTCTGGCAATGCTGTTATCCCATATGGGCATAGGAGTCCAAGCTGTCCCACTTCCGAACCACTTCCCTGCTAACACTCCTGGGGAAAGCAGTGGAACATGGCCCAAGTGATCAAACCCCTGCCACTCATGTGGGAGTTCCGGCAGAAGCTCCTAGCTCTTGGCTTCAGCTTAGTCCAACTTTGTCTGCAATGGTCATCTGGGGACTGATGGAAGATCTCCCCTGCCCACCTCCCCACCGACACACTCACACATACACACACAACCCATGTAACAGCTATTTAAATAAGTAAATAAATACATATTCTTTTAAAAATGACTTTTGGCAGACACAAAAAAAGGCCCCCCCCCGAGAATACAGGAAAATGTGTACAAGTTACATGTAAAAGTCATTTTATGAGCCTCCATGGACTTGGCATTTTTAGAAGTCTCAGAATCAATCCCGTTCCCATAAGGGAAGACTGTCCATTCTGTGACTATTCTATGGAATAGCATTCAGCCATAACAGGAAATGCAAATGCACCTTGAAAAGAGAGTCATAAAATGCCACACATCACACGATCCTATTCATAGGATGGGGGGTGGATAATGATCACACAGGGTTTCTGTGTTTAAGATTCATTTCTTTTTACTTGAAAGGCAGAGCTATAGAGAAAGAATGAAAGAGAGAGAAAGAAATACCCCCCAACAGCTACAGTGGCTGGAGCTGGGTTGGCCCAAAGTCAGGAGCTTGGAGATTTTTAGGGGGGTCTCTCACATGAGTGCAAAGCTCCAAGGACCTGGGCCATCTTCTGCTACTTTCCCAGGAGCATTATCAGTGAGCACAATCAGAAATGGAGCAGTCTGAATGGGAGCTTGCATCTAAATGGGATGTAAGCGCCACAGGCAGAAGCTTAACCTACTACATCACAATGCCAGCCCCTGGTGTTTCCTCTCAAAATGTTGCAATGATTTGAGAGTAGACAAGGGTGCTGGTTGGCACACTATGAATGTGTTCAACGCCACTGAAGTATTCATTTTAGCATCATTGATTCTATGTTTTATAAATCTGACTTCAATTAAAAAAAAAATTGGACCCCAGGCAGAAACCTGACCCTGGCAGTTGTGTCTCGATGGGGCAGAGAGGCAGAGACCATTTTCCTAAGAGGTGACTTCTCCTGCATGGGGGACTCAGATCCTGCCAGCACATCCTTGTCTTATAGGGGTCACCACTGGGGCGCAGTCAAGGCAACAAACTGCAGGATCAGGGCACAAACCCAGCCATAGGCGCATCCACAACAGGTCTCGTATGTGTAAAGTACAGAGCACAGAGTTTCAGCCTGACCCTGCCTTTACCTCCAAACTGGGACAGGGTCCCGGGGAAGCCCAGACCCCAGGGGTCCAGGACATGGGTTTTATAAGCTCTGATGTGCAAGCAGAGAAGACAGCCATGACTCCAACATGCTGATGTGAGCAGTAGGGTGTGTGATGGCAGCTGCTCACTGATGAGGTCATTTAAGCAATGCTTTCATTTTTGTTTTTTGAGGATTTATGCATTTATTTGCAAGTCAGAGTTGCAAAAAGGGTGGAAGGGATCAAAAAAGACAAATCTTCCACCTGCTTATTCACTCCCCAAAAAGCCAAAACAGCCAGGGTTGAGCCAGGTAAAAGCCAGGAACTTCATCTGGGTCTCCCATATGGTTGTCAAGGAACTAAATACTAGGACCATCTATGGTTTTTCCTAAACCATTACCAGGAAGCTGGATCTGAATTGGAGCAGCCAGGACTCTAACTGGTTCCCAGAAGGGTTACTGGCATCACAAATGGCAGCTTAACCCACTATGTCATGATGGAGTCATGCAGGCAGTCAATCCTCATCTCCCGGCTGCACCCCAGACTGGTTCCATCAGAGTCCTTGCAAGGTGGACTCCAGCCTTGGGAATGTTTTGGAGGCCCAAGGGGGCCTGCAGCGAGCAGGCAGGGTGGAGGAGAGTTCTGTGTGCAGTAACCATGGGGCCGCCTCCATGATGCTAACAATCTCAGGCCTAATGCCAATCAGAGCCTCAGCCCACCCAGTGGGGTTCCACCCAGGCAAGGCTAACAGGTCAGACTGTGTCTTAGGGTGAAACAGAAGAGTTGGCCTCCTTGGAAAATTCTGGAATTTTGCAACATCTACAACTCAAGGCCAATCATTTCTCAAGATCCTAAGGCAGCCAGACAGCCCCACCCACACCACCCCCTTTGTGTAGGAGATGGCGGGTGGGCAGACTTGGGTGCCTACTGCACACGAAGCGGTGCTGTAAGCAGGATTATCAGCAGCAGGGTCTGCAGGACCCAAGGGGCAGGGGACAGAGAGGTCTTAGGGTGTGACACAGAAGTGACTTTGTGAAGAAACTAGGATACTAGGACCATGGAGGGTTGGGGGAGGAGGCCGGCAGAAGGCTCTGAGTAGAGGAAGCGGCACCTGCCAAGCACAGGAACTGCAGAACACTGGCCACTCTGCACACTCCTTGCAAAGCCCGGCATGGCTGGCTCAGAGGGTGCAAGCAAGGAGAGGCCTGTGAGGCTGGGCAGGTGCAGAGGCCTCACGGGAAGGACAGGGAATTCCTTGGAGTTTTAAGAGGGAAAGCAGATTTTTTTTTTTTATGGAAGGACCTGAGAGAACAGTAACTAGTTTGCAGAAAATAGCATCAGAAGATCAGTTTATTTGGCTGTGGAAAATTTTCAGAAGGCGTGCACCTAAGAGATGGGCAAATATTTCGTGGAAATGTGTGTTATGAGGAGAGCTTGGCATGGATCTCTCCCGGGAGATCCCTGGTGAGGCTCCAGGGTTACATTTGTGGCGACTGGATTGCAGCAGGGTGTCCCACACAATCACTCCCGCTGCCCTCTCCTTCGCTCCCCATCTCCCTCTCTCTTCCTCTCTCCTCCTCCTCCCTTCCCTTTGCCCCTCCCCCTCCTTCCCCCTCCATCATCCCCTCTCCCGTTCCCTTCTCCTTCTCCCTCTTCCACCCCGCCTCCCTCTCTCTCCCTCTTTCAAGCAGATTTGTGGAATGCAGAAGTTGCGCACGCATGCTGGGTCCCTGCAACACGGCTCCCACCATAGTCTCAGAGGCTGCAGAGAGAAAAATCCCACTTCCCCACAAAGCCCCTCTAAGCTTCAAAGCCTGAGGTCTGCATCAATATTTATTGACGAGTTTATATAACATCGCTCCTTGGAGACTGAGCAAAGCCCTTGCTTTCACCTCTTGAATTGTACAACCTAGGACTAGCAATAAACAGCCTGTTAGTCCTCTGCCGTTGAGTCTGAGTGTGTCATTATAATCATGACCCTTGTGCTCACCATGCGAGGACCGCCCCCTCTCTGGCCCACTCTGCCTGCTCACTCACTCCTTGGCTCCCTGCCAGGCACCATGATACGGTCCTCGCCTCGAGCAACTTACAGCAGGGATGGAGGCAGACATGGAAGAAGCAAACATACAAGTAGGCACATGAAGTCAGGAGCAGCATCTGGAACACAGCGCAGGAAGAGACAGGGAAGGCAAGAAGGGCCCAGGCCACAGCATTCCATGTCCATCACAGAGAGAGCTCAGGATTGCTGGCAGGAGCCCTCTGGGGACCAAGTGGAGGGTGGGCAGGGAGGGGCAGAGGTCCGCCCCTGGGGAGCTTTGGAGACCAACACCATCCCTGTGCTATCCCAAACAGGAGCTTCCACTGTCCGTGCCCGGGATTTCAGAGTAACTATCCCATTCGACCTCCACTGCCTGGCTTACACGTTCCCACTGCCATGGCCAGCAGCCTTTGACCCATACTACCACTCCTGTGGGTGGCTCCCGTAGCCTTCCCACCCAGCCCTGAACATGGGACTCTTCCTTGCTGTGGAGCTGGCCCCCTCTGCTTCTCCAGTGGGGATATGGGTCACTGTTCACCACTCAGACCTTGCAAACTCCATCTTTTGTGGACACTACAGGCAGAGTTGCCCTGTTCTCTATACTTATCACAGAGACTCAGGCAAAGTAGGGACCAGAGGCATTCCTGAACTGCAATGTTGGGTTCAATTAAGATCTCTTTCTCTTTCTTTCTTTCTCTCTCTCCCTCTCTCTCTCTCTCTCACACACATACACACCCATCCTGGTCCAAACCACATTGTGCACGAAGTACGTGGGATGTGGAAACATTTCCACTCCACCTTCTATTCCTCCCCATCCCATCTTCCCAGCCCCACCCACCACCAGCCCCACACACCTGCCTGCACAGAAACCCCTGCCACCTTGAGGAGACTCAGGGCTCGGGTCAGCATGCTAAGGTGTGCCCAAGATGCCTCTATAAGTGTCTGTGCTCACAGCAGAAAAAAAAGGCAGAGTGAAGCAGATTAGGTCTGCATTACTAGTCCTAGTAAAGAGGTGCTCGGCCCAGCGTGCTAAGATCCATGCGCCATGATCTATATCTCCACACAGCAACAACAATAATAACTGTATCGATTATAAGGGTTATCGGGGCCAGCACCATAGCATAGTAGGCAAAGCCTCTGCCTATGGCATGAGCATCCCGTAAGGGCAGTAGTTCACATCCCACCTGCTCCACTTGTGATCCAAATTCCTAATAATGCTCTTGAGAAAGTAGCATGAGGATGTCTCAAGTCTTTGGGCTCCTGCATCCTCCTGGGAAACCCACAAGAAGACCCTGGCTCCCAGCTTCAGATTGGCTCAGCTCCAGCTGCTGCAGTCATTTGGAGAAACAAACTATCGAGTGGAAGATCTCTCTCTCTCTCTCCCTCTCCCTCTCTCGCTCTCTCTCTCTCTCTCTCTCTCTCTCTCCCTCTCTTTCTCAGTGTGTGTGTGTGTGTCTTTCCTTCTGTCTGTAACTCTAACTTTCAAATAAAAATAAATCTTTAAAAAAACTATAAGAGTTGGGCCTAGTGCAGTAGCCTAGTGGCTAGAGTTCTCACCTTGCATGCACCGGGATCCCATAAGGGTGCTGGTTGCTTCTGCTTCCCATTCAGGTCCTTGCTTGTGGCCTGGGAAAGCAGTTGAAGACGAATCAAAGTCTTGGGACCCTGCACCCATGTGGGAGACCCAGAAGAGGCTTTGGGCTCCTGGCTTCAGATCGGCTCAGCTCCTGCTATTGCAGCCACTTGAGTTGTGAATCATTGGGTGGAGAATCTTCCTCTCTGTCTCTCTTCCTTTCTGTATATTTAACTTTCCAATAAAAGCTAAAAACAAATCTTTCAGAACTATACTAGCAGCACAACCACCTAAAGTAGGGGGAAACACTATCCTCATTTTTCTGATGGAGAAACTAAGCTGCCTGAAATCCCTCGGTTGGTAAACACTAAGTCAGGACCGTTCTGCAAGGTGCAGCACGGACACCTAGAATCCCCATGGTCAGAAGCTGCCTCTGTGTCATCCTTCAGCCACCATGGGAAGTGGCATGGCCCACTGCCCCCTCCCTGCCCCTGCTCTGCACCACCAGAACCAGCGCCCAGCCCACCTCTAACTTGGGCAGCTTCTGGCTCTGCCATGGCATCTTAACCGTTCACCAGAAGCTTCCTGGCCAGGGCGCCCAGCTCCTCGACCCCGAAGTGCAGCAGTCTCCTGTCCTCCTCACTGGCTCCTCTCAAGTCCCCTGAGCCAATTCCCCGAGGAGTGAGAGTCACACCCGAGGATCAAGTTCTGGCTCCTGAAGAGCAGACAAGGCCCTTCCTGCCTCAGCCCACATTCCCCATCATGCTCCAGCCCCCTACACACACACACACACACTCACTCACTCGCAGAACTCCAGGCAAACACCTGCTCATCCTAGACTCAGCTCAAGGATCTGCTTCCCCCACACATCTTTCCTGGAGCCCTCAGGCAACGTTGGACCACTTTGCTGTGTGCCCACAGCCTCCTTTGCCCTCTGGTAGTGTTATGTGCCACGTGTGTGCTGGCTGCTGTGCACGGCACTCTGCTTGACTTCACAAGAGCGCTAGGTGACTCTATTTCCATTTTTCAGATGGGGAGACTGAGGTACAGACAGGTTATATAATAATCTTCAAGTCCTACAGCTCATTAGCTAGTACAGTCTGGGGTCTGGCACTGTGGTATGGTCGGTTAACCTTCTGCTTACGACACCACCACACCCTGCCATGAGCCTTCAGACCACTCACAGTAGGGCAGTGTGACTGCAGGGGCAAGGAAGAGCCCAGTTAGGTTAAAAATCACTGCCTAGGCTTGTCTGGATCATTGTTGGGTCTATGCTGGAAGAATCAGGACTTGGTCCTAAAGCGATCTGCTTGCCTTCCTGCTATGCCCTCAATGAGAAGCTTCTGTTGTGGCTGGGAAAGCTGGAGCCTTCACCCTGGACATGCAGCCCTCTGCAGTGGCTGCAGCCACACTCCACCCCACCATCCTTCCCTCATGCCTCCTTCTGGGGTGCTGTGCGACCTTTGGCAAAGCACTCCGTCTCTCCGAGCCCTTGTTGCAGTGAAGACTCATTGAGAGAGTGCCCACTGCTGCCCCGGTGCCTGGGCACAGCTCACGGACTGCTCGGGGAGCTGTTGGCTGGCCAGCAGTTGCATTTTTGCCTGCAGTAGAGGCTCTGCCCCAAACAGGGTGAACGTTCCGCAGCAGACATCACCTCAGGGTGGCAAACCTCCCCCCCACTTCCAAACCCCAAGTCGGAAGCAGTGTAGAAAACAGGTCCCCACCCACCAGCCCTTTGCCTGGAAGTTGCTGCAGGACCTCAGGCACCTCATTAATATTCAGGCACAGCCACAGCCACAGCACCACCACACCCAATAAATGGCCCTTTTTGATGAAGAATGCAAACCCTGGAAACCTCAAAGCCATGAACCACTCACATCAGGGAAATGAGATTGTGTGCGGGAGATAAAAACGGCGCTGCCTGACGGACATGCATCTTCACTCCATGGCAGCTGGAACCTCCCGAGACCGAATTAGCCTGCCCGGCGCCTTGTACCTGGCTCAGCCCCAAGGATACTGACAACAGGGCTTGACTGCAAAGTGTGACCGAGTCACAGCTTCCCTAAATTCCACCCAACCGGCCCCCCTGGTTTTCTTAGTCCTTTGTCTAGTAACAAACAGTGGATACAGCCTTTGAACGCACATTGCTAGGAGGGAAAGCTCAGCTCCAAGTCTCACTCAGTGCATGACCCGCCCCATCCTCCCTGGACTCTGCCTGCCTTTCAGCAGCCTCAGCTTAACCTCTCTTGTCAATGGGGGCAGTGCTGGCAGCCACCTCACATGAACTGGATTCCCTCAGATGGGTTGCAGTTAGTTGATCATGAAAGTGCTCTAGACCGTGCACACTCATGAATGGGACTCCCACTGGAACAACCTTTGCACTCATGGTGTGCACGTAGGCACAGCACCCTCTGATGTGGTCATGACTCCACGGGTGGGAACTGTCTACCAGACCATTTGGCAGAGGCTGACACGACAACTTTATATCAGTGATAAGCAGTGAGGATGTCAACGGACAGCTACCCAGCTCCAAAGTCCAGCTGCCCATGCTTATCATATTGTCCAGAAACTTATAATCACGTTAGAGTTTATTCTTATTTTTAAAAAACGTTTTGGGCCATACACAATAGCTCTGGTGGTTAATCCTCTACCTCCAAACACAGCATCCCATGTGGGTACCGGTTTGTGTCCTGGGTTGCTCCACTTCCCGTCAAGTTCCTTGCTTGTGGCCTAGGAAAGGAGTAGAGGATGGCCCAAGTCCTTGGGACTCTGTAACTCATGTGGGAGACCAAGAAGAAGCTCCTGGTTCCTGGCTTCAGATCTTCTCAGCTCCAGCTGTTGTGGCCATTTGGGAAGTGAACCGGCAGCTGAAAGATCTTCCTCTCTGTCTCTCTGTAAATCTGCCTTTCCAATAAAAATAAATAAATCTTTTTTAAAAAATCTTTTGGACTCTTATTATAAGAACCACCTTGGAGGGCTGGTACTGCAGTATATGATGCTAAGCTTCTGCACGTGGTGCTGGCATCTCATATGGGCGCTGGTTCTTGTCCTGGCTACTCCACTTACGACCCAGCTCTTTGCTTACGGACTGGGAAAGCAGCAGAGGATGGCCCAAGTCCTTGGGACCCTGCACCCACGTGGGAGACAGGATTAGAAGCTCCTGGCTCCTAGTTTTGGATTAGCCCTGCTTTGACTGCTGTGGCCATTTGGGGAGTGAACCAGTAGATGGAAGAGCTCTCTGTCTCTCTCCCTCTCCCTCTCTGCAACTCCGCTTTTCAAATAAAAAAATAAACAAATCTTTTAAAAATAATAACCTTGTTGGAAACCCAGGGGAATACTATTGACTCAGATCAGTGTCTCCAATCCTTTGTAGAGTGTGTGCTTCTTGTTCCTGTCCACGTGTCTGGCATCATGACAATCTTGGTTCTTTCTGCCTTACCCCATTTTACACACCTATGGTCCCTTCAGCTTTGCACAGCTACCCAGAACATCCTCACACACCAAGTCTGTGTCTTCCCAGAACCAAGGCAAGCCTCGACTTCACCAGCTGTAAAGCAGCTCTCAATTGTGCTCTTCTATGCTTTTGTTACAGAACTATGAAAACGCAAGTGTCTCTCACGGAGGTTAGGGCGCCGTCGCTTGTGGCACACTCATCTCGTGTCACAGTACCGGGGTTTGAGTCTCGACTCTGCTCCTGGTTCAAACTCCCTGTTGCTGTGCCTCCTGGGAACTAGAAGTGATGACTCAAGTGGGTGAGCACCTGCCCATCATGTGGGAGACCTGAACTGAGCGTCACACTCCTGGCCTCAGCCTGACCCAGCCCCGGCTGCTACGAGCATTTGGGAAAGGATCTATTAGGTGGAAGCTCTGTCTATCTCACAAAGGAATGGATGAATAAGTAGTTTAAAAGACTTCTTTAACAAAAAAAAAGTCCATCTGGTGAGTTGTACCCAGGAAGAACGTTGAAAAAAGAAAGTGTCTTGTAATGCTGAGAGCATATGCAAGGCTGCTTGGCCCTGCCATTGATTCTGTCAGTCATGCCTCACGAGGGCTAGATTCGGTTCAGTCATCTCCTTGGCCTGAGGGAGGTTGGGCGTGCACTGTGTCGTCTCATCTGTGATCTGTCCTC
The DNA here is from genome assembly GCF_030435755.1 of Ochotona princeps. Lineage (NCBI taxonomy): Eukaryota > Metazoa > Chordata > Mammalia > Lagomorpha > Ochotonidae > Ochotona > Ochotona princeps. Next base: position 4,612,060 of record NC_080850.1, read on the forward strand.
CCCAGCTGACTGTGGTCCCCCAAGAGTCTCTGAGCTTCCCCAGGGCCTGAGAGTCCTGCCCTGAGTTCAGGCAGGTGATTCAAACAGATGGGTCAGAAGGCACTTCGCTACTGATGCATCTCTTGTTGGGCCCCAACCGCCTCCTCTGCTTGATCCATTCCAGGACAATGCCCTCGGCCGACCCCACATCCAGAAACGGGCATTTTCCGCACATCCAAGAGGTTTTAAGGCAAGTAACTTGGAGTCAAGCCCAAAATCAGAGTTGAGGAATTCACATCTCTTGACTCAAATATGTCATTCTTTCCTGTCTGTGGGGACTGATTCCAGAACTCTCTGTGGACACCAAAGTCCATAGATGCCCAAGCCGCTTACATAAAATGGCATCACATTTGTCTATGAGAAGCCTTTGCAAATATGTATGATGAAGAAACATGAGGGGGCGGGGGGAGGGAAGCAGGGGAGCCAGGAAAATGTGACTGTGTTCCTGAACTGCACATATGCAATGAATAAAATGTATTCTATTCATATTACTACAAATGTAACTATTGTCAACGAATTTTTAAAAAACCAAGAGGGGAATTTAAAAATGTTTTTGCACCAACATAAACTTACTTTTTAATTCCATTTTTTTCATGATTATTTTTTACTCCCTTTATGTAATTTACCCATATCCTCTTGCGGACTTGAAATCGTCTCTGAGCTACTTATAACACAAGGCTGTACAAATAGCTGTTACACTGTGCTGTTTAGGAAAAGTCATAAGACACTGGCTAGATGCAGTGGGTAATCTGCATTAATCTGGAATTGATTGAATCTGCAAATGTGGAACCAATGGAGAAAATGGCCTGACTGTGTGTGCTCAGCCCTACCCAGAACCCCATAACATGGCTCCTGGGGACACACCTTGTTTTCAGGAGGACTCTGAGCTGGTGAGAGGTAGGCTCGGTCATTGGCGTGATGCAGCCCATCAGTCATGGAGCAAGACCTAGTAGGAGATCAAGTCTGTCTGGACCCTATGCTGGGTCTGTTTTCTTCTTCAGTACTGCAGTGTCTTCCTCTCGTGACCCTGCACACCTGTCCTAAGACACCAATCACTCCTGTCCCAGGGACCCTCACACACACAGTTACAGAGCAGGCTCTGGGATTCTAGCTCCTGAGAGCTCCAGCTGTGCTCTCTGCTACTGGTGTGCCTTCTGCTGCCTGCGTTTGGAAACACACACACACACACACCTGGAAAGCCTTCCCAGACCTAGGCCTGCTTCCCAGGGAAGCTCCCATAGCCACTGGTCCTGGTCAGGGTTACCTGAGTCAGGACAGCCTGCTAACCCCTGTCACTGACCTACCGGCTGCCCCCTGCAGCCGGAAAGCTTCCCAAGAGTGAAGACGGTGCTTCCATGATGCCCTTCACAGTTTTTGTCCTGGGCTCGGCATAAGGAACGCGGAAGTGAGCTTGAAAGGACCCACATTTGTCTGCCAACTTCAGAGAGTTTCCAAGCAGGGCCAGCACATCCCATCCACTCAGAGGTCCATCGGTGCAGACCACAGCCATGGACAGGTGTCTTCCTATGATCCCAACCAGCCAGCCAGCAGGTGAAGTCGCCTGGCCTGTGCTTCCATCTCCATGGAGACAGGAGCCCAGCAGGCCAAATTGCTTGTTCCATTAAAGCTACTTTCATTCCTCAATCCTGCTTCTTGGCAGAAGAGTTGAGAAAAAAAGAAAAATCAGGTCAGCAAAACTGGTTTGGAAAATTAGAAATCTTCCCCCTCTGAATTCCGATGTGTGGCACTGCTAGGCGTGCCAGCAGGAGTTTCTGAGCCAGATAAACTAATCCATGTCTTCCCACAACTCCTGCCAAGCTGAGGAGTAACGCCTGCCAATACCGCAGTTTGGCATACACCGCAGCGTCTCCCCGGGACACAGAGCCGTGGGAGTGGCAAGCAGAGGAGGCAGCATTTCCATCCCTCTGCACAGTTGGCCACCTTTGTCCACAGGAAGAAGGAATCTCTGCTCTCGCTTGCACCTCCTCCTGCCCTGCATGCACCCAGGTGCACAGACACACTCTACCCTGGGAGGAGTCCTGGAGGACCTTCATGCAGAAAAGGGCTCAACGAGCTGGCCTTGACATGGCTGCTGCTGCTGGCAGCTGAGAACTTGGCCTCTGGGCTGGCCCTTAGCTGGGGAATTGGCCCTGGCTGACAGCTGTGAACTTGGACTTTAAGAAAGCTCCACCTGTTGCAAGCATTTTTGTGATGTAAATTGCCTTCTTGCACTGCAAGGGTGAGGTTCCTCCTCCCCAGGGTGAGGGTGGCCACAGCAGCAGGAGGAGCTGAAGAGTCCTGTAGGGGCTGCTCCCCCTCCACACACACCACTTCATGCCCCTAGTGTACTAACTGGGGGAACTGTTCCCAGAGCTGTTGGATGCTTGTCATGGGGAATGAACCCTTCTTGGTCCTCTGACTGCCCTTTGGGGCCTGTCTTTTATGCACAACACGCTTAGTCCCTATCTGTCCCTAATTTCAGTGATCTCTAGTCCACAGTGGTCTGAAAATGTTCAGCGCAGATGCCCAGACAGAAACATTGCATGTGCTTTAGATTGCATGTAGCTCTGAGTAGCATGAGAAAATCTCAAGCCATCCTGTTCCATCCTGCATAGCTTATGACTCTTTGCTTTGTCCACCTGCCTACTGGTAGCTCTTTGGGTTACCAGAGGGATTGTCTTGGTATCACAGGGCGTGTCTTCAGGTAAAAAGATCCATAGGAGTCTAATGCTATGTCACAATGCCCGTGCCACTCACTTTACTTCATCTCATCACATAGGCATCGTGTCATCTGAAACATTACAAGTACAATAAAATAGTTTGAACGAGACGAACTTCATGTTAAGTTTCATTACAGCACATTATTAATGATTGTTGTTAGCTGTTACTGCACATAATTTATAAATTAACCTTCATTAAAAGCACGTTTCTATTCTGAAAGGCATAGAATGGGGTGAGCATTGTGGTATGGTGGGTTAAGCCACCACCTGCTATACTGGCATCCCACATGGGTACTGGTTGGAGACCCAGCTGTCTACTTCCTACACAGTTCCCTAGGAATGCACCTGGGAATGCAGCAGCTGATGATCAAAGTGTTTGGGCCTCTGCCACCCATGTGAGAGACCCTGAAGAAGATCCTGGCTCCTGGCTTCAGTCTTGCTCAGCCCTAGCCATTGTAACCATCTGGAAAGTTAACCAGTAAAAGGGAGACCTCTCCACCTCCAGCAGCACCATCACCCTTCACCTCACTCTCTCTCTCTGCAACTCTGCCATTCAAATAAATAAGTAGACCTTTTAAACACACAAAAGTAGGGTACATGTGAGATGTAGTGTACTATCTGTCATCTTGGGCATCCATTGGGGGTCTGGAATGTATCCCTGATGAATAAGGGAAAACAGCACTTCAGACTTCCTTAACATGGAGCTTCAGGAGGAAAGAGTCAGGACCAGTACTTGGCACACCGAGTTAAGCCACTGCTCGCAACACTGCCACCCCATGCCAGAACACTAGTTACAATCCTGGATGCTCTGCTTCCAATTCAGCTTCTTGCTAATGTGCCAAGGAAGTAAGCTAAAGAGGGCGCAAGCACTTGTGATCCTGGCTCCCATGTGGGAAACCAGGATAAAGTTCCTGGCTCCTAGCTCCAGCCTGGCCCGGACCTGGCTATTGCAACTGTTTAAATAGAGAACAAAAGATAAATGTGATTATGTGTGTCTGCCTCTTTCCCTGCTGCTCTTTTAAATAAACTAATAAATAAATAAATCTTATAAAAGAAGGGAACAGGGACAGAATTCTGGTCCAAAAATCCCTTCTAATCCCAGTCTGCAGATGTTAGTGATGAAAACTGACTCCATTTCCTCTCGGCCCAATCAAGGTGCTCACCAAGTTCTCTTTTTAGATAAACCCCAGTAGCTGAGCCTCCCCTCAAGCACTGATATCCCCAGGCAAGTTTCTCCGGGACCACAGGTAGAGCACCTTTCCATTTGATCATTCTGCTCTGACAAAGACAGAAAAACAGGGCAACAATCAGAGCCGTGGCTTTGGCCAGAAGACGTTCAGTCTGTATTCCCACTCCTTCATTCCTGATTCTCTGATTTAATTTCCTGGGCCTTGGGAGTCTCATCTGGAGCTGGGATCATCAGAACTACCTCAAAGTATTGACGTAAGCAGGAAATTAGATCATTGATTGGTAAGGCCGAGCCCAGTACCTGGAGTAGAGCAGAAGCCCAGGGACCCCAGATCCAGGAAGAACGCACATGCCTGAAGCTCTAAAATCAAATTTCCTCTGCCTGTCTTACAGGTGCTTATTCAATACTGTCAAGTCATTCTCTTCTATATCTGTCAGACTTTTGTGCATATGTGATTTGGTCTGAAACAGTACATGTTCAATAAGTGATATCTTAGGAGACATACCAGAACAAATTTTGTCAAGATACTTTCCTGGGGGAATGGGAATTTGGCTTCACAGTTTAAAAAAAAAAAAAAAAAAAAAGCAGGTTGGAGGGCCTACTTCCCAACTGGGAGTGCTCCCATCTCCTCATCCCTGTTTCCCGCTAACACCGACTCTGGGAGGCAGTGGTGATGGTTCAAGTGTTCAGCTTCCTTCCACCCACCTGGCAAACCCACACTGAGTTCCCAGCACCAGGATGCAGCCCCAGGTCAGCCACAGTCAATGTAGGCGTTTGAAGAAGTAAAACAGCAGATGGAAGCCTCTCTCCCTCTTCCTCTCCTTCTCCCCTCCTCCCCATCACCTCATTGCAAAATAAAATAAACATTTTAAGAGAGAGAGAGAGAGAGAGAGAGAGAGAGAGAGAGAGAGAGAGAGAGAGAAGACGATACTCTCTTGGGTAGAAATGTCAACCCCCAATGGGAAGATGGGGTTGGAAGTGCACATCTTTGGTTGGTCCTGTTCACCAGCCTGACTCTGCTCACTTCTCCATCAGGACAGAATCCTAAAGAACAAACTGGCCTGTCTGTGGGCCACACTCTCCACATCTGAGATGATTCCACTGGAAAGGATCAGAATGAACACTGAGATTGACAAGCGGGAGAGTGATTTGCGTTTTTATTTCCTATTCATAATTCACACAACCAACTTTGCCAGATAGGTCCTTTCCTATTCCCGTTTTGCAAATGAAGAAAAGGAAACCCAGAGAAGTTCATCACCTGCCTCAGGAAATTAGAATGATGGATGGGGGGGGGGAGGCAAGGTGCCGGTGTGACCCCAGAGACCCGGTGCGCCTCCCCTGCACCCTGCTGCCACTGAAGTGCCTCCCCGGATACAGACATTCCTATCATCAGAAAGATTGCGTCATCATCACATTTTCTCAGCTCCCGCAGAACACCTCCCCCCTACCAAAAAAAAAAAATTCTCCAGTGCCCCAAAGCATCCCGCTGAGCAAATTGCCTTTGGAAAGTAAAAGGGAAATGAAACATCTGCGGCCTGAACTTGATGTAAGCAATAATTCACGAGTCTCTTTCAGAACCCGGAGAAGAAAACACCCCATGGGAGGGAGTGGTGTAGATGTGCAACCCCAGGCTTTCGAGCCAAGAAGTCATTAATATTTGTGGGATCCTTGAAAGAGAAGCAGCAGTATCTCCCTGGAACAGTGCAAAGCAGTAACTCATTTTTCAATTGAATGTGCTGTTGGCATAATCATTAGGAAGAAAAAACAGGAGTCCAGGGAACCTGCGGTGGAGGGGATAAAGTGTTGACCCCCTTAAGCCTTGTCCATTTCATTTCAAACCAGGGTAGGCAATCGGTCTAGTAGTTGGGATGCCCATGGCCCATGCTGGAGTGCTTGGGTTTGATACCCAGCTCTGGTTCCCAGCTTCTTCCTGCTAATGCCATACGTTGGTAGACACCTTGAGAGCTCACATGACTGGGTCCTTGCCACCAATATGGGAAACCTGGGTTGAGATCCTCGCTCCTAGTTTTGTCCCCTGCCATTGCAGGCCTCTGGGCAGTGGACAAATAGATGGCAGCTCACTCTGTCCTTGTCTCAGTGTCTGTTACAAGGCTTATTGACTGCTGCCATGATGGTGGCTTGTCATTCATCATTAAGAAAATGCAGGGTTCCCAAGCATTCAGGGACCAGGTAGTGCAGCAGGTTCATTTGAGACTGGGATGCAGCCATGTAAAGGGGAAGCCATGTAAACAATGGAAGGTAAGAGAAAAGGCCAGATCCTGATATCAGACTGACCTGGGGTCCCATCTACACTCTGCCCTACACTAGCTGGATGGCTTTATGTCATATGATACCACCTGTCTGGACCTCAATCTACTTACTCGCAAAAATAAGACCAATCATTGTAGCCAAGGTCCTCCCAAGATGCTGTATACAGAAAGCACCCATAAACAAGGCTGCTATTGTTGTCATTGTGATTTAGACAGGCCCTTAAGCAGAGACCAGTGGAGCTGATTGTTCAACTTCCTGCCACTAACGTAGCCAGATGCCTGGCTCCACTGACTCATTTTCTCAAGATGGTCTAGTGAGTCACAGCCCTAATTAACTTTTCTGTGATTTTACTGGGAGCGGGAATCAGACCCTTGGAATTCACCCACAATCCTTGGCTCAAAATGCTAGAAGTTCCCATCTCTTGTAAACCTCGCTGATGAGAAAAAAAATCATCCAGGAGATATAAGGAGACACACACACATACACACACACACACACACACACACACACACACACACACACACACACAGTCTGCAAGGCCACAAAAGGAGCATCTCCTCAGAGCATTAAGGCGAGGACCTGGAGCCTAGCACGATTACCTTCTCTATACCGAAGCAGTCCACAGCAGCTGTTATGTCCCCCCTGCCCCGCCGCTTGCATACTGATCACCCCATGGTCTCCACAGCCCTTGCAAGGTGAAGGGGCCAGCAAGAGGCATTGCGGTCTTCCTTCACCCACAAAACTCCTCTTTGAAGCACTGGGGACAAAGCCTGGAGCTACGGGAGTGATGTGAACGTCAACAGGGTGGGCAGAAGATGCACAGTGCCTAGCAATCTGGTTTAAAAATGACACCTGTGGGCCTGGTGGCGTGGCCTAGCAGCTAAAGTCCTCACCTTGAATGCACCGGGATTCCATATGGGCGCCGGTTCTAATCCCAGCAGCTCCACTTCCCATCCAGCTCCCTGCTTGTGACCTGGGAAAGCAGTCAAAGACAACCCAAAGCCTTGGGACCCTGCATCCGCGTGGGAGACCTGGAGGAAGTTCCTGGCTCCTGGCTTCACATCGGCACAGCACCGGCCGTGGCAGTAACTGGGGAGTGAGTCATTGGATGGAAGAGCTTCCTCTCTGTCTCTTCTCCTCTCTGTATATCTGACTTTGCAATAAAAATAAATCAACCTTTAAAAAACAATACAAAAAGGACACCTGCTCGAACCACAGCTGGGTTTTGGCTCAGCCATTTGTTTCTGGAGGGCCTTGTGGATCCATCTTGATGGTTGCTATACCGGGCCTGGGCTTTGCTGCAGTAGGGACTGGTTAATCTGTGCTCGATAAATAAATGCCACCTAGTTAATTTCATTCATTTTTTTTATTAGACTCTCTGCCTTTTATCCACAAGTAGTGCAATGCAATTCACCAGCGATGATTTCGTGATTACTAATGCTCAGGGACGGCTCACTTTGTGCCCCAAGCACCTGGTATCATTTCTGCACCACATCTTCACAACTCTCAGAGGTTGAGCCTTCCTTAACATAGAAATCTGCAATCCAAAAGTACTCCAAAATTCAAATTCTCTGAGCACTGCCGTAGCACCACGAATTAAAAAGTTCCACACCTGATCTCCCTTGATGGGTCACAAACAAAATGGAGATGCACTGAAAATACGGCCTAAAATGACTTCAGACTCCAAAGGCCAGGGGTAAAGGAAACGCCGGTGAGTTCTGTGTTTAGATCTTGGACCCTGACCCAAGATACCTCATAATGGAGATGCACATATTCTGAGAAAAAAAAAACAAATTCATGACACTTCTGGTCATGGTCAAGTTTGCACAGGAAATACTCAGCCTGCATTTGCAACAGGCACTGTTGTTATCCTCACTTTACAGATGAGGAAAATAGGAAGTAAACAGAAAGAAGAAAGGACATAAGTTGAAGTTAAGCTGTGAAAACAATGCACATACTTGCAATAAGACACCATAAACTGGCTCAAGGTGTTATGGGAATCTGACCACGAGTAAGAACTGGGTCAGTGATACACCTGCAGAGAACAGAAAAGACACTCTGATGGCTCAGGTGAGGTTCAGGTGGCTCCTGTCTCACTCAGACAGCTCACGACAACTCAACTCTCCCTCATCCTCTGCTTTATCCTCTGCACAAAGCGGATTAGCCGAACAACGTCCCCCTCACGGGACAGTTATGACGGTCACCTCCAGCTCTGTCTCTGGAATGTGGAAGATGCTCTGTCCAGATGTTCCTTCCTGTCTTGTGGCTGACCTTCCTTCCTTCCTTGACTTCTGGAAGGAGGCATCCTGGAATGCAGGCATCTGACTGAAATCGTTTGCAGAGCAGCCCTACCAGTTCATCCTTAACAGAAGAGAAGAAAGGAGCTGTGGAGGAAGTGCACCTGCTGCAGAATGTCGCAGCAGGCAGCAACAGCACGGTTTGCTGGAGTCCATCCTGGGGTCCACTGGAAATGCACAGTGAAGCAAAAGGGACCTTCCATTCCCCTTTCTGGAGCCTTGCCCCCCGACATCAGGGGAGCGGGGGCGGGGAGTGCTTTTCTGCCATCTCCTTTAGCAGAGAGATGCCATCGATTTTCCTAGCCTCATTTTCATGTTTAAAAAAAATGATTTTCCCCCAAGGCACCTCAGAAAACTGAAAAGGAGAAAATCTCATTTATGGTTTGCCAACTAATCCGAAGCCTCATCATCTGTCAGAACAGAGACACAAGCTGGATGCCTGGTCTATAGCAGAACCACGTCAGACACGGGGATGCAGGAGTGACTTCTGTGCATCTCGGTTCTCAGGAGACACTTGCAGAAGACAAAGTGAGAAGCACTGAGCCGGAGGTGCGCAGAGGAGGATCCAAGCCCATGTGAGTGCTTGGAGGCAGAGTGGAGCACAGGCCGACAAAGGATGCAACTTGAGTTGGAAACAGAGGCAGAAGGAACTGATGCGTCACAGGAAAGAGTTCTCTGGGGGTTCTGTCTTCACTGACATCATCCCATCCGAATGTTGAAAGTGCCTTTGCTGGGCAGGGAGGGTGTGTCGTGACGCATCCGCTTATGTCGCTTCTTTGCAATGCCTAATTCCCATAATGGAGCACCAGTGCTAGCCCCACTTACTCTGCTTCTGAACCAGAGTCCTGCTAACAGCACGTGGGAAGGAAGCAAAAGGTGGGCCAAGTCCTTGGAATCCTGCTGCCAGTGGGAGACACCCAGCTGGAGCCACTGTCTCCTGGTTTAAGCCTGGCCAAGCCCTGATTGTTGTAGCCAATTGGGGAGTGAAGCAGCACTTCACTATCTCTCCCTGTCTCTGTTTTCTGTTTTGCAAATAAACAAATCTTTTTTTAAAAAATATACTATGGTAGTTTAGATGGAAATTAAATTCAAAGGTTGGAAGTGGGGATAAATATACCAAGCTGGAGGGACAGGCTAGGGCTCTGTAAATAATCCAAACCTGAAGGATTAATCCATAGCCCAGAGTTCTTTATGGCCCAAGTCTGAACTAGGTGTTTGGGAAGATATCCAGAAAATGATGGAAACTTGTATTTTCTAGGTGCCCTCTAAGTTTTAATGCCAAGTATCACAAGGGAGCACAAGTTGCTATGGTTTGAATGTAGCTTATCCCCCCAGATCTCACTAGGGGAGGCAGCAGTGTGGAGAGGTGGACTGGGTGGGAGGGGGATGGGTCATGGGGGAGGAGTCCTCCCTGTGGAAAGAACAGGAGAGCAGTCAAGGTGGTTGGGAGCTGCCTGCGTGGGCCAGCTTGCCCTGTTGCTTTTGACCGTGAGATGCAGCAGTTCCAGGTCCTGGCTGAATGTCATCACTCAGTCTTAAATTCCCAACCCCTAGAAGGTGAACGTCAAAACCAACTTCTACCTTTATGGCTCATCTTGTGTGGTCTGTGACAGTAACAACCAACAAAGACATCCTTTTTACAAAGAACAGGCTTCGTGCTCAGGGTGGGGAGGGGAAAACGGGGTGAGCCACATGGGAAGGGCAGACCTGATGGGCGCCCACCCCACAGACCATGCATGGCAGGCCTGGACCAGACTGCACGGCAAGAGGAGACAATGGGTTGCGTCAGCATGCATAACCCCAAGTGCCCAAGTGAGATCTTGTTTTCTAGATCCAAGGATGACTAATGGGTGCCTACGGGGTAATCTGTAGATACAGAGCCCCGAGCTCTATTAATATTCAATGATAAACGATACAGCTTTAGATTCAAATTCACGTAAATGGAAGTTTCCACTGTACAGCGGCATCCTGGGAACATTAGATCATGGGCCATGCCTTCTAATTCCATGAATCACCCACATCACCCACCCCAAGGCATGGAATAAGGCAGCTACTGTGGAAATGCTTACTGATTGAATGGGGCCACTTGGAAAAAAAAGTGCTCTACAGAGATACAGTCAAGTGAACAATGATGGTCACATTTCACACTGCAGTGTTTCAAAGCATTATTGATATTGCCGGATGAAAACAGAATGTGCTTATTTCATTAATTCTTCACATATTTTCTGACTACTACCCATATCCTGATAATCATACTACGTCAGATAATTACATGGTTGAGTTTTTTTTTTTTAAGTTAAAGGAGCAGATGGTTTCACGTTTTTCTAGAGCGTGGGAGAGGGAAAAGGCAGGTGTGTTTGCTGTTCACAGACGTAGCTTCACACTAACACTGGACCTGTCACTAATAGGGCTGGAAGGGAAATGTAGCGAGTCCTCACACTATTACCCAAGTGAAAACTCAGGATAACACTCTAGCAAGTTAAACTCTGAGGTGTACACCATGACGAATGAGGACTGCGAGAGGGGCTAACCACCTGAAGATTGGTTAGTACAGTTCACCTTAATACTGAGTCAAGGAAGATAAATCATTTGAAAATCTCTGCAAAGGCAGAAAGGGTGATGAGGAGTGAGGAGGTAAGGGAGGAGGCGTAAGTGCATTAGAACTTAAATGGTGAAACACTAGGAATGGCCGACCTCACATACTGACCAACGACTAGGTAAGTAAAAGACATTGGGAGTCAAAACTTCAGAAAGAAGTAACCTAACATTAATTAAATGTCAGACAAAGGGGAGAAATATGAGCGTTGTGGGCAAATGAAACAATTGTCTATCTAGAAAACTGAAAGGCCTACATTTTTTAAGCGAATTAGTAGAAAGGATCAGACAAACTATAAATACTGACCAGTTAGGAAACAGAACCGGAGGGGCTGGGCGCTCTGAAGCAGCCACGGACGCCGCAGCCTCTGATGCCAGGATCCCACATCACAGGGCCAGCTCCAGCCCCTGCTGCTCCACTTCTCACCCAGTTTCCTGCTAGTGCTCCTGGGAAAGCAGTGGGAGATGGCTCAAGTCCTCGGATCCCTGGCACTGCGAGCCCCGGATGGAGCTCCAAGCTCCTGGACAAGCCCAGCTGCGGCTGACGTTTTAGAAGCACACCAGCAAATGTCCCTCCCCTTCTCCCTCTGCTTTTCCTTTGTCTTCCTCGCCCTTATCCCCTCCTCCTCCTCACTCCCTCTCCCTCTTTGTCTCCACTTCCCTTCCACTCTCTCTCTCTGTTATTTTGCCTTTCAAACAAATCTTTAAGAAAAAAAAAAATGGAAGCCCCTTTACAGTATCAATACAAAATCAGTTTAAAGATACTTAAAGATAAATATAATCAGAAATGTCTAAGAGATGTTAAAATTCAACTGAAAGCCATGGAGACTCTCAAAGACACAGTTCTGCTTCTTGATTGGAAGTTTCAGCATTTTATAGATATAACTCCTCCCCTAATTAACCTACAAATTCATGGAATATGAGGGGGGAAAGTAACAGGAGTATCTTGGAACCTAAAAATGCTATTTACATGGAAACGCAAACACGCAAGAATAGGTTTAAGAAATGAGTTTATGGGTTTAGGCATTTATGAAATGGATCTAAGAAACAGTTGGTGAAAAATACATGAACTGTCTACACAGAAGCCAACATAAATTATGTAACTGTAGCTGAGGAGCCAGCCTCGTGGCACAGCAGATTAAGTGAAATTGTTTAAAGCACTGGCATCCTATGTCACAGTGCCAGTTGGCATACCTCTTGCTCCGTTATCAATACAGCTCCCTGCTGATGTGGCTGGGAAGGCAGCAGAAGATGGACCAAGTACTTAGGCTTCTGACATCATTTGGCGGGGCCAGGATGGGGTTACTGGCTCCTGGCTTCAGCCCGGACCCATTCAGGCTGTTGTACCCGTTTGTGCAGTAAAACAATGGATCTCTCCCTCATTCTTTCTCTCTCTTTTCCTTTTTATTGCTATGCCTTTCAAGCAGCTAAACAAATACGTAAATCTTTTTTAAAACAATATGGTAGTTAGAACAATATGGTATAGGATTTTGAGTAATTGTCAGATCAATGAAAAACAGCAGAATGAAACTCAGATATTTTCAGAAACGCTGAGTCTAGGAAGTCTCGTATGTCAAATCAGAAAAGAAAGGATTGGTTGCTGTACTGCTGCTGTCCAGGAAGAACCCAGCAGCCAGCACAGCAGCTTAACAGGCTGATTCTCCACCTGTGCAAAAACATCCCATATGGGTATCAGTTCACGTTCTGCCATTGCATTTCCTGAACGACTCTGCTGATAGTGGTCTGTGGAAGCAGCAGAGGATGGCTCAAGTCCTTGGGCCCCCATGTGGGAGGTTCAGAAGCGGCTCCTTGCTGCAGATCAGTTTAGCTCTGGCCATTGCGGCCATTTGGGAAATGAAGCAGTGGATGGAAGATCTTTCTGTCTCTCCCTCCCTCTGTGACTCTGATTTTCAGGTAAAATAAATACATCTGAGCACAACAGAGAAGATACATCAGGCGAGTGAGCATCAGTGGGAAGGAAACAGGAGTGACCCATTCCAATGCGGAGTTTTTCCAGATCAAAGGTCACTATCAGTCGCAACACAGAGACAAACTGAATCTCAGTGAGGAGGAAAGACGTGCAAATGTAAAGCTCAGCCGTCCATTTCCACCTGTCAGCTTGGTGCAACTTCTGGTAAAAACATTGCACTGTTGCTGACTACCTGGGGAGGAACATGACGTGGAGGTGGTAGAGATTTCGGGGAAATTTTGAAAAGATGATTTGAGAAAATCTATTGCAATGGAGGCGTAACACACCTGTTGGTCAAGTTTGTCAGCCTCAAGGTTCTCACACCCCTAAAAATCTCGTAGAATATACAAGAGTGCCTGTGTGTGTGTGTGTGTGTGTGTGTGTGTGAGAGACCATCTATTGTAGGCCCCAGTAGACAGTCATGGACTAAGTGGCTGAATCAAGCACCATGTGTGCTTCAAGAGCTTGGGTTTCCAAAGGCCCATCTCAGGCAAAAACTACTAGGAAGAGGCAAAGCTGACAAACTCTGCCAGCGAGTAAGGAAGGTACCAGAGTAGGAAAAGGTGTCTCCCATCTCACCAAGAGGAGTTAACAGGAAAAAAAAAAAAAACTTTATCTAGAAGGTGAAGTTAGGACAAGGACAATGAGGCATAACAGTAGGGGAAGGGAGAGCCTGTGGACGAGAGGGAAGAGTTAAGCAGAGGAGAGGAGGTGTGGTGGGGTGGAATGTGCTGAGCACACTGGAAATGAAGGGGTTAAGGAGAGGGTTCCTTTGGACATGGGCTCCCGTGGACAAGCACAGCAGGCTACAAGTACAGCCATATTTTACCCTTAAGGGAGAGGCTCCACAGAATGGTTTCGAGCAGGGAAAGGAAATGACCACATGAGTTTGAAAAGCAGTATATATTCTGGCTGTGGTTTACAAAGTCAAGAGCAAAGACAGCAGCTAGAAATGAGGGAAGCAATTGAAATATATGCAAGAATTATTTTTATCCTTCTTTACTGAAAAAAAAAAGCTATTTTACAGGACCTAAAATTGCATCCTGTACATTTTGCTTTGCTCATAAAACAATACTATTTAATTCGTGTAAGAGTTATGCAATGCTAACAGAAAAGGACGTGTCCTTTCCCCACCTCCTGCAGCTAGCTGCTTTTTTATGAAGTCCCTGGATTCGTTAGCTTTCTGCTACAACCATTAAAACACCTGAGAGGATGTTCTGAGGAAGGAACAAAGGTTTATTTTAGCACATGGCGTGGAGGGTCCCCAACCTCCAAGACTGGGCAGCACAGGCTGTCTGGTCCCTAGTGACCGTGGTAGAGGATGGAAGATGTGAACAGGCACAATGACAGGGCTGGTCAGGAGGCAGAGAGCCACTAAGCTTGGCTCAGCTTTGGCTTGCATGACCAATCCTACTTTGCAATGCGTGGCCAAGGACCTGAAGACCTAGTGCCAGGTTCATGTCCCAGATACCATCCTTAGATCAAGTCTCCACTCCGAATTCATTAACCGTTCACATCATTCCTTGATCTTTAATTCAAGGCTTGGAAGTCCAGGAGTGTAAGCAGCTACATCCTACTTGGAGCAGGACAGGCCCCCTACCATCTTGAACTGCTTTTCTCCAAGGCCTCAAACCTTCAGGAGGTTGCCAAGAGAAAACACTGCAGCACCAGACAAACTGGACTTCTCTCGGTGCCATCTGCGTGCTGCGACTCCCATGTTTAGGCCCAGTCAACATGCTAGCAAAGTTTAAATCATGGTTTCCTTGCCTGGCTGTTACTGACATTTGAGGCTAGATAACTGGTGGCAGATGAAGGGCCTGGAGTTTCCTCTAGGTCTCCCACATGTGTACAGGAGCCTAAGGCTTTGGGCCATCCTCTGCTGCTTTCCCAGGTTACAGGATTGGAAGTGAAGCAATTGGGACAAGGAGCTGGCACCTGTAGTTAGAGGATTAGCCTTATAAGCCCCAGCACTGCCATCTCTCACACACACACACACACACACACACACACACACACACACACACAGTGAGATCCTGTATAAAGGACACTGAGGCTCGTGGAGATGACCAAACTGCCCAAGATCACAGGACCAGTGAACTGTAGAACCCAGCTGCCTGAGGTCAAGCTGTAGGGAATGAGAAGGTGATGACAGCAATCATCCAAGGGTGAATCAAACCCCTCCCACCACCAGGATGCCAGAGCCAAGGAGCCAGCATGCTATCTCCAGGAGGAAGTGAGGCCTAGGTGACAGTTGCTATGACAACCAGTTTTCTTATAATTATAGAACACAGTGGTGATGAGCTGCGTGCACAGTCACTTTGTTAGGGCTTCTCTTCCTCTGACAGTTTCAGGAGCTTTCACATCACAAAATAAAAGAAATCCCACTTCATAGCATCAGGCAGTGCCATAGCCGAGGCCCAGAGTAGGAAAATGTTGGGAGAGGAGGCCTCCATCCCTGGGACAGGGACAGCAGGGTAGGTCACATGGCACACCCTGAAGGTAACAGCATTTCTCCCTCTAGAGTTGTTGCCTTCTCTTGCCTTTTCGGATCAGAGCATTTCAGGAGTGTGTTCGATGAGAGGCAAGAAGAAAGGACCTAATGCTGGGCGAATAGCAGCAATACTCGGTAACATTTTTTCAACACCTTCCAATTTAGCTTAATGTAGGTAATTCCCCGAAGTTAGTTACAGATAAAGAAGTATGTGCACACACACACACACACACACACACATCTGGGTCAAAAAAAAAAAAAAAAGCTTACCCAGGTGCCAGCATTCCACCCAGATGCCTAAGACTCCAGCAACGAAGCCATCATGTGACAGAAGGAAGCTCTCCTCTCTGGAGCCACGGTGGGATGCCCATTCACGTTACCTCCCTTACACCTCACACAGGCCTCCGAGGTGGCCATCATCACCCTACTCTACGGACTAGGAAATGCAAACTCGCACTGTCAACCTCTGACCTAAGTATGCTGCCCCTCTCTCTCTGGCCTTCCCTATCCTGTCAGGTTGATGAGCCAGCTCTTGGCAAAAAGTGATGTGGAGTGTTTGCTGATTGCCTTGGTATCAATGGTCCCACCATGATTGGTTTTCCAGCTTCCAAAGGCTCAACAACTGCCTTGTAAACTTTGGACAGAGTCTCCTACGATACAAAACTATCCAGCAGATTCTACAAGCCTTCCTTGACACTGTATTAACAAGGGATTTGATGTGGGCAACACTCATTAATCAACATTTATTTGAATTGATGGGAACAAAAAGCCAGCAATAGAGTCCAGTCACCTGACTGTGAACTTTCATTGAACTTTCTATCCTTCATCCAAAGCCTGAGCACCTGAGAATCACTAATGTATGCATTCTTCCTCTTGGAAATTATTTTGCTCCATGTGGCTGAAATAATAAGCTGCATTTTCTTTTTCAACTATCCATTGATAACAATGTGTAGCTTTGAATGTAGTCACTCTAACAGTGTACGCAAGGGCCTAGGCATAAACACTCCTCCAAAAGCCCAAGCCAGATCTGTATTCTAATTTTCAATAAAATCTTAGCCAGAAGTGAAATAACAAAAATTAAACACTCCTGCAGCTGTGTTCTACCACATACTCACGTACAAATTATTTGTGTGCCAGATGATGACTCTGCCCCTAACCCAGCAGGCAGTGTTTTTAATAACTTGTCTAAAAGTGCTCCTCAAGATAAAAAGAGAGAGAGCGAGAGAGAGAGCAATAAAAAGGCAACACACAATGAAGTAAGATCTCTCATCTAGATGCTGCTGTCAGCACACATTAGCATCCCAGCAATGGAATGCAGTCTACAGAATTTTGATGAAGAACCTGCGGCAGCAAGGGGCAAAGTTATAATGGGGTCTCATCTTCCAAGCAACATGGCACCAGGCGGAAGGCATTTATGAGAATGTGTTATCTGCAAGAAGCTCGGAAGGAAACACAGGGCCCTGACTTTTAAATAAAGGTATTTAAAATGAGGCAGCTGGGTTGGCTGCTGTGGCTGTGTGGAGCTGCTGGGTCAGCCATGGGGGTTTTCTGATGGCTTGCTCATCTCATTCACTTCATAAAGACTTCTTTGTGAGCTTGGCGAAGCAAGGTGCTGACTGTGTTCTTGGGCTACGAGAAGGAGAGGGAGCCTATCCTGCTTTAAGGAGATGATGGTCCACTCAGTGCATTACCATGCAGTAGGGAATACAACAATGCCAACACTGGGTAACTGGTGTGAAGCTGGAGGGTGGCATAGCGGATGCAGCCTCCCCAGGACAGCAGCCACCTGAGCTGGCTGCTGAGGGACAAGTAGTGAAAGAGGGCTTGGAGACAGCAGAGGCCTTCCAGCTGGAAGGAGCAGCATGGATGAAGACAGGAAGCCATGAAATACTGGGTGCGGAGATAGGTATTAGGCCTAGTGGTTACAATTCTGGTTAAGATGTTCACAAACCTTGCTGGAACACCTGGATTCACATCCCAGCTCCAGCTCTGGACCCCAGTTTCCTACTAATGCAGATGGTAGGAGGCAGCAGATGATGGTTCAAGTACTCAAGTTCTCAAAACTTGGCTTTAATCCAGCCCAGCCTAAGATTTTCATAGGCATTTGGGGAGCGAATCAATAGCTAAGGCAGCGATTTCTCTCTCTTGAGTTAAAAAAAGAAAAAAGTTCAGTATCATCATGTAAGGACCAGTGCTTCAAGAGCTTCCCAGCATCCATGAGCAGAGGCAGGTGAACAACAGGGAGAATGGTTGGAGCTGTGGCATGCCAAGGTAGGGGCTACGCCTCAGGGTCCCTCCTATAGAGCAGTGAGCAGAATGGATGAAAGGAGGCAGAGGCCAAGGTGGAGTGGACAGGAGGTATTGCAGTTCGTGCAGTGGTAATGTGAGAACAGACAAGAAAGGACAGTCCCTGGGGACTGCCAGGAATGGGAAGGGCCAGGATCCATGGCTGTTAGTCATAGCAACTGGTTCTGGGAGGCAGCTCCTCTGTGTCTCCATGTCTCTCTCCTTGAGCATGTTGCAGGCAATATGAGCAGAGTGACAGACTGAGCTGGACTACCAGGACCCCCAGAAAAGAGCAAAAAAAAGAAAAAGAAAGAAAAAGAAAACCTGGTGGTACAGCTTGGTCATTAGCGAAGCCTGGGGAGCCATTCCTTGTGACTAAGGGTTCCCCTCCCTCCCTCCACCCAAGTCTTCCCTAAGCCTCTACAGCTAGGGCAGGTGGCCCAGAGCTCAGAGCCTGACAGAATATCCCAGACCCACCAAATCCTGGTTGTGGAACTTTGCTAAACATCCCCTTTCCCAAAGCCTGTTGGGTTCATCAACAAGTGGACACTAAACCTTCTAGATGGCCCTGCTGGGGATGACTCAGCAGGGTTGCCTATATAAAGTGCCAATCATAGAATATGAGAGGGACCGGAATTGTTGACCCAATGTGTTAATGGATGGAGCTACCAAAAAAAAAAAAAAAAAAAAGAAAAGAAGAAGAAGAGGAAGAAAAGGGAAGGAGAAGAGGAAGGAAGGCAAGGAAGCAAAGAGACCACTGTTGGACAAAGGATGATGACCAGGGAGCCATGAGGGGTGGTACCGGACAACAGCCAGGGAACCATTAAGACAGTAACAGATGATAGCCAGGGAGCCGTGAGCCATGGTACAGCATGGTAGATGCACCCACAGAGCTGGGCTCTTCTGTTTTCTAGTCCTTCAAGTAACTTTGCATCCCTGAGCATACTTTTCATTATCTGTAAATTGGGGATAATAAAAATATCTCCGAAGATTACTATTAGACTGAAAAGTAGATGTAAAAACATTTTTAACACATTATGATGATTCACTGTATAACTAATGTGTTACAAAATACTGTACTAACAACAACAACAACCAAAAAAAAATTCTACACTTTCCATGGAGCAAATCCATGGCTCCAGGGATCACTGCTGAGAGCCCCAGGGTACACATGAATCCGGACACTGAAAAGATTGTCACCTTACAGTTCCTCCAGGTTGCCCCAGTTCCATTCTCTTGGGCAAGGCCAGGAACAGGAGGACCAGAGCCTAACCAACGATAAAATTCAGCTAATTAGGCAGGAAGCTATGAACTTAGAAGGAGGAGATGTGAACAGGCAGGAAATGAAATGATCATTTATTAACCCTCTAGAGGCCCACAAGAACTTAGAACTAATCAGCATTGGGAGATTGTGTCCTGATTCTAAAAGATGCTATTTTTTATTTTAAAGGCAGATTTTAAACAAAGAGAAGGAGACAGAGAGATCTTCCATCCACAGGTTCACTCCCCAAGTGGCTGCAAGTGCCAGAGTTGAACTGATCCAAAGCCAGGAGGCATAAGCATCTTGCTGGTCTCCCACGTGGGTACAGGGTGCCAAGGCTTCATGCCATCTCCACTGCTTTCCTAAGCCACAGCAGGGAGTTGGATGGGAAGTAGAGCAGTATGGATGCGAACCAGTGCTCGCAGGGGACTCCAGCGCCACAAGGCAGAGGATTCGCTTGTTGTGTCACCATGCTGGCCCCAATTGTGTCCTTATGTTATAGATGAGCAATTCTTGACATGGTAAAAGAATTTTCCCAACGTCCTAATAGATGCCAAGGGCAATCTCTGACCTGTCCAGGTGTGCCCAGTCTCCAAGCCCAGATGCTTTTCATCAGCTCAGCACAAAAAGCAGCCAAGGACACGCCTCGGTTCTGCCTCCCAGACAGGTCAGGAGGAACCAAGGCTGGCAGCATGGTCAGGTGCACCAGCCTTCATGCACACTCTGACCAGCAGCTGCCAGGGCGCTAGGACTTCCCATGATGCCAGCACTCTCCCAGAACACATCAATTCAGCAAGACCCCTGGGCGTTCAAGATTCAGAAGGAAGGTCAGCTTTTTCCATACCATGTCCTCACTGCGTCCCCGGCCCCGGATCTTGCTATCTGCCCACTGGAATCCAGACTCTTGTAGGTCTGTATTTCCTATACCATGCCTGCCCTACTCTCTTCTCCCTTTCTGTCTCACAGGATCCTTTTCCAGGGTCAACTTTGCAACCAGAAGTCATACATGGTTCTAGCTGGACGGGGCATTGGCACATCTGTGGGTCCCCAGGCTGCCTGGGCTCTGGTGCAACACCCCTCAGGTAGGGCCATCCCAGGCTCTCTAGGGAGAGCTGTAAAGCCCTGGGGATTCACCAGTTTTCTCCAATAATCATCTCCATCCTGAGTTCCTGGCAAGACATCGCCTCCTCCCCCACCATCGTCCCTGCCACCTCCGGGCTGGTACTTCCCTCTCAGTGCACCACCCCAGTTCTCCTAACTCCCACACCCTGGCGCCAGTTGGACAAGTCAGACACCAAGCAGTCCCCCAGCCCTGCTCTGTTCTCCAGCCTGCACCCCAGCCCCACCCGGAGCCTCACAGCTCCGGAGAGCTGACTCAGCTCGGGCCCCCCACAATCCCCCCTCTTCTTCATTACCGCCCCCGCTGCCTCAGCCCTGCAGCCAGGAAGCAGCCTGCACCGGGTCCACAGGGAGCTCCCGTCAAGAAACTGAAAAACCAGGCTAATTAAGGCTCACAGCTTTATATAAGCAAAGGAACTTTGCTGCATGCTTCCACTTTTGCTCCTGCTGGCAGAGCCTCTCCTCCACCCACAGTCAGTGCTGACAAGGGCTTCCTGACCCACCACCACGACTAATGGAGTCAGACTATGAGGGAAGGGGGTGGGGGCTTCCACAGACCCTGGCCCTGGCGCAGTGGCTCCTTATTGCCCATTCTCATTCACCCTCACGGAAGCTACCTGCTGCAGCCCCCATTGCTGTGTAGAAAGACCCAGAGGCGGGCTGCTACTCAGGAGTAAGTCTGAGCAACTGACGTCACCTCCTGCAGCCATATTTCTCTTTGGCTCCAAGCCTTCCCGCTCGCTGCAGCTTTGTGCAGCTTCAGATGAAAGTGCAGACGGCACACACAGTCTCTTGCTATGCATGCTAGGATGGAGTTCAAGGTGTACATCAGCCAATGCACAGCGTGGCTAGTCTAGGGAAAGGACCAAGCAGCAGCCCAGGGGGAGACTGCATCGTGCTACCCAGGATGGCATACAACCTAACAACAAAGTGTCTACTCTGCAACTTTCCATTTAATATTGTCTGGATTGCAGTTGGCTGCGTTTAACAAAAACCACAGAGAAGAAGCCCTCAGGGAAGGGAAGACAACTGCATCTCAGTCTCACAGGTTTAAAGATGACAAAATAGATGTGTCACCAAAAGTTGCCCAAAAGGAAAAACAAAACAAAACAGAAGCAGTACACGGCCCCGTGCCACTGTGGATAGCCGAACTGTGGGCGGCACTGCAACGTGTCCACTTCCCTGTTAAGTTTTTTTTCACTTTGTGATTTTGTTTTCCTAGTTTGATTTCTAAAAACAAACAATTTTAATCCCTGCTTTTTTTTCCCTCAACTTTCTTTCAAATATTTATCCAAATATTCGTATGTTTTCATGACCATCATTTAAGCGACTGCTGAGTACAGAACATTCCATTAAAAAAAAGAAAACAACTCTTATCAGTCTGTTTGGCAAAAGGAAAAAATTTCGAATAGGATTCTCATTTTCATCTGATGATTATAAAAATACACATTCATTGCATAAGATTTGGAAAGCCCAGGAAAAGAAAAAGAAGATGAAAATATCTCACAAGCCCATCATTAGAACGAATTATCCTTTGAGGGGGAAAAACATGTGATTTCTAAGAAAAGCCATCCCATGCAGGTGAGCTTATTTACAGAAATGTGTGAAAGTCTTTGAAAGTCTAGCATTGTTTCCAATAGTTTGATTTTCCCGAACAGCACCCTAGTAGACACTCCTATGTGTGAACGTGGAACTATTTGTCAAGAGCTCTATTGCCAGAACAGATCAACCTGCTCCCACTCTCTGATACATACACTATGCACCACACACCCCCCTCCTCGCTCCTCCTCTGTGCACATTCCTGCAGAGATCAGTATGCAGTCGGGGCCATACTCCCCTAGAAAATAAGATCCAACCCTGCTCTCGTGGTCCAGGCCAACATCGAGGGAAGCCCTACATTCCAGGGAACGCACAAGCTGGAGCAGCGATGCTGCATCTCAGAGAGAGAGAAAAACCACCCAAGACAGAGACAGACCAACGCATGGAACTCCTGCTTAAGGCTCACTCCCATCTCAGCACCTGCGTGACTCTCCCAGGGCATTCCCCCGTGGCCACCGCTTTCACCATCACACAGCATGTTCCACGGCTCCTGCACATGGCCAGGAGGCAGTCCTCCACCCAGAAATGGGAAGGCGATCACTTGGTTTCCACCACCCAGAAGTCAGCTTTTCTTTCTCTTCAGCATTTGTGACAACCTGCATGCCCTGACTACAGCTTGGATTTCCTTCCCTCACATTTCCAGCAGGTTGGGATAGAAAAGCAAGAAGAAGAAGAGGGGAGAAAAGGAAGCAAAGAGGCATTATTCATTCTCAGACTCACCAGAACTTTCTGGAGTGCAACAGAACGTGACTACAACTCTTGTTTTATGTGATTCAGCTCTGCGACCATGACCAAGAGAGTGGTGGCTACAAGAAATTCTCCAGAAGGAGCCGGTGGGGTTTGCCGCTCCCCAGCAGCACCTGCTTCAGCCACAGGAAGGCT
Organism: Ochotona princeps; assembly: GCF_030435755.1. Classification (NCBI taxonomy): domain Eukaryota; kingdom Metazoa; phylum Chordata; class Mammalia; order Lagomorpha; family Ochotonidae; genus Ochotona; species Ochotona princeps. Next base: position 4,634,778 of record NC_080850.1, read on the forward strand.
ACTGCTGCCTAAAGCCAGCCTTATCTCTATGCTTTCTGTTACACTATCAACAAACTGACCGTAAATTCGGCGATTTTCGGCACCCGGAACTTTCCTTTGTTCTTCTGTTCCGGCTGATATTCTGTCCTTGTCTTCACAATCACCTGAAAAAAAAAGTTCAAACAGAATGAGCACACCTGGACACTCAGAACATCTTTCTTTCCCTTCATTCTCTTCTCTTTTTTTTATAATTTATCATCCATTGCATAAATATGAGAAAAGAAAAAATTCCTCCCTCCCAAACCAGAGAAGAGAAAATATAAGTAACACTTTCCTATCCAAGCAACCACACTGGTTGTTACACCTTTCCAGATGTTTCTATAAACATATAATGTGTGTGAGTATCATGTACATTTGCTATTTAGGAAAACTTTTAAATGAAATGAATAATGAATTCATACTTCATGAACTATTTTCTAATCTTTTAGCACATAACTCTACGCTCTAATTTTCCACTGTAGACAAATATGTGGTTTCAATTTGCCCTTTTGAAAAGACCTATTTATTCATTTACTTGACAGTCGTTGTTACAGAGAGAGACAGAGACCCTCTATCCACTGGTTCACTCCCCAAAGGGGTCACAACAGCCTGGAGCTGCACCAGGTCAAGGCCAGGAGCCAGAAGTTTCTTTCAGGTCTCCCTGCACAGGTGCAGGAGCCAAGCCCTTGGGCCATCTTCTGCAATGAAAACTTACTTTAATGGCATTTTCCATAAACTTTTTCAAGTATGCTTGTATAAATAAGTCATGTGGGGGGTTGACTCTGGCACTGTGGAGGAAAGCCACCACCTGAAACACCAGCATCCCATGCAGAGCGCCAGGTTCAATCCCAGATACTCCACTTCCAATCCAGCTTTCCATTAAATTCCCTGTTTAAAATGGCAAAATAGAGTCACCCACATGGGAGACCTCGATGAAGTTCCTGGCTACTGTTTTCACCTTGGCTCAGTCCCAGTTGTTGTGGTCACTGAAGAAGTGACCCATCAGATGGAAGATTGTGCGTGTGTGTGTCCTGTCATTCTGCCTTTGAAGCATACAAATAAAAATCTTTTTTAAAAGAAAGTTATGGTGAAGATCCTATAGCTAAACCTTCACATATGCACTTGAATCCAGTTTGATGATAGGGTGTGTTCAATCTCACATCTACTGCCCCATGTTATTTTTCTGAAGTCTGAGTGTTTTTGCAGAGGTAGTTAACATATTATCAAGATATGCTGTCTGGCTGGTGTTGTGATGTACTTCAGGCAGCAGCCTGCATTGCCAACATCTCCCAGGTGCACTGGTTTGACTCCTGGCTAGTCCACTTATGATCCTCTCCTTGCTAACACACCTGGGAGAGCAACAGAAGATGGTCCAACTACTTGGACCCCTACCATTCGTTTGACAGACTTAGCTGGAGTCCCACGCTCCTAACTTCAGCCTGGTCCAACCTCAGTCATTGAATCCATTTAGGGAGTAAACCAGCAGATAGAAAAGGTGTGTGTGTGTGTGTGTGTGTGTGTGTGTGTGTGTGTGACTCTGTAACTCTGCTTTTCAAATAAAATAAATCCTTTAAAAATATATATATGCTCTCAACCTACCAGCCCACTAATGGCACTCCACCCACCACCACCCCTCCCCACCTCCACTCAGGCAGAGTGGAAGGAAGGAAAAACTAAGGGAGCGCCAGTTGCTATTGCCAACGCCCCCATGGCCCTCAAGAACCCAGAGCTGCCTGAGTTTCACCTGTGTAAAATGAGCAATAACCATAATCACAACCCTACTCGATAAGGTTGTTTTTAGAACTCAGCAAGAAGATAATGGGTGATCTCTTTGAACCATATCTACACGCCAGCACTAAGATCAAGCACTTTCTATACCCTGGCTGCATCCTCCTACCATTTCCCTTCTCCTGCCAAGGGCCCTGCAGCTCAAAGAAAGCAATCTGCTAACCACAATCACTCCTACAGTTTGAATCCACAGACTTGGAGCTTGAAGCAACAGAATGCACACGGAAAACTCCCACCAACATTTCAGGCTGACAGCGATCGGGTGTATTGACTAAAGCCATAGTCCTTCCATGAAGGGTGTTCTTTCAAGTCTGTAAGACATGGCACAGATTCAAGGCAACTCACAAAGGAAGGAAGGCGATGGGGAGAACACCCACTACACACGTGGCACTGTGAGGTGTCGGGGGAGCCCCAATCTCAGAGCCTACTTCCAGATGAAAGCTGTGCTGTTGAGTCCCACCCTCTCCACAGTCTGCTGCTCTAAACAGCAAAGAAGGAGGTCCTGGCTTCTTTAAATAGGAAAGTGGTTCAGCCAAACACAGACGACGACTTATGGCGGAGGCAGGGGAAGAATCTGCTGTTTTTATTGCTTCCTTCCACCTCCGTTGCAAAAGAAATGGCAACACAGACACTTCAATACCATAGGTAATGAAAAGAACTCTGTGTCTCTCAGTGAATTTATAGTTGCCTAAACCTGTGCCATGAAATGCTGAGATTGCTAATATGGTACTGGGGGAGGGCTGTGAGACTGTGGGTTGGTTTCAGTTCCTGGCTGGCAACTTCGGGTGAATGCTTAAAGCCTGCTATGTCTTGGTTTTCTCATCCATGAAACAGGAATCCATCAATAGCTCATTGTATTGTTGTGAGGTACCAATGTGTTAACGTAAGTTAAACCCTCAGACCACAGAGTCAGCCTTTGAACTCTGTCTCTGGCTGCTGCCACAGTTTCTTCCACAGATGCTTGAAGCACACATGAGATTGAACTTGGCTAGCACCTGTGAACCTGAAGGTCCATGAGGCAGAACCCCTCTAGAGCAACATGCAGGTAAGACAAACACTCCTTAGGACGTGCACCTACCATAGCAGAGTGCCTAAGTTCAAGACATGGCTCTACTCCCAAGTTTAACTTCCTGCGAATACACATCCTAGGAAGCAGCAAATGACGGCTTATGCAATTGGGTCCCTGTCTCTCACATGGCAAACTCCAGCTGAGTTCTGGGCTCTGGCTTCAGACTGGTTCAGTCCCTGAGACTGTGGGGGAATAAACTAGCAAAGCAAAGTTTCTTCTCTCTTTCTCTCTCTCTCTCTCTCTCCCCCTTTCAAATAAATCATTAAGAAAATGGGAACCATCCTAGTGCTGTCAAACAAGCACTTGACCACCCTATCAGAAGAACAAAATGGAACCGCCGCAGCAGCAGCAAGGTATGGAAGACAAATAGAAGTTTCCTGCATGGACAAGAAAGCAAGTGATGTTTCCTGTAAAGTGAACCACAAATCCAAAGGCGGGTGGGGGGGAAGGTATGAACTGTTATATGGTCCATATGTTCCTTTCTTTGCAATGAACTGCGATGGAAAATGTGACAGTCAGGAGCAAACAACAAACAGAAGGCACAGCTCACAGGATAGGGACTTCCATCATCACCAAACACATGACATTCCAGGGTGGGCCAAGTGCAGTAATACACGTGAACCTCTGTGATAGTCAACAGGTTCTACCCATTAGAAACAGTTTGGAGATCACTAGGAGAATTGCTGATGGTGAATTGCTACAGAAAAAAATGTATTACATGTCTCTGAATCCACGTTCTTAGAAATAAACAGAAACTTGGATTTATAATTTCACCTGCATACATCTGTATCTATATTTATATTTTATATTATATATTTATATATATTTATAAACTTCCCAATAAGTGAAATTAAGAGAAAAGTTTACTTTGATACATGAACACTTGCGGGAGGGGGGAATCTTCAAAAAAGTTCATGGAAAATGTGTATTATGCAAAAAATATGCTCATCCTTCAAAATAATTTTGTACAAAGGTATGATTTTAATTTCATTTTTCTGTTAATTTATTTTCATTTTATTTGAAAGGCAGAGAGGAGAAGAGAATGAGGTCTTTCGCCTGCTATTTTGCTCCCCAATGCTTACCACAGCCAGGGCCAGGTCAAGCTGAAACCAGATATGTCAGACTCAATCTGGGTCCCCCAGGGGGGCGACAGGGACCCATGTCATCACGTCGTCACTGGCTGCCTCCCTTGGTGAGCATTAGCACGAAGGCAGATTGGAAGCAAAGAAGCCAAGGTTTGAACCAAACAGTGATTCCACTTGTTCCCTTCACTCCCACCCTTCCATGACCAGCTGAAAGTCCTCTCAGATACACATATGTACATCCTACTTCATGTATTTTTAAAACACAGTGAGTTTCCTAGTCAGTGTGAGCTGGAAGTCTTAGGGCTACTATTGCCTTTTCTGCTGAGCAGCTTTGGACTGCAAGATAATTTTCTCCCACAGAAATGTGAGCATATGCATGGGGTAGGGTTGCTTCCATAATCATATTATGCTGTAGGAAAACTCCATTGAAGCTGACTGGAAAGAAACTCTGTGATTATCATGAGGAATTAAACAGACATGCTAAGAACAGGACCTCCATCACTCAGTGACAAACAAACAAACAAACAAGAAAAAAAAAAAAAACAACCTGAAGTCTGCCAACACCCTAAATGAGTTTGGAGGAGGATCCCAGTAAGAATGCAACTCAGTTAACACCTTGAATTCAAGCTTGTGAGACTCAGCACACAGTACTCAGTTTACCCTTGATTGAACATGTGGGCCTATGAAAATTGTAAAAGAGTAGATTTGTGTTGTCTTTAGTCACTTAATGTGTGGCCACTTGATATAAGCAACAGAAGAACAGTACACCTTTCCTATTGCCAAACCATCTCCTCACCTGATCCCTTCCCTGGTACATCTTTGGACAGCAACAAGTCTGGGCATCTTCACATCACACATCAAATGTACGAAGTCTCTGCTTCTTAGTCCTCCCTTCTGCTTCTCCATTGTTATAATAGTACACATTTTGATGTTGTTTCTCATATATCCATTCCTTTCTTCAGCCAAAAGTTTCTCAATACTTTTTCCAGTAACTCACTATTGGCCCAATGTGGGACATCCAAGTAGCTTGTTGGGAATGACATGAATGCTCCCTGCTTGGATTAAACCAATCAGGGTATACACTCCTATTGATTATACAATGTCAGTGGCTCACACCTGGGCATGTCATTCAACTGGACCAATGAGATATTAGACAGTACTGACTGGAGTCAGCAGAAAATAAGATTCCTAGGTCTTCTTGGTGTCCATGAGAGACCATGCCTTTCTTCTGGGTGGTGTGCTATGGTGAGAACTTGAGTTCTGGAACTGCTGTAGCAGTCACTGCCCTAGCAAAGGAAGTCGGGTGGAGGACAAAGGCAGCACTCAAAAGAGGCCAGAGCCAAGTGGCACCCAGAGCAACGGAGAAGGGGTCAGGGGACATCTGCCCTCTGGACCACACTCTGCCTTAAGCTAGACACAAGCTGACCTTTGCAGTGAAGGGAGCCAATAGAACCTTTTATGATCTTAATCCAATTTGTGTTGGAATTTCTGTAACTTGAGACTAAAAGCATTCCATCTGATATAAGTGTGTTCTAAGAAAACCCATGAAAATGAACTGAAGCGCTATTGGAGTTTAGTAAGATGGCCAAATATCAAGTGAATATACCCAAATCGGTAGATTTCCTAGTGGTTGGAAAAATTCAGTTCAGAAGTGTAATGGATCCACCAGAGGAGACACAAATACTTAATAATAATAATAATTATTATTATTATTAAACACCTTGTATAATATCCTCAAACTGGAAACACTGGCTAGATTCATTAAAGGGAGAATGGATACACTGTGATTTATTCAGAATGTGGAATGCTATACAGTAATAGTATGCTATATATCATGAATCTCATGGACTTGCAAAGAGCAAGAGGAATATGACACAGAAAGGTCAGGTTTCATTTACAGGGGCTGCCAATGCGAGAACATATGCCACATGCATATGTTACATATATTCTATTTATTTCTTAAATAGACCATGAATCATCAGTAGTACTGGTGGTAGGGTAGGTAGAGTTTTACCCAGAGCCCTCTCTTTGAATCTGTGCCATGCTTTGCTCCAAACCCTTAGGAAGCTTTTGCCTTGAGTGACTTTCTAATGAAAGCACTAGTTTTGGTTCCAGAGTCTCTGATCCTTTAACCTCAGATGCAGGCCAAGGGACAGCTGTGCACCTGACACTGTGGGAATTCTCTCATGTTTCATTTTTTAGCTGCGCCACATTTTTCTGTAAAAGCAATCCAAGTTGCCACATAATATTTTACTTTCACCCCTATGCACATGTTACCTCCTTCAAATTCCATATCCATTTGCAAATGGTTTGGAGCAAATGAACTGTGCTCTGAGGTCATAGCTTGTGCGCTCTGTTCTACTCAACAATTTTTTTTACCTTTTCGTTGACACAAAGTCAGAAGAAACTGCACTTGAGATACTAAATATGAATCGTTTCCTGGACTAACAAAATGAAAACATGCAATAGGCCACTCCCTGGTGTTGCTGGGCAGTGACCGCAGCTTCCATCACGTGTCTGCAGCATGCTGGGAGGCTGAACTAAGTTGTGCATTCGATATGAGCCCATTCTAACTGAAGCACCTACAGCAATATCTCCTCATTTCTCTTCCTGCCACACTGACCAGCCCTCCCCAAGTTCCTCTGGAGGCTTGTTCTCTTTCCCTGACCTCTGAATGGTTGGGACATGGCCATTCCTTTCTCTTCAAACAAGAACACCGATGGGGTATTCTTACTCAGCCTGTCACTGCCATATCCATCTTTTATTCTCATGATTCTGTTTCCATCTCTCTTCAGCCCTCCCCTGACACTCACCTTACCCTACAGGACAGGTGCCCTTCCAGGAACACACCTAAGCCTACCACACCTGCAAGACAGCTCCTGGGTCCTGACTCACCTGCTTTGACCACCTCACTCGCCACCTTTTCATGCCATGTCATCCAAGCTTGGAAAAGTGCAGCATCCTCCATACCATTATGTACGTCAAATTAAACATGAGAATGTTTCATGTGCCTTCCCTTCCCTTTGATCCCCACATCCATTCCATCAGTCCATTCATTCCAGGGTCAGCTTCCTCAAATATACTTGCAAACTGACTCCTCCATTAAGGTACAAATGCTGCCTCCTCCTGAGCCTAAAGCACCCCTAGCTCTCCAACAAACTTCTCCATTTCTATTTCTCCAGATCCAGCTAGAGAATCGTGGACCAAGTGGGCAATGTGCATGAGCAAGCGATCAGCAGGCAACCTGCCACCCGAGGGAACCACCAGAGGCAGTTGTGAATGGACAGAATACAGCGAGGTGATTGGGCAACAGAGACAAAGCTGCGGGGAGCCCGGAGTGCCACTCCATCCCACCTACCATGAAAGAATTACCTTGTGGGCCATGAGCAGCTGAGGAAGGATGAGAAGCCACAGAATGGCTTCCCAGGTGTGCACCACCTGTGAGGTGAAGATACACTGGGATGGGGAGAAGCATGGATTGGAAGCACCACAACCCTACAAAGTTCACAGGATCGGGCAGCTGTTAAGAAGGTTCCAGAAGCTCGGTGTTTTGTTCTTAGGGACTGAGGCCAGAAATACTTCTTTCTATAAAGGACAAACAACCATTGCTTTTCCTACTATTATTTTTGAGGACTATGAGGGGGAAAGCAAAAGAAATGTTAGGCAATTTTTATTAATTGTACCTTGGAGGAATCAGCTTGCATAAGCAAAGAGAGCAAGAGACAGAGCATAAATCTGCAAAGAAAGCCTTTATTCTGGCCATTCTTCTTTTACTCACACTTGAGAAAAACAAAAGCAGCCAGACCGAGCCCTGAGCTCCTTGACAAACACCAGAAATTGGAGCAAAAAACAAAGAGAAGTATTCTTTTTAGTATTCAAAGTGTGGTTTCATACATATTTAGAGAAATGAGAGTCCTCCTTTTCACATATCATTGTGGATGGAGGCAAAGTATTAACTTTGTTCTCTTTTTTTCATATTTACACATCAGCCCCCCATTGTTCTGTCAGCTGCTAATATGAGCAACCTAATTTAGCATAATTGGTATTGTGAAAATGAGATAAATTATTCATCCCAAAAGGACCCCTCTCTCGCCTGGCTATAATTCCCCCTTTGCTGGCAAGGCCAGATAATACATGGAGGTTCAGACGGTGCAAAGTACAGATCATAAAAATTTAAAATACTACTTCCCCGGGATTATCAATAATGAAGAGGTTCCCACACGGAGAGGCCCTGCGATTGGCAGGAACAATAAATAAAAGCACAGAAGTGCTGACAGGCAGCGGGATTGTATTTTTATGAGCTGGACTCGCACAGACCAAAAATAGATCTGTGCTGTGCCTTCAGTCATCTTTGCAAGCAAAGAGGAGTCTGGAGCCAAGACAATGGACAGCCAGCTGCCAAGCACCTACTGCGTGCCGGTTCTTGTGCCAGTGCCCTACAGATGTGTGTGTGTCTTTAGTTCTGACCACATGCTCTCCAACTCTCTCCTTAAGATCCTTATTATCATTCACGGACTCTAGGTGAGCAAATCGACCTGTGAGAGGTCAGCCATTGGCTTGTGACCAGACGACTGCTAAGTCACACTCCACATCAGCATGCTCTCTCCTATTTTGCGTGGCTTACTTTTTTCAAGCAGCCACTGATGCCAAAGACTTATCTCCTGCATCTCAGCAAAAATTCTCAGTCATTCTATGAGTTAATGGTGTTTACCTCCAATATACAGATGAGGAAATGAAGTCCCAGAAAGTGGAAATAGCTTTACAGCCTCACACGGATCCCCAGGGAACACAGCCAGGAAACTCAACTCTAACCCAAGGCCACCCAGCACTCAAATGCTGAACCTGTGGCACCTGTGGCATGCTGCTGAATGAATGAACCAACTAATACAGACTAGTTCTAAAGAAGCAAAATGGAGGAGTCTTTACAGTGGCCGAGTCTTTGGTTACCAATTTCCCTCATTTCCAACCTCACACTTCCACCTCTGAGCCAGTGAAGCTTGGAATTGGGCACAAAGGGAAGGATAAAACATCCAAACTCAAAAGTACTTCAATGACAATGGTGTCCCATGACATCAATTCATACATAGGAGAATTAGGGCTCAGAGAAGGGGAAGGATTCGATGCTGATCACATCACGAGACAGTTAGCAGCTGACCTTTAAGACCAATGGACCTGCCTGTTGCCATGGCACTTGGTCTCTCTTCCTTACTCAGCTTTTGCTTTCTCAAAGGCAGAATGGGAGATATGCCATTGAGAACCCAGATGAACCATTTACTCCGAGAAGTCAGCAATTCTTGTATGGCAACCCACAGAAGGGGGCAAGGTGCAAAACCTCCAGGGGTCCTCTCCCCAGGCCTCAGTTCCTTCTGCTCTGAGCAGACGCTGCCTGGGCTGGTCATCACAGTGGACGCCGTGGCTCTGTCACATGCATACGCCACGTCCAGAGACCCAGGCCACTGCACTGCTTGGCTTGCCTTGTTGCCCAGAGCTGGGTCCTGTGTCCTCTAGGGACCAGGGATCTGATTCTAGTACTGAATTGAATGATAATAACAGCTTTGCATGAAGCATGGTGGTACAGTGGGTACTATGGTAAGCATTTGGCATGTATTTTTCTCATGTCATCCTTGCCACAGTCTTTAGAGGAAGACATTATTATCATGAGAAAATGTAATATCAAAGTAGTTATTAACCTTGCCCAGTGTCACATAAGCAGTATGTAGTGAGGTTATAATTTGAATTCAAATCATAATACTTTAAGGCCTCCCTGTAGATGCAGGAACCCTGGCCTGCTTAAGATGGTCTCTCCACATATGAAAGCAAACAAACTGCATCAGTTCTCCAAAACTGTTTTACCATCTGTTAAATGGGGAATGTTTTGATTAAAAAAAAAGAAAGAAACATGCTCATGGCAATACATATGAAATAGGTGGAAATTATAGAATAAAAATGTTCATATGGTCTATACGTGTCTGTATACTTGTTTCCCAAATATTTAAGCTTTGTGTATGTCCATCTAAAACTATTTTTGTCTTTTTATCAATTCTAAGAATAACACCTACACACAAGGTTCTGCTCATTCACTCATGTTGTCGCAAATGAGTGGACTTTCCTGTTTCAGCGGCTGAATCATATCCCATTGTATGGGGGTCACTTCCCAGTGCTTACCCATATCTGAGCATCCCACTGGATTCCATCCATACAGAAAACTTCAAAAAACTCATAGAAAGTGGGATTTTAAAACAGGAGTTTCTTTTGATGTGAGCAAAAAAAAAAAATTGCTGTCAAGAAAAAAATGTTTTTCCCAGTATATGGAAATGTGTAGTAGAAAAAAAAAACAATGCCTGGATTTCAAAATTGTGTTTGTACAAAAAATAAACTCATTCTTTTCATTCAGGTTTTTTTCTGTGAATTTTTTAAAATACTGGCAGAGGTACAGTTATATATCAAACTAAAGAAGGAAGGGAGGGAGGGAGGAAGGAAACTTAAAAAGAAAGAATAACACACACACACATTCTCTGTGTGCAACAAGAGGACCCCATCACCTCCACTTTCTTTCGCAGTTGCTTTAACCAGGCAGTGCATCTGCTGCTGTGCGCATACTGCATGGGAAGATTTACCTCTGTTGTAATGAGAGCTTAGTATTCCCCATCCTTGCATCCAAGTTTATTTAATAGGCCCTTTTCATACAGCAAAACAAGTTGTTCTCCATTTTAAAATATGTCTATATGGATAATAGAATATATAGACCTTGGCATCCTTGAAAGGAATATCCCCCATAGGATAACTTCTCACCATTAGGAAGTGAACCATTTAAGTAGCACTTACAGTTTAAATCGCATAAATAATGTCAGAACACCCTTGGAATAACAATGCGTCAAATTATATAACCAACAAAAATGTACCGAGGTAGGGTTTGCTCCCAGTGACATTAATGCAAAGCGTTATCAAATTTTTCTCCTGCCCATCTATCTATGAAATATTACATCTTCAAATTATAGAGAAATTTTAAAAATAGTCACTTGTCATTTTAGATCTACTTGGCTGGAACTGCCTAGCCAGTGCCTTTGCCCAAATTTAGGGTGATTTAACCTCAGTCTTATAGGAGTCTCTGGGAGCTGGCAGTGGGGGGTCCAAGGATCTTGAACTGGCACAGGGGTACATCCTGCTGCTCCCTGGGTGGGGCTGAGGTTTCTGCATCACAGAGAAAGACAGACTCTGAGTCAAAGCCAGGAGAGCCAAGACTGTGCACAGCCTTTGGTAAACAGTATGTTTATCTTACAGATGAGACAACCCAAAGTCCAGAGAAGTCTCTAGATTTCTCTAAGGCCAATATACAGCTTAGCAGAGGCTTACACCCAGGTCTTTAGAACTCCCAAGTGCATGCAGTCTGCCAGGCAAAACTAGAAGTACGCCAATTATCAGTAACTGGTCTCTGAACTTCTGTACTCCTCTCTTCCCAGAAGCAGGTGAGCCAACCTCTCTGAAGATTTGCTAGTCAGCATCAAAGGAGAGGAACATGTGCCCAGCACCTGGTAGCTGGCTTGCCAAGTACACGATCCACATGGGGCTTTGCCAACATGGGGCTGAGTCTGCTGCGGTCCTGCCATCCATCAGCTGGCATTTTGCATCACACCTGCGTGCCCTGTTTTTGTTTGTTTAGCAGAGCACGGCAACTCTCTGAGCCTGTCCCTGAAGCAGCAACAACAGGGCCAATGGTAGCACCCTCATATTGAGGGTCTGGGCTATTACACCCCAAAAGTAGCTCCTGGCCTCTGAAGTCTGCCAATTGACAGTCAGGCATCTAAAGAGCTCACCCTCGCACTCTGAAGAAAGCCACTCAACTACTGCAATTCAGAGAAATTTCTCCACCTGTCAAATAGGGAAAGGGAGTTCAGTTTTAAGCTGTAGCAACACAGGCAAGCCTTGCTCAGCCATCGTTTCCTACTGGCCATTGTGTGGAAGGACCAAGGCTGCTGAGAAGTGTGGTCAGACCTGGTGATGGCCAGTGCAGCAGACAGCATAAAGGCAGCTCGTGGCAGCAGTCTAATTCAATCTCCCTCCACATCCTGCTGCCCGCTCACTACCACCCTGTTCGGGAACACAGTGGTGGCCTCCTAGCTGGCCTTGCACATGCACTGCTGTCTTCCAGCACTCACGGTAGCAATGCAGAGAAAGCCCAGCGACCTCCTTCTGAGGATACACTACTTTTGGTACCGCATGGAGGCTTGAGTAGAGGGAAAGGGGAGCCTCATGCATGAGGCTAAGCTTGTCCCTGTCTTTAAGGTGGCCCTCAGCAGCCAGAGGAGTCAACATCACACTCCTGGACCCCTCATGAGCTTACCTCATCTCCCAAGTCTTACCCCTTCATTGAGCATGACTCCTGGCTCTTCTTGCAGCTTCCTGGATGTCTACCTGGACCTTCAGTCCCTCCTATCCTTTACCAATGCATACTCCAAGACCCAGCCTCAGCTGTTCTCTCCACAAAAACCTCTCTGGCCATCATCCCTTCATAATTAGGTCTGCCAAAGTCTCATCCTTTCCCTTATGTTCTGGCACTTTATCCTCCCCTTAATAGCCCTTCTCCCTGTGAAGTCACTCTTCTAGAAACTGAGAGACAGCAGTGACCCTGGTATCTTTGCATGGTCTGGTTTGCACAGAGGGTACTCAGCAAGATTTTGTGGATGGAAGGATGAATGGATGGATGGGTAGATGGATGGATAATAGATAAATGCAAGCAGGGACAGAGGGATGGAGGATGAATGATAAATGAAGGAATGGATGGAAGCAGTGAGGGTGGGATGGATGATGAGTGGATCGGCAGGTAGACAGTGGATGAATGAATGAATAATGGATGGATGGATGTTGGATGGGTGGATGGACGGATGGATGGATGGATGGATGATGGATGGATGGATGAGTACCTTTTAGTGTAATAAATATAACCACATATCTACTGACGGGAGGTCAGGGAGGGTTTCCTAGAAGCATGCTATCTGAACTGGGCTTAGGAAGATTACTTTCATCTTATCAGACAAGTAGAAATTTGAGGTAAGCAATCTGGGCAGATGGAATGGCATGTCCAGAACACCCTGAAGAATGTGGGGAAGTTTAGGTCAAATTTTCCATTCTCAGCACGGTAGACATTTGGGGCAGGAAGGGGGTGTACTGGGCACTGCAGAATGATCCATAGTATTCATGGCCTCTACCCATAGATGCTAGTAGAGTGCCTCCTCCAGCTGTGAAAGCCAAAAAAATGTCCCCAGACCTTGCTACGTGGGCTCCCTGCAGAGAATGCTTCTTTAGGAAGCTCTGACATGCCCATGGTAAAGCTACAAAGTAGAGGTGGTAGAAAACGAAGCCAGTAGGCCTTACGGATGTCTTCCTGTGGAGATGAGGGATTGTGAAAGAGATCCATGCAAAGCAACCTGAACTCTAGAAAGTGCAGGAGGAAGGGTGAGGATACAAGTAGAATGGGAGCAAGAGAAGGCAAGCAACCTCCTGTGAATTCAAACCCACCTCCTTCAACAAGGCAAGTGCTGTTTTCTCCTTGGAGCCACGGGCAGAGAGCCACCATCAGGTCTGTGAGTCTGCATGATACGGCCACAGATATCATGCACAGGTGGAACTGGAGGAAGCCCTCTTACAGAGCTGGAGGCGTCTCAACATGGAAGCAACACCAGGCAGAGGGAAACAGTGAGATCTCGGGTACATAGGAGTTCCAATCCCAGCAAAAATCTCCTTATTGGACAGGCTGCTCCACTGAGCAGTGCATCAGTCTCATCAGTGAAATGGGTGCACTAAAACCCATGAGGCAGGGCTACTGGGAAGTCACTGAAATCAGAGACATGAGTGCCCTGCACAGCCCATTTCTAGCACAGAGCAAGGGCCTGGACACATCCATCTCCTAAATGCTCTGTCCTGACACTCATGATCCACACTTGTAAAGAGTACTCGGGACAAGAATCTAAAGAGAGGTTTCATAATTGCACACCCAGCCCCCTCTGTATTTTACATTTTCAAAAAAAGGAAAGCCACAGTTTAACATTGGGGCCAAATATTGGCCAGCATTGTGACATAGCCTGTAAAGCTACCATTTGTAACATGAGCATCCCACAAGGGTACCAGTCCATGTCCTAGTAGTTCCACTTCTAATCCAGTTCCTGACTAATGCATGTAGAAAAGCAGTAGAAGAAGATCCACGTATTTGGATTCTTACCACCCATGTGAGAGAACCCTATGAAGCTCCTGGCTGTGGCCCGGCCCAGCTCTGGCCATTGTGATTATCTAGGAAATGAACCAGCAGGTGGAAAATTCTTAATCTCTCTCTCACACCTCTCCCTACCAGCATCTCTATAACTCTGACTTTCAAATAAACAAACCAATCTTTTGAAAATACTTTGGGACAAATATACTTCTTTCTGATCACCACCTGAGCTTCAGACCCCCACCATCTGATTGGAACCCAATCAAAGGACCAAAGACCATGCAGGACTTCCTTGACTCCTCTCCCTCAGCCCTGTGATCTGAGTCCCAATGCTAACATCCCCCTCTTTACAGGTGAGAAGGTGTAGACCAGGCAGGTTAGAAAACCTGCCCCAAGTTGTTAACCAAGTAGGAGACAGGGGAACACGTAGCAGGTACTTGAACCCAGCTTAGGACATGGCTCCAGTCTGTGCTGAAAATCATCTCACTGCACTGAGTGCTCACAGAACTTTGGCTTCTTCAGGGGAACTCAAACATGTTTGCATCTGAAAAGATGATGAAAATTCAAAACTTAGCACAGAAAATAGAGGATAAGCAGCTCAAGCAAGGAGACTCATGCCACACTGTGGGATGAGAGACTGAGCTTGAGTCACACACCAAATTCTCAGACTCCCAGGCCAGCTTGCTCCTCATTCCTGCCGAAGTGGAATTTTCTAAATCAACATTGTCTGGCTTCCACCTGCCTTGTCACCAATGTACTTTTGGAAGTCAATCTGAAGCTATTTCCTTAAATTTGGATCAAAGCAACAGATCCTTTATTGGATTCTATGAAATGAAAAGAATGAAACAGAAGTGTGGTGTGTGTGTGTGTGCGCACAAGCACGAGTGCATGTATGCACACATGTGCATGTGTACATAAATCTGGCTTAGGACAGCATCCAGCATGCAGAAAGCACCAGGAAATGGCTATTAGTATTTCCTTGCAGTTAGTTTTGTGCCAGGCACTTTACATAGGAGGCCTTCTTAACTAACTTTGGACCTTTGTGAGATTGATGTGATCTTCCTCACGTCACAGAAGAGAAAACCGAGGTTCAACTGGAAAAAGAAGGCTTTATTGTGAACCTCAGAGGGAACCCACGGTTTTCCCTGGAGGGATGTGTTCCTGTAGGGGGCTGCAATGAATCTGGGACCCACTGCATCTTTGAGGATATAATGGCTTCTACTGTAGCACGTGCAGGTATTGGTTGTTGAGGCTTTGGGACGGCTTTCAGTACATTTGGTCTAAATGGTCAGAAGTCACTTACCTTGCTTTCTCTCTCAAGGAGAGAAGGAAGGCCTCAGAGATGAGGAGGGGGAGTTAGGGAAGGCAGAGACCACAGCAATCCCTGGGATGACCTGTAACAAATCTCTTTTCCTTGTACACATCTCCGAGACATGCAGTCCTGCAAGGCTATAGCTGTTGACTCACTAAACCTCAAAACAATACTGTCCTTGTCCTTCCCAACTTGCACTTATACCTGGGTTCAAACTCCAGCCATTTCCACTTAATCCTTCTGTGGGTCTGCATGACTTAACACTTTATTATCTATACATGTAAGTGCACAATCCCTGATTCCCAGAGGTTACGCATGTCTAAAACAGCGGTCCTCGATTTACCTACATGCATGGTTTACCTGGAAAGATCTCATTAATGCTTGCAGCTGGGTCTGAGAGGTCCAGCCTACAAAGCAAGAGTTTTGTAGACTCTGCAGGCAAATCTAGCACACCATGAAAAACTGAGAACCTCTGAAATACATGCAAGCAGGTACTCAGTTGAAATTCTCCCTCTCCATCTTCTTAGCGTTCATTTCCCATTCAAAACCGAGTGCTATAGGCTTTCTCAGCTTCTCAGGATGGCTCAAGAATTCTTCATTTCTGCCACTCCACCCCAGCATATTCCCACATTGACTTTGCACTTTGAAAACAAATGACTCAACACTCAGCCAATCAGCCAGACCCTTTATCCGGCTTTGGCTCATCTTCTGTTGATTAGATGGAGCCAATTGGTTAAGACACACAATGCTCTCCTGGTGATGCCAACGAGAAAATCAAACAGATGGAATGATCCATTGTTTGCCCTTCAGCCAGGGAACCCCACCATTTGTCTCCAGATCTCTCTCTCACACACACACACACATACACATACAATGTACCAAAGCTCACACTATGAAACCCCAAGTGCTCCTGAGTGGATCTTAGATGAGAAGACATCTCCCACCCATGTCCATGGGCTACCCTGCCCCCACCTGCTTTTGTATGAATACCCACCTCCATTCTTCATGGACTACTCCCATGTCAGGAGATGTGCCATCAGCCAGTCACTCACTCGCAGCCCCGCCTCCTCTAAAGACAGTCTACTCCAGTTTTGCTGCTCCCCCAAGCATTCTATGCTTTACATGTGTGTGCCCTTTGCCTTATATCCTTTGCGTCTCATGGCCTACCCGGCAGGTTTTTACTTACCTCTAAAATACCCATTCAAACGCTCTCCTCTGCAGCCTACCTCACCTGTCCTCCCAGTCCGAGCCACAGACCCTACACAGAATGTAGTTGTTTCCATGCCTGTACCCTCATAATTTTTCTAATGCTCAGCAGTGACCATGATGCATTAGATTCATTTGTTGTACCGGACAAGGATTTTTTTAATGTTGCCTTTTGATCACCAACTCGTACTATGGGGACAGATCCTAGCAGGTGCAAGCCGAATGCTTCTTGGACCAAATCCAATTGTCAAATTCTCAAATCTATACCAATGCATTTTTAAACACCTCCACCAAAATAATCAAGATGAATTTTTCTCTGCCACCCTCTGGAAGCTTAGTAGTATTCATATGATGTGACAGAACTTAAACAAGGAAAGATTAATTTACTTGCCCGTGTAAGTATACATGAAAAAAACAAAAACAAAGAACAAATGAACACTTACCACAAATCTAAAAGAACACAAGAGATACCTTCCCTCTGGAAGGAATAGCTACATTTTACGAGGAAGGGGGGCATGTTTGACAGACGGGAAGATGAAAAAGAGTTTGGGGATGGAATATTTTACTGCTTCATTTCCTGATGAGGATGAGGGGTCAGGGGGTGGAGAACACCTGCTTTACCTTCTCCGGAGCAGGCAGCTGTAAGTGATTAACCTCCAGGGGGGTGATGAGGGGGACGGTCTGGAACCCATCCTCCACCGAAGGCGGCTTGGTTCCCTTCTCACCGGGGTTACCGTTCAGCTTCACCATCCTTGTGCCTCTCTTCCCAGACCTAAGGCAAGCAGTGGGAGGTGAGGCAAGGGAAAGAGGGTTGATGCCAGACAAAATAGTACTGTCCTCAACAGCTCCATTTGGGTGGCTTTCCATCGGATCAGTCTTTGCTCTGCTAGATTTCTAGACATGATCCTCATCGTCCACTAAAAACTTCATTAACCATCCAGATACGCCACCTGCCCATTAGGTTCAGCAACCTTCAGATTTAAGATCCAAGACTACACGAACACGCCCAAAAACACAAGCTTAAAATGCCTAAGACACTAAAGGTAAAGCATTCGTATAACACCAGTGAAAAGCTTATTCTCAGCACAAAATGAAATCTATTATCCTAGGTTTCCCCTGCAGTATGATGCATTTCATTTCACCATCCTGCTTGCGATTTTGTTCTATTGATTTTTCTTCAGCAAACCCCTTAAACACAATAAATTTGTTTAGTATCTCTACTTGCAACATTTTACAACCTATGTACATTGCACATGATATACAATTTTCTAAAACAAGAAGCTGGTTTGAACCCGATGTTGTTTTTCAGCCATAGAACACGTTCATTTCCTCAACAGCAAAGGGCTGTTTTTCCCCCCATGGAAAGTTAGCAGCCCCCACGTTATAAGATTTCCAAGTAAATAAATAAATCACTTATTTTCGCCTCCAGCTCCATTCCAAGTCAGGCTGTGCTCCCACCCCACCCTCAAAAGCACCACTGTATTTCTCCCGTGGATGTTGCTGACAGCACGCTATTCAAAAAACAGGGTTGTTGCTGGGGTAAAAGAGGGTGGAAAGGGTTTGGAAGATATCAGGGAGTGGTTACCACAGAAACGAATGCCTACTTACTGTGCTGCACTCTTGGGGGGTCAGAACAGATCTAAGCCAATTTCAAGAGGAGTCGTCGCTCCTCTGCCGGAGCTTGTGGTGCTGAAAGGACAGCGCCTCGCGCGTGTCTAGATCGGAGCTTCTGAGAGCGAGGCGCGAGGGAGCCAGCGACCAGGGAAGATCTGGCAGCTGCCTGCTCGCTCACTCGCGCCCCCTCCCACCGGGGAACAGGCTCCCACACCATCTGTCATCTGGCACCACCTGCTGTTTCTCATGCATGGCCACAACCACTGCATGGGACAAAACAGTTTCAAAAAGGGGGAGGCATCCCGGCCACGCCACCAAAAATAATATAAATTAAAATGATTAATATCCACCATCTTTTTTAAAAAAGCAATTCTTGAACCTTTGCAAAAATCAGACAAGCAAGTACATACATAGGAAAAGGGATCACCCCCCAAGATCTTCCAGAACAACATCATGAAACACAAGATTTATCTAAAGACTTAACACCATGCTTGAACTGTGTCCGGGAGAGAAGGAAAACTAATTTGAATTATAGACCTCCAATGCAGCATGAACATCTTTTTCAACCTCTTTAACATGATTTCCCTCGTTTGCAAAAAAAAAAAAAATGTGGTTTCCAGGAGTAACTATATGATGAAGTAAATGTGAGACATGAATGAGCCAGCACAAGAGGAGCAGTTGGCATAGAACAGGACACCTGGCAAACACGCCTAGACAAAGGCTACTCTCACCACCACCCCTGTGGTCACAGCACCGCATGGCTCCAACACCAAACCTTGCTTCATCACCACCAAAGCCAATATACAGTCTACATCAGGCTGTGGCTTCCAGGAGTGGGAGGGCAAAGTTCTAGTGTCAGATGTACCAAGCTGTGGTAGTGCGGATTTTGGACACCTTGCACTCCCTCTCCAATCCTCCACTTCCTTATCATCATCATCATCATCATATCTCTGTTTTGGTCCATCCTCTGTTTCCATGACTAAACCCCCTGAGGCCAGTTGGTTTATAAAAACAGAAATTCATTTGGCTCATGGTGCTACAGGCTAAGTGGTTCATGTGCCTGGGACTTGCCCAGTATGTGTTGAGGTCCTTCATCACACAGTGAAGGTTACACGTGGTAAAACAGAGAAAGCTTCTAGCTCAGGAGCTCTTCCTCTTCCTCATGAACACCACTAATTGTGTCCCCCACCTCTCCTGTCCTCATATAATCTTACTGACCTCTCAGGAGCTCCACCTCCTCACATCATTAACAGAATTTGGAGGTTAACTTTCCAACACATGAGATTTTGGAAAAAAAAATCATAGCAAACTCCCTTACTGAGTGGTGTGAATTTGGAAGACTGTGATCAAACAACTGTGTTTTGACTTGAGGGGAAAGTTCTGAACGTTCAATTACCTCATTGCTGAAGAGTGATACTCCCCTCAAGTCCTCTGAAGGTTGCTGCCACTGGTTTCTCCTCCCTGTGGTTCAAATACACGTTGACTGTTCATGTAAGCTACAGCATTGTTCAGGATGGATTTCATGAAGTCTAGCTATCTCAGCGTTTGTAACAGTGCCCCTGTAGCTACCAAACATCCTAGCTTGCATGAGAAATCGCTTGGTCAACCTAGATAATATTCACAGCTAATAATAGATTCTACTAACTAGAATGCCAGAAGAAAACATTATATGTAGTGTTCAGAAATGAAGCATGCATTTGTGTGTGTTTGTGGGAAGGGGTTCTGAGGCAATAAAAGCTATAATATAAGCACAGACGCTAGTAATAGAAAGATGTATGAATGTGACAGGCATATATTCCAACAAATGTTAGCCTTCCACTTCCTCCTTTTCAAATGCTGGATGGCTTTCCAGGTCAAGCATTATCTAAGAACAATACCAAACAGGCAATCATATAAAGCCAGTTGTGAACATTTGTGTTCAGTCATATTATTTCTGCCTCAAAAACAAAAACAAAATCCCTTTGACATGTCTTGTAACTGTGCCAATTTTAAGTAACAACAACAACAAAAAAAAAAACAGAGGCAATACAATACCTGTGATGCAGGCATCCGTCAAGCTCAGCTGTGCTTGGGCCCTTGCTGACTGTAGTTTGGAGCGCTTGGCTTCAGCTTGATTCGTCGCTGGTTGTTGCAACCACTTGGGAATAAATAAGTGGGTGAAAGACCTCTCTCTGTCTCTTTCCCACTCTCTGTCACTCAGACTTTGAAAAAACAAATGAAACTAAAAAAAAAATTATTCCACCATCATTGAATTAGGATATAAATCAATGGCATAGATTAATAAAAAAAATTCCCCCAAAAGTTGAAAGATCTACAAATCTAAGCAATCCTGATGTCAAATAATAACTCTCCATGGAAATTAACTGAAAAAACAAAGGTATGGGATAAGGGGAGCAGC
Organism: Ochotona princeps; assembly: GCF_030435755.1. NCBI lineage: Eukaryota > Metazoa > Chordata > Mammalia > Lagomorpha > Ochotonidae > Ochotona > Ochotona princeps. The sequence goes on from NC_080850.1 coordinate 4,655,472, forward strand.
TAAAGCAGTGATTAGAGGAAGACATATAGCATTCAATGTGCATATCATAGAAGAGAAGGTTTTCACATGATCTATCACCCAGAAAAAAATATGAGCAAGATAAAACCAAAGTAAACCAAAGAAAGTATAACAAAGAGCAAAAATCAACAAAATTGAACACAGAACAGCAACACAAGTCAATGAAAACAAAAGCTGCTTTTTTGCCAAGATCGATGGAATTGATGAACCTCTAGAGAGACAAAAGATACAAAATGCCAATACCATTAACAAAAGAGGGGATAGCATTACAGAGCTTGCAGAAGTTAAAAATTTAAAACTACTGAAAGCACTTCATGTGCATTAATGAGGTAAATTAAATGCACTAATTCCCCCCAAATCAGAAATGACCAAAACTCATTCCAGATGAAGCAACCTAATTAGTCCTATTAAGAACATAGAAATTTGTAGTTAAAACCTTCTTCAGAAAAAGAGGAGTCTTCAAACCCAGAGGGTTTTGTTGGTGAATTAAATAAATTATTTTTAAAAGAAATAACACCAATTCCACACAATTTCTTCCACAAACTGCCAAAGAAGGTTAATAGTTTCCAGCTCCTTCTATGAAGTCATCACTATTCATTTTAAAAAATGAATCGAATAGACTTAAAAGAAAAAGACACCACAAAAAGTGGAATTCATCATGAAGTTGCAATTGATGAACTGCTTTTAATAAAATTTGACATCAGTTATCAATAAAAATTCTTAGAAATCTGGGAATAGAAAAATACTTCATTGGAAGAATAAGGATGGCTGAATAGAGTAAGGACACATTTAAACAGACAGAGAAACATTAGCTAGGGTGAACCAGAGAGGACACATTCCAGGAAACAGAAGAGGACAGAATGACAGCAGAGGGGGCACCTGAAGACTGACAGACACGGAAAAGCAGTGCACACAACAGTGTGATGTTACAGTGACCAGCTACCACAGAGCCATTCAGCAAGCTGCAATCTGAACTCCAACAGTGGCCAGAACTCCACCAGCAACCAGGTGAGAAGGGGAGTTCACCGGGAGTTCACCGGGAGTTCAGCAGATGGACCCAGAATGGCCAGAACTGAGCCAATCCGAGCCAATCTGAAGCCAGGAGCCTCTTCCAGGTCTCTCACCCAGGTGCAGGGTCCCAAGGCTTTAGGCTGTCCTCAACTGCTTCCCTAGAACACAAGCAGGGAGCTGGATGGTAAGTGAAGCAGCTGGGACACGAACCCGTACCCATATTGGATCCCGGCAGATGCAAGGCAAGGATTTAGCCGCTAGGCTATTGCACCAGGCCCTCTTGTTTAATGTCTTAGTGTGAATACGTTTCTATCCTTTAACTTCAAATACAGTAGCATTTTATTTTGGAAATGCTCCTTGCAAACAGTAGATCAATGAATCTGATCCAACCCCAAAAACCTTTCATTCTGTTTTTATTTATTGTCATTAAAGACAGCAATGTTTATCATTGATTCATTATAGTCTGAATAATTATTCTACTTTTAAGTACAAGGAAGTTACAACAATTTAACTACACTCACACTATCTACATTTTCCTGTTTTCAACATAATTTTTTGTTGCGTCGGAAGGCTGCCACACATGATCTCTATCATGGAGTGTATGTAAGTCAATATTCGTTTAATTTATTCAAATATTTACCCTTTCTAACAAATTCTTGAATTTAGGTATTTTTGTAGAATCCGTGGCTCTACATGGAATATTGCCTTTTATCATCGGTTTGTTGACAGCGTTATTCACAAACAATTCCAGATTCCTGTTTGAGCAACACCACCACCCGGATTACCTGTTGATCTGGGGCTGTTCGTCTGTTCTTCTCTCCCTTTGATTTTAATAGTTTGTGACATGCCTATTAATTTTTATTGGGTATTTTGCATTCTATATGAAAAAAAATTACAGAGGTTCTCGTTATCTTCCTATAATCAGAACTCACTTCTATTCTGGCAGGCAGTTAAATAAGGCCACGTTCATTTTGATACAATCAGGGATCGAAAGAATTAAAAACATGGCTTCCGTTTTTGGGAAAGCTTGGTCTATTTTTATTTGAACAGAGCAGGGGGTCTTAGGTGACATCTTAGGTGACATCCTGGGGCGTTTACCAGAACCCTCCACCCAAAGCATAGCAGACCTCAAAAGCTCCGTGTAGGTATCTTACCCTTCATATCCATTTTCTAATTGGGTCGTGAATCTCTAGGACACAGTAGAACTCAGGAAGCCTATTTGGGAAGGAAAATAGCTAACTAGGTTGAGCTCAACTTCTTTTTTTTTTTTTTTTTTTTTTTTTTTTTACATTTTTTTTAATTATTTATTATTTAACTTCAGTAATTACATTGTAATATGTGACACAGTTACATAGATACTTGGGTTCTCCCCACCCCTCCCCAAACCCTCCCACCATGGTGGATTCCTCAACTTCTTAACTGTTGCCTTTCACCCGAGTCTTGTTCCTTCCACTTCTGGGTATCCTAATATCCCTGAGTAACCAGGTTCATCCACGCAGCCCCTGGCAATGGCAGAAGGCTCTGGGACACACCATTTTCTGTTCAGTTTCTAGGTGTGCCCTTGGTTCTGAAGATCCCCTGTCTTTCACCGGGTCCTTTCTTCCTCTCTGAATCTCTGGCAACCAGTGATTATAAATGTGCCTTTTTCAGAAGTTGTCTTTCCTAGTTGGAATCATAGAACATGGTGCCATTTCAGATAGTCTGCCTTCACTTGAGGTCCTTCCGTGTCTTCTCATACTTGATGACTCATTTGCCTTCACTCCTGATAGCATTCCACTTCCTAGATGAGCCACAGTTGGTTTACCCAGTCATCAACGGAAGGACATCTTGGTTGCTTCCAGGTGTTAGCAAGTATGATGCATGACACTGCTTTAAATATTCATGTGCAGAAGTCAGCACATAGCATAGAAGGCTAAACCTCTAACTGCAAGCTCTAATATACTATATAGGTGCCAATTCATGTCCCAGTTGCTCCATTTCCAATCCAGCTCCCTGCTTATGACCTGGGAAGGCAGTGGAGGACGGCTCAAGTCCATGGATCTGCATCTGCATGGGATGCCCAGAAGGTGGGCCTGACTCTTGCTCAGCTCTGGCCATTGCAGTCACTTGGGGAGTGAACCAACAGATGAAAGATCTTTCTCTTTGGATCTCCATCTGTGTGTTAATCTGATTTTCAAGTAAAAATAAATAAGTCTTTAAATAATAAATACTTAGTGCACATTTTTTAAATACTGATTAATTAATTGATGAATTAATTGGACCATTTCAGAGACAGACAGAGATCCTCTAAGCATTTGTTCATCACCTTAAATGGCTGTAATTCCTGGACCTGATCCTAGCTAAAGCCAGGAGCCAGGGACTGCACTCAGGTCTCCTCCATGGATGGCAGGGACTCAGGTACTTGGATCACCACCTGCTGCCTTCCAGGAGCATTAAGAGCAATGCTGGATTGAAGTAAAGCAGTAGAGACTCAGACACTCTGATCTTGGATGGTGCTTCCATAAGTGATGGCTTCCCCCTCTGTGGCACAATGCCAAGTCCCTGTGTGCAATCTTTTATGGGAATATAAGACTTTAATCTATTTGAAAAAAATACCATGAAGAGTAATTGCTGGATAGTATGATTTAAGAGCATGTTTAGTTTTATCTTAAAAAAAAAAAAAAGCCCTGTTATCCATAGCATCAGTACCATCTTGTGCATTCACCAGCACTACATAAGTTATGGTTATTCCATAGCTTTGTCAGCACTTAAATGTTGATGTGTTGTGTAATTTTGTCATTTTTATTGATGTGGAATAGGATTTCATTCTGATTCAAAGAGCTGTTTCTAATTGTTGTCAAGCATTTTAATTGTTTTCAGCAGAGGTATTGCTAACACAAGGTTCCCCAGCATGAAAAATTTGAGACTTTCTCTTGTAAGTCCTGCATTCAAAGCTCCTGAAGGACCCAGCACACCTCAAGGCCCACTTCCAAGGAGGGAAATAAGATCTGTAAGGTTCCTATTCAAACATGAGGCTGAAGGAAGCATAAACAGTCTCACAGAAGATTTCAAAATAGGTGGGAAGGTGTGTTGAGTACTCCAAGCCACAAACGTTTATCTGCCACAGTGCCTGTGCAGAAGCACCTCGACTTGATCATCGTTATCCCGGGAACACACTCTCGGGGCATAGTATTGCCCCTGACCTGCATGAAACAGAAATCATTGCTCCTGTACAACTGACATTACTAGGCAATTTCCACCATGAATAACCTATGAACAATGTTTTTATATAGATTTATTTATTTTGTTGAAAGACAGGTGTACAGAGAGAGGAAGATACAGAAAACAAAGATCTTCTGTCCTCTGGTTCACTTCCCAAGAGGCCACCATGGCTGGAGCTGAACCCATCCAAAGTCAGGAGCTTCTTCCAGATTTCCCACATGGGTGCAGGGTCCCAAGGCTTTGGGAAATCCTTGAATGCTTCCCCACACCACAAACGTGGAGCTGGCTGGGGAGTACAGCAGCTGGGATATGAAGCAGGGCCTGTATGGGATTTCGACGCCTACAAGGAAAGGATTTAGCCACTGAGCCATCACACCAGGCCCTGAACAATATTTTTAAATCATTCCTGTTTCATTTGCACTATTTTCACTTAGAGTTTTTTAAATGATTTCTGTGAATTTGTAACCATTTTCCATAATCATTGTGAATACAGTATGGGAGGTAATGATACAGTCTATGGAAGCCAGACTGCCTGGGACCAAAACCCGGTTTTGTTACTTACTAGATTAATAGTCTTGAGTAAGTTACGTAAATTCTCACACCTCAATGACCTCCTTGCAAACTGAGGATGCCAATAATACTACACTAGGTCACTCTGAGGATTAGATAAGTAAATGGATGAAGTGCTCAAATCAGCACCAGCAAATGCCAAGCAAGTATTTACTTTTTATTCTATTAGGCAAGCACTATTAAGAAGCAAATCTCGGGCCTGGTGCAGTGGCCTAGTGACTAAAGTCCTCACCTTGAACACGCCGGAATCCAATATGGGCACCAGTTTTAATCCCAATGGCCCTGCTTCCCATCCAGCTCCCTGCTTGTGGCCTGGGAAAGCAGTCGAGGATGGCCCAAAGCTTTGGGACCCTGCACCCGTGTGGGAGACCTGGAAGAAGTTCCTGGCTGCTGGCTTCAGATTGGCACAGCACTGGCCATTGTGGTCACTTGGAGAGTGAATCATCAGACGGAAACTCTTCCTCTCTGTCTCTCCTCCTCTGTGTATTTCTGACTTTGCAATAAAAATAAATAAATCTTTAAAAAAGAAAAAAAAAAAGAAGTAACTCCCCTGTTAGACCTTTTTTTAAACTTTCTAATTTAGTCATTTATACTTTTATATATTTTTAAATTTTTTTCACTTATACTTCTTTTTAAAGATTTATTTTATCTTTATTGGAAAGTTTATCTTTATTGGACTGTTTTCCCTGGCCACAGGCAGGGAGCTAGATGGGAAGTGGAGCTGCCGGGATTAGAACCTGTGCCAAATATGGGATCCTGGTGCGAGCCAAGGTAAGACTTTAGCTGCTAGGCTATGGTGCCAGGCCCTTCACTTATATTTTTAAGATATTATTTTCATTTTTATGATTTCTATAAGTTTATCTCATCTTTGTCTTTGGAATTTCTAGAACCAAATACCTAGTTTTTGTCTTCTTCCTCTTTGATAATGAATGAAATTAATACTTTCACATTCATTCAACTTGTAATTACTGCAGCTTCTTCAGTATCACTTATAAGTATTTTGTAGCTAAATATTTGCTTCTGACTTTGACACAAGAGTTTTTCAGTAAAGTGGCTTGGTTTAACTTTCCAAATGCCTGCTATTCATTGTTGCGGTAATGCATAACTTTTGAGAATAACTCCTATGTTTATCACATGTGATCGAAAAGTGTGGTCTGTGTACTTTTTGCTTTAGGAAACATATTAAAATTTTGACATGGCCCAACAAGTAAGTTATTTCTGTCCAAGTTCTCTGAGACTATGGAAAGACGCTAGGTTCTGAACTTAACACATATTTTTTTTAAAGATTTATTTTTTTTCTTGGAAAGGAAAAATTTTAGAGAGACAGAAGAAAATACAGAGCAATAGGTCTTCCACCTGCTCGTTCACTCCCCAAACGGCCACAACTGCCAGAGCTGAGCTGAAGCTGGGAGCCAGAAGCTCCTTCCTGGTTCCCCCCATGGGTACAGGATTCCAAAGACTTGGGCCATCCTTCTCTGCTTCCCCGGGCCATAACCCAAAAGCTGGACTAGAAGTGGAGCAGCTAGGATGCCAGTGCCACAGGGCTGCAGATTAGCCTGTTCTGCCACCACGCTGGTCTCACACATACCTTATACTGATATTAAATCATGTGTGTCGCTCCTGTTCTTCAAATCTTCTTTGCCCTCATTGATTTTTTTTTTTTTTGCTTGCTTAATCTATCAAAAATCAGGGGACATTTCTATCTTCTCACAGTATGGAATTTTTTTTCTCTGCGCTAAAGCTGTAATATTTGACACATAATTTGATGGTGACATCACATCTCATGAATTTTGCCTTCCTGCATGTAAAACGACCTATGTCATCATTTTTTCTGAAACACAACTGCAGACTCATCTTTCTGTATTTTATGTTGACCCTCCTCAGCCTTTGTGTCAAGACTTTGTTCCTCAACCAGCCCGCCATCAGTCACCTCCTCTATGTGGGAATTTCACTCTTACATTGAACTTGCAGTCTGGGAGGCGAACTCAACGTGGGCAATTAATTCTTACCGTGAAACGTGCTGCCTTACACGCATCATCATGTTCGCCTGGCTCCTTGCTGTTTCCTCGGCCTCCTTTATTGTTCCACACCCGAACATCTGTCTTCAATGATTAGAAGGCAGGCATAATTTCTTACGGTATGTCTTTAGTCATTTTTAATGTGTCAGGATGCATCTGAATCAACATTCATCTCCCAGCCTCAAGAACAGCGCAAATTATTTGCATCGGATCCGGTGTAAAATGAGATCACCAGCATGCACGCTTCTCCTTCATTTCCTGCCTCTCCTTTTTGCTACTTAACCTTTTCAGTTCAACTCAGGCTTTCATCTCCAAATACGTATTCTTCCCTGTTTTCTTTTGGTTCTCTGAAACCCTCTTGACAGAACTGGAAATAGAGAGAAAAGTAAATACAATTGGAGGTGGGTTTGTTATCGTTTTGTTGTTGTTGTTTTTCCCCAGAAGGCTTCCAGTAAAGCTGCTTTATCTGGAAGTAGTTATCTTATATAAACCACCTTTGAGGGACCTGCAGTATTTCTGGGATCGGTGTTCACTCTATGTTAGCATTTAGTGTTTTGTTTCCATGCGTTAAGTGCACCTCCAATGAAAGAGATGACAAAGGCATTGCATGTCTCGTTATAAATCTTGCTAAATTGTCAGTTGCAGGATGTTCTACAAACTGTAATGGCCTGATAGGAATATAAGATTTTATAGAACTTTGTTCTGGGAATCTCCCGGAGGCTAGCATAAAAAGGAAGCTGTGCTCATACTGTGACTGGGAGCTCTGTATTTAAATTTCAAATAACAGACATCAGAAAACCATGAAATGTGCGAGATTCTCTTTCTTCTTAAGAAGGGAAAAGGACACTGCCTACTTTTATTGAAAGGAGGGGAAAAAGAACAATAGACAGGCAGAAAAGTCAGTGGAAATGCCCCCCCTCCAGTGGGCTGGAAATAGGTGAAGATTCTCTCAAAAAAGGCAAGTCCTGAAGAGCAAAAACTCACAAGTTAGTCTCCACAGGAATCCTTATAATGAAGCCTTCCAGTTAAGGTCTAGGAACCAGTTTAAAGTGACACAATCTAACCAGAAGACTTTCTGAGAAAATGTCTTAATTTTGTCCAAGTCTTTGTCTTTTCTGAGTGATTTTTTTCCCCTTTTGAGAATCTATTCATCTATTCATCTGTTTCTTCTAATAGCAGACTGTAACCTGTGTTGCGAAATAAATCGCAATGGAGTGATTTGAAGTTTGGCTGAGAACCCTTCAATGAAATAGGGAAGCAGAGTTAGAGCGGGAATTGAGGCTGTGACACGGACTCTGTGAAGTCCTCAATCCATCCCCTGAACACTTACCCCTATCTATAGGTGGGTCCCTGTCAGGAGCCGTGCACTATAGCCACACTGAAGCCATTTTGAATATAGACCTATGGGACAGTGGAAAACCCCCGGTTGGCTAGATGCTTGGGAAAGAAGTTATGAAACTAATCACACGCTTAGCTTCAATTGTTTCTAGCAACTGTTTCAGAATGTGATTGATGTTGTACTTACCGACATCTTGTTACTGATTACCTATGCTATTGTTGATATGCTGGTTACTATTGTTGATATGGTGGTTGCTCAATCGGTCTTGAGACCATGGCCTACGTCCCAGTTTCTCTTTCCCTGAGCCTTAGTTACTGAATAATATAAAAACCTTCAGTTGAAATCAATAAACTGACAGCTTGATCAGACCTACTGTCTTTCTGTCCCTTCTTCGTGTCTCTTGTCCCTTCATTCTCTCCTAGGTGACTGCGACCCCGTTGACTGTCCTGCTGGACGGGACAGGTTCCCTTCCCCAAGAAGGCACAGCCCACGGGCAAGGTGGCCTCTTGAGCAAAAGCCAAGTCCCCGAGAGGGCTAACAGCTAAGCACCGCTAGCCAACAGCTGGGGTGGGGGGGCGGAGAGAAGACGTTCAGTCTCAAAGGGGCATCCGTCTGGGCAGCACAGCGTCCACCAACAGCTTCTTCTTCTTGTGTCTTCATGCCAACCTCTCTCTTGGCAATCTGACATCAAATAGGGTTCACATAATGTTAACTCGTGAAGACACACCTGCATTGGGCTGATGCTGGGACAGCGAGGATCGAGCATGGTGTCAGCATCCCACATGGGCACCAGTTCATGCTCCTACTACTGTCTCAGTTCAGATCCAACTCCTTGCTAATATCCTGGGGAAGCAGTGGAGGATGGTCCAAGTCCTTGGACCCATGCACCCGCATGGGAAATGCTGCTGAGACTCCTGGCTCCTGGCTTTGGACTAGCCCAGCTGTGGCTACTGTGGTTATTTCAGAAATGAACCAGAGGATGGAAAATCTCTCTCTCTCTCTCTCTCTCTTTTTCTCTCTCTCTCTCACTGCTACCTTTCAAACAGAAGTAAAATTAATCTTTAAAAAAGCATACCTCTGGGGCCCAACACAATGGGTCAATTGGCTAATTCCTCACCGTCCAAGCGCAGGGATCCCATATGGGTGCTGTTTAGTGTTCCCGCTGTTCCACTTCCCACCCATCTCCCTGCTTGTGGACTGGGAAAGCAGTAGAGGACAGCCTAAAGCCTTAGGACCCTGAACCAGCGTGGGAGACCCAGAAGAAGCTTCTGACTCCTGGCTTTGGATTGGTTCAGCTCTGGCCATTTGGCTACTTGGGGAGTGAATCAGTGTATGGAACATCTGTCTTTCCTCTCTATAAATCTACTCTGTCTTTCCAATAAAAATATATTTAAAATACTTTAAAGCATATCTCTAGCAGGGAGCTCAAGACAGTTATATACAATTGCTTCCTGGACATCTTCTTGGCATGGCTTACAGACACTGAATCTCAGTAGATCACAAACTGAACTCAAGAAATCTATGTCTCAGACCTGCTCTTCGTCTGGCTTTGCTTCTGTCCGGGAAGGGCTTCACTGTCCATCCAGAGTCCAGTGAGACAGCTGGGATGAATTCTTGCCATCTTCTTTCTCACTCCCACATCCAGTCATCAAGTCCTCACCATTCTCCCTCTGCTCCAAACATCTCGCCAACAATTTCCATGACCTGATTTAGTCCAGATGGACTTCACACCCAGCAAACCGCCATATCTTCCTCACCACCAAGGTAACAGCCCAACAAAGCCTTGTACGGCAAAGGCTGAAATCGCCAAGTGGGCTGAAAGACTCCTCGTGATCTGTCCGCTGCCTAGAGTGCACACTTGACCTGTTGGCATGCTTCTCCCTGAGACTTCACCTCCCAAATGCACACACTGCTTTCTAGCTCAGTATTTGCACATGACCTTTCCTTGGACCCTCCCCCTCAGGGAGAGATTCCATACCAATTGAGGTAGATCTGTAATAACAGCGAGTTCAGAGCTCACCAGTCTTCTCTCGCCCTTCTTTCTTCTGCCATGATAAGAGACACTAAGAAACCTTCACCGTGCGTCAGCACCACGTTCCTGGGCTCATCCACCCTCCAGAACCATGAGCTCGCAAATTTTTATTCCTTATAAACTGCTCATTCTCAGGTAGTGTGTTACAGCAGTGTAACATAAAAATCCCGTTTGGTGAAGTAGTATACAGTCGTTTGAATCATGTCTCAGAATCTCAACTGAATTTGAACTATGGAAATGCAATAAGGTGGAGCAATCCACCGTGGGGGAAGGGTTGGGGGAGGAGTGGGGGAATCCCAGTGCATATAAAAATGTGCCACATAATGCAATGTAATTAATAAAAAATTTTTTGAAATAAAAAATAAATAAAAGAACCAAAAAAATAAATAAATCATGTCTCAGAACACTGAATACAATGGCAAATGTTTGTGACATAACATTCAATGAAAAGAAGAGTCAAAATATTGGGGACATGATCATCTTAACTATGTGAAAATATAACGGCTCAAAGAGACGCTAAAGAAGATTATAGGGATTTATGGATCATTTTCTGGGTAATTTCCTTTCATTTTTAAACATTTTTCCCTCATAGCATCCCCCCCAAAACATTTATTTTTATATCAATTAGGAAAAAAGCATGAACTGAAATAGAGGTTGCTGTATGAGTAGCTGACATACCCAGCACTGTTTTTTTTTAATCATGTTGTTATTTCATAGTTTGCTTTTATGTACATGCATAAACATGTGTGAAATCTTGAAAATATCCTCCCCAAAATAAAACATTACATTCTAATAATTGAGGTAAAACTAGTTGAAAACTAAATCGTAGAAAAATATAAATCATAAAACAAAACTGTAGACTTATCAAAAGACGGTAAGTGAACATGATGAAATCCACTACTGAATATACGTTTACTAGAAATTACGGAAGATTTTATGGAAAATTCCTCTTACGCATCTGATATCACCTCTTATACCACAGAGGATTAGCTCGCCGTGTCTGTTTCTCTTAAAGCTCAACAGAGTTGCAATGTTCTTGAGGAAAGAGAACATGTTCTAGCTTCAAATGCCTCTGGAAAACCTGTTCTTTATCTTGATGCTGTGCTAGCTTGATTTTTATGTTTAAAGAATTGGGGGAGAACTCATTTCTCTCTGATTCACATAAGGTATGAAGGTCTCTTGCCTCCTTTCAGTCATGCCCCAGAGAGTTGCCAAGGTAGTTGTACGAAATGTTGGTCTATCCGAAACCCTGCGCTAGTCCTCCACCTGACTCTGAAGAGCCTCAGGCATCCCTACCAGTCTTGTTACTGCCTCTTACTCAGTCCGCTGCACTGCTTCCTTTTGCTTCCTCCTCTGGTCCACATTTTGTCCCCATATACCTACTTACCTGACTAGCATACTCTATTTTATTTACCCTTAAAAACATGGATTTTTGTCCGTTTTCTTCACTCTTGTTCTCCTCCTTCTGTTCCTCGAACAGAAACTGATACATAATACATAACAGTACATGAATGAGTGGATGGATGGACGGATGGATGGATGGATGGATGGATGGATGCGTGCAGGAGGCATGGATGGGTGGACAGGCGAGGAGTTGGAGGTTGCACGTAAACCTGACTTATCTAAGGTAAGGATGTCACCATTCCACCATTATTTCTCATTACATAACTGAAGACTCCCACCTTCAGGCAAGAATGGGTAGTTCATGTTTCATAACTAGGTGACACTGCCTTTTGTGGGGATAACTTCATTTTCAGTTTGGTCTTTGCCTCTTAATGTTCAGAAGACTACATTTCCTGATAATTTCTTTAGAAGAAAGAAATAAACGATTTGTTTCAGTGAAGATTAAGGAATTTACCAAATTGTGAAACTAATGAACTTATTCATAGTCAAACTTGGCTATTCCTAGTTGTTTGAAATTTTTCTCTAAACTCCTCAAGACTTAAAATGACAGAGTATAGCGAGGATTATTAGTGTCACAAAAACACCGTTACAGCAACTGACTCTCTGGAATTCTTAGCTGGTACAGCAAAGCAAGGAAAATAACTAAAAGACCCATAGAGATTGGAAGAAAGAAATAAAATTATTCATTCAAAATGATTGTACAAATATCACAAAGTTTTATATACTAACAATTAACAACAGAAAATTCAAAGTGAGCTTTACAGTACAATGAAAAATCACAAACTATTTTCATATGCGGTCTACAAAACAGGTCCAAGATTTGTAGACTAAACATATGATGTATTCAAAACCTAACAAAATCAAAACAGGCCTGAACACAGCATATGGGAGAACTTCAAATGTTTGTGTGGTACTTAAAAGATAAGTTTAAGGGCCAATATTGAGGCATAATGGATAAAATCCATTTCCTTAGATACCAGCATCCAATATGAGCTCCAGTTCAAGTCCTGGCTGCTCTGCTTCCAATCCAGCTCCCTGCTAACGGCCTGGAAAAGCAGTGGGAGATGGCCCAAGTGTTTGGGTCCCTGTACCCACGTGGGAGACCAAGAAGGAGCTTCTGGCCCCTGATTTTGGTCCATCCCAGTCCTGATTGTTGTAGTCATTTGGGGAATGACCCAGTGGATAGACAAAATCTCTCTCTCTCTCTCTCTTTTCTCTCTCTTACTCTTTCTCTGTATAACTCTACCTTTTGAATAAATAAAATAAAAAAATGTTTTAAAGTTTATTTTGATTCAAAAAGTTTTTTAAATCTATGTGTTTTTCCCTAGTATTCATTGTAAATGACCTTTTAGAAGATGTTTTCCATAAATCCAATGTCATTTAAAGGCCCAATGCTTCTTGCAGACACAAACAAGCTGATTCTCAAACTAATGAGGAAAATAAAGGTGCTCAAAATAGACAAAAGAATATGGGGTGAAAAACACTTTGAGTTACACAACACAGTACCTAATCCCTATAGCAAGTTTTCTGAATCACTACTCAAAAGTCACCATAGTGTCATGGAAGTATGGTATCGGAAAAAAAAAAAAAACAGATGTAATGATTGGTAGAAGAGTAAAGGAATCAGAAATAGACTCAAGAAAATACAATATTTCAAGGAAGAAATAAAAACCACACTGAGGTTCCACCTAACCCCAGTGAGATTGACCTACATGCAGAACTCCACTAGCAACAGCTGGTGGACGTGGGGAAATTTGTGCCCTGTTCACCATTGGTGGGAATGTAGGCTGGTACAACCACTGTAGAAGTCAGTATGGAGGATGCTAAGATAACTGAAAACTGATCTACAATAAGACCCAGTTAATACACTTTTGGGAATTTATCCAAAAGGAAATAAAGTCTGCATATGAGAAACTGACCTGTAATCCTAAATTTACAGCAGGGCCATCCACAATAACAAAGACATGGAAATAAACCAGATGCCTGTCAAAAGAAGAATGGATAAAGAAACTCTGCTCTATCTGCTCTAGGAATACTACTCAGCCATTAAAAAGAATAAAATTCTACAATTTACAACAAAATGCTCCCAACTGGAGACCATTATGTTCAATAAAATAAGCCAAGCATATGCTCTCTCTGATATAAGGCAGCCTTCATACGAAATATAATAGTAATAGATCTATAGATAAACATGTACCTACATGTAATTATACAGAAGAACTGTATAATGGAGGCAAGTATACTGTGCAGTGACGGTACATCGCAGATTGCATCTCTACTTCTGAATAAAAGATGGACTCCTAATCAAACTGTTAAATAGATCTTGACAATAGAATGCTGGACTTCCTACCATTGCCTATAGCTACAATGCCATGATACTCTTAAATAGAAGAACAATGAACTTGTGACTGTTATTGAAGGACCACACCATTGTTATAGGGGAAAACAGTGGGGAAATGGGAAGGTTGGAAGGGGAACTCCCTGAGCCTAGGGAACTGTATCATAAAACAATGTTTTTTATAAAATAAACTCAAAGGCATGTGATCAATTTGTTTTTAAGTGAAGTTTTGTTTATTATATATTAGTATAGTGGTAGTTTAAGAACTAGGATGCAGTTTTCTAAATTAATATTTTGAAATAGTTGTGAAGATTCACAAGCAATTGAAACATAATAGAAAGATCCTATATGAGCTATTCAGATCACTGCAGTGACAATGTCTTCCTAAATTCTGGTGCAAAATCCCATGCAGGGACTGGCATTGGGAAGGTCCTGCTAGAGAACACCAACAGTACCACAACCTCACTCTCCCCTTTGGAAAACACACACGCTTCTCTCAAGTTACCTCTGAAGATTTTTTTTTTTTTGGCAGATTTATTTATTTTCATTGGAAAGGTAGATTTACAAACAGAAGGAGATACAAACAGATCTTCCATCTGCTGATTCACTCCCCAAGTGCCTCAATGACCAGAGCTGAGCTAATCCAAAGCCAGAAGCCAGAAGCTTCTTCCAGGTCTCCCATGCGGATGCAGGGTGCCAAGGCTTTGGGCCATCCTCGACTGCTTTCCCAGGCCACAGGCAGGGAGCTGGATGAGGGAAATAGAGTAGCCGGAACACAAACTAGCACCCATATAGCACCCATATAGGATCCCAGTGCACACAAAGTAAGGATTTAGCCACTAGGCTATTGCGCCAGGCCCCTGAGGAAACCTTTTTTTTTTTTAAGATTTATTTATTTTTATTGCAAAGTCAGATATATAGAGAGAAGAGACAGAAAGGAAGATCATCCGCCCGCTGATTCACTTGCCAAGTGGCCGCTACGGCCAGAGCTGTGCCAACCCGAAGCCAGGAGCCCAGAGCCTCTTCTGAGTCTCCCACGCAGATACAGGGTCCCAAGGCTCTGGGCTGTCCTCAACTGCTTTCCCAGGCCACAAGCAGGGAGCTGGATGGGAAGTAAGTCTGCCACGATTAGAACCCGGTGCGTTCAAGGCGATGACTTTAGCCACTAGGCTACCACACCAGGTCCTGAGGAAATCTTTAAAAATAAGACTACTGCTACATGCCAGGTACTGCCCACGCCATTAGGAAGGTCTTTCTCTGCCAGTCCGATGGTGATTTAGGGAAATCTAATACCACTTCCTGCTGCCTGTTTTTTTCTGTGTTCGTTTGGGCCCTCAAGAAGAGCAGACCAAGGCAGAATTCGAGTGCAAGTTATTTACTGGAGAAATGTCTGTACGAAAAAACTGACACCAAGCCTGGGAGAGCCATCATTTCAAGACAAAGGAAAAAGAGAGCGAGGGAGAAGGTTGAGCAGCAAAGTCTTGGACTCTGTCTGGTGCAGCTCCAGGAATGCTTTGGCAAGGCAAATGAGCAGCCTTTGGGGCCTGACTCATAGAAATGCTGCCTGCCTTAATTTCCTTGCCATATTTAATCACTGGCTCACTGTAACTTCTCATGAAGAATAGCCTTAAATAAACACAGGAGTTGATTCATACCACAGTACAGCTGTGCCCTAAGTCGGTTGCACCCACTGTGGCAGATCTGAGAAGCAGACGTCCATGGCTGCCAGGGAGGCATGGCCTTGACTTAGCAATGTGGATACACTGCACTGCACGCCTGCTCCCTGACCTAGTATCCTCTCTGTAACAGGATGCTGCGCCTGTGCTGTGTTCTCAGGGTTACAGCCTCCCTGCTTCCACAAACCTACCCCCAAACTCAAAACTATGCTTCTGGGCCCGGCGGCGTGGCCTAGCGGCTAAAGTCCTCGCCTTGAAAGCCCCGGGATCCCATATGGGTGCTGGTTCTAATCCCGGCAGCTCCACTTCCCATCCAGCTCCCTGCTTGTGGCCTGGGAAGGCAGTTGAGGACGGCCCAATGCTTTGGGACACTGCACCCGCATGGGAGACCTGGAAGAGGTTCCAGGTTCCCGGCATCGGATCGGTGCGCACCGGCCCATTGCGGCTCACTTGGGGAGTGAATCATCGGACGGAAGATCTTCCTCTCTGTCTCTTCCTCCTCTGTGTATATCTGGCTGTAATAAAATAAATAAATCTTTAAAAAAAAAAAAAAACTATGCTTCTACTATCTTACAAGCTGACTCACGAAGATTCTTAGATAACCAGAGATATACCCCCAAAATTTTAATCTTGGTGTGAATGGATCCTGAATTTTTGTTTCTGTGTCAGAGGACCACATTTGTTTTTCCTAATTCCAAAGCTCTCCTGAAAAAGTTCCAGGAGACCTGGAACAAGTGGCTGACTACACTGGAGTCCTGCATCCCATCCTGTACTGCACTCAAAGATCCTTCTCTCCTTCTCAGACGGTACAGCTAAGCCTGAAGTACCTACAACAAAATCCGAAGCAGACAGTAACGGGCAACCAAATCATGTTTACTGTATGCCATCTAAAAAAGCATACACTTAACAAAAAGCAATATGCAAAGATTAAAACATTTGAACAAATATTTAAAATATCATTTCAATGGAATCTACCCTGCAGTTTCACAACAGTGAGACAAACTTAACAGTGTATTCAGCATTAGACTTTTATTTTTAAAATAATAAATATAAGGCCTGAGTGGTAGCCTAGTGGCTAAAGTCCTAACCTTGCACATGCCAGGATCCCACATGGGCGCTGGTTCGTGTCCCAGCTGCTCTACTTCTAACCAGCTCCCTGCTTGTGGCCTGGGAAAGCAGTTAAGGATAGTCCAAAGCCTTGGGACCCTGCACCCATGTGGGAGACCTGGGAGAAGCTCCTGGCTCATGGTTTAAGATCAGTTCAGCC
Source organism: Ochotona princeps (assembly GCF_030435755.1). Taxonomy (NCBI): domain Eukaryota; kingdom Metazoa; phylum Chordata; class Mammalia; order Lagomorpha; family Ochotonidae; genus Ochotona; species Ochotona princeps. Next base: position 4,672,346 of record NC_080850.1, read on the forward strand.
AATTGGGGAGTGAACCAGCAGATGGAAGATCTTTTTCTTCATTCTGTAAATCTGCCTTTACAATGAAAAAAAGAAAAGAAGAAAACAAAGTATCTAGCAATTAGGAGACTGTCAAAGAAAAGGGGAATCTCTTTCAATCTTTGCCTTAATATTTCCTAAAATATTTCATGTTACAATGTAGTTAATTACAATCTATCCATATTAAAATGCTTACATATTAATTTTCCTAAGATGAAAAGATGGTTTAAGCGATCACTAGTTCAGTTTTAACGACCAAATAATTGTTGTTGCATATATTACAGCATCTCATCATAAAATAATTGAGACGCTTAGAAAAAGGAAGTGAAAAACAGTTTAAATGAATCCATTTTTCATTTAAAACAGTTGCATCCGAAAGAAAGGATGGGAACAGGCATTGGGCTTAGTGTTCAAGACACACATTTCCCAAATCAGAGAACTCGGGCTCAATACCCAGTTCCAACTCCAGACTCCTCCCCTCCTGCCGACAGGTGCCTGGAAGGCAGCAGCAACGCTCAGGCAACTGGCTTCCTGCTAAGCACATGGAAGGCATGGCTGACCTCCCCAGCGCCTGGCCTTGAAGGAGCTGCCAGGGAATGGCATCGTGCATTTTCTTATTTCTCTCTCTCTCTCTGTTTCTCTCTTTCTCTCACCCTTTCAAATAAATTAAACGCAAATTCCGACAATTTTGAAAATACATGAATGCATGAAGTTAAACTCACTAATGCAAAGGAAAAGTTGGCAACTCTAAATGCATACAACTGTACTGATATGTTAATTTTTAAGGATAAGATTAATCTCAAAATATAAGGAGCAAGAATATGGAGTATTCATTCTTAAGAAGACTGGCATGCAAACAATTATTGTTAATAAACTTTTATTACTTTTAACAACTATTAATATAAAGGAGGTGGTTTTTCTACACAATCGTTACAGTTCAAATTACAATAAACATCATAAATAAATAAATAAATCTAAACATTTCATCTTTAATCTTTTCGTAGTCTTCTTTGGACCAAAGAAGGACCAAAGACAGGTTACTCCTAAAGAAAAGGTGAGAAAAATGAATGTCGTTAACATGAGGTATCACAGTCAGTTCCTGAGCATTCTTCACAAGCTAGGACCTGCAAGAACAGTTGGAGGCTGCCTCTACTTACCGCCTTTCTCCAGCTGACCCTAAACTGTTTCTCACGGACTTCGTGTGTTACTTGTTTGTTTCCTCCTCTCCGGCCTCTACCAGTACACTTTGTAACCTGAAGAGCAGCACAGAGTGCTCACACAATGACACAATGACGACCTCGCCATCCCGGACCACTAGGCAGCCTCTGCCCTTCCGGGCTGTTGCTCAGAGCCAGTCAGCCCTGGAGCCTGCGCTGCGCTTCTACAGGCTGGAATTCCCTCCACATCCCCAGTGGCTTGACGTCTCTCCGCCTGCCTTTTGCACGCCTGTCCTCTTACTGAGAAAGCTTGGACCCTCTCTGGACATGCGAGCTCCATTAGCCACCCTCCTTGACTCTGCAATCGTCTCTCTAATTCCTCCTGATCAAGTGACCGAGCCCCTAGGATTCCAACTCTGAAACTCAAAATTTCTCCTTTCCGTCCTCATATTGACGGTTACATCTGCACAAAATGTTAGCAAGACATATGACCTTTAGGTGCTATCGGTTCTCATACCAGCTCCAATGCAATACTTTCAGGTGCTTCTGTGGAATTTTTATCTGGGTACTTTACTACCAGCTAAGATTCAACACGCCAGAAATAAAACAGTATCTTCATTTAAAAGGCAGTGACTGAGAGGAGAGAGACAAAGGGAGAGACACAGAGAGAGAAGGAAAGAAGTTTCCATACACTCGTTCACTCCCCAGTGGCTGAGACTGTGCCACAATGAAGCCAAGTGCCTGGAACGCCATCCATGCTCCCTGTGCCCCTGCGCCATCTCTGCTGCTTCTCCAGCAGCAACAACAGGGAGCTGGATCAGCAGTGGAGCAGCTGGAACAGGAACCAGCACTTACACGGGACGCTGACATTGCAGACACAACACTGACCCACCCCTGACTTCATTTACTCATTCTCAGACTCAGTGTCATCTTTCCTATCCCCTACGTCTGACCATTGTCTCCTCTCAGGCTAAAATACAGACTTTCATAGCTTTAGTACTTCAAAATACTCTACATATTGATGGAGAACAAGATATGCTCGTAGTCTCTTATTATCTTTCCCTAAAACACTTATTAACTAAAAAAGGAAAAAGAGTAACTTTTATAAATGGACAGCCTAACCAAGAGATCAAAGTTGCCACTGTTAATACTTGATAAACGAAGATTACATGACTCCATACATGATGCGTTATCCCACATATGATATCCTGAGGAGGAAGCATCTAACAAAACTGCTTAACATGAGTTAGAGAATGAGAAGGTGCCAGTCAGCCCAGAGGGACAGCAATCCGGAGTGAACTGGTCTGCACTCTTCAAAAATGTCATTATCATGAAAGAAAAAAAAGGGCCGAGCAACTGTTGCAAATAAAAAAAAAAAACAAAAAACAAAAACAAAAAACAAAAAACAAAAAAAACACAGCTGGGTCTGATACCACAGAAAACACCGATTAAAAGTACTGAGATAGGGCCTGGCATGAAGGTTCAGGGGCTAACTCCTTGCCTTACATGTGCCAGGAGCCCATATGAGAGACAGTACATGTCCTGACTGCTCCACTTCCCATCCAGCTCCCTGCCTGTGGCCTGGGAAAGCAGTCGAGAACAGCCCAAAGCCTTGGGACCCTGTACCTGCGTGGGAGACCCGCAAGAAGTTCCTGGCTCCTGGCTCTGGATTGGCTCAACTCCAGCCATTGCAGTAACTTGGAGAGTGAACCAGCAGATGGAAGATCTTTTCTGTTTCTCCTTCTCTCTGTAAACCTGCCTTTTCAATAAAAATTAATCTCCCTCAAAGAGTGAGGTAATGGAAGAAAAATTGAACTATATACACATTATATGAAATTTTCATATCAATGTTAAATTTCCTGAATTTAATAGATGAAGTGGGTTGAAAGACATACTGTCCTGTGAACATACACAGTAAAATGCTCGGGCCGAGATCTTGTACACCACAGGGAAAAACAGAACGAGGAAACGTGACAAAATGTTCAACATCAGTGAATCCGGATCAAGGCACACCTGAGTTCGCTGTAGTATTTTTCTAACTTTTCTGTATACTTGAAACCGCTTAGAATAAAATACTGAGAAAACATTGCTTGCTTCTTCACAGCCTGCTGAATCCAGCACACACTCTTGACCCACCATTCAGCTGAGACCTGAGACATACGGCCTCTCTTCAACTGCAGCCTTGAAACATCTTTAATCACACTGCACACTCCCTAAACGCTTGTCCAGAATCCACAAATTTGCTCATGTTCGTGTCTGAAATATACCCTCCGCCTCCCACTTGCACTTACCAAAGTCTAACTTCTCTTTGCCAAGACCTATCTCATTTACTATGACTTTCCAAATCTCATAAAACTAAATGAAAACCTCTCCCTTAAAGCTGAACAACCCCAGGTCATCAGTAAATCTGAAGTAAAATTGAAAAGGAGAAAGATAATATGACCAACTTAAAGCACGTGGCATTGAAAAGTAAGTACAGAACAGGCAGGCCAGAGGTCAGGGGCTGAACAGAGGTTTAGGATCACACACCCCGAGAGCGTAGTTGAAGCTAAAAATATCAGAGGAAGTGTGCCAAGAGAGGAGGACCAACAATCTCTCCTACCACATCAGCTACTGTCAGCTGACAGCAAACAAGACAAAAACCCACGGAAAACGCGTTCCTAGAGGCAGAACAAGACCACAACACAGCCTGCCGAACGCTGAGCGAGACTTTGAAGGAGCAGCAGTAAATGGCAGTATTGAATGTGACAGTATGTGCAGAGAGAGAAGACTCGGTGGAAGAGAGGAGGGGAGTAGAGCGAGTGGGGGAAGAGCAGAGGAAGAGGACACGCAAGAGGGAACCCAGGGCCATGGGGAGAGAAGCTCGATGGCGTGCCAGGACTGAGGCCAGAAGAAGCTGTCAGTCAGCAAACCACCCCATCCTACCAGACACCACACAGTGAACTTCGGGAAGGAAATGGGCCCAAACTGGCCTACACTAATGCAGGCAGACTATGAAAACGGAAAGGAGAAAATCTATCCTTTATCATCTAAATGGACTCTTACCAGAAAATGATAAGAAGATTCATCGTGTTATGTCAGTCTAGGAACAAAAAAGATAATTCATGTTGGCACTGTTTCTCTCACTACTAATACATATTATGGAATTTTTAAAAAGCGCATTTAAAAATATAATTATTAGCTTCATCAAAAAGTTTGTATAATCTTGTTTAAAACTACAATGCAAAAGAATGAATCATAAAGATACCTACCGTTTATGAACTATTCATGAAAAACACAGCACAAATAATTCTAAGCAATAATTGCTAAGCAATTCTTACAAAACGACCTTATGTTTCATAGAAGCCGTCTTACTGAGTCACAAAGCAATCTGACAAATTTAAGGTTATGCAGTGTTCCATATTACAACTCAAAACAACAAACAGAAATTTTGCACATTACTTATTAAAACATTCTTCTAATAAGTCTATGATTGGGGCTAGCTTTGTGGCAGAGCAAGTTAAGATCCAGTCTGCATTGCTGGCATCTCATGTCACAGCGCTGGAGTCCCAGCTGCTCAGCTTCCAATCCAGCTGCTAGCTAATGTATGTGGGAAAGCCGCAAACAGCTCAAGTGCTTGGGCCTCTGCCACCCGTGTGGGAGACCCACGGGCCCCACCACTGCGGCCATTTGAGTAATAAACTAAAGATGGAGGATCTGTCTCCTTCTGTCTCTCCCCCTCTCTGCTATTCTTTCAAATAAATAAGAATAAATCTTACAAAGACTAAAAAAAAAAAAAAAAAAAAACCTATGTGAATGTTTTTATTCATCGTAATCCCTGCTCCTATCTCATCCTTCTTCTCAACTGGCTAAGAAAATTTAAACAGAATATCACCTATCTGAAATCTGGTTTATAAAGCTTCAAATGCCATTATTACAGACACCTTGTGGTATTACTGATGCAATATTATACAAACAGAAATAAGTTTTAATGTTATACTGTTCGCAAAATTGCATTCTGTTTCAATAACTACCTTATGAAAATATTCCTCACAAAATTAAACACCGCAGGTTTACCGACCATCAAATAGAATGTATCATCAAGAAGCTAAACTGGGCCCGGTGGCATGGCCTAGCAGCTAAAGTCCTCGCCTTGAACACGCTGGGATCCCATATGGGCGCTGGTACTAATCCCGGCAGCTCCACTTCCCATCCAGCTCCCTGCTTGTGGCCTGGGAAAGCAGACAAGGACGGCCCAAAGCCTTGGGACCCTGCACCCATGTGTGGGAGACCTGGAAGAGGTTCCTGGTTTCCAGCTTCGGGTTGGCGCAGCACCAGCCGTTGCGTTCACTTGGGGAGTGAATCATTGGACGGAAGATTTTCCTCTCTGTCTCTCCTCCTCTGTGTATATCTGACTTTGTAATAAAATAAATAAATCTTTAAAAAAAAAAAAAAGGAAGAAGCTAAACTAAGAAACCACAAAGTGCTCAACAAGTCAGAATATATATTTAGGACATGCATGTGAAGAAAAGAAAATAATTATTTTGATTCATCAACTCATATTATCACTTACATAGATTTTTAGCCAGCTTAATTTTTTGAGAACCCAGAACTTCCAGTTAATGTAATACACAAAGCAGACGTCAAATAATTCTACCCTAACCACAATATCTGCTCAATATTGATGCCAATTCAAAATATAGTTTAAAACAGGAGTTGTTTTCCAGGAATAAAATGATGACATCAAGACCATAACTCAAAGACAGATTCTGTTAAATGCATTAAACTGGACTGCAGCATCCTCAGAAAGGAAATGACACAGAATGTACAATTTTATATTGACATTAAAATGATTTTTCATTAATACGGATGTTGTCACTTTTACTAAAAAGTTGGCATTACAATTCACATTTAACAAGCAAGTGAGTTTCTTTGTTAAGTAACAGTCAACACGCACTTCTGCATGCCTACTCCCACCTACACTCATGGTCTACTCTATAGTCTGCCCTGAAGGCATCCCACCCCTCAGCCAAGATGAACAGAATGAAAGGAGGAACATGGTAATCTCATTGATACAGTTCTTACATGCTTCAGTTTTCTGTTTTACAATGGAATCCTAAGCCAAGCTAGGAGAAGCAAGGAGAGGCTGATTTCAGCTCCCAACGTGCAGGCTCTGCCCTACATCAGGCTGGGTTTCTGGGACGGCATTTTCAAAGCAGACAAAGCATTACACGCCCAAAGGGAGCACCTCAATCTCTCTAGGATTTCTTATGAAGCTACTAGGATGTAATCATGATGACGCCAATCAGCCCCTAACATCGTAACTGGATTAGTTTCTATCAACTCAGACAATTAACATAAGAGTTTAGGTAGCATTGACCACATGGGTTAACACATGCACCCGAACAGTTGCATTCAACATCCAAACTGGTATTCAAATCACAGGAGCAAAGCACATTGACTGTGGTCTACCGTGATCCAAAGGTAACTGAACTGCTATGGAAGCCAGCCTCCTTCAGTACAACAAAAACTGTGTTAACTTACTTTCACTGGATGCTTTTTGACATTTCAGCCTGAGCCTGTATCTTTCATTCTCTTCGAGCAATTCAGAAATAACTTTGTATACACTATTCCATACTGACACCTTAAAAAGAGAAGCACAATTAATAAATGTGGAGCAGACGCAGAAATACGTTTTGAAAGAGGCAATTAGGAGAGAATCAACTGCGTTCCATGTCAATGGCGATTCTCACTATAGAGCAATATCAGCACTTACAGATATAAAACTCAAGTAATTGTTTCCCCAGGGACATCTAACCTCTGGTCTTTATTTCCAACTTCTCACAGTTTCTTTTCTATGGGATTTAGAGAAACTGTCTTGGATGAACTTTCCTTACAAGGCATTGTCCATCAATTCCTATTTAAATAATTCCAACACATTCAATTATAAAAGGTAATAAAAATGGCAAATGTATTCCTGTATCTAAGCTGCTGGGCAACGCTTTGATTTTTTTTTTTCATGTATTTTATTCCAGTTAAGAATTAGATATTTCTCCTAGAACATAACATAGCACAAATACTAAAGAGCAATGAACATACAGGAATCGAAGAAATGAGGACTGTAGCGTATAGCTAGATCTACATGTCAACACTAGCCTTGCAACTTACCAACTGACACGGAGCAAGTGCTTTTGATCCTAAGTAGAAAGGGCTTCTACACTGGATTAGAACAATTACTGAAAAATACATATGCGAAGCCACTTCCAGTGGCCCCCAATGTGGCTAACAGTCAAAACTGGCTCTTCACTCGACCCATCCAGAAGCTCTGGAGGAAATATGTTTTAGTTCAATGTGAAAATTAAATATACTCATTCAAAATTTGTCTAGTGCAATGCTTAGTCACTTTGGTTTTCTGTGCTGTTGTTTTTCAGGAATATTTATTTATTTTAGTTGGAAAGGCAGATTTACAGAGAGGAGAGACGGAGAGAGCAATCGTCACTCCCTTTGAATTGTGATTTTACATTATACAGGAATCATAAATCAAATAAAGCCAGAGCTCAGAAAGTGGTTTTTTTTTTAATCACCTAACGATTTATTTAAACCAAGGGGTAAAATTTGTGCTGTCCATCAAAAATTAGTACAGCATGTAACTTACATATTTTAAAACACTCAAGTTACCGTAACATCCGGGTAACAGTGGTAAGCAGGCTAAAGCAATAAAAATTCATCTTTGTCAGCTTTCTGCTAGAAACGTAATATGGATTGTTTGTCTTTGAAAAGAGTAACCTAACAGAAACATAGATATATGACTGTTTTCTATTAAATCCATGATTTTCTTTTTAAGCCACAATGTCACAATTAGTTATAGTCTATGGAGCATATACATATTTTTTTCAAACACTCCCAGTGGGTTATATTTTAATTAAAATATGTTTGATATCTTCAAACACTGAAAAGATTATTCTTTATGGTTAATAAACATGCCCAAACCCAGATGAATTTCTACTAAATTACTTTTTTTTTTTTTTTGCTCACTAGAAATTAAGTTATTCAAATGCTATAGCTGTTCCCATTGCCTTGAATTTCCACACACTTGTATTAGAGACGATGACCAACAGCTCAATCGTTCATTCCTGTGACAACAACATACCTTTTTCTTCTTCTTTGTGATTTTGGCAGCTTCGTTCAATGGTATGGGAAAATCAAATTCTTCACCTGCACCCTTCTGGTTGAAACCTAATGTTTTACAGAGAATGCAATGGTGGAATACCATGATTGGCATGTATTTTAAAGGATTCTTCCAGAGGCCTGAGGATCAAGACCTTAAAAGTGTCTCCTGAATTCTCTTTCAGGATTTTTACACGTGTTGGTAAGACTGGTTTACCAATTAAGAAAATGAAAGAGAAACAACCCTGTAAGTACCCAGGAAATAATCCAGCTAGGTCAGTCCCTGTCTAAGTGTCAGCAACAGAGTAACTGATAAATACCAGAAGCCGCATACTTCCCCGGGATACCACAGGGGTACCAGGACGGCCTCCATTCTTCTCAATTCCACTTCAGATGCATTCCACTCCAGATCCATTACACTTTCTCTTTTAAAGATTAATTTATTTATTGAAAAGTCAGCTATACAGAGAGGAGGAGACAGAAAGGAAGATCTTGCATCTGCTGATTCACTCCCCCAAGCGGCCACAATGGCCAGAACTGAGCCAATCTGAGCCAATCTGAAGCCAGGAGCCTCTTCCAGGTCTCTCACGCAGGTGCAGGGTCCCAAGGCTTTGGGCCGTCCTCTACTGCTTTCCCAGGCCACAAGCAGGGAGCTAGATTGGAAGCGGGGCCATTGGGATTAGAAGTGGTGCCCATATTGGATGGTGGTACACGCAAGGTGATGATTTTAGCTGCTGGGCTGCCATGCTGGGCCCAATATATTACACTTTCAACTGCACGAAATGCTTTGTAATTGTATGTACCCTACAGACTTTCAAGTTCATGAAAAATATGTATTATGGGGAAAATGTGTTTGGCTCAAATGAATTTCTCTGATTTTCATTTTCCAGGATCTTTTCGAAGTGCCCTCCAATGTCATGCTGACCCCTTTCAACCTTTCTATACATACGCTTCTCCGGCTAGAACACTACTTATCTCCATACACACACCTGCCAAACTACAACACTTCTATGTGTTCAAGATTCAGCTTGTTAACTAAAACCTCAGCTTCACATTTCCTAAGGTCTTCCTTCTAACACATGCAGCCCTACACGTGGGAAGAAGCTCATTCCCTTTCCCACGATCTTCCAACATTCTGATTACATTAAGGAGAAAACATTGAGCGTGGTCCTCATGTTATCCGGCCTTCTCTCAGCCTCCCTCATCTCCCTTCCGGGTTGCAGACAGCCTTCCACAGACGGCCTATTTAGCTAGGATGTAATAACACTGTTTTGCCTTGATTCGATTTAATTTATTTCTATTTATGGTAAATGGTCCAGGCTTTCCACTGAGGTAATGAGATTAAGTGTTCTTCAGATGAAGTTTTGTTAAGAGAGAAAATGTACCTGGTTAAATAACTGTATGAAGTAAATGACAGTACAGATGACACAGATATGGCTCAAGAAAACAACTCAAGTTTGGGAGACTCTGATCTCCACGGATCCGGAAGCCTCCCTCCCTCAAAATACACAAAACCCTGTGAATGGCTCCTCTCCTCAGCCCACCTCTTACCTAACCTAGATCCACATTCAGGACAGGAGCCATTAACTCTGCCTATAATTATTTGGCGATCTGAAATATGTCAAAAAGTATGGAGTATATGAAGAAGAGACTGAATTCTGTTTCCCATCCTCACTGATACTACTTCTAGCATTTTGTCCCTGACTTGGTTTCTTTCTCTACTTACTCCTCTTTCCACACACTCTGACCTAGTTTTTTTCCCCCTCATCACCGTCCATCACTGCTCAGTTTGCCCACTTGTAATTCCCTCCTGCCTTAGCCCATATGCAAATGTCATTGTTTGATTCTACCAGTAGGAAGCCTTCCCAGAATCTCTCAACTCCAACTTATTCATCACTTCCCCAAACCATCCATTTGGACATCCACAACAGGACTCATCATCTTATGCATTAAATGAGTGATAGCTCTTCCAAGTTCCATGGGGACAGGAAGCCATATACTTGCTCCTGGATGTTTAAACTCCAGGACATCTTACAGACAGCTGATGAGTTTATCTTCCAGAAAGGAACATATCTCTAACAACTTCACTCCACCATTCATCAGTGACTATCAAAATCACAGTCTAAAAGGCATTCCACAATCTAGTCCAAAACTTGCCTCTCATTCATTCAACAGTCTGGCTTGTCTTCTCCGTGCTAGACATTGACCTAATCACCCTCCTTTCTAAACTGACTTACTCAATATGCTGAACGCCTCCGGGCCCTTGGCAAGCACTACTTCATTTAATCTTCACAGACGCCCTTTAAGATAGGAACTATTATCCCCACTCCCTAGATAGATTGAGACTCGGAGCAGACAAAGCGCATGGTCAGGCACTGCTAATAAACCAGACCCTGATTCTGTTTCCTGACTTCAAAGCCATCGCTCATAAGGATCCCCATCATTCCATCCGGGCTTTCTCTTGTGACCCATGCCTCCTGCCTCTAAGCTTCTTCCTTGGGACTATCAAAGCCCTGCCTCAAGTCTTTCTCGAGACTCTCACATACTAGGTTACACCCCTGTTATTCACACATAAACCCCTTGAGAACAGAATATTTGTCCAACACATCTGGGTCACTAGCACCTGCCACAGTCGTCTCAATGCGGCACATGTTAAATCAATATTGTAGAAGGGATAATTCCCCTCTCTTCCCCCGCACCGAGCTGGGCATACTTATTTAATGAATGTCTACTTAAGACTGATATGACAAACACTCAAGAATGAGTAAAATCTAAGGACTAAGGCAGTGAATGGCTGGATTGAACTGCCTTTCCCAGAACGCCCTTCGCTGAGTGCACAAGCACACAGGGTGGTCCCTGAGGTTAATGTCATCACCAGGGACGCAGAGACCACCGATCGGAGCTCGACTCTTCCTTCCCGGGTGTCTTCCGGGTGCCTGTGTGATCCTGTTCCTCGGCCTCCACTGTCAGGATGTTAGCTCATCTTTCCACCGGACCACTGCACTGCCTTGTGAACAACTGCTGGCCTCTAATCTAGCTACATCAGCTCAAACTCGGCCTAAGTCTGCAATCACTGGCCAAGAACTGACACTTAAGACAGGGGAGGTATTTCCGTGTGCAGTCTAAAGGACCAGACGCCACAAGTGGCAAGCATGGAACTTCATCGCAAAACTCCGTTTACAGAGGAAAATTGCAATTAAAGGGACAGTCCAATGGCATGGTGTCCAGAGCAGAAACAGGAAAAGGAAGTCAAAAAGAAAACAACAATAATCTATAGATACATTAAACACTTTCTAGTCACAATGTAGTGAACGAACCTAGAGCTTATCAGCAGAAACAAAAAAAAAAGCAGAAAAACCTTGGACATGTAAAAAAATTTTTTAATTGGCTAAGCAACTCCAGTATGAGAAGGGGTAAGCCATACTATAATTATACAGAATGCTAAAACAGATGTGATAATAGAAACACTGCCTATCAGAATCAATGAAATGTAAAGTAGTAGTTAAAAGTGATTTTGTGACACTAAACACTTATCATCAAAGTAATAAATAAAATACTCTATTTGAAAGATCTGTATAAAAAGACCAAAGTAAACCAAAAGAAAGCACAAATAATTAGAAAGGCAGAGGGGCAGATGTTTGACCTAGAAGTTAAAAGAGAGTGTTAAGACACTCACATCCCACATTAGAGTGCCTGACGGCCACGCCCTGATCTAGCTCCTGACTTGGGTTTCCTAACACAGGCTCTGGAAGGCAGTGGTGTTGGCTCACGGAGGGTTCCTGCCCCACAAGGGAGATCTGGTTCAAACTTTCAGTTTCTGGCTTCAGCCTCAAACCAGCCACAGTTACTGCCAGCATTTCAGAAGTAAACCAGCAGAAGCTGGCACTCTCTCTCTCTCTCTCTCTCTTTCTCTCCCTCCCTCCCTCTCTCTGCTTCTCAAATAAATGACAAAACAGACAGATTAAGGAGAGAGTGATCAGAGAAGCAAAACCTAATTAATAAAGAAAACTCGGAGCAGGCACTTGAAACAGCAGTGAAGCTGCCCTCAGGAGTGCCTGCACCCGCAGCAGTGCCTTGCGTGGAGTCTGCTCCACCCTCCATTCCAGCTGCTAATGTCCCTGGAAGGTCACAGGTGATGGAGAACCTAGGCCTTGCCTCCCATCCCAGAGACAAGGATAAAACTCCTGGCTCCTGACTTCATCCTGGCTTAGCCTTCTCTCTCTATTTCAAATAAACAAATTTTTTAAAACAATCAAAATCTTGATTTTCCTTTAACAAAACAAACAACACTGGCTGACTTTATCAAGAAAAAGTGAGACAGAACAGAGAAATTTAAAAAATGATAAGGAAGGAAACAGCCATTAAAGCACAGGACAATTGTTTAAAATCCCAAGCCATTACTTTTCAGACCTCTAGCAAATGCATTAAGCATACATGAAATGAGTAAGATAAAATAGATAATTGCCCAAGGGAAATACAGATTACCAAACTGACCCATTAGAATGAGTTTGAGCAGACCAGTTTCAGCAGAAGACAGAAGAAAGTTTTCTAAGTATCCCACAAAAAAAGTACTGCACTCAAATGGTTTCATAGAGAAGTTTACCAGATTCCCAATGTTCCATAAATTATACACCAGAATATAGAAAAGGAAGGAAAAATCATTACTCTGAGGAAGAATAACCCTGATACCTAAACCAGCAAAAAAAAGAAAACTACCGGTCATGATCCCTATGAAAAATTCTAAGAAAATCCTTAGCGAAGCCCAACAACATATTAAAAAATAGTACATGAGCAATGCAAGATTGGCCTGATATCATGACATACATTCCTATATTACACATAGATAAATCTACAGACACAAAACTGGATCAAGAAGAAACAAAATCATCCACATTTATAAATGCTATCAACCTAGGAAATTATGGGGATTGGGATAAATAAATAAAATAAATAAAAATTTTAGTAATAAAGTAGCTCATGGAATCCATAGGATCTAAAAGTGACATACCAATCAACCAAGCAATTGAGTGACAACAATCACAAAAGTGCTCATAAGGAATAATCTCATTTAAATGAAATCTTCACAAAAAGGACAAATCTATGGAGACATAAAGGAGATACGTGTTTGCTCAGGGCAGGAGTTTGGAGTTAGTGGAGATAAGAGTCGACGGTGAGCATCAGCTAAGGGATCTGGATTTCTAGAACGGATTGTGGTCATGGGGACACAACTATGTGATTAAAAAAAAAAAAAAAACTACTAAATTTTGTACTCTGTGTAGGTGAGCTGTATAAACCCGATTTTAAAATCCACAGTGGTACAGGTAGAGGAAGGGGGTCACCAAAAGAGAATTACAAGCCATTGAGGCAGAGACTGTTCCCTCACTAAACTGTAGTGGTAGTGTCTAGAATGCATAAATCCATCAAGCCTTCTCAAAACATATTTTAAAAGATTTATTTATTGCGGCCAAAACTGCAGCATAGCACACTAAGCACCCGCCCAGGACACCAGGATCCCATATGAGTGCCAGTTTGAGTCCCAACTGCTCCACTTCCAATCCAGCTTCTTGCTTGGGGCCAGGAAAAGAAGAACGGTCCATATCCTTGGGACCCTGCACCCACATGTGGTGGACATGAAGAAGCTCCTGGTTTAGCTCCTTGCTTGTGGCTTGGGAAAGCAGTTGAGGACAGCCCAAAGCCTTAGGACCTTGCACCCTCACAGGAGATGTGGAAGAGCTCCTGGCTCCTGGCTTCGGACTGGCTCAGCTCGAGCCATTGCGGTCACTTGGGGAGTGAACCATCGGATGGAAGATCTTCCTCCCTGTCTGTCCTCCTCCCTGTATATCCATCTTTCCAATAAAAATAAATAAATCTTCAAAAAAAAAAAAAAAAAAGAAGCTCCTGGTTTCAGATTGGCTCAGCTCTAGATGATGTAACCATTTGGAGAGTGAAACAGAGGATGGGAGACCTTGCTCTTTCTCTATAACTCTCTTAAATAATAATAATAATAAAAGTCATTTATTTTATATATGAAAGAGTAGCACAGAGCTTTCAAATTTTCTGGTTTACTCATCAAATGGCCCCAGCAGCTGGTAGCCCAGACTGAAGCCAAGAGGCAGGAACGCTAGGAGGGATGGGGAGTCTCTCACAGCTGCGTCTCAGGCGTATCAGCAGGGAGCCGAGTGGGAAATGCAGAAGCTGAGACGCCACGCTTGGAGACGGCGGCTTAACCAGCTACATAATCTAAATCGATCTCTGAGCTGACTTCATTACATTCTATTTTTGACCAATAGGTTTTCCCGCCATAATTAGAGGGCATTAAAGGCCAGGAACTCTTATTAACATCAAAAATAGGCTGAATTCCTACGAATACATGAAGAATGTATAAGGAGGGGAAAAATTCTTCAAATTGGGCTTTCCCCCCAACAACTCCCCAGGGGCCTCGGGCTCGCCTCAAGCGACCTTCAGCTCCACCTCGGCCGCCATTTTGTAATGCATGGCTCAGGTGAATTAAAGGCTTTTCCAGTCACACACACACACACACACACACACACACACACACACACACATCCCCGTCCCAGACCACTGCCTCCTCAAAGACCAACTCGAAGCCAGTGCGGCTGCCCAGATGGACCCCATGGCCTGAGAACCCGCAACATGGGGAGAGGCTGACAGGATGTGCCCGGGGCAAGATGGCCGCGAGCCGCCAGGAAGCCACTGCCCTCACGGCCCTGCCCAGCCCTACCCATCTGCCCCAGCCCTGCTCTGCCAGGCCCTGTCCACCTTCCCTGCCCTGCCCTGCCCAGTCCACCCTCCCGGCCCACCCCCCCCCGTCCTGCCCTGCCCTGTCCACCCTTCCGGCGCTGCCCTGCCCGGCCCTGCTCACCCTCCCGGTCCTGCCCGGCGCTGCTCACCCTCCCGGTCCTGCCCTGCCCTGTCCACCCTCCCGGCCCTGCCCTGCTCTGCCCGGCCAGGCCCGGGCCTGCCCGCCGCCTCTCCACCTGCTGAGCCTCCTGCCCGCGCCGTCCGCCTGCCAGGGCTCCGCACACGCAACGCCTGCCACCGGGCTGTGGTGCAGGCCTTGGCCGCCTGCCCCGGGGCCGCTTCTGGTCTTAGCTGCTCCTCCTCGCGGGACTGGGCCGCCAGCTCCGGGGGACGACGTCTTTGAGCCCTGCGGCCGCCCAGCTGCAAGACACCTCCACACTGGTAGGAGCCGAAGCGGGAGACATAGACGAAGCGCGCCCGCTCCTGGAGCTGCTCCTGGAGCTGCTCCTGGACCTGCTCCTGGTCTTTGGCCTCCATGGCAGGGAGTGAGCCCAGGTCACCGTGGCCGTGAGACACCAGGAGCCGCGTGGGGGGCTGGGAGGGCTGGACCACTGCCTGGCTGGGGCGCGGGTGTGCTGAGTCAGACGGCTCCATGACGGTGACGGGGGAGCCTGGCTAGGGGACGGTGGGGGCTGCTGAGTGCTGGGGACACAGCAGTGGTGGCGACCTGGATGAAGCCCAGAGCAGGTCCCTGCTGTGCAGGAGCGTCCATCTTGTCAGCTCCCTCCATTGCCTTCTGGTCTGGGCTGTTCTCCGGGCCAGAAAGGAACCAGCTTGTATTGGATCCCTTGTCTCTCTTGTCATGGTAACAGAAAACCCTGAAGTAAACAAGGAAAAAGAATTCATGCCACACCAAAAGGACTGGAGATCTAAAGACATGCACGCATCTGAAGCTGTGTTTTTAAAAGTATTTTTCACTTATGTCTGCTGGAAACATAAGTACTGATTGTAGTTGGTTAACCAATTTTCTGTGATTTGGAAGCGTTCTTGCTATTCTACATTGAATATTGAAAACTAAAATATGGTGGGCAACTACAAATAAAGCAAAACACATACACCTTGTTTTTTTTAAAAAAAAAAAAGGACTGGAGAGCACTCGAAACAGGCCAGTGGGTGTAAGGCCGGGGTGGGTGAGGGACAGCGTCAGCCGAGCAGTGACGCTTAGATTCACCGAAGTCAGAAGGAACCTGTAGCACTCCGTGTAAGGTGCATTCCTTTGTCCCACAGACCCCACCTCTATAGCCCTCTGATAAAAATGACACCTCACGTCCCCTGGGCGTGGCTTCCCTGGCCTGCTGTCTGTACCCGACCACGCAGGAGCCCTCCCGATAAAACTTGTTTTGAAGATGAACTTTATTCTGCGTGGATTTCATGAACTCGGGCGTTACGTCGGGCATAGAGAGAAGGGAGGGAAGACTGTGCAATGACCCTGGCGGGAGTGTCCTGAGCTAGGAGCAGGCCACTGTGTAGTCAGGCAGGCAAGAAGGGGTGGGCAAAGCAGTAGGAAATAAGGGAGGCCCCAGGACCCCTCCACTCTGTGGGGCCAGCAGGAGTAGGGAGGACTTCTTTGGAAATTGGGAGTTGGGAGACTAAACAAGTTGGGAAATAGGGGGAGCAGGAATTTGGTTTTATCCCTTAAGCCCCAGAAGACTGCCTAAAGTCCTGCTTAACTTCTCTTCCTCTGAGCTGTTACTCACCCTTTAGCCTCTGCCTGTTTGCAAGTTTGGTGTGGGAAATGTTAACCTGCATCTCATGGAAACTTCTGTGCTTCTCCCTGCAGTTTGGCCTCCTGGAGTAGCTCTCCAGTCCTTTTGGTGTGGCATGATTTCTTCTTTTTCCTTGTTTACTTCAGGGTTTTCTGTTATCATGACAAGAGAGACAAGGGATCCAATACAAGCTGGTTCCTTTCTGGCCCGGAGAACAGCCCAGACCAGAAGGCAATGGAGGGAGCTGACAAGATGGACGCTCCTGCACAGCAGGGACCTGCGCTGGGCTACATCCAGGTCTGTCGGGTCAACCCTGGGTGCTGCGCCACCATGACTGGCTTTGGAGGATGCCCAGCAGGAGGGCCAGGAGCAGAGTGGGCAGAGACCCACACAGCAGTCCCCTCCTCTCACAGCAGAACACTGAGTGAAATCCCTCCACCCCGCCAGGAGCAGCCACCCAGCAGCCATGCTCAGAGCTCTGGAAACCATCGCTCCTATTTAGCCCTACACCTGTTTGCCCAGGAAAGCAAGGATCTTGACCTTTGTGCTCCCACAGCAAAACCAAACCTACCTGTTTCTAACATGATACTGACTTGCTCCCATCAGCCCCTCACCTGCTGGCTTTGATTCTAATCTTCTGACAAAAGGGAGAGAGGGTGTGCTGGTTCAACCCGCTGCTCCACCGTAGCCAACATTTAGTTCCACCTGCAGTCACCATTCTTGTCTTGGGGTCCTTGTCTTCCCCTCGGTGGCTGCCCAGTGCTCCTCTTGGCTGGCCGTGGAGGGCTCTCCTGGATCTGCTGTAGACCCCCTTCTCCACGCTGATGGGCTCCAGTGTGACCGCGCTGCTCTGGTTTCCCAAAGGCGTGCTCCGAGTTCCTCCTTGCCAGCGCCCCTGGCCTTCACTGACATAGCCCTCAGCCTCCAGAGCTCTGCTTACAGACACCCGTCCTCTCGGCCTCCTGCCCCAGATGAGCTTAGCTCCTGTGGCCCTGGAGACCACCCTAGAGGAAGCTTACTAGAAGCAGTAATCACCCATTCACAGGGCTACCTCCCCATGCAGACCATAGAGCTAGAGGCTGTGTCCTCTTGTCAGTTTGTGCATTGCCTGGTTCATGCCTGTCTCTCTCACCAGGTAACGAGCTGGCTAAGCTCAGGAGTGTCCCTGTCACACAGCAGATCTGAAGGCCCCACTGGCCAGGCTTTCCCCTGCACCACCAACCAATGTACTGGACATGCCATGAGCCACATCTGGGCTAAGCATCCACATGGAATGTGTCTTTGATGGTACTACCGATGTGGGGATGGGGATTCCCAAATGATGTTCTGGGGCTCAAGTGCCCTGACTGGGCTAGGAGAGACTCCAGCTAGCTTACTGCAGGTTCTTGTCTTCCCGTGTATAATGAAACACCTGGGTGAGGCAGACAGTGGTGAATTTAGAAGAGCAGACTTTGTTGAAGGGCAGGATAGTACACACTGCAGACAACCTCAAGAGAAAGAACAGCCCCACCCAGGCTGGGGCTGTGCATCTTATATGACAGGGGTGCTGATCAGGGTCGGGCCTGATTGAGGAGCCCGAGGAGATGGGATTTGGGGGCAGGGCTGCAGCACTCAACGTGATCTGCAGAGAGGTGACATGGCCCTTGCAGCATGACAGCAAGTGAGGCTTTGCTGCATGCTGAAGGGCAGCTGGGCTGAGGCTCCGACCCTGCGTCACTGGCACGGAAGCTGATGGGATTTGGGAGGGACCATGATGCCAGAGTGGACCTCCTTTAGTGCCTTAACCATTCCAGACTCCCTGCCTCACCAACCGCTCTGTGATCCTGCAGAGGCAGGGACCCTACTGGGGACCGTTTTCCAGGTAAACAGGAGGAAGCCAGGGAGAAGTTGTGCCACTCAGCCATAGTCAGTGTGGCTTCAGTATTTTCACCTTTATCCCTCCTCGAGCCTGTCCACATCACACCTGTCCCTCTGTCCTCATGGACCCTCAGCTGAGCCCCTGCCAGAGGGAAACATTTGAACAGAAGAGCAAAAACCTAGAGGAACAGCTGGCTCTGAAAACAAGTTCTGTAGCCGCTCGGCTAACTTCATCCACCAGGGGGCACTCAGAGCTGCCAGATAAAATAATCTCTCCTTTCTTTTTTTTTTTTTCCTCCTGTAAGATAGAATTTCATTTTTTTATCATTACGAAGAAGTAGTCCAAATTCAACACCTGGTTCCTGGCTTGGGCTTTTGGAAAATGGCACTTGGGGAAAAGTGCATTTCCACCCCACATGTCCTGTGCCAGGACGAGCAGAGTGTGCTTGGGTAGGGCATAGCGCAGAATGCAGGTTGCATGGTGGAAGGTGTAATTGCAGCCCACAAAAGAGTTGATTTTTTCCTCCCTCCCTCCCAGCTCATCAGACAACTGTAGAAGCTTAGAGGAAAACCAAAGAATACATCTTCTTAGCCAGGAATCCATTTGGCCAACAGCAGGGACAGGGATACAGAGTCCGCACGCCCCAGGAGACATCCGCCGATGTCCGTCAGAACAAAGGGGCTTTCCTATCTCACCTGAGCCTGAGGTGCTATTCCTTTGCCCTTCGCTGGCTTTTCTACAAGCTTCTGGAAGCTTCCATCATGCTCCGGAGAGGAGATGAGAGGGGGACTGGCATCAAGAGGTGGGGTCCTTGCGCCTAAACCACTGTAACATTCAGGAAGCAAACCCACAATTTCCTTGGGAAGGAAGGAAGCCCAGGCCCATTCCATGGGAGGGCCAGAGGCAAAAAGAACAGTGTATACACACACACACACACACACACACACACACACACACACACGGAATTTGAAAGGCAGAGTGACAGAAGGAAAGAAAGAGATTTTCCGTCTAATGGCACATTTCCCAAATGGCCATAGCAGCCAGGGCTGGGTCCAGGTTTCAAGCCAGGAGCCAGAAACTTCATCTGGGTCTCCCATGTGGGTGATAAAACCAAAACTCTATGCTATGAAAAAAGCACCCAGACACTCATCTGAGTCCCTCAGTCCAAAGTGTCTTTGTCTATCCCGCATCAAATGAAACGTAGTGGCCCCACAAGGTGCTGATCACTGCTCTCAAGAAGTCATTTGCTTCCCCAGTAAAGCCTCACTGGCCAGTATCATCTGGACAGGACTATTTAGGGGAATTTCAGGTCTGGGCAGACAGTAACTACCAGTTACATGTAACCTCTCAGGGCGACTGAAGCCCACCTGACCATCACAAACCCCCCCCTAAACAGTATGGCAGCACCAGCTGCTTGAGGGAAGGGCATGAATGCCTCTGACCACTGGGAACTTGAGTAGGAATCAATCCCATACCCCTCAAGATTGTAGAAGCTTAACCCTTCACAGCTTGGACAGCCCACGAGACAAGCAATAGCTGCCCAGTCCCTTGCTCAGCCAATTGCAATAAGCACTTGCTTTTCCCCCACCAAGCTGGCAGTGATTGGCTTTCTGCACATGGGGGAGTGGATATAGGTTCAAGGTGTGTTATTCCTCAACCGTTCAAGGCCCCCTACTGCTCTCCCAGGCACATGAACAAGGAACAGGATAAACAGAGCATCTGGGCTTGGCACGATAGGTCAGTTGGCTCATGCTCTGCCTGCAAGCATAAGCATCCTATATGGACACCAATTTATTTCCCAGACGCTCCGCTTCTGATCCTGCTCCCTGCTTGTAGCCTGGGAAAGCATTGGGGGGTGGTCCAAAGCCATGGGACTCTTGCACTCACTTGGAAGACCCAGAAGAAGCTCCTGGCTCCTGGCTTCAGGTTGGTTCAGCTTTGGTCATTACAGCTATTTGGGAAGTGAACCAGTGGATGGAGGATCTTTTTCTCTGACTCTCCTTCTCTCTGTAAATCTACCTTTCCAATAAAAATAAATAAATCTTGAGGAAGAATAGGAAGGGAAAGAGGAAGGAGGAGGAGAAAAACTGAAACTTGGACCTGGTGCCAATATTGCATGCCAGCATTGCAGACAGTGGGTTAACTCGCCACACCACAATTCTAGGCTGGGTGTGATAGGGGTGCCCAAGATAAAGGTGTCTGAGGACTGATTTCTACTCTCTATGCAGTCAGCAGGTTTTCCTGGCCGTGTTTTAACCTTCAAATAATGTCACTCTTTGAGAATGAGCGTGCCAAGGGCCCCAGAGGACCTAAGCTTAACCCTGAGTTTGCTGGGACTAAATGAGTGAAAGCACCCTGAGGCCATGAGGGCAGTGGGAGCTACTTCTCTGGACCCAGTTGCAGGAGAATTGAGCATCCGTTGCCTTCCCTGCCATCTCCTTACCGCGAGCCCAAAAGAAGCACGCACCTGGCTTCTGGCTTTGGAGTCCTGAATCTAAATCAGTCCCACTGCCTGCGTCATCACTGCTTATCTCGCCTTCCTTCCCTCGCCGCCTTTCAGATGAGAATAATGCTGCATCAGGGTGTCTGAGCGCCAGCCGCTGGCCTGGGAGAGCAGTCTCCTGGGTTTTGCAAGCAAACAAAGGATTTCAGCAGGACCCTCTAAGGACAGAGAGGAGGAGCTAAGGGGAAGATCTCCCGGAGTAATGAGCACCCTCCTTTATTAGGGTCTCCCCATCTCGGAGGAAGTAGAACAGACTTTACATCTGATTGTGGGAAGATCTTGACACAGAGGCTCCCTCCGTCTCCCCTCCAGGGCCCTAAACTCAAAAGCCCCCTGCCGCATGCCCGGGTCCTTCCTGGGACACCTTTCCAGGCTGTTGGTTCACCGGAGATTACAGCCAATAAAATTCAGGTTACGGAATCACTGTTTCCTAAGTTGGCTTGAATCAGCGTAAGCTAGACGGAACCAGAGCAGCTGAGCGGCCCTTGCACAGAACAGAGGACTGGCACCTACGAACACCACCCACAGTCCGAGCTGTATCCCTGCCTTCTTCACAGAGCCACAATCGGAGCCAAGTGAGAAGAACCAGATGGACTTTTTTTTTTATTGGAAAGGCAGATTTACAGAAAGGAGAAGAGGCAAAGAGAAAGATCTTCTATTTGCTGTTTCACTCCCCAAGTGCTCCAACAGCCAGAGCTGAGCCAATCCGAAACCAGGAGCCAGGTGTCTCTTCCAGGTCTCGCACATGGGTACAGGGTCCCAAGGCTTTGAAACATTCTCCACTTCTTTCTTAGGTCATAAGCAGAGAGCTGGATGGGAAGTGGGGAAGCCGGGACACGAACCAATGCCCATATGGGATCCTGGCTCTTGGAGGCAGAGATGAGTCCATTGAGACATCAGGCCAGGCCTCCTGAAAGTCTTTGAAGCAAGGGGTCCACTGACTGCACATGCTAACAGGACTCCGCCTTACAGGCTTCCTGCACAGTCCTGCCAAGTCAGATGTTGTTCCCAGCCATGCATCTGCTCACCAACTTCCCTTTCCTGATTCCATAAAACTTTCCTCAGATCCCCATCTGACGAGGAGGGTTTAGATTTTGTCCCTATTTTCCTGCTGCGCAGCCGCACAATTGAAGCATTTGCTTTTCCCAAAGACGGATGAGCCCGATTGGATTCTGTGCGCACAGGCCAGTGAATCTGCCTCGTTCAGCAACCATTTTGCCTTTGCTGAAGGACTCCCAGGTTAAGACATTAGTCACACATTGTTAATTGTGTTGAATCTGAAAATAGGGAAGCATCTGGAATTTTGGCAACACCTGAAGTATACACGTGCTATCCGCACTTCCTTTAACATGCATCTAGCTGTGGGCCCCATCGCAGACTTAAGCCACCATCACTCACCCACATCCACCCCCGTGGGAGACCCAAGATGGAATTCCTAGCTCCTGGCTTCAACCTGGTTCAAGTCTGGCTGTTGTTATTTCGGGAGTGAACCAGTGGATTGAAGAGAGCTCTGATTCTGTCTCTTCTTTTCTCTGTAACTCTGCCTTTCAAAAAAAAATTATTTTTAAATGGTTCCTCTGCTCCCACGCAATATGTTCTCCACACTGTTGCCAGGGTGATCACAATTCAGCCCGTGTTCCTCCCCTGCAGCTCCTCCTCACTGCCTCTCCATCTAATTTAAAATATGAAGTTGTGTAGATGTGGAGGTAAGCTCCAAAATGATGAAACGACTGGATGGAAATGGAGAAAACCGCTCCGTGACATTGGACTGGGCAAGGCTGCCTATGAAACCCCAAAACGCAGGGGAAGGAAAGCAGAATTAGACAACTGGGAGATCAAACTAAGAGACCTGCATCACAAAGGAGCAAGTCAGCGGTGAAGCAGCGGAGTGGGAGAATGTTTTTGCAAATTACACATCAGACATGGGTTGATATCCAGAATATATAAGTAGCTGGAACAAGTCACTAACAAAACATAAACTATCCAATTTTAAAAAATGGGCAAAGCTGTAAAGGAAACTTCTCAAAAGGAGACATACAAATAAGGAGGCAGGTATCTGAAAAGATGTTCAACATTACTGGTTATCAGAAAACTGCAGATCAGAACCACATTGAGCTATTCCCTAACTCCAGCTTGAATGGCTGTTTGATCAGAGACCAAAACAATAGCAGGTGCCACTCAGGATGTGGAGAAAAGAGAACCCTAGCACACTGTTGGTTGAAATGTCAATCTCTACAACCATTGTGGGAAAACAGCATAAAGGTTACTCAGAAAAATTAAAATGAACTAAAAATCCCAAGTCTCCACCCTGCCTGAGGTGGCCCCCCAACAGTATGAGCTCACCTCCGGAACCCCTCTGCCTTGTTCCCTGTGCCCAGCCACTCTGCTCTTTCTTGAATCCGTAGCAAGCCCAGTCTTGCCTCAGACTCTTTCGCAGCCATGTCTGCTGCCCAGAACACGTTCCCGCTCAAACGTCAGTGCATCCATTTTGCTCATTAGTCAGAGTTGAATGCAAATCCCACCTGTCACAGAGATCTCTAATCTCCCAGTGGAAGGATCGCCCCACTCTTTCCTGGTCCCCACCAGCAATTCTGATCTCTGTTATCCTTGCTGGAATATCGAAGCTCTGGGGTCCCAGGAGCCCTCCGGTCTTCGTCTGGAAGCCCAGCACGAACATCTCCTTGTTTCTGGTTGTGTTTACCTGTTGACTGAGTCCTCCTTTCAGAATGTGACTGCCAGGAGGAGACACTTTGCTAGCATGATCTCTGCGACATTCCTGCAAACCCTGGTTCCCTGAACGATGGAGCGAGTAGGAAGCTGCCTGGTGTGACCCTCCTTTGCAGGGTGACATCCCTGGCTGACAGCTATCAACTTCAAAACTCATGCTTGTAGTGTAGTAACAGTAGAGTTGGCCCTCTATATTTATGGATGTCGTCGCTACAGGTTCAAACAATCATGGGGGGAAATATTATTTTTTTAATATTGAGTCATGTGTATTGATATCACACATTCTTCTTGTCATTGTTCCTTTAAGCAAACAGCGAAAACAATGGTTTACACAGAGTCTGCGTTGCATCAGATATTACAAATAATTTGAATGGGAGGATGCGTATAGGTCAGATGCAAATCCCACGTCATTTTATATAAGGATCTTGAGCATCTGTGGCATCTGCCAATGCTCTTGGAGGGAGGCAGAGCTGGAACTAGTTCCCTGATAGGAAGGGATTGTCATGCTGTATTTCTGCAAGACTTTGTCTCCTATGAGCTTCCCAGCAGCTCCCTGTGTGAAGTGCGGGCCTCGTAGGCCACTAAAGCTCAGAGCTAGAATGGCCCACAAAAGTCATATAGGCACAGTCTGTTTGTCTCCCGTGCTCACACACACACACACACACACACACACACACACAGAGCTCAAATCCAGGACCTATGTCTGCCAAGAGGACAGGCTTCACGTAATAATGACAAATATTACTAAAAATGGATGATTGGATGACACAACTCTCTCTCTCTCTCTGAGAGTAAGACAAATCAACAAGCAACAATTTCCAGCCTCTGGGTCTTGCCTGGCTCTGTACCTAGGCTGGGGTCAGAAGTAGTTTCTGGGTCAAGATCATCACGTACAACCACCCTTGCTCAGCTCCCCTGGTACCTGTACTCACCCTTCCCCCTCATGATGCCAAGGTCCCAAATTGCAAGGCTTGCTCCAGAGCTAAATTCTGGCTACTGCCGTGCAACAGCAGCTTAGAGCTGGCCCATCAGCTGGGTAGAAGTGCAGAGACACGGACCCCTAGGGTTGCTGAATCAGAGCCTACATCTTAATGGTATCCCCAGATGAACTTTCGCACCTTGAAGTCTGAGTGATTCAAGCCACCTTTTATCAGGAAATCCCATCTCTATTTTCTGTGGGAAAACTCTGCGCTCTACAGCTGTGAACCACTGAGCCGTCGGGCCTTCCTCCTGAAGCACAGAAATCCTTGCTTGGCCATGCTGAAGGGAGGGCTGAGAAAGGAACTAATCATATGGCCCTTTTGGCCACTCCTTCAGCAAACATGTATCAAACACTTAACAGGAGCAAGGCGCTTGATGGGCCTGTGGACACAGGTATAAACGACACCTCTTTTGTCTGTGCCTTCCCCACCAGCATAATAATAATAATGATAATAATCAATACAGTAATAATTATCCACTGGGAGGAAAATGCTCGTAAGAGCAAGTGCTTCTGATAAACAGATGATTGTGGGTAAAATGAAGAGCATGGTGAATGCCCTTCAAGACTCACGTTTCAACTTCACGGCCATTGTCGTAAGTGGTAGTTGGATCCTTGCAGTGCATTAGCTATTGCAAGAGTGGGTTTATAGTATTGGCCCTCCTCTCATTGTCTTTCTGTCTCAAGCTTGTTCACCTGTGCCTTTGCTAGCGCCATGCCCTTAGACCCTAGCCTCCAAAACAGAGAAGCTAATAAATTCCTGCTGTGTGTCATCAAACCAGTCTGTGGTTTTCTGTTACAGCACACACACACAAACACACCAAAAGCGGGAGGGGCACCTAGACAAGTGTCTTTAGAAAATGATTCAGGAAGAACTTTGAGAAGATGTAGGTGGTGTTTCAGGTTGAGTCCTGAAGGCTGAGGATGCTGCTGTGGCTCCCTGGGGAATCAGAGTGGGACAGGGAGGACCTTGAATGATTGCAGGGATGCCCGCTGAGCTGATGAGCAGCTTGTGCACCAGGGAGGGGGACCTGCATTTACGTAGCTGCAACACATGGTCACGGGAGAGGAACTGGAGAGGAGGCTGGGGTGGAGGCCAGAGCCCTTTCTTTACAGGCCTTCAGGGATATGGAGAAATGAGCAGGTTTTGTTTGTTTGTTTGTTTGTTTGTTTTGGCTCTGGCTGCAGGGCTGGACAACGTATGCACTAATTTCAGGGAGAAGGAACTTCCCCTGGGTAGTTGTGGCCGTTTCTGGGACAACGAAGTGGTCACAAAGTCCCTAACAGTTAGGGTTGAAGTGGTGTGTGTGTGTGTGTGTGTGTGTGTGTGTGTGTGTGTAATTATCTTGTTGAAGCCTCACCCCAACTGGAAAAGAGATGTTATTTGCCCCACCTGACACACGAGGAAAGTTCTCAGAGGCGACCTAATGCAGCCAGTGTCAGCAATCTCACCCCACAACCAGGGCCCTAACCACAAAGGTTCTACTCCTTGCAGTTTGAGCCAAACTTGGCCCACACAACGCCTGTACCCACCTTCACCCACACTTTGCCACTGTTAGATCAAAGGGGGGAAATATTCATGATTGAGGAACTAAAAATCCTGTTTCCTCAAAGGCAGTGTCATTGAGCTGTCAGCAGAGGGACACAGGCCTTGTTCCCAGTCCTGTCTGCCCCTTCCAGCCTCTCTCCCTGATGAGAATTGCGTTTTTAGCCTTCCCCAAGGAGTCAGACAGGCAGAATCCTAGGCGCAGCCCCTCTGGTGCTTAGGGCCCATTTAGTAACAGACTCCAGTCCACTGCTGCAGGGTGTATCCCCACATGTGGCGAGGCAGGTGGCCTCCTGCTCGAAGATGGAAAGGAAGAGACAAAAAGAGCCAGGCCCTGCGGCAGCACGGAGTCTCAGTGCCTTCTGTCACCATGGCAACTGTTGTAGGGCGCATAGGGTGGGAACCGGAGAATCCATAGAAGAAAACCAACAGGGAGACAGGCATCCATCCAAGGGTTCCCACGTGCTGCTTGGAGTGGTGACCGTGCCACCTGCCTCAAACAGGCACGGGACTGGCACCTCGTAAGGAGATAGTTACAGCAAAAACAGCAACACCTAGGGTGATATGAAGACTCCACACACGCTGAGAGCTTACTCTTGGCTTTGACACTGACATCAGAATCAGATTTTAGACCCAACCTGCAAAGCTTACAGAGTGTCACTCTCCATATGGGATTCAAAGCAAATAGGGACATATGAGGTGTAAGGAAAGCGGGGAAAAACTCCAGTTCCATTGGTGATGACTTCATCGTTGCAAAATTGCCTCCACCAGGAAATGAGATTGTGATCAGGGGTGTGGAAGGCCATATACTTCATTATGCTATGGTTTGGTGGAGAGGTCACAGATGAGTGTGTGGTGTGTGTAGGGGGGGGAGTGCTATTGACTTCTGGACACACAATTGTATTAGATAATGGAATTGCACTTTCTCTTCCCATCCTCCCCATTCTAGTCTGTGATTTAACCTGTCCCTCTCACGATCATTCTCTGACACCCCTTAGGAAGGGATGCTGATCTGACTTACATAGGCTGTTATAAGACTGAATATCAGCCCCCTCTGTGCAGCCTTTCCTATTTTAGAATTTAATGTTTGGTGTAAAGATTTGAATTGGTGGTGCAGCCACATAAAAAGTTGTTAATGTCTGGATTCTGCCATGGTCTTCACATCTCGTTCAGAAGGGTGTCTTGCTGTCAAGCTAGGTTCAGATATTCGGGTTCTGCCAGGCTCCACAGCATCACATCTGTTCAAGAACAGCTGTTCAGACTGCGGCAAAAATCAAAGCTGTGCATTCCAGAACTCTGGTGCTCTAAAAATGGCAATGCTTTCTTTCATAAATATCTGTAAAATCAGGAATACAAATTCTCTGCAGAAATCTATTTTGATGCTTCTAACATCCCCATCCAGAAGCAAAATGTCCAAGTGCTATTTTAAAATTCACAAGGACATGTTGGAGAAAGGCTCTCCCGGATTCCTTTGCATTTCAAGGGCTGTCGGTGTGAGATTAACAGGGTCTGTGCTGAGGCTTGTGGAGGGTGCTGACAGGGAGGAAAAAACCCCTTCGCCTTGATGGAACTTCCTTCCATTAGAAAAAATCCAATAATGCAGATATGAAGCATACAATCAATCGATCAATCTATCAGTTATCTAATACAGCTACCTAACCATCCATCCACCCATCCATCTTCTTGGAAATCATGATTTACTTCACGATTGGGCTACTTATTTCTCTGTCAGTTTGGGAGATGACTTCACTACAAGAAAAGGTGGCCACTGCATTGTTACTAAAGGTATACTTTAGTAAATATAAAATAAAAGGCGAGTGAGTTTTAGATGGATTCGTAAGATGCTATGCATCCTTTTAGAGTAACTTCCTGGTGATCTCTTCGTCAACACAGTGGAGAAAAAAAATTTTTTTTCAATTAAGTTTCCCCTTCTGGGATCAGCACCGCAGCATTACAGGTTAAGCTGCCTTCTGCCAGTATGCCATAGAGATGCTGGTTTGAGTTGCAGCTGTTTTTTGATCCAATCCCCTAGTGGTGTTGCTGGGAGGAGGGTAGAGGCTAACCCAAGTCCTTGGGCCCCTGAACTCTGGTAGGAGACGTGTTTGAAGTTCCTGGCCCCTGGTTTAGGCCTGGCCCCAGTCCTAGCTCTTAAGGCCCTTTGGGTAGTGACCAATGGAGCACAGATTCTCTCTCCCCCTCTCCATAACTCTGCCTTTCAAATAAATAAGTCAATCTTTAAATTTTCCCCTTCTTTATTAGGATGCAAGTGGTAAGTTGAAACAGGACCAATAATGTAAGTATGCTTGGGTCTGAATCCCAGTTAGCTTTGCAGATGGGTCAACCTTTCTGAACCTTGGTGACCTTGAAATGAGCACAATCCCAAAGCGTTGGAGAAAGGTCAGAAAGAGCAGCCTGCAGCACAGTATCTGTACCTGGTAAGCACTCCCTCAAGGATAAGAATTTTTTGATATAGTTGCTATTCTTACTCCAGAACTGCTTGTGTTTCTGGGCTCACACTACTAGAGAAAAAGACGTTCATTTTCCTTGTTTCTACCTGGAACTTACGTGTGTTTTTCCCCCCGGTAGTTGAATCAAAGAAAAAGAACGTGCATGAAGAAGCCTATACTTCCTGAAAGTGAATAGAAATGATATTTCAACAACTTTGCTCCTGTTCCTAAGAATGTATACTCAGTTCCGGCCAGTGGCCCATAGATGCTGATTGAAGAATCCAATGAGTAGCCAGCATGGCACAGGTGGTTCTGAAGCTCTTCTGTGTGACAGAGCTCAAGGACTTTGCTCTAACCTCTGCTAACTGGTGACATGACCTTGAGCAAATCTCTTAATTGGGATTCAGCAGGGAGGAAGTGACTTAATTTAAGGATTAAACCATCAAAGCACGCATTCTTACAACGTTGGTTTAATCATTCTATCTCTAAGCTTTCCGTTATGGCATTTTGTACTCAGGTTTGTAAATGAACTTGTTTAAAAACAACAACCCCTCTGATTCTATTGCTAATTCAGTAAAGGCAAAGTTGAAGGCAGAAGCCATCGGGATTCCATAAATAAAATTGGAATCTAGATTTCACTATGTCCATCTATGTAGCTTTGGCCAAGTCATTCTCCTTCTCCATGTTCCGTTCCAAACCTCCCCACGATATGCACTTTGCTAACGTACGTTAAGTGCCTGACATATGAACCCATATGTTAATTGGGTTCACTGCACCTGTGTAGAAATCCCAGCACAATCAGGAGTACTGAGTCATCGGACAAAGGAGGCCAGCCCACATTCCCTCCCGCACCCCAGCTGATCACTGCAATCAGGCTTCTGACCAACATTCCACAGCCACGGGGCTGCATCACTTTCCATCAAATATGAGAAGTGAGTTTTGCTCCCTTCCTTCAAGTAAAGACGCTTCGTGTCTTTCCTGGATCCCATCCAAAACCCTTTAAGAAGCCTCATAGAATTACATTTATCATGGTGCCTTCCAGGTCTTTTCTTGGGCAACTTATTTCAGAACAAGCTAAGAATTTGGCCTGTTGTCTTTAGTGTGTTAAAGTCATATTGCTGGGTGTTTAGATCTTTTCTTCTCTCTTTTGGTGTCGCAAGCAGGTGAAAGATAAAGTTGAAAATCACCATCTCTTTAAAACGCTGGCATTTGCTTGATCACACTGACATCTTTATGGTATCATAGTTGTGCCTCTTGAAATAGAACTTTAATGAACAGGATGAAGAAAACTCAGGCTCAGCTTTTGGCATTTGCATTCACTGATTCACCACCCTCCACCTCCATCTGCCCACCAGTGGTCCTTCTGCGACACTTAATCAGATTACACCCAATACAAAGCACTGGAGGTTTGCTCACAATCCGGATTTGGACACTGCTGTTCATTTTTAACTTCCTTGAAACAAACTGTACTTTTCCAACTCTGGTCACCACGCTGAGTCACATGAAGACACTTTTTCCAGACAAGCAACAATGATACCCGATTTGACTAGAGAAAAGAATTAAAAAATATCCCGAGAGGACTTTTAAGTATGCCAAAACAAAATGTTCTCTAGTAAAGAGACTGAATTGACACCACTGGTAGTGGGACGTCAACGCTCGCTTGCAGAATTCCTAAATTGGTCCAAAGCCAGTGGTCCCTGTTCTCAGAGCACAGATGGGAGGGGGGGGCACACTGAGGGAGGATGCAAAGGACGTTTCCGAAGGAGAATAGGAATTATCAGCAAGGCAGACAGCACATCACCAAATGGCCTGCAAAGCACGGGTTTCTTGTCCCAGGTGGTGTTTGTGGCACTTGAGGAAACTGAAAGGCAGCTCTGAGTGCCGAGCAGCATCAGTACGACGGTTTTTGCGAGATGAAGGTGCATTGTGTAGAATAACCTTTTTCTTTCTTCTTGGGTGGGAGAAGAGGGAGGAAGGCATTAAGGAAACAAACTGGAAATGAGGCAGTGGTGAGAAAGGGCAAGTAGTTAAAACTCCAGGAGAGCCAGCAATGCGAACAGCTGTGGATATGACTAAGGGACGGGACCAAGCATCCTAAGGACATCTTGTGGATGACAAAAGGAAACAAGGTGGGTTTCTAAGACTTTCAGACAGAAGTAATTCTACCAAAATCTCACAGAGGTGTGTAGTGAAGCTGTGTCCCATGAGATACGGGTTATCTGAAATATGGTCTGTGCTCAAACACGGGGCCTAGCCTGGGGGACCAAGGTTTCATTCATTGTAGAACTTTCCAAAGTCATCACAAACTAAGGCATATTACTTTGACTTTCCAAGAAACAGGACAACTCCTTCTCTAAGCCTATTTAATAACTTCTTGGAGTCCTTTTCTTGCAGTAAACACTATTCTGATATGCTGAAGCTCACAATGTGGGAAAGGGGTTTTTCTTGCTTATTGTTGTTATAAACTTCAGAAAATAACATTATCCCCAGAAATATTTTTAATACAAATCACTGGCATCTTTAATATTCTTTTTTTTTTCAAGATTTATTTATTTCTGTTGGAAAGGCAAATCAGATTTATGGAGAGACAAAAAGAAAGATCTTCTGTCTGCTGGTTCACTCCCCAAATGGCTGCAATGGCTGGTGCTGAGCTGATTTGAAGCCATGAGCCAGGAGGTTCTTCTGGGTCTCCCACGCAGGTACAAGGTCCCAAGGCTTTGAGCCATCCTCTACTACTTTCCTAGGCCACAAGCACAGAGCTGGACAGAAGCAGAACAGCCAGAGCATTATACAGTGCCCATATATAAAATCCTGGTCTTTGCAAAGTGAGGCTTTTGCCATTGAGCCATCACACCACGCCCTGCATTAATTTTTTAGATTAGGAATTTATTTTTCCATGCCTTTTTTATTAAGTCAAATTAACTATTTCTCAGGCATAATTAAAAGGTACCTTTTTTTCCTCCCCCTGAACTGGGTATGAATGCACTCCATTACTAGAAGAAATTACGAAAATTTAGGAACAAGCTAGAGCACTTTCTTAGTGGGACAGGTTCAGGCGGACAACCAGTAAAGAAGGAAATGCAACCCAGGCGGCCTGTCACTTGGTTTCAGACATTTTCTAAAATAAAACTACATGTATTCATGCCTTTTCCTTCCTCTGTTGTGGAAAACCCACCCCAGAATGCATAAAGAAGTACTGAAAAGGTGGCAACCACATGTCATCCACGTTGCCAAACCGAGGGCTACATCACTACCCTTCCCCTAACTCTGCAGGCAAGGTTGGCCCACTTGGGAGATGTGCAGCGGCACTGCGGGGCGTCCTGAGCATTCTGGGCCAGTCTTATCCTCAGCAATCCCTACAGGGCACACTTGCACACTGCGGGGGCTGGAACTGTACACAGTAGGTTCAGCCCCCGACCAGGACATCAGCATCCCGTGTGGGTGCCAGTTGCTGCCCGGCTGCTCCACTTTCAACCCAGCCCCCTGTTACTGGCCTGGGAAAAGCAGTACAAGATGGTTTAAGTGTGGAGGGAGAACCAGATGAAGCTTCTGACTGCTGACTTCACTGGGCTCAGCTCTGGTCAGCAGGAGGATGAGCCAGCTCTTTATATAATTACTGTTTCATATAAAGAAATCTTTTAGGAATTGCACATTGAGAATGACAACTTAGAAGCAAAATGTTTTCAGTCTGTCTCACTGTAGAAGCTAGAAGCTGCTTTTTCTAGTCCTGAGAACACTGTACTAACTTTGACAAAACATAATATTCCCAGATGTTACATTTTTGTGATACACCATAACCTTAGAAATTTGACATTGTAGTTTAAACACCTTAGGTTACTTGGTAGTTGGTGTGATTAAGGGACCAAAGGTTAACACTTCAGGGATTATGCTCTCAAACCACATCCTATGACATTGAAATATAGGGAGGAAGTGTTAATTAACATTTGAAAAACTTGTTTTTCAAGCCCTCTTGTAGAGTGTCAGAAACCCATTCGCCACTCAAAATTGAACCTGCCAGATACTTGCTTTCACTAGCAAACATCTCTGACTTCCCCGTTTGGCCTTAGGCAAGCCACTGGACGTAGCCAACACCCCACACCCACAACAAGGGAGTCTTGAGGACAGCATGTGACACAGCAGGGCAGGCCAGAGACACGGCAGCATGGACACAGAGACAATGCCACCAGCCACGAGTCCGCCCAGAAATGAATATTTGTTTTCATACTGGCTTGTTTTGCCTTGCTCCCAACACAGGATATTCCTAGTATTTCACAACTTGTACTCCCAACCACAAAAGCATGCTCTACTTATATTGAAAAGAAATAAATCTATTTAAATAAATCTGAGTTAAAAGTTTTATTCATTCAACATCTCACATTACAAATATTTAAAAATTATATGCATACTGGTATAAATAGTCATTTGCAAACTATTTAATAACATTAATTTTCCACTAGCACTTCAACAAATGAACTCTTTTAAAAAAGGAACTGTGTTATATAACTTAAGAGTAGAACATACAAAAATAGGAACTTAACGTGAAAATGACTTTAATAAAAAATGAATTACCCTTATTTAAAACGCTATAATAAATACTACAACCTCCCCATACACAGTAAAAACTATATGGAAATTCAGCCAAGTAGTACAATTAACTGACATACTTAAATAACTTTTCCTTCTGATAATATGAGCAATACACAGGAAAAAAATTAGGGATTAGTAAAAACTAGACACCCACTTGCTAAAAGTTTCACTTCCAAAAAATATAACAAAAATCTGATGAAAATTATAAAAACTAATTATACTTTAAATTTTAAAAATATAAAAAATAAAACAGTTGAATACAATATTGTCCCAATTCTTACAATGCTATCAATCACAGTAGCTTTAAAATAAGATAATAAAATAAAGCAAATGACCAAAACCTCTTTTATTCCATTTTTAAAAATAATCTCAAATTTACATTAGTAGAAAGATTGATTTCTGATTCTTTTCTTTAGAAACACCAGCAAGAAAGAGGATTACTCTTAACAGTAGAAAATGACATTTTTAAATGTCTGCAATTAAAAACAAAGAATTACACTGCAAAGATCTTTCAAAAGTTTGAAATAAGTATTGCACATAACTTGAAGTTAACTTGCCACAATTCATCACATTCAAGTTTTAAATCACCTTTTAACAGAAGATTCAACTCTTCAAAACAAAAGGGGTGGACTATCAAGTCTTTCCAACAGCACTCTCATAAAATGCTCAATTCATTCACTGCAAGTTTTATTTTGCATTCTGCAGAGGTCTGTGTATGGAGAAGTATCTATGTTATACCAAAGCGTGGGGACCAGACGGGGAAGGGAGAGGGCCCCTTTACATAGAAAATAATCAGAGACACTTTATTTTACATTGCAAAAATAACCATGTAATTACTCTGTAACTACATTGTAAGTACATGGCTGGTGCCATGCTAGTGCGCTAGAACTACATGCTTGGTAAATTGAAGTGATACCCTAAAATCTGTAAACTAATTACATGTTAATTATGTTTGAGTTACACGGTAACTCCCAACTACAATCCCATGTAATCTGAAGGACATGTAATCAATCAAGTTCAGAGTAATAGATAATCATTGTTTATGCCCTGTAAATTGAAGTGTAACCAAAGAATCTGTAAACACGCTTGTCACACAATCACAAGTAAATATTAGTAGAAGAACAATTTCTTACATTAGTCATGCATACTAACATTACACACCTGTCCCACGGCAGGCTATTTTTTTTCTTATATATCATTTAAAAGAGCAGACATCTCTGAATCAAACACTTAACATCAATTTATTAATATTAAAAATGGCTAAACATTCACCAAAAGTGTCTGCATTTTATGAATAATTTTAAAAACTAAGTAAGAAGCTGTAGACAACTTTGTTATTTTAAATTTCTACCCTATGCTTATGTATTTCATTTTTTTTTAAAGGAACTACAGTGTTATCTGTCATTTTCATGCGAATTTTTTTTTCATTAATTTGTGACTTTCCATAGACTATTTCTTAAATTATAGGTACACCAATAGCTGGTGCTGGGGAAGGATGTTGAAGCAACATGCTTTCTCTTCTCTGCAGACTCTAAAATAGCATTGCCAGTGCACAACATTCATAATTTAAAATGTATGCAGAGCACTGAAATGTATAAAAAGCAGAATATAAGAAAATAAAATTTATTAAAATTATTTATATTAAAAAATGAAGTATATGAAGATCTCTCAGTAATAAAAGTACAAAAAGCTACTCTTTGCAATATGAAAAATTGAGGTATTGCATAAAGAGATATCCCGTCAGTGAAAAGTGTGCCTAAAAATGTTCACTGTTGGAAAAACAAGATATACAAAAGTAGTGCATAACAAATATACATTATGTGCATGACAAAATAAGTTAGCTACAAAAACACTGTACCGAAATTCAGCAGGTCATGTACAAAGGGAAAATTATTATTCAAAGCTAGTTCTCAAACAGTGTTATTTCTTGTTAACTCATCACACCTGTTTACTGAGTAGGAACAGCACAATAGCACACCCCAAACCACCTACAAGCGATGAAAAGAATTAAAAAGAGGCAAATGAACATTCCAATTAGAATCATGTAGTTCAGGAGAAAAGAAAAAAGTCCCTGACCAGCTACACAAGAGCACCCTCAATTCGCATGACTCGGCTTTCACTGTTGGCGGGGGATTCTTTAAAAGCAGCTCCCTTCCTGTGTCTGACTGATAGACAGCAAATGCCTCCATTTTGACCTTTGGAACTTAACAGATACAGTTCATTAAAGCCTCTGTGAAAAGTAAAGGACTGCTTTTCCTAGAGATAATCAGTAGGGGTCGTCAGCCAGGTGGTTCCACAGCAGTGCTGGGCAAGTCTTTGGTTTTGAAGGATCCAAGTTGGTACTGTTAGGTAGCACAACTCACAAGACTGCCATCCGATTTTTCGTTTTTAATGTTTTGCACAATGGTAATAATCCTTTTGATGGTGGATAGGGCATTTAATAAGAGAATGTCAATTAAAATAAAAGTTACCTCCATGACTAGGGCTTCAAGAGACTATTTTAAACTTACCCCTGAAGCATACTGTTCAACACATAATAACGTCTTTCAAAGCTAGAAGTTTATTTATAATAAAGCATGCATTACTTGGTGAAGTTGGCACTTCAAACACTGACTATGTCCCATGCTAAGTTCTGAAACTGTAATGTTACTTTATTGTATAGGAAGAGTAAGATAAACATACGTACCTTTGCACAGATTTACACAGTTACTTAGTTCAACAGTGCAGAACACTTTGCAACTACTTTTTTTTCATTTTTTTTTCTATGTTACAACTAAATTACAGGATATTCAAAACAACTTTAAATCTAAAAGTAAGCCAATCAACAGCCAATTTGTATACTGTTTCTGTTTTCCGGTTTTGGCGACAGGTGTACTGTGACACGTGGTATCCTTGAGGTATCTAGATCTGTTGTTGTTGCTTTTTTTCCTTTTCATGTCAAAATGGAGAGCAAAGGCTGACACCTGATGACTGTTAGTAAATTAGGATATAGAGTTTATATATACCATCCAAAAATAAAATTTATACATTTGTTCTTCAGGAGAGGAAATGCTAGTTTTCCCACCAGTTGTCATTAACTCTAGCTTTGGTAGGTTTTCTGGGGCTGTGACAAGATGAGTTAAATAAATAAGTGCACTCCCCTCCGTAGTAAATTTGTCCAATTTAACATACTGAGTTTTTAAACTTTTAAGAAAGAAAATAAACACAGCTCTGCCTACTTCACTATTTTTTTTTTCTGATGTCGTAGTAACTCTGAGATTTAATAAAATTACATTTAGCCTCAAAACCCTTTAAATGAATTACAATGCTGCTCAATCTTGCTCATGCTTTTGTTTGCTTTAACATGCTCTTTCCTGTTAATAAATGTTAACTTCCTCCACTGCTGTTAAAAGAACAAAAACGAGATGGCAAGAAGAGACCAGAAAGAGGATGAGAGAAAGGAAGGGAGAAGGCGAGAGCGCTTCCCTGGGGAAAGCTGTGTCAGGACAGGCCAGCAGTGTTACCGCTGCATCGCTGTCTCAATAAAAGTATTCTTATACGTTATATTATTAACAATAATTTAATTAAAAACCCAAAATACTCTATTGTTTAATTTCTCTTTTAATAATTCTCTCTCTCCTCTAAGAAAATGTTGCAGGAAGTTTGGGTCCTCTTGGTCTCCTGCAGAACGAGAGGCTAACATTCCGTGCAACTGATGCCAATATGAAAAAGGAGTTCACACACATTGTTGCAGTGACACAAGGATCTACAAAACACCTCGATTATAGGTCATTCTTCTCATTCTACTATTGTTAAGTTACAGTCTGCTACAAAAGGACATGCCGCGTGAAGAAGGTGAGGAAGGGGTCAGAATTAACAGAAGAGTGCACTTAGTCTGAGGCCTGAAAATGAGCACTGTAGTTAGGTATCCTTTAGTTCCAGCGGAATGAAATGTGCCGAGGGCGGTCACCGCCTTCCTTCACGAGGGGCTTGTGGAATTCCCTGCCAGCACGAGAATGAATAGCAGCCCAGCAATATTCACAGTAATACTGCAGACAGGTAACGTTAGCACAGAAAAATGGAGCAAATTTTCCCCCACAACGGGCCCCCTGACATTCATCACACAGCTGATCATCCAAGACATATGGCTTAACTTCCACCTGCAAGCAAAAAAACAGGAGGGTTTACATTTTCCAGACACTGAACCAGACAAATTTTAGCATAGGTGTACATTTCTATATGTCTGAATTAACTTGTGCCACGTGTCCAATAGAGAGGATGCTACATCTTTAAAGAGCTTACTCAGGCTTTTGTATCTACACTGTACATTTTTGCTTTATTAAATAAACACCTTTCAAAGGAAAAAAAGACTTCATCAGGAATTATAAAGTGAAGCTTGAAGTGTTGGGATCATGTGATTAAAATCACAGGACATTTTTCATAGACATAAACCATTTTAGTTGGATCTCCATTTCTGACCAACCAACAGCTGTCCCCAGACAGCACTTCCATACTCAGGTGGGTGAAGATGCGGGACTGTGCGTCACCAGCTGAGCAGCCAGGGGACCTGGTCCTGGGTTTCCATCGACAGATCTAGAACTCTACTAAAACAAGATGCAAAACCTGACTGTTGTTCTCTGTCAGAAAGAATGGTTTACTAGAAACTAACAGCGGTCAGTGGTGAATTTATAAAACTGGACCTCTTCCAGTGTTCAATAAGTCAGCTTGTCATTTGAGCCTCTCGAGCATTAAAAATAACTCAGCTATTAATTCACCAGCTAGAAAAGGGTTGGTTATTTTTAGCTTTGGAGAAACTCATGGATGAACTGCCTTGCACCAGGCTATCACTGGGCGCCACCCAGTTCTGACGAGGGTTCCTGACAAAGGAGAGCCGTGAACAGAAGTAGAAGAGTGCCATGGAGGCCGGGCAGGATGTCCCTAACTGGAGCACGTGACTGCTGTCCTGGAGGGGCTCCACGTCTACAGAGCGACAAGAGCACCCATCAAAGGGTGGCCCTGTAGAAGAAACTCAGTCTGAATGTCCAATGACTGGCACAACTCTGATACTTGTGTTACAGACATGTTTTTGTGGGAATAAAAACCAAGCAAGATGGGCCCAGCGGCGTGGCCTAGCGGCTAAGGTCCTCACCTTGAACGCCCCGGGATCCCATATGGGCGCCGGTTCTAATCCCGGCAGCTCCACTTCCCATCCAGCTCCCTGCTTGTGGCCTGGGAAAGCAGTTGAGAACGGCCCAAAGCTTTGGGACCCTACACCTGCGTGGGAGACCCGGAAGAGGTTCCTGGTTCCCGGCTTTGGATGGGCGCAGCACCTGCCATTGCGCTCACTTGGGGAGTGGATCATCGGATGGAAGATCTTCCTCTCTGTCTCTCCTCCTCTCTGTATATCTGACTTTACCAAGCAGGCATCGTATTTATACTGCAACTAATTTTGCTTCCTTACCCCTTTTCACTTAACATTGTGTTGCAGGATGGCCATTAGCAAACTTGTTACTGCCACTGAAGTACAACACACGATTGGAACCTAAACAGCAAGTGTAAACCACTACTGACCTGATAGTTTCTACCTCAGAAACTGAGAACAGCACAACGAATCAAGCAGTGATGCTTGCTTTAGCACAGTGCTTCTGAGTGCTGGATAGCAATGGCAGCACTAAGGACAAGCGCCAGCCCACCATGAAATACAGAGTTTACACTAGAATATAAATCAACACAGTGCTTCCTTCATCTAGATGTTTCTATGAGAAATTCTCAACTGAATTAAAAAAAAAAACAATGTGTTTAGTAATGTAGTCTGTGCACACTCTAGATAAGTTCTGTCTCCTCACAGACGAGTAACAGTTTGCAGCTTAGCAACTGGTCTGCAGGCCAGACTCAAAAGATTACCAACATAAAGCACAGGTCTACCAGGAAATAAACTCATGAGGACAAAGATTTCTTGACTTAGCCACTAAAATATTTGTTAAATTTATGAAACACCAAGATAAGAAATAAATCTGTTAACACAAAGAAATCAGACATATCGTTAAACACAGATTTTCAAATAGGATACACTGGAAAGAGGCAGCTCTGAGAGTTCTCCCAACCTTGTGACTCAGAGTCAACTCATCAAAGGGGAACATGAGAAGCACTGAAGGTAATGGTGGTTATGGCCTAATTTCAGGTGCAAAATAAGACTACAAATGAAAAGAGGATTTATGCTACTTCATTTTTTTTTTACAATGGAAGATTTCTAACTGAAGCAGTCCTGCAAGGGAATTCCTTCACTGTTACCACGGTGCTTGGAGAGCTAGAGCTTGCTGAGTTATTCATGATGATTTTCCCAGGATTAAAAAAAAGCTCAGGAAATTTCAGGCACATTTAGGTTCACACCTCTGACATAACACAGTACAGGGAACCTGGGGAGCCGCTACCCAATGACGGACTGACTCAGTAAGTAAATGGATGGACAGAGGTAACAGCTGAAGGAAGGTTAACTCCAGCAAAGCAATTACATTTTCTGGTTAGGCTAAAAAAAAAAAATACTGAAAGAGGCAACTGACAGGAAATTCCCAGATGAGCCATACAGCATATATGTGACCAAACAGGCACAAATGTCAGCTATCAATTTAACATTGTATGAAATTCCCTCATTCAAATCTTCATAATAACATAATTAGAAGACCATCGCTAAGACTTTTCAGAACGTAGTCTAGATCTTACCCGTTTATCTATCTCTCCGTGCTGTAGCTGAACGAAGCGGGCACTGATAGCAGCTATGTAGCTCTGTTGGTTAGAGAATGCAACTCGCCCAGCTCCTTTGGGGTATTTCAGCTCAGGGTCGGTGTCGATGCCAGCATAGCACACACCTCCATACAGCCGATCCATTATCATCGCAAGCTCCACTGAGGAAAGAAACAAGCAAAAGTGCTACTTGACATCAGGAAGACTTGTCTGGCAAGCTGATTTCATCAGAAGCAGCTCGTCAGAAGTTTGAACTCACATCATGATAACTCTTACTAGACCCTAACTTCTTACAATAGCTGATTGTCCACCATGGTAACATCTAATGTTTAAACTACGGACAACATCCGGATGAGAGTTTTACAGTATGTTCTCTTTCAGTTTTCACAAATCATCCTGTCAAGTAAACAGCTGTTTCCTGAGGAAGCGAACTCAGAGAGTGGATGATGACTGCGTTCAAGGTCACACTGGTTCAGAGACAACACTGGACTTAACGCCCAGCTTCACCTGCCCTTCACAATGGCTTTTCCCCAATTTCACAGTTAGCAATGTACTACTTACTATAATAATCACTTAAACATCAGAAAACTAATTTGTAGGCTGTGGCCTTTGTAGCCTGTCTCCATGCAAACCCATGCTAGCTAGCCCGTCTTCACTCATAACCTTTCCTTAGTCTATAAAGCCACACATTTCACTTTCCACATAAAAATTAATAAATAAATGATGCTTTTCTGTCAAAGGTCATCATTCTAAAACTGCATTCATCCATTCATATTATGTTTTCTTTTTAAAGATTTTATTTTTCCATTGGCAAGTCAGATATACAGAGAGGAGGAGAGACAGAGAGGAAGATCTTCCGTCCGATGATTCACTCCCCAAGTGGCCACAACAGCTGGAGCTGAGCCAACCTGAAGCCAGAAGCCAGGAGCTTCTTCCA
Organism: Ochotona princeps; assembly: GCF_030435755.1. Taxonomy (NCBI): domain Eukaryota; kingdom Metazoa; phylum Chordata; class Mammalia; order Lagomorpha; family Ochotonidae; genus Ochotona; species Ochotona princeps. Next base: position 4,713,499 of record NC_080850.1, read on the forward strand.
GGTATCCTATGAGGGTGCAGGGTCCCAAGGCTTTGGGTCATCCTCTCCTGTTTTCCCAGGCCACAAGCAGAGAGCTGAATGGGAAGTGGAGCTGCCGGGATTAGAACTGGCGCCCATATGGGATCCCGGAGCGTTCAAGGCGAGGACTTTAGCTACTAGACTACCACACTGGGCCCCATATTATGTTCTTTTTAATCTCATTTGTACTGTTAATCTCAAATTATTTGAAGTTGGGAATAAAATCTCTTAAGTATCACTCTTAAAAAACATGATACACGACTGAGAATCCTATTTCCGAGCTCATTCAATAGTTTCTGAACATGTGAGGACATCAGAAGCAAGCCAACACTGAACAGCTCAACACACAATCTGCTCTGGAAGGCTGTTCCTCCAGCTGTGCTGAGCACTGTGAGCCGGACACCAAGTCCACTGCATCGGCCCCTCACTTCAACATCAAACACTTCTAGGAAGTACATACACTTTTCATTCCATTTGACAGATGAGAAGATGGAAAATTTTAACAGAAAATGAAGAATAGTTGTTCTAGGTCAGTCAATTATTAACCAGGAAAGAATCATTTAAATGCAAACCTAGATATTTAGACCTAAAATGCTCACTCTTACACATTGACTCAAAGAAAGCTATATATATATATTTATAGTAAAGCACAAAGGGCCCCAGCACCATGGCCTAGTGGCTAAAGTCTTCGCCTTGAACATGCCAGGATCCCATATGGGCACCAGTTCTAATCCCAGCAGCCTCACTTCCCTTCCAGCTCCCTGCTTGTGGCCTGGGAAAGCAGGAGAGGATGGCCTAAAGCCTTGGGACCCTGCACCCGTGTGGGAGATCCAGAAGAAGCTCTTGCCTCCTGGCTTCAGATTGGTGTAGCTGCATCATTGGATCTACTCTGTCTTTCCTCTCTAAATATATCTGAGTTTGCAATAAAAATAAATAAATCTGTAAAAAAAAAAAAGTTTTCTGATGTGTTTAATCATACCAGCTCGTAAGGGTCGAGGAACACCACCAACAAAGATAGTTTTCCGCGGGTCGAGTGGCTGTGACCCATCCATCACAAAGTCACTGTCACTGAGGTTCCATGGGCGAATCTGGACCTAGGGTGTATGCAAACCAAAGTGTGTCATTCTCAATGCAGATTATTTACAACAGAAAAAAAATTAAAAGTTAGTTAATTTTATTGCAGCTATTTTATTTTTAAAAGCAATAATCCATGTTATCACACAAAGCTGTAAAAGAAGAATTAAAAAGAGTGTATACCGGCCCTTCACTTTATGGAGTAAATGGAACCAAGATGTTAAGTTCAATTTAATATTTATGATAAATCCAATCATTTAACATGTATTTAATTATCTGTAAGTGGATTAGCTGTTTTTCCAGGTTATATAGTCCTTTAGTATACTTATATAATCTAAATTTAGCAAGGTATACAATGGCAATCAGCATTCAAAGGTAAGTAAACTAGAATTGTATCACCAATTGGTTTATGCTTAGGAAATGGAACCTATTCCTATACTGGCAATGTCATCCCAAAACAATTCAAAGTAGAAACAATGATATTTGCAATAAAAGCTTTTAAGGATAATCATTTCAGTGTGTCCATCAGTATAATCAAAAATTGTGTGCCCTATTTAACATTGCTTGTATTTATTAACTCTTAAATGTCCACATCAAAGGCTATGGCATAGCTAGGTATTCCTAAACATGCATTCTAACCAATTGCTGTACTAGAGATTCGGAATTCAAACACCTATAGGGATTGGCAAGGAATCTAAACATGTGAAACAGAAAGGGTCCAAGCCATAGGAACTCTTGGAACAACATTCCTGATCTAGGTAACCCCAAACAAAGGAAGCTCCACAAACTCACTTGAGCTGTGCCCATTAATGATGCTATTTTGAACTGTTCCCCGCACACTAGGTGCTGAATGTTAGTAAACTATTGATTTGTCAGATTAATTAGAACCAGCTGGTTGTTACTGTATTCTTAAAGACTTTCAAGATAAAGAAAAGGTTTTCCAACAAGCAAAACATATCATGCAGTATACCTATACAGAATTCATCTTACTTTAAGATAGCATCATATGAAAAAAGTTATAGTCCTGGGTAATACCACTCTTAACCAAAGAGAAGAAGGAGGAAACATTACATATATTATAACAGTATTAATAATTATTACTATCAGTATTAATACTATTAGTAAATACTTAATAATATGTCAACTAACAAAATATCCAGTGTGAAAATGACACACAGGCACACACATTGACAATATTAGGAGTTTAACAAAATGATTTAAAATGTTAAACAAGTCACTTAAGTACAACATAAAAATCAAGGTATCTTGGAGTTTTTCAAAAAAAGAATATGAGTAGAGGTAAAAACAGGAAGCGATTTTAGGTGAGACTAGACTTACTGGCTTATCCTTGATAGTGGGACTTGATACACACAGGTAGAGTTTTCCATCTTCTTCAATACATGCATCGATGAGAGCCTGAACAGAACTTTCATCTTGAAATAGCAGGAATGCATAGCCTGGAGTGAAAGAGGAAAAAAAGTCATTTTTCTTCTTCTTTTTTAAATTTTTCAAAGAAGGGAAGCATATAGAAACTAAGAAAAAGAAAAGTAGCAAATGGGGAGAAGGAAAACATTCATACCAACCATCTGAATACTATGAACATATACTATTTTGATCATATCATGAAATATTTTATAGAACAAATCTGAATTAGCAGTGCATTAGGCAGAAATTTTAAAGATACAGTTGTAAATTGTTAAGCTCTGAAAAATTTTACAGTGATGATAAACATTTATGAAAGGTTTATAAACATTAAACAACAGGATATACTATACATATGACTTGAATCAAACTGCACATATACAATTTGAGCATTACCTTTAGGAGGAAAATAGGATTTGCTCTCTGCTTTATGAGGCCAATCCACAATCAAGGGGCCAAAGCGACGAAAACTAGCTGTTATCTCATCTGATGAACAAACCAAACACAAACAAAAACCAGGGTTAAGGATGTCTACGATCATTTTCTGAAAATAGTTTTTTCAAAAGGCTCAACTCTATTTTATACAATAGTACAAAGAAACTCTGTATTCCTTCCTTAATATTTTGCGCATCTGCATTCACCCTCTTCCTCCTATTCTTCCCACTCACATCTGTATGCAAATCCAGACATCTTCTTCACATGATTCCCCATTAACTCCAAAACCCAACTGTTAATACCTGTTCAAAGCAAGGTTCCCTCCTCATACAGCTCCGATTCCCAACCAGGAAATCAACACTGAAATAGCACGACTGTTCACTCCCTTCCCTCAGACACATGTTGAAGCCTGATCCTCTACGTGAGGGCAGGTGGGCTAGCTGGGTCCAGTGAGTGATTAGGGCACAGGAGTGGTGCCCTCATCAGTGGAATTAGTGCCTTACAGAACAGGCCCAAGTGAGAGAACTGTGATAAGATAGTCATCTGTAAAGAAGACTCATCAGATATGAATCTGCTACACCTTGACTTTGGAATTGCAGCCTCCAGAATTGAGAACATTCTTTTGTGTGTAAGTGATCCACTTACAGTTGTCATAGCTCAAACTGACTAAAGACAATAATGGCCCTCCATTGAGATTTGCACTGTTTTCCCATACATTCCAAACAGGAATACCATAATGTTGATGCAATGTTGTCCTGCCATACGACCACTAGGCATGCTAATCATGAACAACTTGTCAGGTTCTCTATCAGAAGGAAATAACATTTTCCTTTGTATTTGTTTAGTAGTCGCATGATGTTAACAACTACCAAAATCCTCCTTCCTCATCAACCTCGGCAACCACTGAAAATTCCTGCCTGTATCAACTACAATGATGGCTGCTAAACACTGATTTGTTTTCATCATGTCTTCTCTATTTATTAGTATCATATATTAAGGAAGAGCTTTCCCCCTATTTCGTTTATTTGTATAAGTATGAACCTATTTTAACTGATGCGTTGTAATAACATTCTCTTCATTAATTTGGTGCTCAATTTGGTCAATGGAATCTCCTTTGCCCTTTTGACTTATCCCCATCGGCCTTTAGCATTTTCATGCTTTCTGGCCCAAGAAGATACTCCCACCTCATTTTGTTCTTTTCTTGCGCAAGATCCACAATCCTTCCCCGCCACCCCCAACCCAAGATGTATTGGTACCTTGTACTGGCAAAGGATATTTAGAAACCAAGATTCAAGCGCTCCATCTAATCATTGCTACTGGCATTTCTAAGCCTTCTCAATGAACAAAACTAACACATAAATGCATATCCTTAACTTGTTATAGTTCAAACAATATTTAGCTTTCCAAACTCTTACAGCTACTTAGGCCCCGAAGTCTTCCAGCAACAACTAATGAGTTCATGTTAATAGCTGATGCATTAATGGACAGACTTGACCTAATTATGACACTCAAAAGCAGTCACTGGAAAGTGACTGGATTAAATCAGACTGCTGGCATGTGTCAAATCATATTAGAAGGAGACCACACAGACAACAGGTGTGTGCTGTTTCTGATGTTTCAGTTGCCCACTCAATCACCATTTTATCATCCTCTATCCTCAGATGCCTGAACCAAACCTTCCTCCTTTCTAAGAAGTTTCTCTTAGGCATTTTAGCTGAAATATGAAAAGCTAACACATAACTGTCTCTGAATGTGCTTGTGGTTACAAAAGTGACTTTATACTGATATTTCCAATTCTATCCTATCTCACTGGTCTTTCTTTTTTAATGTTTATTTATTTCCTTTTTTGAAAGGCAGAGGGAAAGGCAGCGGGAGATCTTAATCAACTGGTTTGCTCCCCAAATGCTTACCCACAACAATGGAGGCTGGGCCAGGCTAAAGCCAGCAGCCAGAAAACTCCATCCAGGCCTCCCACGTGGACAGCAGAACCCAAGAGCTGAGGCCATCATCTGCTGCCTTCCAGGCACATTCGTAAACATGCTGGATCAGAAGCGGAAGTGGATCCAGTTCTAGGTTCTCTGATATGGGACGGGGCATTCCGAGCAGCAGCTTCACACTCCTGCCCCACAACACCTGCCCCTGCTCATGGAGTTTCCTAGCCTTCCCTCTTTCCATATTTACAAACTTCTCTTTTCATGGTAAGAAAAGTGGCTTCCATAATCTGGAACACACTTGCTACTTTGTTCAAAGTAATCAATCTTTCAGCTTCTTTGATAGCCTCCACCTTTGACCCTAGATCTGATCATTGTCATTTCTTGAACATCATGCATACTGCTGCTATTGAGGCCTCTCAGCAGGCACCTTCCACCTTCAGACACACACAGACCTCTGCAAGTGGGACCCCCTCTCCCTCCTCACCAACTCACTTTCCTTAAGAACCATATTGTGGCACTGGGAGGAAACAGAGGGAGGAAAGAAGAGACATACAGGAAAAAAAATAGGAAAGGATGGATTGATCATATTGTATTATTACTTAAAATAATAAATATATTTTATGATATGCATATATAACTGATACACACACACACACACACACACACATATATATATATAGAGAGAGAAACAACTAATGAGATTATAGGAAAATAAATTTTTGAGGCTTTCAGGAAGAGTAAGCAAGCATGTGTAGACCAGACAGTATAGAGGGACAGAGGAACAAAAAAGAGAATATATTAAAATTCTCATCTTCGAGAACTGCTGCCATCTCTCCTAGATTGGAAAATAGTAGTCTATAATTCCATAAACCTGTTTTTATGACGCAGTCTGGCTTATGTGAGGCTGGCAAACAGAGGCGTGTTGTCAGTGTAACGTGAAGTTACGCTGGTTCACAGTCAAGGTGAGTTAGCATGGTGAGAACAGAATTATAATCATCAGGGGGAAAAAAAGAGCCTCCGGCTTGTCTAACGCACAGGCAGCACAACCATCTCTGTAATAAGAAAATGTTAAATGATTATAGCAATCAAGTCTCTCCAGGCCAAAAGACGGACCTCCAACCTCGCAAGGCTCTCAGCCCCTGGCGACGTCTGCTGCTTCAGGAGCCCGGAAGCCCATTTCCACCCGTGTTGTCCACATGCCTGCAAGTCAGCACTTCTGCTCGATTGGTTTTGTGCACCTTCAATAATCCTAGGCAGCCCCAAGCAGGCTGAACTATTTGCCTTCACTTTCCAAGGTACTGATTCTCTTTTTGTTAACCTCAGGTACAAAATCATTAGGTTTTAAATGATCTGCTTCTAACCCTGTTTGCCCCATAAATCCTATGGATTTTTTAGTTCATAATTTTGCAGAACACAATCTCCTTCAAGTTACACTCTTTGAAGACAAGGGAGATTAATCCAAATTATGCATTTCACCACAGCTTCCACCAGATATTTTATTGTAAACTAAAATCCAAAGTAAAACCAAAACAACACTATGCTTATTGTATTCTTGGATTCTGGAACCAACTTTGCCTCAACTCTAAGGTGAAGTTATTAAAAATTATTATACCTTACATTTAGAGAAATCTGTCCTTTCCTAAATAACATGAATTAGCTTATTTTCTACTTCCATTCAAGAAACCAGACCAAGGAAATTAGGAAACAAAGCAACAAAAGATGAATGTGTGATTGCTGTAAGATTTATTAGTTTGATTTTTTACTAGAGTCATTTAGACCCACAAATGAATAGCATGTTTCTGGACAACTAGTCCCTCCATATCTTTGCATGGTTGGCTCCACATTCTGGTTTCAGCTCAAACACCATTTCCTTAACCTAACCACACTGTCGCGTAAGACTTTCTGTATTTCTACATAACATCACCTTCCTATCTGGTATTCTCTTGTATATTTAACATTTTCTTATGAGCTTCATACGCTAGAATGAAACATTATGAGAGCAGGAACTTTCATCTTGTTTCATATTGTAAACAAGCCTAAGAATAGTACATGGTATTTAGAAAACATATAGATATTTGCTGGATGAAAACATAAAAATTGGAAGGACACGATTTTAATCAAGTACAAGCATAGTCTGTATTTTTCAAAAGTTCACGCTTAATGTAAGAGTTTAAATTCTCAAGCAGTTAACTATACTTGCGAAAAGTAGAAAGGAAACAGAAAATATATCATTGAATTTGGCTAGGCTATCTTAGACCAAAAGGCAGTCAGCTTCTATGTGTGCCCACCACAAAGGAATCCGGGCAGTCTTCCCGGTGAACTTTATTCTGTTTCATGTAGTCCAGACCTTGGTTTCAGATGCTTCCCAAACCCCTGATCCCCTTCCTTCTGTGAGCTAAGGGAAGAGAACAATGCAGTCATGACCAGATAAGACTGGTACTCTGTGGATTCTGCACGCTGTCCATTGCCTCTTGGCACCTGCTAGAAGCACTTCTCCGTCAACATACCTTCATCAATGTCAGGTGGCAATCCACCCACAAACACCTTGCGAGAATACCGCTCCACTCTTTCACCATTCTGGTGAGTGAAGCAGTGAGGTGAGCCCAGGCCACCATGAAGAGGTTGATCACCACGGCCATCATCCAAAAATCCATCTTCCATTGGAAACAGTGAAGACTGACCTGTAACAGACAGCCAGGAAAAAATATAACAACAACAACAACAACAACAGTTTCTTGCCACTGATTATCACGCACAAGGAACAAGGGAAGTATCAGACTGAATAAAATGACTTCTATTTTTCACAATGAATAACAGGATCATTCAGGATAGGCCCTTGAATCCCTATTACCTTAAAATCTTAATTGAGTCAGAAAGAAAATATATGTTTAACTAGAGGGCTGCTCAATTATCCCACAGGGATCCAGAGACTTCAGCAAGGTGAAATCCAAGGACAGCAGGAGAGAGCACTGTTTGGGAAGCAGTTGGCAGCACACTGCATGGCTGTGGCAGGCCCCAGGGCCAATGGCCTAGACACACGTAAAGCACTGATTTTAGCTATAAGGTGCTGGATCATTTAAATGCCTTTAAAAGATCAAATACTATAGCCTGCACAGTTATCCCTAAGTAAGTGCTTAAAGTGAACATGTCCACTTTCAAAATGACTACTCGGGTTAGTTTACCTTAACTAATGGGATATAAGCAAAATCCACTTAGTGCTGTTATCCAGCCTTATCCAGCCTCCCAGATAATGCTAAGGAGAGAGTTACGAGCTGGGTAGCTGTCAATTTATTGAGTACTATCCTTTTCAAAAATCAGTCCTTGAATTTACTGTCTAAAAAAATCATACCATCCAGAAAACAAAAGTGGAAAGACCAGAGATGCGTATGTATGTACATAATAGTCTTCCCTTATTTACCTGGCAGTAAAATATGAACTTTTAAACCATAAACCAAAAAGAGTAGTACAAAGAACTGCAGGATCTCTCAAGCACTTCTTCACCTCCCTTCAGGCTGCAAATGTACATCTGGATACCACATAAGGCATGTGCTAATGGATTCTCTAGAGATGCATCTCAAGTGTTCTAGAATCCAAATACTCTCATGTCTCTCTGGACTCACTTGTCCTCAACTTTCACTATGAAATGCCAATAATAATAATAGTATATTTATAACAAATATATCCTATAACACCATATATCAAATGAAGACAAAAATTATTACAGAATTTTAAGTTATTTCCTGAATGATCTTCATAAATACTTACATATTAATTCTAAGCTATTTAACTATCTTTTTTTTTTCTCAAAAGACAAAGCTGTTACAAATCACAAAGACAAGGTCTATACAGGCACCATTAGAAAACGATTAAATTCCCTAAATCTCTAAAGCTTTATTCCTCAATGCTGAAATTTACAAGATGGTCATTTATTTAATTTACATGTCAAGTACAATGCTTACTCTATAAAAAGCAGATGTAAGGTATTTAAGTATAAATGAACATCCAAGGTAGCTATTTGGAGACTAATCTGACTTTATTGTTCCCTTTTAAAGATTCTTAATTTTCCCAAGAAAATCCTTTCAGAAAGAAAAAGAAAGCAATTTCTCAGATATAAATAAGTTATGCTTCTAATATAATATTTTAATTCAAACCCTAACCCCATCATTCTGGGTAATTTGTCCAGAGCTATTATCTCCTTCAAATCAGTTAAATGTGAACTATTACACAGAATCAACGTAAGAATTCAAAACTATGTTTCACTTCCCCTCTACTTTCTCAACAATGGTTAGAAACTGAGCAACTCCAGGTCCTCTCCAAATACAACTGATATATTCAAAAATTAGAAACAATGATGTTACCTCGCCTTCGCCCATATGTCCTTGCTGCATGTCAGATAGAAAAAAAAAAAACACAACAACCTTTCAAACATCGTCAAAAGAATCAACTGTGATCTATCTACTAACTTTTGAAAGTTTTCAAAAAAATTTGACTATATTCTTCATTTCCTGGTTTTGAAAACAGGAATTGCATGGTGACAGGTCAATTTAATGCAGCTTTAACATTCTTCAAAGACACTAGAAAGCTTTATTCAGTCTTTCTTTAAGCAACGCTTTTTGTTTAATTATTGCCAAATGTCCAAATTATTAGGAAACTAAGGCAGTTATGTAACATGGTTTAAGCAAATTACTGCTATGCTGATCGGCTCTTCTCACAATTCTCCACTTTCTAGCAATTTAGAAGGTATGGCAATATTTAACTTACGACATTTTCACCACTACTGAATAAACATCAATTCTTAGTATTTCTCAGTTAATCTTTAATAAAAAAATGAAACATTTAGGCAGCTTATAAACTTTTTAACCATAAGGTTTTTTCCCCAATCAAATTTTCTGTTAAGTTTCAAATACCAACAAGTAAAAAAGTTTGGCATTTTATTGCCTTGTAACTGCAGGGAAAAGAAAAGGTAATTATTATTTCAGAAAATACACCTAAATACTCAAGCAACAATAATATAAACTTTAAATCAGACAACTTTAAAAAAGTTTTCCCTGAAACAAATTAACACTTTTTAAATCAATCTGACCAAATGCTTCAATTCCACTCAACAAACATTTCTTGAACGCCTGATCTTGCTAAGAATTCTGGGCAAATTGCACGTGACTGCAACTTCAATGAACCCGTGAGATGAAATGGCAGAGGGCCAGAGAAGCAAACATACAGTGATGATGGACCAGGGCCACTGCTACACTGCCGATGTGGGAGATGCAGAAGGGACAAAGGGGAGAAGACCAACTCTTGTGTTTAAAGAGTGGGGTGACGTGAATTGGACCTCATAGGAAAAGCCCAAGGATATCAACATCTGACAATGCTACGGGAAGAGATGTCACACTGCTTTGCAAAAGACAAGAGAAGTATATGGAACACACAGGGACTTGGCTTGGGATAAGTCAGGAAGCAGGAATTAGTTTATAGTTTAGAAGGGGTCAGCATTGTGGCTTAATGGTTAAATTAACCCACTGCCTGCCATGCAGTCCCAGCTGCTCCACATGGGATCCAGCTTCCTAGGCTCAGCCCAGGCACGGCCAACACTTGGGGAATGGACCAGCAGACGCAAGTTCTCTCTCTCTCTGGCTCTCCCTCTCTCTGTGTAGTTCTGTCTTTCAAATAGATATTAAAAGAAAAAACAATAAGCAAAGAAATTATTATACAAAAGTGGTTAGCATTTTTATTATTAGGCTTCTAGAAAAAAAGTCTAAGTATAACTCAGAATTATCATGAGAATATTTTCCCAAATCAAACTTTTTTAAATAAAATATATTTCACCCATTACTAGGTTTTTCAACCAGGTGCCTGAGAAAATAGATTGAAATAACATAAAAACCTCCCTCAAGCAGTCTGAAAAACTTTTAAGTGAAAGTATACTTTCTGACAGTCAATCAAACAGAGCTTAGAAAGACAAATGATATCAAAAAAGCAAATGTTTATTTAAGAAGATTCTACCCGCACAATTGCTTCAAGGATAAGACAGTTTAAAGAAACTTTCAATTTGAATATTCTCAATCTATCATTCTTAAAGTTGACTGATGATGCCTGAATTTTTTAAAAAATATTTAAAAACAGCTTAAAAACTAGAAAACTCACATGAAAGCTGCAGTAGCATTCATCACTTCAAAAACAAACACGGTTTCGGGGACACTAAAAGCTTTGCATCAAAAACTAAAACCAAAAACCTCAAATCTTCAAATGTGTACTTTCAAATTTTGGTTATATGCTAGAAAATAATGCTGGTTAATTTAAAAGATTTATAGTTAAATTTTGAAAATTATGTGGGAAAAAGCTTTATTATATACAATGTTTACAACTATAAAAACTGTTCAAATATAAAAATTAATGTAAAGTAATATTAAAAATGACATCCTGGAATATGCAAGATGAAAACTTAGCATTTGTAAATTTTTTATTTTCACTTATGTCATAGTTCATACATTGCATTTTTTAAACATTTTATTTGAAAGGATGAGTTTACAAAGAGATAAGGAGAGATACCGAAATCTTCCATCCACTGGTTTACCCTCCGAATGGCCACAAGAGCTAGGCTGGTTAAACCAACGCAGGAGCTTCACCAGGTGCCCATGCGGGTGCAAGGACCCAAACACTTGGGTCATCACTTCCTGTTTTCCCAGGGGCACTGGAAGGAGCCCAATTGGAAGCCAATCACCAGGACTTGAATAGGCACCCATATGTGATGCCCAGGTTGCAGTTAACAGCTTACCCTGCTATGCCACAATGCCAGCCCTTTGTTTTTTTAAGGTCTTATTTATTTGAAAGGCACAATGACAGAAAAAGACAAGAGAGGCTAGAGAGCAAGATATTCCATCTGTTGGTTCATTCCCCAAATGGCCAAAGCAAGTCAGGTTTAGACTAGGCTGATGCCAAGAGCTAAAACCTCTAAGGCGGCAGGGGTGCAGGGGTCGCTGCTTTCCCAGGCACACGGGGAGGGAGCTGATTGGGAAGTAGAGCAGTTGGGACTTGAACGGAACTGACATGAGATTCCGATGTCACCAGGTGATTTAACCAACTGTACCAATGCTAGCCCCCCCCCCAACAGATTATTTTTGGTATAAATCTTGATGTGTGATATATACAGAAAAGTAAACCAAGTATAATTCAATGAATTTTCCTCTGGTGATTAATGTAATCATAAGCCAAACATTAAAAGAATGCTAAATGGTGCCAATTTACAATGCACAGAGGTTGTGATAAAACACCTTTTGCTCACTTCAAATTACATGGGGAAGCAACATTATGATGAAACACAGATCCGCATCCCCTTTCTGAGAAGAAATGTCAGATTTTCAACCTCATGACTTCAACTATTGCTTGTTATTGGATGTTTCTTAAGCATTCAAGGAAGTGGCAAGTAATAAAATGGCTTTAATTACATTTAAATAAATCTGTTTTAGACATGTTCCAGCTAGGACACCTAAAATAAATTATACTAAGAATTTTCCTTTAATTACCAAAGAGCATGCTGTTAGAAGGTTTCAAAACATACACTATTACCATTGACTAAAACGCTCCCAAACCCTGTCAGATGAATATTATTCATGTACATTTATCACCTTTTATTTTTGTTTCTTAGGTTTGATATATAAAGTACTCTATAGTTTTATAAATCAGGACAATGAGATTCACAAACATTAAAATGGGCTTGAAATACTATGGCCATAAGTTTTTACAACTTCTGAATACATGTTATTAGATCTATTAATAAATATTTTATTTTCAAAACATCTTTACAGGATTGCTTAAAATATTTTCCTTGTTATTAGTCCTACCTTCTTCAACAAATTTTCCCTAGTCAAATATTCCATTACTCTATGGAACTATACTGGCAAAGAAAGTACTTAAAGCTTTTTAGTGTTCCCACACACATATGCATATATTTCATTATAAAAACGAAATATTACTTATCTCTCAAAAATATTGTTTCCTTATTTATTGTAACATTTTCAACAGTCAAAAAGAAGTACTCATTAGAAGAAATATTTAGGAGCCTGGTGCAATAGCTTGGTGGCTATATACTCTCTCTGCATCTGCCGGGATCCTATCTGGGCGCCAGTTTGTGTCCCAGCTGCTTCTCTTCCCATCCAGCTCCCTGCCTGCAGCCTGGCAAAGTAGTCAACGTCAGCCCAATGCCTTGGGACCCTGCACTCGCAAGGGAGACCAGAGGAAGCTCCTGGCTTCAGATCAGTTCAGCTCTGGCCTTGCAGCCACTTGGGGAATGAGCCAGCAGACGAAGAACTTCCACTGTCTCTCCTGTAAATCTGCCCTTCCAATAAAAATACATACGTCTTAAAAAAATTTTTAGGGCCTGGCACGATAGCATAGCCTAGTGGGTAAAGTCCTCGCCTTGAACACGCCGGGATCCCATATAGGCATCAGTGCTAATCCCAGCAGCCCTGCTTCCCACCCAGCTCCCTGCTTGTGGCCTGGGAAAGCAGTCAAAGACAGCTCAAAGCCTTGGGACCCTGCATCTGCATTGCAGGCCAGAAAAAGCTCCTGGCTCCTGGCTTCGAACTGGCTCAGCTCCAGCCATTGCAGCCACATGAGGAGTGAACCATCAGACATAAGCTCCTCCTCTCTGTATATCTGCCTTTCCAATAAAAATAAGTAAATCTTTAAAAAAAATTTTTTTTAAGGAAGAAATATTTAACCCCATGTTTACAGCAGCACAATGTACAATAGCTGAGATATGGAACCAACTCAAATGCCCACCACTGATGCCTGGGTAAAGGAAACGTGGTACATGCACACGGATGGAATACTGTCCAGCCAGAAACTAGAATGAAACCTCAGTCTCTGCAACAAGAAGGACCCAGCTGGAAACTGCTCTGCTTAGTAAATAGCCAGTGTCAAAAACTCAAATAAATATTCTCCCTACATCTGTGTTATCTCTGTGAGTGACATTAGCATACTGGGAATTAACTGCTGTACACAGCAAGTCTATACTCGTGAGCAATTGTAGGATTTTGATTTTTATGTTAGTTTGCTTCAATTACATGTAATTTCTTTTTCTTTTTCTATTTCTCTGCCTAGCTATGTCATGATATCTTTAAATATCATTAAGTTAAGCTTGCTACTGTGAGTTAAATGAATATTCTATTGTAACAATCTGGGGAAAAATAATAAAGCGAGGAGACAGGAAGGGAAGAGGGGGTTGAGGACAGAATGTCTATCTTCTAACTATGTATCATGAAGAACATGAAATCTACTGAGTTTATATAAATTAAAAATAAGAATAAAGATATTAAAAGAAAAACTAGTTAGTAGGCAATCACTGGCGAAGAGGCACACATGTCCCTGCTGCCAGCAGAAGCTCTTCGAGATGCAGCCTTTATGCATGCCTAGCCTGTGCATGACACAGGCCTCACTATACACAGCTAAGAATAAGAGAAAAAACAGATATTAACATGTAAAAGCATGCATGAGTCCTTTTTCTAAAAACAACCACGAGTTCCTTAGGAACCAGAAACTGAGCCGGGGGGGCAGGGAGGGCGGGACACGACTTCAGTCTTCTTTCCCCCCTTTTGAACTATTTAGATTTACTGTCACTTGACGAGCTGCACTGGTATTTTTAATGGACCACTATGCTCTTCTTGGTAGAGAGAAACACTAAAGGAAAGCAACTTTGCCCGTGTGACTTGATGCGATTCCGACTGCCCTGGCTACTGCCGCCTGCAGCTCCTCAGCTGGCATTTATCCCTGCCTCACAGTGACAAAGCAGACAGTAACTGTGGGAAAAACAAGGGTGGCTCATGTGAAAAGATATTGTTTAATAACTGATGTTTCCATTGAGTCTAAAAAATGGAGGGATTATCCAAATTGCTGAATCAGTAAAAAAGATACAAATCAAAGCCTCAACACTAGACAGAACTATAGATAGAACAACAAAAAGACACAAACATTATAATGGTCACACAATACAATCAATGAAGATATGAAGAATTAACTGCAATTACTTTATAAACCAATACCTAATTTAAAAGGCTGACTATGCAAAATGATTTACACACTCCTCATGTTTAGAATTTCCTATGTCATGCTATCTTGTGCTAATATTGGCTTACTGGTACAATAGTCAAAGAACATTCCTCAGACAGGAGAAACATGTAACAAATTTAGTAAAGTTTTGTCTTAGAAAAGATTTTAAAAATGCAATCTCTAACTTAGTTACCTTATTTATAAAACAGGGAACAAAGAAAAATAACAAAATACACAAAGCTATATGTAATGGTCAGACGCATGTCATATCAATAAATAACTTCCTTTCTTTCTCAAGACTAAACTCATATGTGTATATTTTCAGTGTGATCTTCAACAATTTTCCCAGCTTCACACTATTACTCCAAGATTAACAACTGTGGAGTGCCTTGGAGATTCATATTACATGCAATAAATGGTTTTATTTTCTCTTTCATGAAGAGATCCTTCAACATGCTTCCTACCTTAGCAACTAGAAACATTTTATATACACTTACAGTAGATGACTACAATGTACATTACTCTTGGATAAATTCTATCTTTCTTTTTGACAGACATCTGCCCTGCTCCTCAACCAACCAATCTTCCTCCTTTTACTCCAAAGTTCTATAAGAGAGGTTGTTCTACTCTAACCTTTTAACGATCTCTTACTAAGCCCTTTTAGGGTAAGCAAATATTTAGTTGAAGTTTCTAAGTAAACAGATACTCTCAGAGGAAAGGAAATATGCACAAGAGTCTGTTAAAATCAACATGATTTGTTATTATAGTTCTATAATTTTCCCCTGCTGAACATGTCATTTTGTAGCAGTTAATTCGAAGGGTTGAGGCAATGGAATAAAAAGTTGAAAACAAAAGTACAGTACACAAGCACTTTTACACAGAGTTGGTAGCAGTCGTATAAAGTTATTTTTTTTTAATCTATGGTAAAATGATATTAAAAATAAGCTTATTTGGTTGCATAAAATCTGAAAGCTATGCATAGTTTTTTCATAACCTGCATAACTTTTACATAACTGCTGAACACTCCTCATATGTTAACTTTTTAAAGAAAAATTAATATTTCAATCCATGTCTAGTTCACAGCTCTCAATATATATTATACACCAGAGAAAATTGAGGTAAATCGAGTTGCTGTTTAGTACTCCTTCTGATTAGCCAAAGAAGCGTAAGCATCAGGCTTACTTTTTCCTAACCATAAAATGGGTCTTCTAACCACAGTTCCATTACATGAAATGCACTAGTAAAAGACATCTGTTGTGGGTTGAACTTGACTCCCCTTCATGTCTAGGGTGAAGTCCTAACTTGATCACCCCAGAAGGCACCTGCAGTGGCAGGCTGGCTGCAGTTACCAGGTACGCAACAAGCCCCAGGGACTAGTCCACAGGACACAGACATGCCCAGAGGGAAAACCACGAGAAGACAGGAAGACTGCAAAGGAAATCAACCCAACAACAACCTGATCTGCCTTCCAGATTCTAGAACTGTGAGAAAATAAATTTCTCTTTCAAACTGCACAGGTTGTGGTGCCAGTTATGGCAGGCCTAGTTAATTAATACAAAAAGCAGCTAGGAAGAAACTCTGGGCTTTTTTTTTTTTTACACATTCAGTACTCAAGAATTTCCCTAAGATTGACTCTCAGGAAAAAAAAAAAAAAACAAGTCTACAACTTATGACACAGAAATATAGTAAAATATTTCTTAGAATGTGAACCATAATATTCTTAATACAATTATCAATCAATATTTGTTGAACTTCATTCGCATTACCTCTTGGAAATGGAAAAGGAGCTCCTTACAGTTCCTTTCAGACTTTAAACAATGACTTTCAAGACACACAAAGTATTAAGTCTTTATGTTCAGTTTTGAGAAGGGGCTGCATGGGTTAACACATGAAGGACTGAAAGTGAATAATTTCATATTTTCCTTTATATAAAGAAAAAAGTAGGTTCAACTGTAAACAATTTTTACAAACACAATCCTTGTATCTTTTTCTTATAAATCTTTGGCATTAATACTCTTGGCCATAAAACTGTTTAATTACTTTATTTTGAAATGCTATGGGTCCAGCCTACAACTGACTTACATATTTGTAATGCTTACCAAACCCTTGACATTCATAGTATGCAATTCTCTCAAGTTTGTCTTCATTGAGCATTAGTCATAATTACTTTATTTTCCTGGATTTGCAATAAAGATAGCCCCCACTCAAAGAAAGGACAAAGTGAGAGCTGAGCTACCAAGAACCACTACATGAATGAAATTAATTTATCCAAAGAAATGATCTGCTCAAGAATGTTTCACAAAGAACACGGCAGGAATGCAGAATGCTTCTGCCTAATTCAGGCTGCCTAGCGACTTACTCACACCCTCCTGCCTCCCTTAGTTTCCATTATAGGAATGTCAAGCAATCATCTGCTCTAATCTGAGGAAGTTTATTCTTTATTATAAATGAATACATTGGCATCCTATCTTGGGTCGTTAAACCTAACATTAAATCACAGTTCACAAAATGAAATTTTGAGGCCCACAAAGCTGAATATTAGATCTGAGATTGTGAACTTGGCTTGAGGAGGCAGCAAGTTTATCCTGTTTGACATTTTTTACTCTTTGTTTTCGTATGTTTCAGTCTGAGACAACATTAATTAATAATAAAATTTCCGTATATGCAACAGCAAAAATAAGCTTGTCCCTCTCTACGGTTTAAGGAAGAGTACAATGCCAAAACACAAATGTTTCAGGGAAAAGTTAGCTTTATTCTTTTCCAAATAAGGACCATTGAAAAAATGGATATTAAGGGGAAAAAAATGCAAGGTAATCTCATATTAATAGTTTTTTTTTTTCATTAAGTAAATTTAGCTTTAAGGAAAGCCCCGGGGAGACAGGGTCTCTCACCACAGCAAAGCTGGGCACAGAGGCAAGCAGTCCAAACGATCAGCTTGAGGACACTGGCACAGAGTTGCTCACTGTTCCTAAAATCCTCATAGCAGTTTCTCAACTCTTGATTCATTTCCAGCTCTGATATGACTCTGGGACTAGTGTCACAATAAAAAGTGTGTTGTGCTACACGCTCCCTCTGTGTCCCGCTTACTCGGATGTCACTGTCACAATTGGGTTTGGTTTTAGGCTTTCAACATTATGCTGGAATCATGATCTGATTTCTATCAGACTGAAGGCTAAAGAAGTGAGATTACATAAATGGATAGTTTCCAGAAAGTTGGATGCATCCTCCTACTCTCATAAAGCCAATCTCTCTCTGACTTTCTGGCTTAATAACTCCAAGTTCCACGGGGCACTGGTTTCAAACACTAACCAAAAGGAGGTCAGTCATAAAAATGACTTTTAATTTCTCATTCACAACATGTCAGAAACAAGAACTAGAAGAGGTTACAGTATGTTTCTTTGTGGATGTTCTGGAGAAAGATGATAATACAGCTATTCGGCAAAGAACACTTCTTGGAGGTCATGGGACTTATAACAGGCTTTGGTCCATGGAAGGTAGAAACACAAAACAACGTGAAATCTATGTTCAACAGTAAACAAATACCAAACAGGAAAGAGACCTGTGCAAAACAGACCCACACACACACGCATACACATTAACCTTAATTCCTTCTGTGAGTTGTCCCCGCACCCTTGCCCTCTTTCCTGAGCTTACCTCGCTTCAGCACATGCACAGAAGAGAACTCAGCAATACATTAGCAACATTTAGACTCTACTAAGACTACAGGTAAATATCAACGAAACTTTCACTTTCTTCCTCTGTTAAGGCAGCAAATGACCTTGTGCTCT
This sequence comes from Ochotona princeps, assembly GCF_030435755.1. NCBI lineage: Eukaryota > Metazoa > Chordata > Mammalia > Lagomorpha > Ochotonidae > Ochotona > Ochotona princeps. The sequence goes on from NC_080850.1 coordinate 4,732,214, forward strand.
ACAACCTCAAACACTGCAGTCTTACGCTGCCTGTCTCTGGTTTCAGATCTCATTACCCTTTCCCTTTCCTGAAGATTCAGTCACGTGGGCTTCTAGGCCTACATTTTCAGTAACTATACGGAGCTTGTGGTAGATGATGCATCTTCCTATCTCTCTCTTTTTTTTTCTATTATCACCAATTTCAGGACGGGTATCAGCTGGCTCTCAAAAATAAAAGCTTTTGCCATCATTTTGACGGAAAAGGAGTATTCATAAAGTAGCGGATACATTAATAGCAACTTGGAATTACTGTAAAAACACTAATGTCACCTCTACATTTGCTGTATTTGCTCACCTAGTGATTTATTTCAGTTATGTGAACTTCACTAGGGGAAATCAATTATCACTTACCATTAACAAGCAGAGAGCTATCGGATCCTGGATATGAATAGTTTAGACGACCTGAAGGTAAGAGAAGGCCATTACTAATTCAATGACAGAGCTGAACTGATAGCTATTAATAGGCAATAATTTAAAAAGCTGTTGATGGGATAAAATGTTGCTGTGCTAATGAACACAGTAAGTTGGAGGACATATCAATCAGCACATTCACCAACATTCAAAAAAGGAATGTTCGAAAATGCAAAAATATCCTTCGTATGTAACTATTTATCAGGTCATTCTAAATTCAAAAGCCTCATCCATAGTAATTTTCTTTAGGGCATTTTGTTCCTACGCTAAGTCATAACTTCACTTTCTGCGCCATAATTGTGATTTGTTTTTTCATTTGGATAGTTTATTACTTTCAAAAGTATGTTAAAAGCAGTAACATTTTCCTTTGGGGCTCCAAACAAGTGTCTTGTGCCTCAATGTATAAGTCATGCTAATGGGCTTAATTCGACTTTTGGGAAATACATAACAAAGGTAAAGAAGGACATTTCATTGTATTTACACATGGTGGAAATTGCCCAAAGCCCACAGCACAGGAGCTACAGTAGAGCAGGCACTCTGTTGAGATATTTTCCTTCTAATTTTAAAGTGGTTCAAAAATCTAGTTTTGTGCCCTAACTGCATACCCCAGCAATCCCTCAAAAAGCAATTTGTGAACACATTAAAATTTTTGTTTGCTTAGCTATCATCCAAATTAGTAGCCATAAATAAATGAGGATATAGAACTAGAGTTCTTGTAAATTTAAGCAGTTACATTTCTGTATGGAAGAGTTTTTGCATTATCTGGACAACAAATCTTTACTGAGTATATCCTATCTACATTAGCGCCACGTTATTACTTATAAAACTCATCCTGGCAATGTTTTAAAGTTTCCATACTCCATATGTTTAGCCACAACCACCTATAGCAAAGCAGGGAAACCTTAACAGGGAAATCAAATGTCAATGTTACAGTTCCTATAAATCAGAAGTAGTTAGGGGGCCAGGGTTATAGCCAGGGGTTAGTCAAGCTGTTGCCTGCAGGGTCAGCATCCCATATGGGTACCTGTTCAAGTCCCAGCTGCTTCACTTTTGATCCAACTCCTTGCTATACACTTGGGAAAGCAGGGAAAATGGTCCAATTTCAAGTATTTGGGGCCCTGCCACTTCTGTAACAGACCTGGATAAAGTTCCTGGTTCCTGGTTTCCATCTGGACCAGCCCTGGCAACCTTTGGAGAGTAAGCCAGGAGATGGAAGATGGAAGATCTATGTCTCTCCTTCTGTCTTTCCAAGAAATAAAATCTTAAAAAACAAAACAAAACAAACAAACAAAAAAAACAGGAGTAGTTTGAGGCACCACAAACATTCCCTTAGGACACAGTGGTCTGAATTCTGACCTCATAGAACTATCACTGTGAAAGCCACCAGAGAAGCAGATAAGCAGAGCTTTTCCCATACCTGAGGCTCTGGCAAGCTCTCCATGAACAAGATGCTATTTTGTTCCACAGAACATTCTGGAAATGAGTTAACAGGTGGTCCCATCAATTCAACAGCTGCACACTAACAGCTTTTTAGAAAGGAACTTTAGGGTTTCAATGGTTTAAATCTTAGTTCGTTGAAATAGTCTTCAAAGAAATGAACTCACAAGAAGGAAAAACTCTTCCTCTGTTGCCAGCAACTTTCATCCATCTCCAAATCCGGGAGTCCAATTTGAAACAAAATCATTATAATTTTTAAAACCAAAAAGCGTTTTTTTAAAAATCTCTCTCCCCTGTTAATTGTTACCCTGTTAATTGTTCAACTTAAGATTTCAGCCTATTCCTATCTAGGGAGTGGATAGGAGTGTAGATGGAAAAGGCGAAAATTAATACTTAAATTTCAATATCTTCCTAAAATTGGTATTTTGAAATGATAGCATACATAGCCAAGAATCTACTGAGTTCAACCAGAACTGCTTTAATTAATGCCTAGATCCTGTGACTGGAGGTGGCAGGAACAAGACCATGACCTTTTCTGCTAGCTACTTGGTAGCAAGGGGAAGCACTGTTTCTGAATCACTCACTCAAGGCAGCAGCTGAGTTTTTACACAGGAACAAATGAGAACAATCCAAAGCACTCCGGGGAAAATGCAATCAAAGATAAACTAGCTTAATTTCGGTACAAAAAAAAAAGAATGAAAACGAAAAGAAACCCAGATAGTTTTTTCCATAATATGAATACTCCATGAGCTTTTTCTTTGAAAACCTTCATATGAACAAAACTTACAGCTGTAAAACTCCAGTATATGAACAAGAACTCAAACATTCTACTTTCATTTATTGTAAAAAATTCTAAACCAATGCATAAACAAAAGCATTTGATTATATTAAAGATAGGGATTAAAAGAAAATTTTTACTATTAAGGAGGAATGTTTTAATATTTCAAATTTTAAATGCTAACATCCCAATCAAAACATGACAGTTATAAAAAAAAATGACAATGCCTCTTAGCTGATGCCCAGAAAGGATAATTAACAGTGAGACCATCAAAAGGAAAAAATGATCAAAATTGGTGTTAACCGAAGTTCTGCTTTATCAAAAACTCATGTTTTGGGTACCTTTTAGAGAGACAGTATGTGCGTGGAGTGACCATGACAGGCCAAAGATGTTCTTTAACTCAGCCCGGAGAGTACCTCAGTGTACACATCCTGGAAGGACAGCCCCCAAGATCGCTAACTGGGGATGCTTTTCTTCTTCTCACCTTTCTCAAGGCACAATATGATACCAAAGAATCGTTAAGCACTGAAGTGATACCTGTTTTTAATTTTTTGACCTAACCGTGTCATACAATACCTGTCTGGCTAGAATCAACTTGGGTCTCTGAGCAGCACATTTTTTTTTTTCTGTTTCAGTTTTAAAATGCAACAGTAATTACCTGATAAGTTTCTGTTCAAATTTTCACAATGCTTCCCTAATCTGTCTCTACCCTGCTCATCCGTAAATTCTTTCTACAAGTAAACTAAAATATGAACAACGTGTATCCCTTTCTTCCGTTCGGAAATCTTCCACAGGCTTCTACTTTAAACGCCACAGGGATGTCAAGTCCTCCGCAAGCTTTTCACACTCTCCTTGCACTTCCTTCCTCTTTTTCTAATATCTTCCCTGCTTGTTAAATGCCACTTTACATGGATAGTCTGCATCTTTCAATTCTATGGAAGCAATGACAATCATCTCCCACATCTGAGGCAGTGGCCCTCACTGCACGTTCCCAGTGAGGGTTGCACGTGTAATATTTATAATGACTTACTTATTTAGACTTTCAGAATCATAGCAAATTAAGAGAAAGCTACAGAAATGGCCCATATTACCCTTACAGACATACCTACACAATTTCCCTTATTATCAATATCTCCCTCTATAGTGGTTCATTTGTTACAAACCTATAGGGACACATCATTATCAGTCAAATCCCCTGATTTCATTCCAGTTCACTGTTAATATAAATTCTGTGGGCTGGGACAAGTCTTTATGGACACACGACGACAGCCACTGCTAACATATCACCAAGAGCAGGTCTAATTCCGCTCTCCCAGATTCTCCATCCTCCACTTGTTCTTCCCTCCCCCACACCAGACCAGACCAACCCTCATCTTTTGACTGTCGCCACACACTTGCCTTTTGCAGAATGCCTTGGAGTTGTAATCATACAGTGTCCTTTTCTGATGGACTGAGTACCACATTTACATTTTCTCCATTTCTCTGTGTGGCATGGATGGACTGCAGCTTATTTATACGTTAATCTAATGAGGGCATCTTGAATACTTCCATGTTTTGCAGCTAGGATAAGGCTGCTTTAAACGTCATTAAGCAGCTATTTATGCAGACCCAGTTTCTGAAGGGTTTTGTTCCAAAGACATTTTTAAGGTTCATCTTCCATGAAGACACCATCCCAAAAGCAGAAACCTCTTTTTCAATGAAAATTTATCTCTAGGTACTTAGCAACACCCAGCCATCCTACATTATGTTTTACATAATAGACCTGTTCACACAAACACCACCTTTAGGAACTAGAGAGCTTCTTCTGTTACAGGTTTTTGTTGTTTTTGTTTTTAAATCTAGGTGACTTGATTTTACTGCCTGGGCACCAGGTGAATTCAGCACATTTATTCTACTGAAATTAAAACAATAGCATTTCACAACTAAATACAGGAAAGTGAAAATAACTGACATGTCTGAATATAAATATAACTAAATGTCAATCATTTTGTTTGACTTGTTTTTTGATAACTCATCCATCGAGAGACATAAGTCAGCTTTGGCATTTGAATTCCTCAAGGGAGAGGCAGGACATTAGTATTTTGGACAAACAGATGTATCTGATGAGTAAAATTCAATCTTCGAAGGCTCTTAGTATTGACTTTTAAAAATATAAAAAATAAAATACTGCCACATCAGCAGCTTTAACCTTGGGGGATGTTGGGGCAGGAGAAGCAGGAGCCTCTGGAGACCAGCTGCGGCATTTGGAGCCAGAAGCCTGGCATACATCTTGCAGAAGGCATAGGCTATATTTGGTGACATGACTCAACTTGGCCAAATATAGGCATCTGATACGGTGTGACTCTGGGGAAATACACTACCAAATTCTGCAGCCCAGAAAAATTCACACACTAACGAGGCAACTTTGAGCATCTCTAAGAGAGAATCAATACTTACCAAACAGAATGACTTAGGTCAAGGTATGGGGAGGAGGCACTGAAAAAAGCAGTATGTTCTATCAAGCATTTTATGACTCTAACTAAAGCAAAACCAAGAAAGGAGAACAGACTAGAAGGAAATATTCCTACCAGCAGTATATGACTTTCATAATTAGATAAAGTAAAAGTTTCTTACTGTCGCTTCTGATGATTCAGCAGGAAATCATACAGTAAAGGCTGTCATTTCATTACAAACACACAAGGAAAAATATCAAGCGTTCTATAGTACTATTAGACTCCCCACTACGACCTTCTCCACTCTCAGTCATACTAGCATTGTTGCTGACAATATATAGGCCAAGGAAAAATAATAATAACTATTTTTCATCCAAAACAAAGTCGTAGTCCTATACAATGACACATAGTATGAAATTCTAAGTTAATTTTTTAACTGACTCACATTGTGAAAACTTACTCTAAAGGAAAAGGGGCAAGGGGGGTGCCATCTACTGTAAACATCATTCAAAATTTGCAATACCCGTATGTAAATGCACATAACATTTGTTTTTTATTTAAAGTAATATAGCTTTTGCTCATGTACACTTTTTCATTTACATCTGAGTAAATGAAAGCTATATACATCTTTAAACTTTTAAAGGAGGTATTCCACTTACACATCTGCTATTCTTATCAACCAAGCTGTCTGAGACTCACAGCAATGGTGGCGCTGTGGTGACCCTTGGCCAACGTACAGCAAGGCTCAAGAATGTGAAATAAATTCAAGGGCTTTGAATGCCAACTTCATACTGTGCTTGTACAAGTGCGGCACACATATCAAATATAAACCAGTAAAGTGTATTCAATATTTTTTAAAAATCAAACACATAATTACTAACAATTCATCCTAATTAACTAAAAATAACACCCCAAATCAAAATCAGTTACCTTATTCTATCCCCCGACCTATTTATATCACAATCAACTTCTAAGTTACCTAGTTGGAGCTTACTGTTCTCTATGGTAACAAGATCTTTAAGGACAGGTTATGGGCCTTGCATCCCAGAGCTTGGGGCAGACAAAGATCGATAAAATGTTTTATTCATTAATTCAATAGCTAAGCCAGCAGACAGTAGTGCCTGAAGTGAAAACAGAGTTTTGCTTTGTGACCCAGGTCAAATTACTTAGCTTTACTGAACCTCAGGAAAAGAGCTACTTTCAATGTCACAAAGCTGTTGTGAGACATTGCTAAGATAACAAATTCTTAAAAAAGGACTCAATGTGCAGTGGGTGCTTAATCAATATTAATTCCTCTGCCTTACTATAAGCCAGAGAGAACCAACACCTTTACTTGTAAGAGAAAGAATGTCAAAGAAGGGAGTGGCTTCGGAGTAATAAGAGCTTGCAAGAGTCCTTGGTTACAAACTGGGAGCCTTCTCTGAGACAGAAATGATCTTCCTTTTGCACTCAAAAGTCAGGTTTTTTTTTTTCTTACTGTGATAGGATAGCTGAAAAACAGACTGTAACAGTGGTAATAAAATTCTAACATTTTCCTACCAGATAAGTCAGTGGAATATATTTCTACAGATCAGAAAGGTTCCATGTCAAAGAAGGACTGTGTTGGTTATAACTCCAGGCAGGTGCAGAATCTAAAAGAATCTAGGAAATTTGGGCAGAAGGGAATGTCTAAAGAGAAACTAAGAAGGAGTTGACCCAATTAAGGAATTCAAAAGATTTCCTACTGCCAGTAACACTAACAACAAGCCAGCAGGCAGGAAGGCTATTTTTATCTTTGCCAGAAGCCTTCTGACTCTGGATGCTACATTTAGAGAACAGAGCAACGAGATAACTTGCCTTAAGAGGATGTTATGATACTAATGATTAATGAACCCATTTTTTTTAAGCTCTAGAAAACTAGGCAGAGTTTTTATCCAAACTCAATCAGCTGACGCTAGACTTTTTTGTTTTGTTTTGTTTTTTGAAAAAGTAAAAAAGTGGAAAGGAAATAGAAAAACAGACCCAGGGATACCAGAAAAATTTTAACTAATCCTAAAAGAAGACCAAGGTAGTAAATTGATATTCTTGCCTTGCAAACTGCTTAAGAGAAGCATGTGTCACAACAGACACATTTTAACACAACTAATAAATAATTCTAGAACTGGTACCAAGCTAAACATGATTTTTAAGGAATGCCTCTATGGACTTGAACGTTAAAAAAAAAAAAACAAGATCAACGGAGGAAATACCTAGGGACCACAAACTAGGTTACTGTAAGTGACAGTAGAGATAAGACTAGAGAAGGGCTAACTAGAGTCTTCTCCAACCATAGAAGCTAAGAGAAATTGAGAGTAATCTTATTTATAACCATGACTTTATAAAATACTATTCCTACATTAAAGAACCGCTGTTTTAAAAACTGGTTATTGAAGGCCAAACCCCTAAAAGCAATCAGCAAAGTCACAGGTTGGCTCTCTGCATAGAGATCTGTCATCAGTGCTAATTTAATACAAATTCTGATGACCTTTGTAAACCTTACCGAAGAGTGTACTTCAATGTCATATTTGACATTAGAATTGCACCTTCTCCCTCTGTTACTTCTCCAAGGGTCCAGTCCCTGTTTTCTCCTAGGAATTCTCAAGGCTCTAGAGTCCTTTTTCTTATTTACTGACCTACAAAATTAAATGATGAAAAAGACTGTCCAAACATGTCTGCTTAATCATTTGAACAAGCTACATGAGACCAATAGATTAGTTCCCAGTGTATTCCATCAGCTTAAGGCAGTTCTGATGTGTAGTAGATGCTTGAGGTCTATCTGATACCTGAAATGTCTCAGACAGCTTTGCACTCCACATATCCAAAGGAGAGTGGAGGTTGGGGATTGAAGGGAGAACACGGCATCTGAATCACTTGGGGAGCAGACACACTTAGAACCCATGACAGGCCTGGTGAATCAGAATCCAGGACGAGAACAAGGCAGCCTGGAAAAGTTTCCTCAATGACTCTTATCTCCACCCCAATAAGGCAATCTTAGTATGTAACCAGAGGGTGTAAGATACAAATCTTCCACGTGATGATAAATAAAGATTAAAACTGTTGTCCCATTCGGGCTGTTAAACTGAAATTTTAAAAGTTAGTACTTGCCCTCTGTCAAAATGCGCTAAAACAAGAATGACCTCAGTTTTCCGCTTCCCTCTCAGAGGTCACACGGCAATTATGCAGGCCACTGGATCTGGGTGTTCTTATCTTGACCCTCCAGATACCATCAAGTTGAGTGACTTTACATAGCTATTAGATCTCTCTGAACTTCAACTTTTTCCAAATGTAGTATTGGAGATCACAAAACTCACAGATCATTCTAAGTATTTAAAGATCAGAAATAGAAGGTTATTGTAAGAATTATAATATGTAAGGTCAGAGATAGTTTTAAGAACAGCACTAACAAAAAATCAGAGAAATCAGAACTAAGAATCTGTTCACTTGAAACGTAACATTACAATATACAAAACGTCCAGGTTTACCTCAAAAACAAAATGCAGTCCAGCACCAAGTGTCCTTCAATCAACTAGATACCTGGAATATGTTGCTTATATGTTTACGGAGCTGGTATTTAGCAGCTAAGAAATGTAGGCTGCTTGCAAATCTTACAGCTTAAAGGTGGCTTTAGGCATATCTGTCTTCCCCTCCCAACAAGAACCATCCGGTGAGCTAACACCAGGGGCACCCCTGTGTTCCACAGTTCCTGCTGGTCCCTAGCACTCTGCAGGAGGTAGCCTCATTTCAACGGGCAAAAAAGACAATGTTCACTGGAGAGGATAAGCTAGGAGTAAGTGACCTTATTCCACCTGTCCTCCCTCCTCACCATTTCCTCTACTAAATTCCCTTTTTTCACATTATTTTCCTTTTAACAAGAGGGAATAGTCTAACAACACAGAATAAACAAAATTAACTAGAGCAGCTCTAACAATTCGCAATTGGATCAGCAGGTGTCATAGAGGCTTCACTCCCAGATAACAAAGACCCTCACCCCTAACCCAGGCATTGATATGAGCAACACAGCAGTCCCTCTAACTCCACAGCACCTTTACCCGTATTAGAACTGTGCCACATCAGCAGCCACGTGCTCATGCATACATAAGTGGGATGTCTGATCGCTAATGTGTCCACAGGCTCCATGGACTACAACTGAAGGACAGAAACATTTCATGAGGTCAAGTTTAAACAACCATTTCCTAAACAATATTTCTGGGCCTATCTAAAAAAAAAAAAAAAAATTGCAACCCAGAAGCAAAGCTTTCAACTAAGGTTATATCCTTTCATAAGCTACGCAATATTTAATACTGTCTCACACAGATTCATATAATACTTGTGATTTCAGTTATTAAACTATAAAAGCTTTTAATTTTGTCATTTAAAACTACAAGAATTGCTGGTAGTAACCTAAAGATCATGAAGTTCGACTTCATGAGTCTGTAGGCTCGGAGAGTGTGAAGTCTAAAGTCAGGTTCAGGAATGACCCTAGACAATCTCAAGAGTTTCCATGTTGTAATAATGGAAATCTCTGATATAGGACAAAGACTCCTGAGCACTTCCGAGGACACTGCTAGTCAACCATGCCAGACATCTTTATAATATCATGGTAAGTACAAGTTAGGGTTTTTTTTTTCAATAGGTTCTTTTTAAAAAAAGATTTATTTGTATTGGAAAGGAGAATATACAGAGAGGAGGAGAGACAGAGAGGAAGATCTTGCATCAATTGTTCACTCCCCAAGTGACTACAATGGCCAGGGCTGCACTGATCCAAAGGCAGGAGCCAGGAACTCTCCCGCGTCTCCCATGAGGATGCAGGGTCCCAAGGCTTTGTGCCATCCTCGACTGCTTTCCCAGGCCACAAGCAGGGAGCTGGATGGGAAGCGGGGCCGCTGGGATTAGAACCGGCGACCATATGGGATCCCGACACGTGCAAGGTGAGGACTTCAGCCACTCTGCTATCACGCCGGGCCCTGGTTTATAAACCTCAATCATGGCTGCCCTCCAGAACTAAGCTTTGTTCTCTGTTATTGGGTCCTCAAGCACAAAAGGGTTCCCTAATTGGTTGATTCCTCCTCCTGTTTCCCCAATGGAGAGCAACTGGCATCTGCCCAACTAGATTCCAAAGAGCTTATAAAACTGCCTTCCCTTCAGTGTTCCGCTAATGTTCTTAACTGACTGGTTACCAGGTAATGCCTGGAATAAAACAAAGCCTTGCTTTTAGAACTGAGAGCACTGGCACAGGATTGAATTCAGAATCAGTCAACTAGACAAAATAACGAAGTCCAACAGTATCCTGAAAATCTCCGCACCTGATTCAAAATGTACTGACTAGCTTAAATTTAGTTTAAAAAAGTATGGCTTTTACAAACTGTATTGCTGAGTAACAAAATCCCTAAGATCTGTTTTCTCTTTCAGTGAAGATATGGCAGTATAGGGGAAAAAAGAATTCACAAATCAGGCACGGACAGCTGATAAATTAATCAACCACACACAATATTTAGGTAGAAATTCCAAGCATATCAGGAAGCAAGAATTTTGTGGCACAATTGTGAACTGTTCCCTCCTTCCTGTTGCTAAACTGACTGCAGAGCCAACTTGGGTATTTCTGATGACGGCTGTGAATCAGGGAGCATTGCTTCCCCTCTCCCAAAGTCATCCAATAACAGAACAGGATTACATAACAGGATCAAGGCAGGTCTTAGACTGCATACAGAACAAAGGGCTTTTAATAAACAATATTAGTATACACAGTTATTTTAGTAGCTGTTGCAGAATAAGACAGCAAGGGTCAACCCTCCATATTCTTATAGAAAATTTTGGAAGGAAAAAAACAGAAAAATGATAAGGGACACTACGAAAAAGTATCCATTTTACCAGGAACATGGATCTGCACAGATGTAACGGTCTCCTTCGATACAACAGAGTGATCCCTCATATTTATCACTGGAAAATGATGACAAAGTCAGAAAACCTTACTCCTTAATGTCACTCAGATGTCATACCAAGATGAAGAATATTAATATTTTTGTCTGGCCACATGGTAAAATCTAAAAGAAAAACTCCTGGTAGCTACTATCTCACTATTGCTTGTTTTCTGATCTGCATTTACCATATCTAGTTTACTCCTTAACCAATGCCTTCCATTTGAATGTGTGTCTAACAAACTAAAGTCACAATTGCCATAGGCTATGTCAGCCTTAATTCTGAATAAATGTTTAGAATCTTTAACCTTCTAATGACAGAAAAAGCTTACTTTTACTTTCCCTGGCCCTGTCTTCCTCTCACCGAAATAAAATCCCAGATGCGAGTTGTAAGATGTCTATCTGATTCTCATGAATCCCAAAGAGGATGTCTGCGCTCAGTGTGAGGGTGAAGACTGGGAGACAGGTGATGTAATCATGGCCACATCATGGATGACATAGACAAGCTCTCCCTTTATGACAACTACCCAGCTGATTTTCAGAACAAACAAAGGCAGAGGACTGAGCTGGCTGCCACACTCCAATCAGCTGAGCTACCCAGCCACCTAGGATTATTATGTTTGGAGTACCAGTGTGTATGTGGAAGTAAACATGGCAGATGAGAAGCTGGCCAAGGCACAACATGCCTTTAGATGAACTGAGCTGACTGCAGCTCCGCAGCCAGTGTGAGGAAAACCCAGATCCAGTCTTGGGAGATGTCAGCGTTCACTCGCAGAGGGTTTTTGTTTCCCTCTCTGCACCTTCCCTTCCCCACAGATGAAGACCAAAGCTGCTGTAGCTACAAGTGTGAAAAAGTATTCTTGTGTTGTTCAAAATCCACACCCTTTTTAAAAAATAAACTTCACTGATGAAAAGGACCATGAGAAATCTACCAAAGCCTGGTTAAAAGTAAACCAGAAAGCAGACAATTAAGAACAGGTTCTATATCAATACATCATTACAATCAAAAGAAAGTCACGCAATACAACTTTGTCCCCTTCTTCTCAACAGAAGTTACCACAGCACCAAAGCCAAGGCCCCACCCTACCACGCAGCTAAGGAAATGCAAGCCAGACTGTAGAGGGGTTGCATTTCTGCAGTCAAGAAAAGGAACAGGCACACTTCAGTCCTACAAAGTCACACATAAAGCTGTTTGTTGGGCTTGGTGGCGTGGCCTGGTGGCTAAGGTCCTCGCCTTCATCCCATATGGCCGCTGGTTCTAATCCCGGCAGCTCCACTTCCTCTCTATCTCTCCTACTCTCAGTATATCTGACTTTGTAATAAAAATTAAAAATAAATAAATAAATAAATAAAGCTGTTTGTTGACCAGTTTCAAATCGTCTACTTCCCTGTGTCTGTCTCCACGTAGCACAATGGTCTGTTCTACTTTGCTTTAATTAGTCAGTACCACGCAAGCAGAGCAAGAAAGAATTAGCAAAGTTCACGAAGGTGCTAGCCAGGCATCTGAGGCAGCTGCCATTGAAGCCTGAAGACTTGCAACATTTCAAGATCCTCTAAATCACATTTGATATCACATACTAGTCATGCAGTTGGGAAGGAGAAATTTGATTATGAATCCAAGTAAAAGTAGATGCCTGGCATCATCCATTTCTTCTTTATGGTACTTTGTTTTATGTCCCTATTAAATATCTCTTAAAGGAAAACATTCATCTATCTCAAAAGCTGGGGGATGGGGTAGGGTTAAGGGTACAAACTAATATGCTCTCCAATTGTCAGAGGACAACTACTGATTTAAAATTTTAAAAGTTGAATACCTTAAGAAATGATACTTTCCATTTGAAATAAATTGTTCTGGTATTAAAAATAAACTGTTTTAGTGGATTTCATATTTTTTTTTAACATTTATTTCCAATTCTCTCAAATATATAACGTGATCTACTACATGACGAAGCTGGAGCAGGTGCAGCAATGTAAGCTGCTGCTCGAGATGCCTGTGGTATCAGAGCGCCTGGCTGCAGCCTCGGCCCCTCTTCTTCCCATCCAGATTCCTGCCCATGCAGGCCAGAGAGCAATGAGTCCCTGTCTCTCGTATGGGAGCCCTGTGAGTGTCCCCAGCTCCTGGCTTCACCTGAGCTAGCCTATGCTTCTGCAGTAACTTAGGGAGTAGACCTCAACCGTCTCCCTCTTTCTCTCTCTGTTTTTCAGAATAAAATAATAACAAATGAATATCAAAATTCTCTTATATTCAGCAACCAGCAACTTTATGCAAAGCAGGTTTCTGCAGCTATCTCATTTTTCATAAAATCAGTATCTGTGCAAAATATCTGTTCAGAAACATCTGTGCCAATATGCAACATCTGTTTCCCAAAATACACAATTAAGTGACTGTAACTTCGAATACTGGAATATAAGAGAATCATGTACCACAAAAAAGTCAAAGATTTCTGGCTATTCTTTTTTACACAGCTCTAAATCCATTGTTTCCCTACTGAAAGGACAACAAATTGAAACAACTGTTCCCAACATTCTCTTATGACCGCCCCCCCCAAAAAAAAACCTCAAATGAAATGACTTAAGTTCTATGTACTGAACTTCCAATTGCACTTGATGAGCTTCTTCTAAAGAGATTATAAATTCTTCTGCTCAGACTAAAGCACAGATGGGATCATGGCTTGCCCATTCATTTAAGTCTTTGTTTCAAATCTATAGGAATAAAAAATGGAAGGGAAAAGGGCTCTGAATTCAATGTGTATGTAAAGAAAAAAAATAAATATTGAGCTCTTTAGAATGCTAGGTTATAATGCCTTTGGCAGCCAGGAATTAAATATATGGCATTTTTTGGAATAGATCCACAGCTTTTAATATAAATCCCTATTAAATGAATACCTGAAGCAAGAGCAACAGTCATGTAGTTGACTGTGTAATATGCTCCCATACTTATGCCTGCATAAGCAATAGTGTCCTGGGTACCAGGGAGATGTGTAAGACTGGCATGTTAAACAACTCGCACTTCCCAATGCCATGTTACTGCTCACATTCAAAGTACTTCAAATGTCTGAAGACTCAGAGGAAACATGTTAGGATTTTGAGTCCTCCCTCCCAAAATTCGAAAGCAAGATATTCTAGAACATATAAGGAGAAAAAAAAAAAGCTCCATTTTCACAATATTCAAAGGAAAAATATGACACTATTTCTACTCATAATTTAGCATTTATGTATCAGCTCGTGCATAATTTTTTGATAATTATTCATTGCCTTTGTTCTTACCTCATTTTGGTTTTCTAGTGAAATGAAACAAACTAGATATAAAAACCTTCTGATATCAAATTTAAAATACTCAATCTCTATCATGAAACAGTGAATTGTCATATTCTGTTTGCTATAGGGGAATCTTTGGGCACTATTTCTTTGTCTCGACAGTCCAGTGCTGCCTCCTATGCTGCCATTTTGTAAACCACTGCATCTTGGTTTATACCTACATCCTTTCTTTATTCCTCACAAATCCAGGGGGAAACAAGAACCTCCTGAATCTTCTGTCTGTCCTACCAGAGACTGAATTAAACAGTGCTTCCTAAGCTTCCAGAAGGCTGAAAACAGTTTTCCTGCACACAGTTAAACCTGGTTCACTCACACTGCTCCATTTAAAACAGTGTAGAGTATGTATCAATGTCACAGTGAGAGAAAACACAAGTGGCAATGCGACGCATATTCCCAAAATAATCATCTGAGCATCTATATAGTTAACCATTCACCTGTCCAGGTAAGAAAACTCTTGATAAGCCCAGAAGGAATATGTAGACATGTGAGGTTGCCAACAGGCAGATCAACTGTAGTTCAGGCTCATAGAGACTCAGTGTTCAGGACAGAAAATGCAGTCGGTCTCTGGGGAAGACTGGGTGGCCTCTGGTCACTGACACTGGTTGTGGAGCAGGGACTGCACCACTGCATGGAAATATAACACACAGACCTGCCACTGACCAGAAGACAGCACAGAGAGAAGGAACAGGGAGGACCCTTTTCCTCTCAAAAGAGCTTAGATCCTGCACACGGAGAAAATGATAATAGCTTCAAAATTCTTGGAAAAACACATTTTAAAATAGATTATTTTAAAATTCCTAATATCTGGAGTGCTGGACAGCAGACCTTGGTGCACATGGAGGGCCTGGCAGCTCACTGGGGCCTGCAGAGGACATCTGGTACCATAGCAGAGGATGGAGAACAGAAAGAACGTATGGACAACTACCTCAGCCAAACGACGACAGCAAGTATCTGGGCAAATGGAGACTCTAAGGTTGACTGTGTCAGCCAGTGGACACTGGAAGGGATTCCTCATCCATAGTTCTGCGAGATCGACAGCATTTCAAAATTATCGCATCCACCTGAGCAGAACCTTCGGAACATGCACCATTGTGACCCTGGGCTGATATCGGGTGGCCCTTCCCCATCCTGGGATACTGGGATGGTAGGGAGGCTGGCTATTGCCTATCCCCTTTATCTGCCCCCCTCCCCCAGAAACAGCAAGAAGAAATAGAAAGCTTGGAAACAATAATCACACCCACTTCTCCATAACCCAAGATCCTTCCCAACCTGATCGACAATGTAAACATCATCTAAAATAAAAATTTTCAAACAAAATCCCCAATATCAAAAGAAAGTTTACTCTTACAATATTTAAAAAAATAATAATAACAAGTCTCTACCGAATCAGTTGGAACTAACAATACATTCACACAGAAATCTGAAAGTTCCCAGGTATATTAAATACTTTGTTGATAGCAAACACACAAGTTTAAATCCAAATACATCAAGGTAGATTTTTTTTTTCCCCAAGTGGAAAATACAAATTCATTTTCTGCCTTATTAACAATACTAATAATGATGATGTAGCCACACCAACACATTTACCTTGCACCTCTTACATCAATTTTAAGATTCATTATATAAACAAACACATAGTTGCACATCTATAAGGAACTACAAATTAAATATAAACAAAGGAGGTCATCTTAAATATGTTTTATAAAATTATTTTTAGGGTAAAAAGTGAAACTAAATGTACAATCTGATTCCATATGGTGGACTGTTTTCAAAACAATTCCCAAACTAATCATTTTAATTGCATTTCACATTTTTTTTGTTCCTTAGAGGTATACTGCTCTTCACTACACACAGTTAATGACAATTTTCTGTTTTAAAGAGGCAGGGCACTAGAAGAAGTACTTCTTTCAAAATGGATTAGCAGGATTGTAGAAAACCTTTTGAAAAGGACAACATTCTTTTTTAAAATATTTAGGTATAAATATTTAGATATTGTCTTTAAACAAAATCTTACAATACAGCCACCATTAAAATCAGGCGTAGTATTTCCAAAATTTCTAATGAAGAAAATTTGACAAGAAAAAAAGTATTTCCCTGCACAAAACGTCATCTTTGATGGTAGTAAACTCTAACAATTTTCTTTCCTTATGAAAGGAGAAAGCATGAAATAAGTGTAATCTTGCATTTTAGGACAGATGCTCCTCTGTGAATTCCTTATCGCTCTTCTGAAGGCAAACAAAACAAAACAAAACAAAAAAAACAACCCACAGACTTCATTTACTATGCCACTTCCAGTCCAGCTCCGTGCCTGTGACCCGGGCAGAGAGCAGCACACGGCTCTCCAGTCTACGTATGGGCTTCGCCACCCAAGGGCGACACAGATGGAGTGCTGGGCTCCCGGCCTCTGCATCCCTGCCATCAGCTGTTGTGGCCATTTGGAAAGCAAACCAGTGGATGAAAGATCTCTTTCTCTCTCTCTGTTTCTCCCTTTCTCTGTAACCCGGCTTTTCAAACAAATAAATCTTTACAATGAATAAATTCACTTTGTAGTGACTAAGACTTTTGTGAAGAAAAATATTTATGGAGAGTTTTCCTCCATTATTTGTCAAATTGTTCCTCATATTAAGTAGGTAACACCTATGTTTAACCATGGGATAAATTCAAGTAATTTCTTTCTAAACTTACCTTTAATGGAATCATTTTCAGCTCTCATTATATCAATGAGCGAACTCTCAAGTGAGTGCATGTCAAATGTTCTGGGACGATCCTGTAAATAAACAGCCACAAACTACTTTTTAAAATGGTATTCAAATATAAAGGACACTAAGCTGCATTTGATGGCACACAGATCAGAAATAATAAAAGTAGCAATTTTTATCCCTCTGTGCATGAGGTACATTCTTATGAAACATTCTAAACCACAAAAATCAGCGCATAGGATTCAGTAAAGGGCCATTTAATTGCCAACAATCATTTCAACAAAAGTAACACTCATATTCAGAAAGCAAAAACTATCAAAACTAACTTCTATAGTAAGAACGTTAATAGAAAACATTCTTAATTTTTTTCATCACTTAATATTTGTTCTAACATGACAAAGCTTTCCAAACTTGTCCCAAGTTATCTACTGACCTGGCCCTTACATGTCCACACTGAAAGCAAACAATGCCTCCTCACTCTCATATATAAACCTCACATACGTGTGTGTGTGTGTGTGTGTGTGTGTGCATGTGATGAATTGCAGGAGCTGCTCTCACTGCTGTGAGGAGACCTTCTCTATACGAGCAAGGGAGAACTGCTGCAGAATGAGTGTCCCTCCCTATTCTCCAACACCACCCCGGCATTTCCTCTGATGATTTAAGGTTACGGTGTTGGACACCCATCAGAGTTAGAATCCGGATGAAAACAAGCCAACCATATCGCCATTATTATTTATTATTTCAACTTGCAGTTAGGCAATGTTTTGCTACCATTCAAAGGAAAGGGAAGTCAAGGCATGGAGTACCTGACTGGTCTAAAACTCTGGCTTGAACATGTGCATTTTAAGAATGGGTGGGCCCAGCGGCGTGGCCTAGCGGCTAAAGTCCTCGCCTTGAATGCCCCAGGATCCCATATGGGCGCCGGTTCTAATCCCGGCAGCTCCACTTCCCATCCAGCTCCCTGCTTGTGGCCTGGGAAAGCAGGAGAGGAAGGCCCAAAGCTTTGGGACCCTCCACCAGCATGGGAGACCTGGAAGAGGTTCCTGGTTCCCGGCTTCGGATTGGCGCAGCACCGGCCGTTGCGGCTCACTTGGGGAGTGAATCATCGGACGGAAGATCTTCCTCTCTGTCTCTCCTCCTCTCTGTATATCTGACTTTGTAATAAAATAAATAAATCTTTAAAAAAAAAAGAATGGGTTAAAAAAAATCTAAAATACAGAGTTTCAATGGCTCTGACATTCCTTGGAAGATACTATAAATAAAAGAGATAAAAAAAATATTTTAAATAATTTTTGAGAGCAAGCAGATACTTGACACTGACGCATTAATCAGTAAGTTTAGGGCCCAGAATAATAGCCTAGTGGCTAAAATCCTCACTTCGCATTTGCCAGGATCCCATTTGGGTGCCAGTTGGTATCCTGGCTGCTATACTTCTCATCCAGCTCCCTACTTATGGCTGGGACAAGTCAAGGAGGGCCCAAAGCCTTGGGACCCTGCACCCATGTGGGAGACCCGGAAGAAGCTCCTGGCTTCAGATCAGCTCAGCTCTGGTCATTGTAGTCACTTGGGGAGTAAACCAGTGGACAGATCTTTCTCTGTGTCTCTCCTCCTCTCTGTATATCTGACTTCAAAATAAATAAATCTTTTTTTCAAGATAGTTTATATACACAAAGACCTCAGCAAGAATATTGAAGAAACAAAAAGTCTTCCAGAGAAATGCAATGAGGAAGATTGCATAATCTTCTCAGTTATATCTCCTTTTACACTATCTTTTATATCAAAGATTTCACTTCTTTTAAATATTCACCTAATTTCATCTAATTCCTTGTGGTGTCCTTCCTTGTTCATTTCTAGAACCTCTCTAACTATAGCATGTCCTTCACTCAAGAGTCTTTCTGACAACCTGACCTTCCCCTTCCATAGTACCTGTTATCACCTGTAGGACAGTCATGCCTCCTTGTCTCAGGGACCTCTTCTCTGGATCCATGCCCACAGGGGTCATGAGTAATGTTCAGCAAATGAGTCATTTTATAACATAAACGTTTTCTCTGTGCAACTTAAAGAGACCAAAGGCAACTGTGGTGTGGGAGTAAGTTTAGGGAGCAAGTGCCTTAACATGTTTTTTGACTCTAAACTGGTATGACTCGCTCCAGAACATCCTTCCCAGTTTTATCTCCCAATCATTTCTTCATCATCTTCAACTCCTCAACCTGGTCTACACAGAGGCCAAGGACATATGGCCAGAAGAAGAATCTCTATCAGCTTGTATTCAAAAACAGAGAGCCTGTTTCACATACTCTATCTCATGCCAAACGCTCAACTAAATCAGAACTTCACGCACAGCTTTGCGGCATAACTTGCAATTTAGAAGTTACTATAAAACTATACTGTCTAGTTCCATAGTCACTGAATTTGTCCTAGTAAGCAATTCATGAACCCTACTATGTGCTGTTTTTGCCTTCAATACAAATCAGCTTTGGAGGCCATCACTCTCAGTGTTGGTTCACTCGGTGGAAATCCGACAGCCAGGTCTCGAGAGCAAGAGCTACGTCTTACAGCACGTGCTCCATGTGTCTACAGGACTTCCCAGCAAGGCCTGAGGTGGCAAGAGACTCCTAGTGGAGGATACCTATGTCACCATTTTCTTCACGTGCCACGGTGTAAAACAGGCAGAGAAGCACTCTCCTACGTTTCTCTATCACTGTGGGTCACAAAAATCCTCGTACGTAGAAAACATGCAAATGTTTCCTAAAATAAATGGATTGCTTCCCTTGAGTAACATTTTAAGCATTTGTAATATTTCGTCCACTCCTTTAAGGTGAATTTTTATGTTTCTTTTGCCAAAGTAACTAAAGGGAGTCGAGGAGGTGTCAGTCTGCTATTCTTTTACATGCAACTGAAGTAGTAAACTCTTGGAGATGTTTGCGTTTTACATTTTGTCAACCACTGAATGAAAAACACCGCAGAGAACAGCTGGTAAAGAATATAATATACTATTTTGTTTGGCTTATTGTATAATAGCTGTTTCCAGAAAGAAGTCTCTTTTAAAAAAATTATCCAAAAGGCAGAGTTACGGAGAGATCTTCCACCTGTTGATTGACTTCCCAAATCTCCTAATAGCCACAAACAGAACTGGACAAGGCCAAAGCTGGGAACTGGGAACTCTATCCCTGTCTCCCATGTGGGTGCAGGGACCCAAGCACTTGGGCCATTTACTGCTGTGTTCCCAGATGTGTTAGCAGGAAGCTGAATTAGAAACAGGAACCATGGTCTTATTATATTTGCCCCCACAACTTTATTACAGAAGTTCTCCTTGTTACAAGCTATATTTGTATGATGTTTAATAGCCACATATCTTATCAAATAAACATTAAATTCTTAGAAAGGGTATGAAATTTACCACTCTGAATTTACCCTCTGATTTTTTTTTCTCTTTCCATGTTTTTAAAGTTTTATTTATTTTTATTGCAAAGTCAGATATATAGAGAGGAGAAACAGAGAGAAAGATCGTCTGTCCGACGATTCACTTTTCAAGTGACCGCAACGGCTGGAGCTGTGCCGATCCAAAGTCAGGAGCCAGGAGCTCTTCCCGGTCTCCCACGCGGGTGCAGGGTCGCAAGGGTTTGAGCCATCCTCGACTGCTTTCCCAGGCCACAAGCAGGGAGCTGGGAAGTGGGGCTGCCAGGATAAGAGCCGGCACCCATGTTGGATCCCGGCATGTTCAAGGCAATGACTTTAGCTGCTAGGCCAACACACCAGGCCCCTCTCGCCATTTTTAATATCTAATTAAAAAAAAAAAACTCAAATCCTGGAACCCAGCATCTGTGACATCAGGAAATAGGTAAGGGGCAGACAGAAAAATAAAATCTAAGACAGAAGAACACAAACAACGCCAATTTTCCTATTAATAACGTAAGAGCCAAATTGAGAAAATGAGTGCTCTTATTTTTACATTTCATTCTTCAGCTTTGCCTTTTAAAAAAAAGTGATTTATTGGAAAGGCAGAGTTACAGAGTGGCACAGGGACAGACACAGATCTTCCATCTGCTGGTTCACTCCCTAAATGACTGCAACCACTAGGCCTGGGCCAGACCAAAGCCAGGAGTGTTATCCAGGTCTCCCATGTGGTGGGCAGGGGCTCCAGGATCTGGGCCGTATACTGTTACCATCCCAGGTACATTTGGGAGCTGGATCAGAAGTGCAGCAGCCAGCACAAAACCTGGTGATACAACCTTGCAGGTTAATGACTTAACCTGCTCTACCCTAACACCAGCCGCAACTTTACCTTTATTTATTTGATTGCTAACAAAATTTAACCACTGGCCTATTTTCTAGGATCTATCTCCAAGAAATCTATTCCCAGGCTCTTCTTGAATGATCTTCTGCTGTTAAGAATAATGAATCAAAGCTCATCACTTATCTGCTGCCACTGTGACATCAAGTGTTGGTTCACAGGATGGCTAATCTACTTCCAACACAGTTTCCTGCTAATGTGCCAGAGAAGGAGAGGAGAGGGGACAGTAGGGGAGAGGAGGAGAAAGGAGGGGAGGAAAAGGGATGGGAGGGGAGGGGAGGGGAGGGGAGGGGAGGGGAGAGTAGGAAAGAACCTGCATTAAGGGCTCTGGGGACACAAATATCCTGACTGGTGCCTTGGAAATAGTACCTACTAACCTATTACTTAATGAATGAATGAACCAAGGGGCAGCAGAGGACGCTATCACAGATGTCGTAAACCATTCAGAGCAGCCTAGTCTTTCCTCCCCATTCCCATGGCAGGTAGATGCGGCACATGGATTAGAGCCCTACCACGACTGTACATCTAGGTTATCCACTTGCAAGCACAGGACTGACAATAATAGCAGTCACAATACCAGCAGCTCACAATCTTCATGTGGAATACACATAATCTTACTGATTCCTCTGAAAAATACAACCAGTTATATTCAGGTATTAACTTATTTCACAAAGAAACTGATGTTTAGATTGGTTAAATAACTTAATGTCAGGTAAGTTGAGGCAGCTGAATTTGCACCCACACCTGCTGACTCGAGAATAGTTGAATGTTGCAACACTTAGCGGAAGTCAAAGAATATCAACTATCTTTTAGGCTCAGCAAAGCTAAACTTACAATGCTTACACCTCATTTCATTCTGTAATCTTTATTAGATTTAACATACTGAGCAGCATGTAACTGGTAGTTTCCATTTTTATCATCTCTACTTCACAGGACAATTTCTAAAAGCTATATAATACCACTATGAAACTAGACTTCTGACAAAGCAAGTACTTCAAAGAGTAGGACTCATCCTAGTGAAATACACCTGAAAAGCCTACCTGTCACAGGGAAACAGTAACACCTGCATCAGCAAATAGCTGATGACAAGACATTCCGTGGCTGCACAGAAGTAGCCACAAGAAATAAGCGAGCCTGTTTGTTGACTGCTATCAGGAAGATGAATGAAATTGTAATTATGCCATAAATCAAAGTAATTCTTCATGGCAATTCCTCATTAAAAATGTGGGTGGATGAACTAAGCCAGGACTTCTCATACTGGAGAGGACATGAGAGACTCCCAGAGGCCTTATTAAAATACAAGTCACCAGGTCCACCTGGAGCTCCTCAGTCAGTGGGTCTGGGCGGCACCCAAGGATTCACACTTCACATACTTTGAGAAGCAATGAGTTAAGCCACTGCACTCAGAAAGTGAGCCTCAGCACACGCAAGAGGGTGTGATTGATAACTTAAGTCTTCGTCACACAGCTGTGAGGCAGCCCAGCGTAAACGTTCTACCTTCTCTGTCAGAACTGTTGGGTCACATGCCTGATGAGGCACTTATGTTCAAAATAAACAGTTCAAAAAAAGGATATGCTAATTACTTAGTTCTTAATATTTTATTTATTGAGCCCAGCACAATGGCTCAATTGGTTAATCCTCCCCCTTGCAAGTGTTGGGATGCTATATGGATGTCAGTTCGTGTCCCAGCTACTCCACTTCCCATTCAGCTTCCTGCTTGAGGCCTGGGAAAGCAGAGGAGGATGGCCCAAAGCCTTGGGACCCTGTACTGTGAGGGAGACCCAGAAGAAGCTCCTGGCTCCTGGCTCCTGATCAGCTAGGCTCCAGCCATCATGGCCACTTGGGGAATGAACCAGAGGATGGAAGATCTCTCTGTGTCTCTCCTTCACTCTGTAAAATCTGACTTTCCAGTAAAAATAAATAAATCTTCAAAAAAAATCAAAGGCAAAATTCAGCTACCCCCACTCTATTTTAGTAAAAACATAGATTGCTGTGACCACCACGTTTCAGACCTCTATCAGTCAAGCTGTGGAAGTTCCTCTTTCTAGCTTCAACTTTCCCTGGTGAAGGAAAGGAAAGGAAAACATGTTTGGTTGAAAGGAACATCTATGTCAATATGTCAGCTACCAAAATAAATAGAAGTTTGAGATACCAGCTGAGATCATAATTAATCAAAGGTAACTAGGGGAGTTTTAAACCAAGATTTGCCGAAAATGTAAATATTCTTCTTGGATTCAAAAATAGTTAAGATCATCAGCCATTGAGCGGACAGTCCATTTTTTAGATTCTACTTACAAATGAGCCTCACAGTCTCAGGAAGGCAGCAAGGTCCTTTCCCCTTGCTTCTCTCTGCCCCTGAGACATCTCCCATGACACAGACAAGATCTAGTAGGACTTTCCCCCAGCATGCTTTTCACAGATTGTGGCATATGGGTAGCATGTTGTAAATCAATCACCCCAGTACAGAAAAAGGCTAATGTGTTCCTCCTGGCTCTGTGCTGAGTATGTTATAAAAATTACATATCATTTACATATATTAGTTTTCAAAAACATTACACATGTTCACTACTCTTAGCATCTCCATTTTAGGCAAGGAAGCTATATGAGAAATTAACCAACTGCCTCAAAGTCACATAGTGAGTAGCAGAATATGATTTTACAGGAAAAACTCAAAGAAGTGGTCCATGTAAATGAGCTTGTCATAGCCTAGAAATTTCATTGTCTAAACACAGACAATGAGTGTTGGAGCCTGAAGTCGAAGAGGTAAGTATTAAAGCGGGAGGGACAACATCTAGCTGTATCTCATATTTTTGAGCAAGTTGTCCCTTTAATCAGCACTTTTTTCATCATGACCTCTTTGATAGTGGCAAAAAGCCTTACATTACAGATCTTAGACAAGCTATGTTTCTTAACAGAGTTACCTCTTCAGTGCATCACACTAACTGAACCAGCAGTTCCACTTGGTTTCCACGCTGAGGAGCAGATCTCCCCAGAAAGCTTGACAAAATTTTATTTCACCTTCACTAAACAAACTACATTTTAAATCCTGAAAGAAACAAACATTTCATGTCACCACTTTTTTGTATTAAAAACCCAGCTAGTATTTTAGGCTCATTTAGTTCCTAGAACAACAGTCTCCCTTCTTCTTCACTGTTCATTTTAAACAGTGGCAGAGTAAAATAATGAACATCTATTGCAAGACCTGAGTTCAAATCTCCACTTAGTAATCAGGTGACTGTGACATTACAATATCACCGCACCTTGATTCCATCTGCAAAATGAAGATAATTCTTCCTTAAATAAAAATCATAGTGAAGAGCAAATTCGCAAGCATATGCACAATTTCAGGCAGTGCTAGACCCTTTTAGTAAACTTCTCTGTCCTTCTCTCTCTGGTGCAATGGAAACCAGACTAAAAGTCACATTTCATATAATTATGTAATGAATTCTGAACAATTCAGTTGTTCTGTGCTATTTCCACAGCACATACAAATAAGCCAAAACCCTGAGCCAAAAAAAAAAAACTCAGTACAAGACTTCTACCTAATGCACTGTTTAAAGAGACCTTTAATTTAGCACTGGCATGTGGCATAATAGGCTAAGCTTCTACCTGTAGAAGTGGCATTTCATACGGGTACCAGTTTGAGTCCTAGTGGCTCTGCTTTTGATCCAGCCCTCTGGTTATGGCCTGGTAAAGCAGCGAAGATGGCTCAAATCCTTAGGCCCCTGCACCCACACTGGGAGACCCAAAAGAAGCTCCTGGCCTCAGATTAGTTCAGCTCTGCTTATTGAGACCACTTGGTGAATGAACCAGGAGATGGAAGATCGCTCCTTTACATAAACTCTGCATTTCAAATAAAAATAAAATAAATCTTTTTTAAAAAGGGGGGGGGGGAGTTAGTTTTTTAAAAAATCAGGTAAATAGTACTAAAACTCAGTTTTATGGAATAAAATCATGAAGATCTGCAAAGAACTCAATTATAACTTAAAAATATCACACAATATTTTAAAATATGACTGGTACAAGAAATTAACTATAAGTTAAGAGCTATTAAAAAATGACTGGGATATAGCTAGCAAATCTTTAGCAAACAGAAACTGTCCAAATACCAAAATACCACAATTTACAAAAAAGGTCATCTCCCTTCATGTATACAAAAGCGATCAGCGCGCGCTCTGAAACTCCATAAACACTGCAGAAAAATCCTTTCAAAATAGTAAATGATACAAATAGAAAAAGCCTGTTCATGCATAATTAGAACGTTTCTCTTCAAGAAAACTGACATATCTGCTAAAAGTTTTATCCGTCCTGAACTGCACTCATAACTTATTAAGAGTACTGGTAAATTAAGCATATACACTTAGATAGTAATGAGAACTGCTTAAAATTTTTCATAGGAACGCAATCTGTATTTGCAATCACTTTAATTTCATGATTTTACTCAGTACTGGACGGCCACTGTTTAAACTGTTAAAAATTTAAGATAACCAAATATTAGCCACACATTCAAAATACCTCATACTCACATATTCACAAGACTTCATTGTTAGCTAGGATTTTTTGTAAATTTTAAAATATATGTATTTATTGATTTGAAAGGCACAATGAATGAGAGAGGGAGAGACAGAGACAGAACAATGAGAAAGGAAAGGAGAGATCTTCCAGTGTCTGGTTCACTACCCAAACGCCATCAACAACCGAGATTTCGGCAGACCCGAACCACAAAGCCAAGGATTCCCTCTGGGTTGGCCGTAATCGGCTGCCATGCAGGCAAAGTAGCAGGAAGCTGGATTTGAAGTGCAGAGTAGCTGTGACACAAACCAGGCACTCCGATACAGGGTGTGGGCACTGCAAGCAGTGGCTTAGGTCAGAGCACACTGCCCACCCTGGTTTTACTAAACTGACAGCATACTGTCTTCCACATTCAAGGTCACCCCACTCGGAAACAGCAAACTTTCAGTAAATGTGTTCCTCTACGTTTTGAGGTCCAGATGAAAAACTTTCTCACAAAAGATTCATGGTTCGTCTTTAGAAACTGATTAGTGAGATCTACACTCGTATCTCTCTCTCCATGGAGTACTTTTTGAACATAAACACAGAACTCACTGGGCCTGGTGCAATGGCTAATTGGTTAAGCAAGCACTGAGATCCCATATGGGCGCTGGTTCACGTCCTGCTGCGCCACTTCCCATCCAGCTCCCTGCCTGTGGCCTGGGAAAGCAGTCGAGGACGGCCCAAGGCCTTGGGACCCTGCACCCGCGTGGGAGACCCGGAAGAGGCTCCTGGCTCCTGGTTTAGAATCAGCTGAGTTCCAACCGTTGCAGCCATTTGAGGGGTGAACAGTGGATGGAAGATCTCCCTGCCTCTACTTATTTTTCTGCAAATCTGCCTTTTCAGTGAAAATAAATATTTTTTTTAAAAAGAATGCATTGTTTCAATAAGATAATGAGCAACTTAATGAGAATATCAATTTGCATTAAAATATACATATACACTGCTTGAAATGCATCAGTCAGATGCATCCATCCCAAACAGCAGTGTAATCACTGTGCTGACCACCTGCTGACCTCAACAGTACAACTACTCGGTCACTTCTTTCTCGTGAACACCAACAACGATTATTTTCAAAACCCTAGGTCATGAACTAGGTATCTTTCTACTTGCAGCTGGCAAAGACCACATTCTTTATACTTGCAATAAACATGCTGTTCCTGAAAGATGTTGCAGTAACATGTTAATCATATTCCAAGGTTTCCCTAAATCCAACAACAAAAAATCCTACCCCAGAAATGGAAAATTTTTCATCAGAAAAACAATTAAACCTAGTTCAAAGGTCTTCTACACATCTGACAGGCCTTTTCCAAACTTTTTCTGATATCTCAATTCTGCCATAGCTAGGAATGGGCATTGAGCCTGGCATTTAAGGTGCCCAAGTCCCATACCAGAAAGCCTGGGTTCAGTTCCTGGGTCTGACTCTTCATCAGCTTCCTGTCAAAACAGTCTCTGAGCACCAGCAGTGATGGCTCAAGCAATGCAGGGCCTGCCACACGTGTAGGACTGGGGGGTATTCACCACGGTAAGCTGCAGCCGCAGCCCAGCCTTGGCCACCGTAAGGCACTAGGGAGTGAACCAGAGGTGAGAACTCCCTCATTCTCAAACAACAATTATTTTCTCACTTCCTAACCCAAAGTCAATGTTTTCTGTGCAAAGATGTCTCTTGGGACTGTATTAAGAAAACAAGAAAATGCAATGAGGTTGTAGGTTAAACAATGTTAATAATTCACCATAACTTTTAGAAACAAAGTGCTGTTGCAACTTCCTGTTTACAAATGTTAAGATGCAGTGTCCAATTTTAATTATCTATAACTGATTTGTGAAAGTGTCTAGAATTATTTCCCTGGTTAAACAGTGTAACAAATCTGCAGTGCTTGTAGCTAAAGTAAAGGCAATGGGCTCTAAATCGAAAAGTATTTCTTTACCAGTCAAGTCTTGGAATAACTTTCATGACCTATAGATTTTGTCTTCTTTCTCCCTATTTCCTGGTTCTGAACCAATGGCAGTGAGAACATAATTGAGCTATAGATAAGAGGGTGTCAGCACATCCACCAGGAATTCTTCCCTTTCCTTTCCTGTAAGGACAGAAGAGCTAAACATCCTTACAAACACTTGCTATATTCAAAACAGTCATTGCTAGGCAACCCTTTTATTATTTGATTTGGAAGTCAAAATCCCAGGCTGTGTTTGGTAGGACAGGTAAGTTTATTTGGGGGGGGGGGATGGGACGGGGGGCTTTAAGGGTAAATCTGCCTGTAGGAATGAGTATGAAATCGGAACAATCAAATCAAAAGGCAGAGGATTGAGAAATCCTATGCAGGACATGAAAGAACATATCAAATCATCTAACCCACTGCTGGCTGTGCACCATGTACTCAAAACTAAAATAACATTGGTTTGAATATTAGCGAGGCACAACATTTAATCTTGATCGGTGCATTCTATTATTTCCTGCCTTCGAAATTCTGTTTACAAGCAATCATCTTCTCCTTGTCATGTTCCACTGTAAGATTTCTCTCGTCATCTACCGCACTTCTCCAGGGCATTCTCCCTCCCCTATCTCCTGACCGGACTACGTGAAGCAGCACTGTAGGACAATGGTTCACTGCCAGATACTCTCACAGGACTGTTGCCTGAATGACATGACACATGTGAAACCCTTACATGCAGTAAATATATTAACCATCATGAAATGATATTACTCTAGTTTCTAAAAAAAAAAAACAGGATTTGAGCCATGTGTCTGAATTTACATAATGAAGCTCTAAACAAAAACATCTTAGAAGCAAATGTTGATAGAATAAAGTTCCCCCAAAATGCTCTCTGATATTAGTGATTTGGGGGGTTATTCATATAGTTGGAATCTCTGCCCATATTCCATGAACACTGATAAAAGAAATGCTGAGATTAGATAAAAATAGATAAACTAAAATGTTATCACTGATGTTAATTCACTATATGTACCCAAACATGTAATTAACAAATTCAATATTCATTCTGGTTCAAATTAAAATTAACATTGTCCAGTATCAGTTACATTTCAGGTAAATTATTTCCTTTTAATATAGCAGACCATTTTCTTTTATATTGAGTAACAATATTGTATGATATCCCACGGAAGTTTTACCCTATAATTTGCTGTGGTATAGGAAATCTTTGTAACTGTCATTGAAA
This sequence comes from Ochotona princeps, assembly GCF_030435755.1. NCBI lineage: Eukaryota > Metazoa > Chordata > Mammalia > Lagomorpha > Ochotonidae > Ochotona > Ochotona princeps. The sequence goes on from NC_080850.1 coordinate 4,761,283, forward strand.
TTGAATAGCTAGTGTCTATAAAATGTATTCCCCAAATAGTGCTAAAGTCAGAAATTTAAATAGTGTTTAGAAAGAAAAATGTAGATTGCAGATATGTCAGTTTTAGTAAATTTCAAGGAGTGTGCTTTAGACCCTTAGGAAACTTAAAGGATCACCTGCGTCATTTCAAACTTTAGAAAGAAATCAAACTCTCCTCCCCAAAGGCTAAAGCTGACAGAGCCAGGACTGAAGTGAAGGTTTCCGAGCTCCTTGCCAAATAAATGTTCCTTTCAAATCAAAGGTAACCAAGTACCTTACACCATCTTACAAGGGTACTTTATACCTCCCCACATGCATCAGCATAACTACTACTTTAAAAAACAGACAAAAAGTCTATATGAAGTAAGCGCCACAGTAGCCACTTCACTTACTACGTGTGGGCTTTTTTTAAAAAAACAACTCCAGAGTTTCAGCTATAGAACTTTCTTTCCAATCACACTTTCTCTTCTGACTTCCAAATCACCCCAATTCTCCCCTTCTCGCCCACCTTCCTCCTAAAAATGGTGAGGATGAGCAGCAAATATCAACTCTGCATTCCATGCCTGTCACATTAAAGACTGTTGGTACCTTAACTCGTCACAATGTAATGCTAAGGGGAAGAGCAGGTTTCTAACAATGTCTTTTAGTATCAATTTTAGCCTACTTAATAAATCAGCTTAATCATCAGAGAAACTGATTTAAAAAAAAAAAAGGACACATTCCTTTCTATGAGCAGAACAGGGGGAAAAAAAAAACCTGACATGCATATCTCCTTTTTTTACTCATTTTCTGAACTTATCGTGTTTCCCATAGCAAATCTCTCTCCAAAGTCAGTGAGCTGACGCCAGGGAAAGAGATCACGAGGCCATGTAAGTTCATTCTTCAGTATTTATTAATAAAATATGGAATGTTGAGCCACATCTTAATCTACTTACACTGTACAGGATGCCATCTTGTTTTTAAAATGATTAATTTATAAAAGCTACCTTTATATCACACTTTACATTTTTGTTCACAGGACCATCAGAAAGCAACTTTCTACAAAACAGACTTCATAGGTCTGTCAATATGTTATTCAACCTTCTGCCTGCTCAGTGAAACATAGCAAGTTCTTCAGTTTGAGTAAAGACCCTAAAAGCAAGTGCTTTTCAATAGACAGAACATTTTTTAAAAAAAAATTTTAAATGAACCAAATATTTTGATACATTTCATCTGAATTCTTAGCAACTCTTGAATGTCCTTTCTCCCAGCATCAAGCCTCCCCCACAAGCACATCACTAACAGGGATCATTCTGCGTTTTGTCGGCACTAGCATCCTATTTGGGATCACTGCAACTATCTTCTAATCCATCTTGGGCTCTGTAGAGAGAGCTCAAAGATAATCATCGAAGCACAGCATGTACATGGACATGTACAGGTATACACAGTTTTAACCATTTTTTAACCTAGACTTTGAACTTCAGTCAGCCGTATGCTCTTGGAGAAGTTATTACTCCTGACACTCAATTCTTTCACCTCTGAAATGGAGATAATAATAGAACTTACCTTGCAGGCTGTTGAGAGGATTGACTCAAAGTTGGCTTATCACCCCCTATCAATTTTCTAAACACATAAACAATCAGTACAGTATCTGACATTTGGCTAGGGATTCCCTTTGTCGGGTTTCTATCAACTAAACTAACTGCTCATTACCTCTTGCCAGAAAAAGAATGTAGTGGTAGCAAAAATGACAAGTGCCCTTCGCTTAGACCTATTTTTAGGAATGGTTTAATTATTTTCACTCCTAGTGTTAACACTGGAAAATAAACAAACGGGTGAAGGGCATCACACACAGGGTAACTCGGAGAGCAGCAGTCTCAGAGCACTTCTGAGTAAACAGGCAGGAAGAAAACATTCAGAAGATCTCTCACGGGCGGTGCTCACTGGCACAAGGCATGCCAGAATTTGCAAACAAGTTGAAGAACTATCGAGTAGACCAATTCAAAACATTCAGTCTACAAGACCCAGAGGACCAAGGTTTAAAGAGTAACCACTGAGAAAACCGGGGATCAATCAATAGCTGCTTTTCCACGACTCACTGCTTGAGCACGCCAATGGGAAGGAATTCTGTTACAGTCACTTCGTGGAGGCAGCAAGCATGACAGTTTTATTATTTGCATCTACAGGTTATCTAATCTCACCTAAACAAGTAGGAAAACACTGACCCCGATTCTCTCGTCGGGCAAGAGAAGCATTATGATTAATAATTCTGACATTACTAACTACCCGGTATTCATAATTATCTATGGAGAGAAGAAGGCTACAATTACAAGATTGCCAAAGATACAGCTGACCACTTGGCTCCGAATCCCCCTCTTCTGGCAGGATGAGGCCTGGCACTGGATCCCTTCTCTACCTGCAAGCCATGGTGTGAACACAGACACTTGAAACCCCACAGTGACACAGGTGATTACACCGCACTGCCTTCCTATTCATCGGAATCTATCCGTGGAATACGATCTTACCGGAAAAGGAAAAATGTTGTCAGCCCTGTTCAAGCTGTCTTCCATCCAGGATTTCGGAGCAAAGGCAGAGCTGGGCCGGGCATACTTCTGCAGCTGAATGTGATTGCTTGCAAAATTCTTCTTCAAAGGTGAGATGGAGTTCAGGGGTGTTATTCCACCGTTCAGCCCTCGGCGGTGATCCCGGCCTTGGGAGCCTCCCCAGCCCCCGTAGCCTCCGCCTCCGGGGCTCCAGGAGGAAGATGGGCTTGGAGAGGGGCTCTGGTAGCTGCTCCACGGAGAAGGGGGTTTGTTAAGATTATTCGCCAAGTGAGGCAGCTGGTTAAAAGCAGCATTTCTATGCGTGAAGGGTGGGGGATGGGGGCTGGCAGGAGACCTCCTCTGCTGCTGATGCTGGCCGTGATGGTGCTGGAAGTGAGGGTGGTGAGGGTGGTGCTGGGACAGAGGCCCGAGCTGAGGGGAGAAGCTGCCTCCGAAGCCCGGGCTCACATGATGGGGGAAATTCTGAAACAACAGAGCACCGTTATTAGCCGAAGCGGCGGGGACCCCTCCCTGGTGAAAAAAACTTGCATCTTCGTTGATGATTGTAGAAGAAGAAGGCGCGATGGCTGCTGACCAGTTACTGAAACCGGTGAGGGAAGACGCACTGGATGTCAAGGGCTGGGTGGAAGTGCCCAGGCCCGTGGCTTCTTGGTAATCAAACGCCGTCAACACTGGTGACTCGATGCGGATCTTCTCCTTGCCGTTGCCATTGTCCGAAGAACTGTCCCCTTGGCTTTCTTCGGCTTTGGCCTTCTCGGCTTCGGGCAGGATCCCGGGTTCCTGGCCTGGGCTCGGGGAGAGCTGCTGCTTCTCTAACGGGTCTGGCTGTTCCTGCTGCTGACTTTTGCCTTTTTCTGACCCCAAGATCTCATCCTGAATGTTGTGGCTAGCTGGGGCAGGAAAGAGCCAAGCTGAGCCAGCACTGCCGCCGTTGGCAGCTGTGTTATTATTTAGAAAAGCAGCGGGGCTGGGGGCGGCATTTTGGTGATGGTGTGGGGGCTGCAGGTGCGGATGGAACCTGACTGGAAAGGCAGATTTATTCCCAGTACTGCTCTGCACTAGCACTCCAAACCCGTAATCCCCCATTTATTATTTTTAGGTTCAGAATCTCCTCAGCAATAACAGGCACAACCACCACCACAAAAGACAATCTGATGCCTCACGCCTTCTTCCACCCAATGCAAAATGTGTCTGAAATGTCTTATTTATAGCTAGCTCAAAGATTGCAGCTTATCACCCTAAGGAGTTCGGATTTTGGAATTCTGGTCTCTGAAAAGTTAAAAAAAAAATACACACACACACAACTTCAAAAAAAAATCTCTTCAAACACTGACATGAATCCAATTGGGCTTATTTCTAGGAAGGAATCAAAACGGAGAGGGTAAAAAAAAAAAATCAAGTCTTTGGTTAGTAAAATAGGCGCTTTCTGTTTCCAAAGGAAAATGTACATGAATGACAAAAACACAGCTTCTCAAGCATCTATGGGTGTAGAAGAATAAGCATTGCGCGGAGTAAAAATATATATATATGTGTATATATATAATTTAATAATCACATATGGTCCTCCCCAACAGTTTAGATTCACTCACATAAAAATTAGGACTAAGGGGGAAGAGAATACGTTCTTTTTCTTGGCAGCTTGGTAAAAAAAAAAAAAAAAGATCAGGAATAATTTAAGAACATTATATATTATATATTTATAAAGATAGATTCTATTGGGCTTTCTGGGGCGGGGGAGGAAGTCAGCAGGGACTCCCGGGCGGACAGTCGCTGGGAGCTGTCGGCGGCTCCTGGTCCTGGGGCGGCTGGATCTCGGGGTGTTCCTGGGCTGCCCCCCGGCCTCCTCTCCCCCATGAAACGGGTTGCAGACACCCGTGTTTCTCGCTCGGGGGGGAGGGGGAGGCTGGCGATCGGGGGAAGGCTTAGCGAGAGTCGGCGAGGGCCAGCCGGCAGCCCGGGGGTGCGGGGACCGGGCGGGCGAGCTGCGAGGTCCTGCGGTCTCTGCCTCTTCCCCTCTCTGCGGCTCCGGGGTTTTTTTCCCTCATGGGACCCAGGGGCGGTTTGTTCAGTTCTCTCAGTTCGATTCTCCGCACCGGCTGTGTTGGGGGCGGTGGGGTGGGGGGTAGAGGTTAGAAAAAAAAAAAAGAGGAAAAAAAAAAAGTAAAACCCCACCACTGTAGTGACTCTAAAGGAGAAAAAGCCTCACCCCCCCTTGGCTCACTCTCTCTTTTTTTCTCCCGGATTTTCTTTTCTTTTTTTTTTTAACTATAATTTAGAAGGCTTTTGTTTCTCCTCACGGTTGCTGGGCCGCCGCCGCCGCTTTACCCCAGTCCCGCAGTCCCCGCGGTCGTCGCTGCGGGCTCCGTCTCGATCTTCTCTTTCTTTCCTTCTTCCTCCTCTTCCCCCTCCGCTGTGGCCGCTGCCACCGCCGCCGCCGCCACCGCCTCCCGGTGCCCGGGTCCCGCAGCCGCGGCTGAGTCCTTCTCCTCAGGACCGAGCCGACTGAAATGACAACCAGCTGGAAAGACCGAGAGACACTTCCGGTTCCAAAAGGGAGGGGTGGGCTAAGGCAGAAGCCCCGCCCGCCCCCGCCGCAAAGCCAATCCTCTGCTAGCATTCAGAAGCGGTCACGCCCCTCCGTGGCTCAATGCCCCTCCCAGGAAGGTCGAAAAGTTAGCTCTGGAGACGCCCCTTCCGTCTGCGCCTCGCCCAGTGAGGCCCGGCGCTTGGAACCCGCTGCCCCCACCCTGAGGGAGCATAGCTCGTCGCCATCTTTTGTGTGGGCAAAGGACTCCTTCGTTATTTATTTTCACCCACCAGACTTGGCCTAAAGATCAAATAGAGACACCAAGAAGAGAATGGACTCCTCGCACACTGAGGCATGCGGTCCACTGTTTCTGTGAACCCGAGGGTGAGCGGGAGGCCTGCCCTCAGTAAAGGTGGTGCCCCAGGCGTCACGTGCTCTGGCCTGAGCTCCGCCCCAGAAGGATCTGGAAGGGGAGGCAGTGTTCCCAGCAGCTGTGCGGTGGCTAGAACTGCGTAAGTCCTTGTCCAGGGGGCCTACCTCACGAGGGACTATCCGCTCGTCGCTTTCCGCTTCCCCAGCTGCATCCCGCTTTCCCCAGCCTGACTTAGATTCAGTCTCCCGGGCACCGCAGGAGTCGCACTTGGAGACGTCAGTTAGTCCCTATCCGTACCCACCAGAAAATTCTATCCTGGGCCTCCGCCTGCTTAGCCCTCTTCCATGGCTGCCCATCACCAGTATAATGCCGCATTCCATAATCTGGTGGTCAAGCTTCTCCACCTTGTCATCACTGTATTATAATACCTCATCCCCCTGTTTAAAAAAAAAAAGTTGAAGGAAAAATAAAGCAAAATCGCTGCATGTGAGATATCTCTTAAAGGTTCCTGGGAGACGCGTGCTCTGAAAAAAGAACAACTGCAAAAATTTTTTGCACCAAAATAAACTTATCCTTACATTTCCTATGGACATTTTTAAGTACCCTGGAATTCTCATCGTCTTTTTCCATGACCTTCCGCACTTGATACACCGTAGTTTCAGGAATCTGTTCGTTCGAAAGCTGGTAAGCTCTGCCCTCTGAATTGTGTTTTTAAGCACCCAGAACTTTAGCTTCTCGCTGTGCTGTTTCTTCCAGGCCTCTGTTCTGTGAACTCAGGGCCCAGCAGGCATAGCAGATAAGAGGCCTCAGCGAATGAATCCTGAAGTCATGAATGAACAAACGGGCAACAAGGAATGTTCTCGATTTACAAACCTAAATTAATTATTTTGTTCTTTGTGCCATTTGGCTTGGAGCTCGTTCCTGGTGTAGACTCTCTGTTGCTCAGGGGCTCTGAGGACCCCGGAGGCCCTGGGTAGAGCTTGGCTTTCAGCACACATTGTAAAGTTGTTGACTACTCTCCTTTAATAGAAAACAGAAGAAAAAAGAAGAGGAAGAAATCAAGGCAGAGCTGTAAGAGACCGTGGCAAAACCAGGAGAAAAAAAGACAAAGGGAATGAAGAACATGCTTAGGAATAAGGACAGCTTCCAGCTCACTTCTTCAACGATTTTTTTTTTTATTTGAAAGGCAAATTTATGGAGAGAAGGAGCAACAGAGATCTCCCAAATAATTCACTGCTATGGCCCACTCTGAGCTCCAATCTGATGCCAGGAGCTTCTTCCAGATCTCCCATTTGGGTTACAGGGCCCAATACATTGAGCCATCTCCTTTTTTCCCCCCAAAAGATTTATTTATTTTTATTTCAAACTCAGCTTTACAGAGTGAAGGAGAGAGAGAAAGAAAGATCTTCCATCTGCTGGTTTACTCTCCAAATAGCCACAACGGCCAAAGCTGAGCCAATCAGGAGCCAGGAGCCTCTTCCGGGTCTCACCTGTGGATGCAGGGTCTCAAGACTTTGGGTCGTCCTCTACTGCTTTCCTAGGCCACAAGCAGGGAGCTAGAAGGGAAGCAGAGCAACCAGGATATGAACCAGCGCCCATGTGGGAACCCCGGGTATGCAAGGTAAGGACTTTAGCCGCTAGGCTACCACGCTGGGCCCTTGAGCCATCTTTTGATGCTTTCCCAGCCCATAAGCAGGAAACTGATGGGAACTGGAGTAGCTGGGATTTAAACTAGCACCCGTGTGAGATGATGATGCTGCCAGTAGAGGTTACTATACCATGGTGCCAGCTCCCAATTTGCTTCTAAAGCCTCATCATAATGTTCCTGACTTCTCTGCCTAACTTTCTCAATCCTCCCACACTTCCTTGGGCCCTTCATTAAGACTCTGGTTGTTTTTCAGTGTGTCCTGAGCCTAAGCTTTATCTCTGTATCTCTGAGCTCCTTGGGCGCAAGGATTGGGGCTTACTCTTGTTTAGTCTCCTCACCAGGACATGCCTTATGGTGAAAGCTTGGCCATCCAGTCAGATGAAGTCATTTCCTCCAGAACACTTTCTCTGACGGACCCTCTTGTCTCCTAGATGCTTCTCATTTCATTACTGCAGGTTGTCAGTGGGCTGGTTTCCTGAGGGGAGAGGCTGTGTCTGCTCTGTGTCCCTGGTGGCCAGTGGAGGGTCAGACACAGCCGTAGACTCCAGACATGCTAGTTAAATGAAGGAGTGATTCTACCATTCCCAGGAGACAGCTGAAATTCACAATTTCCAACTCTTTCTGAGTGGCTAAAATGGAAGCCACAGCTTGGAGGAAGAAGAATTACATTGGGAACCGAACAGCCCCAGATTTGAATCCCAGTCCCACTCCTTCCTAGTCGCGCAGCGCTGGGCATTACCTCCACAAACCATGGATTTCTTAGGGACGATGTGTGTAGGATAATTCCTCCCTCAGTAGGTTTGCAAATTACCTGTAAGTGCTGGACTCTTAGGACTGGCTCACAGTGTCAGTTTCTTAAGGCATCAAGTGCAGAGAATTGCTTTATAAGCGTCTTGCCTAGAAGCAGCCGGGCATGCACACAGAACTGCAGGAACCTGTCTTGGTTAGCAGAAGGCGGAGGCACGCCCAGAACCAGTGCTGCCAGGTCAGTCTGATGGCTTAAGGCTGCGTCAACTGTGGGCAGTAGGTTTGGGCTGGGCTGAAACTAGGATAATCGCTGGGAAGCAGAAGAGACAGAAGAGGAAAATCAATTCTCTTGGGTCAGTTGCCTATTTAGAAACCCAGGATACCCAACCCAGGGCTGCCCTCCTAGAAAACATTGTGGTCTCAGAAACTGTCCTGTGGTATCCATGACAACAATTCAGTGGCTCCATTTAGGCTCTCCAAAGGCATCTAGGGCTGCCGACGAATGCTGGCTCAAACGCTCCACTGGCAGAAGAGTGCATTTCCCAAGAAGCATTCCCACTAGGAAGCTTTGAGGATACGGGGAAAGCAAACCCTGCCCAAACCTAAAACATACTACCAGATGGAAAAAACAAAAAACAAAACAAAACAAAAACCTCCTTTCTTGTCCAATGCAACAAAGAGGGTCACATGCTGGTGGAGAAGTTTCAGGCCGGGGAATCCCCATACCTGGCTGGCTACTCCCCGGTTCCCTCTAGGTTTTGAGAAACACACCTCAAACCTGGAGTCTTTCAGGAAGCAAAGCCTTAATATCTGCCCCTTTGAAAGCATGACAGGTGCCATAAATCTCGTCCCATAGTCACCCAGGGTGAACTCTGCTCTACTAACACTGTTGTCTACCACTGCCCTTGATGCGTACCGTGACAGCCTTCTCCCAATGGTCTACACCCAAGGTCCCAGAGACTGTCCGAAGACTTTAACAATCAGGGCCACTGCCCGTGGCTTCCCAGGATGTGTCCTGTGCAATCCCAGAAGGCAACACAGGCCAACTGTGAATACCACCCTGTAGCCACCCTGCTTTGCTGCTTTTCCATATGACATTTTTTTTTTTAATGAAAGCCTCCATATACGGTTGTAAATTACATGAGTACATCCTCCCTGAATGGAGAAATATTTAAGGCAGTTGATCCTTTCAGAGTTAGTGGCCCGGGAGCATTCTGTAATTGAATTGAAGGACGTGGTGTCCTTGCTGTTGACTCTTGGTTAGTAAGCTGCAGTGAGGACAAGTCTGGGCAGGTATATGGTTCAGTCTCTCTAGAGATTAATACCAGCAGTAACTTTGCCTGGGCAACATTAATAAGCATTCTAACATAGTGGTGCAATATATGTTTTAATGAATCTTAAAAAAAGTAATATTCAAAGGCAGCTCCTGTAAAAGTAGGGGAGAGAGAAGAACGGCATAACTTTTGTAATATAGTTCTCATAGCTGATAGTTCACTACTATAAAGCAAGCTGAGCGGAAATAAAATTGAGGCCCCAGAGCAGGCTTTATTCAATTCTACCTCTGATCCTTACCATTTCAGTATTCGAAAGTGTGCATGTTTACTTAGAAAGTACCATTTTTTTTAAACTAATCACTAGATTGTATTGTTTCCTTTTGTTTATTTTGCTATGTGTGTAAGCATTCTGTATTTGAACCACTATTTTCCTCCTGCCTTCCTATTTGGGGTCTGATTATTAACATGGAGTCCATAGTTAGCAAAAAAATTAGTGGGGAGTAGTGAATCCAGTTCCTCCAAAGTATTGTTGTTGAATAGCTGGTTTGGAAAAGTCCGGGACTTCAGGTTTCACTTGACATTGCCCTGTCCTGGCAATGATGGAGGTGAGCTGGAGCAGGGTGCTGACCTTCTAAACAGTGACCTGCGTCACCTGGGATGACTTGATTCTTTGGTGGCTCCAGCCACCAGGGCCTACCCAGATGACTGCTTGCTGTATGGCATGGACACACTTGGCTTCCTGTATCAAACCTAAAGCCACGCTGCCCAACAGCTACTGCTTCACACTGTAAACCTAGACTGCAGGATTGTCACCTGCCATGCTGGGAAAAACACCTTTACGGGTGTGCACAGTGGTTGCAGAGACTGGAGGTCAGGGAACTGGGAGCTGAGCTCAGACACCCAGCCCCAACAAAGCCATAAACTCATAGACACAGGCCTAGTGAGTTCCTGATGGCTACAATTTGTATTACAAAAAAGGGTTCCATTCTGAATGCTAAAGAAAAGAAAAACAACTAAAAAATCATCTGTTTGTATTGGGAAAAAAAACACAACTAAAGACCATCCTTTCCTTTTCCTGCTCCACTTCTTAGAGTATATATGCTCTAAGAACAATAAGAGTTGATGCCTCAGCACCCAGCTATAAACTTAAGAGGGGGAAAGAGGTATCAAATTCAGAATCCCAGGCCATGTCCCAAGATACTCTGATTTCATTTTCTCACGGTATTTTTTGAGAAAATGATGAAAGGATGAGAGGGTACAGCAAGAAAGTAAGAATGGCTATGATCAAAACATTCCTTGTGTTTAAAAAACAAAAGTTGGTGAGTTACTATAGAGCTGGTGGGTGGTTTCAGAGAGTCCTGAGAAACCTGGCTTCCTGGCGTGGCTTTGTTCCTCTCTCCTTCCATTGTGGCTTTACCCCTTCAGCTCCACGACAGCCGAACAAGCCCCGGCCGGCAACTGCAGTCCAGGCCAAAGGATAGAGGAAACCATGAAGAGGGATATCATTGTTCTCTTCGAACAAACTTTCCAGAAGATATATCCATCTCTTCCATTCTCCTACAGTTGGCCACAACTTGGGCCTGTGGCCGTACTGGCGGATGGGGAGAATGCAGTCTTTATTCTGGAGTCCCAAGGAATTGGTTAAAAACCGGGGTTGATTATTTGAGAGGAAATGGCAGGATGGCCATTTAGAGGATGGGTGGTGAAACTCAGCCAGGCTTAGTGGTTTACTGGAGTTCTTGTAGGCAGGTCGATGTCTTCATTTGCAGTTGAGGAAACTGAAGCCTTGTCTGAAGTAATTCAGAAGGTGCTGTTGTGGTATAACAAGTGAAGCCGGCGTCCCATACGAGCACCAATCTGAGTTATAGCTGCTGTGTTTCAGACCCTACTCCCTGTTAATGCACCTGGGAAAACGGCAGAATTTGGCCCAAGTTGATGTCGGGCCCCCAACATCCATGTGGGATGCCTGGATGGAATCCCAGGTGTCTGGCTTTGACCTGGCCTAGCTCCAGTGGAAGTCATTTGGAGAGTAAGCCAGCAGATGGAAGATCTCTCTCTCTCTTTCTCTTTCTGACCTCTGCCATTCAAACAAGTGAATCTTTAAAATAAGTAAATAAAGCACAGATGTTTTGTCCAGGTGTGTTAACTCAGAACTCTTTCCCTTGCCCAGTGGTTCTTGCATATGAGCATGAATCAGAATCACCTGGAAGACTAGTTAAACCAGGCTAGCCTCTGACTCAGTTGGTCTGGGGTGGAGCCAAAAAGTTGCATTTCTAAGAAGTTTCCAGGTTCTGCTGCTGTTTGATGATCTCAGAGAACAGGTGGTACACAGGACAGTCCCACTCAGCTTCAACAGGGTCGTTTCCCTCCAACGTGACCACTTCTGCCCTTCCCGCTATCTCCAGGCCTGGTCCTGTTCCCACATTCTTTATCTCATTCAGTAGTACCATGATTCATTTGTTTGTCACCTAAGCCAAACTTAGGGGTTATTTCTAGTTTCTCCTTTTCTATCCTGTTAGAGTAGGTTGCCAAGTTTTCTCTCTTTAGTATCTTTTTCTCTCCATCTCCTGCTTGGTTCAAGTTTGACCATTTTTTTTTCTTTCCTTTCTTTCTTTTTTTAAAATTATTTTATGATACAGTTCCATAGGCTCTGGGTTTCCCATCCCCCTCCCCAAGCATCTTCCCCTTCGCTACTGATTTTTCCTCTACTATTACAATGGGTAATCCTTCGTGAACAGTCATTAGTCCATCATTCCCCCATTGAAGTGTTTCTCAACGTTGTAGGCATGGACAATGTAGTTTGATCATTTTTTTGTTTAATTTGTTTTTCTATTTGGAAAGACCATCTTTAATCTTATGCTTGGCCTTTCGTATCTTTCTGGGTGGGGAATCTAATTATATAAGTTCATGGTTTGAATAATATCAGTGTCTCCATGATTCACTCAGTTAAGTTTTTCAGACGTCGGTGATTTTTATTCTAGGATCACAAGTTTCACCATATTTAGGTAACGTCTGTATCATCTGTATCATTACTTACCTAAACCTGTTCTGTCAATTGGCTACTTCGAAGAAGAAACTTTTAACAAAACGCATGGCACAGCAGCTAAGATGCCGTTGAGGTGCTCAAGTGCTGCATCAGAATGTCTGGGCTCAAGTGTCAGATCCCCTTCTGGTTCCAGCTTGCTGCTAATGGAGCCTGCCATTAGGAGGCTGCAGGTGCTGATTCAAATGCCTGGACCCCTGCCGCTCCGTGGGCTCTGGGCTCCTGGCCTTGTCTGGCCCTGTGCTGCCTGTTGCTTGGATTTAGGGAATGAACCACAGGATAGGAGCTCCTCTCCTCTCTCTTCCAAATAAATTAGTAAATAAGTAATTAGTGATTAATAAGTAATTAGTAAATAAGTAATTAGTAAATAAGTAAATTAGTAAATAAGTAATTTATTAGTAAATAAATTAGTAGTGTACAAAGAAGTGTACAGGATTTTTAAGCAGTGCATGGTAAATGTACATTATGAAAAACACTACATGCACTCCAAGAATTTTTTTTTCAAAATGTAAGTTGGAGAGCAGCATTATAAACTTTGTAGTCTGATTTTGAAAGTTCCTCATTATGTCATTAGAAGGGTAGAAAAACACAGGAAAGAACTAAATTGCTCGCCATGGGATTCAAGGTAGTGTGCTGGGTTGTCAGGGTGCCCCCTGCAGTCATCTCAGGTACCCCACTGAGCGAGGACTGATAGCATTGGGAAAATACTGCCAGACTCCTGTGACTTTGCACCAAGGCCTTTGACAACCTGATGCCAACGTGAAATTCTCATTTTAGCTTTGGCAACTCTTCAGTGATATTTTTCCCAATGGCTCTGAAAATCCTAGGTTTCCCAAGACTCACCATCAGTTAGAAATGCTATTGGCCATAAGTATTAGAATGTATGAGCAACAGGTCCTGAATCCATCAGAGGGAATCTTCCTCACATGTCCAGAAGGCCAGAGGTGGGCAGTGGCTAGTGCTCGTATCAGGGCTCTGGGGTGGACTCTGGGTGTCTGTTCCAGTTCTCACACAATTCCTTCAGAAGCAAGAAAGAGAGAACTGCAGAGAGCCTAGAGTTTCTCATCAGGAGCTGTCCGCTGATGATGGAAGGACAGTCTTCCAAAGTCCTGGTGCCACTACTTCCTGTTATGTCTCCATGGTCACAACTGGAGACTTTGGTCTAGAGCAGACATGAGCCCAGCTTCCCTGGAACCAAAGGATCCCAGCCTGAATCATTAACATAAATCAGAATCCTGCTGGCAAAGGGGAGGAAGTGACAAGCATCCCCGTCCTTATCGCACAATGTCTTGAGGTCTTTTACGCTTGTCTGTTTCTTATATGCCCTCTCCGTGTCCTTCCCTGACTCACAAGAGAGGAAGTGTTCTCCTAGGTTGGAACAGACACCTGGCCACCTCACTGACTATTGAAAGCTCATCTACCTGCCTAGCTAAGGGACTGTTTTCTTTTTTTAAATCCCCCATGCCTGCGATCGTACCGAACCCATTGTAGGCCTTCCATGAGTGTTAGTTGGGTTAAGGTGGAATTACTTTTCTTTTCTGGCAAAAGTCGTAAGTAAATCCAAATATTTCATTTTAGGTTGAATCAGGCGGCAAGCAATAAATATTCCAGCATTCTAGAACACTTTACCAATAGTGTTTTTTATGTTATTGGTGTTTTGTGGTATTGTCGTTCATATACCTAATAACATGAGAAGCCACTACTGGCATAACACTTCCACTGCACTGCTGAACTTACGGCAATTCAGTCACTGTAAATCCAGGAGAGTGATCGTATAAACGCTGTCAACCATTTCAATCTTGTGTAAAACACATTCTACAGGGTAATAGCTTCATTTGGCCAAGTCATTTTAGGTAGCGTTTCATGATTGCATTAAGCTGGTCTTTATTGATATGCCCTCAATATTAAACAGTTTCTTAATGAAGTGGCTGGTCTTCGAGGCATTCAATAGTACACACACACACACACACACACACACACACACTCATTTACACACAAAGTTATCATCACCCCAAAATAACTACAGCCTAATTATGTAATATGGATGAGTAGTATCACACACAATTGTGTGTACCCATTTCTAAAGTAGTTGAGTTGATTCTCAGTAAAGGGTTTCCTAAAGTGACCTCCCCACCGAAGTAGTACCTTGATGTTCAACAGCCCATGTAAAATATAATAAATGCATAAATAATTTAGCAAGGGAAATAGGTAGCATTATGGGCACACTTCTGCACTGCTGTTATTTAGAAGCCTGGCAGCTTGGTAGTAAGAAACCACTATGTCCAGGGGTGTTGTAATTCACCATTTGCTCAGAGTAGAAATGAGGCAGAGCAGAGCTCCAGGCTCCTGGCTCATTTTTTATTTACAGGCCATTTTTAAAAATCCATTCAGCCATTTAAGTTCCAAAAATAGAAAGTGAAAAAAGAAATAAACATGTTTCAAATTTAGTAGTTTAGAGTCTGCCGGAGGTCTTCATTAGGTAGGGTGCAGATAACATTTTTGAAATGAAGTTCTATGAACTTTGAAGCACATGGTTAGAGTAAGACATTCGTTTCAGTATGAGTGTGTATATGTGTTTAGATCTCTTATTCACTCATATGTGCTAGCTTCCAAGGCAGTGTTGTTCAAATTTTGATACTTACTATGTCCTTAGGCACATAATTTTGTTGTATTATAATGCTGCTAGTGGATTATATTGTATTATAATGCTACTACTAGCTATTATAATACTGCTAATGGAAAACGAGGATAAGAATGGTTGACTACTTAGTTGAGAGTGTTGTAACGAGGTCACACACATAACGCTCATAGTTCAACACCTAGCCTATAGCCAATGTCCAAGATACATCAGCTCTGATGAATGTTCATTGGGGACTGCGGGATGTGCGTCATCACGGGGAACTAACCAAACAAAATGTACTGGATGGTTACACATGACAGGCTCTGGGGGCATGGAGGTAACTTTTGAAGTGACAGCCACATGAAGACACAGTGGCCGTGGCATATGTGGGATACAGTGAGAATCATGGGCCAAGGTGAAGGTGGCAGGTCAGAGAAGAGGAACATGAGCAAAGTTAGCATCAGGGAAAGGAACATGTGTGGCTCTGTGCAGCAGGCCTTCCCTGGAGTCTTCTGGGGCTGTTTGTCAGTACTGTCAAGTCTGTTGCACTTCTTTTGGAGAATGGAAGGTGCATGCAATTCCAGTGCATATACTAGCAAGGAGACCTATTGCCACTTACTGAAAGAGCTCAAGTGACACTAAAGAATCAGTCTGTATCTTAAAACAAAACAACAACAGAACACTAAGCAATGATCAGGCAAAATGTAAATGGAATATTAGTTTTGCTTCATTCCAGAGAATTCACTCACAAAGGTTCGGATACACCTGACCCTCCATATCTGTAGGCTCAACCAACTGTGTTTTACAAATATTGAGAGAAATAATTTTGTCTACACAGAGCATGTGCAGACCTTGTCCTTGCCATTATTTTCTGAACCATATGGCGTAAGAGCTACTTACATAGTTCTTGCCTTGCAGCAGGGGTTCTAAATCACCTGGAGATGATGTAACCATTCAGGAGGATATACAGAGGTTCTATGCAAGCACTGTGCCATTTTCCTATAAGGGGCTTGAGCGTATGAGGCATTTGGTATTTGCATGGGATGTTGAAACTGATCTAAAACAGTTACAAAGGATGGCTTTAGTTTTAGTTTAGTGTGCAAAAAAAAATTGCTGCTATTATAAGCTACCATATAGGAATCATGCCATTTCACATGAAAATCCAGATTTGTGTCTCTTGAGCAGTTAGCAGATGTAACCATCTGGATCCCTGCTTCCACGAATGACAATTTGGGGCTGGAATAGAACAGTCACTGTTGTCATAAGGTGGGTCATTTGCTCTCCAGTTGGAAATAGTCCCTACCTGGTCAGCTGATAGTATTGTCCAAAGACTCCAGCGAGCATGGGCTCTGCCCTTGACCTCACACTTCCCAGTGTTCCACATGGACTGTCTTACAAATGCAGCCTCCATCTTGCAATGAGGATTCTATGGCCCAACGAATGCTTTGTCTTGCTGCTAATACCATGAGTCTCTGGGATTCCATGAGGGGTCCTCAGCCTCATCCCAGACCCCACAGAGAGCTCATTCTGTTTTTTTCGTCCTCTCTTCTTAACATTGATTTGTTTGAAAAGCAGAGTTATAGAGGTAGAGGGAAAGACAAAATGAGCCCTTCTACCTGCTGGTTCATTCCTCAAGTGGCTGCAATGGCTGGTACTGAGCCAGGCTCAGGCCAGGAACCAGGAGCTTCTGAATCTCACACATGGGCGGCAGGATCCCAGGGACCTGAGCCACCTTCTGCTGCTTTCCACATGCATTCTCAGGGAGCTGTATTGGAAGTGGAGCAGGTGGGACTTGAACCAGCTCATACTGGATCCACCATTGCAGGTGGAGGCTTAACCAGCTGAGCCATAGCACTAGCCCTCAGTTCACTCCCTGCATCCCTCCCCTGAGGTCCACAGCCTAGGTCAAGGGGTGTCCATGGAATCTGGTATTTCTTGGAGCCTGGGGAAGGATGAGCATGCACCTGCAGGCCACGATGTCCATGCACCTGCACAAAGCCTTTTGCAGTGTAAACTTCAGCCAGAAAAAGAAAGAGAAGAACAGATGGCATGTTAGGGGTGGATCCTCTCTGTGTCATCATCTCTAAGCAAGGAAATCCTAGGAGTCTTGATAATTATAGATTTGAACTTGACTTTTCAAGTTATTTTACAGGTATATTTGTCAAGCAAATAGACTAGAAGTTACTTAGATTTAAAGTTGATGTATAACTTGTAAGTATTTACTCATAGTTGGGCTTCCATGGATACTTTTCTCATGAACCCCAAAAAAAGTTGTTTTGAAGATTTATTTATTTTTTTACAAAGGCAGATTTTTATAGAAGAGGAGAAACAGAAAGAAAGCTCTTGCATCATCCACTGGTTCTCTCTCCAAATGGCCGCAACGGCCAGAGCCGAACTGAACTGAACTCTTCTGGGTCTCCCATGTGGGTACAGGTTCCCAAGGCCTTGGGCTGTCCTCCACTGCTTTCCCAGGCCACAAGCAGGGAGCTGGATGGGAAGTGAAACAGCTGGGACACAAGCCAGCATCCATGTGGGTTGCCAGTGCTTGCAGGTGGAGGATTAGCCAGTGAACCATTCAACTGGCCCTCACAAATGTTAGCAAGTATTAGAAGTAGGCCAGATGACATATTTCACTCCTCTCATTGCTGTCTATGATTGGAAACTTCATAGTGTGGGAAGTGTACCTGACTCTATTACCACCCAGTGTATCTTCTGAACAGGACACTCACCACACGACACCTAATTAATGTTGAATGAGTGGGCATCTAATATGATGTGTATAGTTTGGGTTATTTTTCTTGGAATTATTTTGTCCTGTCATATCAGAGTATTTATTTTTTTTTCTCCATGGAGTAATTGCTAAGAATTCTTTAAGCTACATCTATTTTTCTAATGAAAAACATGTTTACATACATGGTAAAACTATCGAAGGAAGCTTAAAAAAGAAAAAGAGAAAAAAAGAAATTCTTATGTCACCCAACTCCACTGACACGATTTAATATCTTGATATATTGATTTCCAGTATTTTTTCCATATATTTCTTTTCATAGCTGAGATCCTATCCAGATATTTATGACAATGAAATTACCATATTCCAACTATTTGAGCAGTATTCTTGCTGGCGTTTGTCATCCCCTGTGATGCATTTGAAAAGATAAATGGCATAAACAGCTTCTGGATTTCTTGAAGAAATATTGAAGCAAGGAGAGCTATAAACACTATCCAGAAAGGTGAATGTGGTTCAAATTTTTTGTACAGGTGGGAATTTACGATTTACTTACCAATTGTGCATCATTTTTATCATGATCACCGTTGAGAGTCAGTTATTAGCCATCTCAGGTTTTTTTTTTTTATAGCCCTTTTCTATTCGGCTGTCTGTACAGAAAGCTACACACCCTCAGTCTAGTCTGTTTAGAAGCTGACAGGCTGCTGTTCCTGCATGTTTGTCATTCATTCAGTGGTCCACAAACACTCATCAGATGACACCCAAATGTCATGCACCCTTGAGAGCTGTAGGCTGTCTATTGTAACAAGAGAGAGATGATTGCATCTCAAATTGCAATAAGCATGTGAAACCAATAAACAGGGTGCCATGGGGACACTGAAGAGAGGCTGCTTTACTCAACCAGAAGAAAGGTTTCCAAGAAGGGACATGTGAGCGTTAGCTGGAAAGATGAGCAGGAGTTGGCAGGTGCTAAAGGGAATCAGGTGTCAGGCTGGGGCCATGAGAGGGTAGTGCTGGGGAAGTGGAGCTCATCTAACCCACTTTCATGGACTATGTACTACAGAGAAGGGACCACACCGGAGAAACAGGTGAAATAATCTTACAAATAAAGATGGAGAACAGACTTATGGGTGACATTTTATACAATAGCAAATACTAGCACAGTAGGTTTAATGTCCACTTGTGGCAACAGCTACTCTGCTTCCCATCCACCTGCCTGCTAATGTGCTGGGCAAGCAACAAAAGATGGCTCAAGTATTTTGCTCTCTGCCACCCAAGTGGGAGGTGTAGAGGAAGTTTGTTGCTCTTAGCCTAGCATTGGTCTAATTATTGCAGTCATTTGGGGAGTGCCCTAGTAGATGTAAAATCTTTCTCTTCCTTCCTTTTCTCCCTCTCTGCCTGTCACACAAATAAATCCTCATGTTTTTGAAAGACTTAAGCATAGAGAAATAGCTAAGTAAATGAGGCTGTATCTATCCCGTGGAAATGTATACAAAGCAAATGAGGTAGCCTTTACATGCAAACAGGAAAAGCTGCAAGATAGAGGGTTGGAAAAAATTAACAACTAATATCTATGTGATATGCACAAGACAATCCACTCACAAAAATACCAAGTTTTCTACAATACATGTGCAAGTTTTCATTAGCTCCTAGATAAACAACTTTGTACAAGAATACAGACAACAAGTCCATTCATTCCTAGGGGATGTTTTGTTAGATTGAAAGCTGGTTACTTGTAAGATGCTTAGTGCTTAGAGGAGGTGATTAACAGACTTAGGCCTTTCCTGTTAAATTTGCTTGCCATGGGAGTATATTCTATGAATTACTTGTACAATGAAACACTAATTAAAACAATGAAACTGTTCTCTAACTTTCTGAATAAATCAGTGCCACCTCTTTGGAAACAGATTGAGCAACCTGAAATGTCCCGAGCCTGTGGTCTAGTAACTTTCCTTTTAGGAATCCATCCAAAAGAAATAACCTCAGCCACAATGATTCTCACATGAAGATGTTCAGTGCCGTGTTGTTTATATTGCCCTCCTCCCCACCCCAAAAAAAGAGCCATCTGAAATATCCTGTAATGGGTAAATGTTTCAAGGGTAAGTATCCATGATAGAATGCCAAGAAGTCATTAAAAATTATGAGGAGGTTGACAAAACAATACCAAATCAGAATATAAAATGCGAAAGTAGTCTGATCTCAAAATGACATATGCCTAAACTCGCACGTCTCGGGCCCCTGGGTGTAGTAAGGAGTAGGGACCCAGGAGAGCCCTTTGCGCAGGCGCCCCTCACACTGCTGAAGGGCTCTGACACTGATTCCTGAATGCACTTTATACACTGTGACTGACTCTGATTGTTGAATGAACACATTTAAAACGCAGCACGTTTTTTTCCCACCCGGGCTGCTCTGGGTGGCTGTGTGGGCCTGTTCTGCTTCAAGCGCAGGGAGCAGGGAGGAAAAACCCTCTGTCTTGAGTGCGTAATGTTCTGTTCTTTCTAAATTTTCTCCAATACACAGAGGTCTTCCTTTGGTCATTTAAAAATAATTCCTCTAGTGAAAATTTATTGGGGGGCGGGGGGAAACAGAAGAGGAAATGTCCTTCTTGAAAACACAAAAGCGGCGCCTGGCTCTAGAATGTGCCACATCAGGATGTCCCTGGGCGTAGGCCGCAGCAGGCTGGCTCCAGGGCTGCACACAAAGAATGCGGCTGGAGCCTGCTCTCTGTGTCATGGGAAGGCCAGCAGTGACTCCTGCACCCCGCCCTCCTGACTTGGCCTTATAGGTCAGGTCAGAGCAGTTCTGTAGGCCAAAGGGGCAAGAGGACTTTGCTTTAAGATCGAACCGCATGTCTGAAATGAATTTGGGAGATCACCTAGGCTTCTGATAGACTGCGTGAACCCCGGGGCCCTGGCATGGTGGCTCTAAATCAGGGTGTGTGCGAGCTGATCAGAGGCAAGGAGGGACTGCCCACACCTGCAGGAGCAAAGGAGACACACAGGTCATACAGATAAACCAATCCCTTTATCGGGGGACCTCAGGACAGAGGGATTGCTTGGGCAGGCAAGCTGCAAGGGGATAGCAGGTACATAGCAGGACTGGTACTGGGCTTTACTCCTGGCTGGTTCTGTGTGTGTGTGTGCGTACACACATACACAGGTTAGAACATCTGGTTGGAACATCTGTGTTCTAACCAGCACCAACACCAGTGCCGCTCTCCCCTCGGACCCCAAGCCTTTGCTACTCCACGCACAAAGTGGGTGTAGCTGGTCCTATCCGCAGAGCAAACACCAGGCCCTCAGTTTTCCAGGGAGGAGCACGTGTGCTGATAGGTCAGGGATACAAACCAAGCGACTGGAGCTGAGCTGCTGCGGCTGGGAGCCAGCACCCTCGTTAGAGAAAGCTGCTACTATTACCAGCCAGCCTGCGTTCGGCGGAAAGCAGGTCATCACTGCGCGTTTTTGCATATTAGCCAAATTAAAATAATAATATGTTCTCTCCTTTCATGTGCTATATGGATAAATCCCAATTTATGAATGAAACATGCTGATGAGTTAGTTAAAAAATAATTAGCTATAGAACATGCTGCTACATTGGAGGCTTAACGAATGCATACAGATAGGTTCTCCAAGTCCTCAGCGGAACTGCCTTTGAAAGGAAAAGATTCACAAGGAGCGTTCGTGAGAAACAAAGGATGAAGGTGTCCTGCTTTACCTCTCTTCCTTTGTCCATGTGGGGGGATAATATTCGGGTGCTATTTAGTGCTTGCCAGGCTGCGACACTTTAGAAATATGAGTCCAAGCAATGATTGTTACATCCCGTTGAGCGTTGACCTTTCCTGATTGACAAAAAGAAAGACCTTCGTTCAGAAGCTGCTTTAGGAAGGTTTCGGAGAGAACTTTCCAGCTCTGTCACAGAGTCATTGGTTCTGGAGTCCAAAGGTTAATTATAAAAAGACCAGAGTGGTAGAAAACCTGCAGGTGGTATAAACAAAGCAGTGGAGCTTAATACATTTTTATTTTGTTTCCTAACTGGGAGAACTAGTACTAGGCTTCAGATAAGATCTGGGCATTGAGAGCCAGATCTCGGGCACGCTCAGGATAAAAGAACGCGAAATTGACTGCCAGTACAAGAACGTTTAGCCCACAGGCCAACTAACCAGCCCTAACCAGGCGGGCTGTCCTCAGCCATTGCATTCCAAACATAACTTGCCCTACTGCACACTGTATTAAAAAAAAAAGTAAACACAATCACCTTTGAAAAGTCCTTCACTTGACCCATCAGCTGTGCTGAGTGCAGCAAGGTCGTTGAATTTTCACTGTTGAACTTGATTCCAGGACTGTTTTTCTTGAGCCCCAAATGAAATAGTAGGTTTGCATGTGGCAACCTTGCGGTGAGGAAGTCACATGCACATCAAGATGGGTTGGCTGTACAAAGTCCATGGGGACACAAATGCAGTCAAGGCTACCACAGCAGAGTCAGCTTCAGTCCCACAGGTCATGGGATTATGACACAAGAACTGCCCAGGGTCTTACATTCCCCCCCCCTTTTTTTTGTACATGCATATGGAATTCACATAAGCTACATAAGCTAAATGGTCTAACTTCACCCTAGGAGATAGATTCAGAGAATGAGCTTCTGGTTTGCTTGGGGCGAAGGGTGATTTTCCTTTTCTGAGTTTCAACGTGCAATTAAAAATGATGTAAAATGTATGTATCATTTCTTTGTAAAATGCATTGCCCAGAAGAAGAGCCCTCCTATGCATAGATTTCAATAATTATTGCAACTTTTTCAGGTACTCTTGTCTATCTATAACATTGGGATAATAGTAATAATACCAACACAAACGCTATGCGCTGGGAATTGCTCTGGGTGTTGTCTGTGTCTTACCTCCTCTAGTCCTGGACATTTCCCTACCTCTACCAGGAAGAATGGAATACTACAGTCTGTATAAAGGCTTCCCACCTTGTAGACCGCACCTGATGGGAGCTGTGGTATCACTTTATGGCAGTTCTTCCCCTTCATCACTGCTGGCTCTTCTCTCACTTCCTCCAGCTCATGTATCCATCCCTCATTCTTTCATTAATACAGGACACATCTACAACTACTCTAAGGGTCTCTGAGGAATCTGAGGTGAACAGGTCCAAGGTGTTCCCAAGCCTCTCTGCTTCCACTGCCCCGCAACCCGGAGTGGTCTGCTCCGCAGGGATGACTGCCTGAGGAGCACACTGTTCACCTCTCAACTCAGGCATCTCCTCCTCTGTGCCATACTCCGTCTGCCACGAGCTCATTCATCCCATCTCATGTAAAGAATGGAACTCATTCTGACGGGGCAGATCCATCAAGACCAAAAGTGAGATACCTGCAGAATTGCCTCTCATCCTTCCTGTCCCTATCCACTCTTGGTCCCAAGGGGCTCTCTGTTTACTTCCATCGTGTCTCTCCTATGCTGTGTTTTTATTGTTGGCTTTTTTTGGCCTGTCTTCCTTCTACCGTAAGCCTGTGGAAGGTTGAAATGTCCCTCATCTCTGTGACCAGCTCAAGGCTGGTCACTAGAAGGTATCAGTGATGGAGACAGGGAAAGAATGAGAAGAGGGGTAGAGGATGCAAAACCTGGAAGAAAACAAGCCGGTGCATCCCCATCCCCAGCCCTGGAGGAAATGGCCACAGCCTACACAGCTGCCTTCTTGACTTTGCCCTGCAAAGCAGCACTAGGAACTCTTGGCCTGTTCTATAAAAGTCTCATTCTGAAAATGATATGTAGGTATTGAATGTTATCTGCATTTTGCATTTAGAAAGAAAAAGAAAATCCCTTGTTCTCGCCTGTGTCTATTTTACTGTTGGACTCTTTGAGAACACTGGTCAGTGAGTGTTTGTGCCAGCGTGCACAGATGAGAATGGAGGCTTTATGAGCAAAGGAAGTGGAGCTTTTCTTTGGCTGCTTCTCTGAGCCCAGCTGCCAGTCACAGGGCTAGTTGCCTTAATCTGCTTCAAGGAAGTCTCCTGTCTGTGTTTTAGCTCTGTATTGAGGAGGCTGCTGCCTTTCCAGGCAGGCCTCTGGGACATCCCCAGAATAAGGAATACCCTGAAGCCATGGGAGACCCAAGTGTCAGACACATAAAGCAAGCTTCCCTCCTTGGGAAGCTGTGTGCTGCTGTGCAAAGGAGAAGGGCACATGTGGGTGCTATCTGACTCTAAATTCCCAGCTGTGTGATATTGGAATCTCCCTGTGCCTCAGTTTCCTCATCTCAAACCCAGGGGACAGAATTTCACCACCCTACTGGGATGGCCAGGAAGAACGGCCCCGGGAGTAGTAACATGCTGATACGTTGCGAGTTGAAAGGTTGGGTGCATGTGTCAACCTCTTATTAACATAACAGGTTGACACTGAAGCTTCAGCTGGAACACCAAGGTACCTACGCTGTTGTCTTCCAGGGGCTGGGTGAGGCTGGCCAGGGGCGGAATTGGCCAAAGAAAAACACCAAGACCAACACCCTTCCCAATGCTCTTTGTCTTTCTAGAGGATAGCAAAGGATTGGGTTGTTGGCATTTAGGGAAGACTGTACAGACTGCTTTGTGAAAGGCGTTTGTGTTTCTACTAAAAGCCCCAGTCTACGGGGACTCTCAGAATGGCTTGTTTCATGTGCTTTGCAGCAACGGTAGTAGGGAATGGGGTGGAGGGATCTGGGTGAGCTGGGCCTGATTCAAGCTCAAGGATGCTACAGTGGCTGGTGGCTGAAGAGAAGAACACATGGAGTCATGATCTGTGGGAACGGGTCAGAGACAAGTGCAGCTGAGAATGTAGAACAGCCATAGATGGGACAATCAGCCATTGTGAAAAGGATCTTGTCTAGAAGGCAGTACTTGGAAGGAGAAGCAGGAGGGCAGATGGGGAGCCTTGAGCCAAATGAAAAGTCTATTGCATGAAGGGGGTTATAATCCCAGGTGATCCAACAGGGATGTCTCCAGAAAACCCACAGAGCAGCCTGGACAGAAACTGGCCAATGAAAATATCTGTCAGGGTTGCAGGGGACACAGCCAGCTGCGACAACACCAGCCAATGACAAACTTTGCTACCCTCCCTGTCCCCTTTTCCTTTTGCTCATGTGATTCTTGGAGGGACCAGAAACTAGGTTAGCAAGCTAGGGAGGGGAGAAGAAATGTCAGAGGAGCATGTTCCTGCTGGCTGCAGGCCCTGGTGGAAGAAGAAAGAAGGCAGAAGTCATGAATGAAGGCAGTGATCTCGGGGCCTAGGATGACCTAACGGTGCTTAGGAAACTGGTGGAAGGGTCCATGTTCTCATCCAGGAACCAGGGGCAGGTTGCCTTACAATGAATCCTTTTAAAAGGCAATGGGACACAGCAAGCAATCTACTTTTATGTATCCTTTTGTTCAATGTGTGGGATGTATTTCATTCAGTACAGACCAGGTACTAAGCACCGTCAAAAAAGCTTCACATTTTCAAAACTTAAGATGGGGGCTCTTATAAAGTCCATTTAAAAAGGAAGAAATGGTGGTTCAGAAAAGGTAAACAGTTTGACTTGGGCTTGTTGGGTAAGTGGACAGTACCAGACCTGGGAGCCAGACCCTCAGGTCATGGAGCTCCCCCAACACCACAGTCCCCTTGGGGGTATCTCAGGAGGCAAGTCAGTCAGGGTATTTGGGGATGGCCTGTAGGTGTCCTTGAACCTCCCAGTACCTTCAGCTAAAAATACTGCCACAGTGTGCCAAGATGCTGAGCAATCCCTTTGGGAAGGGCTTCAGAGAACCCTGTTTGGAACAGAGAGGCTTGGTTTCTCATCTTGAGACCTACTCAAGGCAGCTCACCAAAGAGGAGGGCATTATCAATCAGTAGAGTGTGATGAGTTCCAGCCTGTCTGAGCTCAGGCCTCTGCTGACTCAACCTCCCACTGCATCTCCTTGGCAGGATCCTAGGCCCCATGGGGCAGAATGTAACTGCCCATCTCCCAACTAAAGGGAACTTCAGTTCCAGCTCTGGGGAGACCAGTTGGCTCAGTCCTGATTCTGAGTGCAGAGAAAGATGCAGCTAAATATATCCTGAGCACCAACTAAATGCCAGGCTTTATTTTAGGCATTTGGGATATAACAGTGCAGGAAATAGAAAAAAAAGAAGAAGAAGAGGAGTAGAAAGGGGAGGAGGAGGAAGAGGAGTAGAAGGAGAAGGAGGAGAAAAAGAAGGAGGAGGAGGGAGAGGTGGAGAAGGAGGAGGAGGAAGAAGAGGAAAAGGAGAAGAAGAAAGGGAAGGAAGCAAAGAAGGAAGAAGGAAAGAGAAAGAAAAATAGATCCTGCCCTCCTGGGATATCCACTTCTGTGAGACTCTGATTGGTCTATTCTGGGTCAGCTGGCCCAGTAGTCAGTGCCTGGGGGTGGGGCCACAGAGCACAGCCATAACATCCACAGGCCAGCTGGGGCTGTGTTAAGAGTGGAATCCAGGCCTGCTTGTCCCAGATGCCACACAAGTCAGATTGCAAAACAAAAGTTGAGCAGGCTGTGGCATGGTCCTGTGGGCACACTCTCTTTCAGGGGGAACCTACCTCATTAGCCTCATCTCTGGTGTCTTTCATACTGCATTTGACACACAGCAACCCTTCATCCTCCCATCTTTGGTGCTCGATGGAGCCCACTCTCATTTTTCCCCACTGTGTTTGGTCCTTCTCTCTTGCCGGAGAGAATCTTTGACAGAAGGATGGCAGGAAGTCTGCTGTTGCCCCGAGGGAGGGCAGGCAGAGCCAGGGAGAACAGAGCACACACGTGGGTGGGCATCCCCAAGGCCAGGGTGACCCGTGGTCTGGCTGGGCATGCATACTGCTAAGCCTCATCAGAGTTTGGTATTCCTCCTCCTCCCGTGGGATGGGCTTGGTGATGACCAAGACAAGTTAGCATCCTCCCCAGCTTCCTGTTTAATAGCTGCTCTCACGTGCTTTGGCAATGCCAGCTGCTGTCTTCCCACTATTTCTACGGGCCTCTTTTTTTTTTTTCTTTTTAAAACACGAGCTACTGCGCATCCAGTAATGGAACAGATTACATCAGAGTCTGCATTTGCCAGCCCCGGTGCTAAGAACGCGCTCACGGCTGCAACACAGGCCACCAGCCCGGTTTATGTCACAGTGGAGCTCACGGTGCAGAATCCTTCATTTCCAAGTGATGCTGTGCCTTTTCCTAGCGGTGAAGAGCATGAATGTCTGAATCAGGCAAAGCAGAGTTTAAGCCTGCTGGAATGGCTTCCTCTGCGTGGCACTTAACCCTTGGTGCTCCAGGTTCTCCCGTGCAATGCGGTTGATGAAGATCTCCTTGCTTCATCATTGGGAGCTGAAGTGAGGATAATGTCATGGATCCTGGCCTAGGAGCAACCCAATCCCTAGCAGCCATTGATAACAGATTTGTCACACCCTTTTCACACTGTCCCCCAGTACACCTCTGTAGTGATCATAGCCATAGTGCATTGAAGCCAGGCTTTGCAACCAGTCCAACCTGTAGTGTTGTGACAATCACACATACCTCTGGGGTTGATACGAGGATTATGTAGGATCATGGTTATAATCACAGGATATATATATGGTGCTTTACACATTCTACTCATGTAATCTTTGCAGCGCCTCTAAGAAGAAGGTGATTCTGTTCTGCTCATCTTGCATATGGGGCAGCAAAAGCATTGACACGGGTGTTAGCTAACTGCTTCCAGGTGGCAAATTATGGAGGAAGGTGGGCAGTGAATAGAGAAACGTGCATATTTCCTGTACCAAGTGCCATCCTGTACCATTCTGAGTCTAACGTGCCTTGCACACAGTAGAAGTTAGAACACAAATGTATTACCTTCCTACAGACTATATAAATGTATATAAAGGACAAGGCAGGCCGCAGAGCAGAGAGGGTGTTTGGGACAGGACACCATCTGTAGAGATCCCTAGAGCAGAGTCAGGCCAGTGGGTAGGCCAGATAAAATTAAGAGCGCTTCCTCCATGCCAGGTGTTCTCCTGGGGGCGTGGCCTGTGTCATTCAAGTTCATTCTGAGAATCACTGTGTATGGTAGATAAATAGTTCATGACAGTTCATGTGAATTCTGTCCACGTGTTTCC
Organism: Ochotona princeps; assembly: GCF_030435755.1. Taxonomy (NCBI): domain Eukaryota; kingdom Metazoa; phylum Chordata; class Mammalia; order Lagomorpha; family Ochotonidae; genus Ochotona; species Ochotona princeps. The sequence continues at coordinate 4,788,898 of NC_080850.1, forward strand.
CTGAGGTTCTCGAATTAGACCTGAAAAGCTGCTTTTCCCAAAGACCAGCAGGCAAAGTGACTCTTGGGCGGGCTTCAATTGAACAGTAAACAGGATGTGCAAGGCTTTGAAAGGACAACCTTACTAAAGCCTGATTTCCAGCCTGATTTTCCTGGGTCCAGGAAAATATATGCACCAAGCGAAGCAGTCTTCCAAGGGGAGAACCTGGAGGTGTCAGTCAGAGACTGGGAGGAAACAGATGGCACACTCAAATCAGGCGTTGTGAGGAGAGTAAAATAAAGTGGTTATTTGCCAAGGTGTGGGGGACCTGCAGGATAGAGCGCAGCCCTGGGGCTGGCAGTAGCCAACTGTCATCACCCCTCCCGTCCCTGAGAGAGAGGACAGAGTGCTGACCTTAACCCTGAACCCCCCTGGCAGGAGCTGTCATCTTTCATTATAGACCTTGGCCAACACTGAATGTGGCAGAAGGAAAAATAACCCAGCCTCATTCAACCTCTCATCTCTTGTCTGGAACCCTCATTGCTTGAGCCCAACTGGGAAGGAGCCAGAGGATAACGAAGCATCATGATCTTTTAAAAATATTTTTATTTTTATTTGAAGGGCAGATTTTACAGAGAGAGGAGAGGCAGAGATAAAGATCTTCCATCTGCTGGTTCATTTCCTAAATGGAATCAATGGCTAGAGCCAGGGTGATTCAAAACCAAGAACCAGGAGCCTCTTCTGGGTCTCCCATGTGGGTGCAGGGGTCCAAGGACTTGAGCCATTCTCAGCTACTTTCCCAGGCCATCCTCTGGAAGTGGAATAGCCAGGACATGAACCGGCTCCCAGAGGGGATTGTTGTACTGCAGACAGAGGATTAGCCTGATACACTATTGAACCAGCCCCAGTATCATTAGTTCCATTCACGAAGATCAGCTCTCGTGGGCACAGGGCACAGGGTAGGAGCAAGAGGTTCGCATGTGGGTCTGGACAGAAGCCAGAAAGATTTCTCTGACATGACTTCCTAACCAGGTGCAGGCAGAGGCTACCTTCTCTCAGGGACGAGAGAACTGCAGGCAAAGTGAAGTCCAGCTTGGCATTTTAGCGATGGTCACTCACTTTGGGAATTACAGAGAGGAATCATGGATGGGGTATGATTAGGCTTGTGCTGGCCAAGCTGGAATTTTCTCACACTGCTCTTTGTCCCTCTACCCTTGGATTGAGGTCTTTTAATCTGTTTAGATTGCCTAGAGCCTTGAATCTACGTTTCCTCTAGTGTCACACTCTTATCGGTACAAGCAATAGTCCAAGTGGACATGATGATGGGGGACTGATGGCAGACTCCTTCACGGCCCTCACCCTTGGTCTGCTGCACTTTCTCTGTGATGTGGTTTTGCGCGTGTCTTTCTTCCCCCAGTCCCAACACACATATACGGAGAAACTTAGTTCTTCGGCAGGATTCACACGAGAACGGTATACTAGAATCCACAAATGCTCAAATCTCACACATAAAACACTAACGTATTTTTCACAGAGCCTACACATACCTTTCCCACCTAGTTCAAATCAATTCTAGATTTCATAAGCATCCTTGCTATAAGGTAAGTACTAGGTAAATGGTTGCACTGTGTCTGGGGTCTTCAAAAAAGTTCTTGGGAATATGTGTTAAGAAAAAACTATGCATGGCTTTTGAAAAAAAAAAATTTGCACCAAAATAAACTTAGCTTTTAATTCCTTTTTTTTTCCCCTGTGAACTTCATGATGTCTCTTCATATTGTTCTGGGAATAATGACAGGAAGAAATGTCTGCATGAGTTCAGTGGCGACTAATTACCCTTTTCAAATATTTTCACTTTAGGCGGGGTGTGCAGCTCATGGGTGTGGAAGCCATAGATGTGGAGGGCAGAGTGTATGGACCCAAAACATAGCCCCTCACAAGGGCATGTTTTATTCATCTCCATATGCCCAGAACCTGACACAAGGCTGGCATATTGCAGAATACCAATAAATACTCGTTAAGTCTTTATGTTTCTGTAGTCTGCAGCAGATTCCAATTTATCTGGCATTTACTGAGCCCCTTCCACTTTCAAAACACATTGTTAGGCTGTTTGCATATCCCTTCTCTCATTTAATATACTTAACACCTCAGATTACAGTATCCCCATTTTCACAATGGAGAAACTGAGGTTCAAGCACAAACAAGAGGCAGCTCTGCTTTCCTGCTGTAATGTTCTGCCCTTTCCTTCCCAGAGGCTGTCCTTTGATTGGTCAGTGAACAGTGACTTCATGCATATGCATGGACTGCATGAATGAGCCCAGCAGAGCCTCTGCCTCTGTGGGTGTGTGTTTGCTCTGGGCTTGTCCTCCAGCATACAGGCCTGCTCTCAGTGCTCATCTCTGATGTCTACCACCGATGACAGCATCCATGACAGTCTGTAAAGGAACACCTCCCTGCTCCTGTAGAGTCTGCCTTACCCAGCATGCAAGATCGGCATGAGATTGGGTCAGGTGGACGCTCTCCTAAACTTGACTCTGTGTTGGATATGAGAGTTGTACCTTTCTCATGCTTAGTTTGCGTTCATGGATTCAGAAGATATGTATTTGTGACAGTGCCCTTTGTTCATGAAATTGCCAGGTGACCTGCCTTCAGCTGTTTTGTCATGGAGTGCCCAGAATTCAAATTGGACAATAAAATCCTCCTTTTAGAAAAGAGTCCCTGACAAACCCCGGGGACATCAAAGGCTAAAAGGTAGTCTGTATTATACATAGTCCCTGTGTCTTTATCTTGCATGTAATTTTCTCAATTGATCAATTGATCTTCAGAACAGCCCTGAAGATAGGCCCTGTTGTTCATTGTGTTTTGTAGACAATGGGCCTGAGCCTTCCAGCTGGTAGGGCACTGAACCTAAAGTCACACAGCTGCAAGTGGCAGGGCTGGGACTCTGGGTATCTGACTCTGGCTTGCAGCAGGGACCAGCCCTAGGATGCTTCCGTTGCTTCTAAGCAGTGCACTGCAGCCATGGGTGGCACCGCTTCAATTCCTGCTTATTGCCTTCTGCCCTATTTTCCTGAGGATTCAGGGAAGATTTGGATCTGGCCTAGAAAAACATCTTCCGGACCCCTCCAAGAGAGACAAAACATGTTTCGAGGCTGTTCTGTAGAACCCAAGGCACTTTCAGGGCATTATTTTTCCCCCTCCCTGTTAGTCCTTGGGTTGCTCTGCTTCTTCCTGCCCCCTGTCTGGACTGTGGCTGGCTGTCATCCCACTGGGCTCCCTTCACATGCAAGTCCCCATGCATTCCCTGAGCATCGACTGTGTGCCACACACACGCAGATCAAGACTTTCACGGCTGCAAGGCTGCCGTCCTTGCGGGTTTGGTTACAGCATTGGCCCATTTTGCCCAGAAGGCAGTGGAGGCTGGCGGGGGTGAGGGGGCAGGGGGAGGAGGAGGAGGAGGAGGAAAGAATTTGCTGAAGGCTGCAGCACTAGAAAATATCAGAGCTGGGATTTGAGCAGGGCCTGTTTTTTTTTTTTTTTTCCCCTTGCACTGGTCTTTGTGCAACATTGCATTGTGGAGGAGGCTCTTCCTAACTGCGGGTTGCATGAACAAATTAGAATGCAAGGATGAGAAGCAGGGGGAATTGGGCCCGGCACAGTGGCCTAGCGGATAAAGTCCTCGCCTTGAACGCCCCGGGATCCCATATGGGCGCCGGTTCTAATCCCGGCAGCTCCACTTCCCATCCAGCTCCCTGCTTGTGGCCTGGGAAGGCAGTTGAGGACGGCCCAATGCATTGGGACCCTGCACCCGCATGGGAGACCTTGAAGAGGTTCCTGGTTCCTGGCTTCGGATCGGCGCGCACCGGCCCGTTGCGGCTCACTTGGGGAGTGAATCATCGGATGGAAGATCTTCCTCTCTGTCTCTCCTCCTCTCTGTATATCTGACTTTGTAATAAAAATAAATCTTTAAAAAAAAAAAAAGAAGAAGCAGGGGGAATTAAAAAAAAAAAACCAGCAAAGACAGCAAAATAGAGAAGCAATGGAATATCTCAAGGCAGTAAACTGGAGGAAGGCTGGACAAATGGGTCTAAGATCTAACCTCATATTCTCTAAAGTCCCAAAGAGCAAAGCACACACTCAAGTTCAGAGCATGAGGACCTGGAAAGCAGCTCAGGTTTTGGCTGTGGAGTGGCTCTTTCACTGGGCTTCCGGTGGGCGTGGCAGCAGTCAGCTGAAGGTCCCAGCATCAGGATGCGCTGAGCTACCTGTGTCCTCTGTTTCGAACCAGTAATGTCCTTTTCGATGAACTTGGGATGTTTATACATGTGAGAGTATTTCAAAAACTTGGTGGAAAACTTGAATCAAAGTATCATTTGTTGGGGCAGGCCTCGTGGTATCATGGGCAAAGCCCCCACCTACAACACCCACATCCTACAAGGGTATAGGTTCAAGTCCCAGTTGCTCCAGTTCCAATCTGGCTCCCTCATCTTGCTCCTGAGAAATCAGCAGAACATGGCCCAAGTACTTGGACCCTTTGGACCCACCTGGGAGACCCATTAGAAACTCCTAGCTCTTGGCTTCATCTTGGTCCAACTCTGGCTGTCACGTTCCGTATCTGAGATTCAGAGTGGCTGAGTTCAAGTCCACGCTCCACTTCCAATTCCAGCTTCCTGTTAATGTGCGCCCTGGGAGGCAGCAGGTGACGGCTCAAGGGCTTGGATCCTAGCCACCCATGTGAGAGACCCAGCTTGTGCTGTGGGACCCCCGGTTTTGGCCTTGTTCAGCCCTGGTTCTTGTATGCATTTAGGGAGGAAAGCAGGAGAGCTCTTTCTCTATATGTCTGTCTTATCAAATAAGTAACATTAAAAAAAAAAGTGCTTTCCTTTTCCATGAACTTCTTGAACTTCTCCTGCAGTCTGCAGTGATGTGGGAGAATCCAGTATCCTCAGAGTTAAATGGCCAAGGTTCAGATTCCAAGTCTATGGTTTCCAAGCTGCTCAGCCTTAGGTAAAACCTCTCATCTCCCTTATCCATGTTCTCATCTATAGAATTGACAAGCTTCCTCATTTCTAAGGGAGTTGACAGTGGTGGTTAGAAGCTTCTAACAGGCTTCATTCAGTGCTTTCCACATTGTTCCACTTAACACGACTTCAAGCCAGAAAAGGGAAAATGGCTCTCCCTGCTACTAGCACGGACTGTGGAGCTGGGCCAGCACCTGGAGGTATTCGGCACAGCAGGGAAGCCACAGATCCTGGGACCAGACTTCTGGGACCAGACTCACTTTGCCATTTCGATGCTGGGAGACTTGGGCTCAGCTCCTTTGCCTCAGTTGTCCTACCTGTGAAGTGGGAGGCACCATAGGACCTCTCTCAGCCATCTCTAAGAAGAGTGTGGCTCCCAGGACCCCTGCTTGGCACCTTAGCAAGAGCTGAGGGACAGGATTGTGCCCTCTTTCTTTCTTTCTTTCTTTCTTTTTTTTTCTTCTGAGCGGAATGTTTTCTGGTGACTACACATCAACTGCTGCCTTGTCCCCTCCCCCATGGTGCAGCTGCCCAGCTGGAGGGCTCAGATCTGCAGGGCAGAGAGGAAAGATGGCCTCCTCATCTTGCACTGATGTCAGGAGGCCTCCTTATCAATAATTGAGCAGTTTTTCCAAGAACCCAATCTAGAAAGTGCAGTGTCCTGGCTGCAGGAGGGGCCCGCCGAGCTGACCTTCCCGGAAAGCTACGGGGCAGAGGGGCTTGTTATCTCAGTGCTGGTGCTGTCAGCTGTATGGGTGGAGGCAGTCTGGCTGCCCCTGGAAGGGCTCCTGCTGTAGCGTGGGGACTTTGGGCTTCAGGCTCATAGCACAAGTCTTGGTCCTTCTCCAAGTCCTGCCCTCACAATCCTGCTCCCGGCGTCACGCACGCCCCCTGTCCGAGGAGGGTGTCCTATTCTACATCTTGTGCGCACAGGCTGGGAGCCTGGGAGCCCTCTCAACACCTCCTCTGCCCTCCCTGCCTACTCTCAGCTCGGTCACAGATCCAGGCCACTTTGTTTTTAAACATGTCCCAAATGAGTCTCATTCTCAAAATCGCAACGCCTGTCTGTCTCCCGTTCCTAACGCCAACCCAGCTACCAATCCCATCATTGACTGGAAGTAGAGAGTAATCACAGAACTAATGTCTACCAAGGACTTTGTGAAGAGAACAGCAGCATCTCACTGCCTACCTTGACAGGACTCAGCCTGCCGGAGACGACAGGTGTGCAACCCATGTTTGTAGGTAGAATAGGGCACTCTCTGTTACTAAGGAGACAGGTGCCTGGAGCTTACCAAATCCCACTGGTTTTTGCATCAGTAAGGGAGGCAGCTCTGGGCATCTCCCCAGCTCCAACCCCAGAAGCCCCAGCTCAGAGAGGGGTTGAGCAGCAGCCATCCTAGTCCGTTCCTGGAAACAAACCCTGCCAGAGACAATGAGAATGTCTGCCTTCTCCTTTCCAGAACTGCCATACCCTCTCACAAGCCCTTCCTCTGCAGTGTGAATGGCCATCATACAAACTGGATATAGCCCAATGGATTATGTATGATGTCTCTGATCTCACAGAAAACCCTACCACCAACCCCCAAGACAACCAAAAGGGCAGTATGTCCAAAGCTTTGAAGTTGTAACATTTGCTTTGTTTGAGAGTTTATCAGAATAATGGCTGCAAAAAAGTGATAACAAGGGTTAAAGGAAATCGCTTAAGATGCTTTGTGCCAGTGTCAGAGCTGGTGGCGATAAGGAGGGGGCCATGTGACGCCACAGGTGCTGGGACGTTCAGGTTTGATGTCTGTGAACTCTTGGCTGTAAAAACATCTCTGCTATGAGGAAACCTCTAAGAAAAAAAAAAATGATTTTGTTACTGTGACTATAGAACTTTCCAGAACAAACCTCCTTGCCCCCTTCTTGATCCCTATTGAAACCCTTTCTTTTATAACCATGACCTAGAAGTCAAGGATTTCTCTGGCATGAAACCCAGCAAGCACCATTAATGCCTGTTCACTAGGATGCTGCACTTTTCATCTTCAAAAAAAGAAAAAGAAAAAATGTCTTTAATATATACTTGGTATACAGAAAGCACTCTAGAAATGTTTGTTGCTACCATTCCTACTTATTTTTAATGGTAATCTGTATAGAGTCAGGCAGCGCAGCATGACATTTGGGTCCACAATAAATATGTGATGGTGATCCTATCAGGTGATAATGGAACTGAAAAACTCACACTATCAAATATTGTCCCTGTGCTTTCTCTGGCTCCACATTGTGTTACAGCTGCCCACAGTGAGTGTACCATGGTGTACAGGTGGATCTCTCAGACACGATAGGCTGCACCACATAGCCTAGATGTGTAGGAGGGCTTGCCTTCTAGCTTTGTGTAAATCTGTTTTAGGGTATTCGCAGAGCAACAGAATCATCCAGTGACACATTCTTAGAATAGATCCCTGTCACTAAGTGACCAGTGACGGAACATGCCTCTTGCAGTCTCAGATAAGCAGTGGAACATTCTAGGAGTCTGTACTGCATTCTATGGTTTGGCTGGAGTGAATTTGGTTCCAGGGCAAATAACCCTTAGCAAGTCATCCTATATGCACCAAGCAATGCCTGGCTAGCTCTCACTCCTAAAGCCAATCCAGAGAAGAACCTCCTCATTGGATGGAAGGTGAGAACAAACATGTAGTAAATACCCACCAGGCTCCTCCAGAAACTTCGCACAACATAATTCTTATGACAAGCCAGAAAGTTAGGGCTGGCATCTCCAGCTTACAGATGGGGAAACCGAGTCTCAGAACAATCCAGTAGCCCGCAAGAGGAGCCTAGTCAGACAATGGCCAGATTGAATCTGAATCTAATTTTGTGTGTGTGTGTGTGTGTGTGTGTGTGTGTGTGTGAGATTGTAAAGACTCCATGGTCTAGAACACATTCTCAGGTCACAGCTCTTTCTTTAGGATCCTGTGGCAACAGATCTGACCTTGGCAAGTTTATGTGTTTGAAGAGTGGCATCTTACGCTGTGATTTATTTTCCAGGGTCCATTGTCCCCTTTGTGGGCATGCCTGCCTCAGGCCTTTAACTTCTCTGCGTTAGCTGGTCAAACCTCTCATCTGTAACCCAACCCAGGATCCAAGCAGAATTGCAGGCAATGTAAGTTATCTGCTGTCAGGGCTGCTTAAATATTTCATGGTGGCCTGGATTGCTCCGCTTTGGGGGCAGGCAAGGCAGCTAATGGATCAGCCAGAGCACCAGATGTCCAGGGGCTGGAGAGAGATGGCCCAGAGGAGGAGGGGGAGGCAAGCAGACAGTAGATGCTTCAGGACAAGCATCTTGCTAAGAGAAAAGCCATGTGTTTGTAAGGGGTCAAATGGTAAGGTTTAGGTTAGGTGGGTTCTCGAACTTCACTCAGAGGTAAAGCAGCTTTACTGTTCTTTGAAAAAAAAATTATCCATTTATTTTGAAGGAAGTGACACAGAGAAAGATGGAGAGATAGAGATCTTACACCTGCTGGTTCACTGTCCAGATGAATACAGTGACTGGGTCTGGCTGGGTCAGGCCAGAGCCAGGAACTTGGACCTCCATCTGAGTCTCCCAAATGAGTAGCAGGGGCACAAGTATTTGGCCCATCCTCTGCTGCATTCTCAGGTGCACCAGCAGGGAATTGGATTGGAAGGAGAGCAATGAGGACTTGAACCCACGTCCACCATGTGGGTTGCTGACAACCCAGATGATAGCTTAACCCTCTGCATCACAATGTCAGCCTCTCTGCTTTCATTTTTTTGGAATAATTTTTATAGCAGTTGTTGTTTTACCTTCTAAGAAACCCACACAGACAGACATATCCCTTGAGAAACTGAAGGAGCACCCCAGGCAGCAGGGGTAAGCTGAGACGTACAACATTGAAACGGTGTACTTCAGGTCACGCTATGGATGATGACTTCAGGATTCCATCCCAGCCTTTTCTGTCCCCATCAAATGGAACTAACAAGGTACTGAAAAGAGCTCAGAATCCAGGGAGAGAGACAGCCTGGATGGGGTTCCTTTTCTTGTCTTCCAGGCACTGCCCACGGTCAGATCACATACCCCATCTAGGTCTCAGTCTCTTTCGTCTGAGGAGTTCTTGGGACACCTGATGCTATCGCCAATAGGGCATTTCCTCCAGCGGCAGTACAGGGAGGGTCTGCTTGCAGAGGAGGGAGGCAGGTGGACTAGATGGATACCCAGAACATTGCAATTGCGTGTCTGGGCACTCAGCTTAGAAGACAAGGTCATGAATCCTGAGCAGAGAAATGAATTGCTGGTAGTGAGCTTCTTGGGTGTTGATTGCTTATCTCTTCAGAGTTCATCTATGGATGGTTAGGAGGATATTGTCCAGAGGTTTATCAGCGGGGTTTTGCATCTATAACCCTAGACAGTGGCGTACTGCCAGAGAATTTGGAAAGAGAGGTGTCTGGCCCTGAAAAGGGTATCTGGCAAGGGGAGAAGGGCTTGTGTTCAGAATATCATCTTTCAGGGCTGGCACTGTGGTGTAGTAGGTAAAACCACTGCCTGTGGCATTGGCATCTCACAGGGGCACCAGTTTGAGTCCAGGCTGCTCCACTACTGATCAAGCTCCCTTTAAGGCATCTGACAAACAGCAGAGGTCCAACTTGTTGGGCCCTGGCACCCACAAAGCAAACCCAGAAGAAGCTCCTGACTCCTGCTTTCAGAATGGCATAGCTCTGACCATTGCTTCCTTTTGGGATTTGAACCAATAAATGGAAGATCTCTGTCTCTTTCTCTCCATCTCTTCTTGGTTTCTCTCTCTCTCTCTCTCTCTCCCCCTCTCTCCCTCTCCCTCTCCCTCCCTCCCTCCCTCTCCCCTTCTCTCTCTCCATATACATATATATATGCCTTTCAAGTCAATAAGTAAATAAATCTTTAAAAGAATATTATCTTCCCACTTCTCATTCACATAGAAATGATTTATTGTCTGATGCTTGTATGCCAGTCATTTAGCAAAGTCCAGAAGATGGACTGTGAATGAGACAAACATGTGCCTGCTCTCCATGACCTATAATCATAGTGCTGGGGAGGGGTGTGCTGCCCCCAAGCAAGAATACCAAGGGCTTTGCAGGACACAGCACAGAGTGGGGTGGAGTGACCATGAACAGGTGTATGTACAGCAGGGCGGGTCCCAAGTGTGAGGTGCAGCCAGCTTGGCAGTGGACTGTGTGGGTGGGATAATGAAGAACAACCATGAGAGGAAATCCCTAAAGCTGGGCATGGATGTGGAGGCCCTCAGTGGCAAGTCACAGAAAACCCCAATTAAAGGTGGCTTTTGTGATGTGGTCATTTTTTCATCTCAGTGAGCAAAGGAGAGAACTGAGGGAGCCAGTGCAACACAACCTCACCATCAGGGCCCAGGAGCCTTCTGTGTATCTCTGCTCTGCCCAGCCCTGCTTTCCAGAAGGATGCTGTTGTGCCAGGCATGCCAGTCCTGTGTGTAAGGGATGGAAGAAAGCTCCTCTTGCATGTGTGTGTGTGTTTAAGAAAAACAACTTTTCCCCAGGAACCTCCCACCACACATTTCCTTAAACCAGGCTAGGTCATAAATCCAGCTCCTCACCAAGCACCAGTGAGGGCAGCAGCATTGTCTGTGGTGATATTGGAGGTGTAACTGGCATGGACTAATCTCACCTGATGGGCAGACATTCTCTGTGGTTTGTAAGTGTTTTGTCTTCCAAAATCTGGAGAAGCTGGGTCTCCAGTGTGATTCGCACTGAAATGGCAGAAATTTAAAGAGCTGGGCTTAGTGCAAGTTCACAGGGATGTTGCCCTCAGAAGGGATTGATACTGGTCCTCTCTTGAGCAGAGTCAGTTCTTAGAAGATGGGTTGAGATAAGGCAAGGCCAAGCCATGTGCTTGGTGCTTTCTACATGCGTTTGGCGTACCTTTGTTTGTCTTCTACAAGCCTGTGATGTAGCCAAGAGGTGGGGTGGGGATGATCTCTGGATAAAAATGCTGCCTGTGAATAGTTAGAGGCTGATTGTGAATAGTCAGCCTCTAAAAAGTGTGAACTAAGTAAATCTCTTTTCCTTGTAACGTACTCAGCCATGGGCATTGTAGCAGAGTAGCAGAAAACAAACTAAGACAACATGTGTATCAAATCGGGGCTCTGGAACTTTAGGAAGAGGGGAGGCAGGGTTAGTCAACATGGAGGTGACCAAGAATACCCAGGGCAGATAGGACGAGAAGCAAACAGAGAGAGAACAAGCTGTTATGGAGGAGGTGAGACCAGGGGATGCTTGCTTCAGTTGTGAACAGACTGAGTGCTACTCATCTTTGGGAAATGGAGCTCAGAATCATATATATATATATATATATATATATATATATATATATATATATATATGATTCATATATAAGGCACTAACAAAAGCATCACCATTTTAAGAAAGAACAACCACTGGAAACTGAATTCCAACATGTCCCCAACTCAATTGTAAACTATGCTCATGTCTCAGGGATGGTAAAATATATGAAAAAAATATATATATATATAGAATACATGCGTGTTAGAGTCATTAAACTGTGGTGACACTAACTTCCAGGGCAGATGTAGAAATGGAATTCACTGCTAGTCCTCCTGTTTCTGTTCCCATGTGGTGACCAGCTTTCTGTAGGCCATTCTAGAACATGCCTTAAGAGCAGAGCCAACCTCATTGATTCAGCTGGCAGGGCAGGAAAGAAATCACACAGTTTGAGAAGGAAAGCCACACCAGTTTGAACTCCTTGCAGGCTCCTCAGCTCTGCAGGACCCTGGACAAGGCTGGTGCACTTCCTGAACCCATGCTCTCCCCTCCCTCTGCTTTACTAGGAGGATTCACTGAAGCAACATGCAAGAGCCTTCTAGCCTGTCCTCTGTCACATGGCAGGTGCTCCACCGGTTCCTTTTCTTGCTCCTGTACAACTGAGGAAAGGATTGAACACAGATCCCCAGAGACAGAAGGAAGCCGGGTTCATGTCCCCTTCAGAAGCACACCTGCCCCAGTGAAGCTGCACCTCGCCTTTTGTGTTTGAGCCAACAGTCTCCAGGAACGGACTCCACTTTGAACCACTCTCTCACAGTGGTCAATCCACTCTTGCCATCTGTCACCAGCTGCCCTTGCTAGGTCAGTGCAGTCACTGAGTGCTTCCATTGAAACCTCTTGAGCCTACAAGGAACCAAATGTTTTGAATTAATTGGCTCCTGCTTTCCTTCCTGTGTGTGTACCTTGGTGCCTCTTTAGGTAATGGACTAGAGGACTGTTTCCTGAATCCTGGCAGCCCTGATTCAACATGGAGTTAATTATCAGTAACATGCTGCACAATTCCCTCTGCACCATCCAGGTCATGGACTTGAGACATAATTTATCCAAGTCTATCACAGGAGGAAGTCTGTCAGAAAAAGAAAATTATATGTGAACTTTAAAAAAATGCATTCTGTCAGGCAATTGTTTGTTCCCTAGATGTTTTTTGAGAATCTACTCCAGTGTCAAGCATTGTACTGGTCCCTTATAATTCTTTATTTTTTAAAAGATTTCATTTGCAAGGAAGAGTTAAGAGAGAAGGAGAAGCACACAGAAAGATCTTCCATCTGCTGGTTCACTCCTCAAATGGCTGCAACGGCCAGAGCTGAGCTGATCCAAAGCCAGGGGTCAAGGGCTTCTCCTTGGTCTCCTACACAAGCGTGGGGTCCCAAGGCTTAGAGCTGTCCTTCATTGCTTTTCCAGGCCCCACGCAGAGAGCTGGATGGAAAGTGGAGCACCCTGGATGGAGCCATCACGGGATGCTGGTGCCTCAGTCGTAGGCTTAGTTTACTAAGCTGGAGTATTGCCCCTCTACTACTTATAATTCCGGGTCAAGTTAGTGCCTCAGCAGTCTTTGTTAGTATCCTTTTAAAATCAATAGTTATTTAAGAGGTATAGAGAGGGGAAAAAGAAACAGAAATCTCCCACATATTTGTTTATTCCCCAAACACACATCAATGACTGGGGCTGGGCCAGATCAAGACTGGGAGTTGAGAACTCAATCCAAGTCTCCCATGTAACTGGCAGAAATGCAATTCCTTGAGCCAGTCCCTCTGAGGCCACATTAGCAGGAACCCAACACAAGGTGCAGACACCTAATTGGCTTTGTCACCACCACATTGGGGGGAAAGGCAGTTGAAAACAGTGAATGCTTTCTGGTTAGTCTTCATTCGCTCCTCTAGATTCCTCCGCTCTATCCTCTTTGCCTCCACTGGATTCTCCTGCCCTATCAGCTTTCTGCTGCTTTCAGAGAAAAGTTGAAGCCTTATCTTCCCACCCCTTCTTTGGCTTTGGCCGCCAAATATCTAGAAGTGGCTGTGTCCTTCATTGATTGTGACATCTGACTGACTCTAATATTACCCTTCCTCTCAGGGTCCCATTAGCTCTGGAGGTGGTATCAGCATCCCACAGTGTTTCTGGGCAAACTCCGCCATCCCTAGTTGTCCCCAATCCCTCCTTCCAGCTCTGCTGGTGTCTTCCTCAGAAGCATCTTCAGGAAGGGGTTCTTGCTCCAGGACTCCAACTGCTCCCTCGTCCAACACCATGCAGTTGAAAGCCAAGTGGTGAGCCAGGGGTTGGGTTCGCGTTTTAGATCAGTCCACAAGCCATCTCATCCTTCCCTCTTGTCCCTGTTATCCTGAGGATGTGTTTTCTGGTGGAGGACAAAGGGAGCTGTGTTTTGTCTTCAAATGCCTCTGTATTTTTAATGGGGTCTTTAGAAGAAACCATGTCTTTCCAGAATCCGGTGGGAGCGTATGTGTTTTGCCCCCAAAGTTCCACTCAGAGTATGAGCAGTCATATGGTACTTGCTGAAAAACTCCTATCAATGTATAGATTCATAGGCAGCTAGCTGCAGGAAGCTGGATGTGTTCTCTAGGCCCACCATGAACAGCGGGGTGCCAGCAGGGTGGCTAAATGCAATAGACTCACAAAGCATCTGCAAGGTCATGCTCCTTGTGAAATATGTTTTAAAATATTTATTTATTTTATTACAAAGTCTGATATACAGAGAGGAGGAGAGACAGAGAGGAAGATCTTTCGTTCCTGATGATTCACTCCCCAAGTGAGCCGCAACGGCCAGTGCTGTGCCGACCTGAAGCCGGGAACCAGGAACCTCTTCCGGGTCTCCCACAAGGGTGTAGTGTCCAAAGGCTTTGGGCCGTCCTCGACTGCTTTCCCAGGCCACAAGCAGGGAGCTGGATGGGAAGTGGAGCTGCCAGGATTAGAACCGGCGCCCATATGGGGTCCTGGGGCGTTCAAGGTGAGGACTTTAGCCGCTAGGCCACGCTGCTGGGCCCCTCCTTGTGAAATTTTAGGGAGAACCCTTCCCTGCCTCTTGCTGGCTTCTGGTGGTTTTATGTAGGTGTGTGACTCTAACCTGGCCTTCGGCATCCCAAGTTGTGTTTTGGTCATGTGTGTGTCTGTGTATGTGTGTCTCTCCTCTAGGCCACCAATGGTATTGGTTGAAGGGCTTGCTGTATGACCTCATCTTGACTAATTAGATCTTCAATATCCTTCCCAAGTAAGGTCATAATCTAATATTCTGGTGGTCAGGACTTGACCCTATCTTTGAAGGAGTAACACAATTGAACCCATAACAGAGATATTCCTGAAACCTGGGGATCAATTTGTGGGGTACTTGATTACCATTAGAGGTTGAGCAGCAAAAAGACTGAAGAAAAGGAAAATTCAGGAGCCGCAATCAATCTTTAAGAGTAACCCTACCATCCTCAACCCCCATGACCACAGGCAGTGTCGCACACACAGTAAAGCAGTGTTTACACAGATCGCTTCTCAGCAATGCAGGGTCCCATCTGTAGTGGTGGGAATGGTGGTGGTATAGGTTTAGACAAGTGGATGATGGAAAGACCATCGTTCTCACAGACGTAACAGGTCCTGCAGATGCATTCAGTGCAGATGTATGACTATTGGTAGCTGAAGGATAAACGTTAGCAGAGCAACATTCATTGATGTGCAGTAACTTGTACAGTATGCAATATACCAGTAGGAGACTGGTAGAACCATGGGACTGGGAAAATGTGTCTGGGAGGCCATCTGCAAAGGCATGAGAGCCATCTTCTCCCCCTTCCATTCCTTCCTTCCTGCCTGTCCTCCTTCAGGCTCCCCCCAGCCCTCCTTGACTGACTCCCCAGGTATCCCATGGCATCATCTTGCAAAAGAGCAGAGACAGGAATTAGGCTGCCTGAAGGTTAGCCCAACAGAAGCAGGGGCCCCGTGGAGGAGGCTGCGTGAGGGGGTGACACACTGTGTCCAGCAGTGTCTGCATCTTGCCTGAGCTGTCTCCAAGCTGAGCAGGCCTTAATGAACAAGGGCGAGGGCATCCCCAGGAGCTGGAAGGAAATGTTATTGGGGTGAAGAGGTGAGAAAGAGCCTGTGTGTGCTGTTCTCTGTGCTCTTTTTGGGAAACATATGATGTATATGATTTCTTTGGTAAGCATGAACCCGGTTAATGGTCACCTCTGTGCTCACCAAGGTAATTATGACCAGGAGGAAATGTTACAGTAATACATGAGTCCCTCCTATTTACATTTTTTAAGGGAGAGAGAAATATACACGAAATATTCAGATGGTGCCAGAGATGAAAGTTAGGTCTAAATTTCCCTTCAGTCTCCAATTCCTGGTCCCCTGAGGCACCTTCTCTTTAAAGTCTTCTACTATCTTTAAAAAAATTTTTTAAAAGTTTGTCTTCTTTGTTGGCAGTGTTCTAAGTGCTCCAAATGAAAGTACTCTAAAATAATTCTAGAGTGCTTTCTTAAAAAAAAAAAAAAAACATTTTGAAAGGCAGCACACCAGATATACAGAGGAAAAGGCGGAGGGTATCCTCAGGAGCATTAGTTAAGAGTTGGATGTGAAGTGGAGCAGCCAGGACTAGAACTTGGTCCCTGATAGGGGATGCTGGTGTTGAAGGCAGTGGCTTAATGTTCTGCCCTGCAATGTTGGGTCCTAACTGGATCTTTTCATTTTTCAGTTTTATTCACTTATTCTAAGGGAGAGTTGGAGGGAGGGAAGGAAAGAGAGAGAACAAAAGAGAGAGATTGAGATTGATTCTCCATGCACTATCCTCCATCCCCTGGTTCATTGGGTCATTCCCCAAACAGCCACAAAGGCCATATCTATGTCAGTCCAGAGCCAGGAGCCAAAGGCTTCCTCAAGGTCTCCCATGGATTCAGGGGTCGAAGCACCTGGCCATCTTCCATTGCCCAAACCAATTAGGAAGTGAATCATTGATCCAGCTGTTTGATCAATCCCTGAGACATCGTTTTTATATGCTGATTATGTATCTTCTTCCATATTGGATGACTTAAGAGGATATGCAAGAAAAAGGATGCAACGTACAAAGATGGCCAAAAGCTTTCTACTTCTTACGTTGAAGAGGTGGAAATTTTGCTGACTCTGGATTTTCCTGCTTTGAGCAACAGAATGCAGATGTGAGGCTGGGGGTCTCAGGAAATGGGCAACTTTCCATTTTACACCCTTCCAATACTCCTTGTTGGAATTCAGCTGCTCATGCCATGTAAGGAGATCTCATGGGAGAGATTCTAGTTGGCAGCCCAGGGAACTCTCAACTGGCAGCCAGGGCATAAAAGCAAGCCTGGTCAGCTGTATCAAGCTTCTTGGAGACTGTGGCAGGTGAACATCTGCTAGCATTATGTGGGGCAGAAGAACTGCCCAGGAGAACCCAGTCAACCCACAGAATCATCAGAGACAATGCATGGTGGTCATTGCTGTCATCAGCCTCTAAATGTTTGGAGATTTACCACATTAGCAAGTGATGAATAAGCCATAATGTATGCCATTTGCTATACAATGTCTTAGAGATATAATTCTGTTGAGTTTTTGTGCCGCTTTCTATTCCTTTTATACACATGTTTTCAGCTTAAATATCCTACTGTTCTCATTGCACTCACTTGGGAACCTCAACTGACAAGGAGACCCTGAAGGGCTTTACAATTGGCTGCGATGTAACAGATAGCTAAAAGAGGCAGGGAAGACTTCAGGGTGTTGGAGATGATGAGGAGGAGGATGGTGATGTTGGAAATTGACAGAGGCGGGATTGAGGTTGTAGGTTCTATAAGTCGATGTGATTCAGAGAGGTAAGAGAGAAGCAGGTGTTACGGAGAACGAACTTCGAACTTGGTCAGTGGGATGGATGGCAGTGTTCTTTGAAGAGACACAGAATCTTGGAGAAGAGGGCCACATGTGAGTATTGGCTCCTTTGTTTAGAAAGCAGCAACACAGAACAGTTCCTGGTTCACAATTGCCCGCTGATCTGTCCCAGCTGTGGTGGGGTCTCCGTTCTTCCAGGACGAAATTCATGGTTCTCAGTAACTTGCGCCTCCAGTCTCATCCACAGCCTTTCTCTTCAAGTTCACACCAGTTCCAATGTTTTCATCCTATTTCCCAGTCTTTGTTCTCACTGTGCCTTTGCCCTGCATCGCCCTTCTTCTCATTATTTCAAGATGGAGTCACCCCCACTCCAGAAGGGTCCCCATCTCCAAGATCAGAAATCACAGTGCATCTGTCTTTCAGCTGCCCTGCTCAGAAGGCACTGGAATCGCCTGTTTCTATGTGTGGCTCTCCCACTGGACTGAGAATCCCCTGAATGTGTGTGCCTTCAGAGCTGGCACGGAGCTGAGATAGGGCTTTTCCTACACATGACCTCATTTCCCAGCTGTGTTCTGATCAGCACCATTCTCATGACTGCTCTTGCTTCCTGTTTTATAGCAGAGTGCTCCCATGACAACATCATCCAAGTGGATCCATCCTTGAGTTTGTAGAGTAAGAGACACTGGCGGGTCCTAATTTAAAGACAAGAATACAGCAGTATGGTTGCTTGCATCTTCCTCTGGTAATGGTTCCATCCCCAGAGCATGTTCTACACCTGAAACAAATCCCAGAGGACCTAGGGGGACTGTGACCAGTACAACACAGCCAAGGGAAAATTCCAGAGCTTCAGCAGAAACCAACTTGGGAGGAGCAAAGCAACCCAGCTTAGCCCTGCCTTCTTGATCACCCAAACGACTTGATAGTTCAGAATCTCCAAATTGCCTTCCAGAACTGAAAGCCACAGGCCTCCCACCTGGGGATGAATCCCAGGCTGCGGAACAGTGACTGCATTCAAGACTCGGTAGTCATAGCACAGCTGGCCCTCGGGGAGAGCTCAGATTCCCTTTTAAAGCTCCCTCTGTCCCTGCTGCTGCTCAGGGACCCATGGCCACAGAATGGAAAGAGGTGGTTCAGATCCCACCATTAACCTTGCAGCACCAGGACACAAGATGGGTAGCAGTGGTGGTGGGATGGAGTATAGGGAATATTGTCTAGGACATAGCAAGTGATACAGACAGGTAGCCTGAACCAGGTAGAAGGCTGTAGAGAAGAGTAGGGATTAAGGGAAATGTGGACCCTCCTCTCCAGTGAGGGAGCAGCTTCCTATCCAGCTCCCACCAATATTTTGCCATGGGAGAGCATCAGTCTGGAGTGGCCATACTATCTTTAAGTGAACCTAGAAATAGGAATTTTTACTGTGAAATCCCCCAATCCTACACGTGGAACTAAAGTTTTTACAAAGGTTTGAATCTCTTGCCCAACAAAGCACAGGGCCCACAGGTATCCCATCTGCAGCCTCTCACCTATAACATCTGGACATTTGCCATGGGATAAAAAGCACAGAATCGTCCATGCTCCCTCACTGAACCTGGGTCATGGAGAAACCTGCAGGTGGAGCAAGGCAGTGGAAACCAGGGGGAAAAAATGAGCCTGAATCTCAACCTTTTAAGACATGTAGTCTTTGGTGAATTTTACTTTCAATGCCCATAAAATTGGGGATAGTACTGTCAGCTGCCTCAAACAATGCTTCCCCCACCCCTGGACCCTTTCTTGCTAATACAGATGAACTTAGTTCCAGGGTCTCCTCTGTGGGTGTAGGGACCCAAGACCTTGGGTCATCTTCTACTGCTTTCCCCAGACGCATTAGCAGGGAGATGGATTGAAGCAGCAGATCTCGAACTGACTCCCAGAAGGGTTGCCGGTGCTTGCAGTTGGAGGATTAGCCCGTTGAGCCACCACGCTGGCTTTTTTCTGATCATAAGGGGAGAGTCCAGAGTGTGACAGAATTCTTGACCCTGAATCCTGGAAGTTCCTGCTTCCTGACATTTTGCGAAGAAACAGCAAATGTGCTTCTGTTTTAAATCTGAGCTCACGGAAGAATCCCGTGGAAGGGAGCAGTTGGGATGCTTTTCATACCTACCTCCCTGCCTGCCACCCAATCCCTAGCGTAATGGCTCCCTCTCCTTGTTTGAGACCCGGACTGTGTTTCTGGCTACTGCCTTCTGCTCCATCCTGGGGCCAACCCAGGCATCTGGGGAGAAACCTGGGTAGCTTCCTTTCTGTCTCCTGCCTCTCAAAAAGAAAAAGAGAAAGAATCCACCAGGAAGGCTTGATAGCACACGGGTGGTGAGCCTACACCCCCGAGTTTCCTGTTTCAGTAGATCTAGGAAGGGGCTCCCAAAGGTGCAGTTCCAATCGTTCCCGGGGAATGATGCCCAGTGACAGGCTTCTGAACACCACTCTTGGAGTCACCATTAGCCAGCTATCCTATTACTTGCTGTCCAATACCCCAGGATCGATACAATGACCTTGTGTGTGTGAGTGGGGCTGTCACATGAGCCAAGCAAAAGTCTTTCTCTGGATACACTTTGGTTTGCGACTGCCTTTCCTTGTCATCAGGAGGTGCTTGCGTTGTCCATCCAGCCCAACCTGACACAGGTCAGCTGGAAGCCAGAGTCTGAAATCTACACACACACACACACACACACAACCCTCCTGCTGACAAGGCAAACAATGAGGCTTCCACAATGTGACTTCCAGTGGAACTGCCCGTCTCCTGTAACATTTGAGACAACTCAGTGGAAGGCGCATTCTGGGCTCCGGATGAAACATCCATTGAACTTGCTGGAAGGCTGAATCTGTGGAGACACAGCTCCTAAAGGGCTTGTGAGCCAGATGCAGTGCTGGAAGTTTTCCTGAAGCCTCCCCTGTAATGACCTTGGGCGTCTCTCACAGGCCTGACACAGTCCTAGCTGGTCATGCCTGGAAACCAGTGCAAGCCACAACCATCATCGTCTCCCATCACAGCAGGGTGTTCTCTTAAGCTTCCTGGCCCACATCTGCCTCTACTCTCTCCTACCCCCAGACTCTCTGCTTTTGCTCATTTTTTTTCTTTTTTACGGTTATCTCTGCTTCTACTTCTGTGAAGCTTTTCCTTCTTCCTCAGCCCTCAGTGTTTCCATTTCTTTAAGTGTGGCTGATTTTTTTTCTGACTAATTGGAAAGGCGATGTGGATCAGCCAGAAGTGCCTGGTGAGATCACCCTTACAGCACGCTGCTGCCGGTCAAGCTCCAGGCCTCTCTGGGTGGAGTCTGAAGGTTGCGTGAATCTATCCATCACATGGTGGTCCTGTCTGAGCTACTGCAGGGGCTGCAGGCCACACTGCGAGGAGCCAACTCCTGGACTTGTACAAGACAGCCACCTGTTCCCAGTGTCTGCAAACTCCCCCAGATGCAGCCCGTCTGAATTGAGATGCACAGGCGTGCAGATCACATTCTTGGTTTTGGAGCCTTAGCACAAAGGAAGAGCACAAAATGTCTTATGAACCATTTACATCAGAGATGACTTGCTGCAGTGGTCATATTTTGGATATACTAGGTTCATAAAATACCTAGCTAAAACTACTTTTACCTGCTTTTTTTCAGCTTTTTTTTTATGTGGGCTACTGGTAGTATATTTTAAGTTCCACATATGGCTGGCACTGTGGTTCACATTATGCTGCTGTTCATACCTTGTTAGAGCATGCTTTATGCACACTTATTAGGAGCCATAAATGCCCCACCCCCCAGTACCTATAAGCTCCTTTTGCAGATTGCATGGACTCCTTTTTTCTGTCTCTCTTCCTAAAGCCTGAGCAGACTGCCCACATGCAAACTTTGAAGCCCACCAGTGGTCGAAGTGTGGCTTTTGGTGGGGATGGAGAATAGAGTCGGGTTTGCCCATGAGGCTGGAGCATCCTCAGTCGTTTCTATTCCCTACATTGTCAGCACAGGACAGAGACAGAGGTGGGGCGAGAAGTGGAGGTGACTGAAAGGGGGCTGCAACCCTCTTCTGTCATCACCGTGAGGCCCAGAATCCAGAAGCATCCAAGATTCCTAAACTCAATCTTGGGCCTCTAGATGCTGAAGCAGATATATTTGTCAGGGTGTACAGCTAGAGCATATTTTATTTAGCAGTTTGTTAGCTTGATTTATAACTTTTAATATTTGGATGCTATAACATGCAGGCCTCTATCTCTACTCTTGCCCTGGGCGAGTAAGGTAATTACTGCCAAGTTGATCCTGCCTGGGATGCACTGAGTACACGGTGTGCGTTTGCAACCCAGAGGAAGAACTGTTCTTCTCCAGGACAGAATACTCTGGAAATACAGAGGAAAGAGTCCCTACCGAAGGATGGCTTTTACAGGGGCCAGCCCATGCAACAGGTAGGAGTGGCCTGGCATCCACCTGCTGAAGAACTACACAGCTGTCCAGCCCTAACTCCCTCCCCTGCCTTCCACACTTAAGCACTGAGCTCCTGTGTCACACAGCCATCTCTTTCCTCAAAGGAGACACAAGGACAAAATGTTGCAGGGACCCAGACTCCAATCCAGGTCCTTTACTATCCCTGGTTCTTTTCAATCTCCCATTAGCTGCATTGGGATAGACTGGCACAAGACTGTTTGGGTTTGAATTCCCAGTCTCCCTCCTTGGGCCTCAGTTTCCTCATCAGTAAAATGATTTTGATAAGAATCGGAAGGTTCTTCAAGGGACACATTGAGACAACGTTGTGTCAGGGGGCTAACTCTGGCTGGATGAACTCTGGTTTTTATTAAACTTTGCTTCCAGATGTGTATAGTGTGTGGGATAGAGGTTCAACTTACACTTCCAATCCCAGGCTGCTTTCCTGCTGCCACGCAGCCTGTCCCATCTGAGCACTTCTCACCCACAATGATAAATCCATCTCTTTGTCCCAGCTGAAGGGAGAAAGCCAAAAATAAAGCATGGTGTGAATTTCATCCAGCTCTGAGAGGTGCGCCTCAACAGCTGGGCTAGGAAGGGATGGCCTAGCACCCCAGCTTCATGACACACCTGAACCAGTGCTGAGCTTCTGAAGCCAGAGGCATGACCACAGAGCAGGATACCTAGTCCTTCTCTCACACCCATTTCCTACACCCTCATCCCACCCAGAGCTCCTTTCTGCTCCTGTGACAGGTGGAGCCAGTACCAACTGGGCAGGACTTCATAATCCCAGAGCCAGCTGCTGCCCCCACTCACCACCATCCAGAAACGCTGCCAATCACTGTACCCTCAAGTGGTCTCTCTCCCCTCTCTCCCTTGTTGATACCCTCCAATTCACTCAGAAGCACTTTATATTCTTTATACAGCTTCAAGACCTTTTAAAGTCCCTAGCACAACTTGAAATGGTCTTGTCTGTTTCCAGGTTACTCTGTCTCTTGCGCTCTGCCTTTCTAGGGTGTGGGCAGGAAAGGCATCCCCGAGGTGAACCTCTGTGCTACTGGGTGTCTGGCCTCCGAGGCACCTGATGCCTGTTAGTTCTCCAAGCCAGTTCTGGAGAGGCGGGCATTGTGGCACCTTGAAGTGGCTAGTTGGGATGCCTCCATCCTGTGTCGCAGTGCCTGAACTTGAGTCCCAACTCTTCTGTTTCAGCTTCCTGCTAATGTGTACCTGGGGAGAGGGCAGGTGACAGCCCAAGTTCTTGGGTGCCTTCTGCCCATGTGGCATAGCCAGGTAGCCTTGGCACTCTCTTCTTCCCTCTCTCTCTGCCTCTCAAATAAACAAATGAACAAATGAAGGATTTTTTAATAAATAAAATGTCTTAATAATACTTTAATAAATATTTTAATAAGAGAAATGTGCTAACATTTTTAATAAAATGAATAAATTTATATCCAATAAGTGTTTAAAAGGCAAGCCCCCTGGTTTTTTTCTGATTGTGAATTCAATATCCATGTATTCTAGAAATTTTTTAAAATCACAAGACTCTTAAGGAGTAATAACTCATTAACATTCCAGTCTTACTACCCAGAAAACTAAGATCAATGACCTCGTATGTTTCCTTCACTTTTTAAAATGTGCATTTCTGTTTTCAAAAATGAAGAGGGTTATCCCAGGTTAATTAAAAAAAAAAAAAAAGAGGAAGTCCTTTCTTTCCAACTTCAATGCCACGGAAAGTTTTCCTACAGAGATCTTAGCATGTTTTTTAAAAAATAAGATGCTGATCATGGGACATTGTATCTTTTCCGCATTTCAAGCATCATCATGTTTTCCTTGCTTGTTCAGGCCACTTTGCTAAAAGCTTAGAATTCTTCACTTGCGTGTATAAGTTCTAACCTCCTTTGTGGTCTTGATCTTCTAAATGTATCTTGTTCCTGTCCTAATTTATCCTCCATCGCTAGGCTTCTAGTTTATTGGGATATTGTGTCATGCTTGTGCACACGCACATAGTGTCCTGTGTATTACTGTGAGCTGTAAGGGACCCACAGAATACAGTCATCGAGGAGATGATAAATCAAAATATTTAATACTTTTTGGGTCTAATACAGCCACACAATCTGGGCAATCCATGTAATTAAAACATGGGGGGCGGGTTTCAGTGTGTGTGTGAGAGAGAGACAGGATCGTCAGGCAGCACATGGGCAGCCACAGTCGGCTTTGGCTCTCACTGACAGTTTGTTACCAGGGCATGCTTGTGAGCTGTGTCTGTTGTCTCTGATAAGGCTGGATGATTCATTTCTCTCCAGCCTCCTGGCCACTCCCTGGACTCCTGAGAAGATAACTTCTACCTACTGCATCCCGAAGTGCCTTTCCTTGTTTTTAGTGTAAACATGAGCACATGACTCTCCCACTTAAGCCCTCGGTGCTACCCACAAACTCCGCTTTGCCACTCCCTGATCTAGCATCTGCCTGTTTTTATCACCGAGCCAAATGAGACCCAGAGCGTCCAGCCCGTCAGTGGCTCTGTGGGGACAGACACTGAGGTATTATTACTTTCATGCCCACCTGAATCTATTTATGAACTCAAAAAATTTCCCAAAAGTATGTAATTTTTAAAAATGTTTACTTAGTTTATTTATTTCAAAAGCAGAGCCACAGAGAAATCTTTTATCTGCTGGTTCATTCCTGATCCAGCAATCAGGACTGGACCAGGCTAAGTCAAGAGCCTGGAACTCACTCCAGGTCTTCCAACATTTTTAATGTGGTAAGATACACATAATATAAAATTTATCACCTTAACCTTTTTAAGCATGAAGTCCAGCGATATTAAATGTATTCATGATGTTGTACAACCACCACCACTATTCTTCTCTAGTACACTTTATGATCTAAAATTGAAGCTCTGTACCCACTCAGCAACAACCTCCATCTGTCTTCCCCCAGCCTCTGGCACCTGCCATTCTAGTATTTATCTGCAATTTTGACTACTCCAACGATATATCTCATCATAAGTCTTCCAGTGGGGACAACGCAGTGATCTTAAAAATTTAAAGATAGAAATAAGTTCCATTGCCAATCATTTGGACAGGGGAATGATGCTTGGTTATGAAAGAGACACAATGAAGGAGCAGAACTGGGCTGCCTGTGCACTGGCAACATGTGTTGGGAGCTAGGGATAGAGTAAGTCCAATACTCAAGAGTTTTAAAATCAACTCTTCCTCTCAGTAGAATAATGAACAAATCAGCTATAGTTTATCCAATCTTTTGTGTGACAGGCACTTGGCTGAGCATGAGAGATAAACAAGCTCAGATCCCCAGCAGACCCACGAGGTGGGATTAGCCCTCCCAACCGGAACTGTAGGGGAGGAGGGGTGTCCCCTTTCCTGCCCATCACAAGGGGTCATGGCTGACACCTCTATCGCTAAAGACAGGCTAACCAAGAGCAAAGCCTCACAGATAAAGTTAATCAAAGTTGTACATGCCTGGGAGCCTTCAGAATGAAGACCCAAAGACCCAAGGTCAACAATCCATTTTTATACTCAGGTTCAATGATGCAGGGACAGCCGAGCAGAAAGATGATTGGAAAGCAGTCTTAGTGTAACTAGGCTGGTGAGAGGCTCCAATAAGACTTGTCTGTTTAGACTCTCCTTGGTGATTCAGTTCCAGCGCTGCTTTCTCGCAGATATGGGTAGCGCTCCCTTGGCCTAAGGGACTGAATTTCCTTATGGATGGCAGAGAAAGACACAGGGAAAGTGAAGTGTTCTTAGGCTGCACGCTGGCTTTGTGGAAGAGGGGTGCGGTTTCTGTGACTTGCCTTGAGAGAGAATAATTCTGGCTCTTATGGTTTGTCCCACGAGAGAAGGAGGGGTGACAGTCAGTAGGGTAAGGAGAAGATCAGAGAGGAAGTGGGTTTTGGAGGGCTGCAAGCAAAGGCAATTGTTTTTCTGGGTGTCTTGGCGAAGAAGCTGAATCCATTTCTGTGCCCTTTTGCAGATTTATACAACTTCTTAACCCTGGGGACCTCAGATTCCAGGGAACAAGGGGGTGCTTCAGTCCTTGGGGCGGCTGGGAGATGTCCTAAGTTGGTGAGCAACACAGAGCTTGCTTAATTTCACACCAAGCCGAAAAGGAACACTCATACAGGAGATTTCATCCCGAGGTAAATGCACAAAAATGTCCACTCGATTTCAGAAAAGAAGCTGATCCATACAACAAGATACAGCAGATTATTATAATGTAATGCCTTTTTATCCAGAAAAAGTAATGCCAAGGTGGTAAGGCAGCAAATATGTTGCCCTCAAGCTGCTAGGTGAGAGAACCAATCACTGGTATGCCCTGATCAGCCAAGCAGGCTATTATTCAGTAGATTCTGGTTTGCATCGGCTTGGTCCACCTTACCCCACAGTGTCGACCTAAAGGGCAAACACTCCAAGGCAGCACTCCAGGGCTATTAGGATTTGAGTCCCAAGGATTGCAATTCCCAACCAACTTCTTGCTATGCACCCAGAAGGACAGCAGAAGTTGGCCAGGTACTTGGACCTCTGCCATCCACATGGAAGTGGAGTTTCTGACTCCTGGTTTCAATATGGCTTAGCCCTAGTTGTTGAGGCAATTTGAGGACTATACCAGTGATTTGGAAGATCTTTCTCTCCTCCTTTCAAACAAATAATTCTTTTTAAAAAATAGGGGTTTTGGTAGGAAACATCTACAAAGTGCTGCATGTTCATGGTAAGGATAAACTTTGGATCTGCAGAAGGAATTGAGTTCTAGTTTTGACTGTCGCCCTCACGAGATTCCTTTAGCAAATCACTTAATGCCCCACCAGCAATAATATTGCTCCCCAGGCTTCTTCTAAGGGTGAAAGGAGGTCCTAGCTGTAACATTCATTGTCCCATGTCTGGGACCCAGTGAGTGCTTAGCAGATGAGAGTTACAATAATTTGCTAGCCTAGGCTGTAGCCCATCCCAGAGCCAGTCACACTGCCTGGGGGTTGTCACTCTCCAAGTGACCAGGCAAGGGTCACGGGGCACTGACTATGGACTGCAGGGAGGCCAGGGGAGAGCAGCAAAGGAGAGACTTTTGCAGGCCTCCTAACGCTGTGACAGTGGCCTCAGTTGGTGACTGTGGTGCCACGGCTGAGGTCCAGGCATTGTGCTTCTGGCCAGCTGCAGGTGGGTAATCATGAGTTCCCCCAGCTGCACCAGCAGCTCTGCCACTTCTCCATGGAGACAGTGGACAGGAGAAGACCAGAGGCCCCAAAGCTGAGTGAGACAGGTTTATTGTTATCACAGCCGGTCAAGCCACCAACCATAAATGGTATCTTCTTAGGATCGCGGGCTTCTCAGAGAATGCAACCGCACAGAAAAAAAGGTATGCTGTTGAGCTAGGAGCAGGTTCAGGAGCATATTGCCAGTCATGCTAACTGAGGGCCACAGGTAGCCCTTCACGTGTGGGGCACTGGGACTGTCTTCCAGAAGATTCTACTACTTCATCCTCGATTGTAAGCAAAGCTCCAAGTTTCTGAATAGGAAGTAAGCCCAGCTTGGCTTGCTGGTCTTCTGGCAGCTTCTGCCACTGAAAGCCTGTCCTCTAGACCAAAAGGAGAGATGGCCATTCTGCAAAGAGGATGCCAACACCCTTCACAGA
Organism: Ochotona princeps; assembly: GCF_030435755.1. Classification (NCBI taxonomy): domain Eukaryota; kingdom Metazoa; phylum Chordata; class Mammalia; order Lagomorpha; family Ochotonidae; genus Ochotona; species Ochotona princeps. The sequence goes on from NC_080850.1 coordinate 4,816,145, forward strand.
ACAGGAGACAGAATGTGCCACGGTCCTGAACAAGAGACCTGGGTAGGGACAGCAAGGCAGAGCCACAAAACAACCCAATACCTCAAGGCACCCCTTGGTCTAATAAAGCCTACACTACAGCAGAGGAAGAAGGACACAACAGGGATGGGGAAGTGGCTACATCCCTGTTTTGTCATGGAGATGATCCTGGGAGGTGCCAGAATCATCTAGTTTGGTAAGCTCTGAGTTAGCACAGACAAGTCATACCTCTCTGTTTGGTTCCAAAAACCTCTGCTTTTTTTTTTTTTTTTTCAGTCTACTTTCTGTTGGCTTTCTCTTACATTATGTCTTAGGACTCCAGCTGAGATTCTGTACAAGTTGGATAAGCAGAGCCTACCAGCCTTTCTGGCCAGGAGGGAAGCACCGCCTTGGAGTTGTGCATTTACATGCTCATATTTGCATACACTTTGCATATTGTGCAGAGTAATGAAAATGTTAGGGCTTATCACTGTGAGCAGTATTACCATTCATCATACTGATTCCTTTCTTCAATTAGGACAACCTAATTTCCTTGAAGTCGGGAGGCACCTCTATCTGTTTCATCTTGTTCCTCCCAAGGATGGAACCTCCTCAGTATCTCCCACATGGCAGATGCTCACTCTATACTGCTTTAAATGGAAATGAGTTGAATTCTATGTTTTATCTGTGCTCTACAGTTCTTTGGAATTTAAAGGCTGGCCTCATCAACGTTAAAGAGGTTTTTCAAACGAGAACATTTTCTTTTAAACTCCCAAGGAGTTGGTAAACATTAGCTGGAAGAAGTGGGAGGCCATGATATTCAGGTTTAACACACTCGGGCACATTTTTCAGAAGTTTTTACGTCAACACGTGTAGGACTGGGCTGTGTCCAAGACTCACTGTGTTTTCCAGTTCAATTTTAGTGAGAGCCTTACTGACACCCAAAGGCCTTTATAGCTTAAACCAAGGCCTGTCTTGCCAGAAACCAGAATCCCCAGCCATGAATCAATGTCTGGTTCCTTACCAGACTGAGAAAGGACTCCTTGGTTGCAAATATGTTCAAGGAAACTTCCAATGGCATACAATAATAACTAGTGTGAGTGGGGAAAGACACGAGTTATTATAGGGTGCAGTGGAGGGGGTGGGGAAGGTTAGAGAATGAAGGGCCATTGTCAATGGCTTTCTCCAAAACAGGGTGTGATTTTCAGGAAAAAAAAATTAAAATTAGAAAAACATAACAAGGTCATTGTCACTTTCTAGGTTATCGCACTTTGGGCTTCAAACAGTGATCTCTTGTTTGCCATCTTTTCAACGAGGCAAGATGTGATTGTAACTGAAGTACATTGATGAACTCGAAATAACTTTCCCTCAATTTGCTGGATGCTCAAGAATTCTCTGGAGACCCTGCTTTTGTTTTGAGTTAGCCATTTGGGAGCTTGGCGCCGATCCTTGTATAACCATTCAAACTGAGTGAACCAGAAAAATGTCAGGAACTACACAAGGACATATAGTACAGTTTAATTAGTTTAGAGAGAGGGTGAGTCTCCCCTCCTTCTGCCTAAACATCACTCAAGCAAATTGTTTTTTTTTTATGGTCTTGTTAAAATAATTTCATGGTTGCAGTTTTGTTCTCATGCTAACTGAACAGGACCGCGTGGGTTATTAGAAAGGGTAGTCAGCTCAGCGAAGGTGGGTGCGTTCTCCCTGCTTTTAAAAAACATAGGGGTTTAATCACCTGGCTTGTGCAATGACATATTAAGGAAACCAATCTTGAATGTCAGCGCAAGGCTGAAGCATCTATTAATAATAGTTGCTAGCTAGGAAATTCTTCTGCTGACTTTAATCAGGAATTTTCCATAGTAACTGAGCCTGCCCACGGGTAGCCAGGCAGTGGGATTTTCATTCCATCACGCACATTTTTTTCTGTTCTTTGTGACACAGAGAACATTACGGACTGGATCATGTGAGCAGAGCTTTGGTCTCTGGGGGTGGACGCCTCACTGTTTGTCCTCCTGAAGACAATTCCTCCCCAAAGACATTGGCGAATGGCACCCTGTCCACGCAGAAGAGATGCCAGTTTCAAAATATTGGTCTCTTGCATCCAATTCCAGGACCCTGAGTCTCTGTGGCATCTCTCTGTCTTGTCATATAAATCTTGTGGTCATGACGAAGATGGGTGGTCAGACACAATGTGGCCACTCTCCGTGGAAACCGGGTTCTGATTGCAGAGACATCGTGGCCCTGCTGAAAGAACTTGCATAACTCCCCATGGCTCAAGGATTAAACTAAGACCTTCTTTCTTCTTCTTCTTTTGCCTAATATTCACAGCCAACCCAGAGCTACCCACAAATGGATTCTAGCTTTATTTCTCTTTTCTTGTCCCACCCCAGCTAGATCCCTGTCACCCACTGAGCAACTATATTTGGGGGTACTGGATTTTCCCTTTGGCTTGGAACATGATTCTGCACGCACACTTGGGCCAAATCATTTCCATTATTTCAGCCAAAGTTCAGTAGGGACACGGAGGCTGCCTCAACAGTGGACAGCAGGCTTGTGGGTACATGTGCACTACACAAAGCACCTTCTGAGAAGAAGATGACAAAAACCCAGAGCTTTGCTGATATCCTGAGTGGAATCAGTAACCTCACTGGGGAGCAGATCTGAAATGCAGATTGCCAGGTCCACCCCAGATCTACCCAATCAGAATCTGCATTTCTATGCCCTCTCCAGGTGAATCCTTTATGCATGATAAAATGCCTTGGTGGAGAAGCCTTGGACAGTTTGTGGATCATCTTTAGTTCCTCCTTGGTCTTCAGTTTCTCAGCAGAATGAGAATGCAGTGTTCTCAATGCTGGAAACAGCTGAGGCTTGCCTCATTCAGGTTGTCTGTGTAAGGCTGAACAAATGGCCACAGGTAGTTAAATGCATGTCTAGGATTAAAAAAAAAGAAGAGGAACACTGGCCGAACCCCAGCGCTTCTTAAACTTGAGTGCCACCTAGGAATCCTCCGTTAGGCTTGTCCGTGTAAATTACTGGCCTCACTCTGAGTCTCTGGTCTATTGGTCCGAGGTGGGGCTGATAATTTGAATTTCCAGTAAGTGTCTGGGTGAGACTTTGGCTGCTGACATGGGGACGTTAGTACATATGAATTACTTTTTGGATGTATAAGTGGAAGGGAAGATTAAAGAAAAATAGGTGGAAAAATGTCTAATATTTTAGTTCTCTGTTGCTGCTGGGGTCTAAAACAATGGCCATGTATCATTTCTCACTATCTGGATGGACTGGCCTCTGCTGAGTGGGTCTCTCACTCCACAAAGTGCAGTTGAGTCCACTCACAGGGCTTGCTTCCCCTGGAAGCTGGTTTAGAAACGGTCTTATCCTCAAACCTCTTTCCACCCCATGACCTCTCATCCTTCAGCAGCTTGGCTCCAACTTCAACAGAAGTTGTTAGTACTTTGAGGACTCAGAAAGATCTCCAAAGTCATGTTTACTGCATTTTGCTGGTGTAAACCAAGTGTAAAAGACAGCTTGAATGACTCGGGAGAGGGACGAGGGCACACATCTCTTCTGGGGAGGAGTAGCCGTAACTGCAGAGGAAGACTGCAAGGAGCTCGTAAGAAGCACCTGCATTCTGCCATTCTGTCATCTGGCCAGATGAGCAGTATCTTTTTTTTTTTAATTAATATTTAGCATTACGTGACAGTTTCATAGGCTTTGGTGAGCAGTATCTTTTGTGACCATCTGTGATGCTGTGTGTTGGTCCTTCGTGACCCCTTCAGGTGTAGCTATGAGTCTTGTTTGGTGTTCCTGCCTTCTTTGTGAACCCTTCTTCGGGGTGGGGTGGAGCCCAGATTTTCTACCTTTTTCATGTGTTTATTTCCAAATATGGAAGAGGCTTGGGAGAATCACTTTGTGGCTATAAAATAACACTGCACAGAGCTCTGTAGAACTCAGATGCTGAGATAGTGAAGGTCTCTAATTAGTGCAATAAAACGCTGTGATGGATTTCTCTACCCTTGGCAGATGGCTTAAGAAAATGATTGGGAGAACAAGTGAAAAGTGGAATGACTGCAACACAGGACCTTAGCTGTTGGATGTTGTTATTAGAAATGTTATTGTTTTGGTTTTTATTACTTTAATAGCAAGCCCCTTGAAGAGCTGTTATTTAATCGCTTTTGGTGCAGTCCGTAGAGCCCCTTTTTTCAGGAGTACTTTCCCATCTTTGCTATCACCCATCAGATGGTAATGTTAGCCTCCCCCTGCCGATGAGGACACTGAGCTACTAAGAGCAGAAGTTGTCCAACCTTGGAAGAACTAGGGAGTTGTTGCCAGTGCAAACTCAGGACCCCTACGCACGCATTGTACCATGACTGTATTTTTAGAAATGCTTTCTGCAGAAGGGTTTCACTGACCTTTGTGCAATCAACCTACCAGCTCAGGAGGCACTATAGCACAGCTCAAGATTGGCATGACTTAGGGAAGTGGGCAGCAGCATCCATGTCTCTCAAGAGCTTCTTGGAAATGTGGAATCTTAGGCTCCCAACCCCATTCCTACTGAATCAATAGATGTATTTTGGCCAGGCCTCAGGTGATCTACTTGTGCCAAGTAGTTTGAGAGACCCTGATGGAGAGCACAGTTTTAGAGTCAGATAGGCTGGGATCAAGCCCTCCCTTCATCATTGGCCACTTGCATGACTTGGGCAATTTGTTCTCTAAGCTGAAGTCTCTTTACCTGTACAAGAGTGATGGATAAAATGCACCTACCTTCCCAAGGTTATTGTGAGCATTATACATGTTAATTCACATAAAGGGCTTAGCAGCCTTCCAGTAAATGTTTGGTAAATGTGAGCTATGACTGTTGTTGCTAAAATGAATAACCTTTCTGAGCAGCCAGCCAGATGGCCCAGGATTTCACTCTGTGAAATGCAAAATTCTGCACGCACACACACACACTGCAAATAAGAGACAGTGCCTTTGTGTCCTTGATGTTCTCAGAGCAGAAAGGAAGGGAAAAGTGCGGAAACACAGACAAGTCACATTCTCCCGCATACATTTGGACCCCATGGAGGGGTGCTAAAAGATCAGGGTTAGTCCTCTCTGGGGAAATATGAGACACTGGGGCCTGAGGAGCTGATTGAACTGGTATCTATAGAAAAAATGCCAAGATTCAAGTTCATGGTTGGGGTGGTGATAGAAGTTGACTTCCAATGCGGTGTGTGTGTGTGTGTGTGTGTGTGTGTGTGTTGTAGAGGGATGTGGTGGGGGGATTGGCAGCAGAATAGATGTCTTCAGTCAGGAGTCCACTGGCCAGGGTGCTGTACATTCTACGAGCTGTCATCAAAGTGAGGGGCAGGGTCCCAAGTCATAAGTAACACATTAATCCATTGCTCATATTCATTTACTTTCTGTTGGCTTATTAAAATAAGGAAAAGGGTTAGCTCAACAGGATCAGAGACTGAAAGTCCAAGAGCAGCAGCACCATTGGTTCGGTCTCTGGGGAAGGCCTTGTGGTGGATGCCATCATGGTGGGAGCACATGTAGTGGGGGAGCAATCGCCTGGCAAGACAGAAGCCATATCTGTCTGTTGGTAAAGGTCAGAGAAGTGCTAATGCAGGGGAGGCAAAGAGAGGATGGTGTGGTTGCTGCTTTCTTCTTGGTCACCAGAATCATTTCGAATTTATCTGTGGTGTGTGTCCGTGCATCTTTGCCCTAATGTCAGTTTGGCCCAGAGATGTCTCACCTGGTCTCATTTCTCCATATCCTTCCTCAAGACTTCCTTCGAAAGATCACAGATCTGGTTTCAACTTAGGAAGAGGTTCAGGTCAAATTGTAATTTCTTCCACATGTGATGAAAAATGCCCCAGGATTCAAGGCAGATCTTGAGCAAGGCTCTCAGTTGGGAAGTTACTGGATCCATTTGGTAAGAGGAGAAATGTTCTCTACATCATGGTGTACAGAGATGCAGACTTCGCTTGCAAGGTCTCTGGTCAAATCTCAGCTTTGATGCACCTTCACAGTAGAATCCTTGATAGTGTCTCACCCTCTTTAAGCCTGAATCTCCTCTTCTTTCATCAGCTCTATTACTGACCCCATGGCTATTAAGGGCCCTGCATGATCTGGATGAGTTAGCTTCATTTCTCACAGCTTCTCCATCAGTCGAGACACATTGGTTTGCAAATAACAGAGGAGCAGTGGCTTAAGTCATAAGGATGCACATTTGTTTATTCACTAAGTAGTCTAGAGGTGTCTGTTTCCATTGCTACCTTGGTTGTACCTTGAAGTCCAGAAACTGGATCCATGTCCCCAGCGTTCTTGGCCTTCCCCTATGATCAGCAAGATGGCTGCCACGGCTCCAGGCTCTACACCCACACAAGATAATGATGAGCTTGCTTTATGTAATTCTTTGCTTTAATCTGAAGTTCCCTGGGAGACTTCTCATGACATTGCCTCTATGACACTATATCAGATGGCCACTCCAGCTTCTAAGGGAGGCTTTCTGCTTTTCTCTGCTGTTGAAAATGAAGGAGGTTGCAAATGGCTTCCAAGTGGACAAGAAATATTGTCTGCTACATCCTTAACCAAACTCCTGTCTCTCTGTCATGTGACTCTTTTCAATATCCCACCAAAAGTGGACATTTCACCTAACAGTTAAGATGCTGGCAAGTATGTCCACAACCCATGCTGGAGTAACTGGATCAGATGCCTACCTGCGGTTCCTACCTCCACAACCCATGCTGGAGTAATTGGATTAGATGCCTGCCTGCAGTTCCTATCTCCAGCTTCCAAATAAGATAGACCGTGGGTCTGGGGGGAAGGAGGAATGATGATGGCCCAAGCATTTAGGCCACTGCTCTCCACACAGGAGGGTTGGATTGAATTTTAAGCTCCCAGTTTGGGCTTGGTCCAACCCCAGTTATTGAAGGCATTTGGGCAATGAACCAGCAGTTTGGAATGTTCTCTCTCTCTTTCTCTCTCTCTCAAACACAAGAAAAATTTAAAAATCCCTCAAAAGAACATGTAAATCCATGTTCTTGCTTATACTGGTTTGCTCTGTTTGCAGTGTCTTTCTTCCCCTTCTCCATTGGGTACATCCCCACTTACTTTTCAGCTTTAGCTCTGAGATGACTGACTCCCCTTAACATCATCTCTTCTCTCAAGCCTGGATCGGAGGGAACTCCCCTCTCCAGACAGAAGGCATCTCTTGCTCACCTTTAAGTCTGTATCCTAGAGTCTAGCATTGAACCACGTAGCACAGGTGCTCCTTCATGCTCACTTCATCAACATGTGCAAGTCGTAGGCACTAACTTGCAGTCTCTGCGAAATTGAAATTAAGAGATGAAAAAACACGTATTTGTATTCATTTCAGCTAGTATCCATTGTATACTTTCTGTGTGCCAGTTGCCGTTCTAATATCTTCTTTGCTTGCTTCATGTAATCCTAATGAAAACTTTGAATTACGCCAATTAGCATAAACTTGGCTTTCTGCTGAAGGTTTGCTTCTCACTTATGCTCAACGCCCTATCCATTGTAATAATTCAGATATTCAAACTGACTGTTCTGGAGTTACGACAAGGCATGTGGTCATTGTGGCAGTCTCCTTGGTCAACACAGGACAGGAAGAGTGCATGGAGGACTCATGGTGGCTGTCCATGCTGTAACTACGGTGTAATACTTCCCTTCATTTTTTTTTCACAGCTCAAGGCAAGTCACACACACAAGCACGTCCAAGTGCAGAAGAACAGGGTTACTGGAGCAGTTGGTGCCTGTTTTAGCTTTCCTGAGCACACGGAGAACCTGAAGCAAACAATGGAGTGAAGTCATCTGCCCAAGGTTGCACACCTGATAAGTGGTTGATGCAAGATTCGGACTTGGCCTTTGTAGATCAGGGCAGAAGTCATGAGACTTCTTCCGGAAGGGGTCAGAGAGGGACTACTTGGGGCCTTGCCAGGACCATATGGTCTCTGTCAGAGTGACTCAGCTGTGCTGGTGTCGTGCAGAAGCAGCAGCTAGAGACAACACGTGAGTGGATGGATGCGGACATAGCCAACACTCAAATACAATCATGTCTGCGTATCAGGGGCCAGCCATGAGCTGCTGGTCTGTCAAGAGACTGCTTGCCCAAGACCTCAGGCTTACTTTGACTTCTTCCAATTGTGAAATGATGAACACATGTTGAGTTACTAGAACCATTTTCCTAGCAAATATCTGCTACCATATCACTTCGCTGGCTGGTCAGAGTTGAATGATTTCACAGACTTCAATGGATCACTGAGCTTTCATCCAGCCAAGGTTAAAGATAACTTGCTTCACTCTGGGGCCTGGCTAATTATTACTGTATACATTTAAAGGAAATGACAGGTGGGTAATTTTCTTACTAAGAATGACAACAGGAAACTCTCTTAAGGACTAAGTAAGCCACTATTAAGCCCCCATTAGTGATGTGGGGTCATTTCCAAGGCACATGCACCAATGGGACAATTGTTCTGCTGGCTTGTGCTGACCAGTGACCGGAAATCAATGGGAGGTTCTGGGCACCAAAGCAGGTTTTTTTTTTTTTTCTGGGCCACCTAACCCAGGCCCTGTTTTTCCAGCCGACACTCTGCCTGTGTCAGCTCATTCCTACTTTGGAAAATGCATTCTGGGGCTCATAAAGACTTTAAAGTCACATTATTTTCTCACCGTGTTATAAAAACCCAAATGGTTTTGTATATCCCTAATCTTACTGAGAGATTCCCTGGCTAGTTTAGAAACTGCCTGAAGGTCCCAGAATCTGGTTTTTCAATTGGGAAGACAAGGCCTACAAATATTTGTGAACTGTGTTGACACGGTTCAAGTTGCACGATAGTAGTAAGACAGTGAGTCAGGGGTGGCAATAGAATATAATGACCACAACTTTATTGGAATGGATGTATTGGGGTCAATTTTTTTTGTACCAAAATAAGTTTATCTATAATTTCTTTGGGGTGGTAACCAGTCCTCCTCTATGCTGGCTGCTTCCTGGACAGAGGGCTGAGTGGGACTGAGGGAATGCCACCTGGCTTTTTCTCCAACATCGGTCCTCACACAGGTGCTGCAAGGAGTTCCCCAGCAAGGGCAGCTGGGCCAGCTTTCAGGCCGGAGGGCACCTTGAAGGTGGCCAGCGAGGCAGGGCATCCAGCGGCAGTAGAACAGGGATAGCAGATGGGCTGGGAGATAAAGCTTTCTAGAAGTTTCCAAAGCACAAATTGGGATCTCTGGCCTTGTCTGGACTTTGTAGCCCCCTTTTATCAGATAAAGAAATAGAGACAGACAGCGCTGAGTGGTTAAAACTAAAGTTGTCTAGACAGCAGGATTGGAGCCGGGCTAGGACATACATTCAGATGTCTTCCCATTGGTCTGTCTATCTTGACATTGTCTTAGACCCCGGGCAGACACTGGAGGTCGAGAGGCCGGGGCTGCATTTGAGTAAAAGAGGACAGTGTGAAGACAAGTGATTTTCTAAACTTTCAGGCGACGTTAAAGGAAATTCCTTGCGTGATAAGACCCATGTGGGAATCAAGGACTAGTCTGTTTGACCACCAGGCGATATCCAGGTGAGATATTTTCACCAGAGAGAAGGTTTAGCTGTAGATCTGACACTCATACATGCCCACTGTTGTGTTGCCTAGTTTGCTCTGTGGAAAATTTTCAAATCCTAGTCCCGCCCTTTCCTTGCTGTGCATCCCTTGGCAAGTTCCTTCCCCTCTCTGAAATTTGCCCCCCAACTTGCAAAACAGGTGGTGTACAATGCAGACTCTTTTGTATGCTGTGAGTGGTAGATAAACACAAGGCTTGGGCCAAGAGGATTTTACTTCCTTGTAAAGCAACTTCAAGTAGAGAATTCCCAGTTGGTAGCAGGTATCACCACTCTACAAAAAGGGGGGTAGTGGTAGGAGGAAAAGAACTCCGGGCAGCCACAGCACAGAGCCTGGCCCCTCCTTCCTGTTTTAACAACCTCCCTGTCAGCAGTCCAGGGGATGACAAAGTCTCCTCCACTGAAATCCCCAGTAAATTGCATTCCAGGCCAACTCACCAATCATTAGCCATGCGGATTTTGTTTATCCTGCCCCAGCCTGGAATTTGGCCTCTTACAAAACCCCAGCTATGAAAGGAGAACAGGTTGAACCAAAACTGCATTAGTGAGTGAGGGAAGACAGGCTCCCATGAGGATGGCTGGAGGTGGAGTCGGGGTGGGGGTCAGGGAGCAGGTGTTTGTTACGCAGACCCTAGGCCAGGACCCACCCACCCGCACCCAGGCTGAAGGTCTCAACTGACCTTTCTGTTGGCATTGGTTTGAGAGTTGGAGCTGTGATCTGACTCCAAGAGAGGACAGTAACCACCAAATTCAGATAATCATTTAGCGCCCAGTGGAGAGTCAGGTCTCCACTGCCAACACGGGCAGCCAAGCTATTTGCCCCCCCTGGAGGAAATTCACAGTTACTGGGCACCTTCCCTGGGTAGGGATTGGTGTACGCCGTCATCACTTTTCTAGGAAGCAGTAGCTGACTTTCTGATCCATTGAGTCACTTGCCCAGGGTCATGGAGCACAACAGGTGGAGCAGCCAGGAGCATTTGCTATTAGTATCTGCTTCCTTACCCTTCTTGGGAAAACAAACTGTGTGGGGCTGAGCACAAAACCCAATCCTGAAGTCACACCCCTCGTGGTGGAGCCCATCAGATACCCCCTTAAACACTGTTGAACTTAGAACACATTGGCGTTGGCGATAGGTTGAATGCTTGTCTCATACTCTATTGAAACCTGAACCTTCAACATGAAGGGCCTTTGGGGTGATGAGGTCACGAGGGCAGAGCCCTCATGAAAAGATTCAGGTCCTCATACCAGGGACTCCCCAGGACTGTGCTGCCCTCTGCTCCCCCTATAGAGACAAAACTGGCACGCTGCAAGCTAGAACCAAGCCCTCACCAGAACCCAACCCAATAGGGCCGTTACCCTGACCTTGGAGCTCCACGATACAGACACCTGTAATGGAGATGAGAAACTGAGACACGGGAAAGTTCAATGACTCTTTCTCTATATGGTAAAAAAACAAACAAAGCATATATTTAGAATTAGACAGCTGGACTTAGTTCAGACACATTGGCAACATCCAGAGAGTCATATTCAGGAGCCAGCCGCACGTCCGCCTTCTTTTCTCTGTCAGGTCTGATCAGGGTATTGACCTTGGCCACATGCATGTCCTAGGGCTTCTTCACGGCTTGTTTGATCTGGTTCTTGTTGGCTTTGACATCCACAGTGAATACGAGTGTGTTGTCGTCCTCTCTCTTCTTAGCTGACCTGGTCAGAAGGAACTGGATGATGGCACAGCAGTCAGGCTTGTTTCTGCTGGGGGTGCTCTTCAGAGGATATCTGGGCTGCCAAAAGGTGGGTGACATGCAGATCTCTTTCTTCTTGTGGCTTTGGACACCTTTCAGCACTGCCTTCTTGGCCTTCAGAGCCTTTGCTTTGGCTCCAGCCTTGGTTGAGGCAGGAGCTTCCTTCTTCATCTTCAACATCATCTTGGTGACAAGTGTTTCAATGACTGTGGAAGAACTAGTATTTCAACAGGTGTTTCTGGCTCCAAAGTCTTCACCTCTAGACTAGCCTGAACCTGGCAATCTTCATTCTCACTTTGTTGTTTATTGTGAGATCCTCCACCCCACCCCCCCCCATTTTGCTTCAGGTTATCACTCAGCAGAAATGGGTTGATCTGCTTTCTCTCATGGCTTCTGAGTCACTCTGTCTCCTACACGATCAAGTCCAAGTGTCTGGCCTACCACTGGATTCATCCAGATTCCCCACAAGAGTTCTGCCACATACCTGGAAACGTGCATGCCTGCCCACACAAGCTCACGTACAAATACAGCCTTGCCAATTTCTGCCACTGTATGGCTTCCACATGAAGGCAGCTCCCAGGGCTGTTCTGTTCTCAGCGTATAATGCAGACTGCACAGGGCATTTTCAGTTTTCTAGTAACCACATTATAAAAGTAAAAATCAAAAACAAAAACCTGGTAAGAATAGTTCTAGAAGCATATTCCATATATTTACCATGTGAACATTTCAGCGTGAAATTAATGGAATCCAAGCTGTGAATGAGGTCCTTGTTTTCATTGAAAGTACCTTGGGTATGTATTTGAGCCTCAAGTTATTAGTGCAGAGTGATGCTTCTCCAAATTTCTCAGGTCACAGAGCACATAGGAAATTATCACATTTGTATAATGATCCAGAATAAACAGTGGAGATATTAAGTCAGGTACTTCAATTTCCCTGTTCCTAAACAAACTCTTGTGAAGGCTGGACATTCAGAGATTTTACATACATAATGACTTCTAGAAGTTCATAGAAAATAGAACTCAGAGATATTTTTGTGCAAAACATTTTGAAATCTACATTTTACCTTGTTTTGTTTTTCATATGCACATTTTCTATGAACTTGCAAAGACCCCTTGCATAGCAAGAAGAGGTATTTTGTCTGTGATTCCACTTGTCCCTGAAGCAGAAGCCAGATGCCCTTACTGTGTCCAGCTTTCTTCAAGGATCCAGTGAAGGACCAAGGATCAGTGTCTGGACATCCACACTGAGGAGCTCTGTGCTGGAACTTCCAAGTTTGTCAGTTGTTCTGCCTTTCTTCTTCCTCTTCTTTGCTCTTTGCAACTCCTTCCATTCTCAAAGTGCGGTACCCAGGATAGCAGCACCTTGCGCCAGTTTCAACTGCGGATTCTCAGTGTCGGCGTCATGGTTCTATTTCCAATCCAGCTCCTTGCTAATGAGCTTAGGAAAGCGAGCAGAAGATGGCTGGGTTGCTTGGGCCCCTGCCACCCACATGAGAGATTCAGATGGAACTCCTGCCTCCTGGCTTAAACCTGGCCCAATCTAGCTCCAGCTGTTGGGGCCATTTGAGGAGTCAACCAGCTGTATGTGTGTGTGTGTCCCTCTCTGTAACTCTGCCTTAAAAATAACAAGTCCTTATAAGAAAATTGTAATTTTTCAGGCCCAAACCAAAGTAACTCAGCAAGTAACAGGGCATGAGTCAGCATTTCATTCTCCTTATTCCTTCCATGTCTAGAGCAAGTCTAGAGCCTGCTTCTTGGATTCCCATGGCCTCTTCCCCTCTCGTTTGAGCCGCAGAATCATAGGATGCTTCCACAACTCCAGGTATCACATCTGTGTTCAAAACAGGAAACGGTTTTGTGACAGCTGGTTGCTTCCTTCCACATAGGCTGTACTCTTGTCGCTGTACCCGTTGGACTTGGCTTTGGGTTCTATTTCCTTTAGCTGCATTGCCTCCTACCCGTGTCCAGGGAAGCCTACAGCAGCCTCCCCTCCTGCTCTGCCCCATCCTATGTTCTTGTAAGAAAAGTGCAAGTTCCCACCATGCCCTTCCTCAGGGCTCTTTGCCTGACCTTGGAACACCAGCTGTACTCCCTTGCCATCTTCCTTCTTACAGAGCAAGCTCAGGGGAACCTCCCAGCTGAGGTCTTCCTCCGAGTCAGTCCTCCTTTTTATCCCCATTCCTGAGGCCATGATAGACAGAAGCTACATCCCCCAAAAGTTCATGTGTTGGGAACTTAAGGATAAGTTCCCAACAAGTGGCACTTGGAGGTAGGACCTTTGGGAGGTCGTTAGAATTAGATGAGATCCTGAGGCTGGGAACCCCATGATGGCTTCTGTGGCTTCTTGAGCAGGGGAGGAGATGGCCAGCATTGTGCAACATGTTAAGCTACCACCTGTGACAAGGACATCTCAACGGAGTGCCGATATAAGTCCTGGTGCTTCACTTCAGATCTAGTTTCCTGCTAATGTGTCTGGGAAGGCAGCAGAGGATGGTCCCCTGCCACTCAGGTGGGAAACCTGATTGAAGTGCTTGACTTCTGGCTTTACTCTGACCCCAGCCCTGTCTGTTACAGGAGTCAAGGATGGCCCAAAGCCTTGGGACCCTGCTCCCACATGGGAGACCCAAAAGAAGCTCCTGGCTCCTGGCTTTGGATCAGCTCAGCTCTGTCCATTGCAGCCACTTGGGGAGTGAAGCAGCAGAGGGAAGATCTTTCCCTCTGTCTCTCCTCTTTGTAAAGCTGACTTTCTAATAGAAAAAAAGGCAGAATACAAAATTTCCTGAAAATTTCACCATATCTTCCATAGCTAAACTTGACCAGCCTGATTGGTTTGTCTTTCCAGTCCAGTCCACTTCAGGCCCCATCATTGCTAGCTAACACCCCAGATGAAAATCTTCCATCTACAGCACACTCATTTTCAACTTACACATCTATCTCTGGCTTTAGATGATGTATCTCTGGAAGGCAGGCATTCTCTTATCCTGTGTTGCTTGACATTTAAGAAAGGTTTACTAAATGATGATCGAATGAAAAAAAAATCAGACATATTTTGTTTACTGTTTATTGAGCACCTGCTGTGTAGCATGCATATTTTCCCACATATTATTTGCCATGATTTCACTCTGAAGTACTCCTAGGAAATCGATACTATCAGTATCCACTTTATATGAATGAAAACTGGAGCTCAGAGAAGTTGCTCCATACCCAAGGTCATGCACTTGATCTGGTCAGGCTGCTCAAGGCCCAATGGCAGCCAGTGTTGTGGTACATCTGTATGTGAGGGCAGGTTCAAGTCCTGGCTGCTCAATTTCCAGTCCTGCCACTTGCTACTGTGTGTGGAAAGCTTGTGTGTACTTGGACCCAGCAAGGTTCCAGCTTCCTGACTGCGGATTGTCATAGCCATTTGGAGAGCGAACAACGGACGGAAGATCTCTGTCTCTTTGTCCCCCTCCCTCTGTTACTCTGCTTCTCAAATAAACAAAACGTTTCCTTAAAAAGATGTGTATGTGTACGTGCATGCGTACGTATGTGTGTCTCTGAAGATGCTCAAAGGTAGGAAACAGGGAGAAATAAAATGGATGCAAAATAGATGATTTGTTGGGCTGATGAGTTGAAAACAGAAGCCTTCTGGTGGGTTTCAGGTCTTTCTGGGGTTGCGTTCCTGGGGCCAGAGTATCTTTCAGGGAGGGAAACCACATTGATCAGTGAACTCCTGTGCAGTATATTGGCCAGAGACACATCCTGTCTCAGACTCAGGTCTGCGGATAGAAAACATCTGCTGACAACAGATGCGCTGAGGGACCCCAACCCACCAGGCCCCCCTGGTCCACAGCACAGGGACCCCAACCCACCAGGCCCCCCTGGTCCACAGCACAGGGACCCCAACCCACCAGGCCCCCCTGGTCCACAGCACAGGGACCCCAACCCACCAGGCCCCCCTGGTCCACAGCACAGGGACCCCAGCCCACCAGGCCCCCCTGGTCCACAGCACAGGGACCCCAACCCACCAGGCCCCCCTGGTCCACAGCACAGGGACCCCAACCCACCGGGCCCCCTGGTCCACAGCACAGGGACCCCAGCCCACCAGGCCCCCCTGGTCCACAGCACAGGGACCCCAGCCCACCAGGCCCCCCTGGTCCACAGCACAGGGACCTCAACCCACCAGGCCCCCCTGGTCCACAGCACAGGGACCCCAGCTCACTGGGCCACCCTGGTCCACAGCACAGGGACCCCAACCCACCAGGCCCCCCTGGTCCACAGCACAGGGACCCCAGCTCACTGGGCCACCCTGGTCCACAGCACAGGGACCCCAACCCACCAGGCCCCCCTGGTCCACAGCACAGGGACCCCAACCCACCAGGCCCCCCTGGTCCACAACATAGGGACCCCCAACCCACCAGGTCCCCCTGGTCCACAGCACAGGGACCCCAACCCACCGGGTCACCCTGGTCCACAGCACAGGGACCCCAGCCCACCAGGTCCCCCTGGTCCACAGCACAGGGATCCCAACTCACTGGGCCCCCCTGGTCCACAGCACAGGGACCCCAACCCACCGGGCCCCCCTGGTCCACAGCACAGGGACACCAGCCCACCGGGTCCCCCTGGTCCACAGCACAGGGACCCCAACCCACCAGGCCCCCCTGGTCCACAACATAGGGACCCCCAACCCACCGGGTCACCCTGGTCCACAGCACAGGGACCCCAACCCACCGGGCCACCCTGGTCCACAGCACAGGGACCCCAACCCACCAGGTCCCCCTGGTCCACAGCACAGGGACCCCAACCCACCAGGTCCCCCTGGTCCACAGCACAGGGACCTCAACCCACCAGGTCCCCCTGGTCCACAGCACAGGGACCCCAGCTCACTGGGCCACCCTGGTCCACAGCACAGGGACCCCAACCCACCGGGCCCCCCTGGTCCACAGCACAGGGACCCCAGCTCACTGGGCCCCCCTGGTCCACAGCACAGGGACCCCAGCTCACTGGGCCCCCCTGGTCCACAGCACAGGGACCCCAGCTCACTGGGCCCCCCTGGTCCACAGCACAGGGACCCCAACCCACCGGGCCCCCCTGGTCCACAGCACAGGGTGATCCTTCGCTCCTCCTTCTTCCACTCTGTTCTCATTAACTTTGGGGAAACTTCTAGGTCCCATTTCATTGCAGCACCTTATGTGCTGGGCCAAGGTAGTGCTATATGTGAAAGAGTGGATAGATGGGTATGCCAGGGCCGCCATCTTCTGCCACACCCACCACACCTGCTGAGGCTCTGATTCAGAAGGCTGCTGTTATCACTAAAGGAGCTGAAACAGAATCAAAAGAAGATACTCGTCACACTGGTTTAAGCTTGTGTCTCCTAATTGTACCACTCTGCCTGTGTTATGAATTAATATTTTCATAAATCCTGCAATTATCTTGTGAATAGCATGTCATTATATTTCTCTGTAATTTTTTTTTCAGTGCTGAAAATATGAATTTTGTAAATGCTAATGTTTAAAATATATTCCAACTTCCTAAATTTTGCTTCAGCTTGTCATTATTATAAAATATACTCCAACAAAATTGAGCTGGCCCAGGTCCTTCACTCCTTGCAGCCCTTGGTATCTGTGTGAGACAGTGGTGAGCTCATAAATCTTTGCCTAATTTTAGAGCCTCCTCAGAGATGGAAGCTATTATTTCTATTAAAAATAAAATGAAACAAATGAGCAATAAGCTGATGAAAAAGGTCAAACTCTAGGCTGTTAAAAGTGGGGAAGGCCTGTTTTACAATGGAAATCAGTCCCACATATCTGCTTCCTCCTGGACTGCCACTAAAACGGCAATAGAACAAAAAGGTACCCGTTTATAAAGACAATGAGAATTGGTGTTTCAATGTGTCAATTAGGCTTTTAAAAAATGACAATGGCCAAGTTAACTGTAACACCCTTTGACACCCATGGAAAGTTTTCACTGAAGTTTGCAAGGCAGAGTTCATGGAATCCTAGAGCAGCTCAGGAATGAGAGATATCGGGAATATCTGAAGGGATGAGGAAGGTGGGAGGAAGTGGTTGAAGAGGCAGGAGCTAGCAGCATCACCTCCACCACCACCACCACCACTATCACTCATACCCTTAGCTAGTAACTCCAGGCAAATACCCTATCTGTACCATAATAAAATATTAGCTAGTTTTCTTTGGGGGAAAACAAACTACAGAGACACTAGGTGCCATTCAGAATAGATGCAAAACCTTTTACTTTACAAGAGAAGTAAGAGCAGGGTCCCAAGGTTTCGGGTCATCCTCAACTGCTTTGCCACGCCACAAGCAGGGAGCTGGATGGGAAGAGTAGCAGCTGAGATACAAACTGGCGTTCATATGGGATCCTGGCATATGTAAGGGAAGGACTTTAGCCACTAGGCTACTACACTGGGCCCAGCTTATCTTTTTTTTTTTTTTTTTAAGAGGCAGATATACAGAGAGAAAGGTCCTCCATCTGCTGGCTCACTCCCCTAGTGAGCACAACAGCCACCAGAGTTAAGCTGATCCAAAGCCAGGAGCCTTCTCTAGGTCTCCCGTGCAGGCAGAGTCCCTGGGTCATCCTCTACTGCTTTCCCAGGCCACAGGCAGGGAGCTGGGTGGGAAGTGGAATAGCCAGTACACAAACTGGCATTCATATGGGATTCTGGCACATGCAATGAAAGGACTTTAGCCCACTGGCTATTGAACCAGGGCCCCAATCTTATCTTTTAATTTCAATTTTCCACCAACTTTCTGAAGCAGGCTTGTAGATGACCCAAGATCACATTGCCATTTTCTTTTGGGCTAAGGCTATGAAATGTTAAAAGCCCAAGCATCCTCATCTATGGCCTTGAAGAAGCTTCAAAAACAACATGTTTTTTGCATGTTATTTTTGAATCTGAGAAGAGAAGAACGTGTACTTCTGTAGTGCTCGCTGGAACCCTCTTTCCGAGGTTGGCTGTGATGAAGTTGCGTCAGTGTTTTAGGTGAGGAAATTCAATTATTGTACCATCCCGAGTCACGCAGAGCTGGAGACTGAGTGTCGGTGGGAGTGTGGGCTGGGAAGCGAAATCTGCCTGCAGGATCGTGTCATGCAGGCTGACTCTGCACGTAGGAGTGGCTCTTGATGGACGGTCGGAGCTCCTCAAGTGCCAGGCACTAAGGAATTTCATTTCTTTTTATGACTGTCCTTGCACTCTGCTGGCTGGACACCTTTCTCCTGTCCCTTTAGATGAAATCTTTCGGAGGTAGAAAGTCAGCCATAATTATTCTGGTCATTCATCTTAAAGAATAGCAGGTCCAAAAACACTGCCAAGAATAGTCTCATTTCCATAATTAGCATGTCTAGTCTGAGGAACGATGGAAGCTCTGTGTTTTATTGAATGTGAAGGTCTGCTCCTTCCTCTCAGCTGGAGATGGGGAGCCCCTGCATGGGACAGGAGGGGCGATTCCTTGCTTTCTTCCACTCTGCATGCGCCTCCTCTGTGTCTTACAGGTAACAGGTGAAACTGGTCTATGATGTAGGTTCCCTGTGACTTCAGCAGAGGTGAAGCCTGATTGTACACTGCGGGTTTTTGCAAACCCTTATCTTTTGAGGTCTGTTTCCTGTGGTTGCTGTAAAGTAGAGATTATCCGGATGCATACCAGCTCCTGCCCTTGTCCCCTTGTAGACACCTTGCAATCAACGCATCTGATCAGCCTTGCTACAGCATCTCCAGCCAGAAGCCCCTGCTGAATGAGCCACACATCCACAGAATGTGCTCACACATTCTCGGTCCTTCCATTCCCTGTTCGGTATCATTCATGTCTCGGCAGACTGAGTCATTGGCCAGCCCACGTGCTCCCCAGACTCCAGTGGTATAGGCCAGGCTCTGTGAGTGCGCTTCTAGCTCCCTGCCACATTTATTTATAATAATACAATGTTCCTATCTCTCATATTGAAATGGAGCCAAGAGAAAATGCTCTGGCATTTCAACAACTGTTTTTAAGAATATCTTTCTTTTCAACCTCTTCAACCTTAACATTATTGTACCCTCAAGTGGATGTGAAACTCAAGGTTGGAAAATAAGATCATGTCCACAGCTTGTCTAAGTTCTGTGCAGGTAGAGTGGCTGCTCAGTTTGGAGTAGGCAAAGGACATGCCACCTATTGCTTATTCTCACTTTCCCAGGAGCTCTGCAAAGTTATTATGCCAGAGGTGTTGTTTGGGTTTCTTGTTATATAATCCCACAATGGGCCCTTTGTGCTCGTGAGTTCTTCATCCCAAGAATCAACTAATAATGGATTGAAAACATGTAAAAAATTCTAAACATGTACAGCCTTTAATTCTTTGCTTCTCATTATTCACTAAACAGCACAGCATACCAACATGCCTAGCATTTACATTATATTAGGTATATTACGAGTGAGCTAGAGATGTTCTATGTTATGCGTACTTAGATTATATGCAAATATTACAGATTTTATAAGAGACGTTTAAGCATCCATGAATGTTGGGATCTGTAGCAGTCTTGGAACCAACCCCCATGGATACCAAGGAATAAGGAAATATGCAGATATGCATTTGGCCAGTGTGTGAAATGGAAGAAGTTACTTGTACTTGGGTCTATTTGTGCCTATGGAGAACATGTTGGGGTAGGACATAGACAGACAAACACCTGTGCATTTAGTGCATAGGAATGATTTGTGTAGGTATACTGACAAAGACTGCATGCGTGTTGTGTGTGCATGTATGCTCAAATACATGAAGTGTGTTTTGGTATTGCACCTGCAAACACAGAACTCATCTGTAATCCCCAAGTCATTGGTTCCCTGTGTTACCATGGATTGCAGTACATGAAGTTCCCTATAGACGCTCCCTTTGTGATGAGTAGTGGAAAGCAGAAAGTGTCTGTGTCCAGAGTTGCGGTGCTTACCACTGTGGGAAGGAAGAGGTTCCCAACAACCAGCGCAGCTTGAGGGAGATTCATACAAAAGTTCTGGGAGAGCAGAGGCATTGATCTGCCCCTTTTCACTGAGAGCCCAAGACTGACGATCTGAGTTTGTCTTAAAGCAGAAAACCTCTCTGCTAGCATTGCCTCTCAGCAGAGCGTGTGGGGTAGGGGGCAGAGCAAGAGAAATTCTTACCAAGATTATCACATTTGTGAATCAAGGTTATTTCCCCCACATTCTTGCATGTGAGCTGCATGAGCAGCCCACGTGGGCCTTAAGCACTCGCCATGTGACTCACTCATTCTCATGTCTGGGTGTCACAGGGCAATTGGAGAATTGCACAGCAGTCACAGTGAGCATGCATGTATGCGCGTGTGTTTGGGCTCTGTGCAGGCAATCGGATGTGCAAATGAATGTCGCTGGACTATGTCTTTCTTGAGTGCCAGGGACCCATTTCCATGGCAACGCAGAGAGAAAGCCTGAGAATTGGCGCAACATTGCCAGATATCATGGCCAGGGCCAGCTCTTATAATGCAGGAAGGAAAAATCTTAGCTCAAATTGGGGGCAGGGAGAGGCCTGCTCTCGGCTTGCAAAGAAATCACTGTTCATGCCACTACATGTGACCGCCAAACCCAGCCTCCCAAGAACAAGCATTTGCACTCCTACTACCCTCTTCCCAGGGGATTCGGGAGCCCACCCTGTTTCCCTGGACAAGCAACACAGCTATTTAGTAAAGCATAAGTTGATCAGGCTTCTGAGGCCAGGGCAGAAATGAGAGAGACTCAGTCCTCCAGTTTGGCCCAGGTCATGGCATCAGCTGGAAGAGTGACTCAGAGCAGGTGGTTTGAAGGCGGTTGCCGTAGCGATGCTTCTTCTTCTGGGAAAGCCAGGGTACAAGGAATCATGGTCATTCAGGCTCCTGAAGCTCAGGAAGCCCTGCAGGTCACAGTCTACTTAGAGATGGACATGCTAGAGCCCATTCATTCATCCGTTCATTCCGTCCCAGGACATGAATTGACCCACCACCCGTGGTGAGCTTGACCCTGAACTCTTGAGAAAGAGCCCGTGGAACCAGGCAAGGTCCCTGCCCTCAGAGAATGGACATTTCATAATCAGTCCATGAAAAAGATTGGTTCTTTCATGCCAAATAAATGTTCCAACTGAGGAAATAGCAAGTCTACTTTAGTTGTTCAGAAAAAACACCTTGGAGTAATCCTTAACTTCTGCATTTCCCTCTTGGTCCACGGTCGCTGCATCAGAAAGTCCCATCTATTCAGCCTTCAGAATTCATCCAGAAACTACCACTTTATTCCACTGCTTCGATCTCATTTCAAGTCTTAACACCCTTTGCCTGATCCTTGTTATTGCTTGCTGCTGGTCTCCTTGTTTCTATCCTGAACTCCACTCTGAGCAAAGTTTTTCCAAAACAACAACCGGTATGATCTCTTGAAGATGTAAGACTACATCCCTTTCCAATCAATGCCACCACCCCAGTTGGCCTCTGCTTATATTCAGGGTAAAAGTGGGGTCCTTTCAGTGCCTACAGGGACCACATAATTTGGTGGTGCTGCCTGGTGACATCAGCTCCTCCCACCCTCTCACTGACACACTTGGGCCCAACTTCTCTGCTGTTTTGAAGCGCGTTGAATGTGCTTGGCAGACGTCTACACTAGAGCCCTTTTCCTGCTCACCTCTTCACACTGTTTTCCTCCATCTCCATGAACTTGACATGCAAACACTTTGAATCCTAGAATGTTTGTCTTTTTGTGACTTTTATTTCGCTTAGCATAATCTCTCCAAGGTCCATTTATGCCGTGACTTGTATGAAAATCTCCTTCCTTTTTAAAGCTGAATAATACCCCATTGTGTGTATATTCTACATGTTGCTTATCCATCCATATATTGATGGACAATTGGGTGGCTTCAGCCTCTTGGCCAGTGTGAGTAATGCTATGTGAGCATGGATCTACACATATCTCTGGGAGATCCTACTTGCAATAGTTTTGGGATTTTCCAGCCTAGGTACAGCACAGACAGGGACCATGGACACTGGACCAGGAGGTCCAGTGCTCTGAATTCTGGGTGTCAAAATTAGGCAAGGAAGGGACCACAGATGGAAATGCCTACCCTATAGGTCAGGTGAAGACTCAGGCACTCCCCCTGCGATGTTCACAGAGAATTAGTCAGTAGCCAGCCCTATTGATCTGAAGGATTTCAACTCATGGTCTTCAAGGGCCCAGAGCAGATGGAATGAATTTTTTAGATTTGCAATAGCAGGATGATGATGATGATGGTGGTGATGATATCATTATGGTAATTCCTTCACCAAGTGATCTCCCTGAGTTAGGCATAGTATTAGGAGCTTAGTATACTTTATCTCACAGAATCCTCATGTACTATGATTAGCTTCTTTGTACAGTTGAGGAAACAAGCCGAGCGAGGTGGGCTCCTTTATGCAAGGCTCGCAGCTGACTGCAGACCAGTGCTCTCGTACACTGCAGGCCCTGCCCACACTTTGGTCCAGGGCTCAGGACCCTGGGCATTGACCTCCTCAGGCAAGTTGAGTGAATCCGGCTTAGCTCCAAGTGGCTGTCTGGGCCATGTCCAGGGCCTGGCAGAGTCAGGCTGACTCAAGTACCAACACATTTCAACACCCTGATTTCCTCATCTTCCTTTCCCAACATGCGATCCGACCATGAGGGCTGAGGGTGAGCGGGTAAGCTGTGGAAGGAGGCAGACCTCATCACCATTACACCTCTACTGCCCCCTCCCTGGGCACCCCTTCTGATCCTGGGCAAGCTCTAATGCCATGTGGCAATGTGGGTGAGCTCGGCAAAGTGTCCATGGCGTCATGGCACTCCATAGCCAGTGTTTTCCCTGCTGAGGTTAGCACGGTCTCTGATCACTCCCCAGTTGGCTCCCTGGGACTGGCTCTTGTGTTCTCATCCAGCCTCAGCTCAAAGTTGTCAGCTGCCCAGCACAGCTTGGCACCACCGGGGCGGGTAAATGGGCATCACTACTTAGAAAACAATGAGTCTGAAAAACTAAGATGCTGACAGGTAATCACAGGCAAGATGCTAGAAAGGTCCTTTCCTTCACAAAGTTTAATATAAAATGGAAAGAAGCAATGTGTGCACCCAGTCCACCGACTCAAAATTCCCCTCCCCACCAACAAAGTGGCAGGACCTTGGGGAATGAGGTCAGATGAAGACAAAATCAGACAAGCGGCCTGTTGATGTGCCAGAGCCACCTGCCACTTGTCAGATGAGGTGAAGGCTTGGTGTGGGACAAACAACAGTCCCCTGCCCAAGCAAGAACAAGCAACAGTGTCTCGAGCCTGGGTCCTCGGCCGAGCCCTGATCACCTGCCGAGGTGATGAAGAGGAAGAGGAAGCAGTCCTCGCTAATGGAGAGGACTCTAACAGAGCCACAGCATCATCAGCACAGCACTGTTGGCTTGGTGTCACAAGGTTAGCAATGCAGTTGGACACATGTAAATATAGCCAGCTGTGTCTTCTATGATTGTGACTGGTGTCACTGGACCCCTTTGCTGCATTTCTTTTCTCTCTCTCTCCAAGCCAACCGAGTGCCGATCTCCCACATATCCCGTCTCTCATGTCACTCTCTTGCAGTTATGTACGTATATGAAAGAGTGTGTGTTATGTATGTATATGTGTGTGTTATGGGTACATAAGTAAGTATTAAAGAAAATACGTGCTTGGATGTGTGTTGAAAGTATACAGATATGTAACATACGTGTATTAGTATTTGTGTGACAATGTGTATATGATTAACTACATGATTTCTAGACTCAAACCTGGATTCTATTGAGAATTCTAGTGAATTCTGCCACATCCAAACCATGGGAAAAAGGACCAGTGTGGTGCAAAGCAAGCTAATCCTCTGCCTGAATTGCTGATATCCCATTCGGTCACCAGTTTGAGTCCCAGCTGCTCCTCTTCCAATGCAGTTCCCTACTAATGGCCTGGGAAAGCAGTGGAGGATGGCCCAAAGCCCTGGATTCCTGCACCCTTGTGGGAGATCCAGAAGAAGCTCCTGGTTCCTGGTTTCAGATCGGTTCAGCTCTTGCCCTTGTGACCATTCAGGGAGTGAACCAGTGGATGGAAGCTCATTCTCTCTGTCTCTCCTTCCCTCTATATAAATCTGCCTTTCCAATAAAAAAAAAATCTTTATATATATGCATATAATTAAAAGGCGAGTTGATTTTGGTGTGAAAAATTTCTCAAGTGTATGTATCTCTTACCGACTCTCCCTCTCCCTTTGTAACTGTTTCAAATGCAACAGGTAAATCTTTAAAAATAACTAAATAAACACCCATGGGGCATCTGATAAAGCACTTACTCTCTCAGAGCTCCTTGACTCAGGTACACCTTGACTCACAATGAGGTTACAACCCCATTGTCTGTTGAAACCCTCCTAAGACAAAAATGCCCTGAAGACGCCCAGCCTCCCACACCTGGCTCAGCAGCAGATAGAGTGATGGCTGTGTCTGTAAGATGGTGGGACTGACTGAGGGCTGTGCTCACCACCACTGACCGTCACTGGGAGAGACTGTGGCACTGGACATTGTTAGCCTGGGAAGACATCAAAATCAAGGGCACTTGCTACTGGATGCGGAGCACTTTCACACCATCCTGAAGTTGAGCCATAACAAGTCGAATCATCTTAAATCAAGAACAGTCTACAAATCTAGCTCCCGCAAAACACTGTCTTTTATCATTTCCCATGGTGCCTGGGACACACTAAGTGTAAACAAATGATACCTGTCACTTTGATCTGATCTACCACAGCACGCAAACTCCTAACCAAGAATCTGGTTGGTTGTCCATCACTTCCTGAACTAAATTATACTCTCCCTTTATTCAGCTGCAGACAGAGAGCAAAGAGGGACTATTCAAGGAAGAGATGAAAGAGACAATTGTGTAGACTGGACACAGGGCAAAAAGACACACTTGCCAGCTCCACCTTGTGCCTTGAATCTGTTTCCTCGCCACATCCTCGCTGCGCTCTGTGCAGTTGATTTAATGATGCCCAGTTGACAGATAAGCAGCTTGAGGTTTAGGAAATAACAGAGCATAGTGGTCAGTTGACTCCAGGTCAGGGAACATCAAAATCATTGTTCTCTCCACTCTCGGGCTGAAGAATAACTTGGGAGTCACCCGATGAGGCTGCTGGGAGGCTGTGTGCCAGGAGTATAAGGAAACTACAAAAAGTTTTGGGGAAAACAGAATTAAACAATGGTGAACTCTGGCCCAACAATTTTGAAATCCATGTTTACGAGGGGTCTTCAAAAGTGGCATGAAATTATGAAAAAAAATATGCAGCAACTTCAATAGTTTTTGTACCCAAATCCACTTATTTTTCCTTCACTTTTTCTCCTTTATTCTTTGAAGTTCCTGATTTTGTGTGAGTTGGCAGAATACACAGGGAATGTGAAGAGAGCAAGCAGTACTTGATTACAAGCCTGGGAGTTTCAAATGGGGAGTTTGGATCTGAGCTTCTACAAAGGGATTTTGCACCTCCCATGAATGCGAACTTAGAACCACTCCAAGAAAGAATCCAGGAAAAGGGCAGTGGCTTGGGCTGGAGCAGCCCTCCATGAGGGGTGTCTGAGGAGGCCACAGACCATGGCAAGTCGCCTGGAGCCTCATGGGGACCATGGCCATCTCCAGGGAGTAGGCCCAGGGAGGCTTGTTCTGAGGTTAGGAATTCCAGGAACCCCGTCCGATGCCAGCAAGGTCTTAAGGTTGGTGGCCACAGGGACCTTGCAGAGGAGGGAGGTTGCCAGGGACAGTGGATGTTGTCTTACAGCCATCAGGAGCACCCCTGAGAGTGCCAGGATGGCTATGGGGCCCACTTGGCATGTTGTAAAAGCTTAGGCTGGCTTCTTGCACTGCAGACAAGTGGCCTCCTCTGTGCCACCTACAAGGTGCTCAGTGACAGGCTGCCTTCTGGCTTTCATATTGCAAAAGCTCAGCTGAGCTTGGGTAATTGTGCTGCAGGAAGGAGAGAGGCGAGAGCCGCTGTGTGCAGTGAGGCAGAGGGGAAATTTCCTAACACGGGGAAGGGAGTAGATGCTGGTGTCACCTTATGCAAGCAGCCGAGTGTGCATAGAGCCTGGGCCAGCCAGAGGAAGAGCAGTACCAGAGAAGCAGACCCCTGAGGGTCCATTCAGGAGGGACAAACATCAGCCAGGGCGGCCAGCTTGGACTCAAGGCCATGTCAGGTGTAAGTCACCCAGACCGTGCTCTGTCCATCTCATCCTCCTGTAGTTCCTCAACAGCTGAGGCCAGATGTCTGCCACCTCAGTGTGAATATGGACTCAGGGTCATGTTTAATTAGATTTCAAGACAATAAAATGATGCAACATTTCTCTCACAGGTGAGTTTGTAGAGTCGGATCACACCCCAGGGCATGTGTGAACTGGATACCGCTTCAGCACTGAGGTCTTCAACAAGGATTGTCTGGTTGCTAGAAACAGCTTCTTTCATTGAAACTCAACTTCCACATCTGAAAAATGGGTATATTGATAGGGCATCTTTGCAGGAATGCTGCAAGGGGAAAATGAAATAAAGCACACAGGAGAATAAGGATTCAAACCGATATCACAGTTTCTTATACCTTGCAGCCAACACCATCTGACTTCCCCAGTTTCTGGACCTCTTGATTTAAATTCTCTCAAGGATTCATCTTACCAGCTATGGGATATGTTGCTTCATGATCAAGAATCTTCCAGGGCCAGGCGCAATAGCGTAGCAGCTAAAGTCCTCGCCTTGAATGCGCTGAGATCCTATATGAGCGCCAGTTCTAATCCCGGCAGCCCTGCTTCCCATCCAGTTCCCTGCTTGTGGCCTGGGAAAGCAGTCAAGGACAGCTCAAAGCCTTGGGACCCTGCACCTGCGTGGTAGGCCCAGAAGAAGCTCCTGGCTTCAGATCGGCTCAGCTCCAGCCATCGCGGTCACTTGGGGAGTGAACCAAAGGATGGAAGATCGTCCTCTCTGTCTCTCCTCCTCTTTGTATATCTGCCTTTCCAATAAAAAAAAATTTAAATCTTTAAAAAGAATCTTCCAGAATCAGGTTGGCTTGAGAAACAGAGTCATGTGAAGCCGATGCAGAGCATTGATGACCAAACATCTGGGAGAAGAAGGTATGTGGTGGCAGGTGTGTCTGACTCAACAATGAGAAAATCCTAGGGTCCCTGAGCTGGAAATGGAGATCATCCTGTTCATTCGCTTTAATCTCACGTGTTGAGAAATCGAGGCTTTGAGCAACATGGTGACATGCTTGGAGGAATACAGCAATCAGAGGTCACCCTGTGTCTCATTCCAAGGGCACAGGAGGCCTGCAGGGCACAGATGGGTGCCCATCACTGAGCCTCCCTCTCCCTGCCTCCTTGGCTCTCTCTCTCTAAGAGCCTGAGAATTCAGTAATGTCACGGCCTCGCCCAGCTCACACCCTGGAATCCCAGCCGCAGGAAGTGCTCGACCCCCTGGCTATCTGCCATCCAGCCGCAGCCACCTGCACAAGCAGGTTCCACCCACTCCTTCCAGTTAAGCAAGTCCAGTGGCCGCGTGAATTCTTTCCTCTGTGCCCTTGCTGGGGCAGTCCCCTTTACCCGGAATGCCCTTCTCCTCCTCCCCATCCATCAGCTCAGGGGAACCTGTGAAAGCCACTTCCTTGGGGAGGTCTCTCCAAAGGCACGCTCACTGCCTCTCTGTGAGCTCCCAACACTGCTAGCTGCCCGATGCAAGGGCTGCAGATCTCTACCTAGCCTGCTGATGTATTTCTCTTGCAAGTTTTCCTTGAATGTTAGAAATCTTGTCTCAAACATTTTTGCAATGAAGCGCACAGTGTAGTGCTGGGCAACAAGTCACAGGGGATCGGCGGTGGCCAATAACCCTGGTTGATGAAGTGACTGTTAGCTGCTGCTCAGAATGCTGTGACTGGGGCCCACATGAGGCTCCCTGCCCCCAGGATTTCCAGGGCAGTGGCTCCTGGTGGCATGTGGGACATCCACCTGTCATAGGGAGTTACAGGAGTAATCAGGTTGGGAAGCAAGCTCCACGGTCAGCTGCTCCTTTTCACTTCCTACAAGGACCCGGCTATCAGTCTGATTTCACACCTAAGAAAGCTGAGGTTCAGAGGTGTGAGCGATTCACTGGTGGCTACTCAGTTTTTCTCTCTTTCTTTCTCTCTCTCTCTCTCTTTTTTTTTTTTTAGATTTATTTATTTTATTGCAAAGGCAGAGACGGGGAGACAGAGAGAAAGATCTTCCATCTGCTGGCTTATTTTCCAAGTGGCCACAATGGCCGGAGCTGAGCTGATCTGAACCCAGGAGTCGGGTGCATGGATGCAGTCTCCCACATGGATGCAGGGACCCAAAGCTTTGGGCCATCCTCCACTGCTTTCCCAGGCCACAAGCAGGGAGCTGGATAGGGAGTAGAACAGCTGGGACATGAAACTATCCCCATATGGTCACTTGCAGGTGGAGGATTAGCCAACTGAGCCAACAAGTCTCTTCCCAGTTCCCTCGCCCCTTCCCGGTTATCTTAAAAAAAAAAAAAAGGCAAGTATGCCGGCATGCTGGTATAGTTACAAATTTGGCATTAACCAGGCCCAGAATGCCCACCAGCTATCGGCTACTTTTCTCCCAGCAGTCAAGGTACAAGGTAACCTAGGCAGTTGCCTATAGCTGGGGTGGGGGATATTCCTGAGTGGAGAGCCAGCCTAATGTTCTCTGATTGGGTGTGCTGGACAGGTGCTTGCTGTCCTTGGCAATGCAAATACAGAGGCTCAATCCTTGACCTCCAGCAGTACCTACAGGGCCCAGGTGGGGTATGGCTGCAGGCCAGTCCTGAAGAGATCATGGAAATCTTGAAACCGTGGGTCCTAAGCACCCGCCAGGACACAGGCTGAACCCTTTGACCTTGGGAGCGACCCGATAAGGAGGCAGGGGAAGAGTCCTTAAAGCTGTGTTGCAGGATAACAAGTGGAGGGTCTGAGAGGTTGGTGACCAGGCCCAAGGTCATCAGAGCAGAGGGAGAACCTGCTTTTCCAGCCTGCCCTTGGCTCTACCACCAGTCTCCCCAACGTCCTCCAAGGCAAACCAACCCAGAAGGTCAACTCTCGGTTCCCAAACACACCCTTCTTTATCTGACTGCCCAGCCTTCGTCCTGGCCGTTCCCCCTGCCCGAATGCCCTTCCACACCCGACACTCTGCCCAGCCTAGCCCAGCCCAGCTCTCATCTGTCACAGCTTCCCCGGCTCTCCTCTAGTTTAAACAATCTCCTCTATTTACTCCAAAGATGAGTCCCCCATAGCTCACACAGGTTTAGTGCTTTGTAAGATAGAAAGCTGTGGGAGATGTTGTGATATAGCATTGTAATGCTGCTGCCTGTGTCACTGGCTTTCCATGGGCACCAAGTTAATGTCCCCAGTTGCTCTTCTTCCATTCCTGCTTCCTGCTAATGGCCTGGGAAGGCAGGGAGCAGACGGTCCAAGCGCTTGAACCCCTTGCCATCCACATGGGAGACCTGGAAGAAACTCCTGGCTCCTGGCTGCAGCCTGGCCCAGCCCCAGTTGCTACAGTCATTTTCAGGAGTAAACCAGCAAATTGATCATCTCTCTCCCTCTCTGTAACTCTTCTTTTCCGATAAATAAATAGATTTTTATATAAAATATAGAGACACATTCATGGCACATCACAACAAGCAGCATTCTCTCAAATGAGTGCATGAGGAGTGAATGGATCTTTTGCTTGCTTCCCCCAACAGCTGGGAAGATCCGAATCCCCGTGGGATGACCTACATAGGTGCCAGCACAGGGCAAGGTGGCTGTCACGTGCTCCCTGGGGTAAGCCGCTCTGAAGCAATGCCCGCCTCCAGGCCATGCCCGGCCGGCATAGCTGGGCTCCCCAAGCAGGCTGCCTGCCAACCAAACACAAGGTTTCAACAGGCCTGGCACCAGGGAGCTGCCTAGCGACCCACGGCCAGAGGCAAATCCGTGGCTTGGCTGCTCCCACCCCTCCCCCCCATCTACCCTGCCCAGGCCTCCTGGGCCTGCAGTGTGGAGAAGAGAAAGAAGGAAAGAAAAGCAGGTTCAACCAGATGGTAAGGCTGTTCTAGAAGGCACTCCCAGAGCCATGGCATGGGGCCGGGGCGTGGCCGCCGAGAAGGCCAGGAGGATGGAGGACAAAGGGAAGGCCCTGACGTCTGTTAAGTCCAGGTTCAAATCCAGGCCCAGTGGATATTGGTGGGTCAAGGTTGTCTCTCTCTCACAAACCCAAGTTCTTCATAGGGGAACAAAACAAAATCTAGATAAGCATGCCCACAGGGGCAGGTTAGTTAACGTGGGCAAGTTATTAGCTGTGGCTGGCAGAAAAATGTCACTGAGTGTATACGAGTGAACCTCACAAAGTTTGTGATAAATTGAATTAAATGATGCGCTTCTTTTGGTGCAAACCATTTTGAAATCTGTGCACTTTTGGCTCATGAGCTTTTTGAAGACTCCTTGTATGAACAGATACCAAAATATTTTACCAAATAAGTTTAAAAGGTTTAAAAAGATTTGTTTGTGTTTTTGTTTTTGTTTTTTTGAAAGACTGGCACAAAGAGAATGACTCTCTATCTGCTGCCTCGGATTCACTCCCCAGATGGCTACACTAGCCAGGACTAGGCCAGGCTGAAGCCAGAACCCAGCAATTCTAGCCAGATCTCCCACACGGTGGCAGGGGCCCAAGCACTGGGGCCATGTCTTGCTGCTATCCCTGGCATACTAGCAGGAAGCTGGATTAGAAACACAGAGAATCCGGGACTCAGCAATTGGCTACAGGATACCAATGTTGCGAGCAGCAGCTTAACTGGCTATGCCACAGTGTCAGTTCCCAAATAAACCATCTTTAAATTCCATTTTCTACAAAGGTGGCATTTTGAAACCCTCTACCCACAAACTTCACCTTAGCTGGCCTCCCTCCAGAAGGATGGGCCTGCATAACATCCTTTCTACATTTCTGGTTTTCTGGTTTTGTTTTTATTGTGTGTATTTGTGTTGACTCCACACAGATGTATGTAAGATAGTGACGGGATCAGCCAATGGAGTATAGCCATGACCTTGTCCCTGCATTGTTTCCCTGTGGAGGGAGCCCCTCTTCCTGCTTCCCTGGAAGACATGACACACCTCACTGCCACCTCTCAGTCCCACTCTGGCCCAAGGGCTGCAGGCCCATGCACCTGCCCTTGTTCACCTGACTCCCTCCCCGACCTGCTCCCGCCCCACCCCCAAGGCCCACTTGGTCCCCCGCTTCAGAAGGCACCTCACAGAAGGACTTAGTGGAAATGGCACCTATGCCCGTGGGCCCTGTTCCTCTGACAATGGGCATGCTTCCTGTTTGGGTGGGCCTAGCAGGCAGGCAGGGGCTGATGTCTCTCTTGTTTGCAGCTGCCTTTAAGGTCAGAAAGCAGCATCTGGCACGGAGCAGGCCTCATTGCCTAGCTGTCAACAAAACAAACACTTCAGAACATACTTGCCCTTTTTTTTTTAAATTGTCCTTCCTTTGATAAAATAAAATGTGAATAGTCCTATGCCAGCTCCTCAAATTGGAGCATTGAGGAGAAGGGACTCTTATGGTTTGGAAAATCTTTCTATCCCCGCGAAAATGCAGGGTGGAATTTAGGCAGCAGTCCTGGCACATGGTAAACTCCCTGAACAGTCCAGGTGAGTTCTCTCTTCCTGCTGCTGCTCCCCCTCCTCCTCTCCCTCCCTTCCCCCTCTCCTCTCCTCTCCTCCAGGTTCCTCCTCCACCCGTACCTGTCCTCACCTCAGGGTTGACCCTGAGCCCTGCTGCAGGAGTCACAGGCCTTTGCACAAGCCTAGGAGCACACTGTCCTCTGAGTTCACCCTGTTCACACACAAGCTCTTTAAAGATCTTGATTACAGACTGGCTTGGGCATGGTGGGAGTGGGTACCTTCAGGAAGCACAGGCCTGTGCAGGGGACCTGTGTGTGTAGGGGAATTCCTCTCGGATGAGCCAAGTTAGGATTTGCTTCCTGGAAATCCCAGGTCACTGTGGCAAGCTATGAGAGCTGCAAGCCTGCTTGCCTTTCTGTAGCCACACCTGCTGTTTCCAAACGCTGAATTTTGAAGACATCATGGCCCTCCAGGCACTGGCACCAGGCAGGAAGACCCAGGAAAGCTGATAACCCCTAACCAGTAGGCTTGCTTTTGGACCCTGGGCCAGAAGTTCGAAGCAAGCACTCGGCAAGGGCCAGGGGTATTCAGGAACTCAGCTCAGATCTCACTTGGAAAGAACAAAACCGGAAGAGCAAAGTTTTGCCTTGACTCCCAGCCCAGCACCCTCAGACCAGGACCAGGGCACTCCAGGCCCCAGCCCTGCATTTCAGAGGCCCCTGCGCAGATCCTGCTCGCCCCGCCCCCCGCAATAATGAGAACTCTCAGAAAGCCCTGGATGTGTTCAGCCGGAAACTGCATACAGCGCCTCTCTTCTGGGGCATAGTCCATGTTCCCAGGCCACAGCTTCCCTGTCTCAATGTCCAAAGCCACTTCCGAGGCCTCGAGCAGCCCCTCCCTGGTCACAGGTTCCCCAGGATGGACCACAAGCCTGAGGTCCAGCTGCTCCGGAGCGACCTGAGTAGAGTTTGGATGTGTGGGACTGCATGTCCATGCATCTGCTGGAGCCCCTTACAGGACAGGGGAACGTGGAAAAAATGCAACAAAGCCTCCACATGCTGATGCGAAGCTCCAGGAGCTTATCTGCCCTTGTAGGTCCCTCAGCAACTCTAACGTCAGGTTAGGAGCCAGACTGGTTTCATCTGGGGACTGGCACTGTGACCTAGTCGAGGAAGCCTCTGCCTGTGGTGCCAGCATGCCATACAGGCAGCCGATTCAAGTCCAATGATCCCACTTCTGATCCAGTTCACTGCTAATGTGTCTGGGAAAGCAACAGAAGAAGGCCCGAGTTCTTGGGCTCCTGCACCCACGTGGAAGGCCCGGAGGAAGCTTCTAGCTTCTGGCTTCTGGCTGTTGCAGCCTTTTGGGGCAGTGAATCAGTCAATGGAAAATCTCTCTGTAATTTCCTTTTA
The DNA here is from genome assembly GCF_030435755.1 of Ochotona princeps. Taxonomy (NCBI): domain Eukaryota; kingdom Metazoa; phylum Chordata; class Mammalia; order Lagomorpha; family Ochotonidae; genus Ochotona; species Ochotona princeps. Next base: position 4,849,535 of record NC_080850.1, read on the forward strand.
TAGTTAGATAGATAGATAGATAGGTAATATATTTCATCCAACAGTGAACTAGCCAATGGAAAATATCTCTCTCTGTAACTGCCTTTTATAAATAAATAAATAGGCATTTCACCCAACAGTGTGCTATCCTGCTTTCAAACAGAAGATTCTTGCGCACATGGTCTGACCCTGCCCAGGAGAGGTGTGGAACAGCCTCCCGTGGGATCTGATGAGAGGAGACCCTTACACCTGGGAGAGGAGGGGCTCGGGAGGCTGGAGTGGGCGTGGCGTCTCCTAGCACCACGGATCTAGGCATGGCCTCATACCACTTCTGCTGAGGGAATTCAGACTTGGGAATCCAGCCGAAGCCATGACATCAGGAGCCTGTGACTGAAGAGCCCCTACCCTCAACGGTGAGCAGGGTTTGAAAAAGGCCTACGAAAGCAAATGGCTACTTTCTGAAGTGGGTGCTCCCCTTTCTGCACCTCCTGGCTTTGTAGCTGGACTTCTGCCTGACAGGCTTCCCCCATGAACCTGAGCGTACAGGAGCTACGTGCTTCTCCAGCTGGCCGTTGCTGCGGTGCAAACCTCCGATGTGACCTTCTCGGACGGGAGCCTGATTCCACACCAGTGGGGAGGGACGATGCAGGAAATGTTGGAATGTGGTTTCCCAAAAAGCTAGACTCTGCTTTAGCTCTCCCAGGAAGCCCCGAGATTTTGCTGAGATGATCTCCCACACCAGGGAGACCCTCACTTGGCATGCATGTCTGCTGAATGGTTTCAGAGAAGAGGATATGAGTCAGAAAGGCCCTGTTAGGCCTCACTAGTCCCCCAAGTGGAACTTGCAAACATAGGGCCTGTCTGCTTCTCACCCCTCCTGTTCCCCTTGGCTCTCCTGGAGCAATCACCGGTCCGTGGCACCTGTTGCTTTGGCCTAGATGCCCTTTCCTCACTAAGTCACCTCTTTCTCCCTCAAGTCAGTTCAGTCCCTGGCTCCCCTCCTCCCTCCCATTTGTCCCAAGCTGTGCCCTCCCTGCTTCCGCTGTGTTCCACTCACCCCTCTCCCCCGCCTGCCTATACAAGGACTCTGGAATCCAACTACTTGCTCCAGAGCAATTTCGGTCAGGCATAGAGCTTGGCCCACCTCTTCGTCCTAGCTGCAGCTCACATCAGAAGCACAGTAGGTGCTCAGGAAAGATCTCTGCTCTTCCAGGCTACCCTCTGATCATGACCTGATGGGTTATTTAGAAGCCCAAGAAGTCTCTGCCTTGACAGGTTGCTGTCCAGAAGCCATCGACCAGGGTCTCTGGGGGACCCTGCCAGCACCCCAGCCCCAGCCCTTAGGACTGCTCTCCAGGATGGGTGTCTGCCAGGCTGTCCTGGTCTCTCCCCAGCCTGGCTAAGCACAGGGGAATCCCAGCAGAGGCCGTTGCTCCAGGGCTCTTACCCCAAGTCAAAGTGAGCACTGGTCTTTCTTTCAGTAATTACCAGACTTTACCCAGCAGGGAGAAGATAGAAGAACATGGAAGAAAGCAGAAACTCTAGCCTGGGGCCTAGCAGAGGACCCAGGCCAAGGTCATTTGAGCTGGGGCCAGCCCCAGGGGAACACCAACACCACTTCAGGTTCAGCCAGGACAGAGGGGAAAGGTTGGTTGCAAAACCCAAGCAAGTTACAGCCTCACTGCTGAGTCACACCAGGGAGGCCTGCTGGGGACAAAGTCATGGTCGCCAGCTCCTAACTGCCAGCCTTCTACAAGCACACCGTCCTTGAGCCCCTGCCTCCACAAGGCGCATCCGTTGTTTGTGATTAACCCAGCCTACAGCTCCTTGTTTGAAGGAACAGCACCTTCATTTTCCTTGGAGGTCCCAGTCCCTGCTCTTAGCCCAGGCCATTAAGGTGAAGATGATGTCTCCTCCCGACCTCAACTCATGGCAGTAAGGATACACACATGGGGAAGGCTGAGTTAACCAGAACATCATGCGCATGGTTGGCTCTAAGATGGGAACAAGATGCAAGCAAGCAGGACAGACAGGACTCAGTTCCAAGACTTTTGCCTGAACTGTTGCACAAGAGGTCCCATCTCTTTCCTGGGAACTTGTTCACTGCTGAGCAGCTGGGGCTCCTTTGCTCACACCGGCTTGAGGATGAGGCCATCCCATGGGAAATTGAGACCAACAAGGGGTATAAGGGAGACACCCAGGCACCTAGCTATGAACCTCTGAACTTGTCAGCTACACGGCTAACATTTTCTTCTTTCCTTAAGCATACTTGGCTCTCTGGCATTTGCACACAGCAGCTGTGTTGCTAATAGTACCTGGATAATATCCAAAATGATTTCTATTCTCACTCTTGGCACTCTAGCTTCAGACTTATCACCCATCTGGGTATCTCCCATCCTGGCTTGCTCTACCAGATTTCCAACTCCGAATGACCATAGGATGACAGAGTTAATGAGCTGCACCCTTCACATACCCCATACATACTGAACTGATCTTCATCCTGACTGATGGTCATCCAGACGGAGGGTCCAGGAGAAAAGGGGTCTGTGGGCAGTTAGTAAGCTATGGGGCTAGGATTCAAACTCAGATCACCTGACTCTGAAGGGCATGCTCCTTGGCCATGACTCACTACCACATGCTGCTATATTTAACTCTAAGGAACTGCCGCCCATAATGCCCAATCATGTTTCTCCCACGATGAGAGATTTCTGAAGCCCTTTGGACCCACAAGTATAATCAGATTCCTTCAAACATTCTGACACCTAGACATGCTCTCTGGCCGCGTGAACTTTGGTTAAGCATTTTTCTCCTGTCCTCAGCTTCTTTCTCCCCAGTTCACATACTTGACCTGGGCCACCTCTCTGGGCCAGGCTTGGCTCAGATGTCCATCATGGAGTGAGCTCTCCTATCAGAGCATGTGCTGTCTGATGAGACTGCCTTAGTTCATAGGTTCGGTCCTGCCTCTTGGACAGTCCTACTGTAACTACACGGGTGGCAATGGAGCAAGATGAGTCCCCGGAGGCAAGCGGAGGTGCTGCCATCCTGCCATCCCGGTGACAGTCATGCATTTGGTCTTGTAAACATGCCAAGCTCTGGACCAAGCTCTGGATGAACCAAGACGGACAACACAGACGTGCAGGTGCCTGAGAGTGAGTGGGCCACAGACAAAACACCAAAGTGCCAAGGGGCCGGGCACAGGCCACAGACAGCAGAGAGCTGAGGGAGGAATTCTTTCCCCTGGGAGGTGGTGACAGAGCTTGGGGGAAGTCACACATTGTATGTTGGGGCTGTAATTTAGGGATTGGGCTTCAAGGGGTGCACAACTTCTAACACAAAGAGCTGGAGGGGAATGGGCAGCATCCCTGGCAGAGCCACCGAGGCATGGAAATGTGGAAACTTCTGGAGAAATGATACAAGGTAGAAAGGGGAGGAAAGAGAAAGAAACTAGCTTGAGGAATAATGGAGAAAGAGAACAGGAAAGCCATCGTTAACAGTTTTGCATCACCTTTACTGGCCTTTTATCTGAGCTTTGCTAGTCGGCTCAGAAGGAAGCTGGTACTTCCACACCCTAGGACTTCCCTTTGGGGAGGAAAGGTTTATTTAGAGCAATACCGAGAAACGCCTGGGGAGCTAAGCGTGAAAGGGAGAGCTGGTGCCTGAAGCCTGAGCCAGGGAGGCTGGGGAAGAGACAAGTCCACATTGGAATTCCCAAAACCCTTACCTGTCAGACCCTGCAGTCAGCCTCAGGGGCCACAGACATCTCTGAGACAAGCGCTCAGGCTGGCTCAAGGAACTCAGAGAGACAAAACAAAAGAGTGGGCCCAGTTCTACAGCAGCACAGGGTTCAGAGGAGAGTTAGGATGAATTTCATTTGAAAGGCAGAGTTACAGAAAGAGAGAGAGAGAGAGAGACAGAGAGATCAATCTTCCATCCACTGGTTCACTCTCCAAGTGGCCAGGTGAAAGCCAGGAGCCAAGTGTTTCTTCCAGATCTCCCACCTGGGTGCAGGGTGCCAGGACCTTGGGCCATCCTCTGCTGCTTTCCCAGGCCATTAGCAGGGAGTTGGATAGGAAATGCAGCTGCTGGTACTCAAACTGACATCCACATGGGATGCTGCTGCTGCTGCAGGCTGAGGCTTAGCCGGGTACGCCCTGGCACAGGCCCCACAGTCATCCATTTATTTGCTAAATATTCATAGCCAACTGTTGTGTTAGGCCCTCAAGATACCATGGAATAAGACTATCTGTGTCCTCATGCAGTGCTTACATTCTAGAGCAAGGGCAGATGACAGCCTCCAAGCAATTGAGGGACAATGCCTTGCACTAGCGATGGTGTGCTGGGCAGAAAAGAGAAAGAACAGGGGCATGGAAGGGACAGTGGGGGGAGGGAGCAGCTCCCTGTGAGTCGGCATGAGTCAGCACTGTGTTCAGCTGCAAGGCACAGAAAACCTGCCTCACACAGCCTGACGGCAGGAGTGTATTTATATCTTACAAGAGGAAGTCGGCAAGGTGCGTGGAAGCCATCCAGTGCTGCGCGACAACCACGTGGTAACATTCAAACCGAGGCTCCCCGCCCTTCCTGCCCCACCTCCTCAGCGTAATATCTGGTGTTTGGGTTGAAGAAAACCCATCAATGCATTTCTTATTGATTTAATTTTTATTTTTATTGGAAAGTCAGATATACAGAGAGGAAGAAGAGGAAGAGAGACAGGAGGATCTTCCATCCATTGATTCACTCCTCAAGTGGCCGCATGGCTGGAGCTGAGCCAATCCAAAACCAGGTCTCCCAGGTGAGTGCAGGGTCCCAAAGTTTTGAGCTGTCCTCGACTGCTTTCCCAGACCACAAGCAGGGAGCTGGATGGGAAGCAGAGCTGCCGGGATTAGAACCGGTGCCCATATGGGATCTCGGCGCGTGCAAGGCGAGGACTTAAGCTGCTAGGCTACCGCACTGCACACAATTTTATTTTTTAAAGATTTTTTTTTTTATTTGAAAGAGAGAGTTAAAGTGAGAGAAGGAGAGACAGATAAAGATTTTTCATCCACTGGTTCACTTCCCAAATGGCCACAGCTGAGCCTGTCCAAAACCAAGAGCCAGGAGCTTCTCCCAGGTTCCCCACATGGGTACAGGGGCTGAAAGACTTAAACCATCTTCTACTGCTTTCCCCAGGTACATTAGCAGAGAATGGAGTAGCCAAGACTTGAACTGGTTCCCACATAGGAGTCTTAGCCTGATATACCACCATGCTTCATACTAATTAGCACATCACTGAGAACTCTGAAGTTGATGCCTTCCTGACATGCATATTTCTCCATCCAGAAAAATCTGGCAAAGTCTGAGGCTCACAAAGAAATGACTTTTGTTATTGTTATTGTTGACTGTGAGCCTTCTGGGGGTAGGAAATAGGAAAAGAGGTGAAAGCCAATGCTGTAGTGACGTATGTGTATGTTCAGACGACACCAGTGCAGGTGCATCTGTGCTGTGTCAAGTCCAAGGCTGAACTAACTCAGCATTGGTAGGTAGCCACATCCAGAAATGACAGGAAGGGAACAGCTTCCATCTGCCCTCATCTCCCAGCAAGAAATGCAGAGACATCTGAGGGAAAGCATGGGGTTTCCTACACTTCATAAAATGAGGACTATGGGACAACAAACTGCAGCTGACACTGAGTGTACAACAGGCTTTCTCTGGAGCAATGGGCAGGAAGGGTTAGTGGAGGAAGCATGAATGCAGAGAAGCTGAAAAGGGCCAGGGAAACAGTCTTGGGAGAGGTGGAGAGGCACGGAGCAGCACGGGTGATGGGAACAGAGAAGCGGTGGCCCTGAGCAGGAATGAGGGCGAACAGGGAAGCGGTAGCAGTGCACGGAAAACTTCTCTTTCGATTCTGTTTTCCACAAATGATTTGAAGCATCCTTGTGTCTCGTTATAGCAACAGAAGATGGATTGTCACAGGAACCAGTGGTAACTCCATTAAAAATCTGAAAGCAAGAGGGTAAATCTCTGTGAAAAGGCAGACTTGGGGGCCCTGGTCATTTGAGGGGCTTCCTGGGGGCTCCCGTTGGGAGGTGCTGTAAGTTATTCTATCAAGAACAGGCCTGTGGTTCTTCCCCAGCAAGAAATGGAAGCAGATTATCTCTCAAAAGATTCCTCCCCGAGGGGCTCAATGATGCCTTCATTTTCTTGAATGCAGCTGGTGAAACTGATTTCAATTCATCAGATATTCCACCCTTCTAGGCCAGTCACTGTTCTAAGTCGTGGGGAACTTAAAAACTCCACCTCTCAGAATTAAGAGTCCTTGTAGGCGCAGACACAGAGTCCAAAACAAACAAACAGCCTATATATAGTCTCCTGGCTGTATCCTTTTGTTCCGCTGTCAGGCAGGGCTCTGTGAACATGTTAGCGTGACGTGTTGTGTGCATATATCAGGCGTGCCATGATTCACGTCTAAGACAGGCACTTCATTAAGCAGCAAGTCATACAGGAGACTTGACCCAGACATGTGCCAGGCCATCAGCAATAGGCATCGTTTTGGGGTATCTGTCACCCCAATGTTTGTCATGCAAGCGTTTGGGTGGGGGGAGAATTGAAGATAGAAGCAGGGATGGGTCACACCTGATGAACTAATCCGGATATTCTGATTCACAGCCCGAGATGATCACAACTGTCCATCACGTGACTGCAAGATCACCTGTTCTACTCAGGTAGGTATGTGTGCATCTCATAGCAATCCCAATATCGGTGCACAGCCCCTGAGAAGGGACAAAGAATATCTAATTTCATTGCCTCTCTCCATACTTCCCCCCGGAGGATTGCCACAGTCAAGTTACAAGACAGCCAGTAAAGTCTGAACACGGGATTTAGGATACATGCTAAGATAAAGCCACTGCCAATTGGAAATCTAAATTGAACTGGAGCATTCTGTATTTAAATCAGAGGTGGGCAATGTTAGCATCCCTTGGGACACTGAGGTCCGGCCTTCTGTCCTCTTCACTTGGGTTCGGAGAGACAAGTGACTGCCAGGCTCATATCTGGGGTCACGGGTGAAGGTCATGGGGACAGGAGGGAGGAGGGGCTCGGAGTCACCAATTCCACATGGGAGGACTATGAGGTCTCCGTGGTCAAGGGCGGGGCAGGGAGGGTTGGTCTCTTCCTGTGACTTGTTTTCAGTTAGTGTCGTGTCCTGGAGAGGCAGCGCCTTGGCCAAGCAGACTGGAAATGCCGGAAGCCATCTGGAGGCGCATGCTGAGTCACAGGGTCCAGAGAAAAACAAGAACTTGGTGACGCCCAAGGAAGGGGGTGGGGAGAACTCTCCCTGGAGATCTCAGCGGGGCATCGGAAATAGAAACAGCTCGCTTTGAAGTATGTGGGAGAGTGTCTGTCTTTAACAGGTCACCGCGAGGTTGCAGTCCAGTCCCTTTTAAGCGCCAACTGAATGTACATGCAGATGCTGGTAGACCAGCTGGTGAAGTGGTGGCTCTTACTGACTGCAAACTCTGGCTCCCCATTTTTTCTGGCCTCTTCCTCTCTGCCCTGGGGCAGTTCCCTGGGTCCTCTGCTGTAAGGATCATCCCAGTCTCATGGAGACAGTTGAGAGCTTAAATGAAACCATGTTTTATTGTGATTTTTTTTAAGATTTATTTTTATTTGAAAGGCAGATTTTATAGACAGAAACATTTTATCTACTATTTTTCTCCCCGGGTCAGCCACAATGACCAGAGCTAAGCTAATTCGAAGCCAGGACTCAGGAGCTTCTTCCAAGTCCCCTACATAGGTGAGATTTTGCATGTTGTTCCAAGTCATACTCTCATTATTTTATGGCACACCCAAAGTTGGGCACTTTACAAGGAAAGGAGGGCTATTTAACTCACAGTTCTGGAGGGTTAAGGAATGACCTGACCTCATCCCAGTCCTGGAGAGGGCCTCGTGGTAAAATGGCACCCCAGCAGTGCAACTGTTGCAGAAGGAACCCCCAAACTAACTGGAGGAGTTGTTATAGACCCACAAACCTGAGCACGCTCGCCTGCTATGCAACCTCAGGGTAGTGGAAGAAATCAGGTATTTTTGCAGGGCACAGTACAAAGGGTACAGCAGAGGAGCTGTACTGGCAGAACAACTCCTGGGCAGCTACTGCTCTGTTCCTGAGTTCCCTGAGGAGTTGGGGGTTAAAGTTCTTACAGATTAAAATAGAAGCTGAGAAGTGCTTGTCCAGCTCCTGTCCAGGTGCCTGGTTACCCAGTAGAGTCACTGACCTCCCCTTGATTGGCCAATGATGCTGGGCTCGTTAGGGAATAAATACGATGGCCAAGTGGGCTTCAGTTGGTCTAGGGATGACATGCACGTGGTGCTTACGTTCTGCTCCAAACCTGGAATTTGTCTATTGGAGAAGCCAATGACTCCTTGAGTGGGAACATCATAGGTTTGGCTCTAACATTCTCTCAGTTCAGTGAATTCCTTTTGATGAGTGATGAATCCTAAAGGGTAAGCAAGGACTCCTGGGCTAAGGGAGACTGACCAGGGGCTGGGTCTCACCTACCTGAGGGATGTACAGACAGGGGTTTGGTCTCAGCAGAATGAGTCAAAGACAACATGAAGAGAAGCTGAAGCAACAAGAGGGACCCTAGCGCTAGGCCTCTTCTCTTAATAATTCCACCCACCTCTCACCATCACAATGAGGACAAGCTTCCAGCACATTGATCCCAGCCAGAGCACAACACAGTACTGTAGGAAGCCACTGGAGATGAAATGAGGCAATGATTATATTTACATTTAGATCGACATATCCAGAAGGAAATACACTCACGGGGGTTAGTAGAGATTAGCAATTTGTTGCAGAGCCATTCTTGTTTCTGTGAGCTACTCCATAATCCCCAAACTTTTGTCACCAGAAATTAACAAATCGTAATTCATGTTAAAAAATTTTTTTCACAAGAGCACAATATCGACAAATAATCACCATTTACACTTAGTCCTGGTTCTAAATGTCTTTTCCCTATACACTCTCATCTGATTTTCACAATGGTTCTGCAAGTTAAATTGTTATTAGTTTCATTTTGTGTGTGGACAAATTGAGGTGGGCAGGTGCTAGAAGACTTGGCCAGAAAATGCCAAAGTAGAATCATGATTGCAGTTCTATCATGTGATCCAAGTTTTCTGATCTCTCTGCAGGCCCAGATTCATGCTGGTTAGATGGCCAGAGGACCTCATAGGAACTCCCAAATTCCTAGAACTCATAGTGACTCTCCGTTTGGAGGGACGACAAGGACAGGCCTAAGGCGCCACTACAGATGATTCATGCAAAAAGGGCCTTACCCGCATGGTACCTGCCCAAGAACTAGCTGTCCAATTAATGCAACAACTTGCTTTCAGGGAAATGCCACTCCTGGGAAATGGTTTAGCTGACCTCACGATTGAGTAGCTGTGGGTCCTGCTATGGGATAAGGACTGGCTCACTTACCTGTTCGCAGTGTCACAGAGAAGTCCTCAATATCTGAGTTTGAATCTGTCCCTATCATTCTGCCAGCTGTGACCTGTTTAATCTTTCTGCCTTAGTTTTCTTAATCTGTGAAAGAAGAATAGTAATTCCTATCTCTTAGGGATGATTGCATGAGCGCTTTGAAGAGGTCTTAGCACACGGCTTATGCTTCTTAAATGCTCGATATTACTCGCATTAACATAATAGGGTTGCTGAAAGAGCTAAGTGAGAAGTTTCCGATGCAGTAGCCGTGACTGCCCTCCTAGCCCCACTGCTGTCATGAATTCTACAGTTCTGCACTGACCACACACACACACATACACACTTACAGAAATGCACGACACACTGTCTTGTTTGGAGAGGAGACATCTACCCCATTAGGAGGATCCCTGGCCAAGTTCAACAACACATCTGTTTTCTCTCTCTCATCTCAGGAGGTTTCTGTCTGTTCAAGGTCACCTGAAGCATTTCCTGGCATTTTCCATGTCTGTCGCTAATTCATTTTGGGAGCCGCTGTTTCCATTTCAGCCTTGACATTTGCTTAATGACATGAATGGAGCCTGTTCTGGTGAGTGGCTCTCCGAGGTCACTGTCTCTCTGACCTATACCCCTGTTTTCAAACTTCAATTATTTGGAGGCCATCCATAATTTTGCCAGAACTGCTGACCATGTGGTCTGTTCTATTCCTCATTATTTTTTTTTAGTTCATCTCACATTGAAAACTTAAAATACATTTTTTTCAAAAGGGATGCTTGCTGCCATAATTGGAAAGCCAATACCATCTGCCACAAATAGAAGCTATCCATAAAAAGAAATACTGTGAAAATAAAAGAATATTACTGAATTCTAGAAGAGTAGGGTTGCCATGGAAGACTCTGAGTTTGAGGTCTATCTCATTTCCATTTTAAGGAGAGATGGGGCTGGGCATTTGGCCCAGCCAGCAGTTAAGGTACCATTAGGATGCCTCTGTCCCACATATAAGTACCTGAGCTCCTATGCCCAGCTCTGGCTGCTAGTTCCAGCTTCCTGCTAAGGCAAACCTTACCAGGCAGAACACAATGGCTCAAGTGCTTCAGTTCCTGCTACCCATGTGGGAGACCTGAATTGAGTTCCTGGTTCTTCATTTGACACAGCCCTGCCCTGGCCATTACAGCCTTCTGGGGAATGAACCAGCCAGCAGAAAGAAGATTCTGTCTCTCTCTCTCTCTCTCTCTCTCCTCTCATTCCTTCCCAAATTTAGCTAAGTAACTAGCTCCATCAATAAGTACAATAAAGTTGGAGAAATGTTGAAGATGTGTTAGTACAAAGGGAGATTTTCTTCTTGATCAATGGGAAGGATTGGAAGGGAATATTTAAGAGAACATATTCTCCTACCCCCATGATTTGGTGTTTTGATTTCCTTGCCTTTTTTCACTTTCTAGAAACTTCCGCTGCCTACCTGGGCCTAGAATCCCCTTCCTCTCCCTCTTTTTTTTTTTTTCTAATGACTCTGGTTCTTATTCAGGAGAACTAAGGAGAGGACAGCCCATGTTCTGCTTCTCACCTAGTTTGTCGTTTTGGAAGAAGATTCGTTCCCTGTTTTAAGATAACCGATAGGAATTAGAGAAATGGTGTCCAAAGATTTCCAAGCACTCAAAGCCTGTGAGGCTCCACTCAAAAGTTGTCTATGTGGGCTGCTAGAATGGAATCCCATCAGCTTCTAAACAAAGGACACTCTATCTCATGGTTCTGGAAGCTGGGAGCCGAAGGTCAAAGTGGCAGCAGATTCAGTGTCCAGCGAGAGTTCATGTTCAGGTTTGCAGGTGACCCGTTCTTGTTATGTCTTCTTGTAGTAGAGAGGCTGCATGAGTTGTCCGGAGCCTCTCTCAAGGCAACAGGAACCCCACTCATGAGAACATCACCCCCCTCTGGGAGCTGAACATGATTTGGTTCTCAAAGTTGCTGTGAACTTTAAACCCTGATTGTAAGCTCATTGTGTGAAGAAGGCGCAAGCATAATCCAACTCTGGTGCTTAGAGTTGGGTCTTCGGCAGGCGATTGGGTGGCACTGGGTCATTGGGTGGAGCCCTCATAATGAAATTATGCCCTCTTGATAAGAGACTGCATAAATGGAGAAAGACATGTGTTGTCTCTTGCTGTGTGATGTTGGTCCCAACTCAGGACTCTGCCATCAAGAGTGCTGTTGTCACCAGATGTAAAACCAACAGGGCCAGCTGATCTGCCACTGTGAACCTTCCAAACCCTCAGCTAGGTTACGACTCTTGTCCCTCCTAAGTAGCTTATCTCAGGCACTGTATCATTGTGGCAAAAAGTTGACTAACACGCTTTGCAAAGGCCTCACCTCCCAATGCCATCATTTTTGTGTGATGGGTGTCAATAGAAGAATTTCAGAAAGACGTAACTACAGTCCACAACAGCTGCACATAGGTGTGTCTTCATGCAACAGATGGCAGAGTTGAAACCCTGCAGGAGAACTGCTCCATGGGAGGGTTTGGGTCACTGGAGCTCCAAGAGGAACAAAGATGTGGGATTCATCACGTACCCATAAATACATCCACGTTTCCTGGGGGTGGATATTCTGCTTGAGAAACCAAGCAGATGGCTGTGCTTAAGATGAAAAAGGAAGTTGCTAGCCCCCTCTCTCTGCTCAGCATACAGTTTCTGAGGGAAACAGTCCAATAACTTGGGGTTCCAGCCTCTCTTTTATAGCATCTGCAGATTGCAAATGTTTATCAGAAGGTGTGGGAGGAGTCACCAAGGCAGGGTCCCTAAGCAATCCCTGTTTTCAGGTCTCCTCCCTACTCCGAAGCTGGCAGGTACTTGGCTTAGCTGGATGCTACATCAGATTTCTTACCCTGTGGCATAACGTACTCCTGCAGTCTAGATAGCGTTCACCATCTTATGGCTGGTCTGGCTGCTGAAAGTTCCTGTCTTAAATCATGTGTTTCTTCCCTACTGGTTAGCTGGCACACAGCAGGCAAAAAGAAAGTCTTTCAAATGAAAGAACGTGCCCTGTGCTGGGTAGCCCCTACTGTTTAAGAGTTTATTATAACACACATTTATTTTCTTTTGATTTAAGACTTATTTATTTATCTGAAAGGTAGAGTTACAAAGAGAGGAGGAAAGACAGAGATCTTAAATCTGCTGGTTCACTCCCCAGATGATTGCCACAGCCAAGGCTAGGCCAGGCTGACACCAGGAGACGGAGCATCATCCAGGTCTCCCATGGGAATGCAGGATCCAAGCACATGAATCATCTTCCACTGTCTTCCCAACAACGTTAGCAGAGAGCTAGATCAGAAGTGGAGCATCCAGGGTTCAAACCGGCACTCCTGCAGGAAGCTGGTTGGCACTGCAGAGAGCAGCTTAACTTAACTTAACCTAGCGCCGGACACTCAAATACATCTCTTGAATATTCAGGACAAATTGTGCTTGAAGTCTTTCTCTACACCGCATACTGATAGGGTAACCACTGTCTCTGTTTGCCTGGTGTTTGCACTGGTAGTCCACACCCCAGAAATCTACCAGTTCAGGGAAAATTGATGTAGTTGGTCAATGTACTGCATTTTGTCTTGCCAGAGCTTCCAACATGTTGTGAAAGGATGACAACACACAAATTATCCCATGAAGAAATATGTACAGGAGACCCTCTCTCCTCAGGTTCTACATTCATAGATCCAATCAGTCTCCAAATGGAAAAGAATTCCAAAATGAGATGGTTTGGCTGGTGTGGTGGATCAACAGCCTAATCCTCTTCTTGGTGGTGTCAGCATCCTATATAACCACCAGTTCATGTCTCTGTTGTTCTACTTCCAATCTAGCTTCCTGCTTATGGCCTGGGAAGGCAGTGGAGGATGTCCCAAGTTCTTGGGGCCCTCACACCTGTTGGGAGATCCAGAAGAAGTTCCTAGGTCCTTGCTTTGGATAAGCTCAGCCCTGGCCATGCAGCTATTTGGGAAATGAACCAGAGGTTGGAAAACTAAGATGGTGCCCAGACTGAAAATGTGTAGGCTTTTGTTCTCATCATTATTGCCTGAACAATAGGATATAGTAACTCCTCAAGGATCATTTAGGTTGTATGAGATGTACTAAGAAACCTAGAGGTCTTTCAATTCTATGAGAGGAGGTGTATGTGTTGTGTGCTAAGACTATGCCATTTTACAGAAGGGACTAGAACACCCAAGCATTTGGGTATCTGCTGGGAGTATATGTCACAAGATCAGGAAAAGAGATGCCTGCTGAGAGCTAATCCCTGCAGCTATGAAGAGGAACAGACACAATCTTGGCCTTGAAGGAGAACCTTGGTTACGCCTGGGAGAGTGGGACGCCGGGCTTATTCAACACACAGTAGTTGAGTCGGTTGAGTGTGTAATGAGTCAGAACCTTACACTCTCCCTGTCCCTGTCCACACAGCACTGCAGCTATTTTCATTGCAGTTTCAAGTGTCAGAAGCCCACTCTGCCGAATTAAATAGCTGTCTAGTCAAAGGGTGTTAGAAGCAAAAGCCAGAAAACTCAGCCTCTGGTGGGAGAGAAACCACTGTTTCCGAGGGAACAATCAAGATGGTGAAAAATGATGCCAGGATGAAGGGACATGCTTTGCAACCATTTCCATTAGAAAAAAAAAATGGACTCAAGCCATCAGTGCCCTTGGGTTTCTCTGCCCAAGTATTCTAATTCCAGGAAGAAAGAATCTGATGGCCAAGTTTGGGTCCCGTGCCAGCACCCGAGCCAGGCTGGGGGACATCATCATGGCTTCCACTCAAGCCATGTGCAGTGGGACCCAGGGGCATACGTTAGTTAGTTAATGGGGACTGGAGGGCAGGACACTGGGAGGGGAAGACCTCAGCTGCTGACTAACTCCTGTTCAAGAAGTAGCCTACATATCACCTCCTCCAGGGCCTTCCACCCCGTAGTGACTGTGTCTGAAGTGCCTCTCGAATTGTCCGGTGTCTGGAACATTCTGTTACCCCAAGCTGACAGCTGTCATCCCAGGCCCAAGGGTCTTATCTGGCCCTCCTTGTTGTTATCACCTTAGAGTACATGCTGTGCCCTTGGGCAGAGCTGGTACAATGCCTGGCATACAGAAGAAACTCGCTAAGTGCCATTGAGTACATTCTGCAGAGTTAGAAAGAACCCATTGCCTTGATGCCTCTGTATTCCCTCGCTACATGATAGCTGCTCAAATGCCCTGAGCCATTTCCCCACAAGCCACTCTTCTTTGCACTCCTGCTGCCTGCTCTGCAGGTCTTGTGGCCCAGCAGCTCTCAGAAAGGGGTGATTTTCCTCTCTAGAGGAGGTGCCTGGCAATGTCTGGAGACATTTCTCTAGAGACCCCATGGAGAGGGCAGTGCTGCTGGCATCCCATGGGTGGAAGCCCAGGGTGGGGCCGAGCGTGCTGTCACGGACAAGCCAGTGCTCACAACACAGCCCCGAGACTCCAGCTGTCCGTTGCGCCATTGTGAAGACCCTGCAAAGGGCCAACTCCCCGCCTCCCAGCTCACACGTCTGCTGCCCATCTTTCCCTCTGGTGACCCCTGTTGTATTCTCTTCGTGTCATTTTCCTGCCCCCCTGAAATGATCATGACCCTGTTTGTATAGCGGCTTGTGTCTCTTGCCCTGTGCTTTGCCTGCAGCTGCCTCGTCCCATGGACAGCAATGCTTGGTACACGTTGGGGTGACTTAGCAAAAATGTGCTGCATAGGGGGAGGGAACAGAGTTGCGGCACAGAAGGTTAAGCTCCCACCTGCAACACGAGCATCCTTTATGAGTGCCGGTTCGAGGCCCAACTGCTCCACTTCACATCTAGCTTGCTATTAATGCACCTGGAAAATCAGTGAGAGTTGACTCTACTGCTTGGATCCCTGCCACCTACATGCGACACCCAGAAGTTCCAGGCTCCTGAGTTCAGCCTGGCAGGCCTCAACTTTTGTGGTCATTTAGGTAGTGAATCAGTGGATAGAAAATTCTCTCACTTAGTCTCTCTCTTGCTCTATCTATGTGGGTCTCTCTCTCTCCCTAACTCTATCACTCTTCCAAGTAAGTAAATCAATCTTTAAAAAATGAAATGCAGGCCTGGTACAATGGCTCAGTTGGTTAATCCTCCCCTTGCAAAGCACTGGGATCCGATATGGCTGCCGCTTCATGACCTGCTGCTCCGCTTCCCATCCAGCTCCCTGCCTGTGGCCTGGGAAAGCAGTGGAGGACGAACCAAACCCTCGGGACCCTGCACCTGTGTGGGAGACCAGAGGAAGCTCCCGGTTCCTGGCTTCAGATCAGCTTAGCCTTGGCTGTTAAGGCAGTTTGGGGAGTGGATCAGCAACAATGAATGGAAGATCTTTCTTTCTGCTCTCCTCTTTGTAAATCTGCCTTTCCAATAATAAATAAATAAATCTGAAAAAGTAATTTTTTAAGCAAAATGTGCTACATGTATATTTTAATAAAGAAATGTAGTTTCAACTCCTCATTCCAGAGCCTAGGGGGCTCAGCTAGGAAGACCCCTTGTGTGGACCGGCCATCCTCTGTGCAGGTATGGTTCTGCAGCAGTCGAAATGCAGCGCTTGTGGCTTACTGGCTGGCTGGTGACCCGTGACCAATCACTTCATCCCCTGCGGACTCCGTTTCTGTATCTCCAGCGGCGAGAGGGAAGGCTATTGTCATTGACTGCTTCCTCCCAAAGTTGCGTAGGAGAGAAACTAAATAAATCTCTCTTAGCCCTTAAGAAAACACTTGACTCAGAAAAGTGTCACTGCACATCCTGTGTTGTCATCATCATCACCATCATCACCTTTTGGCTGCCATCAGTGGGGGAGGACAACCGCATGGGCTCCCGGACCCTACCCGAAGCTTAGAGGATTAATGCAGCTCACAGAACCCAAAGCTGTCCCAGTTTGGTTTTGCCAGCTCTTACTCCATCCGGGAAATAAAACCGGATGAAGTCTTTATCCACCCCTTGTTCTGAGAAACAGGAGAGCACAGAGCATGGATTTAAGGCAGCAGATGGTGTTGGCCTTGAATTACGAAACCAAAGGAGGACATTAAAGTGCGCCATTGCAGCAGTTACGGGCCAGTGGCAGTGGAGGGCAGAAATGAGGGCAGGAAAAAGGTGGGTTTCCAACTGGGTAATTCCTGACCGTAGCAGGAGTCCTAGAATTAGATAATTTTGTAGCTTGCAGTAACTTAAGGCTCTTTGACTTCTATCGGCAGGTGAGCCCAGAGAGATATGGTCACCCTCAGGATCACACAGCCATGTAGTGGCACGGTAACTCCCACATCTCGATTCCTTGGATGGTATTAGTGCAGAGCCTGTCCCAGTACACCCTGGCTGACGATCTAGTATATGTGCTGCCCAAGTGAGGATAGGTACTTGTGTCCAAAGAGATCCCATACAGGCACAGAGCGGGCCCAGAGCCCCAGGGCCGTGGCTGTCTTCTCAGCCCGCTGGGGAGACTCCAGACTAGCCCTGGAGCTATAGGCAAGTTCTACCTCACACAGGTTGCTGTGAAAATTGGACGAATTACCAGCACATAAAGCTTTTAATCTTGGGCTTGGCATATAGGAGAGCTGGGGAAAATGTTTGTTCTTACTATGGTCCAGGATTAACTGCAGGGTCTATCTGCCCATGCACATAGCTCCTGTGTGTGGTACATTCTTGGTTCGCTCTGGCCAGGGTGGCACCTGACACCTGCTTAGAGGCTCCGTCAGTCAATGGTGAGTGCTGACGGCTGGTATTCGTGGAGACACCCATTTCTCAGGCAGCACCACGTGGCTCCAGGGAATGCTGGCAGCCAGGCATGTGATCCTGTCACTAGTTCAGCCTTTAATCCTAAATGGCTAAAGCAAGCCTCTTGTCTCACAGCCATCAGACCTCGTGATGTGAGCTGTGTTTGTGTTCCCAGCCTTTCTCTGCAGCAAGGAGCCTTGCCCTAATCACCCCCACGGGCAATTTGCATTTAAATTGCTTTTCTCTCATTATAGAAATCTCTGTGGTCAACCCGAGTTTCTGTTTTGCTCAGAGTCCGTTTGGAGACTCCGTGTCTCGCAGGAGGCTCTCTCTGCTGTCTGATCACCCACGCTGGAGGGGAGGCCAGATAGCCTTGAGGGTGTCACCGAACTCCTGGAAGGTTTCTCACAGGGCAGGCGGGGACAAGAGGAGAATCTCGGGACCCTGAAGTGACAAGCAGGAGGGAGACCCAGTGGTCATTTCACTTCAGCATGTAGAAGCAGGTTTTCGTTTATTCCACCAAACTGCCTACAAGCCTGCTGTGGTGCTTGCAACACTTCAACGAGACAGCCTTCTAGGAGGTTCTGGTCTAGTGCGGGAATGCAAGGACATCTTTTTTTTTTTTTTTTTTTAGGCACAGTACATTCAAACAGCTTTAATACAGGTCAGAGGAGACCTTGGCCAGATGACAGGGTTTATCATAAGCCACAGTGACACATGTATTAGCTGATGTGTTAGCTCAGGGTCAGGAGTCTCTTCTAAGCTGTGGGATATACACACACAGCGGTATGTGTGTTCGCAAAATAGCCTCCTGGACATCCCTTCCCCACACCAACCTGACAGAGCTCACAAGCCACAGAGGGTCAAGTCCCTTAAGCAGCACAGCCGTGGGTTTGCCTAGAACCTCTACATCTTTTCTTGAGTGTTTAAACCCTCCCCAGCATCCTTAGGACACCTAACTCAACGTGAATCTGATGCACTTGGTTGGTACGCTTTCTTTGCAGGTGAGTCGACTTAGACGAGAAGAAGTGTGTGTGTGTGTGTGTGTGTTCTGCACAGAGGCAGGCTTTTCCCCTCACACTTTGGCTCCACAGCCGACTGAACTCACCCACACAGAGGACAAAGTACATGCATACACAGCACAGGTGTCATAGAAGTCATGTATTTCTCTATCATCGTTTTGTATATAGATATTCACAGCTTCATATGAGAGACTGCCTTCATCATCATTTTGCAAATGAGGAAACTGAGGCACGGAGCGCTTGGGTCACTTGCCCAAGGTCGTCACCAGAGCCCATGTCCATCACCTTATGGCACAACCACACAGGATGGAGAATGATGCTCCCTCATGCCTTACTGAGCTCTCACATGTTTCCTAGCCTGCCCCATCTTTGCAAAGGTGGATAACCCACGCAGGTACGCTGACCACTGACACGCTGTGAGCTGTGGTTTGTGAAGACTGAGCTGAGCCTTGGAAACAGTGTCAGAATCCACCTGCGCGGGGCGCCAGGGTATCCACAGGGAGAGAATGTTTGTATTAGGACTTGAGGGATGGCTAGGGGTTTGCCTGAAGAATAAGGAGAAAAACAAGCTTTCCCATGAAAGACAAGCGTGTGTGCCAATCCTCAACAGGTGAGCGGCGTGGAGATCCAGGGCTAGGGATCCCCCCTCTTCGCCCTGCTCCAAGTTGTGTGTCAATACTCAGGGATGATGTGGGCAAAGCTAAAATTTGGGAGAGTGGCAAAGACCAGACCATGATAGGTCTTAAATGTCACCTCCAGAGAGGGTGAGGGCATGTCCTGAGAACAGAGGGAGGCAGGAGAGGAACACTGCCTGTTAGAAACACCAAGGCTCCCTGGGCAGAGTCTTGCAGGAAGCAGTGTAATCAATAGGTGTCACGTGACTGTTACAGATTGGGTAAAACCAGTGGGGTTGGGTGGGGTCTGCCGAGTGTGGAGGCCCTCTTGCTGCTCCCTGATGTTCATTGTGAGCTTCAGACACCCAGTGGGAATGTCTTCTCTAGTTCACCCACATACTCCTTGCAAGCTGCCTGGTAGTGGCCCTGGCATGTGGGTGGGACTGAGCCAGGGCAATGGCATTAGAGGGATTGGGGCTCATGTATATGCAGCACAAGGGGCCAAAACGACCTGGCCTCGGTGATCAACAAAGCAAGGGGCTGAGGAGGGGGAGTGGAGAGGTGAGGATGGTGGTTGGGTTTCTGGCTGAGCTGCACCAAACCAGCCCTCTAGCCTTTCACGTGAAGTGGGCACACTTCTCTGTAAAGAAGCTGGTAGGAAACATTTGGGCCTTTTCCATGCTTTATGGCACAGGTGCTCCACTCTGCCATTTGAATGCTAAAGCAACGCTAGGCAATGTGTGAGGACACTACGTTCCAATAAAACCTGATCTAACCCAATAGGCAGAGGGCCAGATCCGGCCTGAGGGCTGGCGGCTGCTCACGCATGAGCTGTGACATGAGTGAGCTGAGGAGAATATTAGAATTACGTCAGTGCGGATGGTCAATCCATCTCTGCTAGAAGGACACATCCTACAGAGGTTCATTGGAAAGCGCACAGTAACCCTGATGGCTAGTCCCAGGAGCCCAGTTTGGGCAGGGCGAAGCTAAGATGTCTTAATCAGGTGCTCAGCTGCTGTTAGAAATGGAATAGAAACCCTGGTCTGATGCCACCATTGGATCACCCAGTGCAACCCAGTAGTAACACATCTTCCACGCCAGGCAGCTCTCCTCTCTGCCCATCCTTTCTCTCACCACCCATGCTGTGTTCCTTCTTTTTTAAATATTTATTTATTTTATTGGAAAGTCAGAAATGCAGAGAGTAGGAGAGACAAAAATCTTGCATCCACTAGTTCACCCCGTAAGTGGCCACAATGGCCAAAGCTGAGCCAATCTGAAGCCAGGAGCCTCCAGGTCTCCCACGCAGTGCAGAGTCCCAAGGTCCTGGACTGTCCCAGGCCATAAACAGGGAGCTGGAAGGGAAGCGGGGACTCCGGGATTAGAACCGGTGCTCATATGGGATCCTGGCATGTGTAAGGCGAGGACCTTCGCCACCAGGCCTGCATGCCAGGCCCTATATTTTCTTCTTGGCAGTTGACTACCTCCTGAAGTCACCATGACCCTGTCTGTTTTTCCAGATGCTTGGGCTTTGCCCACAGATGCCTCCTCTCACAGACACCAAGGCCTGGCATATGGCTGCTCAGTAAGAACGCACTGCAAGGAGGTCAGCACTGTGGTGTAGAGAGCTAAGCGGTCACCTGGGCATCCCTTGTGAGCACTGCCTTCAGTCTCAGCTTCTCAGCTTTCCATCTAGCCCCTTGCTGATGCACCTGGGAAAGCTGTGGGACATGGCCCAAGTATTTGGGACCCTGCCACCTACAATGGGACATCCAGAAGTTCCAGACTCGAGTTAAGCCTAGTTAGCTCTGGCCATTACAGTCATTTGTGTAGTGAATCTGTGGTTGGAGGATTTCTCTCTCTCTCTCTCTCTCTCTCTCTCTCTCTCTCTCACACACACACACACACACACACATACTATACACCAGGTGTTAATCCCATGGAATTCCAAAAAAAGAAATATTGTGGCAAGAATATACTACTAGGTACCTCCATTTAAAAAAAAAAGATTTATTTATTTTTATTGCAAAATCAGATATAGAGAGAGAGGAGGAGAGACAGAGGAAGATCTTCCGTCCAATGATTCACTCCCCAAGTAAATGCAACTGCTGGTGCTGTGCCGATCCGAAGCCAAGAGCCAGGAGCTTCCTCTGGTCTCCCATGCAGATGCAGGGTCCCAAGGCTTTGGGCCGTCCTTGACTGCTTTCCCAGGCCACAGGCAGGGAGCTGAAAGGGAAGTGGGGCTGCCGGGATTTGAACCAGCACCAATATGGGATCCTGGCGCTTTCACAGCGAGGACTTTAGCTGCTAGGCCGTGGCACTGGGGCCCGGTACCTTCATTTTATACCTAAGGAGACTGAGCTACAAAGAAGCCCAGGACCTCACCCACAGTCACGTGGCTAGTAGGTGTCAGAACTGAGGTATGACAGGTAGGCAGCATCATCCCAGCACCTGGACCGCCACGGAGTCTCCCAGTCATCATGATACCTCCATATGTAAACCTTACAGGTTGAAGCTGGCCCGAAGCTGGGAAAGCTTAGTCTTTGGGTCTGCCTGGCACTGCTATGGGAAACCAACAGACGCAAAGGGATGACCCCGTTATCACCCCCAAACCAGAATCAGCAGCCACAAAGGAGGCACAGCCCTTGGAGACTCTGCCAGGAGGATTCCTAGCTCAGCTGTCCAAATGCATGTTTCTATGTGCCTGGGATTTCCAGCTGAGAGGGTGGGGTGGAAATCAAGAAGATACAAGAAACATCCCTGTGCCCACCTGTGAATGCCCCTTGAGAACTCTAGAGTGTCCTGTTCTGGAGGGAGCAAGGGGCAGAAAAAATTGTCTGAAGGCCGTGGGTACCATGGAGAACCCAAGCTGCCCTTGGGGACACAGCAGGGACACGCACCTTGGTCTGAGCAGAAGCCCAGGGCACCCTGAAGGGAGGCAGACAGAGTAGTGGCCGTGCACATCACAGGTGGAGGGAATAGTATTGGCAAAGACAAGGAGGAGTCTGGGGTCCGGCAGGTGAAGAGATCACTTAGAAACAATGCAGTCGGCAGGATTGGGAGCAAGTCACTCTGGGGCAGCCATGCAGCCAGCACGTCAGTCTGGACCAGGCTGGACCAGAGGCCACCTCGTGCTCAGCTACCCTCTGCAACAAGAACAGCCTCTGAGTTCAGCATGCAACAAAAAACACTGGCCGAGGATGTGGCAATGCCGGGAACACCGTGCTGATGTTGCAACCCAAAATAGCACAAACGAGTGGCAGTAAATCACCAGCTTTCACGCCGCACATCCACTGCTCCTGCGTGGCCAGCGCCTTCATCTGCTCATCCTCACTGAAGGTCCAGACGCATGCACAGGCTGACATTGCCATGCCTCCTGGTGCATTATTAAAAACATTGACACTCCTAGTTTGGAACCCTTCCCGCCAGCCAGCCTTGGGCTTAGTGCTTCACCATGCACGATCCTATTTCACAGAAGGACAGTCAGAGGCTCAGCGAGGTCTGATAACTTGCTCAGGCTTACACTCCAAGTAAAGAAAAGAGCCAGGAGGGCCCAGCACGGTGGCCTAGTGGCTAAAGTTCTTGCCTTGCATGCACCGGGATCCCATATGGATGCTGGTTCTAATCCCGGTGGCCCTGCTTCCCATCCAGTTCCCTGCTTGTGGCCTGGGAAAGCAGTCAAGGACAGCCCAAAGCCTTGGGACCCTGCACCCGCGTGGGAGACCTGGAAGAGGATTCTGACTTCTGGCTTCGGATCAGCTCAGCTCCAGCCATTACGGCCACTTGAGGGTGAATCAGCAGATGAAAGCTCTTTTCTCTCTCTCTCTCTTTTCCTCTCTGTACATCTGACTTTCCAACAAAAAAATAAATAAATGTTTCTAACAAAAAGAAAGCAAAGAAAGGAGCCAGGATCCACACCTGACTCCCGGACCCAGCGCCCTCCCATTTAAGATCGTCTCTCAGCATCGCAAGGACTCTTCTGAGAGTTTTGTCACTTCTTCTTACATTTGGCCCATGGCATTGGCACTGAGAGCGTACGTGTCCTCTCCAAGGCCTCAGAGTTTTGGAAGGGACAAAGGAAGGACAAAGCTTTTTTCCTTTTCCACAGTCCTCAAGTTCAACAGCAAAGAAGACGGACAGCTAACATTTCACTGCTGGCCTGATTGCTTTATAAAATCCAGAGCTGGTGTTGTCTTAATCTGTCTGCCTTGGCAGGTGTTCATCAAGCAATCAAAAGACAAATACCTCGAAGAGCAGAATGTGCAGATCACCACCCAGTGACGTCACAAGGAGCCGACGGTGCCAGGCTAATCTCATTTCCCCTGACAGAGTGGCAGGCCAGGAGATAAGGCAGAAGCCACTGACGTGGATGGTTTCCCTGAATCTGAGGGCAAGTTACATCAGCTGCACAGAAACGACAGCAGGTGGAGGGGCACATCAGTCACCCCACATGCACCCACAGAGCCACACACATGTGTAACTACACACACACGTGAGCACACACAGATCAACACACAGGAAGACCTAACTGAAACACACCTGCACTTGGATACATACAAACACACAAATAGGCCCACACATGACCTACATCATACAAGCAGACCCCAAATACACAGAGAGGGAAGCCTAGTCGCCACCCTCCCCAACTCAGGCATTCACACAGCTCTCAGCTCCCAAGCACATAGACACACCTGTAAGTACAGATAGACCTGCGATGCACAGGCAAGCTGGAGAAACACATGCATTCATGGCCACGGCCGCAGACACACACTTACACTCACAGACATGCCCACCACCTCTCCCTGGCAGGAAGTGCCCACCCTCCTCATACCCCCAGAACTATATCCTTCCCAAACCAGAGACTCTAGAAAATGAATTCATGTAGGTCTGGTTCTGCACCTGTTCTTGGGCCTGGCTGCCCCGAGGTTTTTTTCAACCCAAAGCTGAGAAGTCTGTCACTTCAGGCTCTACTGTTCACCAGCTGTGGAGGACTTGGGTGAGTCTCCTCAACTTTCTGAGCCTCACTCTTCTGATCTGTAGAAAGGGCTGGTAATCCTTATGCTGGGCCTGTGGATCTGGAAGCCCCAGAATCCTTGACCTTCAGCGAGGACTGTCTCCACTACTTATTTTTAGCTATTAGAAGCTCTGCTTCCCTGGCCAGGCTAGTTGCCAAGCACAGTGTCTGTTGGGCACAGAATAGGCGTTCCACAGATACTTCTGAGATGAATGAAATAAACAGGACTTGATCCTGGTATCAAGTATGTGTTCAATCAAACTTCGTGGAAAAAACAGCACATAGAAGTAAAATCACACCCCTGCGCCAAGTTCCATTGATAACGCCAGGCAATTCTACTTCCTCCTTTCATCCAGTGCGTGCCTGAGACGGCACGCAGTGAACATGAGCAAACCGAGCTCCAAGGAAGCTAAGTCACCCTGGGATGTTTGGCTTCCTGGGCCTCTTAGAGCTAAACTCACACCCAAAACCCAACAACTGTAGACACCATGGAGAGACATGGGGACGTATTGCTCCCCCATGGCCTCCCAGCCCACTCTGTCAATGCCGGCATGGAGGAACCCTGGCGAGCCAAGCGGCCCTGTTGCCTTCAATCTGGAGTTGACGTCACAAGCTGCAGTCTCTGCCTGAAGCCTTTCATAGTGTTTGATGTCAAGCAGACCCCAATCCCACTGCTCCTGAGCTCTGCACTTCCCCCCGACTCCCTCTCGTGAAGAGTTAAGTGAGGGAACTTAAGAACTCAAGGAACTCAGGAAGTTCTTGGAAAAATAGAATGGAAATATAAGTGCCTTCTGGTGCTAGAAAAAAAAATCGTGAAACCCATGTCTTGTTTTTTCATAATTCCATTTTCCATGAACTTTTGGAAGATTCTTCAGAGAGCTGGTTTGCCAAGGTTTTACACCAAAATTGAGTTAGTTGTTCATTAGGTTTTTCCATGAACAATTTAAAGGACCTCCACAGTGTGTGTTTGTGTGTGTGGGGGCACACATGTATGCCCCCACAGATCCTATCCAGAAACTGTCAAGCATACTTTGCTCTCTCCTGCTTTGGTACAGCCCATGGGCTTGAAACTCAACCAAGTTGCAGGCCAATTGAGCTCCTGTACATCACACTCATCTCTGGCAGTGACTAGGAGGCCCAGAGCTGAGCATAACACACTTCCCTGCAGCCCTAGAGGAGGGACGCGTCCAGAGAGAGTGACCACCTGGTAGGCAGGGGGCCAGGGCAGGCAGCAGTGACTCCCTGGGTTGGGTGTCCAAGCAGCATGATGCCGGGGAGGCTTGGAGCATACTCTCTGCTTGCCTGCCAGCAGCTCCCAGCTTACTCGCAGCTTCGCCAGCCTCACGCACAACAGAGGCGTCTGAGGGTGGGGGAGGCTCTATTTCTGACAACTCGAACCCAGAGAGATGACACAGGTGGCTTCTAAGACTGAAAAAAAAAGAAAAGAAAAGCACTGGTGCTTCCAATTGTGAATTCTATCCACTGGTACGAACAGAACTTTTTTTAAAAATATGGGTGGTAGCCAAGGATACCATGTTTCCCCACCCCCTCCTCTTGTCAAGTCAGCCCCCTCCCTCACTCCCCAGAATCTGCCAGAAATGCCACCGTTTGTTCCATGGGATTGAAGCTGCTCTTCACTCCCAAGTTATTTCTCTAAAGCTTATCCTTCATTCCAGGTAGAATGGGAAGTGAGAGGTGTTAGCATAGCAAGAGATAATCCAACTGGGCACCTGACAAAAGCCATCTTCAGGGCCATCCCTGGTCCCCAGAGGTGCTGAGGGGGCATTGCCGAGGCCAGAGCCCCCGTGCCTGGAAGGATGCCATCTTTCCCTGTCTCTCTATTGCCTCTCGTGCATTTTGCAGCCCCACTAGAAGAATGTTGGGCACACCATGTTTGTCCCCACAGACAGCACACACGGAAGACTTGTGCTAGGGGAACTCCTCAGTGTTGCAGGCCAAAATGTGTCTACTTGCACTGAAAAGCAAATGTAGCATTGCCTTTCATGGTGATGAGCCCACACCAAGGACAGTGGAGAGAAGGAATCCCAGCCTGCCAAGGGCGTGACTCGGGCCTTGTTACCAGCCTCAGAGTTCTCCTCCTCAATGAGTCTAGACGCCAACCTTTTCTTTGGGCCACTTTCAGGTACATTTTAGGGCCCTGGAAAGATCCCAGTAAAATGTAACAAAACCCTAATCTTCTTACAAACACATAAAAATTTTTTTAAATTTATTTTTTATTGGAAACATCTTTCAGCTGCTGGTTCACGGCCCTCAACCCAAGGCGGCTGCAACAGCCGGAGCTGAGCCAATTCTAAGTCAGCAGCTTCTTCCAGGTGTCCCATGTGGGTTCAGGGTCCCAAGGCTTTCCCAGCCACAAGCAGGGAGCTGGATGGGAAGTGGAGTTGCCAGGACACAAGCTAGCACCCATATGGGATCCTGGCACTTACCAGGCAACTAGGCCATTGTGCCAGGCCCTCTAAACACTCTTGGTGTGGGCTTTACTGCTCCAGAACATTCTGCTAAGGTCCTGAGGAGCAGAACAGAAAGCTGCAGGTTCCAGAGTCCCAGCTGGACTTTGGACTCAACAGATGAGCACCCCTCTAGGGTGATTTCTTGGGGCCAGCACCCAGTCATTCAGCAGCTGATGGGCTTCGACGTTGTGGGGTCCTCCTTGTGGATGGCTCTCTGTACCCTAGCTCCCCCTCAATCCAGATGCAGGCCTCATCTTTCTTTGCCTGGTTGGCCAGGTCCTTACTGGAACCCTCTTTCCCACCCATTCTCCCTGCGGTGCCAGGGAAAACATCCTAAAGCGCAAAGTCAGGGTGTCGGCTCACACTTTGAAAAATCCTCCAATGAGTGCATTTCCTGCCGATAAACTCTACAAGCCTCATCCTGGCATCAGAACCCGTTTGGTACCTGACTCTGGCTCCCTGGCCCATGTTCAACATTGGCTACCTTTGGGACACAGTCCCTGGCCCCTTTGAGCAGCCACCCCAGGCACCATTTTTGCAGAGCCCACTTTGGGATAGCTTTTGCCCTCTCCTTACTCAACTGCCTCTGCACAGCCCTTGACTGTGCCAGCAGTTTTCCCGATTGGAGTGCCTTCCATGGGGTCACATGCCCTCTTGGCATCCCAGGTCCCCAGGCTGTAGGTCTTGAAGACAGATGCGATGTTCAATGCCTCACTCCTGAGCACCCAACAAAGTGGCAGGTGTATGGAAAAAGTGAAGAGCTTGAGGCAGTGGGTGGTGCCCCCGGCACTTAACTGTACTGCCTTGGCCTCTTCCCCTACTTCTTGCTTTAAGGGGCAGGACTTCTTGGCAGAAGGGAGCTTTTCCTTCCCTTTGGGGTTTCCTACATGAAGTTATTGGGAAGCTGAAGCGAGCTCTCAGCTGAATCTAAAAGCTTCTGGAATAAACCCTAGGCGCCCAGGCTCTCCCGCCCCCTCCTGTGAGCCTCGGAGGAGCTCCACGTGCTGAGGTAAAGAGGGAGTGGGGTGGGGAGTGAACAGAACCTCACTGCCTGGGGAGAGCCCACTGTATGCTCTGCTCCCTGGGGGCGCCAGGCATGAGTACCAAGGCAAAGTCCCCAGAGGCAGGATGTGGGAAGTCAGAGCAAGAGGGAGGAGGGGAGACGCAAGAAGCAATGAAAGACAGAAGCGGCAGGTGTTCTGTTGGTTCAGATGCCTTGCAGATCTCAGGAGGCCCCATAGCCACAGACATGAGACAGGAACAAGGGACAGCTCCCTGGTGACCTGCATTGACCAATGACTCAGGATAATCAATACTAAGCACAGGTGCAGGTGACAGCCAGGTGGCCATCCTCCTGCCATTGTGGAGGGGCGGGTCAGGTGACACGCAACTGCCACCTACCCAGACTGAACGGAGGCTTACAACAAGAACTGTCATCGGTGATCAGAGACCTACATCTTTCTACCACACTGGAATTTTCAGGCTAACATCACGTTAGGGAGTTTCCAAATGTGGAAAAATAGTATTAAGTGATACGCCTATTTAGTATAAAATTATTGGAACCTCTGCATACACACAGATTTAGCATACACACAGTATTTTTGGGTACCAAAACAATCATAGGTTTAAAGTTCATATTCTGGACCTGATTTAAAGCCTAGTAGTCAAAGTCCTTGCCTTGCATGTGCTGGGATCCCATACGGACGCCGGTTCTGTCCCAACTTCTCTACATCCCATCCAGTTCCCTACCTGTGGCCTGGGAAAGCAGTAGAGGACAGCCCAAAGCCACCAGTATGGGAAACCTGGAGGAAGCCCCTGGATCCTGGATCCTGGCTTCAGATTGGCCATTGTGGCCACTTGGGAAGTGAATTGGCAGTTTCTGTCTCTCCTTCTCTCTGTAAATCTGACTTTCCAAATAAATAAATAAATAAACCTTTACAAGAAAACTTTGTTTCCCATGAACTTGAAAGCTCCTTGTACAGGTGATGAAAATAATTTGGCCAGCAAAACAATGGTGACCATTGCTGAGACTTTGTCCAAAATAGGGGATTCTCTTTCCCCCATTTGGATAGCTCGGGCAGCGCTGGGTGACACACCAGGAAACTTAAAAGTAGACCCAAAGGCTCTCTGTTTGAGGGTCACGGCACTTTCCAAATCCTGCTCCCCCGCCCGCCCCTCGTAGGGAACTAGTCAGTGCAAGAGCTGAGCCATCAGGGTCCAGGGTGTCCAGGAAAATGCAAGTGGAAATCCCTAGGGGGTTACAGGGAAGGCTTTTACACAATGCTGATGCTTCTGAGAGGTACAGCCTCTTGCACTCCTTAGCCTTCCTGGAGCCCGGAATGTGGCCCTGATGGCTGGAGCTGCAGCAGCATTTTGTGGCCACAAGGCCACCTGGGGATGGAAGCCATGCTCCAAGAAGAGAACACAAAGGGTAAGGAATGGGGTGGCTGTAGGAGAGGCTCCCTGGGGAGCTGCATTCAGCTCTGGGAAATTGGCATCAGGACTTCTTTCACAGGAGAAGAAAGAAACTTCTAATCTTGTTTCAACAACTGTGTCCTGGGTTTTTGTTACAGACAATTGATACTAGTCTTCTTTATTTAAAAAAAATATTTTTTATTTGAAAGGCAGAGTTACAGAAAGGACAGAGAGAGAGAGAGAGAGAGAGAGAGAGAGAGAGAGAGAGAATCTTCCATGTTGCTTGCTCACCAAATGGCTGCAATGGCCAAAGCCAGTTCGATCAGAAGCCAGGTCCTCCAGGTCTCCTGCATGGATGCAGGGACCTCAAGCATGTAGAGCCATCCTCCATTGTTTTCCCAAGCCATTAGCAGGGAACTGGATCAGATATGGAGCAGCTGCAACACGAACTGGCATCCGGTAAGGCCACAGGCCGAGGCTTAGCATACTATGCTACAGCACCAGCCCATCACTTGTCCTAAATGATAGACTTGCACTGTTAGTAAGCTATTTAAACATTTTCATTTTTATATTCCCAGGAAGGGCTTTGAATTCTCAAAGGAAGATCATTTGGTTGAAAACTGCCCAAGGAGTCAGAGCTAGGATTTCTACCCAGATCTGTGTGATTCTACAGGCCACAGTCTCCACGGTCTAGAGCTCTGGGTTCCAATTCAGGCAGAGGGATGGATGAGTTGAACCATTTGGAAGCCCCGGAACAGATTGCCCATCCCTCCCCCACATAGCTGCCACCTGCAGCCACTGGCCGGCGTCCTCTCCATGGCCAGGTGATACGGCAGGCGGCTCAGCTGGCTTCCTCTCCCTACCTCCCTGCCATCCCAATTACTGGCCATCTGGCCCTCATCTCTGCTTCTCTAGCTACCCCCCACCCTCAAAGATCCTCTTAAAGGGACAGAAGCCCTTTTTGGACACCATTAAGGGACCTCCATTCCCAGCCTCTCCTAGGGCAAACCTCACCAAAATAATAATAATAATAATTTTATATTATTATTATTGTTGTTGTTGTTGTTATTGTTATTATTTAAAAATAAAATAAAAGCCCAACCAGCAGGACTTGCTGGCAGCAAAGCAGGTCTGTTTCTGCTGTCAGAGAAGGCCCGAAAGGATTACCTGTGTCAAGCAAATCCATCCCCACCCCCTGGCAGAAATGCATCAGAACAGCCTGACTCGCCGGCAGGCTCTCCATATTCTCCACTGATGCTTGCTGTATCCTGCTTGAAACTCCCATGTCCCAGGAGAGACTAGAAATACACTCTTTCTAGGAGCTGATGGGGAATTAACCCACATTAGGCGAGAGCTGGGTAGTGCTGAATTGAGGACAGCACAGGCCGCTGGAAAGGGAAAGAAAAGTGCTCTTTGTAACCAGGACAAGGCTGAACACGCTCGCTCTCGATTGGTCTAAATCTATGCCAGCCTCCCACTGGCATCTGTGGGTGTGCTGAGAACAAGCCATGGATTTCTATAGACTGTCGCCATGGTACTAGGTGTCTCATTCTGCTATTTCAAGAGGGAAAAGAATCAGAAGGTCAAAGGCAGAAAATCCACCATAGGGCCTTCAATCCACACCGATGTATGCATGCTTTCATGCATGCCTGGCATCATGTCAGATGCTCAGCATAGCAAGATGGGCACCGAGAACCAACCCACTGGGGGTCAAGCTCAAGTCCAGCCCCTGCCCATCCATGACCCGATTTTCCTTTCACAGTAAAATTCTTCCATTGCTAACAAGGAGCAGGGGATGCAGACTGAAGCGTTAAGTGTCTTGTACAACTATCTGGAATGCTCAGAACTTGGAAGGAGGGACGTGGTCTGGGTGAGACAAGTCCCACGGGGGCACACGCATGCCACAGGGACCCTTGACAGTAGATTCATACAAGCTCTGTTGTTTAAAGAGACTTGGAAGGATTTAAGGGAGCCAAACGGGCTGCTGTGCCAGCTGGGACCGACCTTCCCTCCTGTTGGCTTGAGGGTCAAGAAGAAATGGCTTCGCTGGAGCTGTGAGGACTTTAGCCTAGGAGGGCGCCCTAGGCTTGAAACAGGCCAGAGTTGCACAGTGAGTGAGAGGATGCGGTGGCAAATGAAGAGTCATCAACAAAGACACACTTGGTGACCACAGATGGATCATGCCAACTCCCCTGGGTGCTGGAGGTTAGGGTGTGGGAAGCTCCTCTGTGGGAACCAGCTGTTACTGCACTAATTCTGGGTGGCAGTCACAAAACAAAGTAGCTTTTACTAACAAATGTGTCTGGTTCTTCTGCATTCACCTGAGGATGAACTGTGCCCCTGTTGGAATGGATTGCTCTTGGCTCTAGGCTAAGATGTGTCCACACCATGTCCTCAAGCTATACGTACCAGGAGATATTTTTCTCATGGAAACAGGAATGGTGGAGCCTGAATACCCCATCACATTGACTATCTCTGGCCACTCATGCCCATCTACATTCCATTGGTCAGTGTAAGTCACTTGACCAAGTTCAGCGTGGATGCTATGGGGAGATAAACTCTGGCAACTGAGAGACGCAGAAAGACTAAGCGTTAAAGGATGTGGATGTGTAACCTTGTTACGGGTAGTAAAAATTGGAAGGAAGATTCCAGCTGACTGTAATCCCCAAAAGAAAAATAAAACATTACTGCCAAAAGAGGACTCACCACATAGTTCAAGTAGCCAGTGGTTGTGTGCACTCTCCATTAGGACAAGCTAACGAGGGCAGGATCGAGAGTGAGAGCACACTGGCTGGATTCCTTCCTATCCCTGGGTCAGGACTCAGGGAGTGATGCCCAGGGAGATGGCTGGAGCCAGGCAGGGACTGTTCTCTGGTGAAAATATGAGGACTCAGACCTGCATAGTGTCCTTCTTAACAGTATTTAGAAATCTCCTATGGTCAAATCCGGGGAAATGATGGAGCAGGGCGTGGGGAGGTCTGACCCCAACTGTGGGTCCTGGAACACTTGGAACTCTAAAACAGTGTATGAACCAAGAGACTCAGCCCATCCCATGGCTTTCCCGGTGACAGTTATAGGTCCTGATCCCATGGGCACAACTAATCAGGGATTTTGCTTAGTTCTAATGACAGCCCCTCCGCTGCCTTGGTTGCAAAACGCTGCTAGGAGAACTTGCTTCAGAGTCACGGAGTGAGGAACCATAGCAACACTGTGTATGAACAGAGCCTGGAACCCACCACACCCCTTGCCTCAGTAGCTGTGGTTGTGCCCAGCACCTCTCACATCTCACTGACTCAGAAAGACAATGCCACATGCAGCAAGCGTTCACTAAGAAAGACGGGCAACCTGCTCATCCTTGCACTTGAGTCTTAACCTGAAGGGGCCCCTTCTCTTCCACTTCAGGCATCTCAAGTCAAATAAGACTTTGACTGAGGGCAGCATGACTAGCAAAAGTAACCAGAAAGGCAAAGGAATTCCATCTATGCTCTAACGTGAAGGTTGAAGGCATGAAGGGATTGTTACAAAGGACAAAATCATGACATCATGTATTTGCTGCAGTGATACTGAAAAGATGCTAGATTTGGAATATGGAACACTTTAGAGTGCTAATAGTAGGTTTGGGACATGGGCTCAAAGTCAGGAAGGATATTGAATTCATTACAGTTGCTGAACTAGGAATACATCACTTGGCGGTGGGATTGGTGTCAGACGTACCCAGTTCAAATCCTGCCTTAGCTATTTCACTCCATGGACACAACCTTGGAGCAACCTTTTCACTCTGGATCTCAGTCAGGGCCAAAGCTATGAGATCCTGAGGAAGGAGTAAGAGATGACAAAGATGTGCTGATAAAAATCAGCCCTTACCCCAGAACCAGGGACAAGGTGGAAGACGCGCGTGGGAAAATATTGAGTCGCTTGATCCTGAGGAAAACAGGAGGCCCAGCTGCTGAGTGAGAGGTGAGGGAACCAAAACACAAAGCCTGACACAATCGCAGTCTTTGATCCACATGGGAAAGGAAAATGGAGGAAGAAGAGGAAGGGTCCTTGTGGGAGGAGAGAATGGCAGGTTAGTTTTCTTTCAAAGATCTGGTTTAAAAAAGAAAGGCAGATTGACGGAGATAGGAGAGAGAGAGAGATGTTCCATCCATTGGTTTATGACCCAAACGCCTGCAGCAACAGAGACAGGGCCAAGCTGAAGCCAGGAGCCAAGAGTTGCACCGAGAGTCTTGCTGATGGGTGGTAGAGACTCAACTATTCGGGCCTTTATCTGCTGCCCTTCCAGCTGCATTAGGAGGGGACCTGGGTGAGAAGCCAAGGAGCCGGGCTTCTCACTAGATGAGATGTGGGCATCCCGAGAAGCTTCACAACACCCACCCCATCAGCTTTTCTCTAATAATTTAATTGATTTATTCAAAAGGCATAGAGACAGAGGCACACAAAGAGAAGCCTTCTACCCACTGGCTCATTTACCAAATACTCATAATGCCGAGGGATGAACTGGGGGCCAGATTTGGGAGCTGAGAACTCCATCCAGGCTCCCCACAGGGGTGGAAGGGAGCCCTAACAACTTGAGTCATGATGGCTGCATCGCAGGCTCAGCATTAGCAAGATGCTAGAGCCAGATCTCAAACCCAGATCCTCTGATACGGGATGTGGGAGGACCACACCATCACACCATCTCATCGCTGTTACTAAATACTCGACATAGGTTACTTATAGAGGAAGGAGGTTTGTTTCAGCTCACAGGGTGGGAGCTTCACAGTCTAATATCAAGACAGTGCCACTGGCTTGGCTGTGTGGTGAGGCTGGAGGGTGAGTGCACACTGCACGTTAGGAAGCAGAGAGACTAGCTGGAGCCAACTTAGTGTCTGTAACCAAACACTCTGACCTGAGAACTACCCACCAAGGGCATGAGCCCAGTGACCTAAGGACCTTCCACCAGGCCCACCTTCTAGATTCCATAACTGAACCAAGTGCTCACTGCCATTAACTTAGGACTTTGGAGTTTCAGCACCTGCAGGTGCCAGGGAGTGAAGTCACCCTGGCCCTTAGCTGAAGGGAAGCACGCTGCACAGCTGCGTCTGATGCTCCCAGGGACCCAGGCAAGCAGGAGTCACCGGCTCTCATTTTCTGTGTGGATGGAAACTGAAGCGGGCAGGTTGTCGTCTGCAAAGCACACACCTTGATCAAGCTGCTGCACCTTGCAGTGCCTTCATGTTCTCATCTGAAAAAAAAAAAAAATGGAGCAGGTAAGCGCCACCTCTAGGTTTTTGGCAAGTGATTAAACCCTGCCTGGATGCTATGTTTTATCCCAGTGTAAAGCTCAGCTTTGGAACTCCAGGCTCAATCTAGCTGATTGGAACATGCTTTCTCCCAGATTATGCATGTCGGCAAATAAATATCTAAGAAGATCTATCACTGAGATAAAGGCCTGACACATTCACTGTCATTGGTTTCTTTGTCCCAATCAGACCTGGGCATAATTTTTGAGATGCCATAGATTTTAAGTTGTTCTAAGCAGGTAAAGGGTGATGACAATTGGACATGGGACAGAGGAGGGAACCTAACTCTTGTTGAACGGCACTCAAGCAGCAGACATGGCTCATGGGATTCCCTAGGAGGACACCCATCAGCCTGTATGAATGTTTGATCAGGGCAGCTTCTGGGAGCACAGCCTGGAGCCCTCAGGCAGCCTGTGGTTTAGGCTTGCAAGTCTAGGGCACTCAGAAGCAAAATGGACTAGGTTGGACCTCCCCTTTTCACTTGAAGCTCTGCCATGCCACCTGGTGAAGGTGGTGGGTCCCCCAAAGATAGAGACCCAGGAGTGGTGAGGAAGAGGAAGGGGACAACTCATGGCTGTATCTCTTCCCATACGGAAGGCCCCCAAAGGGCCAGTGCTTCCTATGGCCTGTCTCTCAGATGACACCAGTAAGAGCTGAAGCCACTTAGGCTAGCAAAGGAGGAGCGGAAGTAGTGGGAACCAATCGCTATGTCCCCAAACCATCTTTCCTCCCCTCTTAGGAGCTGCTCACATTTCTGGTGCAGTGCCTAGTGCAAGCTGAGACGGCTCAAAGCAGGTGCAGTGCATGTCTGCATGGCCTGCCCAGTGAAGGACACCCAGGTGGAAGAGCCAGGCTTCAGCTTTGTGGTGATGCCAAAGGGAGGGTCTAGCACAGCTCATGTCCCTGGCAGCCTATTGCAGCTGCCTGAATCCGCACTTAAGAGGGGCCCTGTGAGACTTGGTTTGAGTCTGGGAATACTTTTTGGCTCTGGGACTTTAGGAAATGACAGAGTGTCTCTGACCCTGTCATTTAGGAGTAAGAAGATCATCCAACCCTTGCATCCATGAGTAATTGGAAGACACGCTAGTGGGACACACCATGCAAAGCAGTTTGCTCAGTGCTTAATGCATAATAACTCCTTTTTAAAAAAAGATTTTACAGGAGCTGACATTGCGGCACTGTGGGTTTCCACCTGCAATGCCAGCAGCCTATATGGATACTGGTGCCTGTGTTGGCTGCTCCACTTCCCAACCAGCCTCAGGTGAATGCTTCTGGGAAAGCAGCAACAGTGTTTGAGCCCCTGTCGCCCATGTGGGAGACTGAAAGAAGCCCCTTTTGCTGCCGGCTTTGGCTTGCCCCAACCCTGACTCTTGCAGCCATTTAGAGAATAAACTAACCGATGGAAGCTCTCTCCTCCCAACCTCCCATCCTGACCTCCACCTCATTCTGTCTGTAACTCTAACTTTCAAATAAACATTTCTCGTTTTTTTAAAAAAGGAGGATTTTTGGCTAAACAACCAGGAGTGGGCGGGGCTTGTCTTCAGACTGACAGCAGAGGCTGTGCTAAGGTCAGATTGCTCACCATAGGCTGGGAAAATCACCACCCTTCCCCCTCATCTCGAGCTCTTTGTAAATTGCACAGTGTGTGGAGGGTGAGCTGGGCTGGCCTTGTCTGCGGTGTCGGCATTGTACCAGGTGCCTTCCCAGTGCGTGCTCTTTGGGTTCCCCCAGAGGCCCTGGAGGGAGGAGCCACCATTTGCCCCATTTGGCAGATGTGGAAACCAGGGCAAAGGTGGCTGAAGTCATGCACTCAAAGCCACACAGCAGCCACTGCAAGGAGAGGAGATCCCCAAGCCCGCTCTGTCCAGTTGCAGGTTTCTGGGCACCCAACCACAAGGCAGTTCTGGGCGGGCACAGTGGACCCTCCTTGAGTGGCTGCTGCCAGCAGCAGCAACTGATCGAATAGAACAGAGGGGGACAGACAGCTCTGCTGCATCTGGGAGGAAAGAAAGATGAGGGTAGTTCAGTGCTCAGATGGCTGGATGATTGCAGATCATGTTCCTTCTGCACTGCAGAGGGTTGGGGAGCTGCAAGGACAGAAGAGCACCTCCAAACAGGGTGTGAGAGAGAGTGTGTGTGTGTGTGTGTGTGTTCAGAGCTGCTGTTGTGACAAATGGCTGGAGGTGAGAGTCCATGATCAAGGTGTTAGTAGCTGGTCCCTCCCGGGGTCCTTGGCTTGTGCATGGCTGTACTCTTGCCATATCTTTGTAGCTCTTCCCTTAGCACTTATCTGCGTGTGTCCTTGTCTTCCCTGATTAGAAGGACAGAAGCCCTTCTGGCCTAGCGTGCATCCTGATGACGTCATTTGGCCTTTGAACTTCTCTTAAGCTCTGAGGGGCAAGGTAGGATCACCATCCCTCAGGGCCAGGGAGGGCCCAGGGTGCCCTGAGGGCCCTCAGAGGCTCTCAGTTGAAGCCTTTCCTGTGTGTCCCATGCGGAGACCTCCATGGCTGACGCATTCTGCCCAGCTTTTCCTGTTGCCCAAGCTAGCTGGGCATTACTCGCTTGCCCAATGATCATCCCTCTCCCCTCTTAAATGTCAGCTCCCCGGAGATGGAGATTTGATTTGTATATCCATGGCGCTTAAAATATCGCCAGCGTATCATGGGCTGCGGGAAAAGGGGACATTGGAACCATGACTGTATGACACTGCAAAGGTAGATACAAGTCATTGTATCTCTGACCAAACTCACAGGATGCACAATACAGAAACAATTCTGATATCAACCAGCGACATTAGCTAATAACAATGTGCCATTGCTGGCTTATCAGTTAGAATACACACATCACACCAATGCAAGATATCCTTAATAGAGAAACAAGGCTGGCTGGGTGGCAGTGGCAGAGAGAGCTCTCTGTCCTCAGAACTCAGAAAAAGCACCTGGCAAACAGGAAGTACTCTGTGAATATTTGCTGGTGACCGAAGGAACCAATCCATCAGCCTCGGTTTATGAGGTTTTACGCCAAGCCCTGCATGGCAATGTGAACAATTGAGATGCGGTATATGGCATAGACCCTGAAAAGGACTGCAGAACTGGCAGAGCTGGAGGTGGGGGAAGAGGCAATTAAAACTCAAGGTCAAAGACAAACACACTGTCAATGATTATTAGTCTGTTCTGAAATGCTTGTAAACCACGTGCTGGTTGGTACCTGCTGACTGCTCCCCCACCCACCTGCAGCCATGACCGGCAGTGCACAGAGCAGAGGTGACCCCAAATTTGAGTGTGGTGTGAGAGCCATGAGCTCTCTCAGGAAGGACCCCAGCCGGAGGGAA
This sequence comes from Ochotona princeps, assembly GCF_030435755.1. Lineage (NCBI taxonomy): Eukaryota > Metazoa > Chordata > Mammalia > Lagomorpha > Ochotonidae > Ochotona > Ochotona princeps. Next base: position 4,886,853 of record NC_080850.1, read on the forward strand.
CCTGGCTGGCCAGCCACCACAGTGACCCACTCCTGTTGTACCAGTTCAGTGGCTTTGCCACCTTCCCTATGGCTCACTGTCCTGCTTCTCCCCAAGCTTCCTGAAATGACCTCCTGTGCTCTCCCCAATCATCGTCTCAGGGGACACAAACAAAGACACTGCAGCACAAAGCCCGGCATGCAGAAGTCACCCCCTCAGTGGTGGCCAGTATTAGCGTGTCCCCTATTGACAAAGTGCGGTCCTGCCCGTGGCTTGCCCTGGACCTTCTCCATCCTAGGTCTCTCCTGTAGTGCAACTGCCCTGAACCACCAGGTCGAAACACCCAGATGGTCACTTTTTGACTGGTAGGCGGGCAGGGTGCCCAGCTCAGAGATGTAGGCCCAAGAGGCCACAGCGATCCAGAGTGGATCCAAGCAGTGCGGTGGGAAAATTTTCTCATGCTGATTAGACAGTACACACTGAAATTGATGACTTGCTGGTTTCTGGGATTTCCCATTTAACATTGGGCAGCTCATGGTTGACTGTGGAGAGCTGAGACCACACAAAGCTAAACCGCAGATAAGGAGGACTCCCAGGACCACAAGGATTGTGATGGTGACAACCAGAGCCCTGGTTGTTGTTGGTGGTGGCGGGGGGAGAGGTCTCTTTCAAAGGTATGTGGCAGAGGGGACTCCTAGTGTAGGTCCATCTGACTCTAATTCCTTTGACAGCCTACCCAGGGCTCCCAGGGAGCTTGAAGATCAGATGATATGGACAGCTGGAGTAATCCCAGAGTGCTTCCTAGAGGAGGTGGCACTGGCACTCAGTGAAAGCAGACGGACTCTCAAAGCAGGATTCTGAGGCCTTAGGCAAGTCACCATAACTGCTCAGGTCTTTGGTCATCCTGTTAGAAAATGGGAAATAGGGGGCTCTCCTCACAGCCCTGCTACAAATATTAGCAGTCTGGGTAACTGTATGTGTGCTCCGAGTAGGCAGCTCTGACTTGATTTCCAGCACTGCCACCAACAAGCTTGGAAAAGAGACGGGAGTTCTCTAAGCCAAGGCTCTTCCATTTATCACGCAGAAATAACAGCAGTTCCCATCAAGCAGAACTGGGGTGAAAATTAAATAAGATAGCTCATGTACATTACCTAGCACAGTGCCTCAGATACAATACATGTGCAATAGATGTTTGGCACTCTTGATCAGAATTTTAATAGTGGCATAAATGGCTACACATTTCTTTGGGTAATGATATCGCAGACCAAATTCACAATGTACATGCCTCTTGCCCATTATTCCCACTTCTAGTATCTCTAAATCCCAGTGTATGTAAGGATAATGATTGAAGCATCATCTCTTATTTTTTAAAGTTAAATTTGTAATTATTTGAAGGGCAGAGAAAGAGGACTCCAAACCTTCAGATTCACAGCCCCCGCCCCCAGTGTCTACAATGAATGGCCAGGGTGGGGTGAGGCCAAAGCCAGAGCCCCAAGCCAATCCTGGTCTCCCACTTGCTTGGTGGCACCCAGGATGCCCAGTGGCAGGAAGCAGGAATGGGAAACAGAGTGAAGACCCAACCCAGGTACTGTGGTATGAGGCACGGTGTTAGCCACTGGGCCAGAGGCCCAGCTCTGTGTCATCAGCTCTGACAGTAAAGCACCGAGAACAGTTCAAAATTCCATTGCTGGGGAACCAGTCCTATGGATCACAATGACATCCATAAAGAAAGGCCATGCCATTGTTCAAAGGAAAAAATGCAGATGTGTGCCACGCCCATAGAAAAATATGCAAAGAGGCACTGGCAAGAGAAAAAGCAAACAGTGGAAGAGCTGAGTGTGGTAACCCATCTCTCTCTCTCTCTCTTTTTAAAGGCATCACTTGCCTTTAGGAATATTCCAGAAAGCTTACCTAGCAACTCCTACCAATGATGGTTCTGGAGCAGCGGTTCTTAGCAGGGCGTTCTTGCTGCTACTTCTCTCCTCTATCTGCGGGATATCTACCAGGAGCTGGAGACATTTTTGTGAGGCTAAGGATGCTTGTGAAGACCCTGCGGCAAGCAGCAGCCATCAGGTCCCCAACCTCAGTGGTTCTGCTGTGAGGAGTTTCTACGGAGCTCCAGAGAGCAGGTGGGAGAACATTTCCAGTGTCTCGCGTCTCTAGTGTCTGACCAGCCGCAGCCGCTGAAAACAACCCGCTCTCACTACGAGCTCACGTGCATGGGGTGCCAGCGCTCCACGAGAGCTCGCCCCTCTCGGTTTCGGTTTCTGTACATCTGCAAAAGTAGCTGTGGCCAACACCTGCTCCCAGAGGCGACTGCAAGCCCCCCCTTGTAGGACATGGTGTACCGTGCACCTGTGTGCAACCCACGTTGCCCTGAGCCATGCTCACCCTTCAGGGCCCGGTGATGGCAGCCCCAGCAGAGGACACACCTGATGCCCCAGCAGAGGACAAGCGGGAGCTGGAAGGAAATGGGCCTCAGCAGCTGACACTCTGAGGTCACACAGCCTGCAGCTGTTGGAGGCCAGGGGGAGGCGGAGCTCCAGGGTGGCTGCTGGGAACAAGCAACCCGACTGGCCATCTGCCAGAGCCTACTGCAGGGACAGAGAGCCCAGGCACGGTTCCCCCTGCTCCCGGAACAGAGAACGCCACGCGGATCCATGCCCAGCTGGAGGGCATGGGTGTGCACCTAGCAATCCCAGCTCAGCAAAGCAGGTGCAACAGTTTGGGGAAATGTCTGTTTTCCCTAAATGACCGTCAGCAAAAACCATCGCAAGTCTGACCCACTCTCTGTTGTGTAACAAAATAGCTGAGATTGTGTCATTTATAGTAAAATCGTGTGTGCCTCTCGGGTCTGAGACGTCCATGAGCAGAGTGCTGGCAACAGCAAGGACTTCTTTGCTGCATGACACCATGGCACAGGACGTCCTGGGGAGACGGAGCCAGCTGCTAGCTTGGGGCTCGCTTCCTTTTTTTTTTTTCCTGAAGATTTATTTATTTTTGCTTAAAAGGCAGACTCCACAGAGAGAGGAGAGACAGAGATTTTTCTTTTTTTTTAAAGCAAGATAAGATTTACTCAAATAAAAAGACAAAAGATGTAAACTCTGTGGGAAAAGATTCTTACATTGAATTCACATATTATTGAGAATGAAATCATTTATGGCAGGTAAAGCTTTTATAACGTAGTAAAAGGTATGATTTTAGCTAATATTTATATCCAGAATTTTCTTTTTTTCCTTTAATATATATATTTTTTATTAATTACATTGCATTATGTGACAGTTTCATAGGCTCTGGGAATCCCCCAACCCCTCCCCGTACCCTCCCCCCCCCATGGTGGATTCCTCCACCTTGTTGCAGTATTACAGTTCAAATTCAGTCAAGATTCTTTCATTGCAAGCATATACCAAGCATAGAGTCCAGCATCTTATTGTCCAGATAAATTCAACAGTTTCTTGGGGAGACCATTTCTGGTCTGAAGGCGGAGCTGGCAGAATATCATCCCGATCAATTTAAAGCCCCAACATAACATCAACAACAATTTACAACATTATGGAATTAATTGACATGGTATTGAGTAACCAATATGTTAAAAAAAATGCAAGTTCTTGACCACATCCTGTGACTACTTCATTGACATCTCAATTTTAGTTTAAACACAGAACCGGCTGCTGTACACCTAAAAATGGCTATAGGGTACTATTCAGCTGTCTCGTATCTATTTTCGTTTTAGTATTTAGCAGTTTATAGTGTTGAACATAATTTTGCTGAACTTGGCAGATTTTAGGATAGTCTGAACTGGGTTATAACTCTAACAAGGCATATGTCAACAATTGAGGTGCAGAACATTTTTAGGAGGGGTGTGCAGAGAAACCTTCAATACCTTAGTGAGGAGTAATTAATCTTTGTGTCTAGTAAGGTATGTGTGAGTCCATGCTGACTGTTTCCTGACAGGTTCTAAGCTTTCCTTGTTGTTCTCTGCCTACCTATTCGAATGTGTGTGTGTGTGTGTGTGTGTGTGTGTGCGCGCGCGCGCGCACGCTGTGGGGGGTGGGGCTCCGGAGCGCCCCTGATGGTCATTGCCAGAGAGGGTGGGGATCCAAAGTTGGAACTAAGTAAGGACCAGAGAAAGCTCCTTTCCATGAGACAGAGATTTTTTTATCCACAGATTTGCTCCCCAAAATGGCTGCAATGGCTAGAGCTGAGCTGGTACAAAGCTGGGATGCAGGAACTTCTTCTCGATCTCCCATGTGGGTACCGGGGTCCAAGACCTTGGGCCATCCTTTGTTGCTTCCCAGGTCATAAGCAAGGAGCTGGATCAGAAGTGGAGCAGCTGGGACTTGAACTGGCATTCATAAGGGACGCTGGCACTGTAGGTGGAAGATTAGCCTATTGCACCACGGTGTTGACCTTCTCTTCCATTCCTAATAGAATCGCCTACACCATCATGGATCTCAGCTGCATGACTTTATCTAACCCTAAGGACCAGGGGGCCCCTCCTGCAGGCACCATTGGCACTGATTGTGGGGGACACATTCAAACCCCAATGCCTACCACAGGGGCAGTCCTCTGCTACACATACATTTAACGTATATGCTTGCTTGCTTTCCCCTTAAAATGTGTTTTTATTTAATAAACACAGTTACAACAGAAAGGAGAGACAGAGAGATCTTCCATCCACTGATTTACTCCACAAATGGCTGTATTTATCAGAGTTAGGTCGGTCTGAAGCCAGGAACTTCCTCTGGTCTTCCACATCGGCGCAGGGTCCAAGAACTTTGGCCGTTCTCTGCTGCCTGCCCAGACCACCAGCAGGGAGCTGGATTGGAAGTGTTGCAACCAAGACTTGAACCGGTGCTTAGATGGGATGTGAGAGCTACAGGCAGCAGCTTTACTCGCTACACCAATAGCACCAGTTCCCAAACCACATTTTGCTGGGTCCTTGATACACAGGGCTTACCAGATCTAAGACCAGACAGCCAGCGAGGCTGGCTTAGCACTGGGAACTATTAGCACTGAGCAACAATCTGTTTGAAATTCGATCAAGTTTAGAATTCAGTGTTTTTATTTGATACACCCAAGGTTTGCTCAACTCTACCATCAAATCGAGGAAGAAACTAGTTCTTCACTCTGCTCTCATTCAGGAGCGATCTCATACTTGCCCGATCGAATGTTCTGTTCACATTCCACGGGAGCTCCAGTGCAGCTGGGGACTCCGAGTGGTCATGACGCTGACAGTTCGACAAAAGCTTTGGCTCTTGTAGTTTCCCTGGATGGATGAGAAGGAACTTTTCTGGAATCTGTTTGATATTGGACACCAGAGGGCAGAGGCTGATGGAAATGAGGCCTTAGGGCATGTGGCCTAAGCCCCCCAGGAAGCCCTTATGTATGTTTGGATGTTCTTTCTTGAAGTCCACCTATACACTCCAGGCTCCCCAACAACTGGCTGAGGGAGGCACACCCCCTACCCACCCCAGTGTGTGAGACCAGTGGTTGGTCCTGTTCATCTGGCACCTGCTATGTGCCCAGCCATGGACATGCTTAGTCTTCATCAGTGCCTGGGGCCATGATTCGCCATGGGTATCTTACAGATGAGGAAACCGAGGCTCAGCCTGGCAGAGTAACTCCCTTAACAGCACCCAGCTGGCACGTGGAGGCTAAGGATTGGAAGGCACACAGAGCTTCCTCAGAGGACTCTTGTCTCAGGGCTAGAGAGGAAGAGATTCCATCCTGGAGGGCCCCTCCTTGCTGCTCCCAAGCCCTGCAGGAAGAAACACCCCTCTCCTTCCAGGGGAGCTGGAGCCCTCCCCAGGGCCACCACAGGGGGCATGCTTCTGAGAGCAGAAACGAAACTTTCAGAATCATGCTCAACAGCTAATAATAGCATCCAGCCCCAATCTCGGTTGCTAAGAGACCCCCAGCAGCAGCTCCTGGAACCCTCTCAGCAGCCCCAGGATGGCAGGACGCTTTGTAGATGAGACAACTGGAGAGATGACAGGGGTGTCAGACAGCACTCTGTACAGCTGGGGAGGTAGCATGGTGGGGAAGGCAGCTTGCTGCCAGCAGGGAGTTGGCTCTGGAGCCAGCAGGCAGGCAGTCCCAGGCTCCTGCCCAGGTAGATGTAGAGCTGCTGTATGGGCTGCCTGTGACTGCACTAAGAAATTAGGGGAACCTCAACGACTTTAAAACCACATGGATTTATTCTCTGCTATTCTGAAGGTCCAAGTGCATCTCTTTGGACCAATGAGTTAGCAGAACTGCCTTCCTTCTCCAGACTCCAGGACAGGACCCTGACCTTGAACTCTTCCAGTTTCTAGAAGCTCCTATAGCCTTGGCTCATGGTCCTCCCCTTTCCACACCCCAACTTTCAAGCCAGTTGGGGGAGCCTCTTTCAGGCCCTCTCCCACTCTCACCTTCTGGCCTCTTTTTTCCATCTTCTAAAGACCCTTGCGTTTCCATTGGGCTCATGCAGAACAAGCTCCCAAGCCCAAGGTCCTAAACTCCACCATGTTGTCAAGTTCCATTGGCTGAGCAAGCAACACATTGACGGGTTTGGAGGATTAAGGCATCCTTAGGAGGGGTGTTCTCACTGCTGTCTTGGCCTCCTGTGGGATTTGCCTGTGTTCTATGGGTGAGGGATGAAGGCACTGGGCTGGAAAGGGGGCTGACGAGTGCAAGGGGGATCCATGCTGGTCGGTGATCACGGGGTGGCCTCCCTGAGAGGGTCCTGGCTGGCCAAGAGCCTAAGGAAATCATGTTCGGTGCTGCCATCTTCCAAGGGGAGTTTCCTGATCATGGAGCCACGCTGTGAACCACATGGCCAGCCACAGCACCTTTTAAAAGTATGGCCCAGGTCTATGACATCAGTGGTAAAATGAAGGAGCCCTAACAGGAAAACAGGAGCACTTCCTGCAGTGTTAGAACGAAGGCAACCCATTCACCCAGAAGTGCCATTTGTGAGTTTATCCAGCTACCTGCTATTGCAGACCCTGGAGCATCTTTCTGGCTCTCAGCTCTGGAGCCATTTGGGGAATGAACCAGTAAATTGGATCTCTCTCTCTCTTTCTTTCTCTCTCTCTCTCTCAACATTGCCATGACAGAAACCTCTCAGACAAAACCAAGGTGCAGGAAGGATACTATGTTTAAAATACCGCAGTTAATGTCAAAAGAAGCCAAGAGAAACTTCATAAATGTACAGATACTTCAAAATGCTGGTGGGAATGCACACCACTCTTTAATTGCATTCACGAACCTCCTCCCTGCCGTAGTTCAACAAGCTATTAACAGAAAAGGCCTGCAGACTCGTTTCTTCTTGGACAGCTGCAGTGGCCAGTGGTCTTAGTGTACTGGCCTTGGACCCGAAGACCCCAGAAGTAGCCCAACCCTCTCTAAACAGGATCTTCTTCAGTTGCCCCAGGTTTTATTCATGGTGCATCTGACTGTATTATCCATCCTTGTGTCTGTTCAAGAGCCAGTCTTGAACAGTTACAGGTTGTGCATGATGGTGACCCCTGTTGCTCCTCCTCCTCAGTGAGCTCAGTGCACTCTGCACTCTCACTGTCTGCTTTCCTCAGCACCATATGTACATATCTTTACCCCACACCTTGAATGGCCATGACGGCAAAGGCTATTTTGCCCTACCCATCAATATGGATGTTGAATACTCACAGAATGCACTAGAGCTTCTCAGAGATCACTAGAGACACAGCAGCAGAAAAAGTGGCAGTGTGTAGGCCTCCTGTGGAAGAACTCATTAACTTTTTGAAGACCCCTTCTATATGAATTACTATAAGAAATCAGAGAGAATATTGAAGCCACTGACAGTGCTGGATGCCTTCAGGGCCAAGCAGGTGCCTGTGAGGGTGGGAGATTTTGCACAATCGATTCTTTCACTTTGAAAATGTTGAACCACAGGAGCATGGTTTTACCTATCCGTCATTGAACAATTCAAACACTGTTTTAAAAAGCATTTGAAATCTTATGCTCACAGAAATCCTCAGTTGTCTGAGATGGATGAAACCTGAGCTGAGATTACTCTGACTTGTCCTGAACAGGAGCTCATGGTCCCCTTGAAGGGCCAGGGAAGCCTGATGCCCTTGGCAGCCACTTCCATCTTTCCATGCCCTCCTTCTCCATCCAAATCTTTGCACACAACAGTCCATTTGTCTCCCAGCTCCTTCAAAAAATGTAGTTATGTTCTCTTCCTGAGCACATAGCTGGACTACATTTCCCAGATTCCTTTGCATTTGCCTGTGGCCAAAAGACTAGGTTCAAGCCACTGACATGTGAAGTACTATTGGCATATCTAATCTTACCCAGTTAGAACCACCCATGCATAGGCTGGCTCAATTTCCTCATCCAATCTCTAAAGAGAGGAGACTTCTAAAACCTATATAGGCTCAGAAAGAGGCTTGGTTTCCAGAATGATTGTGTGGGGTAGACTCCCACACTTTCCAGACTATGACATGAACAAGAAACAAATTTCGCTTAAGCCACTAAAGCCTGGGGTTGTTAACACTAATTGGCCAGCCTTGACGAATATTCAAAGTAACTGATTCATTCTTCAGGCACTAGTTTAAATGTCACTTTGTCCTTTGAGCCAAAGTTCCCTTATTGCCTAAGATGCCTGGATGTGGAACAGAAGTGAATAAACACAATGGTGGGTGTGTCTGGGGCTTGGTCTGGATTAAGGTATGAGTAAGTCAGCCAGGCAATGCCCTTGACTGCAATGTGGTGAGGCCTATGGCCAATGTCTTCATCAAGAGGAGCCAGAATTTGTTGTAAGAGGTATGTGGGTTCCCCATAGGAAAATCATGAGCCATTCTACCAGTCAGATTCCCTAAGACAAAGAGAACACCTTCTCTGGTCTGACTCCAGGAGCCATCCCTAGCCTGTACAAGTTGACTATTTTGAGACTTATTCTTCGTTGACAATTCTAAATAACTGAGCAGTGATTAAATGAGTTGTTCACTTATTTTATGGAGCCCCTTTCCTGCAGCAGGCATTGGATAGGGTACCAAGAGTGGAGAGAACTATAGCCAGCTGCTGCCTTGCCAGGCTTCACAGTTGAATGAAGGAATCAGACATGATCGTAATGAACTGAGCCGTCTGCTCTGCCTGGCCTATCCATGGAGTATATAGAGGCCAGAAAGGGGCCTTCACTTCCCTGATCTGCAGCCCCAAGGACAACCAGAAATTAGCTTAGAGAAGAGAAGAGAGGAGGGAAGAGCGTTGGTGAGTTTTGTTTGTTCTCTTAAACAGAGGCCAGAACTCGGTTTCTCAACTCCACCGAAACAAATGGCTGGGGAGGTTTTGGTTTTCGTTTCTTATTTAAGAGGCAGAGAGGCAAAGAAGGCATGTGCCAGCATGAGTAGAAAAGGGAGAGAGAAAGAGAGAGAGAGAGAGAGAGAGAGAGAGAGAGCGAGCGCGACAGCACTTCCATGTGACGGTTCTCTCCCCTCAAATGCCTGCAACAGTCCAGACTTGCCAGACTGAAGCCAAGGATCAGGTATTTAATCTGTGTGGCAGGGAGTGAACCACCTGAGCCATCACCTGCTGTGTCCCAGCAGGTGCACATGGCATGGAACTGGAGTAACATTGGATTCCTGATAAGGAATCCAGGCATCCATGTGGCATTTTAACTGCCCCAGCATTTACAATGTTTGAGTAATGCGGGAATGTTGAACTTTGGGATTGGTAACTTGACCCAAAGTGAAGTTAGCAAAGAAAAACAACTTAATCAATTTTAGAATACCCTCCTCCCTTCATGTCCTTGACTTCCCACCACATGCCAGGCTTTGCACTAGCCGTTGGTCAGTCCTCCGTACAGTCCAACAACATAAGAGGGACAGCACCAGAGTTTTCTGTTTTATGCTATGGACTAAATGGAATCGCCCCATCCATCCCTAACACATACAGTTCATATGCTGAAGTCTTAATTCCCCATTGGCCTATATTAAAAGACAGGGCTTTAAGGAGATAATTAAGGTTCAATGAAGTTGTGATTCAATAGGATTGGTGGCTGTATGAGAAGATCTCCCTTACTCTCTCCTTCTCTCTCTCTCTCTCTCTCTCTCTCTCTCTCTCTCTCTCTCTCTTTCTGTCTCTCTTTCATTCTGGGCACACACTGAGGAAAGGCCATATGAGGGCACAGGAAGCAGCCCTCTTTGAGCTAAGAACAAAGTCTCTATCAGAAGCTGACCTGTGCTGGAACTTGATCTTGGCTCTTCCCGCTGCCTGGAATGCACTTCTCTCTGATGCTTTCAGGCCCGCTCTTCACCTCCAGAGGCCGCTGCTTAGATCACCCCAGTTGGCACTGCGCCTCCTCCTCTCCGCCCAGTAGACCCCAGCTCCCTCCTCAGTCTCACGCCTCTCCACAGTACACACGAGGGACAGGTCAGGTGCTGAGTGCAGTGGCTAGCACACACTACTTGGGAGACCTGTGGTCCACGTCAAAGTGCCTAGGTTGGAATCCTAGCTCTGAGTCCAATTCCTGCTTCCTGTTACAAGGCATCTGGAGAGGTGGTGGCTTGAATACCTGGGGCCCTGACGTTGGTTTGGGAGGTCTGGATTGAGTTCCAGGCTCCTGGATTTGACCTGACTCAGCCTTGACCCTAATGAGTTTTTGTGGTTATGAGGAAATGAGTATTTGGAGAATGGAAAATCTCTCTCTCTTTCTTGTTATGTGTGAATGTGTGTATCTAACCGCTCTCTGTTGCTCTGCCTTTCAGCTAAAAACAAATGAACAAACATCTGTGTGATAGATTCATTGCTTTGGGTCCGGTTTGTATTGTCATGCTGAGAAGAAAGCCTTTTATGGAAAGTTGCTCTCTTTCGTTTGTTGCTGTGCGGCATACAGTGGTACTTAGTAAGTACCCACAGAAGCAAAGAATATGTTAACTTCATCTTCTGTCAACACGAGCTTCCCAGGTTGATTCAGGAAGAGGCATGGGACCCAGCTGGAGCCCAGTGCAATGCAAGGAAGTTTTATGGGGAATTTCTAGAAAAGCCACAGACTGACATAGTGAGTTGAGCCAACTCCAGTGACACCAGCACCCTTGATGAGCACAGGTTTGATTCTGGCTGCTTCACTTCTGATAAAACTCCACGTTAATACTCCTGGGAAAGCATTGGGAGACAGTCCAAATACTTAGACCTTCCCACTGCCGTGGGAGAACCGGAGTTCCTGGCTCCTGGTGGCTGTCACAACTATTTCAGGAGAGAACTAGTAAGTGCAAGATCTCTTCACCCTCAAGCCTCCCTGACTCTGTTTTTCCCTTTATCTCTGTCACATGGTCTTTCAAGTAAATAGAACAATTTTTTGAAAAGGCAGAATGTCAGACCACGGTGGGGAGAGATAGAAAGATCTTTCATCCACTGGTTCACTTCCTAAATGGCCACATCTGTCAGGACTGAACCAGGCTCAAGCCAGGAGCCCAGAATCCCTCTGGGTCTCCCATATGGGTGGTAGGGGCCCAAGCACTTGGGCTATGTTCTACTGTTTTCCCTGGCTATTAGCAGGGATCTGGATAGGACTTGGAGCAGCTGGAACACGAACCAGTGTAGAGATGAGCACTTGCTCACGTCCTAGCTATTACACTTCCACTCCGATTCTGATAATATGCCTGGGAAGGCAATGGAAAATTGGACCCAAGTGCTTAGGCCCCTGCCACCCACATGGGAGACCCAGATGGGAGACCCAGGTGGGAGACCCAGGTGGGAGAACCAGATGAGCTTCTGGGCTCCTGGCTTTGGTCTAGCCCAGCAGTTTGGGAAGTGAAGCAGCACATGGAAAAAATCAATCTGTCTCCCTATTTTTTCTTCTTTTCTCTGTAACTAACTTTCAAATAAATTAGATAAATCTTAGAGAGAGAGAGAGAGAGAGAGAGAGAGAGAGAGAGAGAGACAGTTGTGCCCAGGAACTTCAAGGGATCGTAACTTGTTCCACCAATGCAGTGACCCTTAGTTTGGTAGATCATAGATTCAGGGTTCTTTTCCATGACTTTCTCTTTACCTTGTGGAAGCTTTGGGTCCTGATAAGGCAGGAGTACTCCCTTCCTCCACTCACCCACATCATCCAGACCTTATCTCAGCTGACCCCAAGTTCCAGAGGGTGCTGGAGAAGAGACCCTGCTTTGTTTCCAAGGATGTCCCTGCACATACAGATGCCAGGGAGCCAACCAGCCACAGGTCCCAGCAGACAAGCAGCAGGGCCAAGGGTGGCTGATGGGCACGTTCTCTGTAACCAGGCAACAATCTAATTACAGGCCAGCTCTGTAATGAGAGGAATGGGTTGGCTGGGAGGGCACAGCATTGACAGGGGTGAGCAGAGCCCTAGGTCTGCACCAGCATCACCACACACAGGTGAGGGCTGCTCGGGAGCCACATTGTCATGGGGATATAACTACATCACGATCTCTTGGGACCACTTCCACCTATGTGGTCAACTAGAGTCTAAAATATTCTACGCTGCCGTCAACAGCCGTAAGTCTTTGTGGGTAATCACCACCCAGCTGGCAGATGCTGGCATGGAGGGAGAAAATTCTGTCAAGTCTAACCCCAGAACCACCTAGACAGTGCAAGATCTGGGAGGGGGAGTGGGGCCCATTAAGGAAACAATTGGCACTTCCCTTTTGGGTTGCCATTCCGACTGGTAAACATGAGAACCAGGACTGGGGCAGGCATGGCTAGACACAGTGGCACCCACCAGCACATGTATGGGCCAGATAGCTTGGTTTAACTAGGCTTCAATGCCCATTGACATGCACGAGAGCTGAATGGGATCTGGGACCAACTGGACCAGTCTGCTGTACATATTGGCAAGCATGTAAACCAGGGTAGGGGTGGGCCTGATGGGTTATTGCAGGTTGCTCCAACTAGGGCTGCACCTCCCACTGATTTATGTGGCCAAGTGTGTGGTGTGTGGGACCAGGCTGGATTGCAACACCCATTGGTTTGCACAGAAGACAGGGCTGGAGATAGAACTGACCCAGCAATTGCAACCAGCAGTGTGTGCATAAGCTAATTGGGGTGACATACTGTGCTCGGACCCTGGATTGGCAAACACACACAAGAATCAGATGGTGCAAAGCTGAGGAAGACCCACAGTTGTTGAATCATGCCTTCCTGATAGCATTTTGGCCCTTCACCCTGCCAGGGGCATCACCTTGATTTCCCTCTTTGGACTCCACAAGCCTCAGTTGCCTCATCTGTGAAATGTGGCCAGTGATGCTGTGTAATTCACAGCAGATGAATGAGATGACTTGGGTACCACCGAAGGCACCCAGCTAGCCTGCCACAACCCTTCCCTGAACACCCACTCCCAGCCCCTGCAGGTACAAAGACCTGGAAGCTCCTCGGGGCACTCATTGTTTGCTCATGCTTAGGGAGCATGGTCCATTTAGGTACAAGTCATTGTCTTTATCAGCCATGGATGGAGGAAGACATCACAGTGGACTGAACATCAGGCTCATGTATGCAGCGTATCAGGCTAAGCCTCTGCCTGCAGCGCCAGCATCCCATGGGGGCACCGGTTTGTGTCCTGGCGCTTCTACTTCCAACCCAACTTCTTATAGCCGAGGAAAGCAGCAGATACTGACTCAAGTCCTTGGGCTCCTGCACCCACATGGGAGACCCAAAAGAAACTTTTCTGTGGCTCCTGGCTTCAGATCAGCTCAGCTCCAGCCATTGTGGCCATTTGGGAATCAGCAGATGGAAGATCTTTCTGTCTCATCGTCTCCTCTCTCGGTAACTCTGTCTTTCAAAGAAAAATAAAATTTCAAAAATAAATAACTAAATAACTCTCTCTGAATTACCCAGACTCAGAGGATTTTGTGTCTGTTACAGCAGCAGAAAAATAGATTAAGAAACACATCATTATGATAGCTCCAAAACAGGACATTTCTAGTGATAATGACAGAGGAAATATACCTCGGCAAGGCGGGGCTTGCTGCTAGCACCTCCAGGGCTGCTACAGGACTGGGCTCACCATTGACCACATCCCCGTCAGACAGTAGGTCTCCAGTGCCCAGGGGTGTCTAGCAAGGGCAACTGCAGACCTCTGTACCCAAAGAGGAGCTATCTGTATAGTACCAACTTTTAGCTGAAGGCCAGAAATCTGTCTCCAGGAAGACAGACAGTGGTATAGAAGGTTCTGGAAAAGGCTGGCATTCAAAGAGACTAGGAAGGGCCCCACATGTGTGTGGCTCTCAAAGCCCCACCCATGTCTTGTGGGCCCCATGGCTGCTCTTGCCTTGCTGTGTTGGAAGGAGCAGCTGGCATTGTCATGGCAACCATGAAGCCTCAATTTCCAACTCACCGCTGAAGGTTCTATCACAACAAAATTGTTGAAAGCAAGCGTGCTAGGAGCAGAAAATTACAACAGCAAGCCGTGAGGAAGGGCAGAAGGAGGGCTGCTCATGCTTCCTGCCTCCTGTCTTATCCATGAATGCAACCCAAAGGCATGAGACTCATCCAAGTTCAAGGCAGAGAGAGAGAGAGCGCCAGTGAGGCTTACCTGTGAGGAGGTGCACAGGACAAAGATACTGTTGGCTGACATGCCACTGTGCTGAGTAACTGTTCACGAACTACACAGGAGGGGCTAAGAAGATGAGAATGAAGATGGCACCTGGTTATCAGAGGCGTGACGACACCACTTCCTCCTCATCTGCAGATTTAAACGAGTGCAGATGGAAAATAGCTGGAGAAAATGAAATTGCATTGGGTACAGAACAAGTACAGATTTTTTTTCTGTAAACAACACAGTGGAACAGTTATTTGCTTAGCAACAACACTGCGTTAGGTCCTACAAATCACTCGAGATCATCTGAAGCATACAGAAGGATGGACGTAGGTCCTGAGAAAATATTACACCTTTTTCTAGAAAGATCTTGAGTTCTGTGATCTTTGGCCTCTGCAGGTAGGCCCAGTACCAACCTTTATGCACACTAAGGGGCACCTGTGCCTGAAACAGATTGGAGAGGACTTCACGGAAGGGGGATTTTTTGTAGATTTTTGCAAAGATTCAGAAGCCAGTGTCATGGGGGACTGGGCTGAGCTGCTGTCTGTAAAGGCGGCCTCCCGTAATGGAACACAGGTTCAGTTCAGCTCCCTGATAGTACACCTGTGAAGGCAACCTAGTGCTTGGGCTCCGACACCCACAGTGGGAGACCCCCATGGATGGAGTTTCTGGCTCCAGGCTTTAGCCCAGCCCAGCGCTGGCTGCTGCGGCTATTTGAGTTATGAACCAGCCAGCTGATCCAGGAGCCCAGCTGCGGCAGGGCTTCTCAACTTTGACCTTTTGGGTCAGATTATCTGGGCTGGGGCCAGTTGTCCTGTGTCTTAAGGCATGCTTATAACACGCGGCTCTCCACAAACCCCCTCCCCTGGTGACATGAGCATCCTCTGAATTGTCAGATGTCTCCAGGCATATCCTGAAAGGCAGATTCACTCCAGCTTGAAAGAATAAGCCAAAGAGATGGAGGTGGGAAGGGCAGGGGAGATGAGGTGTTTGGCTTTTTGTCCCCAGAGGAAAAGAAAGCCAGGGATGAGTCTGGAACAAGTGGAATCAGTGTCTGGGACATCACCAGAACATTCTCTCTTTGTTCATTAACACTTTGTTTAGCTCCATCAACTCCTATGCAGGGAGCAGGAAGGAGGCATTAGGGAGTGAACCAACCAATGAAATCTTGTTTCTTTCACTCTCAAATAAACAGATAAAATTTTCGGCATTCTGAACAGGGTCCCGCTGGATTGTGCAGTCATTCCCTGATGTCTGGGAAGGAAGGAAGCAGAGCTGGTTTCTACTGGGCTCTGCTCAGTGAGCCTGTGATGTTCCGATGCCTTGCTCCAGAGTCTAGCACCATGCCTGATGCGGAGGTTAGGATGGGCTCTGCAGAGAACTGGAACAGGGAGCTGGCACAGAACAGCCCCAGGCACATCTTGTGGGTCTTCGATGCATCTTCTTGGCAGAGCCAAGGCTTGGGCTCCCACAGCCTTCCTGCCTGGAAGAACAACAGCAGAGTGCCCTGAAACAGAGCGCCCTGCAAGGGTCGGAGTCTCTGGGTTCAGTGTTTGAAGCCATCACTTCCTAACTTAGGGGACTTGGACCACCTAACTTGCCCTCTCTGTGCTTGGCAACCTTAAACACAGGGGATTTCATAATGTTTACAGAAACATGGTATTAAAAGATAAGCTTATTTTGATGCAAAAAAAAAAAAAAAAAAAAAAAAAAAACAACCCAAAGAAACAAAACCTCCTTGGAAATCCACCTGCAGCTTTTTCCTAATACATATTTTCCATGGGTTTCTTTGAAGATCCCTTCTACAGCACAGCTAATGCAAATAACAGACGCACTGGGGTTGCTGTGCAGATTAAATTGAATGATAGGGATAGAGCCTGGTGCACAGTGAGCCCTGCATAAACGGGACTCGCTTTGCAATGAAGAACCCAGGGCTGGAAATGAAAGGCAACAGCTGCCACTTACCAGGCAACTGAGATACCCCAGGTCCTCTCCTGACGTTATTTCCAACAATCCTCCGCCACCTGCCTGGGAAGCAGCAACTATTATGTCTCATGACTGACAGATGGGGAAGTGAAGAGGCAGGGAGAGGAAGGGAGTGGCCAAGGTCACAGAGCTGAGCAACAAAGCAAAGACAGCACTTTGGTTTTCGAACTCCAAACGCCACACCCTCTCTGTCCTGGAGGCACTGAGGAATGCTGAAGGGGGAGGGCACAGATTTGTTGGGGAGACCACTAAGAGGTCCAGAGTAGAGGACGAGAAGAGAGGGGTGAGAGAGCAGTTTAGAAATGTTCTGTGCTCTAGGAAAGGACCCCACTCAAGATTGCACAACCAGCAGGTATAGAACTAATAGGGCCAGAATCAGATCTGTCTCTAACCTCGTTGGAATGATGTGAGGGCCTGCTGTTGCCCAAGGCACTCTACAGTAGAAGGAGCAGATAGAGTGGGCAGGCAGGTTACTGTCTGTTCCATAGGGTGTCCAAGAAGGAACCTGGGGCCAGGCACATCCAGGGGACCAACATGCTGGTTAAGATTTCTGCATCTGACATGGGTTGTGACAAGCATCAACTCTACCAGGAAAGGAGAGGAGCGAGGGGCAGGAGACATGAAGCCCGTGGGATCGCTGGTGAAGCCCCTGCCACACACTGATGTGGACTGCACACCTCCATCCAGTCTGGTCCTAGAAGAGAGACACAGGCCTCTCTGTTGCACACATGTGGCCTATCACTCACCACCTTGTACATTTTGTTCTTTTGATTTCCACCAAGAACTTGATATCAGGGATTGATTTACCTATTGGTTTATTGTCTGTCTCCATGCAGATGTGAGCTGCGTGACAAGTGACAATCAGTTTGTTTTGTACGTGGCTCTGAGCACCAATTAAAGATGCTGGCATCGACAGGTGTTCCGTAAATACTCCCTGAATCAATGAATGAATAATGGGTGCTCAATATGTTTTTTTTTTTTCAAACATCTGTTCATTTAAAGGGCAAACTTGACACACATAGAGAAGAAGAGATCTGTCATCTTTTGGTTCACTCTCCAAATGGCCATAATATCCAGGACTGGGCCATGTCAAAGCCAAGCCGAGGACTGGACCTCCACCCTGGTACAGGAACTCAACCACTTGTCACTTTCTGCTACCTCCCCAGATGAACTAGCAGTGAGCTGGATCAGAAGTGGAGCAGCTGACTTAAACCAGTGTTCAGAAGGATGCCAGTATCCCAGGCAATAGCTTAGCCTACTATGCCATGACGACACTGGCCTCAGTGTGTTCTTATGAAATCAGTAGTCATATGTGCATTTAGTGCTTTGAGCAACCTTTGGGGAATACACTGCTTATCTTTTACAGGTCAGATCAGAGAAGACAAGGGACTCGTTGGTGTAACAGGTAGGATCCAAGCCAGGTGCAGCCAGATGTTGCAACCCATGCTGATTCCACTTGTCAGTGCTGCCTCTAAGACAATGAAGTCATCCAGAGAACAGAAGACTTGCTTCCCCCGAGGCATGTGTGACGGCACTGTGTTTTTTTCTAGCTAGAGCTAGATCACCAGATCTGTGATTAGGTCATCAGAGCATCAGGATCAACAGGAAAACTTCAGGAAAACTCCAAGCTCTACCTGACTAATGAGTATCTCTAAGGTGTGGAGGAAATAATGAGCTTGTCTGTTGAGTCTTGGTGCTGGGCCTGTTGACTATAGTCATGAAGGTGAGGTAGCTCACCCCAAGTCACTCTGCCAGGTCCTCAGAGAGCTGGGCCGCGTTCCATCCTAACTCTGCTCGCCTCCAGAGCCCGTGTTTCCCTAAGCGTTCTTATGCAAGCCTTGGCATGCTGTGGATCCAAATGGTGTCCCGCAGGTATCTGTTCTTAGCCCAGTCCTATGGGATCCTGCACTCTTAGATCCTTGGCAACCAACTTCAGCTCCACTGTGAATTTTCTCAGTGCTCTTTGAGCTTGAAGAAGTCTCTGGAGACTCTACTAACTTGGGGGAAAGGGAATCCAAACCAAAATAAGCCTTTGAGGACAATTCCAGGGGTTGGCTCAAAGATGACAGTGCAGTTGATAACCATGACCTCACCTTCCTGGTGCCACTTCCTCTTCCTGGGAATTACCCAGCCCTCCTAACCACACCACCACCACCACCTAAAACTCAGGAGGTGTGTTCCTGTGTGAACATATTCTCCAATCACCATCCACCAATCCAGCCTGAACCGTCATGGAACCTCTTCTCTCAAACAGGTTTGGTTGGCCCTGATAAAAACAATCAGACATCAACTTGGACACTGTGCTAATATATTATGTATTTTTTTCAAAAGGTTATTGGAAAATGGACCTAAGTGATAAATGCGCTTTTTTTCCCCCCAAATTATTTAAATCCAGTGCATAAAGAGGTACTCGAAGAGTTCATGGGAGATGCACATTATTAAAAACTATGCCTAGATTTCAAAAATTGCTGCCACCCAATAGGTAAGCTCATTTTCTGTGAATTTCAGAAATATGTTTGTTTTGGGACCAGAGCGGCTGCATAGAAAGCTAATCAATCCTCTGCCTGTGGTACCCACATTTCATGCGGGCGCCAGTTCATGTCCCAGCTGCTCCACTCCCCATCCAGCTCCCTGCTTATGACCTGGAAGGGCAGTGGAGGACGGCCCACAGCCTGGAGGCCCTGCATTTACGTGGGAGACCCGAAGGAAGCTCTTGGCTCCTGGCTTCAGATCAGCTCAACTCCAGCCATTTCAGCCATTTAGGGGATGAACCAGCGGATGGAAGGTCTTTCTCTCTGTCTCTCCTCTGTGTAAATCTGCCTTTCAAAAACAAAAATAAATATTTTATGCATATCTGTATATATATGTGTGTGTGTAAGTATAGATGGATATATCTAAATATATGTATATATAATATGCATGCAATATATATTTCATATAATAGCTATATTATATACATATGTTTTATAGCATATATTTCATCATTATTATATAATTATATTACATGTATCATATACAAATAATACATGCCCCATATATGTATCCACACGCATTATATATGTATGTGTTATGTCATGTGTATATAATATATAATATGATATATACCATATGTAACACCATTATATAGACACAATATGTGTAATATTTATATACACATACACAATATGTGTAATATTTATAAAATATGTGTAATATTTATATGTATTTTTTCTCTCCCATTCCTGGCATAGGGCTGTTAAAATCCCCACCGTTTCCTGAGTGTCAGGTATGGCAGGAGCATTTTTGTTGTGATATTTGCTGAGACCTTTGGAATTCACAGAGGGTGGTGGCAGGTGTTTTTCTTTTCATATGGTAATGAGGTGATTGGGACTGGATCACTACATAGCTACAAGATGGGGTGGGTCACCAGAAAGACCAAGGCCAGACAGAATGATTGCAGCCTGTAGCCCACCTCTGATGAGGAGGAGGAAAGAGAAGCTGCAGACTGCTCAGACAGCGACCACTGATGTAGCCAGCCACGCCTCTGTGATGAGGTCTCCATAGAAACAGTAAACAGTGGTGTTGGGAGGTCTCTCCTGGTGACTCACAGGGGAAGGTGTTAGGCCAGGGGTGTTATCGGAAGAGCATGGCAGCTCTGAAATCCTCCACCGTGCCCATCTGGCTGCCGCTGAGTTGTCGCCAGGGGTGACGGTAAACAAAATGCCTTGCTGAAGCAAAGTATCCAAGACCTCTGATTTAGAACTCAGCAGTATGGGAGCCCCATGACCTGTGACTGGCATCCAAAACAGGAGCTGGTTTTCTGGGATCAAGTTCCAGAAAGATAGTGTCAGAATGAGCCCAGGGACTGGGAGAACTGGTTATTGCTCTCGGTTAAAATCCACCCCGCTGGGACAGAAGTGCTTTGCAGCTTCCTACAGCACAGTGGCTTGGACGTGCTTGCTGGAAGTTTATGTGCTATGCTGGCAGCTGAATGCCCAAGGTCATGTGCTATTGGTATTTGGAAGTGGGATCACTGAGAAGGTGTTAGGATCAGAGGAGGTTGTGAGGGCAGAGTTCCTAGGACGGGGGAGGGACCTGAGTTAGCACCTGGCTCTGTTCTTACCCTGCTTTCGCCCTGTTGTGATGCAGGCAGGAGGCCCTGGCCTGACACGGAACATCCTGAAGCCTGAGTAAAATAAACCCTTGTTCTTTAAAAATGCTCCCAGCCTATGACCTTCTGTGACTCGAAAAGCAAACAGCCTAAGATACTTCTCCAGGAACTTTTTAATGGGAACTAAGGAAAGAGATCAGACCCTTTGGTGAGATGATGTACAAAAATACTCAATTCAGAAAACCAAGATGCAGGCAGCAAGACACTCAGCCTGCTTGAGGACTCTGAAATCATCCCAGAGACCCACCATCACTTTCCGTTTGCTAACTTGATGTGGAAGTTGACCATCCCTGGATCCCTGAACCCCTGGCATCCATGTAGATGCCCCACAAACCCAGGGCACAGAGGCAATGACCATGGTGTGGGCTCTGGTGTCCAACTGTCTGGGCACTGTCATCTTTAAGTGAATTTATCAATCCATCTGCCTTTTATTGCCTCCATTTTCTCCTCTTGAAAATGGGAAGAACCATCGTGTTTATACAAAGTCACGAGAGGTCAAAAATAGCTGGCTTGAACTGCAGCCCAACAATAGGAAGTGCCTCCGAGCACTCTGTGGCTATTTTTAATCACAAACATAGCAGATGTTCTGGCCTTCTGTAGTTGTCAAGAGCTGGAAGCCGTCAACTCTGACACACGAGCCTGTGGATGGGAGTGTCCTTCTGAGGACACTTGGTGCCACAGCCTGCTTCCTGGAAACACAGGCCACACAGCCTCATCTGGCTCCCACAGCCTGTTTGGAAGGCATCGCTCTTGTCTCTAGTCTGAGCCCTGTCCTTCTGAGGCTGAGATGGCAAGACCCAGAGCTCAACAGAGAGCACCCTTTGGATTCTGAAATCATCTCAAGCCTCCGCTGCTCTCAAGTCTACTGTCTTCTCTCCATTAGGCCAGCTGTGTCTGCACGGGGGTTTATGAACAACCTGAGCAATGCTCACACACACACACACACACGCAGAAGCTAGTTTTTCTTAGTAAGGACTCATATTGCAGATTGTGCAAAGTTCAAGAGGGCAGAGGGAAGCTCAGAGAACAGCGGGTCGAGCAAAGGGAGGATCTATCGGCAGGAGCTGAAATAGCCTCCAGTCACTGGAAGATGAAAACAGCATGCACCCCTGTTTGATTTTTGTCAGATTTATTGATGTTTTCATGGAAAGGCAGATTTATTGAGAGAAGGAGAGACAGAAAGATCTTCCACCAACTGGTTCACTCCCTAAATGGCCGCAATGACCAGAGCTTAGCCTATCTGAAGCCTGGAGCCAGGAGCTTCTTCTAGGTCTCCCATGCTGGTGCAGGGTCCCAAGGCTTTGAGCTGTCCTCGACTGGTTCCCCAGGCCACAAGCAGGGAGCTGGATGGGAAGAGGAGCTGCCGGGACATGAACTGGCTCCCATATGGGATCCTGCTGTTTACAGGGTGAGGATTTAGCACTGAGCCATTGCTCTGGGCCCTGCTTGATTCTTGAGTTAGGCTGGGATACCTTTAACTGGGGGCTCCCTCCACACTGCCCATGTTCAACAGGCTTTTGTCAAGAGATTTTCTTGAGGGAGTCTTCACCAACATACACACACACACACACACACATACACACACACACACACACACACACATTTTCTGCTCCCTGCTTATTTGTCTCCTTAGCTCATATCAGCACTAAAAGACGGATGATTTTTACTTGTTACTTGCTTTTTTATATATATCTTATCCATTGTTTTTTTTTTCCCTTCCCTCTGTGTAGAACAGACACTTCCTGAAAGCAGGGCTTGTGTTTTATTTTATTATTGTTTTGCTGTTTCCTTGATTTCCAATACCGCAGTGGCTGTCAAGTAGGAGGTGACAGACATTAATGTGGTTTTATAAGTATCTCATTTCATAAAACTCACCCCACTACCACTGTTCTCACACTATGAGGTAGGGACTATGTAAAGCCTCATTTCATGGGGGAGCCAGCGTGGAGCACGTGGGATAGCCCTGCAGGAATGCAGCCTCAAGGACCCGCTGGGATCCGCCCCAGCACATTTGGCTACAGACCCTGGCCTCCCAGCGCCAGGGTGCACTTCCCTGGAAAATGAGCAAGGGACAGCTCGTGGGCCTCACCTGGCCTTCAGTTACTGACCAGCAGCGTTAGATTACAACACGACGTTCTCTCATGCTGCACCTTACCTGGGGAGTGTGAGACTTCACAACCGACATTTCACAGGTGTGAAGCAATTGAGGCTTTCCAAAGCGTTGCCGAAGAGCTACCCTGGTTGGAGCCCCACAAGCCGGACTTCCTGCCCTCCTGAGGAGAAACCTTGGTTAGAGGTGGTGCTGGCCTTGAGCTTCGGGTGTCTCCAAGGAGAGTCCAAGTGGCATGAACTTCTTCCGGTCTCATCTGTCTAAGAATGAGCCAATTGTAATAGCACAGACCCGAAACCATCCTTACTTCTCCTTTGTTGCATTTAGAGATACCAATGAACAAATGCTATGAGCCAGCTACTTACTGGACGTACGGTGTCCAGGGTCTATGTGTGGATCAGAGGACTGAAGGCAGAAGTTCAGGGATGCTTAGGGGTTTAGAGGTGGGGCCCCTAGGAGTCCAGCAATCCTTCCCCAAAAAGGGATGAACGCTCTGACCAAGACCAGCAGGTGCGTAGGAATAAGTTACGTCACCATAAGGATGAGTGGTCATGAAGACAGGCCCCCAGGATGACTCACCCAACCCACCATTGCTTCCCAAACCTCCTACTGTTGTCAAAAGGGAATGTCTTCCAGCGCCAACCACCTGCTGGCTGCTCAGGCTTCTCAGGACCCCTGTAGCTTCCCTGCTGCCTGCCTGGCTTGTCTCCTCTATCTCCAGGGAAGCAGAATGCAGTCCAGGCCTGATTTATTGGCCTCGGCCTGGAGTCATCCCAGATGCTGTCACTGGTCTCATTTATGAGCCCACCCGAGCACTGGAGAAGGAAATTCATTAGGCCTGCCTAGCCCAGGGCCAGCTCCCATCTGTCTGAGCATCTGCCTTCCCCCTCTTCCCTCTCCTCTCTTACTTACCCTTCCCCACCTATCCTGTCTACTCCCAAGTGAAGAGGCCAGCTCCGGAGATCCTTCCCAGGATTACCAAAACGGTGACACTGTGGAGCCTCTAGGTCCCCAGAGGATGAGCCTGTCCAAGGAGGGGGAAGCCCAGAGTGCCTAGGGAAAGTACTCAGCATCCTGCAGCCCTATACTCTGTGTCCCAGGCCTCCCGCCCTCACCCAGGAAAGCGCCATTTCCCCTCTGGGGACAGAGTATCTTCTTCCCAGGTACAGAGAGCAGGTGCACCAGGCCTGCCTATGCTGACACAAAAGGCACCTTCAGAGATCCTTGCGTCACCTTTTAGGAGGCAGCTAAGGTGCTTCCAAAGCCTTTTTCATCCCAACCCAGGGCCAGCAAGACGCCAGGGAGTATCACAGCCAATGCCCTTGATTTCATAAGTTGCCAAGATGTCGAATACACATAATCATACAATATACATATTTGTTGAGAAATGGATGGCAGAGAGACTGCACATGAGTGCTTATTTATAGGGAGCAGGGGAAGGTTCCCATGTTCTGTTGCATTGTAGCACCACTGGTGTGAACAGCAGCAAACTGCCTATTTCAGAACAGCTAGATTTTGGATGTTCTCACCATAAGCAAAAGCTAAATGTTTGCAGCCGCGAGTATGCTAATTACTCAAATCTGATCATTCCACATGGTACTCAGGAGTCAAAACATTTGCCCTGTACCCCATCACCATGCATGTTCTTTAGTGTTCGCTACACATGGAGAAGTCCACCTAAAAAGGTGGGATAGTAAATTCAACCTCATGGCTCCCCACCCACCCTCCTTTAAAAAAAAAAGAAGACTGTTTTTATACATAACTGAAATTGTGAAAAAAGAAGTGAACAAATCACACCCGAGAGAAATCTGTACATCTAAAATCCACGAGTATGAAATTGTAATAGCACATTTAATCCTTGATTACATCAGATGTGATTGCTTTGAATAAGTTTGCAATGATATTTGCTTTCTAAAACTGTATCCATTGAAAGAAAAACACTACAGAGCTAGCAGTTACAGGAGGCACTGCCGAATTGGGCAGAAACACCCTTGTCTAGGAACCGGCCCTTTCAGAGCCAAGTGAAGTTTTTCTCCCAATGAAGTTAACCAGGACAGAGTTGGACTGTTTCCTGGAGGGCCGTCGAGCCCCCAGGCAGCGTGCGAGGCAGCGCCTGCCTTCAGCCTGCAGCAGGAGTTCACCAGAATCAGAGACTGTGTGTGCCTCCTGGGCCTCCTTCCCTCGTGCCTGCCTCTTCTCCCTTATTGTCAAGGAATGGGACTTTCATCACTGGGCAGATCATTTGGGAGTCTAGATTTTGTGACTCAAATAAACAGCAAGCCCTGCTAAGGAAAATCTGTGATATTCCTTTATCCATCCATCCATCTTCCATCCAATAATCCATCCATTCCTGGATCCACCTGCTATCCTTTCATCCAACTAGCCTCCCATCTGTTCATCCATCCATCCATCCATCCATCCATCCATCCATCCATCCATCCATCCAAAAAGCTTACTCACCTACTCACTCATGTACCCTCCCATCATTGACCAGTCAGCCATCCTCCCAGTATTCACTCATTAGATTATTTTATCACGCATCTACACTGTAGCAAGGTGCTTGGGAGAAAATGGAGAGCAAAACCAGGTGGATCCTCTAACCCCTGTGCAGCTGACAACCACCCACCCAGTAGAGGAGGAGGTTACAAGTATGTAGAAAGTGTACACTATTGCTTCTCAGCCTTTTGGCTAAGATCAGGTACACAAAATGTGCGCTGGCACAAGTGTTATGTAGGAGGAACCAGTAGTACACTAAGAGCTGGCCATGGGGAGATTGATCGGTGTGTAAGGCATGGGACAAGGCCAGCAGGGCAACAGCAGAGAGCAGGTGGGGAACTGTCAGCATGGTGGGGCGGGGCTGTAGAGCACAGAGGTCATGGCCAGGGCCTTCTCTATCTGTATTAGCAGTGATTAGACGATGACCTATGTTTAGCAGTGGCATTAGTTCACTGATCTGAGGTCCCAAGTGCTGCTTTGCTCACTCATTTATACAAACAGGCTCAATTAAAGGCATATACTTTGCCTGTGGTGTCATTTTCTCCTATGTAATACCAAGTGTGTATTTATAACTGTGTCTGTCTTTAATTGCGCCTGAATGCACACACACCAGCCCAAGCAACATGGCAGGAAATTTGACCTTGATGTGTAGTCATCAACTTCATCAGATTTCATCTTTATGTCACTGTCCCCTCTTGGGTTTTAATGTGATAGTATTCATCTAATAAGTACGGAAATCTTTAGTGAGTGACACTTTTCTAGGGTTAGCTCCACTCCCTGCAACATCCTCCCCCAGAAGGATTTTTTGTCTCTCCAGTTCACAGAAATGGAGAATTAAGTCTCAGGGATGGGATGCCACCTGTTGGGTGTGAGTCAGGCAGTGTGAGACAGGCAGTGTGAGACAGGCAGTGTGAGGCGGGGAGACAGTCCTGAGACCCAAGTGCGCGTGACTTCTCCTTCCTCCCTGCTGTCCCTTTCCTACCACTGGAGGACCCAAAGGGACCTGAGCAAGTGACCAGACAGCTGGCTGAGTGAGCAGCCACCTGTGGCTGCCAAAGAGATCGCCTCTATTTAAAGAAAGAGCCATTCAAT
This sequence comes from Ochotona princeps, assembly GCF_030435755.1. Taxonomy (NCBI): domain Eukaryota; kingdom Metazoa; phylum Chordata; class Mammalia; order Lagomorpha; family Ochotonidae; genus Ochotona; species Ochotona princeps. The sequence continues at coordinate 4,913,184 of NC_080850.1, forward strand.
GAATGGGGACATGACCTTGGCTGCACTGACCAGCTGGGCTCGGGGGACTTGTGGGAGCTGCCCAGCCATCCTCAGTCCCTGCACAATAGGGCTGTTGACCCAGCAGTTCAGAGGTGGCCCCCAAAGGTCACTGACCCCCGGCCTGGGAGAAGCAGCAGGGACCTGTGACCCCCCTTTCCCAAGGACCACACAGAGTGCCTGCCGGTGAACTCAGCTCAGATAGACAACCTCAGGACCTATGGGGACTTTGTCGGAGGTCCTGAGATCAGATGCGGATTCATATGTGGCCAGCTTGGGCCGCAGGGCTGACATTTGCTGGACACTGTGTTATGCATCTTTTTACCCCCTCCTGATAACCCATCGGTAATCACACTTGTAATATCCCCTTTGAGAGAGGAAGAGAGGGAGGCTCAGAGAGGTTCCGCATCTAACCTGAGCCCACTCAACTTCCAAGCTGTGGTATTTCACTCCAGACACATTTATATACTGTTAATTCAACTCTTCATTTATAGAGTAACCATTGATGATGGGTCTAGCGTGTGCCAGGCACTGTCCTAGATATGTGGAATACATATGCAATCACATATGCAATAAATAAATAATCAGGGATTAATTTAAATAAAATGTATTAAACTGATACATGCTGCCCTTATAAAATTGACAAACACCACTGTGCCAAGGCTTGTGTAGCCACCATTCAAACAATGAGAAATTAGACCCCATTCTTGCAGTCAAGGAATTCATAGTTCAGTGCAGGAACTACAACCACAGAACATTGCCAAGCCCTTTGTAAAAGGGCTTCCATCAGGGAAGGCTTCCCGGAAGTGGTGTTACCTGAAATAAGCCCTAAGGGATCAATCAAAGACAACAAAGTCATTTCACAGAGAATTCACAGCAAACATGATCTTTTTTTGGACTTCTGGGCTCTGAGACTCAGACACAGTCCCTAGGACTGGCTTATCGTGCCGGGTGTAACACAGGAAAAGCAGGGAGGCCTTCAGAGAAGCTGCTGGGGTCCAAAAAGGACACTGGTTGTAGCCTGGGGCTGTTCCAAACTCAGGACTCTGGACTCCTGCTCTGCAAGTTAAAAAAATAAAAAAGATTTGGTTATTTATTTAAATGTCGAGATTATATTAAGAGAGGTAGAGACAGAGAGTAGGCAAACTTGCATTAGCTGGTTCACTCCCAAGATGTCTGCAACAGCCAGAGCTGAGCCAGGTCAAAGCCAGGATACAGGCGCTTCATCCGGGTCTCCCACGTGGGTAGCAGGTGCCCAAGCACTTGCCTTTGCCATGCCATTCACAGGGAACTGAATCAGAAGTGGGGCAGGCAGGGCACAATCACACACCTACATGGGATGTTGGTATTACAGGCCATGGCTTCTACCCACTATATCACAATGCCAGCTCCTGAGAGAGAGAGAGAAGAAGAATGAGGAGGAGGAGGAGGAGGAGGAGGAAGGAGAGGTAGAGGAGAAGCAAAGCTTGCAGTATTTTTTTTGCAAAAATTTGAAAGATAGAATGACAGCTCTTCCGTCTGCTGATTCACTCTCCAATAGCCACAATAGCCGGAGCTGAACCAACTTGAAAGCAGGAACCAGAAGCTTCTTCCAGGCTTCCCGCATGGGTACAAGGTCCTAAGAACTTTGACAATCCTCTGCTGCTTTCCCAGGCCATTAGCAGTGGGCTGGATCAGAAATGGAGCCGCTGGGATTTGAACTGGTGCTCATATAATGGAGTATTAACCTGTGATACCACTGTACCAGTCCCAGTGTAAATTTTAAAATAATCCATGCAAAAATTTTTAACTCGTTTTTTTTTCAGAGGCAAAATTATCCTTACTCATTTAAAAGAAAAGCACAAGGAAACATCTGTGTATTTCACAGTGTTTGTGGAAAGTAGAATTAAAAATTTTTATTTTGATACCACAGACCCTTGAAATCCATGCAAGCCAAGGCTCTTTAAAAAGTGCATGGAAAATGTGCATGACTTTCAAAACATTTTGTGCTAACACATAAACGCTTTTTCAAATCCTGTTTTTCCCCATTGACTTTTTGAAAAAACCATCTTTGTTCAAAGCACACAACAATGGCAAAGACGGATCCACCGCCGTCTTTTTAAAATGTTGGTTATAACCAGTTCATAGGAAGGCCCTTAAGCAGTTACTATCAAGCTATAAAGCAAATGAATAAATCAAGCAGCTGTGGACCCTACCTCTCGGTGGTGAGAACTTGACTTTGGGAAAGCATTGGGGGGAAAGAGAGGAATTTCCTCCAGTGCCCTCCCCGGACTCCTCTGTCCCTCTCACAGCGCTGACCTTGTCCTCAAGTTTCTGTGTCTCCTTTTGGCTTTGTTCTAGATGCTTACAAGCAAACTGTGCCTATCTGCTTGCTTTTGGTCTGCGTAAGACACACCTGGGCACTGTCGGCCACGTGCGTGTCTAAGTTCAGTCTCGCATGTCGCAGAGTCTTCTGTGTGAGTGCACATGGCTGTTGTCTTCTCCTGAGCAGTCTGTGGTGTGGGATGGTGGATGCACACACCCCAGGTGACTCATTCCTGCACCTCCAGTCTGCCAGCGCCCAGCTGGGGGCTGTCACCCACGGTGCCATTCTGGGCCATCTCGTGATGCAGCCCTCTGCCAGGGGCACGTGTGTGAGTCCCTCTAGGAAACTTCAGTGTGGGGTTGCAGGGCTGTAAGCGCCAATGTTCTTTGCACCTAGCTAGCACATGATAGGATTACTGCTTGTTCCCAAAGCCATCAGCCTTAGTGTTATCATCCTGGGAGCCCCATGCAGGTAGTATCCAGGCCCCAGACACATCTCCTTAGCGAGCCATTCCAACAAGCTTCCAGCTGGCTACTAATTAGGTCATAAGACAGTGTCGTCCTGTCGCTCAGGATTTGTTCCATTTCCTTCAGCACTTGGGCCAAGCAAGGCTCTGTTCACTGCCACAAGATCAGGGGCAAGTGGTAATAACAGAGCCAGTTCCCATGGAACTCACTGCAACCTCCAGTGTAAGTCAAATACACATACCTTCTATCTACAAATGCCCAAGCAGGTGCAGTGCTTATCACCATATAACAGACAAACAACAGACACACAAACCGTTAAGGATGTTACCCAGAATGATGTACATTAGTAAGTGATGACACCAAGCAGCAAACCCAGGCGGGCAGCCTAGTCCCTCTGCTTCCTCCCGTTCTGCTATCCCATCCCTCCAAAGGGTTGAGTCATGTTCGGTCCTCAAGAGTCAGCATTCTTTAACCTGTATGGGAGAGGGGGGAGAAAAGGAGCAACAATAGCAGAGCTCAATGCTGGTGAGCTGCCAAGAGCCCTTCCTGACTGCGAGTAGGAAGCCAACTTCAAGGCGCACAGGGTCCACAGAGAGCAAGAAGTTCTCAACCACGACCCTGCCTGCTTCTGTTCTAAAAATGCTTCCCATGCTGGGGCAGGAGGGTAACAGTCACCAACTGTCATCCCCCTAACAGGTCTGATGCTTCCTGCTCAAAACAAACCAACCAAAAACCAGGAAAGGCTAGCCCAGATCACCTGCCCCTTTGCAAGAGCCTAAGCATCTATATTCCACTTCCCCATTCTCCCCACCCCAACCACTGCCACCAAGTTCAAAGAGCAAAGCCCTAACCTCCAACACAATGGCGTCAAGACACGGAGCCTCAAAGACGTGACAGGTTAAATGAAGTTGTGTGAGAGGGGCACTTCTGATGGGGTTTGTGGCCTTAAAAGAAGAGGAGGAGACGCCAGGGCTCTTCTTCTCTCTCTGCTGGGTGAGGCCACAGCAAGCAGGTGGCTGTCTGCAGGTCAGAAAGTGAGCCCTCCTCAGCCAGCACCTTGATGAGGGCCTTCTCAGCCTCCAGAACCAGATGCCGATTGCTTACATGTTGCAGTTGCCAGGATTTTGCGCTAAGAGTAAGATTAGACCCTTGGGAAGGTTGGGTCTGGGGACTGAGCAGTGAGGGTGATGAGTACCAGGCTGCAGCCCCAGACACCACCCTGTCCCAGAAAGGGTGAATGTATGCCAAGCCTCTGAGATGGGAGAGAGAGTACAGAGGCATGTATGCCCACTTAGAACCACAGGAGCCTACCTCCTTGCTAGAAATTCACAATGGCAAGACGGCCGCTCCTTGCTGGGTAAGACCTGGGTCTTCACTCAGAAACCCCACTCCACAGAAGGGATTCCTGCCTGCATGGCATTCTTTCCAGCTGGCCTTCAGGGCAGAGCGCATTCCACTGGGCCTGCTCAACCCACTGAACTTCTTGGCTCACACTGTACATGGAGGGTCCAGCAGAGGGAATCTGGACCTGCTGGGAGGAGCAGCAGACTCAGGAGGAAAGTCTGACAGAAGGCAGAGGGGTCTCTCCTCCCAGATCACAAAGTCTGTAGCCGCAGAGTCAAGCCAAGGCCAGGCATGGCACCGCAGAGACAGCCTACGTGCTTGCCCTTCCAGGGAACTGGGCTGCAGGAAGGGAAGCTAAGGCACAGGAGATTTGACTTCTGAAAATCCTGCAAAGTCTGGCTTGGCCCCTCCTTGACGGGTCCCCTCACCCTCAACCCCACCCCGCCCCCCCAACCCCATCAACCCCACACAAAGCTTGGTGTGTACGCCGTGAATCCAGGTCAGAAAGCAGTGGAGCAGCAGCAACTGGGGGAGCCAAGGAGATGAAAATCTGGACAGGAGAACAAAGCCAACCTGTTGGCTTAAGAAACTCAATCCGATTAGTCCCTGGAGCTCCCGGGGGATGGCAACAGCCCTGTGACCAAGAAGAAAGGGCACTTTCATGGGGCTAGCCCTACCTGCTGGCAAAATAGGCCACCCCCAGTCTCTTGCCCTCTCTTTGGGCAGCCCCCAGGGTCCTCTGATCCCTCACCCAGCCCAAGGATGAGAACAGGGAATGAGCCCCCTCCTCGGTCTCAAAGGAAGCAGGATGTCAGAGAGGGACCTGCATGGCTTCAAGGTCAAGGCTCTGTCGATAGAAAAGCCAGTGTGTGTTTGTCCTGGAAATTGGCTCATGGGCAGATTAAATTTAGGAGGAACTGGGGCAGAGACTCAGGGCAGCATGTTTCCTTAATGAGCCTGTCTCGATTTAACTGCTTAATCATTTACTGGGCCAAAATCTGGAGGTGACTCCAAAAGTCACGAGGATGAAGACAGTGATGGATGGAGCCCTGACAAAGTCCTGACTCCAATGACATCAATTCGCTGCCCCTGTCCTTGTCAGCCTGATGGGGCACGGAAAGGCCACACCCACCGCCAGGACAGCCCTTGGTCTGGGTTATCAACTGCTTGGCTCTTTCTTGCTTTGTTCTTTGTCATCCTCGAAGGGAGGTTCCTGCTATGGACACGTTCATTTGAATGATTCCTCCTCTTGGAGCCCCAGTACCTTCACCCTCCAGCCTCCTACCTTCCCTCCCTTCCACTCATCCACCCAATGCTTTCATTTATTCATGCCTGCATGCATTCATTCATTCAATCAAGTTGTTTCCAGCAACCAATCTATGACATTCATTTTGTGATTAAACCCCAGCAAACATGTTATTTAAAATGTGCAGTGTTGTGGTGTCAGGTCTAAACCTCTGTATGATGCACCAGCATTCCACATAGATGCCAATCTGGGCTGCTCCACTTTCAATCCAGCTCCCTGCTCATGACTTAGAAAAAGCAACAGAGGTTGGCTTAAGTGCTTGGGCTCCTGCACCCATGTGGGAGACCTGAGGGAAGCTCCTGATCCCTGGCTTTGAAAAGGCCCAGTTATAACCCTTGTGGCCATCTGGGAAGTGGGTCAATGGATGGAATAGCTCTCTCTCCCTCTCTCCTCTTCCTTCTCTCTCTGTAACTCTGCCTTTCAAATAAAAATGAATACATGTTTTTAAAGTGTAATGTAATGGTTGTCTTGTGATCCTTCTTAAAACCCAGTGGGGACGACAGAATCTAATTTTTTAAAAAAATCCCATACTTGCATTACTATGAACTGTTAAAAGTACAAAGTGAAGAAGACTGGGTGCAGGGTGGAGGTCCAAAGAGGTGCAGCCCGGGGACATGGTGGAAATGGACATGCATTTTTCCAAGCCCATGAGACCATGTCTCACCAAGTGTGAACCCTGCTACTATGGCCCTTGTGATAATTACATATTGATCTGGGCTCAGCAGGTATAACAAATGCACCAGTGTGATAGATGTTCATTACTGGTGGGGAATTTGGGAGAGTAGGGGAGTGGCCCATAGATGGCCCCCACTTTGTAAAGGCTCAATCGAGGGTTTCTGGACTTTGTGATGGGACAAAAACAGCATACATATTTTCAAGGAGCATTGAACTTTGGACCTTTCTTATGCAAACAGCGTGGGGCTCAGCTCTCTCTGGTGATGTTAGGTGGTGGCAGACAAGAGGGCAGTGCCAGTGCATCATGGGAGCTCTGCTGCATTCAGTGCATCTTCTGCTTAGCACATTTTCAATCCATGATGGGTTCATCAGGACCTAAGAAGTACCGTTATGGGGAACTCTGTTTCCCACATGATTCTCTGTCAACCTAAGATTATTCTGAAAACATTGTCTGTTGAAGAACTGAAGAAGATGGTGTGGTCTGCGGGGGGCAGTCTGCAGAGGCATTCCCTGACCATGTGCTCTCATTCACCATCATTTAGCCACAGTTTCAGGGTCTGCTTGCTGCTCTCACTCTTGTGCAGGGACTCACTGTCTAGTGAGTAACTGTCGTGTGCTACTCATCACCAGGCACTCCCCATCTGGTACGTCTGTGATGAGGTGGCTTGCCCTAAAGGGATGTATCACATGGGAGAGATGAGGAGGAAAAATGCATGTTGTGTACATGTATATAACAATCGTAGGGCCCGGCGGCGTGGCCTAGCGGCTAAAGTCCTCGCCTTGAAAGCCCCGGGATCCCATATGGGCGCCGGTTCTAATCCCGGCAGCTCCACTTCCCATCCAGCTCCCTGCTTGTGGCCTGGGAAAGCAGTCGAGGACAGCCCAATGCATTGGGACACTGCACCCACGTGGGAGACATGGCATCGGATCAGCGCGCATCGGCCCGTTGCGGTCACTTGGGGAGTGAATCATCGGACGGAAGATCTTCCTCTCTGTCTCTCCTCTGTGTATATCTGACTGTAATAAAATGAATAAATCTTTAAAAAAAAAAACAATTGTAGCCAGCATAACAATAAATTTCATATTTTACAAAACAAAAAATTATTTCATAATACAGATTCTGGGGAAGCTAGACAAAATGCCCTTAGCTGGTGGGTACAATTGGAATGTAAGAATCCCTCCAAAAATTTCATCAGAAACTAAAGTAAAAGATACGGCAGCTTTGGTGCAAAATGAAGTGGAGAAACACGCGAATCTTCAAGGAGTTCGTGGAAGATGCCTAGCATAAAAAATACTATACATGGAGTTCCAAACATTTTGCAGAAAGAAACTTATCGTATCACTTTTTTTCTATGAACTTCTCCAAGTTCCCTCATCCTAATCATGGGTGCGTGGAGAGGTGGGTCCTTGTTTGTGTTTGGCCAAAAGAAACACAGGTTAAAAAAAAAGTCCAAGAAACCCTGGACTGTGTCATGTGAACACACCCCCACATAGTGAGCCAGAAAATATGACTCCCATGTTCCAGAATTATCACCTGTGACTCAGTAAGTCTAAATCAACATGTCTGTCACATAACTAACAAGTTGCATGGACAGAACACATCCTCCAAATAGATGCATGAGTGCAGTAACCATCCTAGGGCCCAGCAGAGGCTTCTAGAAGGCACCAGTGGCACTCCTTGGGAGACTGGAACTTACACACAGCGTTAGCTGGTCAGTGGCATGTCCAGGATGCCAACAGGACTAGAGCAGGGCTCTGACAACTGGGGGAAGAGGGAAAGGAGTGCAATCCTGCTGCCTCCCCTTCTGGCAGGTGGCCTTGGGCAAGCTGCTCTGTCTTAACCTCAGCTTTCTCATCTCTGAGATGGGAATAATCTTTAACCGGCAGTTTGCTGTGAAGGTCTTATCTGACACAATGCCTGGAACCCCGGGATGGCTTTAGAGCTGAAGTGATTGTTATGGTTGGGCAGGTGCTGTTTTCTTTGTAAATAGTCAGATGCAGGAGATTTTTGTCCCTGAAAGAGATCAGGCCTTCTCTGAGTAAAGCCCTATTAAATGCACTGCGTATCCCACTTAATGTCCCCAGAAGGACTGGCAAGTAAATTGCTCACAGGCCCTCTACTGCCCATCAGATGGGAGACTTGCTGAATTTGAATCAAAGCAGCAAATTTCAATTACCCAGGATTACAAAGGAGGGACTGGCCGCACCATATGGCCCGGACTCGGCCATCCCAGCTTCCTGCTGGATCAGACACTCTCATGTGAGATATTAACATAATGTCCCTTCCAAAAGCGATTACTCAAGCACAGGCAGCAGAATGCTGCTTGGTGGCCACAGCCCCACGCTCCTCAGCAGCAAGGACTAAACGAGCTAATCAGATCAGCACACATGTGCACACAGCCCTGGCAGCTGGGCCTGGAGTGCACCATGGGGGCAGCGTCATCCGGCCATGGGATGACCGACTCATGGGATCCTGGGGGCGGTGAGTGGGGGAGGGGGGCAACACTCACAGGCAGCCACCCCCGGAAGCAGCAGAAGAGTCTATGTCAGCAAGAGTAAGCAGAGGGGCAGTGGCAGTTAGGCAGACAGCTGTGCGTGGGAAGGAGGCGGGCAACCTGCACAGCCATGTCCCAACATTTCCCGAGAACAAGAGTTCCCGAGGCTACTGCGGTCCACGCCTCAGTTTTGTTCCTTGCTGTGTGTCCTCAAGCAAGATGCTTAACCTCTCTGAGCTGCAGGTCCTCCTTCAGAGGACGGAGAGTGAGACCGTGTAAGGAGTTGATGACATCACCTGCACCAGGTACAACACATACAGGGACGCCATGAGTGTCCCTCCAACAACAGTCACCATTACTGTGGGTGCTCTCCACTCGTTGTCCCCTCGGCCCTTCTGTGGACAGACACTGGCTCCAGGGAACCTGGGTAAAGGATGAGTCTCCTTGTCGTCAGAGAGGAGATAGGTGATGTCAGTGACCAGGTAGCAGTGCGATTCCCCAGTGAGTACCTATCAGAGAGGAGGGGAAAGAGCACGGAGTGGAGGGATCCCGGCGGGTGGGCGAGGTAACGCTGCAAGTTCTGGGAAGCAGCTACCCTCTTCAGATGGGCAGAGGGACTGAGAGGGGACCCACCAGGTCACGGCTACACATCTTGTTGCCTGAGCCCCTCCCCTCTCTCCTGCTAAAGTGATGCAGATCTGACCCGTGCTCTTCAGCAGGGCCATGACAGCCATGTGCGCCCCCAAGTGGCTCTGTGAGTGGGCACCTTCACTCCCGCAGCTCCAGCCCATTGGCTTCCTCACCCCACGCAAGGCTCCAGCAGCTCTGCCCCACCCTCGCAGCAGCCAGTCGGGCACTGTCATTTGCAACCAAGAGGCAGAGTCTTACAGACTCAAAATCACTTCTTCTTCCTTTTTTTTTTTTCTTTTTCTTTCCCAGTCCCGTTAGCAGCGAGCTACATTGGAACCAGAGCCCATATGGGATGTCGGCATTACAGAAGACAGAAGGCTCAGCCTTCTACAGCACAGCACCTGCCCCTCCAAATAACTGTTGTCATCACCTAGCTTGTTGTCAGGACCACTCAGCCACTCCCTTCCCTGGGACAGCCTGGCTTCAGATTCTAGCTCAGCATCATGCCTGCTGAGGTCTGAGGCCATCCCCCTTCCCTCTCTGAACCTCATCCGTGGCCAGAAGGGTAGGGTGGTGGCTTAGCCATCCTGCCTTGCAACCGTCTTCCGATCACCCTCCAGTGCCTGGGGACTTGTCTCTTGCAAGATCTCAGAGGGATCGGAAGAGTCATGCCGATTCAAGTCAAACCTTAAGTTGCAAATCCAGAAGGGCTAGCCTCCACAGTCAGGCTCACTCAGGGTCTCAGCTGGTGGATTAATTTTTTTCCCAAGCAACCAGGAGGGAAGGCCTTTCCCCTTTGCAGGTCACAGATCTTGGAGGAAGAAGCAGCACCCAGGCAGAGCGAGCGGCCCGGGGCTTTGCAGCCGGCACAGGTCAACAGAAAGTGCAGGTGGGCACGGGAGCTGCCCTGCTTGCTTCACTTTGCAGCCGCCACGCTCATTCAAAGTGAGCAGAGAAGATGGATCAACCCCACCTGTCTAGATGTGGTGACAGCAAGGCCTTGCATGACGGGGAGGAGTGGGTGGCTGGTGCTTTGGTTGCAGAGAGAGGCCCTCTGAGGAATGCAGCCCACGCCCCCTAGAACCCCCTCCTGGATAAGAGACCCAACCCCTCCATAGTGGTTTCCAGCAGTGGACAGTGTCAGGCCACCTGGCTTGGGCTTTCAGGATTGTCTCTGGCTTTGTTGGAGACACAGCCCTCTCTTTCTCACGCTGCCCTGGGCGGGACACTAAATCACTGTTCCCGGCACCCACCGGAAGGGAGCCCTGAGCACAGAGGCGGCCGCAGTGGGCTGCATAAGGAGGCCGGCAGCTGCTCCTGGCTGGTGCACAGCTAGCTTGAACACAGGCTTTCTTCCCCAGGAGAAGAGAGCCCACACAACCTCCTGGGTCAAATCCATTTGAAATGTTTGTCCCTGAACCAGGACGCTTACTCAATTGTTGTCAGAATGCAGTGGGCTTGTGTGTGGGTAGTGGAGGAGGGTGCTGAAGTCGGCATTCTTAGGAAATGTGACTCCAGCATTGCTGGATCCTGTACCACGTGTCGAGAGGCAGGGTCTGTACCCACCTGACACCCAGTCAATCCTCATGGCCCCTGGGGGGGGCTGATGTCACTACTCGGTCTGCGGCAGGCAATGCTGACTTGGAAAAGCGAGACGTGAAGGAACTGGGCCTGACCTGGGATTTGCACTTAGCTCCAAAAAAGGGAGAGAGAGAGAGAGAGAGAGAGAGAGAGAGAGAGAGAGAGAGAGAGAGGAAGCAGAGGTATGTAAACCCAGGTCCCAGCGGGATGGCCCTGGGCAAGGCATGTCTTTTTTCTCTACCTTTCAGAATTGCTGTAAAGAATGAATGAGAGGGGCCCGGTGGCGTGGCCTAGCAGCTAAAGTGCTCTCCTTGAACACACCAGGATCCCATATGGGCGCCGGTTCTAATCCCGGCAGCTCCACTTCCCATCCAGCTCCCTGCTTGTGACCTGGGAAAGCAGTTGAGGATGGTCCAAAGCTTTGGGACTCTGCACCTGCGTGGCAGATCCAGAAAAGCTTCCTGGTTCCCGGCTTCGGATCGGCGCAGCACCGGCCGTTGCGGCTCACTTGGGGAGTGAATCATCGGACGGAAGATCTTCCTCTCTGTCTCTCCTCCTCTGTGTATATCCGGCTTTCCAATAATAATAAAATCTTAATAAAAAAAAAAAAAGAATGAGATAATGTGCATACAAGGATGCTTCAACCAGTTCACAGAAAAATAGTTTAAAAATTGATGCTGATGCAGAACAATGGAAATCCATGAGTGCTTTGCTTCCCACAATCTTTCCACACCCCTTCCAGGAACTTTTCTTTTTAAAGTTGACTCATTTGAAAGTCAGTTGGGGGGGGGGCTGGGAGCAAAGTTGACTTCTCTGAGTGTCGGTGCTGGCACAAGTCTGGAGCCAGGACCCGGGCTCCTGCTGTCTCCTTGCTCTGCCCTCTTGGGATACTGCAGAGTAAATAATATTGTCAGCGGAACAGCACCGGTGAGCAAACATCTGTAGTCAACACGCCAGGCGCTGGTCTCTGTCCTTCATGGTTACTGATCCTCGAACCCTCACAACCTCCCAATGCGCCGGATAACATTATCTTAGTATTACAGAAACCCGAGCCAAGGAGACTTAATCACCAGCTCTGCAATCTATGCTTGTGACAACCACACGTGTCGTCAAGAAGGGGCTACAGGAGGAACGAATGCCCTCCTCCCTCTAACGCTCGACACTGTTAGAGAGGCAGCCTTGACTATGGGAAACGCTGAGGGATGGAGCTGTTAGCTGTTTCAATCACTGCCCACCCTTGCCTCTGCAAGGACACTGCCAATCTCTTTGACATGGTTTACACCATCATTCAAGGGTTATCATTCCATGGCCGGCATGGTAGCTCAACAGGCTAATCCTCTGCCTTCAATGTCCCAGCTGCTCCATTCCCAACCCAGCTCCCTGCTTATGGCTTGGAAAAGCAGTAGAGGATGGTTCAAGTCCTAGGGCTCCTGCACCTGCCTGGGGAGCCCAGGGGAAGCTCCTGGCTCCTGGCTTTAGATCAGCTCAGGTCCAGCTGTTGCAGCCAATTGTGGAGTAGAAGATCCTCTCTGTCTCTCCTCTGTAAATCTGCCCTTCAAATAACTAAATAAATCTTTTTAAAAAGATTTATCATTGCATCCACAACTTTGCCAACATTATTGGTTTACTTTTGTAAACAGTTACTTTTGTAAACTGAGTTCAACGTGCCCTCAGGGCTCCAATGAGCACCTGTTATTTTGTCTATTTCTGCTCTTCCTGTAATGAGGGGCCTGAGTCAACATTCCGTTCCTACCACAAAGACACCCGAGCAGAGCTTCTTATGAGGAAAGGCCTCTCGGTCCACAGTTTGGAGATTCAGTACTATTGGTCTGGGGTCTGACCAAGGCACAACACATGCGGGGAGGCCCTCCACATGGGGTCAGGAAACAGACCCAGGGGGTGTGCCTGCCTTCTAAGAACTAATTCTAGTCTCCAGGAGTATGCCCCCTAAGGCCTAAGACCCAAGAGGCCACTGCCCAGATAACACCTTTAGAGCAGGTTGCCACCCTTAATCCACTCACAGTTAATGCTCACCCACTGACTGTTGCGTAAGTCACCTGCATGTGTTTTTGGGGAACCAAGGCCTGTTCAAGCCCTAACATCCTTAGAAGACAGGCAAAGTGTGTGGAAATTGCATTTTATGAAAAAAAAAAAAAAAAGACCCATCCCATTTTCCTAAAAATTTCTGGACCTACCTTCTTTAGTAACCACAAATAGTCTTGGCTCCTGGCTTCAGACCAACGCAGCTGCAGCCATTTGGGGATCAGTGGATGGAAGATCAGCCATCAGTGGATGGAAGATCTTTTTCTCTTCCTTCTCTCTCCTCTGTCTGCAACTCTGCTGTTTAAATTTTAGTAAAATCAATCTTCAAAAAAACGCAACAGGAGAAAAGCAAAATTCTGAATGAGTCATTTCCTCTTAAAAATCATATGGCACCATAATACTAGACAGTTATTCTGGCATAGTGGCAGTCAGCTGAGCCTGAAACACGGGCCCTCCATTTCCAAGCTCCCCACCACTACCTAACGTCTCTACCCGCTTCGCTTACACAGGCCTCACGCCTGCCCCCTGCAGGCTGCAGCAATTATAACGTGGCTGCTGGACCACTGGTGTTCTTGGAAGACAAGGGGTGTTTTCTGGGGTTGTACCTGACACACAGGACGCATGTTCATTGCATAGAAAGAGGCCTGCTGAGACACCAGAGATTAAATTGCGTTATACCATAACCTATCAGGCCAGCCGCACCCTCCCCAGCCCACACTCTCCAGAGTCCATATTTAACAGCGCCCACGCCATCAGAGCCTCCGATCCGTTCTGTGCCAGACATCCTTGCTACAACGTCAGAAATGCAGCAGCCTGGCGGGGCAGCACGTGCCAGGCTATTCTGAGCCTTAGCTGCCTGGTGGAGTGGGAGGTTTGCTGAGCAGCTGCATTGTTCTCCATGGCAGCAGAGAGAAGCAAGGGGCGACCTTACAGACCTCCCCCTCTGCCAGCTCCCTCACTCCTCCCGCCTGTCTGTGCTGTCAGGACAAATCAGAGTAGTGAGGAAGAGAAATAAGAGCCCAGACCCTGCTGCGAGAAAATGCTTTCCTAAGGTTCCCCAGAGAGGATCCTGTGCAGCCTGCAGTGCCAGAGGTCATGGTCACCTTGGCCCGGGGGTGGCCTGTTTACCAAAGTGAAATGAAGCTATCAGTCTGGCAATGGCTGGGACTTGCTCAGACAGGGGGCAGATGCAGCCTGGGCTGCATTGGGTGAAGCCTTTCTTTCCCGTTACGACAGCACGAAAGGCCCCCGTGACTTAGCATCTTTGCTATGAGGCCATCAGGCCAATGCCAGGCCCTGGTTGACTGCTCTCCCTGGAGCTGGGAGGATGCCTGCCCAGTTCCCTCATCCCTCTTTTCTTCTGGTCAGCTGGAGGAAAGGGCAGGCATTTGCTCAAAGCCCGCCAGGTTTACCATACCCCAGCCTGTGGCAGGAAAAAAGCCTGTTCCCCTGTGACCCAAGGCTGCCAGCCCCATACGCCCGGGCATCATTATCCTGCAGCCGCAGAGGGGAGAGTGGGCTATTGGCCACGGGGCGTCACTTAGGAGGATGGATGGGTCTGCAGTCTGCAGCGTGAGAGACCAGGAAATAGTCACCTCCTTGTTTGATCACCGTGTGACAGATAACACCACTGTGCAGCCTCTGCACATGGGCCTCGTTAGGAAGTCAGCAGCTGAAAACGGGAACCAGGCCTGGGAGGTCTGTCCCAGGAGAGCGGCTCCTGTTTGCGTTGCTTGGACTGCTCTGGAGAGGTTAAGCCTGGGCTGAGGATGGCTGAGCCCTCTGTGAGGTGTCTTCCACAGCAGGTGCAGCTCACACCTGCCCTGCAGCTCCTGCCTGCCCCTTCACTGTCTTGGATGAGAAGCCCCGGAGTTACGTTGTCCTCATTCTTTGCTCAGATTTTTCTGTTTATTCTCCTGCTCCTCTGCCACTTCACCCAGCTTTTAACTTTCTCAGGCTCCCTCTTCCACCAGCGTCGCCCTATATATATGCAGCCTGCTCAGAACCCTGCCCTTCCTCTCTCTACAGCTGGGATCTTTTGCACAGCTGCCGATACGACTGTGGGGCCCAGCATGATGGCTCAGTGGCTAAATCCTCTCCTTGCAAGTGCCAGGATTCTATATGAGCGCTGGTTCATGTCCTGGCTGCTCCACTTCTCATCCAGCTCCCTGCTGGCCTGGGAAAGCAATAGAGGACAGCCCGAAGCTTTGGGACCCTACACCCACATGGGAGACCTGGAAGAAGCTTCTGGATCCTGGCTTTGGATCAGCTCAACTCTGGCCGTTGCATCCATTTGGGAAGTGAACCAACAGATGGTATTTGTTTCTGTTTATTATTATTTATTTCTTTCTGTTTATTCTTTCTATTTATTTCTTTCTGTTTCTCCTTCTCTCTGTAAAACTGCCTTTCCGATAAAAATAAATAAATCTTTCTTTTAAAAATAGCAGTGAAATGATCATATCTTATTCATTTCCTAAAATGCAATTGGATCAATCACTGATTCCCAAAGGCCCCTCCAGTTGGTAGAATAGGACAGTTTTGAAGATGGGGGTTAGGGGGTTCATTCTTCCTGCCACAAGGGTGAAGACAGAGAACACCCCTTGGTTCCTACTAAGCCTGAGGGCAGAGCCTTGGGTGTCCAGAGCCATGCCAAATCCTCCTTGTTGCTACAGTGGCTGGCTTTCTGAGTTCTTGGCCTCTGCTGCCAGTAGGGTCACACAGAGCCCAAGTTCAGGCTTCCAGAGAGGCTTCCAAAGCTAGGGCATTTCTGGTTTACCCAACACCTTGACTGGAGAATGCCTGAAGGTGGCTGAAGAGTGTGCTGGCAGGAAGCATAGTCTGGGAGATGGGCGTGATGGGCGAGTAGGCTGCAGAATCCGCCAGGTGCGTTTATTCTCCCTTCTCCCACTACAACAGGGGGTCTCGAGGCAATGGAAAGGTGCCAAGAACGATGTGGACAGTGGAGGAAAACCAGCCATTTGCAGCTCAAAGTAAAGTGTAGTGGCTGGAGCTGTCCACAGACAGCCTGCCTCCTGCCCTGCACCTCCCTCCGAGCCCCACCCGGAGGGCACAGGAATCCTCTTACGGCACCGGTCAGCCCGTCGTCTCTCCCCTGCCTCCCAAGACACAGCAAGAATTCAGCATCTCCTCCGCAGGCCTTCCTCTCAAGCCATCTCCCTCTCCCTGCTCTGACCACACTGGCTTCCTCACTTTTCCAAAGACATGCCAAGCTCTCTTCCTGCTCCTGCTGTTCCACTCAGGACATTCTCCTCCTCCCATCTGAACACAGTTGACTGCTTCTGACCTGAGCTTACTTTGAAGCTCACCCCCTCCAGGGAGCCCTCCCATCTTCATTGTTCACATCACGCAAGCTCACTTTCCCTCGATACCTTTCTGCTCCTTTAGCCATGCCCCTTTTCCTACGAGAACACAAGCTGTGGAACCCCAAGTGGGGTTTCCAAGCCGCTCGCTATCCACAGCTGCCACTGCAGCACTCAGCTCTCTTCCTGGACCGGCCTTGCCATGTTACTCACAGAGGCTTTGGAAATCAGATGTCAGCTCCATGACTCAGCCAGCCACGTGACTCAACCACGTGAGAAGGCCGAGTCGGGAACACGGGGTCCTATAGACCTCAGGGAGACAGCTGCACCCCAGGGAACAGGGCTGAGCACCACATACAACTTGCTCCCGGGAAGCTGACCCCTCATCCTTCCTGGGACCAAACCACCTTCTGCCATTTCTTTCACAAGCCAGGCACAAACTTCCCAGCTGTTGAAGTCAGTATGGCCCCAGCACTAACAGAGCTCTGATGCCGAGCGTGCTAGGGAGGGTGGGAAGAGGAGAAATCAGACTTCCCTCTACTGAGCACAGACGCACCCCCTCCTCCTGCCCTGGGAGGCCCTGCTGCTGTGCCAGGCATGCAAAGCCCCTGGGCACTCCTGCTTGCGTCAGCAGTTCCTGCCAAGTGCAATAGAGTTCTCTGCCTTTGAAATCTAATTGCCTACCCACGGCCTCAGATCCCATCTCCAAAGGCAGAAAAAGGAAATGTTCATTAAAAAAAAAGGAGGGGGGAGGAAGGAAGGAAGGAAGGAAGGAAGGAAGGAAGGAAGGAAGGAAACTGTATGTGGGGGTAGCAGGGTGTGAGACAAGTTTGAGGTGGGTAGGAGTGACAGTCCTCATGTGACTAGATGCTGGTTGCAGGTTTGGATGCTGTGTGTGTGTGTGTGTGTGTGGCCAATGCAGGGGAAGGGAAGGAGAGGGGCTGGGTGGACCACTTCAAAAACCAAGTCCAAGAATAGCCTGCCCTAAAGAGGAAGATCCGCCTCTCCTGGCAGGGAAAAGGGAAATCACCAGGAAATGCGGGAAATTCATTCCGCCAGGATCTTCACCGTCTCCCAAGGAATGGACGCAGAGAGCGTCCCGGGCTCGTGTTTCTTCACTGGCCTCGCTTCCAAGCCACGGGTTCGCCCTGATGTTTTAAGCTTTGCCCTGTGCCCCAGCAGAAATGCCTCCTCTCTCCTTGCCTCCTGCAAATAAAATGCAGCTTCTCCATCGGGGAAACGAGCTTCCTCTCTCGCTGTCAGGTTTCTTATCACAGAAGCCATCCACTTCGGCTAAACCTGCATTTCTCCTGCATTAGAGAGCAATTTCCTGCAGAAGGAAAAAAAAATAACAAGAGGGAGAAATTCAACTGCTGCGTGCTCACCCTTTCCCTGTTACGGTCCCTGACCTCGGCTGCTGAAGGTGATGGGAGAGCAGCAAAGGCTTTATGTCTCAGGATGATTAGCCGTGCAGGTGCCTCTTGGAGGCAGCCGGGTCTCCTTGCACTTGTTGGGTTTTGGTGGAAATCACAAGAGGGCACAAATGCCTAGGCCATTTTAAGGGCTCCTCCAGGCAAAATATTACCTTTCTGATCAAATCTCTTCACAGATTAAAGGTCAGCAATGATGAACGAACTAGAAAACTCTGCCATCAGAGCTGAATATAAATGAGCAAGCTTCATTTAGGACATTACAGCAAAGAATGAGAACTTTAGTAAAAATAGAATGGCCCTTGGGATATTTATTTTTAAAGAGAGGAAAGTATAGTTTCTCAAGTGTTTTCAGAGGTGTGAAAAGAGACAGCAGCCAGTGAATAAAGAAGTGCCAGTGATTTTGCAGACAGGAAACACACCACACAGTCTCGGGCCCACCCCTACCCCTCCACCACCATTAAGGCTTGGTCCTACAATCAGGTTAGAAGACACAGGGAAGGGGGCTGGCGCGGTAATGCGGCAGGCTAACCTGCTTGCCAATACCACCTCCCGTATCGATGCCTGTCTGTGTCCCAGCTGTTCCATTTCCTGATCCAGTTCCCTGCTTATGGCCTGGGAAAGCAGCAGAGGATGGCCCAAGTCTTTGGGCTCCAGTACCAATGTGGGAGACCTCAAAAAATTTCCTAGCTCCTAGCTTCAGAATGGCCCAGCTCCAACCATTGCAAACTTTTGAGAAGTGAACCAGTACATGGAAGCCCTCCACTCTCTCTCTCTCTCTCTCTGCTTCTCCCTATCTCTCTGTAATTGTGACTGGCCATGTAAAATAAATAAATCTTAAAAACAAAGCAGAAGAGAAAAAGGAAGAAGGGAGGGAAGAAAGTGCCCACCCTTGCACACTCATTGATTTCTCTCTCTTTTTTAAGTATTTATTTATTTGAAAGGTTGAGACAGAGAGAGAAACAGATTTTCTACCCTCTGGTTCACTCTGCAAGTGGCCACAAGGACCAGGGCCAGATTTACCTGAAGCCAGGAACCAGGAACTTGTTTGGGTCTCTCCTACAGGTGCAGAGGCCCCCGCACGTATGTCCTCCCCTGCTGGCTTCCCGGGAGCATTAGCAGGGAGCAGAATGTGAAGTGGTGCAGCCAGGACACAAGCCGGCACCCCAATGAGATGCCAGTGTTGCGGGGTGTGGCCCAGCCTAACATGCCACAATACCAGCCCATGCATTGATTTCATGGATGCTTTGTGGATGCCCACCACGCACCAGCTCATGACTGCCAGGAACGGCAGATCTTCCTCTTTGGGGCAGGATGTTCTTGACTGGTAGCATTTTTTAAATGGCCCACGTTGCCACTTCCTTGGCAACCTGTCATTCTGTAAACTCAGTGTTTCAAAGAAATTTAAAAAAAATTTTTTTAAATAAGAAAAAGATCAGACCATTAGCCACTCCAGGAAATGGAAATGCCACGTGGTAATGGAGTCGGCTGGGTTTTCCAAAGAAGCTAGAACTCTAGACGTTGCAGGGAACCTGCTGGATATTTAAATGAGAAAAACCAGCACTGTCTCCCAGGCAGAAATGCTGGGAGCCGTTTTCAAGCCACTCCTACTTCTAACAGGACACGCCCACTCCAGGCTGTTCCCTCAGGTCTCCCTGGGCCTTCTGGAACCCTAGGAACCAGCTGGCCAGCTCCTGGGGCTCCTCTAAACCTTGCAATCTTCCTGGGCCTTGGGCATCAAGTACATGGAGGGACCAAGCAGCTGCCTGGATGTAGGCACAGGTGCTTGGCAGTGGGATTGGCAGCTCTCCATCACCCTCGCTTTTTTCCTTACAGAGAGCGTAGCTCATGAGCAGCACAGCCCTGCTTGCTAGCGAGGAGGGCCTTGCCATACGCTGGGGCTCAAGGCAGTTGGTCACTTTGCAGGGAAACAGCCAAATACCACCCTTATTATGCCAGGGAGATTGCCAGTGCCTCCCAGCCTTCCTTTGTCCCCAGGATGCGCAGTGGTGGCGGTGGGAGGGGAGGGATTTGGTCTCCTTCCCCTCCAGGCAGGATCAGTGGTATCTGCGCCTCTGAGCCCTGCGGCAGCCTCCACCCGTGCACTTGGCTGAATGCAGGTTCGTTTTGCACAGGCAGCCTGAGGAAGGATGGAGGCCGAGCCCTCCCTCTGGGAGCTCCAAGTCTCTAAGCAAGTGATCCCTGGCGTCAGCATGAAAGAACAAACTCCGCTATGTGCTGGGGCGGAAAAGAACAGCGTGGGATGGAGCTGAAAAGCGGCGGAGGAGCCAGTCGCTGGTGGCGCGTGGGTGGGAGCTGAACCGTGATGCGGTTTGCAGTAAGGCCCCCGGTGGCTGCTCCGTGAGGACAGATGGGGGTGGGGGTACTCCCTGGTGGATGTGGGAAGTGTCAGGAGGCTGGTACAGGGGCCCAGGAGGAGGTAGTGGAAGGAGGGTGGTGGCTTTCCGAGGGCGGTGTCAGGCTATATTTAGGAGCTGGCGGCAGTTTGAGTGGGCAGGTGACTGGGTGCTGTTTGCACCTGCTGTTTGTGGTGCCTGCACTGAGGCAGGGGGTTCCTAGGCGGGAGGAGGAGAAGGAGGCAGGCAGGCGTGCGGGACGGGGTGTGACACAGCTGAATCAGCCTGGGCATCGACTTTTTCCCCAGGGGCAGCTTCCTCTGCCAGGACAGCTGGTCAAATGCCGCCTCCTTGGGCATGCAGAGCCAGAGCTGCCCTGAGTCTCCAGGGGTACTTTGATGGGGAAGGAGATGGTGAAGCTTGCAGCTGGCTGAGAGAAAAGCTTGGGTGTGAGAGAGTGTGAGTGTGTGAACGGGTGTGAGCATGTAGGTAAGAGGATATTGTTAACATGTTTAAGAGCATGTGGCTGTGAAAGTGTGTGAGAGAATGAGTGTCCATGACAGATTATCCGTGATAGGGCCGTGCACGTGTGTGCAGGACAGAGTTAGGGCCAGTGTGTGTATAGGTGAGTGTGTCTGAGTATGCACAGTGTGTGTCTAGTCTCAGAGTTCAGTGTGTGTGCATGTGAATGTGTGTGGATGTGACAGTATGAGTGTGTGTGTGAGTACTGAGGGTGTGACAGGATATATGTGAGTGCACTAGTGTCAGTGTGAGAGTGTATATGAGTGTGTGTGTGTGTATGTGTGTATGAATGTGAGAGTGTGTGGGTACGACTGTGGTGTCAGTGTGAAGGTATGAGCGTGAGCGTGAACTGGTACACATGAGAGTGTACCCAAATATGTCATGACAGTTACACGGACGGGGTTCCGATGCTGCTGCGAAAGCGCAAGGCAAAGAACTTGGTGTGTGAAGCGCAGCAGAGACCACGCTTCTGTGGCTGTCAGGGTCTGGCCTGAGCCTACGACATTGTCTGCATCAAGGAGGGTGCTGTGGCCATGAAGGCATCGCCACCAGCACGTGGTCCCATCCCAGTGACCAGGAACAGAGGGCAGAGGGATGGCAGCATGGCCTGTTTGTGGCCACTTGAAGAAGGATGTTCCCACCCAGCTGATGGCGGGGAGCTGCACCCCACAAAATGTGTGCATTGGGGGGATGCGTGTGTAATGCTGCCTGTGTGTGCACACATGTGTTTGTGTGCAAGTTTGTGTGTCCACGACCGCATAGTCTGGGGCAGGAAGCTCTTGTGTGGTCGCTGTGTATAAACAACTTCTAAGGCACTGAGGAGCTAGCAGAGCTGCACGTGGTGGTCCTGGCAGGAAGGTGGCCTTAATCACAGCGCCGTGGTGACCCAGCCCCAGAGCCTCCATTGGATGGCTACAGTGGGGTCCAGGCTGCCTGGGCAGACCAGCTGGGCTGAGGGCAAGAGCACAGGTACCTGCTCAGCCAGAGGCAGCTTATGCTTTCCTATAGAACACAGTCATTGTCTGTCCTTCCCCGCCCTACCATTCAGGTAGGGAAGCCAAGGACAGGATCCTGGCTCAGAACTGATGTGCCTTGGGCCCAGCTGGGCCAGGTGTGGATGTGGCTCTCACAGCCACTGGCTCCATGTAGGACATAAGGCATGGTGCCTATGTGATGTCTGGCTGTTACAGAAGGGCCTGTAGGGTTGGCAGATCCAGGAATCAAGAAACAAGAGGCCATGGGTTGCCCCCTGCAATAGAGGGGTGCAGGGTCAGAAGCACAAGGACAGACAAGCACAGGCACATACCTGGGATACCAGCACCACCTTCAGGGCATGGCCAAGGCCTTAAGCAGGCAGACCAAGAACCAGGACTTAGTGCAAGGGTAGGTGTGGTTTGCAGACAATGAGGTGACTATAGGAGGCTGAGGAACGCCTATGTCAGAACCTTGTCCTTGGTGGGGATCAGTGGCATGCGATGGACATGAGAGAGAACTGAGGTCAGAGGTCATGCACCAACCCCCACGCAACTCTTCTCCGTCAGCCTGCTGGTGAAGGCAGACACATGTGCCAAGTAGGATCTCGTGGTCAGAAACATACAACTGGGACTGGCATATTGGCTCAACTCCACCTCAAATTGCCAGCGTTCCATATGGGCACTGGTTCTTATCCCGGCTACTTCACTTCCCATCCAGCTCCTTGCTTATGGCCTGCAAAATCGGTAGAGGATGACCCAAAGCCTTGGGGCACTGCACCAACATGGGAGACCCAGAAGTTTCTGACCCTCAACTTTGAATCAGCTCAGCTCTAGCCATTATGTCCGTTTAGGAAATGAACCAACTGATGGAGGAGCTTTCATCCTGTAGCTCCTTCTCTCTGTAAACCTACCTTTCCAATAATAAAAAAAAAATTAATGTATTTTTAAAAAGAAACATAAAGAGCCCGCTGCTGCCTTTTGTGCTATGGTGTCTTGGGCAGCAGGCTCTTGGAGACATGGAGATGTGGGCTTGTGGGAAGCTAGTGGGTGGCGCTGGTAGAAGTGTGCAGGAACCTGGGGGTGGTACTGGTGGGAGTGTGCGGGGACATAAGGGCTCACCTCCAGACAGGCAGAACAAGCCTGCAGATTTTCCCCATGCCCGGTCCTAGGCAGGGAGGAGAAAGGAGAGGGGAGAGCCCTAGGTTAGTATACTGGCTTGGCATGTTGGTGGACCAGGCTCAGGGAACTTTGAAAGGGCCTGGAACTTGGGTATGTGTAAGGGTAAGGTCCCAGGCCATCACACATGCCAGGAGCTGGATGGGCAGAGCTCCAGGCCAGCACACCTCCCCACTGGAAGACAGGGCATCGAAAGGCTGGGCTGGGGAAGCCATGTGCTCCGGGGTACAGGGACTGTGGATTGAAAAGGGAAAGGGGCCAGGGGATGTGTGGGAGGGAGGACCGCTTAGGGCGAGGAGTGTCTTCTGAGGGCCTTCCACTGACAAGGCTGCTGCACTTGCAGGTAAGCAAGAGGCTGAGACTGAACAGTTTCAAGGGGGAAGCCACACACAGAAGACCTGAGCTGGGCTAGTTAGCATGCATCACCGCAGACCCACACTCACCTCTGCCACCCAGGAAACACTGAGATGCATGTGAGGGCACTTTTAAAAGTTCACAGAGGGGCAGGTGTCTGATGCAGCAGTTAAGGCATCATTTGTGAAGCAGATGCTGCAGTGTCTGAGTTCAAGTCCCAGCCCTGCTCCGGACTCCAGCTTCCCACTGGTCCACACCTTGGGAGGCAGCAGAGAAGGCTCAGGCAATCATGCCACCGTCCCTGACGTCAGAGGCCTGGTTGGGAGTCTCAGCTCCAACCTCAGCCTGGCCCAGCACTAGCTATTGTGAGCATTTGGGCAGTGAATCAGCAAATGGAAGATTGAGCTCTGTCTTTTTGCCTCACTCGCTCTCACTCCTCTCTCTTTGTCCTTCAAATAAATATATAGTCTTAAATACACAGAAAAACTAGAATTCAAAGATAAGTTTATTCTAGTGCAAAGAATGTTTTCAAATCAAGGTATAGCTCTTCTCATAAGGTGCACCTTTCATGGATAGGAAAGCTCTTCCAAGAATTCAGAGTACATGAAGATCATGACTTGATCCTAATGTTTTTTGCATGTGACTGTAAACTTCATATTGGAGCACCCTCACCTTGGTCATCTAGAGAGAATGATGGGAGGGTGTGTAAAGGTTTGGTGTAAATGCTACTGTATTTCAAAGAAGGAACATGGGGTACCCACAGGGGGTCCTGGAGCCACCCTCTCCCTCACAGAGCTGAAGGACAATGCACGAGACCCTCGCTCCTTGCCGTAATTGGTAGCAGCAAATGTGGTGCATCTTCTGCTTGATTCACATAACCCACATGGCAGGTGTTTTTCTCAGTCCACTTGTGTGAATGTGGAGTCCAGGGAGGCTCGTGGGCATGTCAAGGTCACACAGCAAGATTGTCCATACTGGGGAGACACCTTCACTCTTCCAATACACCTCTGCCCCTCCAGCTGACTGGAGCGGTGACTGTCCGGGCAGAGACAGCCCAGGCACCTGCGTCCCTGGGATGCTGGCAAAGATTGTAAGAGCCATGACTGCAGGAGGCCACTCAGGTGGTGGGCAGTGTAGGGCAGTGCATGACCTGCTCTGCGAACACTGAGGCCCATACGTGCTCACGCTTGACTTTTCAGGATCTTGGTTTTCCCTTCTGTTGAGTGGGAACAAGCAACTGTATGAGATTCAGGGGATCAGGCTGGTGGAGGTGCCTGATCCTGCGCTGGCTGAGAGGCAGTGTCCACAGACCAGAAACTTGAAGACACATATCGAACAGAAGTCCTGGGCAGAGCTTACCCCACGGACACTTCTGGCTCTGGCTCTTCAGGAAAGGCCAATCATTGTCCAGGGGTCAAATACAGCGTTTGTCTGGCTGCCCCTGGCCAGAGGCTAGGATTAGGACACGCGTACAAAGGACCATGGCATTGGGTTTTACCCAGACGGAGTGCCATCTCAGCCCATAACGTGGCTTCGGGGATGCATTTCCTGCTGGTCTGTGATGTTTCACAGCTCACAGAGCATGGGCTCATTCACAAATCCCAAGGCCTAAACTGTTTCAAAGGCCCCTGGGAAGGCAGAGAATCATTCAGTCTAGTGACGCCCATGCCCGGGTGCTCACTGCAGCCATCTGGGGGGCTCTTTGGTCAGGACCGTGACTAAGAAGTTTTCCTCTACATGCACACTCGGGAGCTCTGCGCCTGGGCCAGCAGACACTCAGGGAAGAGTTCCCTGGGGTCTCCTGCCCCAGAAGCAGCCACTCGTTCCTGTGCAGGCATATGTGCTCTGCAATGAGCAAGGATTCCCACCCACGCACTGCTTCTGGGTCTAGTTCTCATTTATCATCAGCATGTCTTGAATGTGTAGAGTTGTCTTTATAGGCTCAGTGTGGATGCAAATTTTTTTTCCGCAATCTGTGGATGGGTTAATCCTCAAGTGTGGAGCACATGGACATGAAATGACAATTGTACACAAATACACCAGTAAACGGTAGGTGGCAAACCTAGTTGGGGGTGGGTGGGGAGGGTCGCCATGATGGCTCAACTGGCTCATCTGTATACAAGCACCGACATCCCAACTAGTTCATGTCCTGGCTGCTCCACTCTCCATCCCGCTCCCTGCATGTGGCCTCGGAAAGCCTTGGGACCCTGTATCTGCATGGGAGACCCAGAAGAAGCTCCTGGTTCCTGGCTCCAGATCAGCTCAATTCTGGCTGTTGCAACCATTTGGGGAGTGAACCAGTTGGATGGAGGATCTTTCTGTCTCTCCTTATCTCTCTGTAAGTCTGCCTTTACAATAAAAACAAATCTTTTAAAAAAAATGTCAGTTGGGAGACACTCCCATTACCTACCTATTTGAGGACCTGGGTTCAATGCCTGGCTCCAGTTTCTGATTCCAACTTCCTGCTAATGTGTATCTTGGGAGGCAGTGGTGACAGAGAAAATGGGGTGCTCCACCCCATGAGAGAGATCAATCTCTTGACTTTGGCCCTACCCAGCTCTAGCTCTTACCTTTGGAGAGTGAAGCTGTGTTTCTCTGTCTCTGTGTCTCAGTTCAAGAAAGAAAAATGTTTCCAAGAGGTCTAATGTGTTTGGAGTGGGTGGTGGAACCATGATTAAGATGCCACTTGGGCTATCCGTACCCCATATTGCAGTGTGCCACCTCCAGTCCAGCTTCCTGCTGATGCGTACCCAGGGACATGGCAGGGGAGAGCTCCAGTACACTGTCCCCTGTCAGCCATGTGGGAGACAGGCTTGGAGTTCTACACTCCTGGCTTTGTCCCAGCCTAAACCAAGCTCTTGGGAGCATTTCAGTATGAGCCAGCAGATGGGAGATTTCCCTCAGTCTCTTTCCCTCTCACTCTTTTCCTGTCATTCTGCCTTCCTTTTTTATAATCATGTCTGTTTCTTACAATTGCTTATGTATTTGAAAGGCAAAATCACAGAGGGAGGCATGAGATGGGGAAACAGAGAGAGAGAGAGAGAGAGAGATCTCCCATCCACTGGTTCACTCCCCAAACACCTAGAGGACCTTTGATAGGTCAGGACAAATCCAGGAGCAAGCAACTTCATCTGAGTCTCCCACATGGATGGTTGGGATCCAAGTACTTATGCCATCCTCCACTGCTTTCCTAGGTACATTAGCAGGGAGCTGGGTGGGAAATGGAGCAACTGGGACTCCAACCTGTGCTTCCATGGATTGCCAGCACCATAGACAGTTTAATTCACTGTGCCACCATGCTCAATGAATTTCTATTATTATTTTTTTTTAACGTATCAGGGTATAAAGATCCAATTTGCTTGTTTTTTGATGCAGAATAGTCCCCTGTCTGGTGTGGGTTTCTTCCTGACGGACATGCATAGACTTCCAATCATGTGCAGAATCAAATAGAGCAGCAATCCATTTCCTAGGACATGCATTCCTTTATGCATTAAACTTCGCATAATTCTGTGAGTGAGCCAAAGGATATTAGGGAGGCTTGAGATGACGTATTTCTGGGCCCTTTGAAGGATTCTGATTTCATTTGGCCTGGAAGGATGCCCAAGCTCTGAAT
The DNA here is from genome assembly GCF_030435755.1 of Ochotona princeps. Lineage (NCBI taxonomy): Eukaryota > Metazoa > Chordata > Mammalia > Lagomorpha > Ochotonidae > Ochotona > Ochotona princeps. The sequence continues at coordinate 4,939,794 of NC_080850.1, forward strand.
CTCGCAAATCACCCACATTAATTCAGATGAGCACCCACACTTGGAGTTTCCTGGCTCCAAATGAGAGAGAGAGAGAGAGAGAGAGAGAGAGAGAGAGAGAGAGAGAGAGAGAGAATGCCACCCTGAGACACAGAGCAGGTTACATCAGCCTTCTGCTGCTCTGCAAATAGTCCGAGCCGTTACAATCCCCAGGAGAGAGGCTGAGCGCAGCCATGGCCAGCACCCTTGCACACGTGCCTGGCCTCTCTCTGCAAGGCTCAGTAATCAGCACTCAAGCGGCCAAGGGGCCAGGCTAATGCCAACCAGGCCCAACTTCACATCACTGCATTGTTGTTCGTCTCCAAGGGACACACGAGATGAGTGGCTATGCAGAGAAGACCTGGACGTGGCCACGTAGGCAGCAGGAGCAAGGAGGGAAACTTTTTGGATAAGCATCACTGGTGTGTCACTTTTCAAAAAAACCTGCCAATAGAAAATGACAAATAGCCATGAGGGGTCCAGGTCAGCTCACCAGCCACATGATCTAAGCAAGCTGTTTACCTGGCCCAGATCTCAATCAGGCACTGCTGCCCCAGTGCCGATGTGTCCCAGTAAACTGAAATCAAGCTGATGGCTTGTGAGACCCTGGCTAGAGCTTGCAATCGCCATGCAAGCAATAGCATGTGACAGAGAGAAGCAGGGATGCTTTCACTATCCAGTAAAGGGCAGAAGAACACAAAGAAGGCCCATGAACTTGGGGCTGGTCATGCAGCAAGGCTGGAGAGGAAGCCTCTGGACAGGTGCCTTGGGCCAGCTTGATGCTCCCCATGGAAGGCCTTCCAGACTGGCTCATGAGCCTGGCACCTGCCTAGGGCACTAAAGCTCCAGAGGAGACTGGAAGCATGTGCCTATGTCCAGAACTGGCCATGCCTTGGAGAGAGAGGAGCCTCCTGGCCCTCAACAAAGAGCTTCCTTGGCTGGCATCCTCCAGGAAATAGCATTTCCCAGGGTGATGGGGACTGAGAAAAGCAAGAGTCAGATCGGAGGTACAAGACAGGCCAGATGTTTCCAGCAAATAATCTTAACTCTGGGGAAGGGGGGGACCTGGAAAATTTTGTAACCTTTTCTGGAACTTAAAGTGGGAGAAAATGGCAGTGGGCTCAAGGGTTCAGACATCTGCATTTCACAGCAAAGTGCCTGCATTTGATACATGGCTGATATCAGGTAACAAAGATGCTTTCACTTTTAGAACCTAGGATAACTATTTTTAAAAATAAAAAAAGTCAGAGCTAGGATTCTGTCACACAAATGTCTTTTTCCTTGCTCTTCCTCCAACTCAGAGAAACTGGACCAATAGCAATTGGCATAGCCCCAGCGGTGCTGCCCTTCTGCCAGAGAGCAGCTCCCTCCTGTTTGCCACAGTCCTCACCAGCCCCCCACTGCCTACTTCTCTCGCCCCCATGCCTTCAAAAGAGTCAGTCTCAAACTGTGGGGCTTAAAGGGCCAATGGATCACTGATTCAACAAGATGGCGACTAACAGTCAAGGTCACTGTGTTAACACGTGATGGCCAAGGGCAGAGACCTGGGCATGAACCAGGATGGGGGTCAAGTCGTTTTAAAGAAAGACTGATTGGCCAGGGCCATTTTGCTCACCTGCCGCTGGCCTATGGGAGGTGGCTTCCGCAGTTGTGCTGATGACAATTGGAAACTAGTTCTCCCCTCCTGGAATTCCTGGAATTCCTGGCCTGAGGCTGTTCACTACTCTATGTAAGAATCTGTATTTCCCAAATAAATCAGAACTGCTTAGACAGAACCCCTGTCACGTCTGCTTGTCTCTCACACGCTGGGAGGCTGGAAGGTGGGCAGCAGGCTCACCCCCTCCGGCAACGGGGTACTAGAGGAATCTGTCGGGGAGACCCTGCACCAAGCCAGTGCCTGGCTCTGAAACAAGTGATTTTCCCAAGTGACTTTCCTCCCCATTGCCATTTTCCATCCTGAACTGTCGGCCACAGCAGTTGCCCTGGACACACCTTGCCCATCAGCCTGAGGCTCTCAGGGTCATGTGTTTGAGAAAAGCTACCTACTCTCTCTGCTTCCCTCAGACTGATGGGTGCAAGAATGGATTTTGTGATTTTATTATGATCGTGTTGCATAATTTTATAGATGGACTCGGTTTGCATGTGGTGCTAGCAAAGGCCTTGAGACAGTTGGAAGATCCACAGTGCCCTCTCTCTCCTGGCTCAAAGTTGTACTTGAAAGTGACCTGCCTCATCCACTCTATGGGTCACAGGTACAAGTCAGCTGCAAGTATGCCAGAGGAGGACAAAGGGATTCTACCTCTTGATGCAGACACATTGGGACTCATACAAGAAGCATGAGAGGGACCAGTATGGTGGCCTGGCAAGCTAATCCTCTGCCTGTGGCCCCAGCATCCCATAGGGGCACCAGTTCAAGTCCTGTCTGCTCCACTTTTCATCCAGCTTCCTGTTTGTAGCCTGCGAAAGCACAGAGTATGGCCCAAAGCTTTGGGACCCTGCGCCCATGAGGGAGACTCAGAAAGAAGCTCTTGGCTCCTGGCTTCCAATCTGGCTGTTGTGGTCATTAGGGGAATGGAGATGGAGGACCTTCTTTCTGCTTTTCCTTCTCTTTCTGTGAAATTTGTTTTTCAAATAAAAATAAACAAATCTTAAAGAAAAAAAAACCTTGGATTTGAAATAGGATTGCCCAATTTTTACTAATTCTGTCATGAAACGGCACCTTTCCTCCACCATTACATATATTAAATGCTCACAAAGCACCTGCCATGTTGTCCTGTCACTCCCACCTTGCCTCTGTTTCCTACCCAGAACTGTGAATTTCAAGATAGCTGCAGCCAACTCTATCTTCTTTCTAGTCTCTAATGGAAGGGCTGGAACACAATGGTGCCAAGCCATTGGCAGAGGACCAGTCTGTGACAGCACCGCGCCAGTCTTTCAAATCCATGGTTTTTAGAATTGGCCACCTTGGCAAAGGTAGTCTTTTGATAGCTGCCCAGATGGGCCTGGCCTATCTTTGGACATGTATTGTGTTTTTATGAGCCTGTGTGATCTGGTTTTGAAAGCCTATCAGATAGACCAAATCAATGGTGCTGTCGTCAAATGGAGCCTGAGTCCAGAAAGAATGGGGAGAGATGATGTCATACTCTCAGAAACTAGAAGACCGACCAAGGATCACTCTTGGGTTCTCTCCTGACCCGGGAAGCTCTGCCCTTAGACTGTCATTGCCCATCCCTTCCTCCCTACAGGTATCTCAGCAGATGAAACCTTAGTCTCTTTTTAAAACACCCCCCATTCAACAAGCATTTGTGGAAGTGCTGCATTTTAATGTTTCTTGGTAATTGAACATTTCCACAAGGTACTTATAGGAGACTGTGACAGAGGGAGCCCTTATCCTTGGCCAGCCCCTGTGAAGACCCTGCAGAAAGACATAAAGAGTGCCAAAAGGGGCTAGAGGTGAGTGGACCCTCTGGACAGTTATAGAGGTCTCTCAAAGCAGATGGCATTTGGGTTGGGTTCTGGAAGTCAAATGGGAGCTCACCAGACGGGGGGGAGAAGAAAGCAGGCACCTTTTGGAATGCAGTATGCCCAGCACACAGAGAGGTCCAGAGATAGGAAGATTCAGTGATCGGGGATGCAGAGTAAACCTGGCAACACGTAGGCTATGGAGAATGGGAGACGATGCTTCCACATCACATCCTCGGCAACCACCAGGCACAGAGCACGCTGAGGAGCTGTTGGGAATGCAGTGTCCATTCACACTGAAAATGCAAGTGACATTTAAGACGGAAAGTCCATTCTTGGGCTATCAGTGTTAAAAGCAAAATCAGAAAATACAAGTATCAAAAGCTACACCAAAGTAGATGTTAATTGCAACATTACGGGAGAACAAAATGAAATTTATTGAACATCTGTTGATAAGGGGCTGGTTCAATAAAATGTGGTACATCTGTGTCATGGGCAGAGAGATCTGTCTGGTCACTGGCCTGTAAGAGTAAGCCTATGTGACTGTGTAAAATAGGCACTTGATTGCCATCCCCATTTTCTGGCACATGGTTGCAAAATCCCTCAGAATCGTCCAATAAGATGGCTGGTGGCTAGAGGCACCCACTCCCACGGGAATCTGACAGCCTGAAAGCCCACAGTAGCATCAGAGGGTGGGACTTTCAGTCCTCCAGCCCTGGAAAGGAGAGAAGTTAAATTGATCATCAGTGGCCAAAGATTTCATCAATCCCGTCATACAGCCTCCCCAGATACCCACAAATGACAGGGTTTCAAGAGCTTCCCTTAGCACTACATGCACAGAGGTTCCTGAAGAATGGTGTGCCCTAGAAAGAGCATGGGGTCTCAGGACATCTCTTCAATGGTGTCCTTTGCAACATCCTTCACAGTAAACCAGCAAATCCAAGTGCACAAATGCTTCCTGGATGTTGGGAGTCACCATTGCAAATTCATTTAACTCAAAGAAGGAATTACCAAATTTCTAGCCAGTTGGAAGCCAGATGAAATGATTTGGGGCTCATAATTGGCATAAGAGATCGGGCATGGGCAAGGAACCTTGGGATCAAAACCCTCAACCTATGGGATCTGACGCTGTCCTGAGCGGACAGCGCCAGAACAGAAGTGGATTTGGTTCACCCACCTGCCATTCTCTGCAGGATTACTTGCTGGCCTGCCAGCAGCAAGAAATTTTCACACTCCCCCAACACCCCCGCAATCACTAAGGTAGTCTTGAAGGCACTCGTTTATAGAGAGTGCCACCTAACAAAAAAAAATTTTTTTCCAAGCCTTTAACTTGGTTTCCATAGAAACATGATTCTCTCTCTTTTATACTCCAGTTGCATTGATTGATAAAATATTTGAGGAAATTTCGGAGGTGTAGTTGCAAATTCAATGCCATAAACAGCTCTGACTCTGCTAAGCCCAGAAATCAGCTGGAGGGAGCAGCAAGGTGTAGATCTGCAAGGAAACAGCCCATTGGCCAAGGGCGTCCAGAAGGACACACACCAGAGAGAACACTGGAGAGCCCAAGGACTCTTGGGGAAAGAGATTGGGTTGGGGAGTTCTTACCAGATTGTTATATAAAAAATAAACAACTACAAGAAGGCCCAGATGAATGCTCAATGGCTAAACCCTCACTATGCAAGCACCAGGATCCCATGTAGGCACCAGTTTGTGTCCCAGCTGCTCCACTTTCCATCCAGCCCCCTGCTTGTAGCCTGGGAAAGTAGTAGAGAGTGGCTCATAGCCCCTGCACCTGAATGGGAGACATAGAAGAAGTTCCTGGCTCCTGGCTTCAGAGCAGCTCAGCTCTGGCCGCTGTGGCCATTTGGGGAGTGGATCAGTGGATGGAGGGTCTTCTGTACTTCCTTCTCTCCATAAATCTGATCTGCCTTTCCAGTAGAAATAAAATACAATCTGAAGGAAGGAAAAAAGAAAAAAAGACAACTACAGAGAAATCTGTAACCTAATTTTAGAAAGCAAAGCAAGAATATACACTGGACTGTCATTGTGTTTCTCTCAGGAGTACAAGTGAGAACAAAGGGTGTGGGAGGCAGGGAACGCTGATGCCCTAGCAGAATGAGCAATGTGCGTGATCCTGGGTTATAACAGATGGGTCATGTTGCACATCTGGAACCACACTGTCAATGTGGTAGGCTTGAAGGTGAGCCTGGAGGGAAAACGGACTGTGAAAGACAATGGGAAGGTGAACTGGATTGGACTGATTTGATAGAGCTTTTATGATAACAGAGCAAAAACCCTATTAGCTCAGCAATGTGTCTGTGGTTTTGGGTGACAACATGCTTACAATCTAATAGAAATCATTTCTGCCTGCTGTAAGGTTACATGTTCATCTGCGTGATTTTTTATACAATGCACCATTTTTGAGCTGGTTTTATATGCACACATCTTTATCTTTTGCAGTTTGACTGTAAGGTGCCTGAGGATGAAATGGTCTTCTATGATCAGATATTTTCAAAAAGGCCTTTCTCTTAATAGGTGATCAATGACTGCTTCTTTGGAGAAAGGGTGAGGTAAGACTCTGCTGGCACTTGCCTAGGGGAGCGATTCATTCTAGAGCTGGGGGGCCGGAGGACTGCATCTTCCAAAAGGGCCTAAGTACATTGGTCAAGGTGCAGCTAATGATGGCGGAGCCTGGCTCCCAGTGGCTTCAAGAATGAAAAACTTCATTATCTCATGCAAGCAGACACTCAGCAGTGAACAATCACCAGTGCAACTCATCCAGACCTGGATGCTACCAAGTAAATGAGAGATGGTTTCTTTCTGTGTCTATTTCTGAAGAACAAAGAAACATTTAAAGCCCAGCAGCTCCTTCCAGACTTTCTTCTGCATCTCATTGGTCAGATTTTAGGCAGAGTGACCACATATCCACTTCCTTGACCAATCACTAGGACAGGATTAGCATGACTGGTCTAGATACCTGTGGGGCAATGTAAGATTCCACTGCAATTTAGATGCAATTCTGGGAGCATCTAAAGCGAGCTACACCCTGTTCCGTAAGGGAATACTCTTGCTCACGGGTTTGGATACTCTGCTAAGACCAAATGGCTATGCATTGACATGGCCACATCTATACTCATCTCATGCATTCATAGCAATGAGTTTTGCAGAACAGCATGGCTCAGTGGTCACACTTTGAAAACCTAGCAGCTTAGTCCATTGAGAATCAGGCCTCCCTTGATCTAGGGCAAGGTCAGCTCCCTTGACTCCTTGTAGAGCTGGGGTGAAGAACTTAGAACAACAAAGACACAAAGGCAGAAAGGAAGTTGGGTAGGCAGCCCCCAGGGTTCAGTATTGCACAGGCCAGCAGCTGCTGCTGGTAGAGCTGGCCAAATTTTATGCACAATTTCAAGGGCAACTCCACCCAGTGAGACAGTGTCCTTGTTGTGTGCAAACCACAGACATGCTTTCAGGTATAGAGGCTGGGGTAGGGGGAGATATGAGACTTCCTGACTCTCAAGGCTAGAAGCAAAGGGTTCAGTCAAAGGGGCATGAAAAAGAAATTATTCAGGGTATCAGTTAAGCCAGGCTTGGCTACGCTGCAGTAACAGGAGATCCCGTGGAAGTTCCCACCAGGCCACATAGCCAGTCTGAGTTGGCTGTGGCTGTTTCCTGTGTCAGCTTTGCTCAGGGACCCAGAATGCTGCCGTGGCCTTTATCTGGAGCAGCGATAATCTGGTGGCACACGCAAAGAGAGCACAGACATCAGCATTATCCTACACTGCTATAAACACGCACAACACGTCATGCTTGTGCCTCCTCAACAAGCACAGTTACGCCCTGTCACTGGATAGCACAATTTGAAATTTAAAAAAAAAAAAAAAAACATATGGGAAGCAAGACGACACTTAAAGCCTTGCTCAGAATTCCACTCTTGGCTGCCCTCACATCTCATTGACCATCGCGAGCAAGCCGAGCGGCCAAGCCTGGAGTGCATGGGGCCAAGGAGCCTCCCTCTCCTCCAGCAGAAGCAGGACACACCTTGGCACAACAGCACGCTTGCTCGCGGCCTCCCCAGCAAGCTAGCACGCACCACAGGCTAGGAGCCATTCACATTCTGTGCCCTTCCTCTAGTGCAGTAAGCCCGTGTCCTAATCAAGATGTCTCCAGCGTTGTCAATTTGTGTTGTTCTTTCTGCCCGCAGCCCCTTCTTTTAGAAACAAATTCCCTTTTTCTTTGGGGAACAGTTCCCTCCCCATTTAGGTCCATGTGGGTAGTAGCATAGTCAGCTTGGAGCAGGTGTCTTCGTTCTGTGCCGAGTCACTTGCAATTCACCAAAACATAGAAATGCCAGGCAAGTAGATACCCATCACTCTGGGGAAGAAATAGGAAGTATTAGGACGTCCAACAGCTGTCTGTCTCCAAGTCCATGTATACAGAGGCCAGAGGGTCCTAGGCAAAGCGGGGGCTGGGTCGGGGGAGACAACTCTACCTGGAAGCCAGGGTCATCACTGATCATGTATTTGAGCTGCTCATTTCACAGACTAAAGAGGAGTTAGTTGAGCCTAAAGGGAGTTCAGGCTCTTAACACTATGGAAGTTGAAAGTCACATCTCAAGCCTTCTGGTAGCAAGGGAGCTGGCCTGGGAGCCAGGCAATCTCTCAGGCCAAGAGTCCTGACCCAGCACAGAGAACACAGGACTGGCCCGGAGCTAAGTGGAGATAGAGAAGCATGTCCGGGGCTCACTGCACCTGCCCTTGGCTACAGTCCGATTCCCGAAGGCTGCTGGGGAAACTGAATTTCTGGCCTAGTTTTCAGGAGGGCAGACAGGGGCCTACAGAGAGTCTGAAGTCAGACAAGCAGGGCTGCAGGGTGTACGTCCAAAAGGTGAATGAGCTCGCTGGGGCCCGGGGCTGGGGAAGCCAAGACGCTGGTTACCTTCCAGCACTTTCCTAGATAAACCTACAGAGAGGAAACTTAGGTCCTTGTGTCTAGGTAAAGGGAAGGGAAGAAATGAAAATTTGGAACGAGGGGGCTTCTTGATCGCCAACCCCACTCAGGGTCCTGAGGCTGGTGGGACTCATGAGCTGCGCATCTGGGTGGACTGAGTGAACAGGCCCTTCGGAAGAGGACAGCTGGTGCCCTTGGCTGCCTCCAGCACATGCCTCCGAGTCAGGCTTCCATGCAGTCCCAGGTTTTGCCACACAGGGTCTGGAGAATTCCGGCCATGCTGAGCGGCCTGGTCCACATGCCCTGTGTTCCAGCCAGGAAGGTTCTCTGGAGGCACCCCCTGGAATTCCAAGCATTTATTGCTTGTTTTGATAATTTTTTTTTTTTTTTGAAACAAAGAGCTGGGGTCTTAATTCGGAGAAGCCAAGCGTGTATGTCTGAAATGCCAAAAGGCAAAAGGCTCACTACTGTTATGCCCAGAAAAAGCAGGCCTCCCACACCAAAATCTTCAGCTCTGAATTTACAACAGCAGCCAACTTCTGAACTGCCAAATCCTCCCACAGAGCTGAGGTTGGGGGCCCCAGCTGCACGGGCTCGTGTGTTCTCAAATAGATTGCTCTGTGGTTCATGCAACCCTGAGAATAGAGAAAAGTGGTTCATACGTGTGCTTCGAAGGGTTGGGTTAGACGAGATATGAACAACGCCTTGATAAGACTGTGACCAAGTCAGCCACAAGGGGCAAGGGCAGGGCTAGGCGGGGTGTGAACCTCAGCGCTTCTGGACACCAGCTATGAGGCTTAGAACAAGTCACTTCATCTGGCCAATACGGCATCAAATCACAGACATGCTGTGGAGGGAAGGTAAAAGGGAAATGAAGGCTCACATTTGTCTAAGCCCATTTTCCATTGCTATAGGGAAAATTAGTGAGTCTGGGTAAGTTATAAAGTAAAGAGATTTACTTTAGAGGTCAAGGGCCGTGGTAAGTGCTGTGAGCTGCCACAGGCCTGATAGAAAAACGAAAAAGAAAGTGGGCTTGTATTGCAGAGGGAAAAGAGGCCACACTGCTGCACCTGCTCCTAGTGGGAAGACATTCCTTTATTCACAAAGGGGATCCCTAAAGGACCCCAAATGCTTGTTCAGAGTCCCACCAGCTCTTGCAACTGTTACATGAGAACAAAACCATGCTCAAATCTACACCATCCGTAAGATGACCTGTGCCATGGAGTCCACTCAGAAACGCAGGTGTCTTATTCAGTCGCTAATATGTGCCAGGTCCTGGGGACAAAGAGGCAAGTTTGACTGTTCCAGATCTGTCAGGAGAGAGCAGTTCAGGGCGTGAGCTAAGCAGTGACATCAGTGGATTTCAAGGCCAATGGATATGAAGAAGAACCAGAATATGGAAGCAGGGATGCTGGAGGACTCAGGAAAGATAGCCTTGGGCACCTGCCCACCTGAGTCCACAGCCACAGGACTTGCTACCTGGCCAGGCTCCATTGTCTTCTGCTTGGCATTGTGTTATTACTCATTTACTGGGCTATGTCCTTGATGTCCGTGTCTGTCCAACCTAGACCAGTAGCTCCCCGAAAGCAAGTGCTGTCTTTGGATCCATGCTGTGCACCCCCCATCATATTTCATTTGTACCTATATTCAAGATTACACAGCATGGGGCTAACATTCTGGCTTACCAGGGTGACATCCATACATGTGCCAGTTTGAGTTCCAGCTGCCCCACTTTTAATCCACCTCCCTGCTAATGGCCTGGGAAAAGCCACAGACCATGGCTCAAGTACCAAAGGAGCTCCTGGCTCCTGGCTTTGCTTGGCAGTCATCTGGGGAATGAACCAACAGATGGAAAATCTCTCTCTCTCTCTCTCTCTCTTTCTCTCCCTCTCCATCTTTGTCTCTGTAGCTCTGCCTTTCAAATAAATTTTAATAAAAATACAACAATGATAATAAAGACTGCATAGAGATTAGTCCTTGCTGGAAAACCTGTGCTTTCAGAGGGAGAAGAGTTCGTTTGGGTTTTGTTTTTCTGTGTGGATAAGCTTTGATGTCTACACTTCTGCTCCAACATGTCTTTAAAGGACAAAAAAAAAACCAAAAAGACTGCATGGCAAAAGAAAGAGGAAGTAGGAGAGAGGAGCGAGAAGAGGTAGCAGGGGATGAAAACGGAAACACAGGTAAGAGCATCCCAAGATGCTCTCCGCATCCCACTCCTGGCTGCAGCCGCTACAGAGCTCTCTCTGTGTTGGCTCCAGTCAGTGAAAGCCCCCTACAGATCCTGGTAGGCACGCACAGTGCAGCTGGCACGTTTCTATAGCAACTGTCACCATGGTACCAGAGGCCTGGATCCAACTTCTGACTCTGCTGAGGCCTGAGCTCTTGTCCTTCTCCTCTTCCTCAGGCAACTTTCATCTCACGGGGCTGAAGGGAGCCACAGCGAGGCTCATAGACACGGGGTGCGTGGCTAGGCTCTGGGAGGAGGGCTGTGGCCCTGGGACACAGAGCCACAGAATGGAACATCACATGCATAACGATGGCCAGAAATGGCCACTCACTGAACACATCGGTGATTCCGACTGGCGTTGCTAGGCTCAGCTAGGAGATGGGGACTGGGTTTGAATTTGCAGCTAGTGCTGCAAGCCTCCCTCCTTATAACTGTTTGGGGAAGATGTGGTGCTCCAGGCAGGAGATCTACTTGTTCATAACCCTAGTTCCCACGGCCCCAGATCTGTAGCTTCTTCAAGCCTACTCTCCCATTCTGTAAAGTGGGAAGAGCAAGCTCTCAAGCTAGGGAACCCATTTCACAGATGAGAGAAACAAACACAGCACCTTGCACCTGAAAAAGTGCTGGGTAAACACTGACTGGATTAATCCGTAAGATAGCAAAGCAATGTTATCTACTAATTAACAACGTGAGGGGCTCCAGTCCTCTTGTCCGCTCCCTGTCCCACGTTCTTTTCCCTGTCCACACATTCTTGTGTGACATCAGCTTTGGAGCCGGTTTCCTCTCCTCTGCTGTGCTCCAGCCACTCACCATGGGGCAAGCAGCAGAGGCATCGCAGGCTCCTGAGTCACAGAGCTGGCTTCCAGGGCAGCCGCTCTATCTTGCTGGCCTTTGAGAGCCCAGGCAAGCCAAGTCACCTCACTTAAGCCATAGGTGCACAAGGACCCACTTCCATGGAAGTCCTTTCAGTGTAAGACTCCAGACACCCAAGGTAGGCAGGCTTAAGCCCCAAGTAGGGGTGTGGTAAGGCTGGCCAGGCTTAGCACCTGAAAAAGTAGGGTGCCCACTTACGTTTTTTCTTTCAGATAAACCATTACTGATTTTTAGCATAGGCCTGTTCCCAGTATTACATAAGGCACATGTATATATAAAAATACAATCTCTATCTGTCTCGTCTGGCTGCACTTGGGTTGGGCAAGAACAGCTGCTTGCTACCAGAAAACCAGCTCCACCCAGGACCTCAGTCTTTCCCCTCCCTCCTCACACTTCCCAGCTTTGCATTCTACAGCCTCATGGATGCACAGGGTCCCAAGGAAGGCAAAAATAGCCATCAGATGCTGCCTGTCCCTTAAGACTGGCTATGCAGAGGGGGCGAGGGTACCTTTCTCTCTTGCTCTCTGTACCACATCGAGCTCCATCCCTGGCTCTGCCCTTGCCTGCCATGCTGCAGGTGGCTGTTTGCCGCTCTGCATTTTCCTCCAGACTTCACCACCCATGACAGTCCAGTGGCTGTCTTTCTTCGCCCGGGGCACCATCTACTCCTGACTCTCAGATCTCGGTCTACAGGGTTGCTCCTCAGAGGCCACTGGGACCTGGACTCTGCAGGCCTGAGTCACTCTGACTTGGAGCTTCCATTTCCCACCTTGAGGAACTGAAGGGCTGGACCAGCCAGGGGCAACAACCTCAAGGGATTGCCAAGGCCAGGGAGAGAGCAGCTCCATGTAAAAACAGCAGGTGCAACTCAACTCTTCATCATGAAAGTGGGAAAGCTGACCCATGATCATCAGCATTTTAGACTCCCCCGAGAAGTAGCAATCCAGGTGGTTGAAGAACAACCTCTCCGGTTTGTGTGCCGTGCAAGCAAGAGCAGGGCTTCTCCGAGGTGTTGCTGGGACTCTCTTGCTGTGAGATACCTTGTGGTGCCAAGGAGAAGGGGGCTGTTTAAAAAGCAGATCCCCTGACCTCAGGCAGAATCTCTAAAACTGCCTTTTAGCAGACATTCTTAGGGGATGCCAACCCCACTGAAATGTGAAAGCTGAAAATTTCGGACTTCCCTTTGGGGTAGAGTCTCACCCTTCATCTGCACCCAATCGAGCGAGAATGGGAGGAAGCTTCCTTTGGGCATTTTCTCTCTAGCCACCGCACACCTCGCGGCCATGGCAGTACTTAGCAGGCTAATGAAGCAGGCTTGTCAAGCAAGAGTGCTTTCCAGCTGCTCCTTCTTGTGCCAGCTGTGTCTGCTCCACCTGCATGAGGAACGCAAGGGGACGGGATGTGGCCCGTCGCAGAGCCACCCACGGAGGAGCCAGGATGCCAACCGCAGTCCTTGTGGCATCAGAGCTCCCTGCAAAACTTGGGGCTGAGCCACACATCCCCTCCAGCCCAGTGAAAATGGGAAAGGCCAGCACTGTGTTGAGAGAAGGCTGTGGGTTCACGTTCTCTCAAGGCGAGTGTGTCGCCCCTCCTGAAATGAGCTAAGGCTGCCAGCGCAGAGCAGGTGATCGTTCGTGACAATGCACCAGGCTCCTGAGAAGGAGAAATAGGGAAGGGTTGAGAATGGATGGTTCCTGGCAGCCAGACAAGAGCTGCTGCAGACACCAGCTCGGATGGAGCCCCTTGGCATCACACAGAAACATGGATGGCAACCACGTGGCTCTGCCCTTCACTGCCTAACTCCCTTGTGCTCCATGCATCGCATCGAGTTAGGGTGATCACTGCAAAGTGTTACATTACAGGAAGCCCAGGCACTCAGCAACGGGTGGTCCCCTAGCCCTCGGCTGCAACTTCCATCCCTCCGGCTGTGTGTATAGCTTTATCGGTGCACATGCTTTCCGTTTGACCATGGCTGACTGAGCCGCAGACTTGGAGACAGCACGAGTTGAATGCCAATCGTCTGCTCTGCACTGAGCTGGGCACAAAGGACTGGAATTCAGTGGACGCTGTTCTAGCAGAACAAACTGACACACCTTGCTGACCCCAGAGGGCTGCGGGATGGGAGCCGGCAGAGGGCTGATCTTCCCTATGAAAGAAGTGATGCTAGACCCAGGGTGGGAATTCAAGCTCCACAGCGCATAATGCCCAGAGCATTCTCTGCAGAATAAACTGGGAGACAAGGAATGGGGCAGCTTCCAGTCTTGCCCATTCTGCCTCAACATTTCTTGTCTGACCCTGAAGCCAGCACTTCTGCGACCTCAGTCATTCATGGAAACCCTCCCAGCATTGGTCACGGTCACACAGCACCCAGATTTTTCTTCACATGGCATTTTTCTTTCAGTCAACTGACCAGGTTTGCTTTGAAAATTTATGTAAAGGAGAACCTTTCACGACAGTCCTTTGAAAATAGGTTGTGCTCGTTATAAATAGTCGGCTACCATAAAAATAAGAACACTGAGAACAAAATGCCGCTGCTGAAGCCCAGCCAGGCCCTGCTGCCTCCAGCCAGGCTCCCTTTCCAGGAGAATCACAAGGAGCAAGCCTAGTAGCTAAGGTGCCCATGGCCCACATCAGGGGACCCAGGTTCAATTCCCAGCTCCACTTCTAGCACTTGCCTCCAGCTTCCAGCTGTGCAGGCCCTGTTCTTCACTGCATTCCCAGGCCATACGCAGGGAACAGTATCAGAAGTGAACAGCCAGGACTCCAACCAGTGCCCAGGTGGGAGGCCCCACAGGCAGAGGGTTAATCTACTACATCATAGCACCGGCCCTGCAAATAATTTTTTTTTTAAAGAAGCCTAACTGTCAGAGATGCAGCCAGACATTTTATCCTTGACATGGTCATGAAGCTTGAGTGGACTGGAATGGGAGATGACATGCTTTCATACAGTGTGTCCCCTCCAGAAACTCCATTAGCACTTTGGGAAATTGAGCCCCAGCCAAAACCTGAAGTCAGACCTTAGTGTCACCTATACCCTCATAGTTTCCTGGACTCTCTGGGTTCCCCGCTGCTCTGTGGGAACCTGCACCTCGGGAGGCAGAGGAGGGGGCATATCTAGAGGCAGCCATGTGGGCCACAGCTTGGCACAGGGATAACAAGCACCGTCATAGCCACCACATACAGTTCTTGTCTACATCTCTGCTTGTGACATTGGCTAATCCTCATTACGGTATCATGATGCTGTCACCATCATTCCTATTTCACACATAAGAAAGCAGGCACAAAACAGTTAACGCCCCACCCAAGAGTAAGTCTATCCTTTGTATACGTTCCAGAACATGACCTCCATGGGACGTCAGGAAGATGGTGGTCTTCTGGGAGCAGGGAGGTGAGAGCCTGGAGCCTGGGTGTTTTGGGGGTAATGGGAATGTTCTGCCTCCTAGCGCAGGGGCTGTGGGTCTAATGACCAGTTCGATTGTCCCCTCCGTTCTATGCATTCGCAGTGTTTCATTTCCTCTAAGTGCCGTGTGAACTCCCCTAGAGTGACACCTGCCACTATGGAAATGACCAGCCCTGCTGAACATTGCACAACTTTCCACACACTTTCAAATACTCGGTGTTTTATGGGGTTTTTTGTTGTTGTTGTTGTTTGTAATCTCATAAAACTCCAGGGAGTTCTTCAAGGTAAGAGGAAAGCACACTTATAGAATCTGTTAATCCAGCTGGTAAACAGACTTTTGGGGAGGATCCGTGGTAACATGTGCAGGATCGGAGCCAGGCACATAATCAATAGTTGCTCGGTAAGAGACAGCTCCTCTCTGCTGAGAACATGCATCAGCCCAGCCACCTGCAGCACCCACTGTGTGTCCTGGAATTTCCTGCAGAACAACGCTGAATTGCATTTGGACGCGTCTTTGCAGGGCCTCCATTTCCAGGTTGGATGCACACCCCTCAGCTTCCTGTGTGCACAGATGACCTGTTCCCCTCCTGATTCCCCATCTCAGTATCTGCTTTGTGGGAAAGTCAACCTGAGACGCCTCACAGGGACCCAGAGCCGCAGCCCACGCAGTCCCCTGGCAGTCGCTTCTCCATAGAGACGCAAGGGCAAGGGTGGTACATCAGAGCCTCGCCAAGGGGCGGTGCTGGCACCAGAGCCCCAGGGTGACCTCAGCCTGCTCCAGCCCCGAGAGCCCTGGAGGTTGTTGGGTTTCTTTATTTATACATCTCACTACATTAGCTAATTAGCTTTGTCCCAGGCTCCATTACTGTTCCCTCAAGTGTATCGGTGGCCACGGCGTTAATGACAGGCAGTCACTCAGCCTGGCCAGGAAGACGCTCTCCTGCAGGTCCGCAGGGATCCGCAGGGAAAAGAGAGAGGAAGAACAGGGCGAGATTGGATTACGGGGTGTCAGGAAAGGGTCGCTGCTCACCCACTTCCTCCTGCCTTGGAGAATGAAGCCTGTGCTTCCTGTTGCCTGGGGGCTCACTCCCGAGCCAGGCCCCATTGCTCAGGGGGGGGACCTGTTCATTTGTAAGTGGCCCAGCTTTCAAGACAGCCCACGTCTGCCCCAGACTTGACCCTTCACATTTCTCCAATTTGATTGCAAATCGCTGTCTCCCAACCTGGTCTCAGCCCAGCCACAGAGGCAGCGAACAATGGAATCAGGACCCATGATCTATGGGAGCACACGGGATGAGGGCTCATGGGTAACCCTACTGAAGGAGCACCAGGTGGCAGAACTCAGCCTGAAGGGGCGCCAGAGTCAGCCAGCACAGCCCCACCCCACTGAAAATCTTAGTGGGGAGAGGGCCAGGTGGCCCAGACGCTGTCCTTGGAAGGACAGAGAAGCAACAGCCGGATTGCAGCTCCTGCCTTCTGCAAGGACCTGGACCACAACCCTGTTCCATGAGCACCTACTATGGGCCAGGCCATGAAGTAGACCAGTAGCTCTCAAGCTCCTTGCCTCGGGACTCCATTATACACGTAGAGACCATTGAGGACCCCAAAGAGCCTTTGCTTCTGCTCACCACGTGAGCGAGGAACGCCTGTGACGAGGGCTGTGGCACAGCCTATGAAGCCACTCTTCCATGATGCCAGCATCCTGTATCAAAGCGTCAGTTCAAGTCTCAACTGCTCCACTTCTGATCCACCTCCCTGCTAATGGTCTCAGCAAGCCACAGAGGATGGTCCAAAGCCTCAAGCCTTTGCACCAACATGGGAGACATGGAAGAAGCTCCTGGCTTTGCATTGGCTCAGCTCCTACCATTGTGGCCATTTTAGGGAGTAAACTAGGAAACGGAAGATCTCTCTCCTCTCTCTCCTTTTCCTTCTCTGTCTGTAGCTTTGCATCTCAAATAAAAATGTCATTCAAACAAAGTTGTTGGCACTCAATCACTATAAATCAATTTTTAAAAGATTTATTTATTTATTTATTTATTTATTGAAAGGCAGACTGACAGCACGAGGAAGGCAGACAGAGAGCCAACCTCTGGTTCACTCCCCCCACAGACCTGTAACAGTCAGGGTGGAGTCAGGGATGTGAAACTCCATCCTGGTCTTCCAGCCAACCGGCATTCCCAGGTGCATTCCCAGGCAGCCGAATCGGAAGTGGAGCACTCCAGTATCAGATACCAGCAATCCAAGGCCACACCATAATGCTGACCCCTCTGAGCTCCCTTTGTCATCGTTAGCATCACGCAGACAGCCACCCACATCTCTAGGCCTGGGGGCTCTCAGCACCCTGATCACAGTTGAATGGGAGGAGTCTTACGTCAGTTGAGCCTCCTTCCTTTTCCAGCCCCACACAGCCACCCTCCCTGGGCTCCCTGGACGAGCATCAGCCAACACGAAGATAATCAGCATGTTGGACTTGCAGCCCTGCTGCCCTCACTCTCAATACTCAGGCCGTGAGAGCTTCCCTGTCCCCAGGCCCCGACCTGCCTGCAGCAGGTGGAGGGGTTGCTGCCAGCCAGCTGCATGGGTGTTGAGGCTCGCAGACGCAGCCCGCTAGAATGCCAGCTGCCCCGGGTCTAGTTACTGTGCCCTGGTATGTGATGAGTTCCTGGTATGGTGTGAATTCTTAGGAGGCCAGCATTCAGTGTGCGGGTGCCAGAAAGCACCTCAAGAAGAAAACCAGCCTCATCCGAGCCCTGGGATCTCATTATGCAGCGTACTTCCTGCCTGCAGACACCTGTTAGCGGTGGCTGAACACTGCGCAGACCTAGGAGGGGTGAGTCATCACTTCCTACCTCCTTCGTCATCTTCCTGCACTGGACACCAAGCTCTTACTTGACAACACTGAGAGGGAGGACACCTGCGGCGTGGACGGTCTCATGGTTTCCATGACAACTACGCTAGCACCTGCAAGCCGTCAGGTCCACACTTGATTTGCATTTCCTAGTTCCATCCTGAACACAGCTCTCCACAGGGAACATTGGATAATCTCTGTTTTACAAATCAAGTCACTTGTCCCAAAGACATTCTTGGAACTGGGAGTCAGGGAGCTGACCCAGCACAGTGCGATTCTGTAGTGCGCATGCTTGGCACTCGCCTGCCTCCCAGGACCGGATTTTATCATTATCCGTGAGCTGCAGAAAACACAGAGCTGAAATTTTTTCAAGGCCTTTCTGAAGGTACTTCAAAGAGCTCAAGAGGTTTTTGTTTTGTTTGTTTTGTTTTCTGCACTACCCATTTGCCTTAAACTTGAAGACTCCCTAATTTTATATGGCCTACACTACAGACGGGGACTACCTGGGCCATCACTGTTGCCTCCCAGGCTTGGCTTGGACAGCAAGCCTCACCCAGGCATCAAGCGCAGGTACTCTGATGGGAAACGTGAACATTCTATCCACTGGGCTAAGCATATTCCCAGTTTGCACATATGGCTCCAGATGCAGCACAGCACGACTTCCACAGCCTTCGTGCGCATGGCTTTGCCGGGGTGTCTGGACCTTGGGTTCTGCTGGGAGCACCAAGGAGATTTTCTCATCCAACGAGCAAGTTGAGGAGGGCAGGGCGGCATCAGTGAGCGAACAGAGGGGAGGGACACTCTGATAGCAAAAACATCCTGGTTGTGAGCTGCAAGGACAAGGGATTAGACAGGACGCAGGCTGGCACTTTGAGAGTGGACCCCAGGAATGTGGACCAGCCTCCCACACCTAGCAAGATCGCTGAGCTAACGTTCAGGGACTGTGGTCTCCAAGATGAACAGCCACAGGCTTCTCTCTCTGCCCACAGGGTCTCCAGATGCCATCAGACAGGAGATTGCTAAGAGGGGTGGTGCCGGCCTCTTCATGTTCCTCCCAGGACCCAAAAGGCTGGTGAAAATAAATACAAATGGGATTGAGCTATTTCAATTTTACGCAAAGAGAGAGAAAGGAATTGGCAATGAGAATTCTTATAAATTAGGTCAGTAGCTCCAGGGATATGTGCTTTTCCTTTAACATTAAATTGTCCATCACTCCTACATCCCACACGAAAAGCCAAATAAATGTAGTGTGATTTAAAAAGGAGGGGAGTCGGCCAGGGAGTGGACGCTTCCATATGTGGACACCTAGGTTAGAGTCCCAGGTCTTCCTCCCACATCTGGCTCCCACTAGTGTGGGTCCTGGGAGGCAGCGGTGACGGCTCACGACAGTGGGTCCCTGCCACCCACTGGGGAGGCCTGCAGGGAGCCTGGACCTCCCATTTCTGAACAGCTGCACCATCAGCCTTAGCAGGCAAATGGGGAGTGAACCAGCAGGAGAGAGTTTACTTGCTTGCTGTCTTTTCTCTGTCTCTCTGATGCTAAAATAAACAACAACAAAACTTCAAAAGGAGAAGAGCAGAGAAGGGGTCAGAGGGAGATGCAAGCCTGAGAAGGAAAAGAAGGAAGGAGGATGGAGGAGATGGGGAGAGGGCAGACAGACAGGGCATTTGTTCCAGAATAAAGCACAGCTGAAAACGGAAATGGGCAGGAAACCAGACTGGAGCTGAAGACAGCCCCTTTCTCTGGATAGTTCTGCCACACGAGGCTCCACCTCCATGCCTTGTCGCAACAGCTGACTTATCAGGTGTGAAAACCTACAGAGGCATGCAAACTACAGAAGTCCAGCCCCTAGGCCAGGTCTTGAGGCAAAATGAAATAGACAAGGGCAGTCTTTGCAACCTGGCCATCCGTCAGAGGCCTGGCTATGAGATCACAGAGGTGATCACAGCCTGTGGACAGCACACTTGACCTCCAGGGAAGGGTCAGTTAGCAGGGCCCTGGCCCCACGGAGCGTGTGTCTGCCTGCCCCATGCCTAGCGCTAGAGTTTCTTCCCACTGGGGGGCTAACAGTCAATAGACCATCCTGATTAGCAAACTCCCCAACTTGGGGATTCAGTGACCGACCTGCACGTCAGCTGTTTCAGACTTGCATATTTGAAATAATTTACTGCCTGGGCATGTGTCTCTAACAAGGAGACTCACGTATCTGACAGGCAGTCTGGGTAGTTTGCAAGTGTTGTCCAAGATGGTGGTTTGCGGCTCCTACTTGCCCTGAGCCAGGGGTAGGCAGGTGTGCCCCTCCAGATCTGCCTGGTCTCCTGCAGGCTTTGTCCTTGCCTTGCCATGAACTCATCACTTGTCACAGCTCAGGATAACACTTTGTATTTGTTCTCTCCCCTCCTCTACCCCATCTAAAATTACTGATGCCCGTGAGGACCACAATTGGTCAGGCAGGCTTGTGCCTTTGTGGTTACTCCTTGCTCTCCCTTGGGGTCCCATTCCCCAAGATCTAGGGCTGCTTTCCTATGACTTAGTCTCAGCTCAATGGCTACCTGCTCCCAACCCACCCAGAAAAGGCCTCTCCTGGCCTCCCACTTATCTGTACCCAAAATGTTTTCATCAAGAGTCTGCTTGTTCGCTGCTGGTTTTTAAATGTCGAGAACCCAGCTGGCCCACCTCTTACTTTTGCAAGCTCGAATTCCCAGCACAGGGCAGCTCCTGGAAGGCACTAGTTAGATGTGCATGACTGCATGGAAGCAGGAATGTGCTTGCTCAGTTAGACGGTGAGTGCCAACAACAGCTTCCCAGAGGCCAATCACCTCCAGTCCTATCCAGCAACAACACTAACCCCAAGACCCCTGGCAGACGGAGTCTGGACACATGGCAATGCAAGGCTTTGTCTAGGGGTGACCCCGGAAGTTAACACATTCACAACCCACACACCCAGAGTGCCTGGATTCAAATCCTTATTCCAGGATGGATGTGATGGTTTAACAAGTTAATCCTCTACCTGCAGGTATTGGCATCCCATATGGGCACCGGTTCTAACCCCAGCAGCCCCACCTCCCATACAGCTCCCAGCTTGTGGCTTGAGAAAGCAGTCAAGGACGACCCAAAGCCTTGGGACCCTGCACCCACATGGGAGACCCGGAAGCAGCTCTTGGTTCCTGGTTTTGGGAACCATCTCAGCTCCAGCCGTTGCAGCCACCTGGGGAATGAATCAGTGGATGGAAGACCTTCCTCTCTGTCTCTCCTTCTCTCTGTATATCTGCCTTTCCAATAAAAACAAAATAAATCTTTTAAAAAAATCCTTATTCGGTTCTCTGCCCACTTCCACCTTCCTGATAATCGCAGATACCGGAAGGCATCAGTGGTGGCTCGAGTAACAACTGGTCTTCTGTCACCCACACGGAAGCATGAAGCAACCAACGAACTAGCAGATGGGTGTGTTCTGTGTCTGTCACTCTGCTTCCCAAATGAGGTTTTGTTGAAGACTGTTGAATCCGCCAGCCACTCTCTGAGCAACCACCAAGGTGAGCCCATTTTATAGGTAAGGAGGCAGACGGGTAGGTTAAGTAACTCGCTCAAGGTCTTCTAGCAAAGAATCACAGGTCTGGGCCCCCCACTTTGTCCTGCCTGCCCCTGGGTACCCCAACATCTCTTCTGATCTCCTACACATCACGATTTAGCAAGAAGTCTGTGTCCAGGCAGGGCTGAGGCCAGGAAAAGGAGCCTGGTGAATGCTTTTACTTATTTATTTATTTAAAAGAGAATTCCAACGAAAGGAAAAGAGACAGAGAAAGATCTTCCATCCGCTGGTTCACTCTCCAAATGACCACAATGACCAGAACTGGGTCGCTCCAATGCTGGGAGCCAGGAGCTTCTTTTGGGTCTCGAGGCCTTGGGTCACACCCTGATGCTTTCCCAGGCACATCAGCAGGGAGACGGATCAGAAGCGGAGCAGCTGAGATTCGCACCAGCGCCCACTTGGAGTGCCAGCATTGCGAGTGGAGGCTTAACGTGCTGCGCCTTGAAGCTGGCCCCAGCTCCAACTCTTATAAGAAGACTGTCCATCAGTCCCCAGTTCTGCATGGTCCCAAGGCCAAGGGCTGAGTCCCAGACAGCAGCACAGCCCGGCCTCCCTGTGCTTGCTGCTGAGGAACGTCCAAGTCCCAGGGAGTCCCCACACAGTGGTCTCCTAGGAAATTGTGTCTTCACAAAGGATGGGGAATATTCCTCAGGTTTTGAGAGGGTTTCTTAAGGTTCCTCTGGAGAGGGGGTGCTGTGTAGAGATGGTCCCAGGGGGTCAGAATTCAGGGGACACACAGCACAGCAAGGCCTGACCACAGGCTGGCCAGGCAGCCCGGTCTCCCCTCCAGGGCTGGCCCTAGGCCTGAGCCATTCCCTCCCACCCCCAGGCTCACTGACTTGCAGTCCTGGCCCCTGGGGCCGAGGTAGAGCACAGAGGGTGTGAGCCTGGGGGGACTGTGCCAGCTCAGCATTGGTAGTTGCTGTGGGAGTCCAGGCCCCCAGGGCTTCCGTTGGGGCCTTGGAATTTTTCAATTTGAAGCCCATAGTCTGTTCTTCTTCCTCGCTCTTTTATTCCCCTCATTCATGCGTTCCTGGCGCTGGGCACCCTCTCCTCCTTCTCCCGCTGCGCGGGGGGCC
Organism: Ochotona princeps; assembly: GCF_030435755.1. Taxonomy (NCBI): domain Eukaryota; kingdom Metazoa; phylum Chordata; class Mammalia; order Lagomorpha; family Ochotonidae; genus Ochotona; species Ochotona princeps. The sequence continues at coordinate 4,962,237 of NC_080850.1, forward strand.
GCTGTGATGCCAGAGGCTTCCAGCCCCGCGCGGGGCTCCCCCTTTCCCTGGGAGGGGTCCTCTCCGTCCAATTGCTGGCGAGCACAGAGCCCCTAGAAGGAGACTCTGGTAACTAGCTTTGTAATTTCATGGCAGAGGGTTGTCAGGACAGTGACGAGGCCTTTGCCAACGATTCAGAGAACCGGCCCACGAATCTGGGGCAGCGCCGAGGAGAACAAGGGAGCCCTTCAGCGAGGGGCGGGGCTTGGCAGCCACCGGGATGAGAAAGTCCACTTCTCCCAAGGTCTTTGGTTCGGATCCGTGTTCTTTGAAGAAAGATCGATTCAGCAGTTTCTCACCCTTGGTCCCGCAGCGGGCTTAGGGGGCTGCGAGGGGAAAGACAAAGGGCCTCTGAGGGTCTTTGTCCAGGAAGGCGTGAGGCTCCGGCAGTCCCAGGTGGGGATGAAGCGGGGAACTGTTCTTTAGAGGACAGCACGGCCCTGCCTTCGGATGGCAGCATGAACGGATGGGCACCCAAACCCCAGGTGTGGCCCACAAACTTGCTGTGTGACTGGAGGCTGGCGGCTCACCCTCTCTGAGCTCTGCACAGAGAAAGGCTTGGTGGAAACAGACCCTGTAGCGCTCCCCCACCCGTGCCCCTCGGCTGTCATGTGCCCACCGGGGACCTTCTCACCCAAAGGCTGAGGTCTCGGGGCCTCGCAGCGGAACCTGCAAGGGGTCCCAACTGGGAGGACTGGTCTGGAGCCGTGCCAGGAGTGATGGAAGCCAGATGCCTGGCAGGGGACAGCAGAGGGCCTGCGTTCCGCTCCTCCCCCAGCTTCCTGCTAGGGCAGACGCCGGGAGGCAGCAGGGATAGCTCAAGCCACTGGACACGTGGATTGGGTTCCTGGCTCCTGGCTCCAGTACCACTGCAGCTCCACCTCCTTGGTGGGTACTCAGGAAGTGAACCAACAGACAGACTGTCCTTCAGCCTGCCTCTGCCTCACAGATAAATCCATTTTTAATTAAAAAAAAATCAAAGACATGCTGACAACTCCCATCTCACTCTGTCATGTCAAGCTTCTCTAGTGAGGCAACACTGCAACCAGGATCCACCAGGAAGTTTGTGGAGGGGCCTACGCCATGGCTCAATTGGTTAATCCTCCACCTGCAAGCACCGGGATGCCATATGGCCACTAGTTGCTCCACTTCCCAGCCAGCTCCCTGCTTGTGACCTGGGAAAGCAGTAAGGGTGGCCCAAGTCCTTGGGACCCTGCATGGGAGACCTGGAAGAAGCTCCTGGCTCCTGGCTTCAGATTAGCTCAGCTCCAGCTGTTGCAGCCATTTGGAGAGTGAACCAGCAGATAGAAGAACTTTCTGTCTCTCCTTCTCTCTAGAAATCCACCTTTCCAATAAAAGTGAATAAATCTTTTAAAACCATTTCATATAAGTGAAAAACACTCTCACATTAGTATGCAAAGCGTACAGGAGGTTTCCAAGACCTATGGTAAGAACACAACACAGTCTGCATAGGGTTTGGAACCATGTGTAGCATCAGGCAGCCAGTGGGAATCTGGAGGCATACCTCCCCAAGGGATAAGGGGAGACTGCTATAGTCATAGTGGGCTTGGCGCCAGCACCATGCCTAGCAGGCTAAGCCTCCGCGTGTAGCATTGGCATATACTGGGTTACGAGACTGGAAGGGAACATGCTGAACGCTCGCAGGTTGCTCACATAACAGACAGACCGAGCATTGGATGGAGGGAAGAACAGAGGGAGGTCACAGTTTAAAGGTCTGGTTAAAGAGCCAGCCCAGCCATGGCACTGCTGGAACGGCTACGGACACACGGGCGCTGGCTGCACCGCTGCAGGAGTCATCCCTGCTGGCCCTGCTGGGAAGCTGAGCTGCAAGTGGATTCCTGGCTTTTTCACTCTGTCAATCTGGTTCGGCTAAGTAAATACCGTGGCTGCAAACAGCTGCATCGCGGCGGCCTGCATATATATACCTGTGGCTTATTTCTGATTTGAGCTCCCTTTCCACTCAGGGCCAGCCAAGGGTTCTGCTCCGGGCCTTAGAGGATTGTCCAATGCCTCCCACAGTCCCAGCACTGCAGCAAGGGAAGACTATGATACAGTAATTCAAGGCTGTCACCCAGAGGTGTCCCATGTCACTCCACTCACAGCCCCCGGGCCATAACTAGTCCTACGCCCCTATGGTGAAGCTAGCCGTGCCATCGTGCCTTGGGGCCAGGTGGCAAACCACAGTCCACTTCACAGAAGTTGCCAATCAAGGCCCATCCACTAAAACAGCAGAAGAGCAAGGCAGACACACGGAGGTGGCACAGTTGAATTCTATTCCTGACAGAGCTCCCTGGCTGGGACCTGTGTGCTGTGGTAGCTGCGCTGAGGAACTGGAGGAAACTCCGCCTTGGGGGCGTGGCAAAGGAAGACATTCCTCCAGCGCTGCAGGTACAGCCCACCGATGAGGACTGGAGGGGTAGGGGAATAGGGCCAGGAACCAGGCGCCAGCTCCAAGAGCTGACAGGCAGCTGAGCTGTTATCCCAAGGCTCTGCACAGGCTTGTGGCACTGTCCCCTAAGACAGCCGGTCCCGCCCTCTGGAAGCCCTGAGCAACCTCAGAAAGCAAACCCTTTCCAGGCCTCAGCTTGAAAGGCAGCAGGAGCCGAGGCCTGAAGCGGCCACAAGCCTCTGAGGCCCACCTGCTGGCCCAGCTGCAGATGACTGACGGGGGTCCCAGGTCCTCTGGTTCAAGTGCATCCCTCAAAGTTCCTGTGTTGGAAACGCAATCCCCAAATGTTTATGTTAACAGTATGGAGAGACAGGACGTCTGTCGGGAGGAGTCAATAGGGTTAGAATAGGTCACAGAGTGACCCTCAAGACGGCATGAGTGGCCTTCTACAGAGTGAAGACCAGCAGTGCACCTGCTCTGGTCAGTGTGGCCATGCAGTTCCCTCCACTATGTCACAATGCAGCAAGTGGCCCTTGCCTGGACTTCCCAGCCTCCACAACTGTGGGTCAAATAATCCTGTATTTCTGGTAAGCTACTCAATATTCAGTATAGTTAAAGTTTCAATGCTGGCAGCCCTCCTGAAGGTTCATTGTTGACACTTCTGAACTAGCGAGTGGAGCTACAGGCGTCTTCTTGCCCAATGACCAACAGATTAAATGCCTGAGTCTACATCGGCACTCCATCTAGGAATGATGGGAGATGGCAGGTGTTACAGATGCTTCGCCAACCACTAGTCCTCTTCCAACAGACACTTGCCGCTTCTTTAATAATATGAACCCTGATTTGAATGGGAGGCTGTATCGAAAGGCTGAAAGACTACATTTCCCAGGATGCTTTGCAGTCTTCTGGGTGGGGGGGCAGTGCAGCATCCTTAGGCAGTGAATGCATTAAAGAGAAGATGCTGGAATCTGAGGGTCATGGCCAGGGCTGTCTTTTCTCTAGACTTGTGTCTTATATAAGCCACTGTTAGTCTGTGGTTTGCAGCTAGCTGCAAATGCACCTGTTAGCAGCAGGGAGCCAAGGAAGCAATCCTTGTTAACCACTCCCGTCTTCACTGGGAGGAGGGGCCTGCTGAGAGGATGCGCTTGGTTCTGGAGATGCCAAGGTAGGCATGGAGCTGAGTTCAGAAAAAGCTGGCTCAAGGGAGCTGACTTGGGGAGCACTGGGCATTCCCTGGGCAAGCGCTGGGGGTCAGGACGAAGGGTGCAGGGAAAGGGAAGGGCAGGCCGCAGGTCAGGGATGCCTGGGAACGCGCAAGGGCTGGCACTGTAGCCCTGGCAAAGCGGCCACCTGTAGCACCAGCATCTCACATGGGCACTGGTTCATGTCCCTGCTGCTCCACTTCCCATCCAGCTCTCTCCTAATGGCCTGGAAGATGGCCCAAGTGCTTGGACCCCAGCCCCCCCGTATGGGAGACCTGGATGAAGTTCCTGGCTCCTGGCTGTGGCCTGGCCCTGGTGTGGCTGCTGCGGCCACCTGGGGACTAAACCAACAAACAAAAGGTTCTCTCTGTGTGCAGTGGTGACTTTCAAACAAAGAAGCAAATCCTAAAAAGACTGAAAGTGGGCTTTGCAGTTTGCTGAGTGGTAGCAGGGTCAGGATCCCACCCCAAGCCAGCCCCCTGAAGCCATGATCAATTACGAAATGAGGGTGGAAGGAGGAGCTCAGGCTTGAAGCAGCAGAGAGGCCTGGCTGCAATTCCAGCTCTCACGTACTGAGCCAGGGATCTGTCACTTGGCGTGTCGACCAGGAAGAAGACACCTGTGTGGCTTGCACAGCTGCCCTCACCCACAGCGGTGGGGAGGGGACGGAACCCGGCCAAGGAGCAAGTGTCCTGAAGGCTCCATCAGCATGTCCGGGCTAGCGCCACCTGCTGGTCTCACTCGTGCAGGTTAAACTGCTGCCGATGTGTGACACCAGCATCCCATCTGGGCAGAGGTTCGAGTCCCAGAGGCTCCACTTTCAATCCAGACCCCTGAGAAGGTAGCTGGGATGTGGCTCCTGGTGTGCAGCCACTTGGGGGGGGGTCAACTTTCAGACAGAAGATTCTCTCTCCCCCTCCTTCCCTCTGTAACTCTTCCCTTTAAATAAATGCCAACACATCTTAAAAATGGCACCTTGGTCATACATACCAAGTTACACCCAGACACCCAGTCCCAGGGCCTCTCTGGTCCTCCTTGACCCAATGTAACTTGAGAGATAATGGAGAAGAGTCCATTGGGAAGTAAGACAGACCATCCATCATGGCCTTTAAAATTTACATATCCTGTCCAAACAAGGCTAACCCGGCCCAGTGCAGACACACATGGGCAAGAACAACATCAAAATTTGGCTCCAGGGCTCGGTGCAGTAGCCTAGCAGCTAAAGCCGTAGCCTTGCATGTGCTGGGATCCCATATGGGCGGCCCTGCTTCCCATCCAGCTCCCTGCTTGTGGCCTGGGAAAGCAGTTGAGGACGGCCCAAAGCCTTGGGACCCTGCACCCCTGTGGGAGACCCCAAGATGCCCCGGGCTCCTGGCTTTGGATCCGCGTAGCTCCAGCCATTGTGGCCACTTGGGGAGTGAATCAGCAGATGGGAGACCTTGCTCTCTGTCTCTCCTCCTCTCTATATATCTAACTTTCCAATAAAAATAAATAAATATTTGAAAAATATATCGTCTCCGTTTTTAAACTTGGTCCCATCATTACTGACCCCGGGGCATATAGAGCACATTTGTAGATAAATACAGTACCTAGAAATAGCAGAATCACACGTCACAACAGTGTGTATGTCTGTAAGCTGTCAGGCTAGTCCTGTATCCGATCGGGAGAGAGTGGGTACCTGAAGCCTCTCATCTCCGCATTCACTGGCCAGCTGCCCCCTGCAGTCAGGGTGGGGCCAGGTGAATGCTGGGTGCAGGGAACTCAGTCCAGGCCTCCCACCATGGCACTCTCCAGGGTCTGCACCAACTAGTCTAAAGGCAGAGTGCAAAGAGGTAAGAGGGGAGAACCATGGAGAAAGATCAGAGATGTTCCCTAAATGACCACAACAGCCATGGGCAAGCCAGGCCCAGGCCAGGAACTGGGACTCCATCGGGGTCCCACAGGAGTGGCAGGTGCCCAGCTGCTCAGGCCATCTTTGCTGCCTGACAAGAAGCAGAAGAGAGGACCCAAACCAGCACTGGGTTATGAGGTGTTGGCACCACAGGAGGAGCTTAACCCACTGCACCACCACACTGGAGTTGACAAGGTGCCTGGGGTATCCTCACCTTCCAGGGAAAAGTAAGGTTCAGAGAGGTGACAGGACATTCCCAGTCACACCAACCACAAAGCGACAGAGCTGGAATCGCAGCCCAGCACCATCCCATGCGAAAAGCCCATGCATTTGACTGTTTTTGCATATGCTGCTTGGCAACCTATGCGTCTCGTTTCTTTTTGCCAGTTTCTGCCCTTTCCAAGGTTTGCATGTGAGCCTGTGAAGGTTCTGCGCCTCCGCGTTTGCTTCGCTGGGCTCAGGCCACTGGACACAGCTGAGTCTGAAGCGGCAAAGGCGGCCTCCCAAGGCCAAAGTCAACATCTGTCCAGGCAGCCTAGCAGCTCTGAACGATTCCTGAAGCAACGGCGCCCTCTGCTGCCCACTGTGGAGTATTGCATGTCTCTGGATGGGGTCGGGCGGGGGGGGCAGCCAGCTCTCCTCCCTCACATCAATCCCGAAGTCCAGATCGTGGGTACAGAGTGCAGCCACGTCACAAGGGTCAGCGTGTCAGGCCAGGTCACAAGGCCATCCTGCTAGACAGCAAACCTGCCACCACAGCCTGAACTAGCTGCTGCCCACCTCCAGCTGCTCTACTCACACTGCAGCTTTCTAAAGATCACAGTTAGAGCTCTCACCCCCCTCATTCACAAGACAGACAGACAGACAGACACACACACCCTATCCCATGGCTAACAGACAAGAACACTGGCTTTCACATTAAGCAGGACAGTTATGTTAAGGGATGGAGACACAGCACTGACATATCGTAACCCCTGATTCAGCAAGGGCGGGGATGGGGGAGCTGTTAGACTACAGCCTATTCCCTCACAGTCATAATGACAGGAAAGAAAAGGAAGAGAGACAGAAAGAGAAAGCGAGAGGAAAGAGAAGGAGAGGAAGGGAGGGAAGGAGGGAGGAAGACGCTCTGAGGACGCACAGCAGCGGAGGAGATGAGGTTAGTTCTGGGGAGGTGCCAGCTGTGCCCTGAGGACAGATCTGGAGTAGTGCGTCAGGAATGGCCAGGAGGCTGGTTGGAGGGCTGGGGGGGCTTGCAGGAGAAGGCAGTGGGTGAGGCACTGGAAGGAGGGGTGGGGGGTTTCCCAACAGACCAAGACCGGGTGGTTCCCAGGGTAGTGAACCACAGAGAGAAGACTGCATTGACTCAGGCACGAACCGAGGAGCAGCACGTGCCAAAACCAGCACATTCACGTGCAGGGTTACTGCACCGCGAGTGGTGCCTGATGGCACGGGGAGTCCTGGGCCTGTACCCCACCTTCAAGGTTACTGCCACCGCGAGTGGTGCCTGATGGCGTGGGGAGTCCTGGGCCTATACCCCACCTTCAGGGTTACTGCCACCGCAAGTGGTGCCTGATGGCGTGGGAAGTCCTGGGCCTGTACCCCACCTTCAGGGTTACTGCCACCGCGAGTGGTGCCTGATGGCGTGGGCAGCTTGGAGACCTGGGCCTGTACCCCACCTTTCCAGGAGCCAGGGACACTGCAGAATGTATGCTGTGCCTCCTCCCCCACTGCTGAAGTGGGATGAGCAACCACAAGGCTGGGTCAGCTGCAGGAGCGTAAAGGGAAGAGAGGAGAGTGGTGGCAGCTCTCGGTCTCCCACAGTGAACTGTGGCTCTTCATAAAAGACACACGGCTTCGAAGCGTTACCTATGGTGTAATTACCAGCTACCTCTCAGGACAGCAGCCTTCCTTAGAAACATACATGGGATTTGGATTCAGGAAACCTGGGGTCAAAACCCTTCCACCTGCATTGCATGTGATCCGGGTAAGTCATGAACCTCCTTTTATTTCGTTTGTAAAAAAGTACTATGTGGGGTGGTGGCTCAACAGGCTAATCCTCCACCTGCAGGCACTGGCCTCCCATAGGGACCCTGGTTCATGTCCTGGCTGTTCCGCTTCTGATCCAGCTCCCTGCTTATGGCCTGGAGAAATCAGTGGAGGATGGCCCAGGTCCCGGAGACCTTGCACCCACACAGGAGACCTGGAAGAAACTCCTGGGTTCACAATGGCACATCCCGGGTAGTTTCGGCCATTTGGGGAGTGAATGAGTAGATGAAACATCTTTCTTTTTCTCTATATTAATCTGACTTTGGAGTAAAAATAAATAAATCTTCAAAGAAAAAAAGCATGTCACGTGCCCATTCCAGTTATGGAACAATCTTAAGTTGACTGGCGATATTAACTATTTGACAGGGGGGTCACGCACACGTGAGAAAATTAAGGGAGACTTTTCTTTACGCTGTTGCTGTTATTCGACCAACTTCCTAAAAACTTTGATGGCGATTACGGTCAGTCATGGAGACAGGGCGAGCCCGTGCTTGCCCACACTCTTCGCGCCACATCGCTCAGGCAGCGGAAGGGGCGCGCGATCTCCCCCACCCCGTGTCTGAATCACAGCCTTGGAGGGATACGTTCAAGGGGCTCCACACCTGATTCCTATGCTCAGGCACTGCTAAGGCCGTGACCGAGCGCGCAGGAGGCCAGTGCGGTGGCCGCCAGGCCTACAATCCCCACACTGCCCCCCGCGGGCGCGCGCCGCAGCCAGGTGCCTGCCGGGAGTTGTGGTCTTCCTCGACCAGCCTCGGGTCCTATAAAAGCGCCGGGGCCGGCTGCGGAAAACCACCGGCCCCACAATGCCAAGGGAGAAGGTGACGCCATCGGGAGCGCGCCAGGGCCCCCGCCGGCGGCTGCCTCCGCCCGCATCTCTGCAGCCCCTGCACCTGCCGGCCTGGCCGCCCACCCCGCGGCCGCCCTTGCTGCCGCTTCCCTCGCCGCCTCGGGGCCGTCCGCCTCGGCCTCTGCGAGCTCTGCGCCCCGCACGCCTTCCGTGGCGCGTCTGGCGTCCCCCGCGGGCCATGGCGGACGGCGGCGGCGCGGGGGCCGCGGGCGCGGTGGGCGGCGGAGCGGGCCCGGCCTCGGGCGGAGCGGCCCCGGGCGCGGCGGGGGCGGGCGGGAGCGGCGGCCCCATCAACCCGGCCTCGCTGCCCCCCGGGGACCCCCAGCTCATCGCCCTCATCGTGGAGCAGCTCAAGAGCCGGGGTCTGTTTGACAGCTTCCGCCGGGACTGCCTGGCCGACGTGGACACCAAGGTAGCGCGGGCCTCCGGAGGGGCTGGGCGGGTGAGGGACGAGGCTGCGGCGCCGGGCTGGGAAAGCTGACCCCGCCGGGGGCTGCGCGCGCGGGCTCCTCTCGCTGCCAGCTGTGATGTTCCAGGGCGGCCGCTTTGTCTTGCACCGGCTTTGGAACCTTCTCCCTGGTCTGCCCAACAGGGTTGTAGTGAAGACCCCTCCGGAACAAACCCACCTGAAAGTGTTGAACACCGCTGAGAGAGCCGGGGAGCTAGATCACGGTGCCTACCATGCCCACCTAGACCCCGCTGGGCGCCCTTTCCACAGCTTCTCTGAAAAGACAAAATGGTTGTAGGCCTGGCAGGTTGTGGCCTTGCAGGTTCAACCAACCACCTGCAATGCTGGCATCCCACATAGACGCTGGTTCGTGTCCCGGCTGCTCCATTTCCCATCCAGCTCCCTGCTTGTGGCCTGGGAAAGCAGTAGAAGGCAACCCAAAGCCTTGGGACCCTGCACCCGCGTGGGAGACCCGGAGCAGGCTCCTGGTTTCTGCCTAGCTGTGACCCTGTGGTGGAGAGCCAGCCAGATGGTAGAGTTCCCTGTCTCTGCTCCTCTCTTCCTTAACTTTCAAATTAAAAAAATTAAAATAACTAAGAAAAAGTACTGCTGCTCTGAGCCTGCCTTCCTCCCAGCAAGCTTGTGAGCTTATTAACGGGGGTGTTGCAATTAGGGAAAGAGCCGTCTGATTTTCCACTGTCCCAGAATGCACGAGGCGCTGTGGACGCAGGAACAGGTGCCTCCCTGCACCATGCCCCACGCTTGCTCTGGAAGTGACAGAAGCGACCCTGGAATCCTGCTAGCTGGTATCTAGGCAACGTACTGTCTCCTTCCGGGGTGAGAACCCCAGGTGGGCAAGCTTGTTTCAAATGCCCTGTTGAGTGGTCTCAGGTTCCCATGCTTAGAACCTAACCCTTTCTGTGGGCTCTTGAGTTCTCAGCTTCTCTCGCAAGTTCTGTACGCTCATGTCTGCTATTCTGGTAGGATTTGTGTGGCTTCAGCCCATGGCTTGAACTGGAGTGACTGCACATGTGGCCATCCCAGGCCTTCAGCCGGCAGGGGAAGATCTACCCAGAGTGTGATTTTTATAAGGTGTAGAGACTCTGTTCCTTGGCTTCCCTGCCCCAGCTGTGCGCCGCCTCAGCTGTTGCTTCGGCAGTTACCCAGAGGCCTTGCCCCTGGACCTGTTTTCAGGTGGAGGGGACAGAGCGCGTGACTGTGTTCGTGTGGGGATGGGGCCACTGCAGCGGCACCTGAGAACCTGTCAGAAATACAGATGGTTTCTCTGAAGTGCTTCTGGGAGAGGAAAGAGAGGATGTTAGTTATTTCCAGTGTATGCACAGCAGGGGTAGAGGGAGGACGCATTCAAGGGGAAGGCTGGAGAGCCTACTCAGTGAGATTCCTGGGAGTTCTGGAACAGAAGGTGTTGTGCTGTGTCGCCTGGGCATTTAGGTTCGCTGCCCTCTGTCCTCACTCAGCTAATGATTTCTGCCTGAGACCAGGTGAGTTGGCTTTGAAAGGTAGGAGGTGTTGTCTCAGGGCTCAGGGCCACAGCTGACAAAGCTGCTTCTAACTCCTTTCAGCCATGTCCCATGAAGCCCAAGAAAGGAGTGAGCACGCTGTGCCGGGAAGGTGGAGGACGCAAGGGAACTGCCGGTGGTCAGCCCTGAGCGCGGCTCTCACTGCGGGGCTGAGTCTTCCGGCTGGTCACTTCTGCCTCTTGGCCGCATGGTATAGCCTCTCCCGGAACATCCCGGGGAATGTGTGCAAGGTGCCTGACACCCTCCCTGTGTCCCAGAGACGGGATGCCACCTGGCCACCTTGTGAAATGGGAAACACGTTTTGGCAGATGGTAGGTGGGACTGACCGTCTTCTTACTTCCTCCTTCCAGGTTCAGAGAAAGAGAGCGGGTGAAGGAGACTAATCCCGTGGCCCTGCGCAAGAGTCCACTTGTTGAATTGAGGCCGATGGGTTCCCTTGTCCGGGTCATTTTCCTATTAGCAAACTGTGCTGCCTTACCGACCACCTCTTACACCAAACATTTGCTCTCGCTTTGATAGGGCCGTGGGTCAGCCACAGTTCAGCTGAGCCCCATAGACCTCAGCTGCGTGGCCCAGCCGCCTGCTGTAGGTTGCCTGGGCTTGACTGCAGCCCATGGGTTGAACTGGAGTGACTGCGCATGTGGCCATCCCAGGCCTCCAGCCGGCAGGGAAAGATCTACCCAGAGCATGCTCTGAGAGTCAGGGAGCCAGGCCTGGCAGCCCAGCTGGCCCCAGGAACTCACATCCCGTGGTGCGAGGGAACAAGGGGTGCAGTGCTGAATGCCAGGCCACACTGGCTCAGTAGCTCTGGGGAGGAGCAAGGAGCAGTGTCAGGAAGCCCGGAACCTAACGCCTGCACCCGCTGGGGCTGTCGGTTGCTTTGTAATTTTGTTGTTGTGTTTGTATTTGGACCTGGAACATTATAGACCACCAGGGGCCTCTCAGGCTCCTTTAGGAATATCCTTGTTGCAGGAAAGCTTAGAAACAGACAGGAAACGGTCAGCAGGGATGCACTTATACCACACTGGGTGGGACACAAAGATTAGTTACTCCTCACTGGGGTATGGAAGATTTCTCTGCACACCCCTCCTAAACATGCTCACCTAAACTGTTGACATATATCCTGTTAGAATTATAGCGTTAGACCACCCAAAAAACACCAGGTTCAGCGAAATCATGCTTCAATGCTATAAACCGCTAAATACTAAAATTAAAATAGGCATGAGACAGCTGAATAGCAATCTAAGCCATTTTAAGGTGTATAGAACACGGTTGAATATAAACCAAAATTGAAATGTCTATGAAGAAGTCACAGGTTGTGGTTGAGAACCTGCATTTTCCTATTAACATATTGGTTAATCAATACCATGTCAATTAATGCCATAATGTTGAAAATGGTTGGAAATATTATGTTGGGACTTTTAATTGATTAGGATGATACTCTGCCGGCTCTACCTTCAGACCAGAGATGGTCTCACCAAGAAACCATTGAACTTATCAGGACAATAAGATGCTGGACTTTATGCTTGGTAAATACCTCCAATAAAAGAATGTCAACTGAATTTGAACTATGGAAATACAACAAGGTGGAGCAATCCACCGTGGGGAGAGGAATATCCTCGTTGCATCCCTTTCACAGTGATTCACATCCAGTTTCTCCAAGCCCAACATGCTGATCTCTGACGCTCGTGGGTAGCAGCAGTACCCAGTAGCTTCCTTTGGAAAGAGACTTGGAAGTGAATGGGAATCACTTCTCAGCCTTTTGGCTAGGATCAAGTGAAAAGTGAATGGGAAAACGTGAAGGTTCTTCTAAAGGGTCATGGGAAAAAAGTGGCACTAAAAGATAAGTTTGTTTCGGTTCCCAAAGGAAAGTTGGAGTCTGTGTGTACTTTTGTATAATACACCTTGTACCCCCCTGGCACTCAGCAGTCCTTGTGTTGGTCGTTAAGCGGTGCCTGCCTTGCGTTTGTCTCAACGGGAGGGTTAACACTTGAAAACAGCCGTTACCGTGAGAAGCAGCCGTACCTTCTGACCATCCCTTCTTGAAATTTCAGCCCGCCTACCAGAACCTGAGGCAGAAGGTGGATAACTTCGTGTCAACACACCTGGATAAGCAAGAGTGGAACCCCACCATGAACAAGAACCAGTTGCGAAACGGCCTGAGGCAGAGCGTGGTCCAGTGAGTGCCACCCGAGGGGGCAGCGAGCGCCAGGGTGGTGCCCAGGGAGGCTCAGCCCAGCCACCACGTGACTCGGGGTCAGCATTGCGTGGGCCCCCTTACACAGGCATGCAGTGGTCTGTGTGTTGATAGGGTTAGGGTGAGAGCAAGACCCGGGCGAGCTTTTCCTATGTGCTTCGAGAAATCTCTCAGGGTGTGAGATGCACTTGTTGGTGTCTGAAGTCTTCGGTGTTCTGTGAGTTCTAGACCAGAACACCGTGTTTGGGTCTTGGGCAGGAGGAGCCGGGTCTTCAGTCTCCCAGGTGACTGGGTTCTGGAGAAAGCCTTTGAACCCACCACAGGCCTCTTGAAAGTGTAGTGGGCCTTTAGCGTCTCAGCCAGTGAAGGCCCAGTGGGAACCTCCTCCGATTGCCTTGTTGGTGACAAGACACCAGAAGAGTAGAGGTTAGTTACTGAATCTGGCACCCTCAGATGAGTGTTTTTTGCTCGTCCCCTCAGAATCCTCCGCTCTCAACACCAGCACTTTGGCTCAGGCCTCCTGGGATGTTCAGAAGACTTGCAAAGCCTTCCTCTCTCCAAGTAGAAATATCAGGAAGTTGAGCCAACGAACACAGTTCAGTGTCCAAACGTGTCATTCCACTAGCAGCATTCGTGAGCCAGTAGGGAGATGGGAGGCAGATCAGTGGCTGCCCTGGTTAGGGAGGGGTGGGAGAGTGCCACCATGGGAGGACCTTGTAGTGGCACTGTTTGGTACAGTCAGCATCCTCATTGTGGTCCTGTTTCCCGGGAGCTATTCGTGTGACGGAGCTGAGCAAGGACCTGCACGTGGCTCAGCTCCCGGAGGTTCCTGTGCCTGCTGTGTACATGTGGAGGTGCTGGGAGCTTCCGGGCGAAGGGTCTCCCGGGACTGGATCTGTCCCCTTGAGATTGGCTTGTTAGAATTTTTGTCCTCTCTGGCCCTGTGACCTTGGTCATGCCCACTCCCTCTGGGGCTTCCCTGCCATGTTTTAATGCCACCAGTGAGGAATCGGGGACTGTGCCAGCACAGCCATCCCTAAGTGTAGTGGGGCTGAAATCCCACGGAAGTCTGCCTTTGTGTTTTCTTGGGTTGAGTATTGCACTGTAGCTACACAAGAGGCTGACGTGAGGCGGGGATGCCTGAAAGACGCATGGTCCTTCTGTACATGTCTTTGTAACTTCCTGTGACCCTGTAAGTACCTTCAGAGTTAAAAAGGTCCGAAGGGAGTTCTTAACCAGCAGCTAGCATCTGCAACATGGTCTGTGGGTGCTGAAGTCCGTGCTAACATTAGTTGTCTACTAAGGCAGCAACACAGTAGCAAAAGCCGCCCTTGCCTTGGCATTCGGTAGTCATTACTCTGCGCCCTTCCCCTTCTAGGCTGCAGCCTAGTGGCACATGAATGTCAACAGAACAAAGGGCACAGGAGCTGCCTCTGACTAATCACCGATGAGTACACTTGTGGCCCTGCACCTGGCTCGTGTCGTTTCTACCCTCCCGGGAAGCCTGCTCAGCAGCTGCATTAGTGGGCTGTAGCAGTGTGTTTACCCTGCCCCCTGAGGCATTGGCCAAGACAGTAAGAACACCGTACACCAGGCAGTGCAGGGAAAGCTGCGTAGCTTACCCGGCTGCCAGCACCCATGGCGAGTGCTGAGGCCATTCCCGGGGTCCTCGTGGAACCTCTGACCTGGAGTAGGCACTGATACAGAAAAGCACCCAGAGTAGGGGACAGGTGTGGGGTCCAGTGGTTCCCTCATCTGAGCGGGGATGTTCGACACTGCTTTCTGCTTCCAGTCCAGTCTTCTGCTGGCACCCACCCTGGGAGGCACATGGCCCAGGCGTTTGGAGAATGAACCAGCACAAGAGATCCCTCTGTCCCTCTGCCTTTCAAATTATCTCTTTTTAAAAAGTGGACAGAACAGAAGCTGGCTAGGACAGATCCTTTAATGACCTCGCAGACTGCGGAGTGCAGTGTTCTTGACCCCCTCCCGGGCCCCGGCCCCACGCGGGACTGGACCGTCCTTCCGGCCTTTATGGTGAGCATTTCCTTTTTCCTCGTAGATGGACCACCTGGGTAAATTGTTCTCTTGATTTTTGTTTGTTTGTTTGTTTTTTTGTCTTTGAATAGTTTAGCCTGAAAACACACAGGTGGCCTTAATACTGGAATGTCTCGCCAGGATTCTGGCTCACATTTGAATTTGAACCAAGTTCTAGTAGAGTTTTGAGCTGTGGGCTTGGTGCTTGCAGCATGGCCCAGGTCTCAGCCTGGCCATCCAGGCCCAGGAGCCGCAGTCCAGGTCTGCAGCTCAGGGCTGAGCGGGAACTTGGCCTCTACTGGTGAGCAGATTTCTGAGTAACAAGTTGTTCATGTTGAGTTTTTAATTATAGGCTCCTGACACGATTTCCAATCCCCCCTACCCCCTCCCCGCCAAGTGCAGGGCAGCGAGCTGTGCTGTCGGCACTCATCCTGCGTCAGGGATCTCCGTCTGTTGGGACTGCTTTAGCCAAGTGCCACAGACTGGCTGCTGGCTGGCTTAGAAGCATCAGACTCTAGCCTCTCCGAGTTCTGGAGGGTACGAGTCAGCAAGGCCACACAGACGTGGCGACACTGTGGGTTCAAGTCCCAGGTTCTTCCCCTTCTCGTGCAGTCGGGAAGGGCTCCACAGCTTTGGGCTGCCTTTGAGGAGGGCATTCATTGCACACGGGGTTCTCCATCCTCACCGCTGAAGTGCTCCTGCTCCAGCTAGCACCAGGACGCGGGCTGAATTGCTTTTGGTTCACAGCGCAAGGGCCTTCCATGTGAGAGCAGCCACAGGGGATCATCTCAGGAAACGGTTTGCTAACATGGGGAGGCTGTGGTGACAAAGGAGAGGGGCCTGTGCTGCTCTGGGATGATCCCCAGCCCGCTGCTGACCTGGCTGCGTTTGGTGGTGCTCATCATAGTGTCTAATGCGTGGCCTGCTTAAAAGGGGTGCCCCTTCTAATGGGGTTCTGTTTACGTGTCGACTTCCTGCTGATAAGCTGTTAGCTCGCTCCGATCCCAGGAAGCACTTCACACACTCTTCGGCTTTCCCAGTTCCGGGCCTGTTTCTCGTCTTCCTTGTCACACTGCCCGTTCTCCCATCTGTTGCCTTGACTGCACCCTGACACCATTTGTCCACTTGAGGACTGATTCTCAGCCAAGCAAAGGCTTGAGCGGCCTGAGAACTTGCAGACGAAAGGAAGATGAGTAAAACCCGTCCACGTGGCATCGGCAGCGTTTGAACACTTGAATCGTTTGAGAGAACACTTGAGCCTGAGCCCGTACGGTTGCTTGCCAAGCTCTTTGCACGGGCTCTGTTTCCTGTCACCAGAGTCGGCCTCATTACGCTGCCCCAAGTGTTTGAATACAGGTGTTGGTCAGTTTACACCCATCTTTGCCCTCCTGTAGAAGGGCTTTGCGGATGCAGGCAAGCACTCCCACAAGTACTAAAAGCGGATTTTTAAAAAGTAGGAAATTATTTCAGTGTGCACCACAGTTTTGAAATCCGTATATAGTTTTTTTTTATCATAAGCATTTTTCATAGGCCATGAAAAAAAACTTTCCAGCAAAATAAACTCCTCTTTAATTCTGTTTTCCATGACCTTTGGCAGGCACCCTTAGACTCTCACCTGCACGAGTTTCGCACCTGTCTGTTTTCTTACCCGCTTGCAGGCCATCTCCTGTGTGCCGAGCTGGAGGCCACGTGGGGTCGCGGATATGTCTGCTCCCGTCCCTGATACGTGTCCCCTGGGCATCCTTCAAAGGGTTCATGGAAACTAGAATTAGAAGGT
Source organism: Ochotona princeps (assembly GCF_030435755.1). Taxonomy (NCBI): domain Eukaryota; kingdom Metazoa; phylum Chordata; class Mammalia; order Lagomorpha; family Ochotonidae; genus Ochotona; species Ochotona princeps. Next base: position 4,978,672 of record NC_080850.1, read on the forward strand.
GCTTATTTTGGTGCCCCAAAAAAGGCTTAAAATACTTGCATCTGCGATTGTCAAAGTTTCTGAAAAGTAAATATTTTACAAAAATTATACATGGATTTCAATTTTTTTTTCTTTAAGGTAAACTCATTTTAGTTGGGTCTTTCCACAGACTGTCTGGGGCTCGCTTGTGTCTACATGCTTGAGGGTGGTGACCAGTGTTTTTCTGGAGGTTCTGCTCTGCTGTGGGGGATATGGAGCTGGGTCCCAGGCTCGCTGGCTTCAGGGATCCCCCTTCTGGACAGGCCTACAGGTTCCCACTTGGTCTTTGCCTTCGGGCCAGTCCTCTTAGTTTTATTTGGTTCTTTTTTACAGAGTGTAGGAGGCAGTGTATGACATTGTCAGTGAAGACTGGCGACTGCCTACAGGTTGTGAGTTACCCCCGTGAAAGGGAAGATCAAGTGGTTTGAGCTGCATGTTGGCAAATGAAAGAACTACCCAGGAGTAGGGTGACTTGGAGCATGAGATGCTTACTGAGTGTTCCCTGTCATGTATGAGGGCAGAAGATGCAGCTCAGAGGAACTCAGTAACTCCTGCTCTGTCTACCCCAACAGGTCAGGGATGCTGGAGGCCGGGGTAACACCTGCTCTGTCTGCCCCCACAGGTCAGGGATGCTGGAGGCCGGGGTAACACCTGCTCTGTCTGCCCCCACAGGTCAGGGATGCTGGAGGCCGGGGTAACACCTGCTCTGTCTACCCCCACAGGTCAGGCATGCTGGAGGCTGGGGTAGACAGGATTATTTCTCAGGTGGTGGATCCAAAACTAAACCACATCTTCAGACCCCAGATTGAACGAGCCATCCATGAGTTCCTGGCAGCCCAGAAGAAAGAAGCGGTGCCTGCGCCCCCACCGGAGCCCGAGAGCCAAGACCCCCCGGCCCCGTCCCAGGACGCCTCCTAAGGTCGGCCACCCTGTCAGGAGCGTTGGTTCCTCGCTCTTAGATGTGTAGAACAGATGAGAAAGGGAGAAACCTTGGTTGGGGGTCAAACCGTATGTCGACTGAGCTGATTTCACAGCAGGTGGACTCTGTCCTAGTGGGAATCGCTTTCACTGAGGTTAATCAGTTGGCACCGCCTTGTGTCCAAGCGCCTCGGTCTTCCTGTGGCGCCAGAACTGGCCGTTGACACTGTGAAGAGCTGCTGCTCTAGAAACCATCCCGGGACGATGGGTGGACACCGGGGTGGAAGTCCAATGAAAGGCCTGTCCTGAAATCGCTGCAAGTCCCTGTCCCGGACTTTGGCTAATGTACGGTTGCAACTGCGACGTGACATTCAGCCAAGGTGGTGACGGAGAGGGGCCCGGGAGCACGCCCTGAGCTCTGCTGAGCACAGTCAGGCTGCATCCGGCTAGAGAGACACAGAGACCTCCAGAGCTGTGAGTGAGTAGCTGCGGCGGGCTCACAGCCCTGCCTCATGGCCAATGAGTTCTGTTCATCCTCTTGTCTACCTGTGGCTTTTTTTTTCCCCCTTAGATATGTGAAATGCGGAGTTACAGATAGAAATCTCTCATTCCCTGGGTCACTCCCCAGATGGCCACAATGGCCAGGCTGGGCCAGGCCAAAGCCAGGAGCCAGGAATTTTATCCAGGTCTCACACGTGGCTAACAGGAGCCCAAGCACTGTGGTCATCTTAAGCTGCTTTCCCAGGCACATTAACAGGGAGTTGGATCAGAAGTAAAGCAGCAGGGCCCGGCATGGTAGCCTAATGGCTAAACTCCTCGCATTGGATGCGCCAGGGTCCCATGTGGGCACCGGTTCTAGTCCCAGCTGCTCCACTTCCCATCCAGCTCCCTGCCTGTTGCCTGGGAGAGCAGTTGAGGGCGGCACAAAGCCTTGGGACCCTGCATCCACGTGCGAGATCCAAAAGAAGCTCCTGGCTTTGGATCGGCTCAGTTCCGGTCATTGTAACCACTTAGGGAGTAAAGCGGCAGATGGAGGATCTTTCTATATATCCTTCTCCATATATATCTGCCTTTCCAATAAAAATAATGAATCTTTGGGAAAAAAAAAAAAAAGTGAAGAGCTGCAACAATGTAGTCCCACCCTAACCCCTCTACCCTCTTTTAAGGTGTATAGAGATCTTCTATCTGCTAGATAGCAACAACTCAAATGCGTTGCACAGCTAGGGCTAAAGCAGATTGAAACCAGGAGCCACAGCTCGGTCTGGGTTTCCCACACGGGCAGCAGGGGTCCAGCTGCTCGGGACGTCCACCTGCTGCTTGCCAGGGTGTACGTCAGGAGGAGGTTGGCGTGAGAAGCAGAGCCACAGTCTGAACCCAGGCACTCAACACGAGAGATGAGCAGCCCAAGCAGGGCGCTAACTCCGCACCAGAGACCGGGCCCTACTGGTGCTCCTGTTCGACTCTGGGAGGTGCGTGAGCTTGAGGGGGAGTCGGGGACATGAGGTGCATCCACTGGGGCTTTCCGAGCCCCAGCAGCGGCCCTGCGAGAGGTTCGGGCCTCAGTGGGGCCCTCACTGAAAAGGTTCTCTTTGTGATTCTGCTGGGAGAAAACCCAGAGTCCACTGTAAAGTGTAAACCATTTTCAGCTTGTCTTTCCTAGAATACTTGTAAATTCCTTTAGGAATGTGCAATTAAGTAAATAGTCTGTTATTAAAAAATAGCATTTTGACTACTCTCCTTTTTCTTTAGAATGTGCCTGATACCTTTTGGAAGCTCTGCTGGATTACGGCGAAGGAATGGATTCAGTTATGGAAGACAACAGCTTCCAAATGGAGACGGGCCACGCTCGTTGCTCATGTCAGGTTTCCGCCTTGTCTGTGGGGCGCCGTCCAGAAGGAGCAGGGAGCTGTCTGCCAGTGGGTTGGGAAATGGACGCCATGTTCCCCTGCAGCGCACTGCCCTTGGCCAGGCCGCCCAGCCACTACGGAGACACAAAAGAAACACTACAGTAACCTCGGTTGCCCTGAAACCGACTCTCACACTTGACCATGGAGACTGCGCCTGAGTCACAGGGTTTGCGCTCCAGGAAAAACATAAACTGCACTCGGTGAACGCCCTCAGTCCCAAAGACCATCTCAAAGAGTCCTAGCGGTAAGAATGAGCTGGCAGCGGCCGTGTGGCAGTGCCTGCTTGGTGTGTCTGTCTTGGAGGCACAGACTAGAGTGTGCAAGCCAGTAGCTCCCGATAGCTCTAAAGTTACTGTGACTTTCTTGTGCGTGAGTCTTGCAGCCAGCATCCTTTGCCTCGTGCAAGATGACACCGTGGAGCCCTGACGTGTGTGTGGAATCTCCGTCACAGGTGTAGGGAAAACAGCTATGCCTCTTCCTGCCTGCAAGGGCTCGTCTTACTCCTGTGTCTTTAGAAAACTGATAAGTAAGTGGCGTTAAGTTTTGTAATAAAAGTCATTTGCTACTTTAACTCGAGTTTCGGCCTGAATCGTCAGCCCCTGGCCTCAGGGAGCACCTTTCCTCCCCCCACCTTCCCTTCCGTGCACAGTGCACAACACGGGTTACAGGTGAAGGACTCGTGCTGGTGGAATTTAGAATTCCTCTTCCTGGAGCCCTCCCTTCAGTCACCACTGGCCTGGGCCTGTGTTGGAGGGTGGCATGGATAAATCAGTGTGTCTTCAACTTGAGTGTGCAGAAGGATCACAGAAGTGCACATTCTGGCTCAGGCCCTGGAGAGGGCACTTGTTCCTAAGGCGCTGCAAGTGACGCTGCTGCATGTCGGCCCCGCTTTGTGTTGTAAGCCCCCGCTAAGGTCGAAGGGTTCCTCGGGATAGGGCTCATCTGATGGGTGGTCACTGATCCGGGGACCTTCCTGTTGAAAAGGATGTTTTCTCCTGGTGGGCCATGAAAACCTCCCATTCGGGGCTGCCCTGCAGTGTGACGCTTCGGCAGCCTATGCCCATGCTTGGCGTTGGCTGCACGCGGGGGCAGCTAGGAGTTAGATCTGAGGCATGGGCTGATCCCACTTCCAGGTGGCTGTGGTCCCACTTCGGCTGCAGTGAGCTGCTGGTCTGCTCAGCGGGACTCGACTGCCAAAATTGTAACACGTGCCAGAGGGCCCGTTCTGCTGTCCAGGGGAACGTGGCGTGGCCGGACTCAAGACCACACATCTTCAGTGGGAAGGCAGGCCATCTCTCCACACCTCCGTAACCCAACACCAACCCCAGCTCAGCCACTAACAGGGCAGAACTGACAGGAAACTTCATCTTTTTTTGCCTCTAAATGCTCAAGTGACTATATTCTGGCAGGCAGTTCTGAGTCCCTGTCTGTTCTCCTCACTTCTCCCATTGCTCAAGACATTTGTTGAAATGTGCTTTGAGTTTCAGATTGTGGAATGTGCCAAGATAACCAAAAGGTTCTGCTTCCTTACCATTGCATTATACCTAGTGAGTCACCTGGGCCAGCCATGACTGCATTTGAACATGGACCAGAACATCATCCAATTGGAACAGCAGTTGTAGGCACATCACGTGTTCTGGATAGAAGGCAGGACTGTGGCTCCTGGCTGAAGCAGATCAGGAGCCCCCAGAGGAAATAGTTTGGGGGCACAGGAGGGCGAGGCAGCGCTAGCAGAAGGACTGGGGAGAAGAGAGGCAAACTCCACTGCCTGCCTAGCAGCTTGTCACCAGCTGCACCTGCTTGTGTGACCAAAACAGTCCTCACACCTCAGTGTGACACGAGCCATGCAGAACCTAGAAGCATCGTTTTCTCTTTGTGAAGATTTCTTTATTCTGAAGGAGTTGCAAAGCAAGAGAGGAGGGGGGAGAGAGAGATCTCCACCCTCTGGTTCATTCGCACAGGAGGCCAGCATGGCCAGTATTGGACCAGGCCAAAGCCAGGAGCTTCTAGGTCACCACATGGGTGGCAGGGTCCTAAACACTTGGACTGTCCTCTGCTGCTTTTCCCAGGCCATTAGTAAGGAACTGGATCAGAAATGGAACAGTCAGGACTCAGCCTGGCGCCGTGCTATTCCATCGCTTTATTGCAACGCTGCTCATCGTAGCAATTAACCCGGAACTAACCTAGGTAATGAATGAACAGAAAAAGAAAACTTGGTATAAATACACAATAGACTATTATTAACCAATCACAAAATAGAATAAGACTCTGACACTTGAGCTGCAAAATGGATGAAACTGGAAATTATTATGTGAAACGAAATAGGCCAGACACAGGAAGGCAAATGCTGCATGCTGTCTGTCATATATGGAAGTTAGAGAGTAGTGATGGCCGGAGGTCGGGCGGGCATGAGAGGAGAAGAGGAGTAGCAAGTTCTGAAACAGATAAATGCCAGTCACAGGTCCCCGTGTGCCACTGCACTGTGGCATGGGTGTCGTTCACAACAATGTATCGGACACCCAGGAGACCGGAGCTGAGAGGCTGCAAACCCAAAGAGGTAAGGAAATGAAAAGACTAGCTGGTTTATGCTTTGTAGATGTGTGCTACTCCAAAGCTTTTGAATCAAATATAATTTGTTTAAAGAGAGAACATTTCCTATCTCCAAGGGCAAGAGCAATTTAGGTGGAGATCTGGGGGGCTGATGCAAGATGGCAGGTGTGAGGGAGAGAGAAAGGAAGACATGGAGATAAAGAAATAAAGGACTCCGGTAATTTCATTGCCATCTATGTGTATGGCTACACCCATCCTCTATCTACTGCTTGCCTATCTAGTAGGTACCCTGAGGGAGCTTAATTCATAAAGAAAATACTCTTGCTAAACATTTTTTAAAAAAATAAAAACTGGGCCTGGCGGCGTGGCCTAGCGGCTAAAGTCCTCGCCTTGAACACCCCGGGATCCCATATGGGCGCCGGGTTTAATCCCAGCAGCTCCACTTCCCATCCAGCTCCCTGCTTGTGGCCTGGGAAAGCAGTTGAGGACGGCCCAAAGCTTTGGGACCCTGCACCCGCGTGGGAGACCTGGAAGAGGTTCCTGGTTCCCGGCTTCGGATCCGCGCAGCTTCGGATCCGCGCAGCACCGGCCCATTGCGGCTCACTTGGGGAGTGAAACATCAGACGGAAGATCTTCCTCTCTGTCTCTGCTCCTCTCTGTATATCTGACTTTGTAATAAAAATAAATAAATCTTTAAAAAAAAAATTAAAACTTTCCTTTGTTTCCTTGGATCAGATTTCAACTCACAGAAAAGTTGTAAGATGGGTACAAATCACTGTCCTGAGCCGTTGAGGAACAGCAACGACGGATGCCACAAAGCCATCCTCTAGGTCAGCCTTCAGAGAAGCAGAGGAAAACAGGTGACCAGGACCGCCGTCCTAGTCTCAGAGCTGCGGTCAGTCAGGTCAGCCATCTCTCCATCCTCTCTAGCAAAGGGATCCAGCTTAGAAGCACATGTGGCATTTATAGTCACACCTTGTTGGTCACCTTAACACAGGCTAGTTCCTGGCGAGCCCTTTAAGGCTCCGGGCGCCATCTCCTGTGACATGTTCTGCAAGTGGGGCTTGGCTGAGAAGGACCTGGTCTGAAGCCACGCATCCACTCTGTGAGACACACACAGATGGCTCCAGTGACTTCATGCTTGGCTACAGGGAAAAAACAGCACAGCCACCCGCCGGGTTGGGTGGTAGAGACAAAGCATTCTCTCCAGGCTGGCCTGGCGAAGTGTTCGTCCACACTATCTCATGGTCTTTACCCATCCCCTTCTTCCCTTCTCTCGGTGGCTTGGTGTCAGTCCCCCAACCTGCCTCTCTGATGCCTTCCCAGGGCTCATTCCTTATACCCCTGTTTCAGCCGCCACAAGCAGACCCACTAACCTCGGCTGAAGCCTGTGCTACCATTTTCACGAGCTGTGGAAACAAGCAGGAGTTTGTTTCTATTCCGTTAAGTTCTAAGTGAAGATGTTATTGGTTTCCATTGCAAGGACAGATCTCTCCATAAATGCTTAGGGCAGGGGATAAAAACACAGAGCACACTATTCGATGAGATCCTCATAAAAGGAGCGTTGTAATGTGTCGTCCCACTTGTCCTCATGAAGTCCAGGCTGGGGACAGCTTGCGGTTTGCTGTGGTAAAATGGGTTCTTTTTGATCTAGAGACCCAGGGTCCCTTCGGTCCCCAGTGCCCGAGGGTGATGTTTGCACAGTGGATGCTGGTGAAGTGATCCTTTATTGTCAGTGAAGTCTCTGGCCCCAAACCCTGACTCTGGCAAGGAGACGGGTCCAGACCACACAGGGTGTTGTGAATCCAAACCCGTTCTCAGGGGACATGGACTTGCACCACAGTCAGCTTCCATGGGAGCAGACTGGCTCTGCCCTTTTCTCCTGTACCTAAGACCAAATCTTAGGAGTTTACCATTCTGGGCTGAGAGGCCAGGGGCAGAAGAGAATGAGAGAGGTAGATGCCAGGACAGCAAGATGGGCATGGGCTCCACCTCACCCTGAAACTTGACAGCCGTGAGAGTGGACAGATGACATGAGTCTTAAGGGTGGTCCTTCCCAGCTTGTGGGGCCAAGCCTCATCCTGCCCACTTGCCTCCCCAGTAGAAGAGAGATGTTTCCAGCAGATAGACCTCTAACTCCATGGGATGGCCAGAGAAAGGGGATGGCCACAGACACCTCATCAGGGAACGCCGACTACTGGCCTGGAGGTGCAGTGCAGGCACTAGCACCAGACCCACCACAGCAGGACTCATTCCCTGAGCAAGGGAGCACCTCCTTGATGGATTCCATCCCTGAGGGGAAGGGAGGAGGCAAGGTGTCAACAGGGGGCGAGATGAGGTTGGGGATGAGACAGGAGATGTGGCAGGCAGCAGCTGCCTGAGGGTGGCTTATGAGGTGCTCTCATGGGAGAACTGACCATGGATCAGGTGATCCAGTGGCATGCTCGCATGACTTGGCCTCCTGTAAAACCTCTCTCTTCTGCCCCTGACTTTGAAGATGCATGCTGCTCCTCTTGTGGCCAGGCTCTGAGGGAGTACAAGAAAGAGAGGACAGGGATGGGATGGGATAGGATAAGACAGAATTGGATAATGCCTCTTCATGTCACCCACCCAGTGGCCCGCTGGTATCTGTGGCATGATGGCATGCGCAGGGCACCTAGTAGCTGCCCACTTTTTGTTGCTCATAGTAGCTGCAGAAGTGACAGGAGCTGTGCTTGACAGCTCAGCTGACCCGCATAGCTCCCCAGAGGGCAGAATAGCTCTTGCCATCCCATTGTACAGATTGGAGAGAAAGACAGAGAAAGAGCGAGAGAGAGAGAGCGCCCAGAACTGTGCAAAGCCAGGCCAAAGCTGCCCAGCCAGCCCGAGGGAGACAGAGCCACACTAAGAGCCAGTCCTCTGCAGGAGGTCCTGGGAACCTGGCCCAGTGCAGGGACTACAGCCTCCAAGACACTAGAGTGAGGCCAGTAAGACACACAGAAGGGGAGAGAGACAGCAAATGCAGAATGCAGGTGCACTAGGGCATGGGGCAGAAAAAGAAATGGAAGAGCTGAAGCAGTGAAGTTTGCATCCCCGATGGACCCAACAGTGGCTGGTTCACCTTGCACAGATCCCACTCGACTCTACAAGCCTCTGTTTCCTCATCTGTAGAATGGGCTCACTGATTGGGTTACTATGGGGTTAGTGAGAGATGTCAGCCTACAGATAGCAGGGTCATCCACCAGTCAGTAGCTGTCATTGAGCCAAAGAGAGATGGCTGAGCCAGTCAGTGGTGCCTCCTCCTTTCTGGGACACACTGAAGGGGGCCACTCTTCAGCCAGGTGGGGAAAGGGGCCATCATGGCTCTGCCTGAACGGCAGGTGACAGCTAAACTTCTGGGGTTTTCCTAGACGAAAACCTGGCCAGGAGAAGAAAACCTCTTGACTTGAGAGCCGGCCTCCTTCCCTCACCAGTTCGAGGGCCTGGGCCATGTGTTTCTAGCTCGACCCAAGATGCTGGTCCTCTTACGACCTCAGTCTATTCACCTGCGAAATGGGCTGCTTTGAAGATACTGGAGACTCTTTCATTGGAACCTGGTGGTATCCATTTTAGCCAGACAGGCAAAGCAAGCAAAGCAGAGGTGAATGAATTTTGACGTCAGAGAGATTAGGCCTCCACAAATCTCAGCTCCATCCTCCCTCGCCCTCCTTCTACCCACCCCAAGCCGAGCTGAAGCTGCGCTTGTCTCTACTAGAGAGGCACCAATGCATGGCGAGCCATTCACATGGGCCAGCAGGAAGTCACAGGCCATAACGGTCGCTGCTCCTGAACCCTTCTGTCCATTACCCTCTCGGCCCAGACTGGTCCCTGGCTTATTTCTATCTCACCATACAAGTGCCCTGGCCGGGCAACCAGCAGAGCCTGAAAGCTGGCTTTGTGGAGCAGCCATAGGGACCAAACCACAGCAGTGGTTTCATCAGGGCCACCTCATAAACAGGACAGAAGCCGAGTCAAGTAAACAGCCCCTCCCCGGTGGCCCTGCTGGAGGCCACTCACAGGGTGGCAGCCTGGTTTGGTGAAAATAATAACAAAATCCATGGGGGCAGAGTCAGCCCCAAAGAGTGTCTAGCGACCAGCCTTGTGTCACTCCCGGGGAGACGAGTCCAGCGATGCTGCCAGCAGGACACGCAGGCACGCAAGTGCCTCATGGCTTTTCATGCTCACGTCACAGATAAAGCCATCGGGTCTCAGGAAGGCAGGCCAAGTTAGCCCATGTCACCGGGCCAGGAAGAGAACAGGGCTGGCAATGAAGCCAGGTGTCATTTCCAAGCTCAGCTCCCATTCCTGCTCCAGGCCTGCCCCCGAGGGAATCCTCGGCTTCCCAGACTCTTTCCTTGGCCGGCACCAAGTATTCCGAGCACCTGCAGGTAAGGTGTAGGCATGCCTCAGTGTCCTGACAGACAATTGTCTCCAGGACCTCTTACGAACACCGGAATCCACCAATCAAGGCCTTGCTATACAACAGTGTAATGCCTGCAGAGAACTTGAGCACATGAACATCTCCTCCTGTATACTTTTTAAGTCATCACCCCTGCATCACTTGGGAGGTACGAGACTCTTCCTGTGGGACCCTTCAGACAGAATTACAGAGGGAGAGACACAGAGAGATCTTTCATTGGCTGGTCCACTCCCCCAATGGCCACAATGGCCAGGGGTGGGCCAAGGTCAAGCCAGAAGCCAGAAGCTTCTCCCGTGTGGGTGCAAGGGCCTAAGCATGTGGGCCATCTGCTGGTTTCCCAGGCACATTAGCAGGGAGCTGGATTGGAGGTGGAATAGCTGGGACTCGAGCCAGCGCCCATATGAGATGGCAACTTCCCAGGCAGTGCCTTGACCCTCTATGCCACAACCCAGGCCCAAAGGCTTTAAAGATATTAACGTGTGATTGAGTGACTTAACTAGCTAGATGGACGTTCTTTACACAAGCATGGAACTAGACCAGAGCACCATGGGGCCTTAAGGACCCAGCAGAAGTCATCACAGGGTCTTTTTTTTTTTTTTTTTTTAATTATTTGTTATTTAACTTCATTAATTTCATTGTATTATGTGACACAGTTACATAGATACTTGGGTTCTCCCACCCCTCCCCAGACCCTCCCACCATGGTGGATCCTCCACCTTGTTGCATAACCACAGCTCAAGTTCAGTTGAGATTCCCCCATTGCAAGCGTATACCAAACATAGAGTCCAGCATCTTATTGTCCAGTCAAGTTCAACGGCTTCTTAGGTATACCCTCTCTGGTCTGAAGACAGAGCCAGCAGAGTATCATCCCAGTCAATTGAAAACTCCAACATACCATCAGCAAAAATTTACATCATTATGGAATTAACTGACATAGTAATGAGTAACCAATATGTTAAAGATAAATGCGAGTTCCCATCACAGGGTCTTAACACTGGCTGACCACTGTGACTCCTGCTAAATTGCATCTCCAGCGGTCCTTGCGTTGCCAGGTGCAGGCCACCTCTCCGATGTCCTGGCAGTTCGTCTACCTGACCTCTCCATCCCGTATCTCAGCCGGGTGCCAGCGGTCCCTGGCAGGGCTGCTGTGGAGAGCGCAGAGAACACCCGGCGGTGCCGCAGACCCACTGACGGCAGTGCCCCTGTCATTCCACTAGGCGGCGCTTGCAGTCCCTCTGTGACGCGCCGAGTACCGGGTTCCCCCAGAGGAACCAGACAACCCGCCCGGCAGAGGGGGAAATCCGCTGACCTCCGGTGATGAGGGAACCTGCTGACCCCATGAGGAGGGCATGAGGGCTCTAGGACACAAGCCCTTACCCCGCCCCCCTTGTTGGCTGGAGGATGACGGTGACCATACGTGTCATGGACCAGATCTGAACAAGTGCACCCGCATCAGCTCCCCACCGCAGACCCCCAGCGCCGCTCAGGAGGGTCACCTGGAAGTGGCTGCCCGCGTCCTCCCGTCAGCTCCTGTGATGTCTGACTGGGGAGGGTCAGAAGAGGAGTCGGTTCTTTAAACCTGGGAATGTTGAGATAAAAATCCAGATTCCTGCCTCTTCTTAAGAAACAGGGCAGAAAGCGCCTACAGGTCATCTTGGCCCACAGTCCCCACTCAACCCTGTTGCAACCCAGGGAGGACACCCCTCTGGGGCTGTGTCACCCAGACCTACAGGACAGCTTGACTTGGCCAGGAGCCCTGCCCGGGGGCCAGATTCCATCAGCCACATTTCCTGGTCACTTACCAGGGTAAGGAAAAAGGATTCAGACTGCAAAGTTTTCTGGGAATCAACTCCTTTTTTTTTTTTTTTTAAACTAGTTACTATCATGTTTCCATGTTGCCATGACAACCACTAGGTGGCCAAGCCTGGCTGTGTGACATTGAATGGTCACTTCATCTTTCTGTGCTTTGGAGCTGTTTTTTTTCTCTTCTTCTTTTTGTATTTTTAGATTTATTTATTTTTATTTCAAAGGCACCTCTACAGAGTGAAGGAGACACACAGAGGATCTTCCATCTTCTGGTTCACTCCCCAAATGGCCTCAACAGTCAGAGCGAAACTAATCTGAAGCCAGGAGCTTCTCCCAGGTTTCCCACATGGGTGCAGGGTTCCAAGGGTTTAGAGCAATCCTCCTCTGCTTTGCCGGGCCACACGCAGAGATCTAGATGGGAAATGGAGCAGCTAACTGCTAATGGCTACTGGACCCACTGTGTGCCCAATGTCCCCCAAAGAGACCCCCCTTTATCCCTCAACCCTGCCAAGCAGAGGAGGGCCACAGATTGCCCCATTTTACAGAGAAGGAAAGTAGAGGAGCAGAGAAGGTGAGCAGAGTTCCTTGGGCCACACATTTCATAAGCAGCAAAGCTGAGAGTCAACAGCAAGCACTCCAAAGGGTCTTCATTAGATGGCAGCTTGGAGGAAAGGAGAGACTGACATGGGACAGGACCTGGCTACTATTTTGTGCCCACTGGTGGCATTGTGGGCCAGTTATCTGCCCTTGGCTTGAGTCCACTGCATATATCACAATAGCTTTTAAATTAGCCAACTTTGAATATCCCAAGTGCCCCAAGTTGTCAATAGAACACTAGTGAAAGTAGTGATTTCCATGTACCTGTGCGTGCTACAGGAAAGTTTGAACACAAATTCACACCATTGCTTGCCTTAAAACATTTAGCCTCTGAAGCAGCACAAAGCACACGAATGTCCCAAACACTTCTAGGCCCACACCACTCACGGTCGCTGGGAAACAGCGGACACAGCGCCATAGGAGGACTCCTGGGAACACTGGCTGTAACAGGATTTCACCTGCAGGAGTCCAGGTTCTTAAGAGTGTTGTGTTGTGTAAGCCAGGACCAGGTACAGTAAACATAGTGGTTTCTAGAGCAAAACAGACCCCGCTCCCCAGCAGGTGTGGCTGTGGCCCTTTTCCATTTTTGACCATGTTCGAGGGCTGGAGCTTCACAGGGAGCATTGTGGGAGGCTGTGGTGTGGATGGCGGGTGGGCGGGCAGGCGGCCCCACTGCCTTGTGAGGTTGCTGACAACGGCAGCACCCTGGAGTTGAGAGCTGAGTTCCTGTCGTCATCTGCAGTGAGATGCCTTGGGTCTTCGGGTGTCGCCAGCCTCATCTCCCAAAAGAAGGACTCATAGAGTGCCTTCAGCTGCCCAGTCCTGGACCAAATGCCCTGGACCTCAGATCAGCCAAGGCTGGGTCACCTTGTGGGAGGGTCATGACATGCTTGCTCTCCAGCTGCAGGACCTGGGCCCAGGCCCAGCCCTCTCTAAGCCTCAGAGCCCCTCCTTAGTGCTAATCTTCTCCGTATCGTTCCAAATTTAGTATGTGAAGAGCAGTAGTCCCAACACCACAGGGCTATCACATAGCGTCTCGGGGGCTTGAGTACCAGGTCCACAACCATCAGATTCTGCTTCTGTCCACACCCCAGCCCCATCCAGGCATCATGTCCTACGCCCCCAAGCACATTTATGAAGTTTCTACAGTCAGTACTTGACTCCTGTGCCCCAAGGCAGCACTCAATCCTAGACTGCCTGTCACCATGGGGACCACACAGTCCCTCAGTATGAGAACTTGAGAGACTGCCCAGCATCAGTGTGTCAAGAACTGGAACAGCTGGGGCTGGAGCAGGGAGTGATTCAACAGGTTAATCCTCTGCCTACATGTGATTGCTGGTTCATATCCCAGCTGCTCCACTTCTCATCCAGCTCCCTGCTTATGGCCTGAGGAAGAGGCGGAGGATGGCCCAAGACCTTGGGACCCTGCCTACCCACATGGGAAACCTAGAGGAAGCTCCTGGCTCCTTGCTTCAGATCAGCTCAGCTCTGGTCTTTGCAGCCATTGTGGAAGTGAACCAATGGGTGCAAGAGCTTTCTCTCTGTCTCTGCTCCTCTTTGTAGATCTGCCTTTCCAATAAAAATAAATAAATGTTTAACAACAACAACAACAAAAAAACTGGAATGGCAGCACAAATGGCCCTTTGGACATGATAACACCTTGTGAACAACCCCGCTCCTTTCTGATGCTAGGAGGAAAAGGATGCTCCAATGACTTCTCTCCCGCAGGCAGTCAGCCCTCCTCATCCTTTGGTACTACAGCCATAGGGACAACCCACTTTGTTTTTTTTTTTTAAACATATTTTTATTGCATTTCATTTTTTTAATCAATTACATTGCATTATGTGATACATTTTTTATGCACTGGGATTCCCCCCGCCCCTCCCCACACCCTCCCCCCACGGCGGATTGCTCCACCTTGTTGCATTTCCATAGTTCAAATTCAGTTGACATTCTTTCATTGGAGGTATTTACCAAGCATAAAGTCCAGCATCTTATTGTCCTGGTAACTTCAATGGTTTCTTGGTGAGACCATCTCTGGTCTGAAGGCAGAGCCGGCAGAGTATCATCCCAATCAATTAAAAGCACTAACATAATATTTCCAACCATTTTCAACATTATAGCATTAATTGACATGGTATTGATTAACCAATATGTTAATAGGAAAATGCAGGTTCTCAACCACAACCTGTGGCTTCTTCATAGACATTTCAATTTTGGTTTATATCCAACCGTGTTCTATACACCTTAAAATGGCTTAGATTGCTATTCAGCTGTCTCATGCCTATTTTAATTTTAGTCTTTAGCGGTTTATAGCATTGAAGCATGATTTCGCTGAACCTGGTGTTTTTCGGGTGGTCTAACGCTATAATTCTAACAGGATATATGTCAACAGTTTAGGTGAGCATGTCTAGGGGGGGTGTGCAGAGAAATCTTCCATACCCCAGTGAGGAGTTACTAATCTTTGGGGACAACCCACTTTGGATGGAAGAAACAGCAGTGGGGCCGCAGTGAGCCCATACAGTCTCATTCCGTGTCATGATTCCCTAGGCACCACAGGAGAACCAGCACTGGCATTGCACTGTGTATCAGCATCGCAGTCAGCTGGGCATGATCTGAAGCCTGTGGGAGGATGTGCCTAGGTATATGTGAGGGCATGTGCAGGCTTGGGCACCGAGGGACATCCCAGTGAGCACAAAGGGACCACCGAACACTGTGCGTGTGAGTAGCCGCTCCCTCTACACTGTCCACTTGGTTTCATCAGCTCTTCTTCCTTTTGGCAGAGGAAAGGGGCACCCCGTTTTCTGAGCCATCTCTGGAGTTGGAGCACTCTGGAACTGGCTAAAGGCTTAGAGCTGGGATTCTTGTTTGTCCTCTTCCTCCCAGCCGCCCCCAAGCTCTTTTTGGAAGTAGGTGGAGCGAAAAGAAAAAAAAAAAATCGGTAAACAAGATTTTTCTTCGGCCTCCCAGAGACGGGCCTTGGTCTCTCTGGACGACTTTGCGGCTCCTAAACTGTAATTATTGGTTGCTTTTTTCAGTGTCGCTCTGCACGGGGAGTCTTTGTTCTAAATTCATTGGGGATCCTTCTGGCCCCGGAATCAGACGCTGACTCTGCCTGCCTGTGAGTCGGAGACTGCCACATCCCAAGAGCTCCTGCAGGGCCTTCTGCAGGCTGTGTGGTGAAAAGGGCCCAGGCCAGCTGCAGGTGGCATCCTTCAAGTGGAGGTTCAACATGACCCTGCCTGCCAAGTCGGGGGACCTGCAGAATGTTTGCTGCCTGTAGCCCTGAGCTCTGAGGTCCTGGAGCAAGCAGGTCAGAGCCGGAGAGGCTGCCACCTTGAGTCTTCAGTAACAGTGAAGACACCAAGACACCCACAATCGTTGAGTGGTTTGTAGGCCTTGCTTCAACCACTACAAACTAGGTCTCACTGTTCTCCCCATTCCACAGAAGAGAAGGCTGAGGCAGAGAAGGGTAGGGTTCTTCTTGAGTTCACCACAGAGATTCAACTCCAACTCTGCCTGGCTCCAGCAGCCCCGCTCTCCACCACTGCGCCCCTGTTTTGCCCACTTCGTCCTGATTCTGATGTTAACTCAGCACTCTTTAGGGTCCTGGTGCCCACACAAACCCCCAGGGGGTCCCGTGCATATACTCAGATAGGAAGTGCACAGAGTGTCACGAGACAGGTTCTGGGGCCAGATAGTTCAGGTTGGCAGATAGTTCAGGTTGGAACGTAGTGCCAACATCCTCCACATGTGCCTGTGTGCAAGGTGCTTCATGGGCCACCCTGCCCCACCCGGGAGGGTCAGGCACCAGGTAGTGGTAATGAGTGGATGCAGGTAAGGCACACGGTTGGTCACAGTGGAAGAGCTTCCACGCCTTCACCCGGGTGTCTCTTCAGTGACTCAACTCTGCCGTCACCAAAGCTGAACTCGTGATTTTTCTCCCCAGAGATGTTCTCCCAAGAAGATATCATTTCCCTGAAGAATCTAGATGTTTTCTGCTTTTGTAATTCCTGCCTTAATGGCTTGGCTGGGGGCTGTGTGAACTCCAGGCCTGATAGTCTACGTGACACCCGGCAGGACACCTGGCAGGTCACATAGGCAGACCACTCCTCAGGAAGGAGGTACCTGGTGTTTAATAAGATCCACCGCCCTATAGCTCATCGATTTGTACTTTTTGAAAGTTGCTTGTTTCAAACCTACCAATAGAAGCCTGCTAAATTGTGACTGTATAATTAATAGCCTAAAATGTATAAGAACCGCTGGGCTATTCAACCAGGGTTTGGGCTCACTCTCTCTCATTCTCTTCTGTCCTCTTTGCTGATCCTGCAGCAGCCTCGGCTGCGGCTGGGCTGGGGGAGGTGGCTGGGAGACCTAGGTTAACCTGAATAAACCACCTTTATGCCTTAGCACCGACTTCAGACTTGATGATTTTCTGGGGATATCAAAATCCGGCACAACACCCAAGTAGTCTATTGTGTGCCTTCTGCTGGGTCACACATGCGCTGCTGCTGAGAAAGGCATTTTGGAATGGACTTGAAATGTATCTGACCTCTCCCCCAAAGTAAGGCAGGAAATGCAAATCAGAACCCTCCGAATGAAGAGCTCAGAATGCAGCATGTGGCTGCGGCCCCTCGGGAGATCTCTATACTACCAGGGTGACAGGATTGAGTAGACACACAGCTACAAGGAAAGGCAAAGAGGTGGAGACAACAACTCCAACTCCACACTGCTGGGCACCTCCTCTGCCCCAACTCTAGAAAGTGAATGGAGACTAACTTTCTGGAGACAGCAAGCCGTAGTGACACCAGGCTGTGGGACATCCAGAGAGACAGGCCACGGGGCTCAGCCTGCTAACAGGAGACTAACTGTGGACATATTAGCTATTGCAACACACCCCCATCCTCTGTCGCACTCCCAGAATGATGGCTTCTACCCTTTGCCTTCCACACAGGGAACTGGAGAAATCGCTACTAAATATAACACGCCCAGGTTGTAAAGAGCCAAAGACATGGATACAAGAGCGCCCCCCAATGACAGCTGGACCCCGGTGCCCCACAGTAAAGCTCCAGGTCAGGAAGTTCCTTCTGTACAGATCACCACAGAGGCCCAGACAGGCGAGCAAAACCTCTGCTTAGGGAAGTCAGAAGATAAAGCAAACGAACAAGGGAATAGAAATTATGTGAAGAGAAGAAAATGTCCCAAATGGTTATTGACCTCCTTCGAGAGGTGAGAAAAATATACTACATCCCTGAAGCAAGAACAGAATGCTGTAAAATGGCAACACTTTACAGCACAAAACTGACAAGTAGAAACATGACAAGAGAAAGCAAAACTACAGAAATATGGGCAAATAAAATTGAGGAAAATGTCCCCAAAAGCTAGACCAAAAAGACAGAGTTGAAAAGGAGTGAGACAAGAAGTAGAAAATCACCCCCCCACCTGGAAAGTCATCGTGCAGGTAAGAATAGTACCAAAAAGAAAGAACAGCAAAAACAGAGGAGACGAGTTGGTTTCCCAAAGTTGAAGAACATGAAAGGGAGCTTCAAGATGATGGCATAATGGATGAAAATACACCTGCCACAAGGTACACCATCATGACAACTCCAGAACTCTGGGGATAGAGATCCTACCCAGCTTCTCAAAGGAAGGGGAAAAGCAAACCACTTTCAAATCAGCACGGATTAGAATAAATTCAGAATTTTCGGTAGCATAGGGCGGGAGAAGATAAATAAATAAACACACTTCTTAAAGAGGCAGTGGAGTGGGCATTTGGCCACACCTATACCCTGCATCCGAATACTTGGATTTAATTCCCAGCTCTGGCTCCCGATTTCAGCTCCCTGATGCATGGCCTCTGGGAAGCAGTGGTGATGGCTTGAGTAACTGGGTTTTTGTTAGTCATGTTGAGAGACCTGGATTGAGTTCCTGGCTCCTAGCCTAGCCATTGTAGTCATTTGCGGAGTTGAATCATTGAATGGGAACATTATCTCTTTCTCTTTCTTTATCCTATTGCCTCTCAACTAAATCATTATAATACTACTACTAATAATAAAACAAGGGTGCTGGCATGATGGTATACCAGGCTAATTCTCTGCCTGTGGCATGGCATTCCATATGGGCACTGATTCATGTCCCTGCTGTTCCACTTCTAATCCAATTCCCTGGCAATGGCCTGGGAATACAGCAGACAATGGTTCAAGTCCTTGGGCTCTGCATCCACGTGGGAGCCTGGAAAAAGCTCCTGACTGCCAACTTTGGACTGGCTCAGCTGTGTTCTTAGTGCCATTTGAGGAGTGGACCAGCAAATGGAAGCTCTCTCTCAATCTCTTTCTCAATTTCTCTCTCCTTCTCTCTCTTTCTTTTTCTCTCTCGCTCCCTCTCTTTCTGACTTTTAGGTAAAATTTTTAAAAAAAATCTTAAAAAATGATGTTAGGTAAGAACAAACATTAGAGAAAAGTATTCCCCCAAAAATCTATATACAACTCAATCATCAATTCATGTATAATAGACATGCAAATTCTCAAAAAATTTACCTTCTGGATTCTTTTCTCTCAAAGCTGTTGGCCAATATGCTTTTTGAAGTGAGAGAATAAACCAAAAAGTCACAAAAAAGACATATCTTACGAATTAGCTTCTTAGAGCTAGAACCACCGTCTCCAGCAGCTCAGGTTTGCATTATCCATGGGATAAACATTCCAGCAGCCCCGTAAACACCCAACAGCTGAATCCTACACACATTGTTTTGTGTTTACTGTAGATATTAGCATGAGATATTTCTTCTTTCCCTACTCAGGTTTTCATCTTTTCATTTATAAAAGAAGCACTTGGCAGATTCTCTTTGGCATATCCGAATTGCCAGCATCGCCACTTTTGCGCTTTGGGGTCACTGTTAGCCAAGACAAGACTTACTTGAACCCAATTTCTCTGCAACAAGAGCAGATCTAACAGCTGAGTGACTGATGGGCAGCTGGTGCTTACGGTGTGTAAATACGGGACAGAGGGACGACTTGTATCCTGAGCGGGCCTGTGCTGATCCGAAGCTAGGAGCCAGGAGCCTCTTCTAGAAGGGGAAGGTCCCAATGCTTTGGGCCATCCTCGACTGCTTTCCAGGCCATAAGCAGGGATCTGGATGGGAAGCGGGGCTGCCGGGGTTAGAACCAGAATCCATTTGGGATCCCAGCGCGTGCAAGGCAAGGACTTTAGGCACTAACCTACTGTCCTAGGCCCTTGAGTTGCCTATTTGTAGAATGCTTCATCTAGTATTTTTGGACTAGAGTTTGACCATGGGTGATGGAAATGATGAAAACAGAGAAAGGAGGACCCCCGTACCGAAAATGAGGTCACTGGAAAGAGAAATGTGGGGACGGGCCCAGAGGCACAGTGGGCTAATCTTCCGCCTGCAAGTGATGGTAGCCCATATGAGCACTGATTTGTGTCCCAACTGCTCCACTTATGGCCTGGGAAAACAGTAGAAGATGGTTCAAGTCCTTGGGACCCTGCATCCATGTGGGAATTCCAGAAGAAGCTCCAGGCTTCTAGCTTTGGATCAGCTCAACTCCAACCACTGTGGCCATCTGGGGAGTGAATCAACAGGTGAAACACATCAGTTTGTGTCTCTTTGTATAACTCTGCCTTTCAAATACAAAGAAAATGAATTTTAAAAGAGAGAGAGAAGAATGTATTGGAGGCTGGAAGCTCAGTGCCATAGTTGCAGCAGGGCCATGCTCCTGCTAAGCAGGGTCCCTGGGCCTGCTAAGGAGGGTCCATGGTCCTGCTAAGGAGGGTCCCTGGTCCTGCTAAGGAGGGTCCCCGGTCCTGCTAAAGAGGGTCCCTGCTTCTCAGTTTCTGCTGGGCTCAAGAGTTCAGGTTTGCAGCAGCAGGACTCCAGTCTCAGCCCGTGTCATCATGAGGCTGCCTTCCCTGTGCGCATATGTGTCTCTGTGTCTCCTGATTTTCCTGCACTGAGATTCCCAGGTACATTGGATTAAGGGTCCATCCCTACAGTTGTGTGACTTCATCTTCATTAAGAACAACCATTCCGTTTCCAAATAATGTCATCATTTGAAGTTCTGGAAAATACATGTATTCCTGGGAGACAAGATTGAATCCAGGACCACATGCAGAGACCAGAGGTGAGAGGAACTGTCAGAACAGTGCTGAAGGATTAGCCCAGGCTGGTCAGACTAACCAGGTCAGACTGTGCTGCTGAGACTTCAACCGGAAGAAGGAATAATGAGGGTGTGTATACTGAAGGCAGCTGATGGAACCAGTGAAGACTACATAGACAGCCAAGCAAGCAAAAATAGCGCCAGTGAAAAGGCAATTGCTAATTTCTGGGAAAACATAAGATTTGGTTCTTAGCACAGCTCTGCCAGGCATATCAAAGCATATCTAAGAAGCAGTGACTGCTTATCAAGCTTGTACTGCTACACACACACACACACAGGGTAGGAGATGGGACACACATGCGCAGAAGTGGAGGGAGGAAAACAGTGTAAGTCCTAATCATCCATGGTAGCAAGGTCATGGGTAACACCTATGCTAAAATAATAATAATAATAATAATAATAATAATAATAATAATAATAAAAAATAAACAAAGCTGGAAGCAGCAACAACTCAGGCCTAGAGAAAGATGGGGAGTAATTATTATAAGATTGAACACATTGTCCCTGGAGCAGGGGCAATGGGAGGGGAGGCAAGCAAAGGAATGTTGTTTGTCTTAACAAACCTGGTACAACTAGTTGAACTATGCATATTTATAACCTCAACTAGGGGGGAAAAAGTCAAAACAAGAGCAGAAGGCACAAACCGGGCCAAGGCTTCCACAGCTCTGCATTGTGTACTCCACCATAAGCAACATTTATAACCAAAGCGTTTTTATGACAAAATTCCAGAGTTGGCTTACCACAATGGTTTTTCAGGCAAGGGCAGTCTCACCACCACCCCTGTCCCTCAGGCACACACAACACACCTTCCTTTGGGGATGTGTACCAATGCCTGGAGGCATTTTTTCATGGCCACAACCTAGGGAGGGGTGGGAGGCGGTTGCTTCCAACATCCCACAATGCCTAGGCCAGTTCCATGGCACAGAATGACCTGGCTGAGAAACCCTCACTGAGCAGGTGTGTATCTTGCAGTCTGCAAGTTTACTAAATCTAGAAATTCTGAAACTCTGCCGAGAAGATGGATGGCTCACTGCCCCGCTGTGTCTTAGGTATTTGACATGGCCACAGATGCTTTGTCATGGCTCTTTTCAAGATCTGGCTTCTAATTCCTATCGCCACTGGACTCAGTCACTCATTACTAACGCACAGAATAAAGAGGAGGAGGCTGTGTGCGACTCTGAGAGCAGGTTCTAGCAGGCACAGCTGCCCCCTGCTTGCTCAGTCTCTTCCTTCAATTACTGTGGGAACAACCAGCCTGTGGAGATCCTCAAGCAGCTCAGGAGGGCAGAAGAATTGAGGGCCTCCGGCCAGCAGCCACTGGAGTGAAGCAATGTGCAGCCACATCCCCTTCAGGGCCTCAGACTGCAGCCCCAGAAGTCACACTGCGTTGGAACTGCCCTGCAAGAAGATCTTCCAAATTCCTGCCCTGCAGAAGCTGAGAGTAATCAAGGTTTCTGGTTTGTTCTGGTTTTTTGTTTTTTTGTTTTGGTGTTTTTGTTGTTTGTTCTAGGATTTATTTTTATTTTTACTTGAGAAGCAGGTTTACAGAGAGAGATAAAAGAAAAACTGAGAGGTCTTCCATCTACTGGTTCACTCCCCAAACGGCCACAATAGCGAGAGCAGAGCTGAGCCTAAATTAGGAACCAGGAGCTTCCTCTAGGCCTCCAATGTGGGTACAGGAGCTCAAGAACTTGGGGCCATCTTCTGCTACTTTCATAGGTCATATGCAGGAAGCTGGATGGGAAGTGAAGCAAACGGGACTCAAACTGGCAACAATAAGGGATGCCAGTGCTGCAGGTGGAGGATTAGCCTGATGAACCACTACACTGGCCCCAAGGCTTCTGGTTAAGTCAGAAGTGTTGGTAGAGAGATGGCCCCCATATGCACAGATTCCACGTGCACAGATTCAAAGAACTTCCAATCGAAGATAGTCAAACAAAGGACATTGTGCCTGAATGCAACAAGTAGAGATTATTTTTTCCCCTGTAATTTCTATGCACACTAAAGTCTAACAACCAGTAATCACAGTTCCAGGTATTGTAGTTCTGGGAAGGATTTAAAGTACACAAGAGGATGTGCAGTTTGTATGCAAATAAAGCATCATTTTGCATAAGGAACTCGGATTCAGGATCTGTGGTTGTAAAGCTGGGAATAGGACTAGTCCCGTGTGTATACCAAAGGACAACTGTAAGTTACCAGGATAGAAACACATATGGGATAAAACAGGCAGTGAGAAAAACATAGCAATACTAAGAAGTAAGTTAGAGCAAGGCTAAATTTAATAAATAATAATAACAATCCTAATGGGGCCTGGCCTTGCAGGGCAGCATGTCAAACCTTCACTTTGGAGACCAACATTCCCTTTGGGCACACCCATCAGAGTCCCAGCTGCTCTGCCTCAGATCCAGGTCCTCACCAACAGGTCTGGGAAAGCAGCAGCAGATGGCCCAAGGGCTTGGGTCCCTGCCATCACTGTGGGAGATCAGGTTGAAGTTCCTGAATCCTGTATTGTGCCTTCGATTTGGTCTAGACCTGGGTGCTGCTGGCATTTAGGCAGTGAACCAGGGTTTGGGAGATCTCTCTCTCTCTCTCTCTCTGTCACTCTGCCTTCCAAACACATAATTAAATAAATCTTTTTTGAAAATAAAAATTCAACCTGTTGTGAGTTGATCAAATCTATCTCAGAAATGAGCTGGAAACAGACTGTGGAAAACTTGTGAGTCTGTTTACTGGCCAGTGTTGACAGGTGGACTGTCCATACCACTGCAAGGGGAAGAGTAGAGTAGCCCGATCAGCTGTGTTCAGGAGTTGTCAAGCAAAGATCACCCAATCAATTAAGAGAGTACTGGTACATGACACATTCAGTGAACCAAAGTCATATCAATGCACAACACAGATAATCCAATCAATTATAGTGCCATGAAACACAGACACTCAGTTTAAGCACCATGAACTGTAAACTACCGCATCCCACTAAGTAGCAAACAAGAGAACCAGCAATCAGGTCCTTCTAAATCCATGTACAGAAACCAAGTGGGAGCAGTCAGCTTACTGCCTGAGCCGTCAATTGGAAGCACAATCTCATCTCGGAATAAGATAAAGTACTCTCATTCCCCTTTTGGGACTTTTCAAGATCCCAAGATTATTGACATGCCCTGTATCAGGAGATCTAGCCTTACTGTTGCCATTTTTTTATTGTTTGTACTGTGACAGAACAATGGTGGTGCGCATCCTGAAAGAGCTGTGGCACTGTGTTCCCCGATTATCAGGTAGACCACAATAGGTATCCCAGAAAACACACCATCCAAGGATGAGAGCAGGTGGCTGAGGTGCCCTGGAAAAGATGCAGGTGAGAAAATGACATAATACAAGAGTGACATGAGGGGGTCCCCAAAACGTTCGTGAAAAATGTGCACTATGAAATGGACAGATCTCAAAGTTGCTTGGCATGCCAATCAGCATCTCGTTTACTTCCCTGTGTTGATTGAACTCTTTGCAGCAGCCTCACTTAAAAAAAAGAGAAGAAACAGTAAAGCCTACCCAAGTAACTTCGGTGGTGGTCACAGAGCCCCTACTCTGGCACTGCCCTCTTCTCCTGAGGGGCCTGGATGCCTCATTAGCACTGATCATGACCGGTCCCCACATCCACAGTTCACAGTGTGGTTCACAGCGTGGGGGGGCTCCCAGAGCTGTTGTGGCATCCCTAGTAGAGGGCCAAGTCAGTACAGGATCAGGAGGAAGCTGAACTGTGCCTCCACCCCATGGCTCCTGGCCGAGTGCTTTTGTTCCTTCTGCCTGGGACCCTTAGGATTCTCTGCCCCCTTTCTTATTACCAAGAAATCTGTCAGTGTCCGCCTTCAGCCTCTTCTAAAACACAGCCCTTCACGATCCTGAAATGAGGCCTCCGAGGGACCGGCTGGCTGCAGGCAGGGAGATAGAAAGCTCCTTCAAAACGCTTCCTGGTTCTCTTGGTACCCCGGGGATGCAGGGATACTGCCTGGTGATCTGTGCTCTCTGCGCCCTCACCCGCACTGGAGCTGACCATAGCACAGCGTTCTGTCTCAGCCCCTTTCCCCTTGGAGAATGTTGAGTCTGCGATGACACCGATTACAGAGCGTGCAGCTGTTCCTAAGCAGACAGCCCCCAGGGCCTACCGGAAATTACTCACATTCATACACTCTCTGTCTGACCTGGTACCCCCATGCGTCCCAGTGCCCTGAGACGGGGGCTGCAAAATTTCTTTCTCATTCTAGTCTTCTTTCCCACCCCTCCTCCGACTCTGCTTGTTTAGCATGGTTTGAGTTAATAGTTAAGAGAGAAAGATTCCTCCATCTTGCTATCTTGAGTTAGCTGAGGGAATGGGGAAGGCCACATCTTTTTCTTCTTGTGGTTGAAGATATCTACATTCATCATATTATTTTGGTCTCCCTTTGTTTAAGCAGCATATATCCGATTTCGACTAGACTTGGCCACAGGGGGAGCTGAATCCAACACAGGATATGGAAGTATCTCAAAGCTAAAGAGAAGGAAAGGATGCCATCAGGGCATCAAGACACACAGTTGCGCAAGTTGTGCACTGTACAACTCTAGGAACCACTAAGAAATGGCCGCTCTGTGAATGGTACTTTCAGGACTCACGTAGGAATCTGGCTAGACATGGTGTGTCTTGCCCAGGTTTCAGGGACAACCAGAAGTAGGGTCGCAGTTCCAGGATGACTCTCCTTCTTCGGCCCCTCTCTTGGTGCCACCGCAGACAAACAATTGCCCTGGAATGGTGCTTTGTTTACAATACCAAGGAAGGACGATCTGGTAATCTGGTGAATTCTGGTTTCGGAATGGTTTCCGAGTGGACTGTCAGAGCTCAGAGCCCCTCCTTCCATTAATCAAGATGTCTGGGTGAGTGGATAGACTGGGGTGAACTCTGTCAGCCAATGGACCTTAGAAAGCTACTCCCAGCCTTGGAGCAGTGAAACCAACAGCATCTTGGAATTAGCACAACCACTCATGCAATAGCCTCGGAACATTCTTCTCTCCATCGGGGTTCCTAAGGTGATATCAAGTGGACATCACCCATCCCTGGTGGAGTTTGGCTGCTGGATGTGGCCCCCTCCCCCTTCCCCATCCCCTTGCCCCAGCTCCAGAGAAAAATGAAGAAAAAAGAAAATTGGAAGCACTTGTCCCACCCCCATTCCCGCCTTCCCCCCATACCTGGACCCTCCCACCCTAATCAGGGGTCCTCATAGGCATGCATCCTTGTCAACTATGGAAGCAATATTTAAAAATGAAATTATTTTTATAAAGAAAGAAAGCAGGAGCTAAACACGTTACTCTCAGGAGCTACACGTGGAAGATAAGCCATCCTACATGGAGAGCGGGTGTGATTCAGACCCACATGACTTCCGGAACGTGCCCTCGGTGGAGTCTTAAGTGGGAACTGTCTTCCCACTTTGTTTGCGATGTGACGATTCCCGTGTGGACAGCTCTCAAACCCACACTGTCTACCCCAGGTCACTACGCCATCAGGCTTGGCACCTTCCTCCTCGAAGGGGCCAGAGAGAAGCAGCTACAATCTCAGTATGGTGAAACTTACCTCCCTGCCTCCCACATGGTTCCTTCATCTAACCAGCCCCACTAAGACTCCCTTCTACACATCTTCTTGGAACCCCCAACTTTTGCACCCCATCTCTGCCAGCCCATCATGACTCATGCATGGAAACCAGAAAGGGAATTCATGAAATCCAGGGGTCACCCTGAAAGAGATGGGGGCAGGGTGTGGTGTGGAATGAGGGCCCCCTGTGCTTGCAATACTCCACACACTTGCACCCCACATAAGAAGGGAGACCCTGGCTGCTAGTGGCCAGTATACATAGTAATCAATGCCCAGGATGGGGATCTTGCATGGGAAAGAGATCCAAGGTATTTTTTTTTCTTTCAATTTCATTTTTAATTCCAGTTCAGGAAAAATGGGACACCAGCTGGGGCTAATAAGAGCTTTCATTAAAGCCCTGAGCTTCATCCAGTGCTGTGAAGAAAGCCCTCTCTGTTCTGGGTCCTGCCAGGCCCTGCCATGGCCTCTAGTTTTTAACAAGATCCGAAAGGTGGTGAGGCAGGCAGCACTGGGCTCGGCCCTGGGCAGAGTTGACCTCTGAAAAGGCAGTGATTTTCCCCAATGGTCCAGCATGGGGACCCTTGCTCCCACATATCTCTGTCCCTGGACGCTGGAGGGAGCTAGGAGGCCACCTGGCGGTGGTGGCTGACCCCAGGGCAGAGAGTCTACAAGAAGAGGGCCGGGGCAGCTTGCAGAGACTGGCTGGGAAGGGATATAGATGGAGGAAAATTCTGTGTGTCCCGCCCTGTTCACCATGGGTCACAGCAGCTGCAGCCAGTGGAGATGTTCACCAAGCCGCCAGCTCTCTCACGCTGCAGGGCTTATGTGCCCCACCCCTCTGCCCCAGCACACTGGGCACTATCAGGCACTTGATGAGAGTCACCACTGGTGGCTGCCTCAGTTTCCCTCCCTGTCTCTGTCCCTTTTACTCTCTGTTGCTACAAAGAAACTAAGAAAAGCCTCTCACTTGGCCACTCAGTTACACAGCTAGGGAATTTAAGAGTGGGAGTAAAGTTCTGGTCGAGGCAGGCGGCCCAGCACTCACTACGTCAGCATGGGAGTCGGATCTCAGCTCCTGCCCGTGGATCTCAGTCAGCGGTGAGCTTGTGTCTGCCTCCTTCAGGTGCAGAGATGATGGTTTAGAACGTTCAAATGACAGCTTAGGTGATCACAGCTGGGATGGAAGGATGGGACAGGGACCTAGGGGATGGAGGATAGGGAGCTGCTGAACGCCTTACAGCACGCACAGAGGCAAGGAGCCTCCCCGTTCTACCCACTGTGCAAAGCCAGGAACAGCAAGCACCTAATCACCTCCGCATCTCCTCCTCCCCGCCACCACCAGCGAAAGGTTAGGTTCCAGGGGGAAGACTGTGGCATTAAGAGGTGAGGGGTGTCAGAAATTTCACGGACAACAAAAGCCCTCCAGGGACAGTGAGTCAAGCAAGTGAACTCCTTTCCTGGTACAAGTGCCAGCCAATCAGATTGGCTTCTTGCATGCAAGGGAGCAAGACAGGAAGAGGCGGCTACAGAGGCGCCGCCCCTTCTGGTGCCAATCACATGCCAAACACTCACTCTGCCAGACCCACACATTGCCTACTTCCTTGGAATCTATAAGAAACCCTTAGCCAGGGATCAGAAAACTAAACTCATCACTAGTTAGGAAATTCACCCAGTGCTCTCTGGCCAGGGGCAAGGGCAGAGCCACGGAGCCCTAATGCTTAGCCGTGCCTCATGCCCTGGCTCTTGGCAGGTCGGCCTTAGTAGGCAATATCAGGCTGTCGCAAAGACCTGGTACTATTGTATGCAGCTATAGAGAAGACCCCCGGGGGATGACCCAGCATTCCCATACAGCTCTCGGCGCTTCTGTAAGATACAGGCTCCCAGGCCCACACCCGATCAGCAAGGCAGGCGCTGGCTTCCAGCAGGGCCCACACACAGAGGTGCCTCTGGGCTCCAGCTCGTGTCCTCAGAAGCAAGGCCTGCTTTTTCTATTCTTATTTTTTTCCCCATTGACCCATTCCAAGGTCAAGGGAGGCTTGCCTACAGACACCCTCGGGCTGCTGTTGGCAGGCAGTTTCCTCCTGGCGGCTCCAGAGGGGAGAGATGGAGAACAGCTGGTGGCCACCAGCTCTCTGCACATTTGTCATGGACCTGACGACTCCTTATGCAACCAGGCTCTTCTGAATGAACTCATCCCAGTTCTTTCAAACTCTCCTCGGAGATGATCGATTCTCCAAGCTCCCTTTGCAAACGTCTTGAGCACTTGGGAAGGTCTCAGTGTTCCCGTCGAGGTATAGAGATGGCAATGGACATGATGGAGATCCAGTGGTTCCAGAACAAATGTCTTCTGAGAAATGTTGTCAGAGAGTCATTTCCTGGGACAGCCCACTGGGGAGATTGGGTGATGGGGGTGGGGGACCCTCAGAGGCTGAGTTCAAGTTCTAGCTCCTCCCTTCTCTTGCAAATGCTGTGTATGCTCCAGCAGATCATCAGGCCTTGCGAGTCTTTATCTTTGAAGCAGCCCGCATGATGTTTCTATAGGTCTCCGGGAGGAGACTTCAGAAAGTTACAGGATTTGTGCAGTATGAAAAATACCATGAATTTCTATTTTTTGCACCAGTGTAAACACACCTATTCATTCCACCTCCCATAAACTTTTTGAAGTACCAGATGCCTAATGTCCTGGTAGCAAAGCTATGTCCAACGGCTGTTGTGATTTCACTGTCAACCCTCTTGCTTCTTCGTTGTTTACCATTCTTACTGCCTCAAACAGAGCAAACTGAACCCAGCAAGCTCCTCTCTGGCTTCATCCTGCAGAAGCAAAACCCACCATCCCGTGTGTGTTTGCCCAAGGCTGCTTGCATGTCCTAAGGAGCCTGGGGAAAAGTTCAGAGTGCCCCAGTGACTTCTTAAACTCCTCAGCAACCCCAAACTTCTGTGCAGGGCCAGTTGCATTCCTGCTCTTGCCTCAAATCCTGTTTTCCTCTAAGAAATTCAACCAGGTTGTCCATGAGGGAAGCAGAGGGCAGATGTTACCCCTTCCTCATCAGACATGCCTTTGCCCCAAGTTGTCCCTCTCCTATGCTTTTCTTTGTGGTCTCCGCCCTACCCTCCAACCTCATATACTTCATTGCAATGACCTTTACCAGCAAACCTGGCTCCCCTATCCAGGTCAACCACACCAGACAACAGGCTCCATGCGCCTATGTGGGCAATTTAGGGGTTATCCACCCTTATTCCAGCTTGGCTTCTAACATAGGACCCCACGTGAAAGGGGACTTGTCAATAAATTGCTCCATCCTGTTGTGCACCATTTAGCAATTTGTGCCTCTACTTTCAAGAGTTTGTATTCCTTCTCTATAAGAAACTTTGCTGAGGGCCCAGATCAATGGCTCAATGGCTAAATCCTCACCTTGGAAGTACCAGGATCTATTTGGGTGCCCATTCATGTCCTGGCTGCTCCTCTTTCCATGCAGCTCCCTGCTTGTGGCCTGGGAGAGCAATGGAGGATGGCCCAAAGCCTTGCGCCCCTGCACCCATGTGGGAGACCTGAAGAGGCTCATGGATCCCGGCTTCAGACTGGCTCAGCTCTGGCTGTTGCAGCCATTTGGGGAGTGAACTAGTAAATGAAACATCTTTGTCTCTCTTTCCATAAATTTGATCTGCCTTTCCAAAAAAAAATAAATTTAAAAAAAGGAAACTCTGTTGGAAAATGTTAATATGTGTGTAACATTTTAAGAATCACTTCTCATTTGTTTGTTTGTACAGAAGAGTAACACAGAGGGAATAAGACAAAGAAGAGATTTTCCTCCCACAGGTTCACTCCCAAGTGTCTGCAACAACGAGAACTAGATCAGACTGAAGCCAGGAGCCAAGAACTTCATCAAGGTCTCTTGCATGGGTGGCCAGAACTCAAGTTCTGGGGCCATTGTCTGCCACCTCCCAGGAATATCAGCAGGAAGCTGAATCAGAAGCACAGAGGAACCAGGAGTGGTGCAGGATGCAGACCTCGCAGACAGCAGCTTAGCATGTTGCGCCAGAACATCAGCCATCCCCTTGCGTTTTAATGGACATACTTTCTTATTTTTTGTCTGAGCCTTTTGCAGTCTCTAATAAAGCTAGGCTGCCACTTCACAACCAGCCCATAGGTGGCAGCAGCTCACACGCATCCATCAATCAGCTAAACTAGAGCTATGTGGAATGAATAAGCAGGAAAACCAGAAGAAAAAAAAAAAATTACCTTCCAGTAAAAGGGAGTAAACTGAGCTGGACTGGCTCCTTTCAAGCTCTGGTTGACAGAGCACTCTCACAGTTGATTTACATTGTGGATTTCTCAGCGATCCCAGCCCCGTAACCCGTTCCAGCCTCACTGAGTCGTTTCCACCAACTTGCAATCTGCAAATCCTCCCAGTTGCTCTTGGGTCACATGTCAGAGAGACCTCCGAGGGCAGCAAGACCCCACAATGCAATGACTCTCTTGTTAAGACACAGGCACGGCCCTCTGCTGAAAGCAGTTGGCGTCTTGCCTCCGGGATGCGATGTGATTCCTTCTCAGCCCAGAGACATCGGTCTAAGCTGGACACTGTCCACCAATGCTGCCCAGGTGGGCAAGCGCCGGGCTGTTTAGAATGCCTCCTTCACAGCTGAGATTTTTTTTTTACCAATCATTGCAAAGCTGCTTTGGAACAAATAAAAAGAAACAAGTGTTCATCTGTACTGGGAGAACACTGGCCAGCATCCTGCTTGCACTTGGAACCCAGTGCTGGGATGACTGGGGGCTGCATCTGGACCAGTTTCTGCATCAGGTGGGTCGGCGAGGCTGTGCTGAGAAAGAAAATCAGCTGACAGCCCTTTCAGTGTACTTTTACCATGAGTGAGCTCTTCAAGCTGCCAGGCAAGGCTTTTGGGAGAAAATAACTCACCACAACATATAGACAAGCAGTCAGACCTCTCTCCATGGGGCCAGTGCTGTGGTGTAGTGGGCCAGGCCACTACATGCAACAGGGGTCGGCGCTGCAGTGCAGCAGACCAGGCCACCACGTGCAACGGGGGTCGGTGCTGTGGTGTAGCAGACCAGGCCACCATGTGCAATGCCAGTATCCCATATGAGCAACAGTTCAAGTTTAGGCTTCTTCACATTCAATCCAGCTCCTCACTAACACCTGGACAGACAGCAGCAGGTGACCCAGCATTGCCACCCACATTGCAGGACCCTTGCCAACCTTGTGGGAGACCCCAGTACAGATTCTGGCCCCAGAAACTGGCATTTGAGGAATAAACCCAAAGACAAAAGCCCTCTCTGTCCCTCTTTTTCTGCTTCTCCCTGCCTCTCTGTGTGTAAACAATTGCCTTTCAAATAAATAGAACAATTTTTTTTAATAAAACCTGTATCCAACACACAAGGGTGCTTCAAAAGTTTCTGGAAAACAGAACTAAAAGATAAGTTTATTTTGGTGTAAAAAAGTGGAAATTTATTCATAACCTTTGCTTCTTATATTTTTAAATACATAGAGAACAAATTTTATGAATTTCAATGATGCTTTCTTCTTTCCCTCTTCCTTTCTTTCCTTTTATTCTTTTAATTTTTCACATAATATACTTTTAATTTACCTTATATGACAGGCCCAATGCTCCTTTAAGCAAATAGTACACGTTTTCATAAACATTTTCTGTTTTTTTAAGATACATTTATTTTTATTGGAAAGTCAGATACACAGAAGGAGATACAGAAAGATCTTCCATCTGCTGGTTCACTCTCCAAGTGGCCACAATGGCTGCAGCTGAGCTAATCTGATTCCAGGAGCTTCTTCTGAGTCTCCCATGCAGGTGCGGGATCCCAAAGCTTTGGGTCATCTTCTTCTGCTTTTCCCAGCCATAAGCAGGATGCTGGATGGGGAGAGGAGCGGTTGGGATGAGAACCAGTGTCCATATGGGACCCTAGCACGTACAAAGCCAGGATTTTAGCCACTGAGCCATTTCTTCAGACCACCATGAACATTTTCAAAACCCTTCAGATGTCTGGATGTTTTACACCAAAAATAAACTTACATCTTATTTCATTTTCCAGAAACTTCCTGGCTTATTTTCACATTTCCTCTTGGCAGGCCCCTCCCTTTTCCGCTTACATTAGGAGGTGACGTTTTTATGCCCATCTACTTTACCAATCAAACCACAGAAGTTGGTTTGTCTGAGAGGAAATGACATCACAGTCTCTGACAAAGACTTATTACCTTGTGGTGCCAGAGCAGCCAGCCCTGTCGAAGCCTTCTGTAGTACACATCGACCCGTTACTATGGAAACGCAGTCAAATGCTGAAAATGGCCCTAAGGAAACCAGACCTACGGAGAGGCTGAACCGTGCAGACACATGCTTAGGTATCTAGGTATTCCTTCACTCTTCCGCTCCACTGTTCTCATCTAGCCTTGCTTGGGTCAGGCCTGCTGCTGTGGGCCGCGGAGGCAGAAGGAGGCCGAGGAGGCAGAGGCAGAAGCAGGGCGGGGGGCGTTCCAATCCCTGCTGGCTGCATGGCAAGCTCCTCCAGCCCTGGGAACTGAGAGGTGTTGCCTGATGCTTCTGTGTTCCCTGCGGCGGGGTCGGGGGGGGGGCGGACCCCGACACGGTACTGTAAGGCTGGCTCTTTGAAGTGTAGGACCTCATCTGAGGAGATGGCCAGGGAGGCTGGGGAGTGTCAGAGCACAGCATCTGAGAAGGCCTTGTGCTGCTTCAAGCTCATGGAGGAAAGCAGAAGGGCAAGGGGAAAGGAGACCCTGGGAGAGGCAGCCTTGGTGTATACTAACCTACTCTCACCATAATCCAGCCCGTTCCACAAGCATGAAACCTGCCTCCCTCGAGAAAGGCATTCCCCTCTCCTGGTGTTCTCTGAATCACTGCCCAGCACTGCTCCTCGGTCATTCAAGTTCACGCTGTTACAGAGGCACAAGCCACAGCAGCGTGGGAGCTGAGGGCACAAGGGCAAGCTTCCCAGGAGGCAAGCAGAAAGCCTCATTACCCTCTGGGCTGCAGCGTGGTATGCTGCATAGATTCCTCTGCCCTGTTCTTCTGGTCACAGCTATGGCAAACCACACGCACACGAGGGGAGTCGAGTTCCCACTGCACAGCACTGGGGCATCCGGGAACAGTCCTCCTTAGAAAGAGGGTTTGCCACTCACTGCTCGTAAATGTCACTCTGCCATGTGTGTTAGTCATTGTCCATCCGTTCATTGACTCACGTACAGCCCAGAAAGTGGTTACAGCCTCATCTATTCTTGAGGTCATGGTAGAACTACTGCCTACCTACCTACCATTCCACAGCTCTGCAGAACCTGGGCCTCTCTGGGATTTCTGAAATTTCCCCTCCTCTCCTGCTAAATTGGAACTGGCAGGTGTGCAAAGCAGGTGTGAAAATAAAATCATCTGGGGGGAGCGTGGAAGATTTGCATGCCTGCAAGCAGCTTACAGACTCATCTGTCTGCTCTGTCATGGTGTTTGACATCCCCAACACACACACACACACACACACACACGCACACATATACACACACCCTTTCTGGCATTCCTCCCCCTAACCCACTCCCGGCCTCTGTAACTTCTCCTCCCGTTCCTCAGTCCCCACACATAAGGGCTCTTCATGTCCCTCACCTACTGTGGGCAGAGCTAGTTAGCACCTTCCCCACTCTCTCAGTGTGTACATGGAAGCTCTTCAACATGCTGAGCAGAGCAGAATCATTCTAAGACTGCAGCCCACCCATCCACAAAGGTTTCCCCATTTTATTCAGTCCTACTAATTGATCACCCATGCATCCACCAAATATTGGTTGTGCACCGACTGTGTGCCAGGCACCAACTGAAACAGAGAACGCAGGACTGCAGTGCAAGCCTTTCTGAGTTCCATCATGGAGTAGCTGCTTCCATCTGATTCTGGAAACGTGTTGGGGAGCAGTATTCGTGCAGTGCTGTTGTTGCGCCTCTCGTCATGACCAGCGTTCACTTCCGCATGAGCTTGTGGGCTGCAGCGTAAGCAGGGCTCCCAACCCTCAGTCACTCACCAAGCACTTGTATGACCTCTTGCTGTAAGCACGTGCCACCTGTGTTTTCTATCTCCGTGGGAGCCTTTAACATGACTCACTTTCTTTGCTGACAGTTTTAAAACTGCTATGTCATCACTCCAGACAATACTAAAAACAAACTCAATTTTATTTTCATTGGAAAGCCATATTTACAGAGAGGAGACAGAGAGAAAGATCTTCTACCCGCAGGTTCACTCTCCACATGGCTGACTCTGAGCTAATCCGAAGTCAGGATCCAGGAGCCAGGAACTTCTTCCAGGTCTCCCACGCAGGTGCAGGGTTCCAAGGTTTTGGGCCATCCTCGATTGCTTTTCCAGGCAAAAAAAATATGGGGAGCTGGATGGGAAGTGGAGCTACCAGGACATGAACCTGCACCGTACGGGATACCGGAGCATGCAAGACAAGGACTTTAGTCGCTAGGCTACCACGCCAGGCCCTCAATTTTGAAACTCCTGTATGAAATGTTAGCTAGCTACACCAACTTGAGCCATGCTGGATCTCTTTGTTAGAAGGGGAGCCTAGGATGTATTGGACAGGTGTGAACAAAGGTCTTCTATCATACTGAGACTCACACCTGGGTGTCACCTACTTTGTTAAAAATGGGGAGAGCTTCTTTCCAGAGGATTGGATATGATTTACTTAGTACCATTTTTGTGGGCCTTCTTCGGTTAGGTCTAGCTCCTGCCACGATTTCCAATAAAATCAGCCAGAATGGCTCTATTCTGCTGCAATAAAGCACCAAGAGCATTTGCCACCTACACGCACCTTGGTTCACTCCTGTAGCTTGGTTCACTCATCTTAGTTGCTGAGGTCCCTCAGGTAGCAGGGAAGGAGAGACTGCCACAGACTCGCTCTGGCTCTCACCTCTCCCACCCACTGGCAAACATTTGCTTCTTGTGTTCTCCATGCCAGCCTTGATTTCTTCTGGGCAGGAAACACCATCTGATTACATCCCACGTATCCTGAGAAGCTCGAATATTCATGAACGGCACTGGATATTGATGGGGATGCTTCAGCCCACGCCGGAGGCAGAGATCACCACCCCACATCGTTGAGGCCCAGCTGGCCCAGGGCTAGCTCTCTCTACACTGCCTGTCAATTCTGGGGAGAGGAAACTCTTTCTTGTTTGGGGAGTCTTGTGTTTCGGGGCCTTGGGTAATTCACAACCCTTCTTTTCCACCTCAGCCACAGCATACTGTTATCTCCTGCCTTGCGGGATGGCCACAAGGATTCAAGGAAATTTTTGTATGATGTCTGGAACTTCAGAGACCCCCCAGAACCCATAACCATCACTGTCCCTGTTGTGGTCATTTCTGTAGGACAAGCCCACGGTGGATGCTAACATGACACCCAGCTGTTTGCACCGGGATCCCCAGGGCACATGAGGCAAAGGCCCAGGGTGTCTCCCATTGGAAGCCATCAGCACCGTACATCCTATGGTCACACAGTGTCCCCCTCACTCCGGCCAGCTGTCTGACAGCCTGTAAACAGAAGGCGGGTGGAGTGGCCAGTGAGATTATGCAGATGGCACTGAGCAAATCCAGCCGCACTTTTGGGAAAACAAGTCAGAAGCAGGCTGTGCTGGTGGGGGCCCAGAGGACATCTTGGTGCCTGACACACAGCACACCCAGGGAGACCTCCAAGAGGAATGACGAGACGGACCAGACCATGGCACGCACCGCCAAGAATCAGCTCCACCCTCAGTATCCCTGGCCTGTGGCCATGCAGATGTTGCAGGCTGAGGGAGGTCACCCTGGCCAGGCTCACAGCAGAGCCTACATAAACCCCAAACACTCCAGCATCTCAAAAAGCTCATCTTCTCCATCTTCTGGTGCTTTACCTGCTTCTGTCACCTGCATGCTGTCCCTGCCAGGGCCCCTGGACACACACACACACAGCCAAGAACATGTGGATGCCTGAGCATAGAGTTACTGCCGCTGTGATCCAGCTGGAAGGGTGGAGGATATGCCAAACCTGTACGGAGCGACCGTGAGGCAGCTATGGGAACGGGGAGCAAGATTCTGGCTGGAGCCCCCTTTACAGCCACCTGCTCTGCCATGTCCTCAGCTCCATGCCTCAGCTTCCCTCAGTCTGTTCCCTGGATAAGCTAAGCCCTGCCCATTTTGTACCTTTGCATTTCTCTCTGCATCACCATAGTCATTCCATCCCTCCTGCAAGAGTTAATATGATTGTCCCATCCTCTGAGTTTCCTTTAGCCCTTACAAGATTCGCGGGACCCTCCTATGTGCCAGCACAGTACTGGGTGCAGAGCTGCAGAGTTGGAGCTACTTTGTGTCATGGTGCTCACACACACACACACACACACACACACACACTTTCTTCACCCTCTGTTTTCAGCTTGATTCTGAAGATTCCCCAGAAAGTGAGCACTCTTTACAGCATGAACTAAGCCAAAGCAAACCTAGCTTTCTGCTACTAATGCTAGTACTTTACACGACTAATGCAAATACCGACACTCATATTAATATCCTACATTACTTCCATTGGTAGTAATGATGGCAAA
Source organism: Ochotona princeps (assembly GCF_030435755.1). NCBI lineage: Eukaryota > Metazoa > Chordata > Mammalia > Lagomorpha > Ochotonidae > Ochotona > Ochotona princeps. The sequence continues at coordinate 5,015,275 of NC_080850.1, forward strand.
CATGTCTATGGGAAAATACTACGCTTGTGAAACCTTAATTAATTTGTGCCCAACATCACATATATGATCTTTAACCTGGAAAAAATCCCATTGAGTAGTGATTGCTGCTGTCCTTATTGGAACTGCAATGGCTCTTCAGCCCAGAAGGGAAGATGGTCTCTAAACCTTTCAGCTGCCTTGGCTGTCACATCCAGACGGGGACACTCCCTCCCAACCAGGTTGTTCTCATGCTTTCCTTGTAAGCAAGGAGTGCCCTACCACTTCCCGTTATGCATGTAACGGCTTCTGTGCATGCACAAAGCCAGGCATCCCCGAGGACTGGTGGAGCACACCTTTAGAGAGACTGATGCAACTACAGGTAGAGACCTCCTCAGGCTTCCTGTTTCTGCTCCCTTCAAGGCTGGCTACTCCTTGCCACAGGTAAGCCCTGTGGTCATCTGGGCCTCCAGAGCCCCTCTGTCCTGACACCTCCCAGGGTCGTGGTGGAGCCTCCCCCAGCAGCTACCTGTTGGTAATGACCACTCCACTGTCCCACTTGGAAATGAGATCATGCAGGATTTGTCTTTCTGTGCCACTAAGCATACCAGCCTCTCAGTTCACCCCTGCTGTCACAGAGAACAGGATTTCCATCTTTTCAAAGGGTGAACAGTATTCCATTGCATCCATATTAAGCTATTTCAAATAGTTTGTAAAGGAATGGAGTGAAAAGTTAAATGCATTTTGGCATTAAAAAATTTGAAATCCATGCCATCATGTTTTTCAGAATATGTATTTCCCTAAACTCTTTGAGGACTCCTCGTATACATTTTCCCATTCATCCATTGGTCAGCAGTCATTCTGTATCTTAGCTACTAAAGTGAATAGTGCTACAAGGATTGCAGGTGTCGCTCCAACATGCTGATTTCACTTCCTCTGGATATGTACCTAAAGATGGCATTGTTAGATGGCACAGTAATTTTATTTTTAATTTTTGAAGAACCGTATACTACTTTATATATTTATATACTTTTGCCACCTCCATTTTTTTATTTCTTTATTTTGTGGAGAAAAATTTCATATGTGAGGGTTTTACCTCATTGTGAATTTAACTTGCATTCCATGATTATTAGTAATGCTCAGTGGTTTTTTTTTCCAAGAATTATTTATTTTATTACAAAGTCAGATATACAGAGAGGAGGAGAGACAGTGAGGAAAATCTTCCATTCACTGATTCACTCCCTAAGTGGCTGTAATGGCTGGAGCTGAGCCAATCCAAAGCCAGAAGCCAGGAGCTTCTTCTGGGTCTCCCATGCAGATGCAGTCATGGCTTTGGGCTGTCCTCCACTGCTTTCCCAGGCCACAAGCAGGGAGCTCGATGGGAATTGGTGCTGCTGGGACACGAACTGGCGCCCATATAAGATCCTAGCATGTAGAAGGCAAGGACTTTAGCCATTAGGCTACCATGCCGGGCCCCCAACAGCACTTTCATCTGCCTTGGTGCCCTGTCATCTCTCTGCCCATCTCTGATACGAACTCTCAGTCAGCAGAGTCACAGAGTCCCATCTACCGCGGCAGCTCTTCTAAGTCCCATTCAAGCAGTGACAGGCAGAAACCCATTTTCTTCCCTTTGCTTCTGTCTCTGAGTTTGTCTCTGGCCTAGAGCAAGCTCCGTGTGCTGGAACTCACACTACATTTCTTGGCAATGCCTCTACCTTGGCTTTCCAAGGTGCTTCTCACCCACCACTTGCTAAACCAGGGACATGCACCCAAGGGGGCAGAACTGACCCGTCAGTCCCAGCAGACCAGGTCAATAGAATTCACAGCCCAAGACTTAATTTAGAATTCTCCTCCCTGCCACCACGTACCTTGGCACTTGTGTTTGTGGCTATCTGGCTGGCATGAGACTCTCTGCCAAGGTTATTTTAACTCTGATTGACACCTCTGTCTATTCTGGGAGAATATCACTGGATAGGGAGCAGCTCGTGCCCAGGTCCCGAGACCTCTGGAATGTGACATCAGAGCTCGTGGCACACTGGCTTTCTGAGGGTGGGAGCCTCTCCGCTATGCACCACGCAGGGTCCCCAAAGATTTTCCCTCCTCTCACGTGTCCCAGGACCTTAACATTCCCAGTTCAAGGTGCTGGGGATTGGTAGTTGAGCCAATCCCCAGTTCCCATCAGTCAGTCTGACAAAAGAAACCCTAAGAAGGAAGGACGGGAGTGGGCGTTTAGCCCACATCTTTCTATGTAGACAAAACATTCAGAGACCTGGATTGGCTAAACCACCCCAGCTCTGACTCCTGATTCCAGCTCTCTATCAATGCAAACTCTGCGTTGGCTCAAGAAATTGAACTTCTGTTATCCACTTGGGAGACCTCAGTTAAGATTTAGGACCCTGGTTTCAACTCAGTCCACCATTATTCTTTGCAGACATTTGGGGAATGAGCCTGTGAATGGGGTCTCTCTCTCTCTCCCCATTTTCTCAGTTTCTGTTTCTTACACAATAAATGAAGAGTACCAACACACACTACAAAATGGACGAACTTTTGAAGTACTCTGTGAGGTGGAATAGGTTAGACAAAAAGACCACTCATTATATGCTTCCACTTAACAGTATTTCAGAAGAAGCAAGTCTGCCAAGATAGAAAGCAGATTCCTGACTGCCAGGGGCTCAGGATGGGGTGGGGGGAAACAAGGAGTGACTGTTGAAAGGGTATAGGATATTTTTTTTGGTTTTTTTGAAGTGATGACAATGTTTTAAAGCTCATGAAGATGGTGGGTTCCAAACCTTGTAAATACATGAAATGCCACTGAACTCTATGATTCAACTTGTTCCTGTAATGCTGTGTGAATTTGGTCTCAGCTGAAAAAGCACAACCCAACCCACTGCAGACAGGATCTGAGGTGGTTCCTGGCATGTTACACACATGCCTCAAGGTATGAACCACACACAGTAAGAAATCCCAATAACACAACAGGGGTAGAAAAGGAAAATGGATCTTGGATGTGGTTAGGAGCCAAGCTAGAAGCCCTGTAGCTCTTGTTAGGTTGGGGAGGAGGCCACAAACCCAGCTGGAGATTCCCAACAGAGGAAACAACACTGAAGCCACGAACTCTTCCAACTGTTGGAGCATCAAAAGAACACAGTCAACTGGCTATGCAGAAAATGCTCCATTCAAGGTTGGAAGAATTTTCTCTCAGGGGCTCTAAAGGATCTCCTTGAGGTGACAGAGATAAAGACCTTCCCCAATAATGGGGTCTTCTTTAGGACTCCTCAGCCATTCATTCATCAAGGCTTGAACACCCAACACTCCCAGAGAGAAGCAGGTTTGGTTTTGCTCCCCAACCCATCCCTTAAAAGTCTCTGAGGGAAGAAAATCCCAGCAGAACAAGCGTGGGATTCGCTGAGCCCCAGATAGACTAGAACTACAGCCGTCTTATAGGTCCTTGTGAGGCAGTTCACTCATTTACTAGGCGGTGGGCATTCCCCAAGGTGAGCAAAGCAACTTCAGGAAGCTTTCCTTCTAGCAGGGGAGGTAGACTATCTCTTTTTCATAGTGTAAAGATTATCTCATTGCTAATAGCACACATCGCGAAGAAAAAGCAGATTCAGTTACATAAGTGGATGGCAGTAGAATCGCATGTTGCTTAGAGGAAGGCTGGCATTGAGTTTATCACCTTTGAGATGAGACCTGCAGAAGTGGTAGATGGAACAACCAAGAGGACAGAGGGCATCCGGATGGGAGGGAGGATCCAGAGATGCAAGAGGACTGCTATGGCTGAGGGAGGAGGGGGAGCAGCTGGACCAGTTACAGGGAAAGAAGAGAGGAATGTGGAGACCTACTTTAGGTAAGGAAGTACGCTGGGATATTGGTTCACTGTCTCCGTGGGACAGGAAGGAAGATTCTGGAATGAACCAGGTCTTTGGCCTACTGATTGGATTGGGCTGGGGAATTCTCACTCTCACCAGGGGAGCCTTTCTTGGTTGGATCTCTAGGCTTCGTGAGCAACACCCAATCTTTCTCCAGTGTTGCCCTGCCCGATCTGAGGATCCTTCCTCCCAGCTCAGGAAGTCTGCAGCAAGCGTTTCAGCTTCCTCGGTAGCTGTTGATGCCTCCTTGATATTGTCTAGACTCTTCAGCCCTGACAGGTGCCAGGTGGGATAGAAATGACCGGTAACACTTGACAGTGGAGGAAACTACAGCTGAGAAAGCTCGGCCTCTCAGCCCGTGGACACTGAGGCTGTGGGAAACCGGGCCTCCTTGACCACTGCAAATTGCAGCCCCTTTGTTCACAGCCACAGACTGGCTGGTGAGCCACCTGGTCACCCTCCAAGGGCTTGCAACCTTAGGTCTCATTTTCTTTCCCACCCAGCTGGGACAGCCTAAGAAAGGTCCTGGATTATCGTTTCCTTTTAAAACAAAGGAGTTGCCCCGCTACTAGGTTCCTGCTATTGCCCACAGCGGGAGGTACAGATGACAACTCAAGTATTTGGGTCCCTGGCACCCGCGTGGGAGTCTTGGATGGAATTTCTGACTCTGGCCTGAACCTGACCCGAAACAGGCCATTGTGGGCATTTTGAGTGAGCTAGAATGTAGAAGCATTCTCTCAGAGACTCTCAGTCTCTGTCGCCCTCCACCTCTTCTTCTCTCCCTCCATTCTCCCCTTGCCTTGTCTTCCTGCCAAATCAATAAAAATTAAAGAAGTTTGCTGATTCAGTATTTACAAAACTCATTCAGCAACAATTTCTTCTGTTGGGGATCCCCATGGGAAAGAGATTCCACAGTCAAATGCAGGGACTTAAAACTGCACACTCAGCCTCCCTACTGGGGACTCTCAGACTGGCCAAGCCTTTAAGAAGCTGGTATGGGCAGTTGTTAAACCTCACCAAGTCAGACTTGCCCTCTACATATTTGACCATGAACGACTGCTGAGCTCAGGAAGCTGGTGCTCTACTCTTTGAGAAGCACACTCCTTGAGAGCACTCAACTCAAAACACTCAAGCTTGAACGAACTATCTTCCATGTACTATACAGGATTCAGTGGGGTGCGGGGGGGGGGTGGAAATAAAAGGATTCTGTCCGCAAAGAAATCATACTCAGGAGGGTCAATTAACATGTCTGTCATGATTTGCAGCCATGCACTAAGTGCCTATACCGGTGCATGCCAAGGGGTGTGTGCTTGGTGAAGTGAGGTTGGAAGTGAGCTCCGAGATGACCCAAGAGAAGGGGCAAGGCATCCTGTGGGCGGGGAGGCCCCGGGGGTGGCCAGAGAGGACCTGACAGCAGAAGTCATCAGGCGGAGCTCCGGTAGACAATGAGCCAAGCAGGGGAGTGGAAGGAGGGATGATGAAAGCTTTGGAGCTCAGGAGATGGCTTAGCTAAGGCACGGAATGTTCAGAAAATGGTGAGTAATTTGACCAAGCTACATGGGAACCCAGAAGGCGTAGGAGGCAGAGATGAGCATGCCGGTGCTCCCTGGGAGAAAGGACACCATCTCCTGCAGAGTTGGTTAGGAACTCTTGTTCCCTTTGCCTTTTTCAGCTGCACAGCACGGGGACTTGCTGGCCTGGATTCTCTGACATGACACTCTACAAGGGGGCCAACTCAGCCCAGCTCACATCCCATAGGTGTGGAAATACCACAGTCCCTTAGCAGATAAGGAAGGGTCTGGAGTAAAGTGAAACTGATCATGTTCTTAGCCAGAACAGAACAGTTCAGCCATCTAGTCAACCAACTCCCACTTCAGCTGTCTCTCACTGGAACAGCCTCTAACTCACATTATGGTACGGCTGAAGATGCTAATTTCACTGCTCAAGGCTGCCAGGTCTGCTTGTCTTCTATTCCCTCTGCCTTTCCATCTTGTTTCCGAGATGGTGGCCATGGAGCCACCCATCCTGCCTGTACTCGAAAGTACAAACAAGGAGAAGAGAGAAGGGGCGCACCTGTCACGTCAGAGTGAGTTCCTCTCAGTCACACTCCATCACCGCTCTGAACAAGAACAGGGTGCTCTCTGCAAGGCAGAGGGACCGAGGCCACTGCAGCCCGTGACTGCCCTCCCTGGGCGAGGCGATTCCACTACCCTCATGGGAAGACTCTTTGGAAATCAGCTCCCTCTCCCTTTGGTGTGATTGTTTCTTGGGCAAGTCACTTGGTTTGACTTCCTTTAAAACCCCTCAGTTTCCTGAAGCTTTGCACACTCTGTGAGAATTTTTTAAAAGATTTATTTTTATTGGAAAGTCATATTTACAGAGAGGATAGACAGAGGAAAAAAAGATCTTCCATCTTCTGGTTCATTCTCGAAGTGGCTGCAGCAGCCAGAGCAGAGTCAACCTGAAGCCAGGAGCTTCTTCTAGGTCTCCCATATGGGTGCAGGCTCTCAAGGCTTTGGGCCATCCTTGACTGCTTTCCCAGGCCACAAGCAGGGAGCTGGAATGAAATGGAGCAGAAGGGATTAGAACTTGCACCCATATGGGATCCTGGCACATGCAATGCAAGGTCTTTAACCACTAGACTACCATGCTAGACCTGACTCTGAGAATTTAAGGATTTTTCCCCTCTATCTTCAGGTCTCAGAGAAAAGGTGTAACTACTTATGTGTTTTAAACATAACAGGGGCCAAGCTCTGCCAGGGTGCTGAGAGTCCGGGCCAGCCCATGCTCTCAGGGAGGCGGTGCCCCAGCCTGCTCAGCAGGAACCACACAACGGAGGCATCTTTAGAAGCCCTCTGACAAGGGTTCAGTTGAGAAGCAGGCTCAGTTCCCTCCTCTCCTTCTGCCCTCATCAGGAGTCTTCAGCCTCCTACCCTCTGCCGGGTGTTGACCCTAGAGCAGGCACTGAGCCAAGGACAAGAGTCAATTGAATCTCACCATTGCTCTAAAGAATAAGAGATGTCACCACCCAATTCTGTAGATGAGGAAAACTGAGGCTCAGGATGGGCCTATGCACCTTGGCCAGGACTCACCTAGGAAAGCTGAAACTGCTCAGGGGAGTGTTGGACACCTGGACATGACTCACCTATCAGGGAAACAAGCCCTGGAGTCTGACAGGGGTATGCTGAGAGCTGGGGCCTGTTGAGCTCTGGACGGCTCTGGCCTGCAGTGCCTAGGGCCATGGCCTGCCAATCGGTTCTCTCTGCTAGAAGATGGGAACATGGCAAGGGAGCTAGGGTGGATGGAGCTGCCGTTCAGGCCAGGTGCTTTCTAGGTCCTTTGAAACAACGCCTAGGAGATCATTAACTACAACGGTCAGTCTTGTGTCTAGCACACTGGAGTCTGGCCAGCTGTGCCAATTTGGACAAGTTTCCTAACCTCTCTGAGCCACATTTCCTCACCAGTAAAACAAGACCCACGTCATGGGAACCTCATGAAAGCTAAAAGCAATAGCCCACGGGAATAGTTTAGCACAACGTTCCATACAACCCAAGTTTTCCATCATTAACAGCTGCTGTTGGATTGTTACTCAATCAGCTACTCCCTCAGCTCGACTTGAAGAGTGAAAAAAAAAAAAAATCCAGGTGGTTTGCCCAGGCCGCAGAGCTCATGAGAGCCAGAACAGAACCTCACGATCTGGGTCTGCCGTGTCCCAACCATATTCACAGGAGGGGACAGTAGGAGCATGTAGCAGCAACGGACAGAAACAGGCTGGGCTCCCAGCGGAGGCCACGTTGTTGCCTTGGAAAGCCAAAACCTCGAGGAACAGGGTCGGGGTGTGCCCTGACCCTGAGCAAAGGTGACTCTTTGCAAATGCCCTTCACTGCAGTGAGCAAGCGCGTGGGAGCTCACATTCAGAGGGCAGAGTCAGCAACTGCTGTCCTCGGGCGATGGCAGCTGGCACTTGTGTGCTGCAATATCTCCTGGAGGTGTCAGCACGTCGTAAAGCATTCTTGCTTGGCCCTGGGCAGCTGCTCCTAATTTTGTCCAAGGTTCAGAAACAACAAGACACGTGGGCCTGACGATTCCTGTTCAACTCCGTGGAATTTAGCATCCAAGGCCTCCTTCGGAAAATATTCAGAGCCGTTTTCCCAGGCCAGCACAAACAGGGCTTCTAGGACACTCCTTTCCAAGGGCTCCTGGCTTCTGCAAATAGGCCAAGAATTTTTTTCCTTTTGGCCTTCTTTTGGGCACTAGAAAAGTACAGCATGTATTGCACAGAAGCGCAAACAGCAGGTCAAAGTGGTCAGAGTGTTGTGGTGTGGGAGTTACTTTTTTTTTCAGGGGAACATGCAAATAGTGCTTTGGAATGAATCAGAGTGTTAATGACTTGGTACACCTGTGAGGGAGGTTCCGCAATGTGGCATTCAGGACATGCATGGTGCAATGTTGGGCTCATTTTAAAAAAGAAAGTTTCTTTCTGTATTTATTTGCAAAGCAGAGGAGCCAGAGATAGGGCAGCAAGAGACAGAGATTCCCCAGTCTCTGACTCACTTTAGTAATGGCCACAACAGCCAGTGCTGGGCCTGGCCAAAGCTAGGAGCCAAGGACTTCATTCTGGTCTGCCATATGTGTCCCAGGGACCCTAAACACTTGGGCCAACTTCTGCCTTCGTAGGTGCCTTATCAGGAAACTGAATCAGAAATGAAGCAGTCCAGCCCAGAGTCAGTACTCTGAGACAGAACACTAGGGTTGTAAGGGATGGCTTAACCTAACACACCACAACACTGAACCCTGGACTCATTTCAAGCACCAGGCAGGGCCTGGCACGATGGCTCAGTTGGCTAATCCTCCATGTCCAAGCACCAAGACCCCATATGGGCACTGGTTTGTGTCCCAGCTGCTTCACTTCTCATCCAGATTCCTGCTTGTGGCCTGGGAAAGCAGTTGAGGACAGCCCAAAGCCTTGAGAGCCTGCACTTGTGTGGGAGACCCAGAAAAGCTCCTGGTTCCTGGCTTCAGATTGGCTCAGCTCCGGCTATTGTGGTCATTTGGGGAGTGAACCAGTAGATGGAATATCTTCCTCTCTGTCTCTCCTTCTCTCTGTAAATCTGACTTTCTGATAATAAATACATAAATCTTAAAAAAAAATGAACAATCCTTGAGGAAAGAAAACTCTTTAAAAAAAATCTCTGTCTGCCACAAGTCCAGCAGGCTGGAGAGGCCACCTGGAGGGGCTATGGGAAACAGTCACTTCTGTGCACACTTGACCTGGCCCAGGTCAGGCCAGCCCACCGGAGCCCTGGCCATGGCAATGGAAAACAGTCGGGAGCAAATCTGCCCAGCACCAGCTGTGACAGCCATCCTAGCTGAAGCCTTGGGGTGCAGAAGATGCCAGCCCTTTTCTAAGGCTGGAGGTCCCGGATCCTCTAGCTTCATGAAATAGTGGTGTTTGAAACCAGTAAGCTTGGGGTGCTTATTATGTATTGGCCCTGCCCAGCCTTGATCCACTCTGCAATTGTACTTCCTGTTACTTGCCCTTGGCCCTGTGTCCAGCCACACTGTCTGAACTTCGACCGGAGCTTGTCCCCATGCCGGGACCTTAATCCTCCCTGTTCTCTCTTCTTCCTGAAAAACGCTTTCTTCAGCCTTGTACACTACCCCCTCTGCCCAGCCTTCTCTTTCTTCTTAAAGATGTGTTTATTTATTTGAAAAATCAGAGTTACAGATACACACACACACGAGAGAGAGAGAGAGAGAGAGAGAGAGAGAGAGAGAGAGAGAGAGAGAGAGAGACATCAATTTTTGGCTTACTACTTTAATGGCTTATAAGAGCCAGAGCCGGGCTGGTCCAAAGCCAGGATCCATGAGATTCTCTTGGTCTCTCTCACACATGGGTGTGGAGACCCAAGAGCTTGGGCCATCTGTTGCTTTCCCAGGTGCATTAGCCGGGAGCTGTACTGGAAGCAGGACAGCCGGGACTGGAACCAGCACCCATATGGGATGCTGGCATGGCCACCTTATCCACTATGTCTCAAAGCCAGACCCTACCTTCTCTCAGCTCCAGCTCACCTGCAAAGCAAGGCCACCTGTGACTTCCAGGGGAAGGCAGCTGCCTTGTGTTTCCTTCACAGATCATCTGAATTTGTTTTCCTTAACTGCTTCCTTATTCTTTGTCTGTTCGTGAGCCGGGGAGTTCCTTGACAGTAACAGCAGGATCTGTCTGGGCTTGTTATGAATTCTGTGCCCAGGAGAGCCTCTACATGGACTAGGCATTCAGAAAGTACCCACCCTTTTTTCTCCCTCCCTTGCAGACCAGTGCTCACTTCTGCTGTGGGTGACCTTGAATGCAAGTGCAATCTCTCCCAGACACCAAGGAGCTCTGACTCCCTAGGGGATAGGGTGAAGGAGGAGAAAGCTGGGGCTGGGACTGGGGCTCCGTCTCCTTGAGTACATATACATTTCCCAGGGGGCATTGCTTCCCCAGGTCTCATCTCTGGAGGAGCAGCAACAACATCAACTAGCACAGGGGCTGACATTGTGGCAAAGCAGTCAAACCAAGCCACTGCCTGTGAACCTGCCAGCCCATGTGGGTGTGGGTTCAAGTCCTGGCTGCTCCACTTCTGATCCAACTCCCTTTTATTGCACCTGGGGAAGTGGCAAAGGATGGACCAGGTATTTAACTCCACGCCACCCACGTGCGGAATCCAGATGAAACTCCTGACTTTGACCTGATCCAGCCCCAGCCACTGTGGCCATGTGGAGAGCAAGCTAGTGGATGGAAGATTTTTCTCATTCACTCTGCCTTTCAAATACATGAATCTTCTTTTATTTATTTTCTTTAAAGAAAAAAAAATGTAAATGACTGGCCATTTACCCCATGTATATTAACTCAGAATGATGATCCTCAACAATCTATTATGTTTTTTTTAAGATTTATTTATTTATTTTGAAAAATCAGAATTACAAAGAGGGAGGAGAGAAAAACAGAGATCTTCTATCCCTGCTTCAGCAGACAGCCAAGACAGGACTGGGTCAGGCTGAAGGTAGGAGCCAGGAACTTCATCTGCTCTTCCACATGAATAGCAGTAGTTCCAACACTTTGGCCATCTTCTGATGCTTTTCCCAGGCCGTTAGCAGGGAGCTGGATCCAAAGTGGAGCGGTTGGGGCATGAACCAGCACCCATATAGGATGTCAGCATCACAGGCAGTGGCTTTATGCACTGTACCACCATGCCATTTCTATTTAAGATTTATTATTGATTATCAGAAAGGCAGATTTACGGAGAAAAGGCAAGATCTTCCATCTGAGGGTTCACTCCCCAAGTGGCTGCCTTGGCCAGAGATGAGCCGATCCAAAGCCAGGAGCTTCTTCTGAGTCTCCCACACAAGTGCAGAGTCCCAAGACCTTAGGTCGTCTTCCTCTGCCTTCCCAGGTCACAAGCAGGGAGCTGGATGGGAAATGAAGCAGCCGGGACACAAACCAGCACCCCTATGGGATCCCAGTGGTTGCAAGGCAAGGATTTAGACAATAGGTTACTAGGTCAGACCCAACGATCTATTTAAAAAAAAATGTTAAAGTCGTCAGAATTAGAGAAGAGTGGGGGCTTGCATCCACTGATTTGGTCACCAATATTTTTTTTTAAGGATTTTATTTTTACTGGAAAGTCAGATATACAGAGAGAAGCAAAGACATAGAGGAAGATCTTTCGTCCAGTGATTTACTCCCAAGCAGCTACAACGGCCGGAGCTGCGTCTATATAAAGCCAGGAGCCCAGAGCTTTTTCTGGGTCTCCCATGCAGGTGCAGGGTCCCAAAGCTTTGGGCTGTCCTCAACTGCTTTCCCAGGCCACAGGCAGGAAGCTGAATGGGAAGCAGGGCCACTGGGATTAGAACCGGCGCCTATATGGGATCCTGGCTTGTGCAAGGCAAGGACTTTAACCGCTAGGCTACCACGCTAGGCCCCAACAATTCATTCTTAAACAATCCCTCTGATGTACACTTGAAAATCCCTTTTCTAGACAATATTGGTTGCCCCCTATGGCTTGTGTAGTAGCTATCCATGTGGCCTTTTGAGGCCATTTAGAAATATTAATTGCAGCTTCTCCAGTCAAGCCAGGTCTCCTGAGTTCCAACACAAATTGGTTGATGGATGGGAACTACTTCTAGTTCTGGATAAGGAAAACGATGAGGCTGAGTCTTGCTGCAGAATGAGGATTGTACTACTCTGCAGGGGACAGATTTTCAAGAGCTGAGCAGACTGTTGGTCATACTGGTCTGGATGCCTTAGGTATCCACTGGACTGCTGTCAATGGCAAGTAACGGATTATCAGACGGAAGGCAGCTTGAAACCAGGCAGAGCCTTGTGACGTCACGTTCAAAGAAGCACAGAGGCTGTGAGAGGGCTGATAGGGTGACGTATTTATGACATCAATGTCTCAGGTCTTCTCCTGGTGGCAAGTCAGCCTCCAGGGTCACGTGATGACTGTGACACCATAGCCTCTCGTGAAAACATTCCAAGCATGAAGGAAACAAGGGACAACACACCTCCCCTTATAGAGGACTTGACCCTGATGTCCCCACAAGGGCTCCTCTGCTCCTACCCAAGCGCTGATTCTTAGGGGCTGGGAGAAAACCCAACCAGCAGGATGAGCAGAACACACAGGGAAAACCAAGGTTCCGGGCACTTCCGTTGCTTTCCGGCTCACCGCATTCTGACAGCCATCCTAAAAATACCACGGTCTGTGGGCAACAGGTACATGAATGTGTTTCTCCTGGTCCTGGAGAGTGGAAAGTTCAAGATCAAGGTGCCAGCCAGGTAACTCAGCTGGTGAGGGCTCTCTTTATGGTTTCCAGACAGTTGCCCTATGGCTGTCACCCACACAGTGAGAGGAAAGAAAGAAAGTTAGAGACCTCCCCAGGGACTCTTTCTAAAAAATGTTTTTTTTATTTTATGACACAGTTTAATAGACATTGTGGTTTCCCGTTCCCCCATTGTTCTCCCTCCAGTCTTTCAACAGGTGTCTTTCATGCATTCTCAGAAGTCCATCACACTTCCATTGAGGTGTCTCCCACCAATGTAGGAGATTAAGGCCATTCATCTCACCCTGAGGGCTCCATCCTCATGACACAGTCACCTCCCCAGGCCCAAACACCACTACACTGGAGGTTAGGCATTTGAGACAGAAACATTTAGTTCACAAAATTTCCTTTCTCTAGCTATGAAATCTTGCTCCTCTTCCTTGAATGGATCAGTTCTCACCCCCAACTTCATGGGGTGTGTGCACATCAAGGTGAGGAGAAACCCTAGGTCAAGTCATAGTGAGGACACTCAGGGCCAAGGAGGAGAGCTCCCTGGCTGGAGCCAGGTAAAGAACAAGTATGGCTCATGGCAGTCCTCATCGCCACCTGCCCACTGCACATCAGGCTGCATCCCAGAGGAAATGGGTGCCAGAGATGCAGAGAGCTTCCAGGGGTCGTGAGGGGAAATGAGGGGCAGAACTAGTTCCCCAGAGAAAGGCTGGCTTCTGCCAGCAGCAAGAGGCAGTTCCTGGAAGGGCTGAAGCACCTGACCTGTGATGCAGTCTCCATCAGGGCAAATGGGGTGAAGCTGCTAGGCCTGGGACTCCTGTTTTAAAGTCAACAGGTGAGAAGCCCACATGTAGCCTGGGTGGTGACCCTAGGCAATGACACCTCTCTATTCCCCTTCACAGCCTGGTACTGAAGTCATACAGACATCTGCTGGGGTGAGAGGGCAAGATATTTTTCTTAATATCTGTATTTATTTTATATGCAGAGTGACACAGAGAGAAGGTTGGACAGAACATGAAAGAGATCTTCCATCCACTGACTCATTACCTAAAGGACCACAGTGACTGGAGCTGGGATAAGAAGAAAAAGCTGTGAGCCAGAAATTCTCTCTGTGTCTCCTACATGGCTGACAAGCATCCAGGCACTTGGATCTCTTCTGCTGTCTTCCCAGGCACATTAGCAGGGAACTTGATTGGAAGCAGAATAGTTAGAACTCAAATCAATGCTCTAATGTGGGATGCCAGGGTTGTAGGTAGGGGTTTAACCTGCCATGCCACAACTCCAGCCCCATGAGAGAAGAGGATTTTGAGCAAGCTGCAAACAGGGCCAATTCTGTGCAGCCTCTGTCAACTGGATTTCGCATTATCTGGAAAGCTTTCTCCCTGAGTCCCCAAGCCTGGAAGATTTACTGTGCTAGGGGTGAAGGGGTGACAGGGCACCTGTGTCAACAGGACCATCTGTTTTGCTCCCAGAGCCCTAAAAATCGGGTCACAGCTACTGTCAGGTCTCCTCATCACCTTTTCCAGTGCACCCTCTAGGGTGGGTGCAGGTGGGGAGCAGTGCTTTAGGCAGACAGCTGGCCGGGCCTCTGAGCATCCCCTATTAGCAGTTCTCTCTAGCTATGCCCCAGGCAGAGTGACACCTTCCGTCCTATCACCAACAACCCCGCAGCAAGCAACAGATTTTTCCAAGCTCCCATCGTCACGCAGCAAGCCTGGAGCCCGACCCAGCATGCATGACCTTCTCACTTAGAAATCACAAGACCGAAATGTCACCTGCTAAATGACACTTGCTTCTTCCCGGATTTCACTTGTCCCATTAACCTCCAAGAAGAGCACACTGTCATTTTGATCTCCACTTCTGATCTAACCCTTTATACTAGGCACATTTGTTTTTTTCTCTCTCAGCAAATTTTCCTTCCAATCTAACATCCATCCTATCTAGGGATATAGACCAGGACATGGTGAGATGCAAAAAGGAAGATGCTAAGCCACCTTCTACCTGCTCTCCAGCTGCTGCTCCCAAGTCAGCAGTGCATGGGGCTGTGCCTTCCCACCTGCAGGCTCACATCAACACCTGTACCTTTGGGCTTGGGAATGGTTATTTTTGCAAAGCTGCATTCTTATAATTTATATTTGGCTTCAGTTTGCTTTTCTTTCTTTGTATCACAGGCTGATGAAGCCAAACAGATTTTGGTGTGCAGTCGCATAACATTTCCATAGTTTTGGTGTGCTTCGATTCATCTTTAGCCCACTAGAGGATATTTAAGTGGTGTCAAAGTGGTGTCAACATCCCCCATCATGCACACAGGCCAACTCTTGGCTCCTGGCTAATCCTAGTTGTCCCCTCTGCACATCTTCCTGGCTTTCTTTCCCTGCCTCCCTTCTTAAATGAACCTGCCAATTCCTGCTCCATGTGTGTGTGTGTGTATATATATATATATTTGCCTGTTAATTTCTGCCATTGCATTTAATCATGAGGTCTGATTATCTCTTTTATTTATCTGTGTATGGCCTTTACTACTCTCCAGACAGTCCTCAGCTACCTGGAGCAAGATGAGTACACTGTATTCACTTTTGTTAGACCAGCAAAATGCCTGGAGCCCTGGGAAACATCAATAGCTGATTGTTCCAGCAGTGAATACAGGAGCCAACTCTGTGGGAAGGAGTGACTGGTGTCTCTTAAATGATGGCAGATGTGATGGTTTCAGAACACAGGCTATAGAAAAGCCTATGTGGAAAGCATTGGTCTAATGGTTCCTGAATGAGTGCGGCTGGACCAGCTAGCTAAGGACTTGAGGCCTGTGTTTCATGCTTTGTGATTTGGGAAGAGTAACACTCAGTTCATAACACTGTGCTCCATGGATAACTTTAAAATCCATGGTATCACCTAAAAATAGTGATGACAACAGTAATGATAATGATGAAATGCTATTTAATAAAAAAAATCAGTCCAAACTCACGGATAACTTCATCATGAGATGGCAGCTCTATCATTACTGTTAGTGGTGGTCTATGACGTAACAAATAATGATTTACCTGAATGGCACAGAGAGACAATCTATCTATTGGTTCACTCCCGAAGTAGCTGCAACAGCCAAGGCCACAGCAAAGTTGAAAAACATCGACCATCAGTCTTCAAATTTTATTTCTACCTCTTTAGTTTTCAAAGACCACATGAAAGGGGATTATACAAAAAGCAAGGATGCCAGGAAGTGAGGGTAGGGGCAATCTTGCAGGAGGTGTTCTACAGCAAGTGACTCCAACAAGAGCAGAAGGCAGGCAGATTCGATGTCTACTTTGAAAACATAACTTACACAGCTCTAAATGAGCTTGGGAGCAAAAGAGGAACCAAGGACAACGCCAAAATTTTTATTCTGAACAACTGAAAGGATGCAGGTGCATTTACTGAGTTGGTGAGAAAAGTTAAGATTTGGAGGAAAATCAGAACCAGGTTTGAATCCATTCAGGAGTCCTAGTTCCATAAGGGGGGCTATGATGTCCAATGAGAGAACAAACTCTTGGTTGCAAGTTCAAAAGGGGAAAAAGATAGGCATTGAGTCATAGAGCATTCTCCAAGATACTGAAACAAGGACAGCCAGTGATGGAGGCCAAAGTCCAGGGGGCTGAAGTGTCCTGGAAGCCAAGTGGGAAAAATCTTCATGGAAGAGGGAGTGGTCAACTGGGTCAAACACTACTCCTGATTGACAGGTGGAGACTGAACATTGACCAGGGGTGTGGCAGCTCTGAGGTCAGGGTGAACTTGTCAAGAGTAATTTGGGTGGTGTGGCGAAAGACAAAAGCCCAGTTGGAAAAACTCAAAAGAGAATGAAAGAAGAGAAAAAGGAGACTGGTTTCTTAATTTTGTTTTATAGGGGAGTGAAGAAACGGATGGAAGCTAAGGGGGTAATTAGAGATCAGAAGTAACGTGCTTTAAGACGGGGAAAAGCAGGGCTAGCATTCTGGTGCAGTGAATTAAGCTATGTTTTATGGTGCTGGCATCCTATAGCACAGTGCCAGTTCAAGTCCCAGTCATTCCTCTTTAGGGCCAGCTTCCCTGCACCTGAGAAGGCAGCAGATGATGATACAAGTACTTGGGCCCCTACTATCCTTATGGGAGACCTGAAAGAGCTACTGATTCCTGGTGGCTTCAACAAGTCCAGACACAGCTCTTGTGACCATTTGGGTAGTGAGCCAGCAGGCAGAAGATCTCTCCGTATCGCCCTCTCTCTTTGCAACTCCATCTTTCAAATAAACAAAAGATGGGTTGGCACAGTAGCCTAGAGGCTAAAGTCCTCGCCTTGCACATGCCAGGATTTCATATGGTTGCCAGTTCTAATCCCAGCTGCCCCGCTTCCCATTCAGCTTCCTGCTTGTGACCTGGGAAGGCAGTTGAGGATGGTCCAAAGCCTTGGAGCCCTGTACTCATGTAGGAGAGCGGAAGAAGCTCCGGGCTCCTGGCTTTAGATCAGTGCAGTTCCAACCATTGCGGTCATTTGGGGAGTGAATCATTGAACGGAAGATCTTCCTCTCTGTCTGCATATCTGACTTTCCCATAAAAATAAATAAATCCTAAAAAACAAACAAAAAATAACTTTTTTAAGGATGGAGAATTCAAAAAGCATGTTTGTATGCCAATGGAAATTATTTGACTATTTCCATTTAATGCTTTTTTAATGTTTTTTTAACATATATTTTTATTGCATTTCCTTTTTTTAAAAATTAATTACATTGCATTATGTGATACATTTTTTTATGCACTGGGATTCCCCCTGCCCCTCCCAAAGCCCTCCCCCCATGGTGAATTCCTCCACCTTGTTGCATTTCCATAGTTCAAATTCAGTTGACATTCTTTTATTGGAGGTATTTACCAAGCATAAAGTCCAGCATCTTATTGTCCTGGTAAGTTCAATGGTTTCTTGGTGAGACCATCTCTGGTCTGAAGGCAGAGCCGGCAGAGTATCATCCCAATCAATTAAAAGCCCTAACATAATATTTCCAACCATTTTCAACATTATGGCATTAATTGACATGCACTGATTAACCAATATGTTAATAGGAAAATGCAGGTTCTCAACCACAACCTGTGACTTCTTCATAGACATTATTTGCATTTAATGCTTTTTCATTTACTGCTATTTTTACTCCAGAATATGTACTTGATCTTATTCTTTATTTGATCAAGTATAGATAAATACCTTGGCTCTAATATGAAGAATATGGATCAATTCTACGATCCCACTGTTACCCTCTGTGGTTTCCTCTGTGTGTGTGTGATCATCCACCGATTTCCTTAACAACTTAAAATCCTACCTCAACTTCTACTTCCTTTCATCACTTGATTTCCATCTCCACCACTCACTTTGTAAGGAGAGGTTACTGACAACCTTCCCTTTCCCCAATCTTTTCTTTCCTTCTTTCCCTTCCAACTTGGATAAATTCTTCCTGTTTGCAGATGGGATCTAACGTATTCATATTACAATACTTCAGGTTCCCTAGCAGAGAAGACACCTACATCCTCATATCTGAGTACCTAGGTCTGGTTCCAAGCTCTGGCTCCTAATCCCAGCTTAATGTCTCCATAGACCCTGGGAGACAGCAGGTGTCAGCTCAAGCAGCTGGGTTCCTGCCACTCTTGTGGGAGACCTGGATTGACTTTTTGGTTCCTGGCCTCAGCCTTGACCATTGTGGACATTTAAGGAGCAAATCGCAACAGGGAGTTTGATTAGTCAGATGTTGTCTCTCATTCTCTCTCCCTCCTCCTCTCGCTCTCGTATCCTCTCCCACACAAAAAGAATTCCATGAATAAAACTCTATTAATGGTATTCATAGTGGGCTAAGTAACATGTAAAAGTTAAAATCAAATTATCTTCTCCAAAAATCACTTATCCAGTTATTTATTTATAATGTAGATACTTCCATCATTCAGCTACTAATTGCCTGGTGCTCACCAGGCACCGTTCTAGTCCCTGGGGGATGCAGCCTGCTGAAAAAGGCAGATGAAATCCTCACCCTATGGAGCTGACAAACAGAAGGGAAGCAGGCAAGAAACACAAGTACAAATACGGGTGGCGCTAAGCGCCATAGAGGAAAATTAAGTGGATAGGCACACAGAGAGCTACGGGTGAAGGACATTGCCGATCAAGTGGACAGTGTTTCTGGACAGAAAAGAACAAGTAGTGGAACCAATGCTGACTTGGCCAGCACACAGAAGGAAATGATCACAGATTTTCTTTCCCAAATGTCCACTTTTTTTTATTTGTTTTTGCTGCACAATAGGGCATTTGGATGTTTCCATATCCCTCCAGCTCAGAATGGTGATACACCTTAGCAAAGCCAAGTTGCCAAGGACAGAACCACAGGCCATCTAAATGTTAAGAAGCTTGACCAGCACTCACCAAACTGGATAGGTAAGCATTTAAGTGATAGTAAGATCCAACCTGTGTCAAATCTTCTGATGTGGCCAAAAACAAATGTGTTTGGGAGGAGGTTAAGAACAAACACATTTACCGCATGGAAAGCTCACTCCATTTGTAAGAGGAGTTCAGGATGACCTACCTTCTAAAAGACTCTGTTTTGTCACTTTGATGAGTTTACTTCTTTGCTGGTCCTTTGCCATCCCATCTATGCTGGGAAAAGCAGCATACTTGGTGAGGGTAGAGAGGCCGTGATAGCTTGAGAACCCACCAGCCCTTAGTAATGGAAATGGCACCTGGCAAGGAGGTAGAGCTGGTGGGGCTCTGCGACAGATGGGGTATGCAGACTACCATGGGGAGAAAGATTCCTGGTCTTCTGGAACATTTCTCATGTCAAAAGAATTTTTCAGGTCTTCTTTGATTACTGCACTGTCTACGTGCAATGAGCATAAAATGAACTGAAGCACAGAAAATCAGTGTAAGATTCCATCAACATGATCCCCCACCTGGACAACTGTGCCATGCCTAGGACGAGAAGTGGCCAGGCGAGAGGCCCCTCCCACCTTGGATGGAGACTCCAGAACATTGAGGGGTGGCCACAGTGAGGATCGAGGCCGGACATTCCCCAGTGCTGTGAGAGGCAACAGGTGGCAAAGGGGGCAGAGGATAACTCTCTCATACTCCAAGCTGCCTGAACAGCCAGTGGCCTTAAGAAACAGAACGCCCCCATAAATCCTTACTTGTACAACCCAGTGACAATAGAAGTCCCAAGCAGGTCACTACCATAACTTTCAGGAGGTGAGATTTGGCAGCTCGGAAGAAAAGAGCTTTCCTTGTTAACTATATGCTGCAACTTGTCTGAAGGCTTGTGAAATTGAAATGTCAATGTAGAAGTCACAGGATGTTGTTCAGAACTTGCATTCTTTTTTTTTCTCTTTTAATATACTGGTTACTTAATACCATGTCAACTAATTCCATAACGTTATAAATTGTTACTCATGTAATGTCGGGGCTTTTAATTGATCGGGGTGATACTCTGCCAGCTCTACCTTCAGACCAGAGATGGTCTCACCAAGAAACTGTTGAACTTATCTGGACAATAAGATGCTGGAATTTATGCTTGGTAGACGCTTGCAATGAAAGAATTTCAACTAAATTTGAACTGTGGTAATGCAACAAGGTGGAGGAATTCACCATGGGGGGAGGGAGTTTGGGGAGGGGTGGGGAGGAATCCCAATGCCTATAAAACTGTGTCACATAATGCAATGTAATCAATTTTAAAAAGTCTAATAAAAAAAAATCAAAAAAAAAAAAAAGAAATTGATGCTACTACTGCATGACCCATGTGGCAGTGAAGAAACGACAACAGAACAGTGACATCATTGCCCATGAGATGTAGCAAAAACTGCTGAGAGTGACATTTACAACCCTTTGGGAATATTTTTTAAATGATCAAAAGGACATTAAAACGAAAGTGTCCTTTTGGTTCACTTTGCAACTACAAGTATTTGTGAGCATTGCAAACTCTAGTTCTGACCGCCTAGGCCATAGCTGCTCAAGCTGACCCCAAAGCAGCCACTAAGCTAACACAAAGACTTAGCTAAAAAACAAAGGAATTATATGGATGATAGAAAATAACCCCAAAGATGTTTTTAAAAGGAGGGAGGCTTGGGAGCAAGAAATTCACTGGAGACAAGAAAACAAACAGAAGAATAGTAAATGAAAACTTCACCTCACGAGTTTGCCTGGTTCCTGTTGTTAAAGTTTATCCTGGCAGACAATTTTGGAAGGCTGAGTTTGTAGCCAACCTGTTAGGTTTCTGGTTGAGGTTGCTGTAGAACTTCAACTTCATGGTGGAAAGGCAGAACAACGGGGTGGATGTGTTAGCGATAAAAAATGATGGGCAGTCTTGCCTTAAAACATCCCACAGGGGCCAGCACTGTGGCACAGCAGGTAAAGCCACTGCCTCCAGCACCAACTGCCATACGCCTGCCAGTTCAAGTCCTGGCTTTTCCACTTGTGATCCAGCCCTCTGCTAATGTTCCTTGGAAGGCAGCAAGAGATGGCCCAAGTCCTTGGGGCCCTATAAAAATGTGCGAGACCCAAAAGAAGCCCCTGGATTCAGCCTGGCCCAGCTCTGGGCACTAAGGTCATTTGGGGAGTGAACCACAGATGAAAAGACTTGTCATTGTCTCTCCATTTCTTCCTCTGTAACTCTGTTTTTCCAGTGGAGAACTTACAAACAGATGAATGCTATCCTCCGAGAGTGAGTTCTCTCATTCACCTCTTGCTCAGTTTTCCACTGTCATGACACAAACATCTCTTATGGGTTTCCCAGTTCTCAACAATGTTTATTGGGCACCAACCCCAACATGACTGGTGGTGGAGACAAGCCACATATAAGCTATCATGTTGGTAACCACATTCAATGGAAGAGCTTAAGATAACCCTATTATAGGGAAGGGATTGTCAAATAGGATTTAAGCAAGAAAAAATTTTATTAAATCTTACCCACAAGAAATCCACTGTAAAGAAAAAGAAATGAGTTGAAAGACTCAAAAAAGTTATGGTATAACAAAATTAGTTCAAAGAAAATTGAAACAGACTTTAGAACAAAGAATGTTACTAGGGACAATAAAACTCATTCAATAATAATAAAATCAATTCAACATCATAACATAACAATTCTGAATTTTGTTGCATCTAATAACAGTTTCAGAATGTATAGTGTGAAAGCAATGGAAATGAAGGCCCAGTGCAGTGGCCTAGCGGCTAAAGTCCTCACCTTGAACGCGCCGGAATCCCATCTGGGTGCCGGTTCTAATCCTGGCAGCTCCACTTCCCATCCAGCTCCCTGCTTGTGGCCTGGGAAAGCAGTCAAGGACGGCCCAAAGCCTTGGGACCCTGCACCTGTGTGGGAGACCTAGAGGAAGTTCCTGGCTCCTGGCTTCAGATCGGCGCAGCACCGGCCATTGCGCTCACTTGGGGAGTGAATGATCAGACGGAAGATCTTCCTCTCTCTCCTCCTCTCGTGTATTTGTAATGAAAATAAAATAAATCTTTTTAAAAAAAGCAATGGAAATGAAAGGGAGACTAGATAAACGTAAAGGTATCATTGACTATTTTAATGCCTTTTCTCATTGATTGATGGGACAAGTGCACAATCAGTAAGGATACAGATGATTTGGGAAATAATATCAAGTATTTTGACTTAATATACATTAAGAAATGCTCAACCAACCATAGTGAAATATATATTCTTCTCAAGTGCACACAAAGCATTTACCATACTGCAGTGCATTTTTGACCATGAACTGACCCGAAACAAACACAAATGGATCCAAGTCATTTAAAAGTATGTCCTCTGACGAAACTAGAAGTTAATCACAGAATGCTATTCAGATGATTGGGAATTAAAGGATGTATTATCAAGTAAACCATAAACCAAAAAAACAAATGGATGTGGAAATCCAAACGCAATTTGAACTGAGTGGGGAAAAAAATGAAAGCGCAACGTGTATCAAACTGCAGCTGAAGCAGACTTAGGGGGAAACATCACAACACTGAACACCCAAGAAGAAAAGTCTCGTGTCCATAACAGCAGGACACCTGTAACAAAGGTTCATACAGAGAAGACACTCAGGGTGAGCAGAGCAGAGCAGAGGATATGATGAAGGGAGTCACCCCGACATCTGAACTGGGGGAACCAGAAAAGCTGAAGTATGTAAACAACAGATTTCTTTGTGATTTGAGAGGTTTAAAATGTAAAAACAAACAAATGAAAAAAAAAAACTATCTCGACTTACCAGAAAAAAAAAATAGAAGACATTCTACATTAATATGTATCATAAGAGATAATAAAGGAATATTTCTAAATAACTTTATGCCAAGATTTTTTTTTATAAAATTGAGGAAATGGCAGATTAATTGAAAGACACAGAGCCCGATGCGGAGGCCTAGCAGCTAAAGTCCTCGCCTTGAATGCGCCGGGACCCATATGGGCGCCAGTTCTAATTCTGGCAGCCCTGCTTTCCATCCAGCTCCCTGCTTGTGGCCTGGAAAAGCAGTAGAGGAAAGCCCAAAGCCTTGGGACCCTACACCTGTGTGGGAGACCTAGAGGAAGTTCCTGGCTCTCCTGGTTTGGATCGGCGCAGCACCGGCCATTGCGGTCACTTGGGGAGTGAGTCCTTGGATGGAAGATCTTCCTTTCTGTCTCTCCTCCTCTCTATACCTGCCTTTCCAATAAAAATAAATAAGTCTTATATCCCAACTGCCAAGGAGGCCACAGGGAATTGGATGCCCTTGGAGGCCGAGTACTCTGAGGTCACCCACCCCCAACCGGAGCTTCCGCAGGGGATGGAAGAAGTCCAAACACTACCGTGCAGAAACCAACGTCATCGGAAAGACAACCAGAAGCCCTGAGCGGTCCGCAGAAACAGAAGAACAATAAACGTCCTTCGGGACCAGGGAGGAGAGCTTTCTCTGGTCCGAGCCTGGCTCCACCTCTGTACCCCAACTTTCCCTCGCAACGACCATCGGGATCGCTCCGAAAACCCCTCATAGCAAACAAACAATCATACAAACTAAAAAAACCTAAAATAAATAGACAAACAACAAAAAGTAGAGCTTGGAATCTGACAGGAAAGAGCTGGCGTGGATTGGCTCATGCCTCGCTGGGTGGGACACAAAGATTAGTCACTCCTCACCATGGTGTTGAGGATTTTCCTGCACCCCCCCCCAAAAAAAATGTCCTGCACCTTAATTGTTGACAAATGTCTTGTTAGAGTTACAAGCCAGTCTAGATTATCCTAAAAATCTGCCAAGATCAGCAAAATTATACTTCAACACAACAAATGGCTAAATACGAAAATGAAATAGACACGAGACAGCTGAATGGTACCTTATAGCCATTTTAAGGTATATAGCAGCCGGTCCTGTATATAAACTAAAATTGAAATGTCAATGAGCTAATCATAGGTTGTGGTTAAGAACTTGCTTTTTTTTTTTTTTTTAACATACTGGTTACTCAAAACCATGTCAATTCCATAATGTTGCAAATTGCTGTTGATGTTATATTGGGACTCTTAATTGACTGGGATGATATTCTACCAGCTCTAACTTCGGACCAGAAATGGTTTCCCCAAGAAACTGTTCAATCCATCTGGACAATAAGTAGCTGGACTCTATGCTTGGTATACGTTTGCAAGGAAAGAATCTTGATTGAATTTGAACTGTAATACTGCATCCACCAGGGGGGAGGGGCATGGGGAGGGGTGGGGGGATTCCCAGAGCCTATGAAACTGTCACATAATGCAAAATAATTAATAAAAAAAGTAAGTCTTAAAAGAAAAAAGAAAAAGAAAGACACAAACTACTAAACCTCTCTAAGAAATAAATAGATACCCAGGATGGTGTCATGGCACATCAGGTCCAGCTGATGCTCACATCTCATGTCAGAGTGCAAGTTCAAATCCCAGCTTCTCCACTTCCAACCCAGCTTCCTGGGAGCACAGCAGAAATGACTCATACTTGAGCCCCTGCCACTCACATGTAAGACCATGATGGACTTTCTGATTCCTGGCTTCAGCGTTGACCAGATCTGACCTGGAGAGGAACCAGTGGCTGCACAACCTATTTCTCTCTCTCTCTCTCTCTCTCTCTCTCTTCTCCTCTCCCCATACCCCCTGCAACTTTCAGCCACCCAAACACATGCATGTAAGTGTCCCAGACTGTGGCACTAGGGACAGGTCATGCAGATTGCGTTGTGACTGCATGAGTTGATATGCCAGAAGTCTACAGGGATGATCTCAACTCAGTGTGGCCATGACAGCTGAGAGCTGAGGACAGACCCCCTGTAGGCGTCAGGACCAATCAGAGCTCCTGGGGATGAGAACTGGAGAAAGATCTTCAGATGATTAAGACAGTTTCCTACCTGAACCAGGGGACCTTTCGAAGAAACTAACTCATAACAGAAAAACAGTAATTATGCTTTTTCCAATGGATTTTGTGGCTTGAGAAGTAGAAAAATGCTACGTATGAAGTATTGACACCTGCGTTTCAGAAATGTGGCAGTGCTTCGATGGAATTTCATGTCTTAAGATAACAGCATGTCTGTTCTGGAAGTTGGGAGAAGCCATATCCTAGTTTGGGGCAGGCATTACAGGGCAGTTGCTAGAACATGTAACAAGGCCATGAAATAGTAAGTGCAAAGAACAACAGAAGAAAAGAGTTTAAAATATAGGCTCGCATTTATATAGCGAACTGATTTTTGACCAAGTTTGCAAAGGCAACTCTGTGCAGAAGGACAGACATTTTAACAACTGACACTAAAATTATTTGATATTTAAACACAAAGACAAAAAATTCAGAAGACCATTGACCCATATCTTATACTTATTCAAATATTAACTCGGAATGGATAATTGGCCTAAATGTAACACCCCAAACTACAAAAGTTCAAGAAGATTTTACAGGAAAAAAAAAATCTTTGAGACTTAGGATCGGGCAAAGGGTTTTTAAATATCATACCAAAAATCACAATCCATACAGAAAATATGGTCATTACATGTCATCAAGTTTTAAAAGTATTCCTCTTTGGGAGGATAAAAAAGAAAAGCCACAGTCTGGGGGAAAATATTTGCAAATCGCATACCTGAAAAAGAACTCATATCCAAAGTATATAAAAGACTCTCAAAACTCAACATGAAAACAAACTGCCCAATAAAAACATGAGCCAAGGACTGAAACAGACATTTTCCCAAAAGATACATGGATGGCAAATGACCACATATGAAGGTGTGGCACATCACATCATTAAGGAAACCCAGGTTTAAGTCACAACAGGTCAGACCAATCAGCAGGATTAGAAATCACTTTTTAGCTGACAAGACCAAGTGCTGGTGAGGAAGCAGGATAGCAGTGACTCCCATGCACCTGCCGCATGACTCTCAAACTTGAACAGACATACTGGGAGACAATTAGTCAATTTTTATGAAGCTAATAAACAGTCACCATATGTATGACCTGACAATTCACTCATAGGTGGAGTCTTACTTTCTCACAGGAACCTGTGTGTGACTCTTTAGAGCAGTTTCAACTATTATCAAAGATTGGAAACAAGATGGGCATTTGACATGGCAGTTAAGCCACCACTTGCATCCCATATGGGAGTACCTGAATTTGATGCCTGTCTCTGGCTCCTGGTTCCAACTTCCTGTTAATACAGACCCTGGGAAGCAAGAGTGGTGGTTCAACTACTTGGGTCCCTTCTACCCCTTTGGAAGGTCCCAGTGGACTTTCAGGCTCTTAGCTTCAGCCTGTCCTACTTACCTCAGCTGCTGTGAGCATTTGAAACTGAACCAGTGTCTGGGAGATATCTCTCATAAACAAACAAACAAAGGAACAAACAAATGTACTAATTACAAACTTGCTAGGCACAATGTCCAGATACTTGGTTGGATAGTATTCTGGATGTTTTTGTGAGTGTGTTTTTGGATATGATGAGCATTCAAACTGGTGGACTTTGAGTAAAGCAGATTTCCCTCCATAATGTGATAGGCCAATCAGTGGAAGAAGAACTAAAGGCTGACCTCAACTGAGCAAGAGGAGATGTCACCAGATGGTCTTTGAATCTGAACTGTAACATCTGCTTTGCATTGTGTCTCCAGGCTCCCACTCCATCCCCACTGACTGGGTTTTCCAGTCTCTATAACTGATTGAGCCAATTCTAGAAGAGATCTCTCTCTCCCTCCATCCCTCTCTCTGTTTCTCTCTTTTGTTCACATTGTCTCTTTTTCTCTCTCCAGAAAAGTAGAAGTTTTGTCTTTTTCAATAATGAGTTATGCAGTGCCTAAAGAAGTTGCTTGCACAGAGTAAAACTCAACGATATTAGTTGAATATTCAATGAATAATATTCAAACCCAAGTGTGATGCCTAAGGCAACTCTTTCCACTGCACCAGGTTGCCTCTCTTTATCCTCCTGCAGAATAAATCACATAACTATCACACAGACAACAGCTCAATCTCCCATCACCTACTGGGATGCCTACAATAAATCTAGCTTTTCGGGCCCGGTGCCGTGGCCTGGCGGCTGGAGTCCTCGCCTTGAAGGCCCCGGGATCCCATATGGGCGCCGGTTCTAATCCCGGCAGCTCCACTTCCCATCCAGCTCCCTGCTTGTGGCCTGGGAAGGCAGGAGAGGACGGCCCGAGGCTTTGGGACCCTGCACCCGTGTGGGAGACCTGGAAGAGGTTCCTGGTCCCGGCATCGGATTGGCGCGTACCGGCCCGTTGCGGCTCACTTGGGGAGTGAATCATCGGATGGAGGATCTTCCTCTCTGTCTCTCCTCCTCTCTGTATATCCGGCTTTCCAATAACAATAAAATCTTAAAATAAATAAATAAATAAATAAATCTAGCTTTTCTACAGAGGTCCCATCATGGAGCCCACTGGTCTTTCTGGGTCCAGTCTAAATGCTTTATCATGCACATTGTCAGCACCATAGGTAAACAAACACCCAATGAAGACCTACTTGGAAGCAGAAACAGAGCTGGATTCTGAATAAACTTCACCTCATTCAATCCCCATCTTCCATCTGAAAGGGAGGGAGTGCCACCCTGTTTGGCAAATCAGAGAACAGAGGCATATAGAGATTAAGTGTCTTAATGTCACAAACATTAAAATAGCTTACTCCAAAATTTTACACATTTCTTTAAAAGTTACCTACTATAAAAAATTTAAGATTGTGAAATGCAAATTAGGTTTGGCATTTTTGTAAGGAAACATCAAAAACACAAATAGATGTTCCAACCCTTCAGGATCACTTCAATATACTTTTGAGCACATGCAATAGTGCCAGGCACCATGGTGGACCTTGGGGATGGGGATGGATAACCCAGCCAGATGGCTGATACCCACTCAGTCTTGTATCAGAGTTGATACTGTCATGTCTTAAGATTGAATCCACTTGAACATTTGAAGTTTGAAGCCCAACAATTTAAAAAAGACCTTGGGTTAGTCAGGGTGGGCTAAATGGATGGCAAACAATTTCAAATATGAGGAGCAAGATACAACAAAATAGATTGATGTTTAATGTAAAGTCCAGTGGTCTTGTACCTACCTGGTTCTTTCCAAGTGTTAATTTAGCACCCTAGACTTCTCTTGTATGTTAGCTCTGCCATCCCATGGCTTCAGATGGTCCTATTCAACTGGCCTTAGAAGTATCATCAATCATTTTTCCCACAATCCCCTTGCAAGAACTATGTCATATGACTAATTTAACCAGAAGAGAAGCCAAGAACTATAAAAGACATTTTAAAAGTTTATGTCCATTGGGAGTCTTCTTCCTAGATTCCCAAGAGTCTATGAGCTTTTTTGAAAGAAAACTCAAAATTTTCTGAAATTCTAAAGGGTAACATGAAACTTAACCCTTCTTGTATGAAGGATCCAGTTCACCAACAAGTGCAATTCATACAGTCATTTAGGGACTCAGGCACCTCTGTCCTACTAACAAGTCCTTAGAGACTGTCTTAGGGTCAAACACTGCACTCCTCACCTCCACTCATATTCTATTGGTTAAAAATCAGTCACAACTAAACTACAAAGCTAGCTAGGTCATTAAGTCCCTATACCAAGCAGGAGAGATGAATGGACTTCCCTTGCTAGCCAGTTACACTCTTCCTTTCTCCCATTGGTTATGTTTCCCTGATCCCCCCACCTCCTGTATATTAGCATGTTGTGTTTCTTGCTCTGTCTCCAACCTGATACATCATGCAGTTTCCCATTTCTGGACTCTCAACAAAGATGTAATTCAAGAAATCCTAAATTTGTTCTCCACAGCACACCCCAAGTTCTTTTGGACATTCACTTATCCAGTGGTAAATCACTTAGACTTTATTTTCCCCACTCAAGGATGCCAGAGGCTGTCTGGGTTTTGTCTAGCATCCTATTTCCAGTACCTGAGAGAGTATGCCTTCTACACTGTGGGTGACACCATATACTTGGATGAGGACACGAACTGTCTTGTGGAAGACACCATCCCTGTAGGTGTGTTGTATAGGATCCCTGACCAGCCTCATTTGCCCCCGGGGACCCGTTGTCCATGACCTCTCTCTTTCTCATCCATAGCAATCTTCAAAGAAATCACACACATCACAGGGACTAGATTCTATTTTTATGCTTTTGTATTGCTGCTCCAGGTAGAAACCAGAATAAAGGAAAACTCTGGAACTCACCTGACCCTAGCTTTGTAAAGGCATCCTCATTGGCCATGCTCCTGAGGCAGGGATCCGTGGGCTGTGGAAGGACTTCATGCTGCAGCTCGGCAACCTAACAGCTGTGTGGTTTCCAGAAGTTACCCGAAGGTTCCAAGTTGCAGCTTCATTCTCAGGGAGGAGAGAATGGCCCCATCATGCCATGTCAATGTCACAGCATCAACATCTGCTTAATAAATATCTGTAGGCGGCCACATGATGAACGAGATTCTGGGAATCCATCAGTGAATGAAACAAGGGATGCTTCAGAGCTGATGCTAAAGGTTAGTAGGCTGCAAATAAATCAACAAATGAATAGATATTACATAGCAGGTCAAAAATACCAGGATATTTCAAAAACAATGATTCACTACAATCTAAAAATGGACATTTTAAACATTTGTGAAAATGGAATTAACAGATACATCTGCTGGAGTGAATAAATTTTTGAAATTTATGAATAGTGCTTTTTTTCCTGATACGCATTTTCCATGAAGTTTCTGGAGGCCCCCCTCAGGCATCAGATGATTATAACATGTAAGAGAAAAATAACTCAGGGTTAAAGGTAGGGAAAAGACAAATTCTTCATATTTTACATATAAGATGGGACATTGGAACAGAGACCTGCAGGAAGCAAGTTGAATGAGTCAGGCAAAGATGTGAGAGAGGAGGGGATACAACATATGCAAAGGCCCTGAGTGATGATAAGCTTCAGATTTCTGTGGAATTTCAGGAAGGGCAGTTTTGCTGCACTAACGAGTAGAAGGAGGGTGTATGTTAAGGTCTGGAAGGTGACACGGACTAGAACAATCAGGGCTACAGGAGCTGTGGGAAACTTTTTGCATTTACCCTGATGGAGGTAGCAAGCCATTTTTGTCTTGAACACACCAATAGTGTGATGTGATGCGTGTTTTTTTTTCTTTTTTAGTTCATTCCAACAGCACTGTGGGGGACAGGCTGCGTGGAAGTCAGATTGGAAGCAATGAGAGCAATTGTGAGGCAGTTGCAGGGAAGCAGGTGAGTGATGGCAGAGGCATGTCCTGAGCCTAGAGCACAGGCATTGATGAAACGTTGTCGGGTTCTGGATTTGTTCTGAAGGCAGAGTGAACAAGAGAGAAAAGAAGAGTCAAGAGCGAACTGAAGGCAGTGATTTCAGAAGTGAGAAAATGGGAGTTGACAGAAAAAACAATACAGAAGCTCTTGCCCAGGACAGAGCTATACAGTTGAGAGTAAAAACTTTGAGGTCACCTAAGGAGAGCACTAAGATGAAAGGATGGTGAGGACTAGGAGAGAACTCTGATAGTTAGAAGTTTGAGGAAAGAGTGGGGCATAAAAAAGGCACAACTAAGAAGTAGCCAATTAGACTGTAACCCTCACCAGTGTCAGCTGGAATTGGGGGTGGGCCAGGCTGGGCCAGGCTGCAGCACCCACTGGCAAATGTCGAGGCGAGGGGGGTCATGCCAGACTAGGCTGCAGTGCCCAACCAGCACACATAGAGACCAGCGAGGGAGGGGGCAAAGCCGGTAGGGGGAATGTGGAGGGCTCCCCTGCTGAACTGCCACTCCCACTGGACAGTGTGAGTTGGGATGGAGGCAGACCAAACCAGGCAGGGATACAACACCTGTGGGCCTCATGTGAGCTAAATCAGGGAAAAGCCAGGTTGGGCTGACTGTTCCTACTGGTGCAAGCATAAATTAGAGTGGGTGAGGGTTGGTTGGGCTTTGCCGCAGCATCAGCTGGCAGATGCTGGCTCTGGGGGCTAATTCTGTCAAGTTAAACTGCAGAATCACCTGGAGAGTGCATGATCTGGGAGTGGGCCCAGGAAGGAAATAGTGGGCACCTCCCTCTTGGGTTATCACTCCTACTAGAGAACATGAAAACCAGGACTGGGGGAGCGATGGCTAAACAGAACGGCATCCACCAGCAAGTGTGTGAGCTGGATAGTAAGGCTGGTTGGGTTAAACTAGGCTTCACTGCCCATTGAGCTGAATGGGATGTGGGACAGACTGGACTGGACAAGTCTGCTGTACATACTGGCAAGCACGGGAACCAGGGTAGGGGGCAGGCCTGGTAGGGGTTATTGCGGGTCACTCTGACTAGGCTGCAGCTCCCACTGGTTTGCGTGAGACCCGAGTGTGAGGCAGGCAGAATCAGGCTGGACTAAAACACCCATTGGTGTGTGTGGAAGACAGGGCTGGAAACAGAACTGACCCAGCAATTGCAACCACCAGCATAGGTATAAGCCGATTGGGGCAACGGTCTGTGGCAGACCCAGTACTGGCAAGCACACACAAGTGTGAGGTCTGGGATCACCTCAGACGAAATTTCTTTGGGGATCTCCCGAATCAAACTGCTGGACTCAGAACCCAAACCATGAAGAGAAGTGCAGGTTCCATGGTCTGACCATGGAGCGCAAGTGTCAGAGCTGAGCCTTCTCAGAGGCTCAGACGGAGCAGTGGACAGCATACCCAGGAACCTGCAGAGAACACCTGCTACCACAACAGAGGACAGAACGAATCAATTACCCCAGCCATGTGTTAGCAGTGAAAATCTGGGCAAACGGAGACTCTAAGGTGAATTATGTCAGCCAGTGGATTTTGCAGTGATTTTGTCGTGCTTGGAATGGCAAGATTGGCAGCAATTCAGAAATGTTGAACTATCAAAACCACTTGAGCAGGACTCTCGGAGCATGCCCCACATGGGGGACCTGGGATGGGTGGGAGGCTGGGTGGGGCTTCTCCCTTTATCTTCCCCCTTACCCCAGATACAGAAAATAATAATAATAATATGGAAACAAAACAAAAAGCTGCAGCCAATGCAGTAGGAAGAGCAGGACAGAAGAAGGTAAAGGAAGTGAACCAGGACGCAGGGAAGAGCTCCGTTTCTATGGATTGCTCATGACATATGATGGCAGACCAGAAGTCCAACATACCAGTGATCACATTTAATATATGTGGAATAAGTGATTCAATAAAAAGTCCATTGTGACCAAGTTAACTCTATGCTGTCTATTAGTGACAGACTCTAAAGGTAAGCATATAGAATAAACATAAAACACGATGAAACAATGTTCAAGAGACAGCTGTTAACAGCTCCACTGACAGTCAAACAAATCAAAAGCAAGAAGCATAATTAAGATTAAAAAGGCTCATCCCCCAAGAAGACATACAAAAATCTAAGTTTGTAAGTACTAAAATTCAAGGAATCTGCAAAACATTCATGGAAATGGGAACAAAAGACACTCGTGTGTTCTATAAACTTGCTGAAATGCAACGTTTCAGAATATATGAAACAAAAATCTACATAACTTCAAGGAAATAGAGGCAATCTACATTGATAATAAGAGACGTCCACAGACTTCTCTTAATGAAAGACACAAGAAGCAGGAACATTCCAGTAGTGTAAGCATGAGATTAAACAACAGCATGAGCCCATGTGACACACTAATATGTACGGAACACTGTGCTAAAAAGAGTGTTTTCTTTCCAAGTACACATGGAACATTTATGCTGGCCATAAATGAAATTTCAACGAGTTTCAAAGGATTGAAATCATTCAGAATATGTTCTTTGACCACAGAAAAACTAGGCTGGAAATCAATAGTAAAATAAGTAGAAATTACCCCCAAATACTTGGAAATTAAGCAATATACTTTTAAATAGGTCCAACAAAAAATTTCAGTGGGAATTGGAAAATATCTTTAAGTGGTAATGAAAATATGACATTCCAAAACACGAGGGTGTGGTGCAACGTCTGCTTAGAGAAAAATTTGTAGTCTTATATGCATGTATTTAAAAAGAGTGAAGAATGAAAATAAATCTAATTATCTTAAGAATGAAGGGAAGGAACAGCACATTTTATATCTAAGGAAACCAAAGGAAGGAAATAATAAAACCCCAGAACAGCAATTAATGAAATATAAAGCAGATTTTCAAGAAATTAACAGACTCAAAGTTGGTATTTGTTAATAGGTAACAAGAATGGTTGGTTTCTGGAATCATGAAAACAAAATAAAGAGAAGGTGCAAATCACCAATTCAAACAAACAGGAGGACATCGGTCATGATTCCACATACATCAGAAAGATACTTACAGTACAGGATGAACAAAGCAATGCTAATGCAGCTAAATCCTTAGCTAACACGTAAACTCCTTCAGAAAACACCTCTAGCAAAAGCTGATATAGGAAGAAATAGAAAGTCTAGAATAATCTTAACCCTATATCGAAGTTGTGGCTAAATTTATTTACACAAAGAAATCCTCAAGCATCAATGGCTTTCCTCCAGATGAATCTCAAGTGAATTTCTCCAAATATTTCTGAAGTAAATGACATCAATATTATATAAACATTTGCATAGACCAGGAAAAATGTATTTTCTAACTTGTTTAATGAGGTCATTTTAACCTCGACACAAAAATATGGAGGCAAATTACAGACCAATTAATCTTATCAACAGAGATGCAAAAATTACCAAACTAGCACACTAGATTCAGTGAAAAATAACAATAACATTAAGTCATGAGCAAATTGGATTTGTTCCAGAGCTGAAAGGTTCGCTTCATTCAAAAAAAAAATTACTGTGACTCAACACTTTAACAGAATAAAGGGTGAAATCATATGATCATCCATAAAAACAGCAATGGCTTCTGATGAAACTCAACACACACTCTAGATATTTTAAAATCCCTCTCTGGATCAGCATGGTGGCCAACAGCTTAAGTTGCCACTGCGATACTAGCAATCGCACAGGAGCACGGGTTCAAGTCCCAGCTGTTGCACTTCCAAGCCAGCTATCTGTTAATGTGCCTGGGAAAGCAGCAGGAGATGGTCCCCTAAGCACTTGCACTCCTCCACACATGTGGGAGATCAGAACAAAGCTCCTGGTGCCCGGCTTCGGCCTGGCTCAAGACCAACTCAGCCACAGCAACCATTTGGGTTGGAAGATTCTCTCTCTCTCTAAGAAAAAGAACAAAGCTGGGAAACTTCAACTTTCAAGTAACAAGACCTGTTATCAAGATAGTATATTAATAGCTAATGATATTAAAATAGATAATGAAATACGGTCCAAATGCCAAAAAATACCTCCACTATGCAGTCACACAATTTATGACAAAGATGACAGTGGCACACCATGTAAATGAGGCATGGCACTGTAGATCTGTGTACACCTACAAAACAAGAAACTAGAAAAGTTCACTTGGATTTTGGATTGCCTGCAGATTTCTCAAAACACACATATACATTAACCACACAAGAAACAATTGTGAGTTCTATAAAGTTATGAATTCCCTTTCATTAAACATGCCATCTGGAGACTGAGAAGACCATTCACAGAGAGGGAAAGAATATTCGAATACATTTATTAGCTTAAGGACTCACATATATAGAACAGACAATAGTTGCTGTCATTCAATAAGGAAAATCCAAACGAATCGAAAGAAAACAAGAAAATAGGCACCTCCCCAAAGATGCAAAAACGCCAATATGAAAATGTGTTCAACCTCATTAGTCATCCGAGCAACACAATGAACACATCACCAGCAATGCACACTCATCAAAATGATTATTTAAAAAGACCACGTACTACCAAGTAGTGCGGGGGAGGTGGTGCAACTGGGGCTATCCTCACTGTAGCAGGCATATTACTCAGTTACTTCGGAAAACTAGCAATATTGACACCGAGTACTCCCTCAGACGTGTATCTTACATCACAGGACTGTTCCAAGGAATGTGTATATGCATATCCCCAAGAGGCATGAAGAATACTCCTGGGGGCATATTCATAATAGTTGAAAATATTGGCATCAGAATTATATTAGCATAAAATTGAAATATCCGGAAAGAAATCCAAGGAATAATATAAAAACTTCTACACACAGAGAGAACTAGTGTTTGAAAATAATGAAGGTCTGTCTCCAGAGACATTTAGCTAGGGTTAAATCTATATCAACAATGTCTATTTAGTAGAATGGATAAACTGTGATATATCAAAATATATTAAAATGTTGAATACTAGTTTAATATCAGTAACAACATACAATTTATAACCTCCCATGATGTCACGGGTGACTTTCACCAGGGTTGAGTAGAAAAACTCAAACACAAAAATAATTCTGTTGATATAACATGCTCCAAGTGAATTTTTGGTGATAAACTTCCCCCCGCCCCCCCAAAAAGAATCATGGGAGAGGACATTGACCGGGAAGGGGAATAGAAACAGTAGCACAGAACTTCAACAGTCTCTTCTCTGAGTGCTGGTTACACAGCTGTGCTCAACTTGTGAAAGTTCATTGATGCCTCTCCTTGTGGGGGACAGACCTTTATCTAAGCATGCCTAACCTTCACTAAATGTTTACTACAAGGGGTGGACATTTGGGGCGGTGGTTTAGCCACTGCTTGTGATGCACACATGCCATATTTGAGTGCCTGGGTTTCATTTCCAATTCCAGCTTCCTGCCAATGCATCCCTCGGGAGGCAAGGTGATGGCTTAAGTGCTTAAACACTTGGATTCCTGCCACCCCTGTGGGAGGCCCTTGACTGCTGCCTGCTTAGCCAGGTGTTATGGACATTTGGGAAGTGAGTGGAAGATTTCTCTCTTTCTCTCTCTCTCTCTCTCTCTCTCTCTCTCTCTCTCTTTCTCACACACACACACACACACATACTAAAATCAAAGTATATTTTTTGTGAACTTCCAGCACACCTCAATCAGGCCATATTTCAAACGTTCAGCAGTCACACCAAGCCACCATACAGTACAATTCTGTGGCGTTACATGCAATTTGTTTGTTTATTTGAAAATCAGAGTTACAGAAAGAGAGAGATCTTCTATCCACTGGTTCATTCCTCAGATGGTCACATCAGCTGAAGCTGAGCCAGGCCAAAGGGAGAAGCCAGAACTTCACATGGGTTTCCCATGTGGGTGCAGGGTCCCAAGTACCTGGGCCAACCTCTGCTGCTTTCCTAGGCACGTTAGAAGGAAGTTACATCAGAAGTGGAGCAGCCGGGATATGAACTGAAGCCCACGCAGATAGTGGGTTTACCTGCTCCACCACAACGCAGGCACCACAATCCATATTTTTTTTTGCTTAGCCCATCCTAGCCATATTTTTTCAGCCTTAATAAATTGTTTATTCAATACACTTGAAGTACACAAAAAGCACACATTTTAACATTCACACACTTGCGTGATAAAAATATTTGCTATTACCCTTTAAACTTCTACTTTCCTCAAACTGCTTCAATTAATAAACTTTTTCAGAATGGTTTTAAATTCACAGGAAAAAAAAAGGTGGTAGGAAGTTCCCATCCTTACTCCCTACACACACACACACACACACACACACACACACATTTCCCCACTATCAGCATTTTACATGATTGTGGAACATCCATTACAATTAGTGAGCCAATGCTGATCAGATACGACTAACTACATTCCATAATTGATTCTGATTTCCTTGACTGTAACCGGATATCCTTTTCCTGGTGCAGGAGTCCAGCCAAGAAGCCATTTTGCATCCACCTGCCATTGTTCCTCCGGTTCCTCTTGATTGTGCCAATTTCCCAGTGTTTCCTCACTTGAAGTGACCTTAGCAGTTTCTGGAGTCAGGTAAGCTGCAGGATTCCATCCTACTGGGATTTGTGTGATGTTTCTCCTGTGTTCAGACCCTAAAGGACCCAGAGGTAAAGGGCCATTGTCACCAGCTGCACATAGTGTCACCCTGAGGCGTGATTGTTGGTGTTGGCTTGAGTCGGGTGTCTCCCTCAGTAAGGTGCTCTCTCTCTCCCCCTCTTTGAAAGGAAGTCTCTATGTGCAACTCACACTTGAGGGGTGAAGTTACGCTCCACCTCCTTCAGAGTAAGAGCTACAAGACTTAATTGGGATTTGGTTTCTTCTCTCCTGCTTATCAACCCTCTGTGTATGCCAGTACAGACTCATGAATATTTACTTGACACTTTGGCTCACAATGCAATGCCCCTTTATTGTGGTGCTCAAATTGCTCCAGTCTGAACCACTGAGAATTCTTCAGTGTGAATACTGAAGAATTCAGGATACTGAAGATGCGAAAGACGAGCAATGTGGCTCATCTGGGCCATGTGGCACTCCCAAGCCATGGCAACCTGTGTCTGACATCTAATCCTCCCCTGCACCTCCCTCAGCACACCTGAGGGCCTTTGCTGCTGCCCCAGAAAAGCTCCATAGCAAGGGCAGCTCCTCCAAGAAACCAAACAGGTCACCTGGTGGCAGAGGCTCTCCTGTGCGTGGCCTGTCCAGTTGCCAGAAGCTCACAGTCAAGGCAAGGGTAATAATACACCTCTGTGGATGCCCAGGAAAAAAAATGCCTGAACAGCATCAGGTCACAATGAAGGAGTTCAAGGTTCCATAAATAGTGCTCCTCTAACCCGATCTCAGATGAACATTAAAATGTGCCTGGGTTGCTGGATATGAACTCACTACCATTCCCTGCCCCCGCAAGACATCACCAGAAGTCCGTTGCTAACTCCAGCAAGAACAAGGCCCAGGAGTGTTGACACAGCCTCAACAGACAGAAACGCATCACGTCACAACTGCTCTGGTGACACACACAACTGTTCTGGAACCTCGGAAACAATCCCCACGTTGGCAACAGATCCTGAGAAACATCAGGCTACGGTGATAATCACTCAAACTCTTCTCTTTCTATTCAGCAGGGAACAAGCCTGAGAAATAAGCTGGCTCTGCACAGGGAGGATTTCTAAAAAATGCTATCACACTCATCACGTGGAGAGGCTGTCTTGCAGGGTCAAATACCCAAGGGACTATGTCTCACCAATGGACCTGAACACAGGATTATTTCAAAATACTTCCACCTGTATCACAGACAGTCATCCAAAGCCAAGACCTGCTTCCACATCCAAGCCCCACCTCACATGGGGCAAATGCTATGTGGACTGCTAGTTTAAAAGACTTAAAAAAAAACAAAAAAACAAAAAAACAGCCAGCGCAGTAGCCTAGTGGCTAAAGTCCTCACCTTACATGTGACAGAATCGCATATGTGCACTGGTTCTAATCCCGGAGGCCCTGCTTCCCATCCAGCTCCCTGCTTGTGGCCTGGGAAAGCAGTGGAGGACGGCCCCAAGCCTTGGGACCCTGCACCCATGTAGGAGACCTGGAGGAAGTTCCTGACTCCTGGCTTCGGATTGGCTCAACTCTGGCTGTTGTGTCCACTTGGGGAGTGAATCAGCAAATAGAAGATCTCTGTCTTTCCTCTCTGTAAACCTGCCTTTCAAATAAAAAAAAAATCTTTAAAAAATACTTCAAGCACATAATTAAGTCTAGAGAATTTGAAGGCGTAGTCAGCAACCACCGTTACTTCCTGTCTGCATGGGTCCAGAGGAGACCTGGAAACAAATCTCGGAAAAATACAAAGAGACACAGTTCCACTACCACCTGTGTCACCGGTGCATGGTAGCAGTGACCGCTGGCATCCTGTGGTTCTCACTGCCACCTGGGCCAATGTGCCTGGCTGCACCCCACACAGCACCCAGAGGCTGGCTTACAGCTCACAACTCCCTCCTTGACAGTGATCTGCCATCTCAGCTTTCCACCCTGCAACCCACCTACCTAGCACCAACCCAACAACCCTAACTGGGTCCTGCTCCAGGCCAGCCTTGATCCCTCCTTGGCCTGCGGTGGGAAAACAAGTTTCACCAAACCCCAGGATTCTGTGATAGGGAAAAAAAAAATTGGATTTGGTTCGAGGTTGAGCAAACTAGTGCAGTTTGTTCCGGTTTTTTGGGTTTCTGGTTCCAGCCAAGTCCCTGCTCCAGACAGAAAGAATGTCCCTGGAATGCCTTTTCCAAGTAGGACTCACAGCAGCTGGCAGGGCTGCATGTCCAGCTGGGGGCTACCCGCCCTGCTCCCCACCCCCAGGGACTCCCCTGCAGTTCCCAATGCTGCTCTCTGCAAGGCTTTGGGGACAGGGCTGGCAGCACACTTGGCCCAGTTGTCCCAGGGCCACATGACCTTGCATGGACTAGAAGCCAGAAGCCACTGTTTTCCCCCTCCCCCGCCACCCATCCCCCAAATCAGACAGCAATGCTGCTGAGCCCAAGACTCAGACCAGGGGATTAGAGAGAACAGAAAGTGGGGGGGTGCTGTCACTATGTAAGTCTGCCACGCTTTCCACACCTTAGCAAGGCAGCTGTCACCCATCTCGAGAGGGGACCCAAACTGCAGCAGAGAACCCAACTGAAGATGTTGAATGTGCAGGGACTGTGGGAAACACCCAGAGGTGACCGAGTTCAAGCCAGTTTTAGCCTGCTGCTCTGCAAATAACGCAACAGCTACAGCTCGCGGCTCTGAGCCTACCCTATGCACACACCACGGCTCTGCTCAGGAGTCAGCAGCACAGTCTTAGCTAGGCAAGGGCAAAGGAGGGTTCCTCTCGATAGGGAACAGAGTGGTTGGGAATGCTAGGCACACCTGATAATGAATCATCAGTATGGAATTCACAAAGCAAAATGTATTTGCACGCTAGCCTCCCTCCCATTAGGATCCACCCATCCAAAGGAGTCTTCGTAGAGGGGAACCCTAACATCTGAGTGGATGGGGATTGCCCTGAATATTGGCAACTGAAAGGCTGGTCCCAAAGGCATGGCCTGGCACAACCCTGAGGGATTTCCTTCCATTCTAGAGCAGGGGGACAGGCAGGGCCAGCCTTCACGTCTGAGAATGGAGAAAGAAAAAACTGTGGCAAGGGAAGTATCATGAACTCCACCCCTCTCCAGTACCTGCCCCAAGAAGGGGTCTTGTCTACACGTTTTAATTTCTCAGAGTTTTCGCTTCCTCTTCGCTTTTTCTGTAAACAAGTGAAGGGTACCCTAATCACAGGGTCTTGGAGTGCTCCCGGCCCAGTCCAAGGAAAGGAGTATTTTTCTTCTGCTCTGGCTCTGTGGAGATAAAAGGCTGTCTAAGCTAGGATCCAGAAACCTTTTCCCAGCTGGCCGCCCAGAAGCTGAGAGGCTGAGGCCACGGCCATATGTGGTTTCAGCTGTGTATGCTTGCTCAGGGTTCAGCTGCGCTTGCTCCGGGCTGGATTCAATTATAGATCTCCTTACATTTATATCTTCATTAGTTTTACATTGCCGAGTGGATGGAATGTGCCATGAGCTTACAAAGAAAAAGAAGTGTTGATTTTTTTTTTCTCAAGGATTCAACACTGTCCAGTCTTGTTAAAAAAAAAAAAAAAGAAAAGGGGAAGGAAAAAAAGAATTTTTTGGCTCAAGTCTATATTGCTAATGGGTATGGAATTGATTCACAAATCCTCAATCTAGTTACATAAAAGTAAGTATTGCAACCTGGGGTAATTGATTCCATATCCAATGTTCACAGAAGGCTCTGTGTGTGTGTGTGTATGTGTGTGAGAGAGAGAGAGACTGGAAGAAGAAAAATGAGATAAATGAAGAACAGAAATATTTAACAACATTTCAAGCACGTGTCTATGTGCACACACATGCATTAATATGTATGTTTATATGTACATATGCACATGCATGTGTGCAGGAATGCCTTGCACACACACATGTTTGTGTGCAGGTATATCTATATTCATATATCTACATGTATGTGTTTATGTGTGTCTATATGTATGTGTGCTTATATTATGCAGTGCATGTGTGCATGTATATATGTATGCATGTGTCTGTATGTGTATGTGTGTCTATATTTACATACGTGTGTCTATATATTTGTGTCTGAATGTACAAATGCATATGTTCATGCATGTCTACATGTATGCATGTGTATGTATATCTATATGTCTGCGTATGTGTTTCTATGTCCACATGTACGTAGTACATGTGTGCGTGTCTATATGTATTATGTGCCTGTGTTTATATGCACATATGTACACCTGTGCATGTATGTGCTTGTATGTACACATGTGTATATCTGTATGCCTATATGCATGAGTGTACATGCATGTGTGTCTGTATGTCTGTATGTGCACACGTGCATGTGTGTCTATATATGTGTGTGCATGTGTATGTATGTCTGTATGTCTGTATGTACAGACGTGCAGGCATGCAGGTATATGTGTGCATGTCCTTGAAAAATAAGGGCTAGATATGATAAAGATTTTGGAAGAAATAAGACAGAAAAGGCAGAGTGTTGAGAATCCACGCATTCCAGGGCTGGGAAGGGGGATGCTGAAAGCATTGATAAACACAGGGGCCATGGGAACAGGGAGGCCCATCCCAGGCCACCAACTTGCAGCCCACAACAGCCACTTCTCAATACAGGACACAGCCCATCCCAGGCCCCAGGGGAGCCTTCACCTGGCCCTTGATGCATGAAGTTTTAGTCCTATTTGTGCCTCTGGAGAACCACAGTGGGTGATTCTGTCTCCCATGTGGGTCCTGAAGCACTGGAAGGCACTACAGGAGGGAAGACCCAGCCCAGGCTGAGGAACACACAGGGCAACGTTCTCGGCAGCTCCAGATGCTGCCGTAGGGAGACAAAGGAGCCATGGGAAGACATGCTGAGGCACCCTCAGGAGAGAAAAGGAAGACTTTTCGGACTGGAGACACAGGAGGGCAGCTAATGCAGGCTGTCCTTGGGCTGCTTTCATTTGACCTTGGTCTTTGTTACATTTCCCACTTGGGAGGAGCCCCAGATTCTTTGTCATCTATAGCTTTACTCACCTCTCCTGGCTTCGTTTCATCTGAAAACCCCCTAAGCCTCCCTGAGCCATCATCTTTGAGGCCATTCATGGAAACCGGAAATGCCCTCTCTCACCCAGGGACCTCCATGCAGGTGGGTTCTGCTCTACCAACAGCTTAAGGCAAAATGATTGCTTCACAAGCTGAAGTCCACTGACTTGTTCTCACGCAGCTTCCGATCTTACCTGGAAGATAAAACTCCATTTGGGAGTAGGGGAATCAGAAGAAAGGAGCATCTTAGGAACCAGACTACCTTTTCTGACTGGGTTCACA
Source organism: Ochotona princeps (assembly GCF_030435755.1). NCBI lineage: Eukaryota > Metazoa > Chordata > Mammalia > Lagomorpha > Ochotonidae > Ochotona > Ochotona princeps. Next base: position 5,057,574 of record NC_080850.1, read on the forward strand.
TTTAGAAACGTGGCTTGCTCGAATGACCTCGGGCAGGGTGCATGTGACTCTGTGGCCCCTGGCCCAGGCTACTCATGCAAATTCCACTCCCACACTGGAGAGATTCCTGGTTTTCCCTCGTGTTATCTCTGGCAAGCCTCTGGATTCTCAACCTGGCCAGACAGACCCATTGTGAAAGCTCTGGAAACTCGGCAGGGCCGCCTGTGATGCTAGGGGCCTTGGTTCAAGTTCAGACCATGTCATTTTTGATTGGGTTCTGTTCATGCTTTCCTCCTCCCCTTTGGTAGAGTTCAGCAGAGCCTGTCTTCCGGAAGCACATCTGGATCCCATGGAGGCCTCCAGAAATTCAAACTACAAGGACAGCCAGGAGACCCAGGGGTACGCTTTCCATCCTCCAACAATACGTTGGGCCCAAGAACATGAGCTGTTTTTAAATGGGGGGGGGGATAGATGTTGGAAATAATGAAAACTAGGAATCCAGTTAGGTCACGATCAAGGTGCACTTATGAACACTGGGAACTTGGGGGTGCTCTGTAGGAAGAGAAGCAGGACAGCCAGCGTTGGAAGAGTCTATAGTCTCCCAGGAGACCCGGCTCATGAAGCAGATGCAGGGTGAGTTCGGCGCTTCTCCCCACAGTGGCACAATGCTCAGAGATCTCCACCAGGGAGAGAGGTGGAGCGTGACTGGTTCCCCTTTCCCCCAGCTGAGGGCAGTTGTGATGAGAAAGGGCTTTGCTGCCGGTGTAAGAGCATGGAGACAGCAGCAGGGCTGGTGAACGAAGCTCAGCTCTCTTTGTGTCTAGCAGGCCAGAAGGCAGCTGCTCACATGGACCGTGATCAGAAGGTGCCAGCTGGGAAATGACAGGTGGGATGTTGTCTGTCTGTTGTGGGGTCTTTCAGTGAGAGACCGAGTGCCCTGTGGAAGGGCAGATGTTCCCAGCATCCCAGGCTTGATTTCCCTACCCCAGCGAGACACCTTGCGCTGGGGTTCTGAGAATGTCATTAGATAATCATGCAAGTGGGTGCACTGCTGGGATACAAGGCGGGGGAGAGAGAAGCAGCGGGCATCATCATACACTGCTCAGTATTGCCTGAAGCCAATGCCATCCTTCCCCAAAAGACAACTGTTCTAGAAACTATACTAAGTGCCCAGGTTACAGACATGAACAAAGCAGGTGACAATTCACCTGCCTTCCTGAAAAACAAGGAAAAGGAAAGGTACTAGAGGGATAGGTGTCATGGCTCAGTCCCAGCTTTTCTGCTTCAGATCCAGCTTCCTTCCAAAGCATTTGTGAAAGACAGCAGCTGACAGTTCAAGTACTTGGGGACCCAGCCCCTCAGATGGAAAATCCAGATGGAGTTTTAGGCTCTGGATTTGGTCTGGTTCAGCCTTGGCTATTGAGGCATTTGTGAAATGAACCAGCTCACTTTCTCTCTGCCTCTCTCCATCTATCACTCTGCCTTTTGCATAAATAAATCTCTGAAATTAAAGAAACCATACTGAAGCCTGATCAAGCCATGCCTGAAGCCTGAACCCTCTACACATTGGAGTTCCACACTCGAGTCGTGATTTCTGCTTTTTGCTTCTATGGGGGTGAGTGTTCCTCGCAGAGCATCCTAACTGCCGTCACTCAATTGCAGCTCCTCTTACATGTTGCTCCATGTTGGGACACAGGAGACAAAAGGCTGCTGTTTCTGCTCCCCAAAGGCAGCCAAGCCACCTCTGGGTGGCACACAGCTCTCAAGAATATCCAGAAGCAGCACTGAGCTGGAAAGGAATTCCTAAAATTCCAGAAAAGGTAAAAAGGAAGGAAGAATTCCACAGGAAATTGAAGAAGGATTTGGAACATGGACCAAAGCAAGCCTCCATGGACAAAGGCCAGAGCAAGCCTCCCTGTTGAAAGCAGCAGGACATCTCCCACATCCACGGACACAAGGGCGTCCCCACAGCTCCCTGTGTGAGACAGGCTTCCTTCCTGGCTGGTGCTTCCAGGACAGCTACTACACGTAGATCAACACACTATCTGTGCCACTTCCTGAAAACCACTTGGGAATAACCATGCCCTGAGTTGTAAGAATTCTATTTTTTTTTTAAATAAAGAATTAGTTTTTTCTTTCTTTGTTTGTTTAATAAAACCACTATTTTGTTCTCCACTTCACCTCATACCCTATTTACCACCCAGAACCTTCCAGGGCAACAGTGGGCCAAGGTCTGCCCCAAGTTCCAAAGGCACTCACAGCCTCTCACCCTGAATGGCAGGTGCTAGACTGAATAATGGCTCCACATTCATTGGTCCTGTCCACGTTTCCTTAGACAGTGAAAGGGACCCCAGGAAGGGTGCAGTCAGGGATCTTGAGATGGAGAGATGATTTTGTCCAACAGAATCTCGGGGGACTTCAAAGAGTTCATGGGAAACAGAATTAAAGCGGTACATTTAGGGACCTGGTCATGGCACATCATGTTAAGCTGCTGTTGCGGAATGAATACCCTATATCAGAGTGCCAGTTCAAGTTCGGCTGCTCATTTCTGAGCCAGACCCTTACTAATGTGCCTGAGAAAGCAGTGGAGGATGACCCAAGTACTTGGGCCCCTGTGACCCATATGAGAGACCCAGATGGAGATCTGGGTTCCTGACTTTGGCCTGGTCCAGTCCTGGTCACAGTGGTCATAGCTGGGGTGTGGAGAGTGAAGCAACAGTAAGATACTTTACAGATATCTTATAAAAACATTATAATCACACTGAGCAATGGGTCCCTGGGGATTTAAACACAGACATGTTTGGGCACTATTATTCAGCCTACCATAATTCCCCTTCCCAATGCATTTCTCTCCCTGCTCTGTCCTGTTCTGCACCTGGCTCTAAGGACCAGCTACCCTCCCTCAGTCCAGTGACTCCCAATGGAGTCTGGCCAAGGGGAGGCACAGGCCCAGCCCTCACCTCTCTCACCGTGGGGCTGGCAGTGGCTCTCTGCCTATCCTAGGGTCTACAACTCTCCCTAAGTTCCTTACCTCCATCTTCACACCCTTTCAGATCTGGGACAGCCATGGCTTCCTGTAAGGGGTCATCCCTCCATCCTGCTCCCCCCCCCGTGTTCCAACTTGTATGGGTGCACGTCATACCGCTTCCCGCCGAGAGCAAACCGATGCTAGCTGCTAACGGCAAAGTCCACACTTCTGATTGGCAGGATTTTATTCTGTAGGAGGCTTTGAGGGAGAGAGTGCACAGGTATGAGGAGACACACACACACACACACACACACACACACACAGGGCTTAAGCAGAACAGGAGGGCTGGTGGCCTGTCTGCCCAGTGGCCAACCAACATACCTACCAAAGCGCACATGAGTTCCAAGGGAAATCCCCCATGCTTGACAGGCAAGGCACCCACTATAACCATTGGCGAGTCCAAGGCAGGATGCGGCCATAGTGCCAGAGCTGTGGGCATTGGATAGTGCCTAGGGAGTAGTTGGGCATCTTCATCAGGAGATGGACTAAATCAGAGAGTGAAACAGGGAAGGGATATCCGTGGAAGGAAGCACTGGCTTGGGAATCAAGCAATCTAGGGCTCCAAACTTCCTGATTGCACTGTGGACAAATCTCATCTGTTGAGCCTCAGTTTTGACATCTGTAAGATTGGATCATCAAGGCCCCTGAAGGGCTACTGGGAGAATAGCTGATGCAAGAAAAAAACATGAACAAAGCAAGCTGGCAGATGCAAGCCTTACACAGCAGCCACGTGCCACTGGAGTGCCTTATACCAAATGCAAGAATAACTAGCTTCAAGGTCATGCTGGTGATATTTATTGATGAGCCAATGCTCCAGTTGATATGCCCCATTCACTGGGGTTTATTTTAAGCCCCCCACTTTCCCCTGGAGACTATGCATTACGAAACACAGCATCTGGTTTTTATTTTGACAACCACGCACAGTCATGTCCCCTACTCTCAAGTCTGGGATTTACCATATTCATTTGGAAAACTTTAAAATGAAACTCCAATTCCATTTTTTAAAGGGATGAATTATAAACTTGATCAAAACTTTCTTAGGCTCCAATCTAAAAATGTTGAAGAGACATTTCACAATGAGCATACACAGATAGCAAATACATATGACATCATTAGCCACCAGGGAAAGACAAATGAAGACTATCAGGAGATAGCACTGGATATATACAAGAACAAATAAATGAACAGAGGCATGACAATGCAGAATGAGAGTGAGGACATGGAGGAACTGGATTCACACACTGCTGGTGGGAATATGATACTACATCTCTGGAAAACAGCTTAGGGTTGCTTTTAAAAAACAAGCATATGTTTCATATATGACTCCGCAAACGCACTTCACAAAATATTCATACATGAAATGGAAGATCTCCCATCCACTGGTTCACTCCACACATATCTGCAACAGCCAGAGCTGAGCCCCTCCAAAGCCAGGGGCTAGTAGCCTCTTCCAGGTATCCCATATGAGGGAAGAGGCCCAAGAAGCTTGAGTCATTCTCCACTGCTTTCCCAGGCCATTAGCAGGGAGCTGGATTGGAAGTGGAGCAGCCAGGACGTGAACCAGTGCCACTATGGGATGCTAGTGCCACAGGCAAAGGATTAACATGCTAAACCACTGTGCCAGTCCCATAAGGCACTGTTTTCGACATTCATCTATTTTCAGCAGAAACGTTTTATATACAACCATAGATAACAACTGTAGACAAATCACACCAACTTAAGATATGGATTATAGCTCCAACTTAAGAATGGGTTATAATTTAAAAGACCATGGAATTGTTTGGTTACATAAAATGGAAACTATTTTTACTGTATAAAACAGCAAAAATGATAACACTTTTCAGGCTAGCTCCACGAGGCCATTTAAGCCAAGCAATTCCTGCATTATACATTTATTAATGTGGTTTGAATTCTGGGATCTAGGAAGAATGCTAGCTTAATTTATCAAAATAGTCGTTCTTCTTAAAATGGAGTTGCAGCAAATGCAATTCATGTTCCTCTTCCCTCTTACTCTTGATTTATGCCTGATTACTTTCAACTAACCTATATTCCACATCATGGTTTTAACCTTGTCTTCCTCAAAGACAAATAATCTATCCTGCTGATCTATTTAATAAGGTATCTATTCCTACCCAAATCCTGAAATATTTTGGATGTCATTACAGCATGCCAAATATTTGGACCAAATCAGAATGTAATGAATTTTGACCCACAAGGCACATGTGGGCCATCATACACCCTCCCTTAGTTCCCTTGGGTTCAGGAGAGGCCATGTGGAAGAAGAGTCAAGTGAGAAAACCAACCAGTGAATCGAGGAAAGACAAGAGAATTTCTGAGGACAAAGGGTGGGGAGCATTAAGTTAAGATTCAAGCAAGAACTGAAGTTCAAAGAGAAAAGGATGTTCCTTCAAGGATATGGAGTTGAGTTGACTGTCAGGGTCCCTGACTGCAAAGCATTGAAGCAGGAGGCACTGGGAGATGAAGTCTCAATTAATGGAGAGGCACCAGGGTCTGAAAATATTGAATTGCTCCAAGTAATTGAAGTAATTGAGTGAAAAATGAAACAGTCCCTGTAGTTTTAATTTTCCTGTAATAGTTTGTTCCAAGTTTCCTAGCACAGAATTTCTTGGAACCAAAGCAAGACAACACATCATGTTCTTAATCACCTAAGCAGAACACTTCTTAGAGAAATAATACCTGAGAACTCAGGCAGGATTACCCATCCAGGGACCACACTGAGTTCCTCAGTTTTGATGAATGAAGAAGACCAGAAGAAAAGGAATTGGAAGCTGTGAGATGCACATCCAAAGATGTGGCTTTCTCTGGTCACTGAGTCTCCTCTGACATGGCTCATTTCATGATTCCTGAAACTGGACTTCGAAGACAGGTGAGTATTCGAGCCTCCTATTCCCACCAGACAGCAACCCTTCAAGAAACAAGTGACCCAACCTTTCATTTCTTAGAAATATGCTCTGGAGTGTCTCATCCCCATGGCCACTGCAACGCATAAGTAAATGTCCCCCATGTCACTGTACAAGAATGAAAGGAAAGTCTTCCTGCTGGCAACAGTGAGAGCCAAGCCTTGGACCTGGTCCATTCATGCCTGCTTCCCTAAGACAGACACCATCCTACCTTTCTGTAAAGGGTGCTATTTACATGAGGACTGCAAGTGGACTCAATTTAAGAAGTTAATTCCTGGGGTTAATGTTACTGTTGTGCAGCTAGATACATCACCACTTGTAATACCAAAAGCCCATATCAGGGTGCTATTTAAGTCCCAGTTGCTCCTCTTTCAATACAGATTCCTACTAATGCACCTGAAAAAGCAGTGGATGATAGCTTACATAGACTGCTTGGGTCCTTGCCACCCATGTGGAAAGCTAGGATAGAGTTCTTGGCTCCTGGCTTCAGCCCAGCCCAGCTTTGGCTATTGTAGCCATTTGGGGAGTGAAACATCAGACTTAGATAAACTAACTCTCTCTCTCTCTCTCTCTCTCTCTCTCTCTCTCTCTCTCTCTCTCTCTCTCTCCCTCTGTCATTCTGAGTTTAAAATAAAATAAATAAATATTCTTTTTTAAAAAAGTCAATTCCCGGATCCCAATTACTGAAACAGTCACTGTATGATAACCAGAACTGATTTTGATAGGTGCCATAAAACGTGTAGACACAGAGATGACTGTCACAGGGGAAGCAATTTGCACCATAGGTCCTGGAACAGGAGGCCCAGGACAAGGACAGGCAGGGGAACCACGGGGCTGGACAGGAGCAACAGGGAACAAGCGGAAGATGTGCAGAAATTGGAGGAAGACTTGGTGTTTTCACAGGCAGGTGAGGGCAAGACAGAGTAAACAGTCTTAGAACTTGCTGATTTGAATAATTTTGGCAGGCTTGTCCCTAGTTGCCTGATGTTGGGGTGGGGATTGTGTGATGCCTAGGGCTGATGAAGAGTGGTCCAGAGTGGAAGAGTTATAGCAAGGAGGTAGTTGTGGGGGTCCAGGCTACAGATTGACTGGTTTCTATCTGAAAGGCATATTTGCAGGCAGATCCTTCTCTATCTCCAGAAATCTGGTAGGCCTGCAAAAGACAGGGAGTGCAAGACCCCAAGATGTCAATGCATAGACTAGAGAAATACACACACACACACACACACACACACACACACACATATACACACACATATATATATAATTACAGAAATATGTGTATATATACATATATGTATAATTGTTATTATAGAATTATATATACATATAGAATTATATGTGTAGATGTGATATATATTATATATGTGAATATATGTTATTATAGAAGCTAACAAAAATAACTGCAAGTCAAATCAAAACCCACCAGAGAGAAGGACCCATTTTCCATGGAGAATTCTCTTTTGGAGAAACCAAGCCAACTTCTCCCACCTTTCTATCCTGGGAACGTGCTTACCTGCCCCTTCTCCCCTTATTGAAGTCTTGGCTGAGCCTCACCAGATCCTAGCTGCACATTCCTGCAAGGCAGCCAGGTGGGAGAATGTTGCCCACAGCACGTGACCCATGATGGGCTGTGGCCAGTCCTCACTGGCCTGCTCCCAATCTAGAAAGCAGCCAAGTGCCCAGAGTTGCCCTCCACTCCCACAGGCGTGCCTTATTACCAAAAGAACAGCATGTTCCCTGTCTCCACACACCAAACAAAGGCATAAGAAAACGGTGGCTCTAGGGCATAGCTGTGAATACGCCAACAAACCTCACCTTCTGTCAAGATGTTCTCTTGAGCAAAACCTTCGGCACACAAAATCTCCACATACCAGTCCTCTCCCTCTCCCTAAATCAGCAACCAAGATTCAAGAAAGACCTTGCCTTTGTTGAATGATTAACACACTGCTCTGCACACTCCAGCTCATGGGTTAAGTGTTCTGAGGCCCATCACACAGGTAAAGAAGTTGAGGCTTAAGAGATGATGTAATTTGATCAAGCTCATTTATAGTTGAAGCGTAAGAGATGATGTAATTTGGCCAAGCTCATTTATTCAACTCACTGTGTAGGTCCTTCAGGTCTTTACAAAAACTGCTGTCATCCACACGGTTGCCACATTCACGTTTGGCGAGAGGCTTCCTGGTTTAACATCCCCACCAGCATGTGTGTTTGCTTCATTTTGTTCCCACTGGGTTTTGTGATCCCATGTTGACTCCTCCATGCACATAGCAGTCAGGGTGTTCCATATTCCCTAACCCTCTGCAAGAGGGATCTTTTGTTGCCTTGTGCCCCAGGCATCTGATCAAAACCCACAGAGGGTCCATTTGCCAAGGGAGCCCAAATGACTTCGGGGATGCTGGATTAAACTTAGCAAAGCTTCCCACTCTCTCTATTGCAAAGCTTTATAGATCTGGGGGAGAGAAGAGATGTAAAGGCAAAGCAAGGAATGAGAAATGTTGGGGTGCAGTGGGTTCAGCTGCTTCTTGTGTGTCTGTGTCTGCTATCAGAGCCCCTGTGTCCTGGCTGCTCTGCCTCTGAGCTAGCTCGCTGCTAATGGCCCCGGAAAGGCAGTCAATGATGATCTGTGTACTTGCAACCTTCGAGGATGGAGTTCCTTGCTTCTGGCTTTGGACTGGCCCAGTCCCAGTCCTTGTGTCCACTTGGGGAGTGAATCCGTAGAAGGTGAGAAACAGCTGCCCCGTTTCCTCCCCTGGACTTGAACCAATGAAGATGAAGAAGCCAGTAGAGGCCTTCTGAAGCTCTCCCCAGATTTTATTTTAAAGATTTATTTACTTTTGTTGGAAAGGCAGATTTACAAGAGAGGAGGAGAGACATCAACTGGTTTACTCCCCAAATGGCCACAACGGTCATGACCCAATCCGAAGCCAGGAGCCAGGCACTTCTTCCGGGTTTCCCACAGGTGCAGGATTCCAAGGCTTAGGGTCATCTTATATTGCTTTCCTAGGCCACACACAGGGAGCTGGATGGGAAGTGAAGCACCCGGGACTCAAACTGGCTGCCCATATGGGATCCTGGCACAGGCAGAGGATTAGCCAATTGAGCCATTGTGCTGGTCCCAATTCTCTCCAGATTTGTCACATGTCACCATTGCCCATTTTGGCTTTTCCCATTTCACCTGTAGCAAGCATCTGCTTATTACATCTCTTCAGAATTTTAAATATTTCTTTGGGAAAAACATAATTCCTCTTAATGAATCATTTGCTGGAAAACACAGACCTGTTATTCTCGTTTTGCTCTTCGAGGACTTGCGAGAAGAGAAGTACATGACCATGAACATTTTTTAAATACTTGGCTCTCACGCTGACACTTGCCCTGCTTGGGAAACGTTTGGCTCATGCTGCCTCTGCTGGGGAGGTGATGACACTCTCAGTTTCGAACCCAGAGGAGTAGGTCTCTTGGGACATGCTGGGCAACCACGAGAAGAAACGAAGGGTGAGTGTGGGCTATGTGTCAAAAGTGCAAGGAAGAAGACAACAGTCTTCAAGAGCAATGAGGGAAAAACTGACATGCCAACTTACAGCCCTCATGCTCATCAAAATCACCAGGCTCTGTAGGATCCTAGGCTTGTGGCAGGCTGAGCAAGAACTGCCTTCCAGATGTTGAGTTCACTCTCTTGAGAACACCCTGACCTTTGATCTCCTGGATAGGAACAACCCAGCTGCTGGTTCCTTCTGAAAATGATTGAACCCACCCCTAGAAGGTTCTACTCTGCCCACACACCAACTTGCACATGGTGACCAGGCAGACTGGTGTCAGAAACTGCACTGGCGCTCAGCCTTGGAAGGGAAAGGGGACTTGCGGGGACTGTGGAGAAGGGGTGTCAGCCCATTGCTCCATGCCCAAACAGGGACCTGCTTTGAAGGATGTTCAGATGTTTTGAAAGATAAACCATAATAAGATATTTTTATGTGCATGCTCCTAATTTTAAAGGGTTGACAATTCAACTAATAGGGTGGGGAGTGGATAAAGAGACTTTACCGAATACCATGTGGACTACATGTGGCCCACAGAATTCCAGTGGTAATGTCCAAGTTTGGACTTCAGACTGTACTTAACTCCTCTCTGGAAACAGAAGGTCTCTTCTCTTACCTGTATTCCCTACAGCACCTGCTAAGAAGGCCTGTTTGCTCCCATCTTCCAGATGTAGGGGTACAGCACTGAGGTCAGGAAAATGGGGTCCTGAATCTGAGCACGCAGGTTCTTCAGCTGTGTGACATTTTGGGTAAGTCACTTTGCCTCTCTGTGTTTCGCTCTCCTCATGTGTAAAGCAAAGTGGATAACACTCCTAGGCTGCTGTAAGTTTGAGTGCCATGAGATTAAGGATACACCTCGCTGAGCACATCTCAGGCACCATAAATGACCTGCCTGAGGTCACACAGCTGTAGGACACAGCCCAGATCTGCTGTCTGTGAAATCAGTACTCTTTGCCACCAAACCACAGCTTGCCCTGCCACATGAGCAGCAAATCCTGTCATCTGTGGAAATAGCATTGCAGACACATTCATCAGCAAAAGGAAGACTGCTGACCTTTCAGAATCCCTTTTCAGGTGTGGGATGTCCTTGATGAAAACACTCGAGGGTACGTATTGTGACCCAGTGGGTTAAATCATGGCCTGCAAATGGTAAAAATCCCATATGAGTACCAGTTCAAGGGCCAGCTGTCCCATTTCTAAGCCAGTTCCCCGCTAATGCACCAGGAAGGCATAAAGGTTTGGACTCTGGCAACCCATACAAAGGATCAGATGGAGTTCTAGGCTCTCAGCTTTGGCCTGCTCCAGCCCCAGCCATTATGGCCATCTGGGCAACGAATCAGCAGATGGAAGATCCTCTCTGTCACTCTGCCATTCAAGCAATAAATAAATCTTAAATTTCGAAAAATCTCATCAGTGCCATGATGCAATGAGTTAAACCACAGTCTGCAATATTGGCATCCCAATGGAGCATCCATCTACTTCACTTCCTATGCAACTCCCTTGTAATGTGCCAGGGAAAGCAGCAGCAGATGATCCAAGCACTAAGGCCCACACCAGCCTCAAGAGAAACCTGGATTGAGCTTCTGGCTCCTGGCTTCAGCCTGGTCCAGTCACATCACTGCAGCCAATTGCACGGTGAACCACCAGATGGAAGATCTCTGTTTCTATGTTTCTCCCTTCCCTTCTCTGTAACTCAGCCCTGTAGATAAATAAACAAATCTTTTGGGGCCGGTGCAATGGCTCAGCAGACTCATTCTCCACCTCCAAGAGCTGACATTCCATATGGGTGCTGGTTCATGTCCCAGTTGCTCCACTTTCCCCTCCAGCTCCCTGCTTATGGACTTGGAAAGCAATGAAGAATGGCCCAAAGCCTTGGGCCTCTGCACCCACTTAGGAGACCTGGATGAAGCTCCTGGCTCCTGGCTTCAGCTCAGCTCAGCTCAGCTCCAGACACTGCAGCCATTTGAAGAGTGAATCAGCAGATGGAGGATCTCTCTCATTCTCTCTGTAAATCTGCCTTTCCAATTAAAAAAAAAAACACAAGCCTTTCATAAAAAATAAATTTTAAAAATTGTTTTCTAAGTTCTTATGTAGTTTTTTTCCAACAATATTCATTTTCTGTCAACTTTTTTTTGAAATTTTCTTATATATAGCAGAAAGATCACCTGAGAGCAAATTAGATTTAGGGAGCAAGGAGAGGTGACAGGTGGCCACTAGCATGATCTAAAGGCTGCGTCAGAACACCAACATGGTACCTCGCACATCTAGGGAAATCAAGGCACGAAGCTACTAAGAGATCTACTTCAGTTCACAAGACCTGACAGCTATAAGGATCCTTCAAATGACTTATGGAGAAAACACACGTAAGTTTATAAGGCAGGCATTCAGTCTAGCTGTTAAGATGCTGGGTAAGGGGCCAGCACTGTGGTGCTGCAGCAAGCGAAGATGCCACATACTCCATATCAGAGTGACGGTTTGAGTCCTACTTGCTCTGCTTCTGATCCAGCTCCCTGCTAATGCAGCTGGAAAAACAGCGAAAAATGGCCCAAGTGTCGGGGCCCTGCCCAGCTAGAGTGCCAGGCGTGTAGCAGTCATTTGGGGAGTGAATCACATGGACTATTGCTCGATGTGTATGTCTTTTCTTCTCCTTCTGTTACTCTTTCAAAATAAAGAAAAACAAATGCATAGTTTTAGAAAAACAGTCTCGGGGTAAAATGCTCATGTTTCCTATCAGAATACCCAGGTTAATGCCCTGATTCCAGCTGCCGACAGTATGTTGATGGCTCAAGTCACTGTGTTCCAACCTCCCCCTCCCCAGCCCCCGCTCTTCAAAGACCTGGACCGAGCTACAGAGTTCTTGCTTCAGTCTGCGCCATCCTGTGGCCATGGGTGTTTTGGAAAGAAACCAGTAGCTGGGAGATGTCTCTGCCTAGCTGTCTTTCTGTCTCTCAAATAAAAATGTTTATTTGAGTTCCAAAAAAATCCTGCTACCCAGGCACAGTGTTTCTCCCCTCATATGTATTTTCCATAGTCTTTTGCAAGACGCCCTCATGCAACCATCAGAAGCAGCACCTCGCCTCCTCACCCCCCCGGGGCCCCGAGGTCTGCTTCACCCAGTTCACTGCTCTAGACTTCAGAAGTACAGTGGGCTCAAGAGTGTGTGCGTGAGGGGAGAGCAGTGCAGCTGTGTGCCAGGGTTCCCTCAAGGGGCATTCATGCCATCTCACTACTTCCAAGTGGGCAAACACCTCTCTGGTTCTCTGGTTTTGCTCTCCCAGGCAGATGTTCCAGCCTCCAGGTCAAAGGGTCAACATGAGGGGGTGGACTGCGGAGAAGGTTACATGCATTTAGCCTCTGCAAAGCTTTCCACCACCATGCTCACCTCTGACCTCGCAGATGCCAAAATCGGCAGGGGTTGTGGAAGAGTGGAGGGTGGGGGAGACAGCTGTTACCCTCTCCGTCCTAGTCACTCAGTGAGGTCACCAGGACCCTCTCCTTGTGACACACTGAAGACTTTCCCATGACAAGTCCGTGTGCTGCCCACAATTCCTGAAAATACAAGCGGAACAACCTCCTGACTTGGAAAGCTACTCAAGCGGAGAATTACTCGGAACATCTCTGACTATTAAATTGCCTCTTTTTTTTCCTTCCTCACAAAAACTGGCAGTTCTACCCCAAATGTAGTATCTTGAACATAGCAACATGCCATTCTTTGAACAAAGGGGATTCCAGCCAGGGGTCACTTCACTCTAAGGTGTGGAACCAGCAGGTGCAATCTCCATGTGTCCGTGCGTCTTTCTCTCCCTCTCCCACAGGAATACAGCTGGAAATCCATTCACAGCACTCCGTGGCCAGAGACACAAAGCACATCATTCACCTCTGGCCTGCGGAAATGACTTCCCAAGATGGCGTCTGAGTCAAGGATATAAGCACAGAGGCAGGGGAGGTGAAGGGAAATGCATTTCGGAGCAACTGAGAGCACGTGAGAGGAGAGTCCAGAATTACCCCAAGAGCCAATATTTGCTGAGCACCAAGCACTAAAGAAACAGCAGTGAGCTCTCTTAGTGTTCACAGCATTCAAGTAACTCATATGCAGCCCAACTGCCCACCCAGCCTTTAGAGGAATCCTTGCTCACTGAGACCACACTGTCAGCAGTGGAGCATACACACAACCGGGGCTGTGCTAGGCAGTAGAGATAGAAGCACAGAAGACAAGAGCCTGTCACTGAGGGGTTTGGAAGAGCTCATGTAAGCAGCAGAAAGAAGGTCAATGAGGGCCATCGTTAACGACATGTTTGCAACCCAGTTCACCAACACCACTTCCTAGATTTGGGACCTTGTACTGGCTGCATGCAAGCTTCCAGCAAAGGGGGGATTTACAATGTGGATGACACGAGAAGCAGGAGCTGCAAGTAGAGTCCATGGGACCTTTCCGTCTGAAAGTCACCATCCTGTTCTAAGCCACTTTCCATCCTTACCACTCCCAAGAGACTCAGCAGTTACACCCTCTGCTCAGCCACCACCTTTGGTACCTCCCAAGAGTCCTGCCACTGTACCAGCTGTCTGCACACCCATAGGGCCCTCATGAAAGAGATGTCCCTCAATATCTCGACCAGGGAACTCTACATCAGGTTGGACTACCCTTTCTGCACAGAACAGGGAGGCCAGTGTGCAGTTGGTAGCTGCACATGGCCCTGCCTCTCTCCCACCTAAGATGTGAGCCTGAATCCCCAGATTCTGGGAAGGGTGGATCTAGTCTCCCTGGAACACAGCAGGCGCCCTGGCTCCTGGAACTAAGTGAGGAGTGAGACACTTAGCTTTGATGTCTGTCCCAAACCCTTGACGATTAAAACCTCTGGCTTAGTGCTTGCATAGGTGGCTCCACTATGAGGCAAAAACGGCACAGGCTCACCTCGCTGCTCTCGGCACATCACAGGTGCAGCATCCCCTGGCTAGAGCTACCCAGTGTTGTGAGCCTGTACTTGGGCTGCCCAGCCCCAACATCAGACATCAAAGATTTATGAAGTTCCATCTTTAATACTGTTTTTTTTTAAAGGTTCAAGAACCATCATAAAAATCTACCGGATGGCATTTCTTTTCCACTCTGGCAAAACTAAAGTCATAGTTTATGTTATTACAAACTCAACCACAAAAGAAAGCGAGCCAGTCACAATTTAGAAAGCCACATTCCGACAGCACGGGAAGCACACGTTAGCTGAGTACAGACGCTCCAGTCACATAGGCCTTGTTCCATAGACCCTGCTCCCCTCATCCCACCCCAGGCTGCTATTGAGCAACCTGTCTCCTTTGTCCTAGCAGCCTCTGCATGCCTAGAGATGGGCATGTGTGACTTGTGTCTCAGCCCTGTAGGGCTTTGGACTTGATACAGCTTGAGGAGCCCAGAAACAGACCTGCTGACCTCTCACCTTCACTCTGGCCTACCCAGGTACAAGTCAGCAGACAGACAGAATATCTGTTCTGAAAGGCACCTTATGAATACTAAATGTTCCTGTGAAAGATAATGCATTAAACCACACAGCCATTCACACATGAGCATAAAGTAGTCTGAGAACAGCTATTATATATTAAGCATCTACTGTAGACCAGGCCTTTATGTAAGCAGTTTAAACAGCTAAGTCATCAAACCTTGAAGAAATTAAACATAAAATATTGATGGGGGAGCAGGAAGTACAGTGGTACATCAGGCTAATCCTCCACCCTGCAGCACCAGCATTCCATATGGGTGCCAACTGTCCCACTTCCCATCTAGCTACCTGCTTATGGTCTGGGAAAGCTGCAGAGCATGGCCCAAGTCCTTGGGACCCTGCACTTATGTGGAACCTGGAAGAAGGTCCTGGCTCCCAACTTCAGGCTCTCCAACTTCAGAGCTCAGCTCTGGTCACTGTGGCCATTAGGGGAGTAAACCAGCGGATGGAAGACCTCTCTCTGTAAGCGCTGTCCATTGCAGGCCTCTGCTGTAATACCCAGGAAGAAATACCAACCCCTACACCCCCCAGCTCCCACCCTGGAGTGGCCAGTAGCTTCCAGAGCTGTGTCCTGGAAGGCATCTCCACCCACCTTTGTCTCCTAGAGTTCCTGAAAACCCCGAGGAGAGTTTGCAAAGGCAGAAGGGAGGTGCCACAGGGAGGGCAACCCAAAGCACCTTAAGCCAGTTAAAATTAGCCTGCACCTGGTATTTCTGGTCCCTTCTGCCTTGTTTCCCTCCTTTCCCATGCAGAAAGGGGATCCTGAAGGAGAATCCTGGCAGGAGCTGGTTCCCCAAATAGAGGTGCCGATCTATTTCCCCTAGAGACCATCCAAGGAGACCCGAGAGGCAGGCCTGCCCTGCAAGGCACCAGCAAGAAAACCTAGTGCTGGCCCCTCCCGTCTGGGAAACATTCAAAGTGATCTCTGAATGATTCATTACAAGGCCTCCGGTGGCACAAGACCATCACCCAGATGTGAAAATAAACACAGAGGGGAATTCCAGCCTCAGAGTGGTGTCAAGTCTTTAAACAAATGCATGGCTATTCAGGGAAGGGAAGAATCTTGGAGCGTCTTTCCAAGTCCTTGGAATCCAAGGCTGACTCTATCCCTAAAGCAGGCCAGGCCAACTCCCAGGATGCCAGACTCAGAAAAAAGGGCAAGCATTCACTTGGCTCTAGGGACCCAGGGACTCTCAGGGGCTCTTCCCTTATATACTGTTTTGTGGGCCCCTGCCAGCACCAGCCACCCAAGGTCCCCAAACCCCATGCAATGATGCAGCCTTCAGCTCAGCCACATATCACACCAGGAAGTCAAGCAGGAGCAACTGCTTCGTTCGGCGTAGAAAAACAAATCAGCATAAACATTAAAACATATCATTTTAAAAGGTAGAGTGTGTTTACATGAATAAAAACAAATGATAGAAAATATGAGTACCATTTGGACACCGAGTACATGTGATCCCACCTCAATGTTGGCAGAGTGGTACACAGTAGCCATTTAATCAATATTTCAAGGAGCCAGCAAAATGGCTCAATTGGCTAATTCTCCACCTCCAAGCAGCAGGATCCCAAATGGGCACTGATTCGTTTCCCAGGTGCTCCACTTCCCATCCAGCTCCCTGCTTGTGGCCTGGGAAAGCAGTGGAGAATGGTGCAAGTCCTTGAGACCCTGTACCCATATGGGAGACCTCCTACTTCCTGTCTTCGATTGGCTCAGCTCCAGCCATTGTGGCCATTTGGGGAGTGAACTGCAAATAGATCTTTCTCTCTGTCTCTTCTTCTCTCTGTAAATCTGCCTTTCCAGTGAAAATAAATACAAGAATAAATAAATATGTCAAGAGGGCAGATAGAGAAGAGGGAATTCTCAGCTCAACAGTTGTTCACGGGCCCGGCGGTGTGGCCTAGTGGCTAAAGTCCTCGCCTTGAATGCGCCAGGATCCCATATGGGTGCCGGTTCTAATCCTGGCAGCTCCACTTCCCATCCAGCTCCCTGCCTGCAGCCTGGGAAAGCAGTCGAGGACAGCCCAAAGCTTTGGGACCCTGCACCCGTGTGGGAGACCTGGAAGAGGTTCCTGGTTCCCAGCTTCGGATCGGCGCAGCACCAGCCGTTGCGGTCACTTGGGGAGTGAATCATCAGACAGAAGATCTTCCTCTCTGTCTCTCCTCCTCTCTGTATATCTGACTTTGTAATAAAAATAAATAAATCTTTAAAAAAAAAAACAGTTGTTCACAGGGTTGACATGGTAGTATACAGGTTTAGCCACCACCTATTATACTAGCAAAAGTTCTGGCTACTTCACTTCCAGTCCAGCTCCCTGCTAATGCACATAAGAACACAGTGGAAATGGTGCACATGTTTTAGGTGCCAGTATTCAAATCGGAGACCTGGAAGAAGCTCCTGACTCCCGCCAGCCCCAGCCATTGTAGTCATTTGGGAGAGTGAACCAACAGCTGCAAGATCTCTCTCTCTGTCTCTCTCTCCCACCTTTTAGATAAATAACAAATAAATTTTTAGTAAAAAAAAAACAAACAAACAAATAAATGAAGAATAAAGACAGTTTCCAGGAATCCAGGAGTTGCTGAAGTACTGACAACATTTGGGATACCCAGTAAAATCCCCAGCGGGTCCTACTTTCTCATTACCTGGTAAAGTCTGGAAAAATCTTAGACCCTAGTAGGTAAATTGCAATCCTTCCTAAGGCCATCCTGCGTCAGATTTAGGGGGCCACCACCTCACTGCCCATGTCTAGACTAACACTGTGACTACTGGTGAACAGAAAAGGCACTGAGAGGCCAGACATCTTAGTGAGAAGGGGAGCTTGCCATTTGCTGGGAAGGCCACTGATTGTACCTCACCAGGTGACCAGGAAATCATACTTTCAAGTGGGAAGCATGGAAATTGCCCATCTATTTCCTAATTGGCTGAGAGACCACCAATGGGGAACATCCTCCCCACAGGGAGCCATCCCAAGACCCTTCCAGAAAACCTTGGTGTCTCTCCTGCTCTCCTTTCAAGAGACACCCCATCTCTTGGATTTCTCCCAGGATGTATTTTCCCCTTTCTTCTTTTTCCATTCTCCTGTTCATGTTGCAAATAAGGATACTCTGCAACCGATTCCTGGCTTTTTATTTCTACACTAACCTGAGGAGAGAACCCACCAAGCCTTTAAGCCTACAGTTCATTGACGTTAAACATGCTGTCATGCTGTAATCACCACCATTCACCTGCAACATTTTTTTTTAATTTTATTTTAAATTCATTAATTACATTGTATTATGTGACACAGTTTCATAGGTACTGGGATTCTCCCCACCCCTCCCCAAACCCTCCCACCATGGTGGACTCCTCCACCTTGTTGCATAACCACAGTTCAAGTTCAGTTGAGATTCCCCCATTGCAAGCGTATACCAAACATAGAGTCCAGCATCTTATTGTCTAGTCAAGTTCAACGGCTTCTTAGGTATACCCTCTCTGGTCTGAAGACAGAGCCAGCAGAGTATCATCCCAATCAATTAAAAGCTCCAACATACCATCAGCAAAAATTTACATCATTATGGAATTAATTGACATAGTAATGAGTAACCAATATGGTAAAAGTAAATGCGATTTCTTATCCACCTTCTGTGACCACCTCATTGACATTTCAATTTTGGCACCTGCAACATTTTTTATCTTCCATGACTGAAACTCCACAACCACTCCAGCCACCCCTACTCTACTTTCTGGCTCTGTGAATGTGACTTTTCCCACAGAGGGACCTCACACACATGGAGTCACACAGAGTCTGTTCCCCTTAACATCCTGTCTTCAAGGTCATTCATGCTGCAGTATACATCAGGACTCTTCTCCTTTTTAAGGGCGAATATTCCATCACGTCACCACATTTTGTGTACATGTTCATCTTGCAACGGGCATTTGGGATGCCTCTAGCCATTGCAAACAGTGCTGCCACAAGCTTAGGCAAGCTGCACCTTACAAAGTTAAGTGAAGGTTCCCCAGCCAATGCACAAGGGGCCCAAGCAAGGTGTCAAGGAAATACTGTGCTTCCTCTTTTCTAAGATTCCTCCTCTTTCCTCACTATGTCACAGCTCTATCATGACATTTCCAAATTCTTCGTGCTCATAAACACTTTCTGGTCTTATCCTCACTGTGACTTAGCCAAATCTCTCCAAGGAGATTACAGAATCTTCCTGAAGAAAGCTATTGTTTAAAAAACCTACCATCCAGGGCTGACATATGCATATGTCAAATTCCCCCTTCACCTCGGGTGAAAGAAGTATATCCAGTGAGTGAGTAGCTTTCCCAGTACGATACGGCCAAAGCTGGAACAGATCTCACAGCAGAGCTTAAGGCTTGGGATGAAAGTTCTGGAATTACAATCTTGGACAGTGACTTTCAGAAAATCCTTCACTTCTACAACTGTGTAATGAAATCAGTAACAGTACTACCTCCAAAGATGACAGTGTACATAAGAGATGGATATCATTGTCACGTGCCTGCCACAGAGCTGGCACTGAATCAGTTAGGAGTAGCTGCAGAACCCAGAAGGGATGAGGGAGGCACCTCTGCCCTCAGTACTCAGGCACCTTTGCAGGGAGAGTGGGAGTGGAGGGGAGGGCTCATGGCAGAGTTACAGCATGTCCTTTCTCTCTTCTAAACCATGCCATCAGCATCCTCCACATTCTCCTGTGTTATCCCCGAAGTTTAGCAAGATCATCTATCTAGTTACTCATTCATCCACCCAACACTGACTGGGCTTCTACCCTGTGCCAAGCCTAACACAGCCACTGGGAATCAAGAGAGGACCACGTGCAGGGAACTGCTTCGATGAAGTACCTATGTGCACCTGTCCTTCTCCCATGAGAGGGAGACTGTTGAGATGCCTATGTTACCAGACCGGAATGAGGGTATAGAGAAAAACTTGCCAATGTCACATGGGTGGTAAATAATAAAGTTGAGAATTGAACTTGACTCATTTTCAGAGCCCATACTTGGAACAGCCTGAGAGTTAAATAATAATAATAGTAATAATAATAATGATGATGATGACACAAACCAATGGATCAGCAGACACCACACACTGCACACAACAGCTCACAGTATTCACACACTCTCTTCACAGTATTGCCTGGCAGAGCAGCAGGTGACTTACATCAGCATCGACACACATGTGAGCAATGCACGGTGTTGCCACAGCTATGACACCACTAGGCAACAGAATTTCGGGAGCTCCCCTGTAACTTTAGGAGACTAGCATGGTGTGAGAACACATTGACTGTCGTTACCCTAAAGAAATGGTGTATGTGCAGCATTTGACTGTATTTCCAAGGAGAATGCCTTTGGCCCAATGCTATATCCTCCCCCAGAACAATGAAGCTGGATCTGCACCCAGTCTCATTGTCTCAAGCCAATGGATGGCCTAGACAGCAGGATCCTATGTTCTGTTCTCTGCCCTGCTGTCTCCCTCTCCAAAGCCATCCTAACTTTCCAACCACATGACCTAGGATAACACTCCCTTTGTTCTCTCACTTTTCCATGTTCCTGACCATAACAAGGCATCATACTAGGTTTATTTGTTTACAACTAGATAGTAAAATTCATGTCATTCTGCCACCTGGTTTTTGTTTGGTGTGTGTGTGTGTGTGTGTATGGTCAGTGTTATTTAATTCAAAGAATGAACACATAAATGAATAGAAGATGGATTAATCAATCATCCCGGCTCTAAAAAGCCAATAACGTGGGCTAGAATTCCTCCTGGCTGGGTATCTCAGCTATTGGAAAAACCTGATATCTTCCCTCCTCCTTCCTAGTTCTTAATTTCTAGGTCACGTTCACTGCAGGAAATCTCTTGGAAAGCACCTCACAGCCTCAGATTTTTCCTGCTGACCCATCACCTTGCATGTAAGTACACTCCCCTACTTGTACCCCAAGACAGTACCAGATCCAGTCTATTGCTCCAGACACCTTGTCATCCCATAAACTCATTCATTTAAGGCCATTCCTGAACAAGAATAGCAGATATATTTTTTTTAAAGGAGGCCTTCTGGTGACAGTAGCAGGACACACTAGAACGGCCAGAGGAGTTTCAGGTATCCTTATACCTAATATGATTCCTACTACAAAAAAAAATTTGCCATGGATATCAATCAGCAGGTACTTACCAAGTGCCTTCTGCATACTGAGAACACACAATAGGCAAGGCAGCCAAGGCCCCTACTCTCAGAAACCCATCACCCATTTGAGTGGTGAACAAAGATGAATGAGAATTAATTTTCATTCTTAGTATACCAGCACAAGGTGATAAGAGCAAGCCTGGAGCTCTCACAGAATCCAGGCAGAGCATGCAGCAGCCAAGAAGCCTGCCGAGCACCTGCAAGGGCTGATGGTTGGTGATGGGTGGCTAGGTGTTCACAGGGAGCCATGAGGATGCAGCTGTTCCCAAATCTGCAGAGGTGCTGGCCTTGAATCCATCCAGCTCTGGGAGCCTCTCAGAGTTGTGAGGCTCAATATGGCTAAAACACCTGTGCCAGAGGGAGAAGATGATAAGGTGTGGTGGCCTGAGACTGGCTTGTTCATCAGCAATTCTTCCACCTCTTAGGCAGATCAGAGATTGAGTCTGTGTACCTAGGGTCCTCATTCCCTACCAACTGCTCAAATTCGTTACCATAACAACACAAGATGCAAGTCAGCTGTGCTTGCACACACTCTTCTGCCCCCCTTGACCCTGCTGCATCTGAGATGCTGCTGAAATCTTCTGCTACCCTTTCCCCTGTATGTCAAAGCAAGCCTGTGCCCTTAACTATGACACCGATCCGCTGCAATCTGTGAGTTTTCTTTGGCTTGCCAAAGAAGGTAAGGGCTGTCTGGAAAGACACCCAAGAATTTGCTTTTAGTTCAGCTTAAAGTCAAGTCTCCCTCCAGCATGCTATCTGCAACATGCTGAATGGCTCAGTGGGAAGAACTTTGGTCCATTCGTTTTCTGGATTTTTCTCTGATACAATAAGTTCCCAGCAACCATCAGAAAAGCAGAAACATCCAAGGTGGAGACAGGCCTATGAAATTCTTTCACACATACAACAAGACAGTGTCCTCATTGCAGACAGACACAGGCTGTCCGTGGACCTGGGCCCATGCGTGAGTCACCGTGCATAATGGGGCATTGTTGGAAGTGTTGGGAACATGAGAAATTCCTCACTGCCCAGTTTGGGTAATGCTGGAGCTCTGCTTGCCTCCAAAAAGGAAGTCAGACAGACTTGGCGCCACTTCCAGTGCTTGGACCCAACAACCTTGGGGTCACCAGGTTTAGTAGGCTGGCTTTTGTTTGTGGGAGTCGTCCCCTCAGTTGTGCTGAGTGGTCACTTTCTCTGCATGGTATGGTAAAAGAATGTTTCAGCCATGGACATGCACAGGCCTGTGGCCCACCCAGCAGGTCCTGGACCAAGCAGAGGTCTCTATATAAGTCTCAATATTATCTGACAGACTGGTGGGAAGAGAAAGATCTACCCTTAATTTGGTGTGAGGACAGATTACAACAGGCATGCTGCCAACAGTCTATCTAGAACAATCCAAAAATAGTTCTCATTTCTTAAGTAGACCTGGCCTTGTGCTTTGCATGCATGACTACATCTGCTCATTCTCTCACCCACCCTCAAGATACAAGCAGCTCATGCTAATTTCACCTTACAGATAGATAAGGAAACTGGAGTTAGTGTTACAGAGCAAGCGATGTGTGTAGCTTAGATATGAACTCAAGTCTAAGGGAAACTAGAAGTAGTCTGCTTCTAAAACCACCAGGCCATGTTCTGGGATTGCAGGCTGGACAGCTTGGCAGTGAGCGAGTACTCATTGCTGGAAGAATGGTACCTCAAGGCATAGCACAAGAGGACTGGATTCTAGGGCCTACACCTGTCTCTATTATACCCTTTGTGGCTGTCTGTATCAAACCTGTATGGTATAACCCCTCGTGAAAAAGTTGGTTAGAACATAGTCTTCCCCACCAAACCTTGAATACCCCAGAACAAGCGCCCTGCTGTGTTCTTTGCCTCTGCTCCTAAACCTGGAACTATACTTGCATTCCAATAATTTCATGGGATTCCATGGACGGACAGCAGCCTAGCTATATGGACTGTTTAATTCAAGGCTGACCACCAGTTAGCTGAGTTGTCATCAACCAGTAGCTTAACACCAGTCAGGCTCAGTTTCTCAGTGGAATACAGGGTTACAGATGCTCATTGATTAAATTCGAAATTGACAGATTTGTTTTCAGAAGTTTTGTTAGTGGGGCTGGTGCACTGGCTCAACAGACTAATCCCCCACCTGCAAGTGCCAGCATCCCATGTGGGCTTCAGTTTATATCCCAGCTGCTCCACTTCTGCTTCAGCTCATTGCTTGTGGCCTGGGAAAACAGTGGAAGATGGCCTAAGTCCTTAGGCCCCTGCACCCGCTTGGGAGCCCCTGAAAAAACTCCTGGTTCCTGGCTTCGGATTGGCTCAGCTCTGGCTATTGTATCCATTCGTGGAGTAGACTTGAAAAGGGAAGGTATTTCTCTCTGTTTCTCTCCTCTCTGTAAATCTGTCTTTCAAAATAAGAAAAATAAAAAAAAATAAAGTTTCTTTAGTTTATTTGAAAAGCGGGAAGGGTGGGGAGCAACAGACAGAGAGAACAAGATTTTTTTTTCTATATCCAGATTCCCTCCCCATATGAGCTCAAAAACTGGGGCTCAGGCTTGGACAAAACCAACAATCAGAAACTTTATACAGAGATACCACAGAGGTGGCGGGAGCCCTAGCACCTAGACCATCATGTGCTGCCTCCTAGGCACATTAGCAGGAAGCTGAATCAGAATCAGAGGTGGAACTAAATTCCAGGCATTCAACCCATGGCTTAATCCACTGTGCAGCAACACTTGCTACAGCAGATTTTCTGCATGTCAAAATAGAACTAGCTTACCAATGAGTGAATGAGTCCAGGGATGCCCTCCACGAGGGAAGGAGAGAAGTAGGGAGGGAGGGGGAGAGGGAGAGGGAGAGGAAGAGAGATAGAGATGCTTTAAAGGATTTTTTAAAGATTTGTTTTTATTGGAAAGTCAAATATACAGAGAATAGGAGAGATAGAGAGGAAGATCTTTTGTCCACTGACTCACTCCCCAAGTGGCTGCAATGGCCGGAGCAGAACTGATCTGAAGCAGGAACCAAGAGCCAGGAGCCTCTTCCAGGTCTCCCACATGGGTGCAGGGTCCCATGCCTTTGGGCCATCCTCTACTGCTTTCCCAGGCCACAAGCAGAGAGCTGGATGGGAAGTGGAGATGCCAGGATTAGAACCAGTGCTCATATGGGATCACAGCACATACAAGGCGAGGACTTTAGCCACTAGGTTACCCTGCCGGGCCCTAAAGGGTTATTTTAAGAGTCATTTCTTATGTCCATTGGGACTCAGATACTTCCAAAAGCTGTGTGAGGGTGAGACATACTCAGAGTTTAGAAACTTGATGTCTACTGAACCTGAACATTCATGATAGCATCCATAGCCTGCATCCCTCGTGGAAAGACTAGAGAAGGGCTGTAAAGCACCCAGATTCAGGTGAAGAAGTGAGGTGGTGGCCCTAGTCCTCCGCATCCAGTGCTCAGCTTCCACTGGGAGCCTATCGTGTGTCTGGTAGTGGGTTGTGTGCCATGGCTGCCATCCATCAGATGTGAGAAATAGCAGAACCAAGAGATGGACAGGGTCTGGAACTGAGAACTTGGCCTCATCATCTTAAAGCTTCAAGTTGATCTGCAGAAATGCATGCAGACGGGGCTTTGAATAGAAAATGGAGATTTCGCCTGAAAAGTAAGAGACATTCCACAGCGAAAGATACCTGGATTCAATTCAATTCCACAGTCTGGTGGGATTCAATTTGCTGGGTAAATGGACTCCAGTTTCCTTTCAGTGCTGCAGCAGTAATGGCTCAAGCACAAGGATTCTGGCCACCCTTATGAGACACTGGATTAGGCTCCTGGCCCCCGGATTTGACCCCAACTCAGCCCCAGTAGGCATCAGGGAAGTGAACTGGCATGGAAACACTTTATCTAACTCTCCCTCTCAAATTAATGAATGAATAAATTTAAAACAGCTTTATATATCAGCACAAGAAATCGCCTGGAAGGCAAATGACTTCTATATTTTTACTTTCAGGGAAGACAAATCGAGACTTAGACCAAATGACTTCTAATCTCCCATCTGACTTTGATGTGACTTGATGCTATCACTGAGTCCTGGATGCATCTGAATACTTAGTACCTTGATTAAGAAGGCCATTATTTAAAGCAATCTGCGCACTAATCCTTTCCTAGGAAATGCTCTCCTCAATCTGAGCGATGCTCTGCTGCAGTCTCATTTTCTGAATCACAATACCCACAGTGCCCACTCGGGACAGCTGGAGGAGAACTACAGCAGCCCCAGCGTGGGTGGAGGGTGGACAGCCAGCAGCATGTGAGCATCATCAGCTCTAGTTCCCACTAACGCCCTGGAAGAAAGAACAAAGCACAGAACCATGCCACACCAAACGGTGCTCCTTCCATGGGAGAAAGGACCATATATTACGTTCACGAAAGACTTCACCTTAGAGAGACTGCAATACCAAAACTCAGCAGCAAGGAGGAGAGAGAGTTGCAAATCTGCCAAAGTAGGTCAACTGCTGAGCTACTTTACAAACCTTGAACTACTTGTTATCTTCGAAACCTTCAGTAATTCTGTCATCATAACTGCTGGATGTGTTCCCTACCAGTCTCAGTTCCTGGAACTGTACTGGCCTTGCTGATACCACAACGTAACTTTCCTCCAGCCATTCCCTGTCCTAAACCTAGCAACACACGACCTCAGTGCCGTGTTGAGTTTAGTAGACTGTACCTCCCAAGCTTCTCAACCAGCAAGACACTAAGGAAACGGACGTCTGCACAGCAGAGCTAAAAGGAGCAGTGCACGTGGGTCGGCTTCCACCTGCAGATCACTACTCTCAAAACTGCGCATCAATAAACAACTTGCTTTTCTTCTTCCTTCGTGCTTCTGAGCCCATCCTTTGTTGGGTAGATGGTCTCAGTTGGGCTTATTTCCCACACCCCTGGGGCCTGTCTGCTCCATGAATGGACGCCAGAAGCATCACTGATGTGTAGGAAGGCACCAGGCAAACACAACTTTCCACAAAAACCACACCAAAAAGCAAAACAAGCAAACGAAATCCCAACCATTTCTTGACAGCCACAGCCTAATTTTCCTCTAGTTGAACACCCACTGGGATTTTCCCCATTTATTTTTAGCTATCAAGACTAGAGTGTGTTTTCATTGCTATTTGGAGACATTTCACGAAGACATAAAACAAAGCAACAGTGAGTGGAGATTTTTCATGACCCGTGGGTTTCTCAGTTACAAGAATAACAGACACTACATATGAAGCAAGTACCAGTTATGCACCAGGAACTCTGCTGTGCACTAGGTGTTTATTGCCTCACAAAGGCCTGACTGTGGTTTCCTTACATGGGTGTTATAGATGAAGAAAAACCAAGCCTGGGATGGGGATGGCAGTGTGTGATTTGGAAATCACACAGCTAGCAAGTAGTGGAACATGGATCCAGGTGTAGGTCTATCTAATGCCCATGCACACCCATCTATAGCACAGCCTCCACCCAGACAATAGAGATATGAAATTTTGCACCAGCTTCTATTTGACTTCCCAAAGGTCTTTTCCATCCATAACCCTGGATACTTGAAACCCTCCCTTCTCAACCTTTCTCCTCAGCCTGGTATGTGCTCCTGTCACGCTCCTTGTCCAGATGAATTTGTCTCTGCTCCTGTAGGGCCCAGCTGTATCTTTTGTCTCCAAAAATAACCTTCATCCACATGACCCTCCACTTTTCTGACCTCTCATGCAAAGGTACACTATGGTTTAGATGAGGTTTGTCACCCAAGAATCAATGTACTGCGAGTTAGTCCTCAATGAAGCAATTTTGGGGTGGTGGATCTGATTACTAGTTCATGAACGTGTCATCAGAAGGAATTAAGGATGGGACAGCACCTTGGAGCAGTAAGTTAAGCCTCCATCTGCAGCACCAGCATCCCAGATGGATGCCAGTTCAAATCCCAGAAGCTCCACTTCTGATCCAGCTCCCTGCTAATGTGTCTTGGAAAAACAGTGGAGGCCGACAAGTTTGTACCCCCACACCCACACGGGAGACCTGGAGGAAGCACCAGGCTTCTGGCTTGAGATGGGCCCAGCTCTGACTGTTGCAATCATTTGAGGAGTAACTATCACATGGAAGATTTCTCTGAGTATGTGTGCATCCTTCTCTATCTGTAAATCTGTCTTTTAAATAAAAAATAAACATTGAAAATAAGCATTGAAAAAGAAAGGATTAAGGTACTTCACAAGGGAGTCTGAGTGAGCTCTCCTGAGAATGTATTGTTATCAGCAGGAAGCCTAGGACAGGTGTTTGGCATGGAAGTCCCAGTCCTGGCTTTACTTTACTTCCAGTTCCCACTTCCTGCTAATGTGTATACTGGAAGAAAAGAGATGATGGCTCAGGTACTTGAGTCCCTGCTACCTGCATGGTAGATCTGGATTGAGTTCCTTCAGCACATCAGTGGATGACAGGTCTCTGTCTCTGACCTCTCCCTGTTTCTCTACCACACCCCTTTCAAATAAATAAAAACAAATGTCTTTTTAAGGAGAGAGCCTGAGCCCTGAGGGACCCTCCACATCCTTCTTACCATGTGATCTCCCTCTCCTGCCCACATTCCTGCTATTATGATGTCATCACTGTTAGGGGAAGCAATCGTGGGCCCCCACCAGAGCTGCTGCTATGCTGTTGGATCTTGCGGCCTCCAAAACTGTGAGTTAAATAGGCCTCTTTCCTTTATGACATCCAGCCTCAAGTATGTTGTTATGGGACCACATAGGTGGTCACCTACAACCACATCTTTGACCATCAGTGGAGGAAATGGACATCAGCACTGTCCATTCCTGTCCATGTTCAGGAGCAGAGGACACAGCCACCACCTCTCTGCATGTCAAGATTCCCCACTGCCTGTCTCTAGAGCTGTGGGCACATCAGGTCTTGAGAGAATGGGATGTGTCCACACAAAGATAGTTTCAATGGCATCTGGAAAAGCCTCCAGGCTCAGATAAACCATTGTGATGAAAAAGGCATGGGTAGCCACCCAAGCCAGTCAGAATCACAGGACATCAACACCACCTTGGGGTAGTGACTCCACGTTCTGGCTACTCCTTGACTGTTTATGGATGTCAACCTTCTCCTTCCCCCAGGACACTCAGCCAGATTCCCTCACCATCACTCAGGCCATCCTTCCTCTCACAACTGTGGTCTGGGGTTCAGAAGGCAAGCAAGGCTCCTCCTTGATCCTCAGTCCTAATCCCAATCTCAATGCCAGCATTACAGAGGAAGACCATACCCTCTCCCAGTGTGCTAGCTACAACGCGCATTACAGTAGCACCAGTTCGACTCACCTTAACACATGGGAGATTTGAAAGGCATATCAGCAACCTTGATCTTTTTTTGAAGATGACGCAAGGGAAACTGGATGGATATCTTGATTTCCTTTTTCAAAGGTATCCTACCAGGCTGGGCTAGGTTGTAGCACTCACTGGCGAGAGCCAGAATGGGTGCAGGCCAGTCAGGCTAAGCCACAGTACCCACTACTGAGTGCCAAAACTGGGGACCAGCCATGTTAGGTTGGGCCACGGCACCAGCCACCACACATGAGATCCAGAGCTAGGAGTGGGCCTGGTAGGGAAACTTAGCGAATTCCACTGCTAGGCTGTAGTTCCCACTAATGAGTGTGAGAGCAGGGGCTGGGGGCAGGACAGACCAGGCTGGGCTGCAGCATTCATTGGCATATCTTTGAGCAAGGCCTAAGGGCAGGCCAGGCTGGGCTAGTCCATGGCACACACTGGAATGACCCAGAGCCGGGACAGGGTGGAGGCCAGGTTGAGTTGGACCACAATACCCACCAATTCACATGAGGACGGGTATTGGGCTAGGTTGGGTTACGCTGTTGCACCTGTAGGCAACAGCTGGGATTGGGATGGACCTGGGTGAGCCAGGCTGTAGAAACTGCTAGCAAATGCCGAGACTGGGGTGAACCATCTCAGATTGGGCTACAACACCCACTGGCATGTGTAAGACTCAGGACTGGGAGAGGTCTGTTAAGAGAACTTCAGGAAACTCTATAGGTATGCCATTGCTTCTACTCATGAGCACGAGATCTGGGACTATGGGTGGGTCTGTCAGTATGTGGGCCCTGCTGGGCTAAGCTGCTGTACCCACTGGCACACAGAAGAGCCAGAATGGGTACAGGTCTGCCAGCTTAGACAACAGCACCTGCTGGCAAGTGCCAGGACTGAGTGCAAGTAACATCAGGCTGGATAGTAGAAGCCTTTAGCAAGCTCAAGATTTAGGACTGGAAGCAGGCCTGGTAGGGAAACTGCAGGCACTTCTCTGTTAGGCCATGATTCCCACTGGTGAGCACAAGAGCCAGGGATGGTTGCTGACCAGGCTGAGCAAGGCAGTAGCATTGGTCAGCATGCGTGTAGGTTGGGTCTGGGGGCAGGTTGGCCTAAGCTAAGTTGTAGCATCCATGGATATACACAAAAGCCAGATGGGATGTGGGACAGACTGGGCTAGGCTGCAGTACATGTCAGCACACTCAAAAACCTGGGTTGGAGGCAGGTCTGGCAGGGGTTATTGAGGGTTACCCCACCTAGGCCGCAGTACCTGCTGGTATGAATGAATGAAGACCAGGCCTATGGGAAAGTCATTCTATGTGTTCTAATCTTGCAGGGCATGTGTCAGGACTGGGCATCCTCAGCTGCTGATGCTTGTGCAGTGGTCAGTATGCCCAGATGCACACAGGGGACATAAGTCATAAGATAGAGAGGGACTGGGGATGGGAACCAGTCTAGTGGCTCAGCAGCACCAGTGTATACTTGGCCTTTTTTCTACCCGGAACTGGTTACCTGGAGTCCCAGAATGGCTACCAATAGTCAGTCAGAATACCTACTTTCTTGTTCACCATTACAGCAGAGGTGGACAAAACAGAAGATTCCTTTCTGAATCTCCCTCATCAAAGTATAGACCGACTTTCCCAGAATCACCTACAAAACTTAATCCATCTCAGATATGCCTGTCTCATAACCAATCACAAAAGCAAGAAGGAATAGGGCTTCCCTGGCTGACTGAGCTGTAGACCAACCAGCGGAGGATTTGGCAAATGCAATGTCCATTTTCAATGAAAGATGTTGGCATGGCAACCACAGGATCCATTCCATGGCCTTCCCCCTTTCTGGCTGGAAATCCCAGCCCCTCCCCCTACTTCTTTACAAGTAGGATCCCTGGGCCTTTGCTAGCCTGGCTGCCTCCTCCAGAACTCAGCACATTGGAGGGTCAGTCTGTACAAGAAAACCATCCCCTGCTGCTGTCTGCATCCCAGACTTTCAGGAACACTGGCTAGGCCTGACAAATGGCTTTCACAGTCATTGTATGCTAGAAGATTACACCGAGGAAAGAAAGAGAACTTCAGTGAAGTCTGGGTTTGGATTCTTGCCCCACTCCTTGCTAGATGCACAACCCTGAACTGGTTATTTCACAACCTTCACCCTTAGTTGTCTCATAAAGTGAGAATAATAACAGTGCTCATTTATCCATGACTATTTCGGAAAGAGAAACAATGTGAGTTCTGAGCTTACTGCATGGTACATTATAAATTCTTCATGGGATCACTAACTTCCTAAGTATTACTAATAATGCACTAATTTTCTCCATCTAACATCAACATCAACCTTCAACTGTCCAGAGAACTAGAGGTTATTTGCTTCATTCACTAACACCAGACCCAGA
This sequence comes from Ochotona princeps, assembly GCF_030435755.1. Taxonomy (NCBI): domain Eukaryota; kingdom Metazoa; phylum Chordata; class Mammalia; order Lagomorpha; family Ochotonidae; genus Ochotona; species Ochotona princeps. Next base: position 5,088,412 of record NC_080850.1, read on the forward strand.
AACATGATCCCTGCCACCTGCAGACAGTCACTTGTCCAGAAGTTTCCACAGCCTCTACAGGAGAAATGTGCTCTCTGCAGGAATTCTCTTCTCCCTCTCTACCCCTACTCGGCCACTGCCTCAACCCCAACCTCTTGGCTAAGAAATGAAGCCAAGTCAACAGCTCTCATCACAGCAGAAATACCCATGTACAATAACCATGTTTCTTCTTTATGCTATGTCAATGCTTATCGTGGGCCTCCATTCCTTAAAAGCACCAAACCTACTACTGGTACACTAAGTTAATTATCAGACACAAAATCTATCAGAGTTGTAGGAATGATCTTGTAAGAGTGGCCATATACCTTACCAAATACTCACTGTGTCTCTAGGAGCTGAAGAAGAAAAGTGACTAGCAACACCTATGTTCTTTGCAAGTATCTCTATGCTAAGCACCTCACACTGCATCCCAGACACTTATTCAAACAATGACTGATATCAACAGTATTAAAGTAGTGTTAAAAGTTTGCCATGATAAAAATGAAAAGGGAAGGTTGACAGTCCAACTACTGTTTTCTTCTTGGGATAAAAATTAGTGAAGGAGGAGCTTCTGTCCCAGATCTTCACAACTTCCATTTTCTCATGCTGTGAATTCTTGCCATTGAAGGGGCTTTCTGGAGTCCCCAAACCCTACCCAATAATGATTTTACTTTGGCCTAATCCTTTGGGCTTTGTCCAGTTGATTTCTTTCTGCTTAGCCCCATGAACTCATCCAAACTGCACATCCGTTTGGCTCTCCCATCAACCTCAACCCCATGTGTTGCAGCCCTATACTCGGTCCAACCTTGCCCTTGACCACCTCTTTTCCCAGTAGGGAAGTTCAGATAGATGAGAATTGGCACAACCCATTACACACTGAATGGAACATTCCTGAAGGGAGTTCAGGACACATAGCTCAACCGAGACTTTGATCTCATAAGCAATGTGCATGGTGGGGATGAAGAATAATCCTCAAGGGGTTGGGCACAGTGTTGCTATAGTTTCACCCCTAGAGGTGTTGAGATGATGGAAACTTTAACTGAAATATGGATGTATTATTAATGGTGGGTTGATTTAGATCTCTTGGGACTAGTTCCCATCTCCCCTTGTCATCTCTTGAGTTCTGCTTGTACTTTAACTGCTCAGCCCTCTCTCAAGTGCTCCTTTTTATTGTAATGCTACCCTCCATGAGGCACTCATCAGGGCTGAATAAATGCTGGCACTTTGTTCTTGAGCCTCCAGACCTGTGAAACAAATGAACTCCTTTTCTGGATGAAGTACCCAGCCTCAAGAGTTTTATTATAACAGCACTAATGGACAAATGTAATAGCTCAGTCTTGAATCTGTACTCAAGAGCTTGCAAAGACATCTTCTTATCATCACCATCCAAGCCAGAAAGTGCTAGTTGTCTCATAAAGCCAGATCTGTGCTGAGAGCCAAAATGGAGCTAACGCTGGATAGGCAGCTCTCATGGAGGAACATTGAGTGGCATTTGCTGTTTTTCCTATTCTTCCGCCTTCTCTCTTCCATGTAGCCTTACAGATTTCCTACCCCAGAAGCACTGACACTGGGCTTAGCTAAATGCTTTGCTTTAGTAAACAAAAACAACAACAAAAAAAACTAACAGATGTGAATTGTGGTGATTGTTCAAGGGCAGAAACCTTACACAGTTTGATGGATCCCTTTACATTCTCATGATCAACCAGGAGAAAAAAACATACTACAGATAGTCTCTAGATCTGGAGCCATGTCCAGCCAATCACAAAGATGCAGTCACCCCCTCACCTATGCACAAGAAAAGAAACACTGTAGCTGTTTATACAGAGCAAGAAAAAATGGAACAATCATTGCCTGAGAATCCCATTATACCTACAGTCTGACCATATGGCTTCTCATTGCCTCAAACCAAGAAGCAGCTACAAGAGAAAAAGAAGTATTGTCCCATCAATAGCCTGCCAACACTTTGAAATTATGATGGACAAGGGAAACAATGAAATTGAAAGCCACAATGGCATCAGCTTCCACATGTCTTCGCATTCCCCTAGTGGGGTAATGAATGCTGTTTGTCTTGCTTCCATTTCCCCTTCTTCTGGTACCTGCCCCAAGGCTTTCCTCTGGGGAGCCACCCAAACTAGCGATCAGCCACTGTGGCTTAGGAAGGCTCCTCCTGGTCTCTAAGCAGGAGTTTGTGATTTGATCCTGGCCTGGCCATCCAGCACATTCCTTTACCCTGATCAAAATGAGTGGTCCAAGGCTGGGCAAGTGATCCAGACTAAAGCTGTATTTCTTATAAAAGTATCTTGGGGAAAGAAGAGCTCTCTTTCTGTTATAAGCTTGGAGCTGACATGGACACCAAAGACTGTCCAAGAATGGAACAGACACAAAGAAAAGACAGGGCTGAAAGAGGGATAAATGCCTACAGGCCTACTATGGAAGGACCTGGATCCAGCTGTGCCTGATGTCAATTTTATCCTGAACAGGTGCATCAGCCCATAGCTTTCTGTTTATTCATACAGCTGAGTTCCACTATAGTTTTTCTCCGCCAAACTTCAAGTGAGGCTTGGCCCCCAGGATCTCAGTCAGTCTGTTATAGAAACAGAGAATGAACTAAGACAGACTCTTCCCTTAACCCCCTGAGAGGGCTTGACTTGGATCTTCCTTTGATTGCTCATGCTGTGAAGTTGCTTCCCTCCACCATCTTTGAGGTGTAAATTCAATGTTAAGAAGAGGCAGAGGATTTCCATGCTCTTCCACTGGAATTTCTGTTGCTGGCAGCCACCATTTTATTGTGCCAGTGGTTGCCAACAATGTGAAGTGGCAAAGCCCATCACTGATGGTCAGGAATATTGTACAGCATGTATTTATTTACATATGTACCTATTATATTCTCAACAAGTGGTTAGCCTTTCGTGTTTCTTGGGGAGAAATGGGCATGTCATCACCTCTTTTTCCCTAATTCTCTCAGGATGCAGGGCTACGGCTAAACTGAGTCGTATATTTCTGAACTTCAGAGAGCTAAAACCAAATCATCAACCCATCCTTTTCCGTAGCCAAAATGATCATGTCTCAGAGGGTCCTCTTGCCACAAACACATTCCAAAGCAGTGACTCAAGGGCATGCATCAGGCCAATGCCCTTGACTGCTGTTGGAGAGTCGTCTGAAAAATATCCTCCCTTTCCAGCCACCCCCACTCCAGCTGTCAGGATCCCCACTTGGAATCCTTGGGTTCCTGAAATTATATGGGTGTGCAGGGCAGGTCACAGGGCTCCATGAGGCACAAGGACAGCTACGGCCCTCGAGTATGTCCCTAATTAGCTGTCACAGATGATTGGGTCTGAGTTCCAATCCAAACATCAATGGGACAAATTCCCCTTCCCACTCACACTCCCAACACCCTCAAAGATGTCACAGGGGCTCTTTGCACCAGCAATGCAATCCCAGCAAAGACACAGCCTTCACTGCCAAAGTAAAATCCCTTCTTCATTGTAGTAAGATGCACCTAACAAAATGTAGGGTCTTCATTACTTAGAAGTATACAGTAACATTCAGTCCATAATACTGCTGTGTAGTCCTCACCACCATCCGCCTCCAGGACATGCATCTTTGCAAAACTGAAACTCTATACACATTTAACATTCCCCCGTTACTTCCTTCCCCCCAGCCGCTCACCAATCCCTGGGCATCATCATTCTCCTTTCCGCGTCTGTGAAGTGGTATATGGTTTTGATGTTTCCTCCAATTCTTCCCTTGGTGTTCAGCACTGTCACCCTGCTGGGGGCACTGTTTACTTCTCTGTGTTTAGGAGGTGGGTGTATTTCACTTGAAAGAGATAAGATCCTTGGTGCCTAACCAACTTGCCACCCATGGCCCCATTTCTTTAAGGAAAGAAATTCACAAGACCCCGAAGGTGCTTACCAGTGAGTCCTATTCTCCCCCTACAAGAGAGGAAAATAGAGTCCCCAGAGCACTGATAGCCGCAATCAGACGTCCAACTTGAACCACTCTGGATTGAAAACCTGTCTGCCACTCACTCATGGTGTGGCCACGGGGACATCTCTTAGCCTATCTAAAACTTGCTTCCTTTGGGGATATGGATCGTACGAGACAGTTTCAACAAGTTCATAGAAAACAGAATTAAAAGATCAATTTCTTTTACTACAAAACTATTTATGAATACCCTTCAAAGTTTTTTTTTAATCTGTTTTTTAAATGCCCTTCAAAGTTTTATCATTCTCCCTGAACGTTTGAAGCCATTGCTCATGCATGGCCTTCGACACTTATCTCACAGAGTTGTGAGAGTTGAGCTGGCTCAAGCACGTCAAACACACAGTCTGGCATAGTAAGGGCCAGCAGCTCTCGTGAGTGCAGTTTCCTTATGGGACCAAGTGTCCCAGGACCATGCCTGGTGAGTTGGATTTCCCAGTGTGTGAGAGATCTTGTGCTCACCTCTCTTAATGTATGTGCTCACAGGTAACAGCTCAGACTCAGCCCTGGACTGCAACTCTTTGGCCTCACTCATAGCCTCAGTGGCATGCCCCAATCAATCCCATGTAGCGCTCAGGATATGACAGCCGTAGAAAGCCACTGCTGTCCATCCTTGCAAACTCTGAAGAGTCAAAGGTAGCAGAAGGCAAGGGACAAATGACATAAGAAGGACAGGGGTCCCATAAGGCCTTTGCCCTCAAGCCAGTTAGTGTGATCTGACTGAATGCTGTTTTTATGCCATCAGAGTGTTTGATTCCGCATCAATCTCACCATGAATCTTGTATTTTTTGAAAACCATTCACAGATTTCCTAATTCAGGCAATAGTCCCTGAGAGCCTGTTATAATCAAGCAAAGCAGTGGGAGAGGTGCCAGCGACATGGCCGAGAGAAGCCCCTAGAGAGCTGCAGAAGGGAGACAGACACGGCTGGGAAAATCCACAGACAATGGGGAGAGTTCACATGTGTCCAGAGCTGAGAAGGAGAGAGGCAGGTGCTGCTGCTAGCATCCCAGGAGGGGCTCCCAGCTGAGCTCAGGAGGGTGAGTCACAGGAAACTTTAGCCAGGCAGCAAATGAAGCAGACGGTCAGTACAGTGCTGAGCTCCTGTCCCGCTGTGGCGTGCAAACATCTGCTGGGCTCAGATTCTTGCCATGCCCGTGGGGCTCAAGCTTTTGACAGCCCCTGTGGAGATTACTAAAAGTGGTCTATCAAGAGGAGAGTGGCCTCCTTCTGTAGTTTCTTCCAACTACAGAATACTACGCAGCTGTTACAAGAAATTTAATGGACCAATAGGGACTAGTACAAATCAGACTGACACAGAAAACGAGAAAGTGAGGAAATCCTGATGTTGGAAAATATGACTCAACACTTCACTTATGTAAAGAAAAAAAAGTATCTTATGCACGCAGGTGGATACGGGGGAGAAGGGAAGGACACATACATGACTGTGCTCATTGACTTGCCAGGCCTGCCACAACACAGTGCCATACATGCAAGACATCAGCCACACACATGCGTGGCCTGAGAGCTCTGGAGGAGGGAGACCTGAAGAACTGAGATCAAAGCATGAGCGGGGTTGGGTCCTCTGTAAATGGTGGGGGAAGGACCTGGCTCAGGCCCTCTCCTTCCCTCAATAACACATCATCTGGTCTTCATCTCTGCATGTCTGATTCCAAATTTCCCATTTTTATAAGGACTCTTGACATGTTGAGTTAGGGCCACCCTAAAGACCTCACTTTACCTTGATGACCTCAAGGTAAAAGATCCTGTCTCCATACAGGGTCATGTTCCCATCCAGGAGTTAGGAGGTCAACACAGGAATTTAGGGGAAAGCAGATACAATTTAAACTCTACCCCATTAGAAGAGAGAGGCAGACGTAGACTTCAATTCATACGTCTCTCTATGGATTCTGAATCTTTACAATGGACGTGAATTTCTATTATAAGAAAAAATCAACTAAGAAGTCAGATGACCTTGGGAATATTAAATGATAGATCTGGGCCAGGCCTGGTAGCCTAGCAGCTAAAGTCCTCACCTTGCATACACCAGGATCCCATATGGGTGCCAGTTCTAATCCCAGCAGCCCTCCTTCCCATCCTGCTCCCTGCTTGTGGCCTGGGAAAGCAGTAGAGAATGACCCAAAGCCTTGGGACTCTGCACCCACATGGGAAACCTGAAAGAGACTCCAGGTTCCTGGTTTTGGATCGGCGCAGCTCTGGCTGTTGCGGCCACTTGGGAAGTGAATCATCATTTGGAAGATCTTCCTTTCTGTCTCTCCTCCTCTCTGTATCTGACTTTCCAATAAAAATAAATAAACCTTTTAAAAAAATTGATAGATCTGACATTAAGGTCAGATCCCATCAGTGGTCTCCAAAACAGACAACTTGACCATCATTGGTCTTGTATAACTCCAATTATGTTTGCTTTATTTTAATTTCTGTTTTGATCGCTATCAGACATACATCTGGTGGCAAACACGAAGCTTTCTCAGCAACTGGTATTTAGGTGGCGGTTAAGATGCCAAGGGTGCTCATGTGTTTGACCATGACTGACATCTCCCAGAGCCAGCGTTCCCAAAGTACAGGCAGAAACCACAGGGTCTCGTCTAATCCAGCCTCAGGGACAGCACTACTACTGAACTGAAGACAGACTTGACATGGAACTTCAAGGGCCCAGATTTCACTCAGGTCCAAGTGGAGGGACCAGGCAGCTGTTCTCAGTTTTTCCTGACCTAGCTTTGACAAGTAGGAGTTATCAATTGCTGCAGAACAAAACTCTCTTCAAATGCAACAAACCTGTGTGACTTTACAGTGTCACAGGACGGGGTGGCAGGACCCACTCGGCGGGCCACCGTGACTTCCAGCCTCATCAGAAGTTGGAGGCCTCAGTCAGGCTGCAGGGATCTGAAGGACTGGCAAGTGCTGGAGGATCTGATTCCAAACAGGTTTCTACACCTGCTGCTGCTAGGAAACTTGAGCTCCTCTCACGGTGCTCTCCATGGACCGCTGTTGAGTGTCATGAGAGCATGGCAGCCAGACCACTGGGAGAGGGGCAGGAAGCAGCAGCGCCCTTTATGACCAGGCCTCTGGAAAGTCACACCTGTCCGCGTCACTCTGTCTGCTGGAAGTGAGCTGCTAAGCCCAGCTACCACACAGGAAGGCCCACGAGGGTTTCACTTTCTACCCAAAGTGTTTCGAAACCCACAACCTCACTTCCGCTACACCCAGTTGGTGACAAATAACGAGAGGAAGAAACAAACAGCCCCCTCTTTAGAAGGAGGAATGTCCAAGAACTTTCAGACCAGGATGTGGATAGAATGTCTTAATCAGCTTAGGATCCCAGAACAAAAGACTGCAGACTGGATGACTCTGACCACGGGGATTTACGGTTCACCTTTCTGGAGGTTGCAAAGTCCAAGATCAAGGTGCCAGCAGTCTCAGCTCTTGCCCAGCCACCTACTTGCTGTGTCCTTGTGTCTCAAAGAGTTAAGCGAGCAAAAAAGAAAAAGTATCTGGCTTCTCTACCTCTCTTTACCAGGACTCAGATCTCAACATGAGAACCCTCACTCCTCATAAACTCTTCTCCTAACAGCCCAGCTACAAATACCAGCCCACCGAGAGCTAGGACTTCACCACATGCATCTGGTTCATAGCAAGTCACCTCCGCCTCTCCAGCTTCATGATCTTCACACAGGAATACCAGACCCATGACCATCCCAGCAACTTCAAATGAGTGAAGGCTTCTAAAGCCCAGGGTCACTTCCACGTGTCCCGTATATCAGATATCCATCACCTGCAGGTACAGACATCTTTAGTTCCTGCAGGAATCAACTCCAGGATCTCCCTTAGCTACCAAAGGCCTGTAAATGAAATGTGCATAAAGCCTATGCAAACCCCACCTCGCACCCCCAGACTTGCAGTCCTCTCTAGATGATTTTGAATATCTAATGCACTGTCCTTGCTATGTATGCTGGGCTGTAGTAGTGTGCAGGAAATAATGAAAGGGTGGGGGCAGTCTGTACGTGTTCAGTATAGATGCAGGTTTGTACTTAGAAAATATTTGATCCACAGTTCTCAATTGCAGGAGAATTCAGGTGGCATCAGCAGCGTCGGTTACGGAGTCTGATTTCATAGATCAGCTGCTGAAGGGTGTGTGAGAACAGATCCCTGTGGCTCAGGAAACCTCGATTCCATGACAGATACACATGCAGGCCAGAGACGGCATTGCTCCTCACCCTCCACCTGCCATGAGCCACGCTGGGCTCTAGGGACAAGGAAGCGGACAGAACAGAAGCAGTCTCTGACTGCACAGGGATAGTGAAGAAGATCAGCACTAACCAAAGAATCACCCAACAAAACAAACATCGGTCTTGCCAACTGGTCTAGAAAGGTAGAAATCTCCCGTTTGCAGACGCAAGGAAAGGAGGGATGCATCTGCCAAAGAGAAGGATGTTTCATTTCAGGGATCCCACAGCCTTGGACAAAGCCATGAAGCCACCACACGTACTCTCTGTGCATGATGAGACTGCGGTGGCTGGTGCTGGAAGTGACATAACCAAGTGTTCCAGAATCCCATGTCAAGAAAGCTCTTAAGGGACACGAGCCTACACAAGCAGTTTAAACATCAAGAGTGAGCCCTGTGGCACATCAGATTAAGCCACCATCTGTCACACCAGTACCCTACGTGGGCACTGGCTCTTGTACCAGCTGCTCCACTTGTGATCAGCTTCCTGCTAATGCACTAACATTTCTGAATCCTTGCATGTATATGGGGGAGTTCTGAATAGAGTTCTAAGATCCTGGCTTCAGCTTGCCCATTCCTGGCCATTGTGGCCATTTGGGGAGTGAACCAGCAGGTGGAAGGCAGGTGGAAGGCAGGTGGAAGATGTCTCTCTCTCTCTCTTTCTTTTTCTCTCTCTCTCTAATCAATAAATATTGTTTAGAGAGATCCCAGTTGAGACCCCCATGTTCCACCTCAGAGTACTTGGGTGAGGCCCTAGCTCTGCTTCCCGACTCTTGCTTCTGACTGATGCACATGCTCAGATGCAGCTTGCTGGGTCGAGTGATGGAGTTTCTGTCACTCCTATGGAGACCTGCATTGAGTTCTCAGCTTGTGGCTTCCACTCCAGCCACTACAAACATTTGGGGAGTGAACTGGCAGGTGGAAAATCTCTCTCTTCCTCCTCATCTTCCTCCTCTTTCTGGAACTTTGCCTTTCAAATAAATAAAGTTCTAAAACAAGAGAATCAGAACAAACAACTTAAAATGGTGGAGCCTGGCCCCAACTTGTGATGGAGCAAATTAAAGTTCTCAGTGTTTGCAAGTTTGATGCTACTTGCAACCCAAAGCATCTCTAACACCCCAATATATTCCTTTCTTTTTTCTATGATCTTTCATGAAAATTGTCATTAGTCTCCCAAGAGAGTCAAGGAAACTGATTTATCGCAAAGAAGTGAATTTGTTTGTTGGAGGTCACACACAGAGCTGAAGCCCTCCCAAAACAATTTCTCCAGACCTGCCGGTGCAGTTCCTTACAGTTCTAACACAACAAACCAGTCTTCCCAATAAGTCTTCACCACATGTTGTCACCTTTTAGAGCCAGTTTAGGGCCCAGATGCCATAAGGCACCAGGTCACCAGGTCTCAGTCACCTAGCTGAGAACCACTGATGGGATGTGTCGATGCAACACCTTTCTTGTCACTGTGAGAGGCAAGAGGTACAAGTATTTGCCTTAACAATTTGTGCTGCTCTCTGCCTCTCTTGGGTCTGCTTGTCTGCTTGCTAGAACCTTTCTTATGTCACCACATCCACACATTCAGCGATGTTCAAAAGAGTGGTTGTGAACATTATGTAATAACATTAGGGCAGCGTGTGTTAAGTGGAAAAGTAGGCTACAAATTGCATTTACAGAGATAAGAGAAACACACAGACACATTTAAAATGACAGCACAAGCACCAGCATGCTGGCTGGGATTGTGGTGGTGTGGTAAAAAAAAGTGAGTAATTTTTTCTTCTTTTTTGGCTTTCCAAATTTGCTGTTAAGTACATGTAATGAAAAAAGGAGGTTAGGATGTTTTTAAAAATATGTCATTGTTTATCTGGCTCCTCTCCAGAGAGGCAGCAGAGCCGAGCATGATAGTTTAAGCAGGCAGTTTGATTGCCTGGGTTCAAATTCCAGCTCAACCATTTCCTAAGGTACATGACTCTCAGCCAGCTTTGTGTCTCAGTTTATGCACCTGTAAAAAGGGCTAAATACAAGCACTTGCCTCAGGGTGACTCTGCAAATGAAGCAAGTTAACATTTGGAAATCATTCGGAAAAGTGTCTAGAGCACAGGATGTGTGGAATATAGGTTAAACTTAGCCATTTCATTATGTCTTCTCGGAGAGAGTTGGGATGGAGAAGCAGAGCTCGTGCCTGGTTTTTCAGAGAGACGCGACAGATAGAAATTGCAGACAGATGATCTGGGTTCAAGATAAAGACCCTCATGCAAGTTGGAGGCGAGCTCTGCAACTAGACACCACCACATGGGTGTGCCAGACACTCTGACACTTGAGAGCTTAAGAAGCAGCCACAACAGAGTCCTTTGCAGAAATCAAGCCAAGGGAAGATGGGTAAGCTACCCCCACACACCCAGACCCTAACCATTCTTCCTCTGCTGAGCTAAGATGGAGTCCTCTAGTGGACAGGAGGTGACACTGTAACTCCTCAGCCAAGTCTACACAGAGTACCCAAGGGTTGTGGACCAACTCTAAGTGGGAAGACAATGCATGGCTTCTGTGGCCCTGGCTATAACTGAAAGAGCCAGACACACGTCCTCCCACCACACACCATCACTTTATGAAGCTGCCCTTCAACTGGGAAGCAGTACATTCAATTGAAAGCCACTTGGGCACGCACGACCCCTGCTCAGAGACACAGTGTTCTCCAGATTATTTACAATGAGAAAGGTGAGAAAGGATCAACCAGATCCTCTCATCTCAAGCCCTTCACTTGACAAACGGGAATAATCCCCACACTTAAACAGGACCTGGGACAGAGTGGATGGCTAACAAAGATTTTATCAATTGCATCCTTGCCACTGCTTTCTTTGAGGATCTCATTAACAGACTACCCACCATTCACTGCTCCTTCCTCTTCAACTTGGCATCAGTAAAATACTCATGAAAACAGAATATTAGGAAGAATCTTCCTTTAAATTCATTTTAATCTTCTACATGTTAGCATATGACTGGGAGAAAGAGGAAAATAGTTGAGAAGACAAAAAGTGATCTAGCATAGGGCCCAGGAAAGAGTCAGACGGTAAATATTTGTTCAAGACTCTGTGTTCTCATCATTAAAATGGAAATATTAAAGGGCCAGTGTGGTGGCATAGTGAGTTAGGTAGTTGCTTGCATATCAGAGTAATGATTTGAGTCTCAGCTGCTCTGTTTCTGTTCCAGCTTCCTGCTAAGATTCCTGGAAAACAACAGAAGATGGCCCAAGTATTTGGGTACCAGCCACTCACATGGAAGACCCAAATGGAGTTCCTGGATCCTGGATTCAGCTTGACCAGCCCTGGCCATTGCAGCCATTTGGCAAATCAAATGAACTAGTGCATGGAAGATTCATTCTCTCTCTCTCTCTCTCTCTCTCTTTCTCACACACACACACACACACACACACACACACACACAGATTCTGCCTTTCTAATAAGTAAATAATAATAATAGCAATAATAATAATAATAATCAAATTAAATATGGAGACAGCAATGCTGGGTGTCTTCAGGGACAGCCATAAAAATTCAATAAGACAGTGCTGGCAAATGCTTACTGGCTTAGTACAATGACTGATACATAACAAGAAACATGAGCTATCTTCACCATCTTCAATATCATCATGTCCACCTGGATGGGCTGGCATACCCATGAACATTTAATGAGGTCATGAACATGAAAGTGTTTTGACTTCATTGACAACTTGAAGGTGTCTCTCTGAAAAACCAGCACCCATATGGGATCCCAGCGCTTGCAAAGTGAGAATTTAGCCACTGAACCATCCTGCCAGGCCCCCTTTCCAGCCACTTTCAAACCATTATTTCTTCCACTTTCCAACAAAGGCTCATGGACTTTGAAGTTCATGGCCCTAGACTAGACCTCTCAGCCTCTGCCTGACTCCACCTTGGTGCATTTCCATCCTCATGACATTGACAATGCATGAAAGCTAAGCAGACGCCAGGCTCTGGTTTGCATTCATTCATTGAATCTGCACAGAATTCCAGGAGGTAAGTATGACTGCTATGCTCATTTCACAGATGAGGAAACTAAGGCACAGAGAGGTTAAGTCATTGGCCAGCGCTCACATCACCAAAAGTCAAACTCTGGGCCTGCTGAAGAGAAAGCTGCACCACGGTGTGCATCACAGTGCCATATACCCATCAGCTGACACATGAATCAAGAACATGCAGGGACCAGGTACATCATAGAATATAGGCAGCCTTGGGAGCCACACCAAGGTGTAACAAACTAAGCTTCCACCTGTGGCACCAGTATCCCGTATGGGTGCCAGTTCATGTCCAGGCTGTTCCATTACTGATCCAGCTCCCTTTCAGACTGGGAAATAGCAAAGGATAGTCCAAGACCTTGGGCCACTGCAACCATGTGGGAGATCCAGAAGGCTATCCTGACTCCTGGTTTCAGATCAACTCAGCTCCAGTCATGGGGAACCATTGGAGAAGTAAAACAACAGATGGAAGCTCTCTCTCCCTCCTCTCTGTCACTTTACTTTTCCAATGGAGATAAAATATTAAGTTTTTATATATATATATATATATATATATATATATTTTATATATATATATATATATATATATATATATATATATATATATATATCTCCTCAAAAGCGTAGGGAACCTTGCCATTTCTGACAACCCAGATGAACCTGGATGACACCAGGCTAAGTAAAACAAGCCAGGATCAGAAAGACAAACAACCGCATGATCTCACTTGCATGTGGAATCTAAAATAGTCAAACTCCAGGAAGCACAGAGGAGAACGGTGGTTCCCAGAGCCAGGTCCCAGGGAAAGGGAGGTGTTGGTCAAAGGGTGCCAAGTTTCAGTTAGCAGGGGTGGATGTGGGTTCAAGTCATCTGTTGTAGGACATGATGATTATAGTTAATAACGATGTATTGTATTCTTGAAAATCACTGAGGGTAGATTTTAAGTGTTCTCATCACCAAAAAGAAAAAAAATAATAAGTATATGAAGTAATATGTAAATCTGTTCGATGTTGCCATTCCACAATGGATGCATAATTTAAAACAAGCGTGTAGTGAACAGTAAATATATATGCAATTTTCATTTGCTGATTTAAAAACACTAATTTTCCAACAAGATTGTAACTCAGGGAGCTTGCACCAGAGTCCACCGCACCACGCTGCCCATGGAGACAACAGTGTCCTTCACCTGCCCCTCCCTTAGAGCATTTAGCACCTGTTTCCCCCCTTGGAACATCCCAGTTGCAGTCCTTACGTCCCCGCTGGGGATTTTCTACAGCAGGAAGGCAATTTCCTGGAAGTCCTTTCCTTGCAGTCGCTCAACCTCACTTCCTTCAATGACCCTCTTCTTCACCCGCACCCTTAGCCAGATGCCCACATAAACCTTGGCCTTGACAAGGACTGCAAGTTGTGAAGGAAAGATTTGGGCCTCTCTGAATGGCATGCCCCCACAGCTGATGGTGTCTAGAGGTAAAAAGCCTGTGAGTGGTGACTGGGTTTCAATCACATCATGAGATGTGGGTTCCCTATAAGAAGAGTCGCCAGAAGGTCTTCCCTGTCCTCACTGCCTTCTCCTAAGTACTCCAGATAAGAGATCACAGAAACACACAGCAAGATGGGAGTCACTCACAAGCAGAAGGAAGAGACCTGAAATCTACCTTGTCAGCAACTTCATCTTGCACTTCCCAGCCTCCAGCACCACGAAGAACAAGCTACATAGTACATGAAACCCTGAGCTGACATGGAGCTCTCCCCCATGTAGTTTGTGTCCCAAGCAGTTCAGCTGTAATGACTTTTCAGTCTTTGATCCAGCCACCAAGAGGATGTCTCCTAACCCCATGGTTAATTGCATGGCTCTTTAATTCCGTTTCATACACTCAGCCACAGGTCCCCTGCTTCCTTCTTCAAGCTCACCTAACACCAGTGCTAGCAAACAGCCCTACTTCTCTGTCTTCACACATTCAATGTGTCCTCCCCCTATTTTCCCTCTCCAAGGATGAAGAGAAGCAAGCAGGAGAGGACTCCAACAGGCCCCTCCATTGAACCCACTGGCCTGCCCGCCTGCTTCTGTTACCCCATTCTCCCCTCCTTCCATTGCTCATCGGCTCTTAGGTTCTTCATCTTGTCCCCAAAAGCCTTCTTAAAAGCACGGCTCCAGCAGTTAACCCTCCCACCCCCAGTATTTTACAAATCTTCTCCCTGCTAGAGCATTCTTATCACCTTGTAAACATGCTGTTAGTCTTCTATCTTTACAAATGTGTTTAACAACTTAGCTCCAGCATTTCCCTCAAGTTACTTCCATTTCTTGGTCCCCTACACAGAGTAAATTTTTTTCTTAGAATTTTTTTATGATTATAATTTTCTATGATACAGTTTTGTAGGTATAGGAATTCCTCCCTCTACTTCCCCTTCCTACCTCTTCATTTGCTCCTCCCCACTGTATTTCTTCATATTATTACAATAGTATAGTCCTCAGTGGCTAAATTCTCACCTTGCAAACATTGATATCCCATAAGAGTGCAGGTTCATGTGCTGGCTGTTTCACTTCCCATCCAGCACCCTGCTTGTGGCCTGGGAAAACAGTGGAGGATGTTCCAAGTCCTCAGGTCCTTGTACCCAGGTGGGAGACCTGGAAGAAGCTTCTGGCTCCTGGCTTTGGGTTGGCTCAGCTCTAGCTGTTGTGGCCATTTCAGGAGTGCACCAGCAGATGGAAGATTTTTCTCTCTGTCTCTCCTTATCTCTGTGAATCTGCCTTTCCAATAAAAAATAAACAAATCTTTTTTTAAAAAAATAGTATAGTCCTTCAGCAACACTCACAAGTCCAACATTCTGCTGTTGAAGTATATTATGACATTGTAGGTAGCAGAATATCTAAAGCACTAACCAACTCCCAACTGCCCACTCCCTCTCTTCCCACTTTCTCAGTTCACTTTGAGCAGACGTGTGACCCCACTTGGGCCCTGAATCTCTTTCAAGCCCACTGACAGCCATCCCTTGGCTCCCCAGCCCAAGGGTCAACTCAATGCCCATCTTCACCACCTTGAACCTCTCTCTCTCACACACACACACAGAGAGCATTTCACAGATGACCACTTCCTTCTCTTACAATGTGGCATGAGCTGAGAAAGAACTGAATGCTTTTAGCATGTACTGCCCAGGGGCAGGCATTTGGCATAGCTAGGACTTGGCTTGGGATGCCCACATCCCCTATTGTAACAAGCTCAAGTCCTGGCTGTGCATGTGGTTCCAGCTTCCTTCACAGTTCAAATACTTGAATCTTTGCCACTCAAATTGCAGGCTCCCCGTTCAGCCTAGTCCAACCCTGCCTGGCTGTAGGCATTTGACGAATATACCAGGAGATGAAAGATATCTCTCTCTCCCCTGCCTTACAAATATTTAATTTAAAAAAATAAAATATCTCATTGCTTTTAAAAAGATATGATCTAGTCATATTATACACAGTCAACACATATTATTTTTTATTGTTATTTGGAAGGCAGAGTGACAAGAGAGAAAGAGGGAGAGACAGAGACAGACTTTCATCCACTGGTTTATTCTCCAAATGGTTGCAATAGCTGCAGATGAGCCAGGCCAAAGTCAGGAGTGAGGAACCCCATGAAGGCCAGCACAGGAATGGCAGGGGTCCAAACACTTGGGCTGCTCTCTGCTGCTTTCCCAGGAACAATAGCAGGGAATTGGATCATAATTGGAACAGCCAGGACTGAAACTCATTCTCATGTATGGATGCTGATGCTGTAGACAGCAGCAGCTGAACACACTGTATCCCACTACCAGTCCTCAACATGTATTCTTCAAAGACCTGTCACTGTCCTTTCTACCATCTCAACGTGCGTTCTTCGGTTCAGGTATCTCATGCTAATCCTGGTAAGTACATATCCCAGGCTTGCACAATGTTCCCAAGGTTGAACAGAAGATAAGTCAAGATTCCCACATAATAGAATTTTGATCCTAACAACAGAAGGATAACATTGCTGTTCTATACAGGTCATCTTGACTTTCCCTGGATTGTCTCAATTTGGCTTCTGGACACCATGTTCAGTCCTCCCACTGCTCTTGCTGATCCTGCTCAGGTTCTTCTTACCCACCTGACGTCAGCACGGGTGCGTCCAAGAACTCAATTTCCATTTCCTGCTCAGTGTCTACTCGCACTTGGGATGTGCTTACCCACCACCTGCATGATCATGACTCACAGATGTGAGTCTACAATTCTAGGTATAAACTCATATATCCAGCAACCTACTTGACATTGACCCTTGTTGTCTAACAGGACACACTAAACTCCTGGTCTTCCTCCAGATAAATCCCAGCGCTGCCTTTCAGAAGCTGTCACTTCCACTCCACTCCACACCACTCCACTCTTCAGTTACTCAGCCAAAGCTCTCATCATACTCCTTGATTCCATTTCTCTCAATCCCCATACTTACCATCTCAATTCTAGGTTTAAACATGGTTTGTCCCCACCAGAATGGAAACTTGATTCCCAATGTGGCAATGTTGGGAGATGAGTAGGTTGTAGAACACTGTACTTTATAAGTGGATTGTCTTAAGAGACTGGGTTGGCTGTGTTTTTAATCATTTATTTTCATGTCCTTGGAAGGGAGGGAGGGAGGGAGAGAGAGAGAGAGAAACCTCCCATACCCTGATTCTCTCTCCAACTACAACCCATCCCCTAATTCTCTCCCCAAATGCCCACTACAGCCCAGAACCAGAATTCCATCTAGGTCATGTTAGTGGCTCGAACCATCACCATCTGTCATTTCCAGGGATGCATTAGCAGAAAGCTGTTTGGGCACTGGAGTGCCCAGGAGTTGAATGAGCACTCCAGGATGGAAGTCTTAGCATCCCAAGCTGAAGCTCAGCCTGTGGTGTCACATCATTTGCCCCTGGGTTAGTTCTTCTGAGACAGCATCCATTCTCACAAAAGTGGGTTGTTGCAAAAGGATTCTGGCCTCTCTCCCTCTGTCTCTTTGGAACACGTACCCTTCTGCACATGCCTTCCTCCCCTTTCTGCTTCTCCACCCAGATACAGAGTCACACAGTCTCTCCGCAGAAGCCAAGAAGACACCAACACTTTATCTAGAATCATGAACCAAAAATAATTCTGTTTTCTTCACAAATCACCTGGTCTTGGGTATTCTGTTATAGCAACATACAACGGTAAGAGGATTAGATGTTGGGTATAGTCATTAAGATATCACCCGAGACATCCACGTGCCTCGGCTAAGTGACTGGAATTGGGCCCTGGCTGCACTCCCAATTCCAGCTTCCTGCTAAGGCATCTCTGGGGAGGCAACACCTGATGGCTCAAGTAGTTGGGCTCCCTCTGACTCACACAGAAGACTTGGATTGAGTTCCCAGCTCCAAATTTCAACTTGGCTCAGACCTAGCTGTCGCAGATTTGGGCATTCGGGGAGAGAATCACTAGATGGGAAATCTCAATCTCTCTCTCTCTCTCTCTCTCTCTCTCTCTCTCCCCCTTCCTCCCTCCCTCCTATTCCCATCCCTCTCAGATAAAATAATTAACTACTAAAGAAAATGCACTAAGACCCTCCTCAAAGTACATCTCCACAATAGGACAACCTGCTATGCCTCTTCATCATTTCTACTCTGGGCCAAGTGGCCTCCTTTCTCACCTGGATTATTGAGATTGCTTTTTTGTCCCCCCAAGATCTCCCTGCCTCATCCTTACCTCCTGGATGCATGCACACGAGTTTCCTGTGGCTGCCACTACCTCAACTTGGACAGCTCAAAACAAGAGAAATGTGTGATCTCATAGTTCTGGAAGCTGCACGTCAGAAACCATGGGGTCAGCACCTTCCCCACCTCTGCCAGCTCCCAGTGAGCAGCATTCCTTGGTTGATGGCTGCATCACTTCCCATCTCTGCTCCCATTCCCAGAGGGGCTTCTCCTGATGTGTGCCTTGCCCGTTCCTCTAAGAGATGCACTTTTTTGGAGCATCTCTGCTTTCTTCTGTCTTGGAAGAACACTTGTCATTGGATTGAGGACCCACCTGGATCATCCAAGACAATCATGCCTTCACAGGCTTAACTCCATCACATCTGCAAAGACCTTTTTTTCCAAGTAAGATCACAACTGCAGGTCCCAGAGGGTTGGAGTTGGGGATAGCTTTTGGAGGTCCACCATTCAAAACAATACACTTCTCCACAGTCTATTCTCCTGGAAGTCAGGAGGGCTGAAACCCTACATCAAACACATCACGCCTTCAAGCACCTGACCAGAGTCAAACCAAAGGTCATCACTCAGGCCCAGAAGACCTCCTCAGACATGTTCACCACTCTGCATCTCCTGCCCCACTGGCCCACTCCCTCAACCCCACCTCTTCCTACCCACTCCCAGCTTCCAGTTCTACAAACATGTCCCACCTGCCCACGTACCAGTTCCAGTCCTAGTTGCTCCACTCTCAATCCAGCTCCCTGATTATGGCTTGGGAAAGCAGCAGAGGACTGCCCAGATTCTTGGCCATCTGCACCCACATGGGAGACCTGGATGACGCTCCTGACTTCAGATTAGCTCAACTCCAGCCATTGTAGCCATTTGGGGAGGGAACCACCAGACAGATCTTTGTCTCTTTCTCTGTAACTCTGCCTTCAAATAAAAGACATATCTTTTAAAAAAGATTCTGAAAGCAGAACCAGCTTCAGGTAAGATTTGGTCCAGCAGCTAAATTGTGTCAGTTGCTGCTTTTTCTCTGTGCTGCCTTCCAATCTAAAACCAATTCCTCTAATAGTCACAAGAGAAATAATAAAATTCACCTTTCTCATTCCCATCTTGAAGGAAAGGGAGAATTTCTCTTCCCTGTAGCTTCCATTAAGTTCTTGGGCTTCTTCATCTTGTATCCAATCACACCATATTTCTACTCTTAAACAAGTTTACTGCAATATGCATTAGACTCCTTGTTGCCAAGGGATCCAGCTGTGGACTTGGGGATGAAGGTGGGGTATCCCAACCACCTCTGAGGAATTAGAGGATCCTCTGGGAAGAAGAAAAGCAAAGGGACGCTGGAGGAGATGGACAGCATTTCCAGTCCTCCCAGATACCTACTGTCCTTCTCTCTTCCCAGGATTAGTTCAGGGTGCCCACAGTCAAGTGATGACTTTGATGAGATAGAAGCAAGGATAACCAAGGCTTTGGAACGTCTCTTTAAGAAATTAGTGGTGAGCAAGCCGAGCATACAATTAAGTATTGAATTTTCTAGAAACACACAAATACCCATCCCCACAGAGCAGGCCATGGCATTAAGTCCCCAACACAAATCCCTTTCCCACCAGCCCATCTTGTGCCAACAGAACTTTGGTTACACAGTGTGCCAAACGATGGAGCTGAAACGTTCCATCATAATTGAGGCAGATTCTCAGCAGTGGCTTTGCTCTCCGTGCGGCGTGGAAGGCCTTGATGTAAGTGCAAATCTATGTATGCTGGCCCACAGCATCAGGATTGAGGGTTCTTACCCTTCTCTCTTGCTCCCCGCTCCCAACACCCCTGCCAAAATTCACAGGAACTAAAGGTTATGGAAATCTTGACTCTCTGTTAAATATGCCTCTTGTCTCAAAGTGACTAACAAATGAACCCCTTGTTGAATAAACCATCCTTATCCCCTACTACTGCCCTCTGTCTAAACCCCCTAAACACACACACACACACACACACACACACACACACACACACTGCCCAAGCCTTTGGATTAGGGACCTGGACAATGCAAATATGGTTACCTCTTGGAACAGAAGTGAGCAGCTCTTGATTCCCAGGTAAGACCCTAATTAGATGGAGTTAACAAAGAAGGAGAAAGAACTTGGGACAGAGACTGGACCAAGAGATGCCCGAGCTGCCGGGAAAGTGGGAAGTGTGAAGAACCCGAGCTTTTGTTCTGAGCCAGAAGGACATCAGTGTGCATTGCCTGCATCCTAGTCTGCAGGCTCTCCACCTCTTTTTTCAAAAGGATGGAAGGCAATAGGAGGCTACAACAAAGCTGGCCTCCAGCTCTGCCCCCAACTGTGTGAGCCAGGGCAGGACCCTGTACTCCCTCACTCTTCATTTCCTTATCTGCACAGTGAGGATAAAATTAAGACTTTGTAGGATAACATTAAAGTAATATTTTACACTGTAATATAGTTACACTGCATTATTATTAAATAACATGTTAAACTCATATGCAACATATGCTATAATGATAGCATAATTTGTATAGTATATGACATAGTTATTATATAGTAGTATAATATGTAATACTGTATAATATAATAGATAATGTTAGTAGTTCTTATGGGGCTGTTGAAAGGTAAACTGGCATACCTGATGAAAACTAATCCTCCTGTTGGTCTCTTTTCTCCATTTCCCTGTGCTAGTGTTACACATCCACACCCCTGCCAGGATCTCAGGGAACATGGGAAAACCTCCAGTGACCTTGACCTTGGATTGGATTATGTCACTCGCTTTGGCCAATGAGATGCCAGCAAAGGTCTGAAATGCACCCTTGTGGCTGACATGGCTTCTTCATGATCTTGCTTAAGCTCCAGCCAACACCCAGCTTGTCTAAGAAGGGTGAGTGTTATAGAGAGTAAGCCGGGATCCAGCTTACAACCCAGAGCCCTGGCCACACACACCAGGCAAACCCCAGCCAAACTGCAGATGTGTGAGCTGTATACCCTGGAGAGTCCCCAGTGATTTATTACCCAGGCTGAGTGTACAGTCAACACTCAATTAACATTTGGTACTCCTATGACGAGTATTGGCATAGAAAGCAGTCCATGGCTTCTCCAACAAGGGCTTTCATTTATAAAGTCTGGTTTGGGACACTGGCTTCTCCTATTGTCAGCCTAGACTGAGCCAGCAGGCATCGTCCCATGCATCCCATCTTTAGCACATGTCACGTCTGTGACACCAGCATGTATCGTGAATGCGCTCCTGCATCACTTCAGGATACACCTGCCAGTCTGAGCAATGCACACTGAGTGCCTGCCCTGTTTGCTAGGCAAGTGGACAGACTGCAGTGTGTAGAGATGTTAACAACGGGTTGATAGACTGCATGAGCACGGCAGCAGGTAGGTGCCAGAGAATGACTGGTCAAGGGAAACCTTCCTGAAGCCACATCCGAACTGAGTGGAAGGAAGGAGGAAGCAAGTCAGGCTGCAAGAGCTTAAGTTTCTTCTGTGTTCTCCGAGTCCTTTTGCAGCTTAATTTAAGTTTAACTGAACAATAAAATTGTGTGTGTGTGTATATACATACACAGAATACAGCATGCTTCAATTCTCGTACAGACTGTGACATGATTAGCTCAAGCTTAGCAGCATCTCCATCACTGCACTCACTGCCTGTTTTGCTGTCTGCTTTGTTTGTGCTGGGAACGCTGAAGATCTGCTTTTACAGCGCTTTTCACAAACACACGAAGGACTGTACTAGACGTGGTTGACATCATCCCACCATCGGTAAACCTCCTGTCCTCCCCACTTCCTCGCTATCCTTCCACCTCCCAGCTCCTGGCATCCACCATTCCACCCTTCATGTCTGAGAGTTCAAATTTTTTAGACTCTGCACATAAGTGACATCATGTGGTGTTCATCTTTCTTTGTTTGGCTTATTTTACTTCACGTAATGTCCTCCAGGTTAGTCCACGTTGTCTTAAACGACAGGATTGCCTTCTTTTTCAAAGGCTGAATAATATTTCCTTGTACATACAAGGGTACGTCAAAAAAGTCAGGGAAAACAAAATCAAAAGACATGTTTGTTTTGGTACAAAATGCCCACACCTATTTTTAATCTTTCTGCAAACTTCCATGCTATTTTCCACCAATGTGTGTGCAAGTTTCTTTCACAACCCAGAACTTAGGAAAGACCATGAAAGAAAAAATTTAAAAAGAGCAAATTTTGTTGACATCATCCGCATCTCCCCATGTGGTGACAATTTTGCACCATGTCAGGTTAACTAATGGTTTTTCCCAGAATTCTCTGCCCTGTGCTGTTCTGGGCCCTGAGAGAGACTTGCACAGGGTTTTCAAAGGCAGACAGGAAGTTGCAACACTTTTATGCAAAAATGGTGCTTGGGGCCAGGCACAACTGCAAACATGGCCGCTCACCTTACAAGGCCAAAGCCGGGGAAGCACAGCCAGGCTGCTACATCCTCAGCCTCCAACCTCCAGCCTCCACCATCTCCCTCAGCTTTACCGAGTCCTGAGCCGGATGAGCTGCTCCATCAGGAAGGACATCAGCTTCTCCCACAGGGTGTTTGTGTGTCCTGCAGGCAGGAACTTTAGAGGTCCCTGAGACTGTCATGAGTCCCATTCAGCCAGCCCTTTGTGGCTCTCAGCCTGCCTTGGCTTCCCCATGTGGCGTACACCGTCTCTGGCCAACAGGCAGGCCCAGTACCAGACACAGAAGTAATGGCCTTACATAGACTGTTGTCCCAGGTCCCACAATTGCACGATGTCAGAGCCCAACAATAAACTCCCCACACTCCACTCACTCAGAGGCTCTACTTCTGATGAAGCACGTACTAGCACACACCCCTGTCTCATGGAAGTCCACAGGTCCAGACAGAGCTTGGGTGACCCTGATGGCTAGTTGTAGGCGTCAACTTGACCACATTAAGGAACACCTGGAAATCCAACACAACATTACTGCGGGTGTGTGTGTGAAGTGTTTCCGGAGAAGATCAGCCCAGAAGATGGGGAGACTCTACGTCCAGGTGGATGGCACCAGCAGTTGGACAAGGACCCAGAGAGAACACACACAGATAGTGAACTGGTCTCTTCTCCAAGAGCTATGATATACTTTTCTCTGCTAGCTGGGACATCAGAACTCCAGACTCACTGGCCTTTGGCCCCTAGGGCTTCCCTTTCTTCCCTGCTACTCCCAACCCAGCTGCTCAGGCTGTCAGCGTTAGCCTGAGAGCTACACCATCAGTGTCCCTGGTTCTGAGGCTTCATAGGCTGCACTGAGGCACACTATTGACATGTCAGGGTATCCTGAAGACAACCTGTCCCAGAACTTCTTAATCTCCACAACTATGTGAACAAATTCCCCTTACAATCCCCCTCTCATCTCATAGAATAGAGATAAAGATGGAAATGACGGAGATGAGGGAGGTGGAGATGAGGGAGGTGAAGATGAGGGAGGTGAGTAAGATGGAGATGGGTATGCAGATAATAGAGATGGAAATGGAGCCAGAGAGGACAGAGATGGAGAGGACAGAGTGATGATAAAGATGGAGACAAAGGTAGAGACATAGAGATATCTTTCCTTTAGGCTGTGTTTCTCTAAAGAATCCTGACTAACTTGTTTGTTGTGCCCAAACTTGCCCAGTTTTTAAATGAGAAATCCTGCTTCACAGGAAGTGCCTCTATACTGGGAAATCTAGGTTGTTCACCCTAAACAGAGGTCAGCCATACAGCAGAGGTGGGAGCAAGCACCTGGCTTGTACCATCATAGAACTGAACTACATTTTCCTGGGATGTAGGAAGAGACTGCCTCACCAAGAAATAGGCTCTGAACAGCCTGAGTCATCAACAGGAAGATGAGTCTCTCAGGGAAGCCCCAGGAATCACTGAACCAAAGGAAAGCCCAAATCTGTGTGTCTCCTAGCAGCCTTCTTCTGGCAAATCTGTAGCAGCTCCTCAGGGCCATGTGCTGAACACATCCAGGAGTCATTGCACTTAGAAATGGCTCAGCCAGGGACTAGCATTGTGGTACATATCATTAAGCTGCAGCCCGAGCTGCCAGCATCTCATGTGAGCACCAGTTAGAGTCCCAGCTGCTCTATTTCCATACAGTGCTCTACTAGTGAGTCTGGGGGTACAGCAGAAGTTGGCCCAAGTGCTTAGGCTCCTACGATCCAACTCCATGTGGGTCACTCAACTCCACGGGAGACCCACATGGATTTCCAGGGTCCTGGCTTTGGGGCTGGCCAAATGTAGCCGTCTGGGAAGTGAACCAGGAGATAGAAGATCTCTGTGTGTGAATGCCTGTGTACATGTGTGTGTATGTGTATATGTGTGTGTGTCCTTTTCCAACTCTGCCTTTCAAATTAATGAAATATTTTTAAAAGAAGAAGAAGAAAAGAAATGATTCAGCCTCTAGTGCAGCTTGGGCTGCAATTTCAGACCAGAGGCTAAGAGAAGGAACAAAGACACCTGGAGGAGGACAGGGACAGACAGACTAGGGCCCATGTGTCCTGGGTGGTCATTAGAGCCGGCAGGTCCTTCCTTGCCCAAGGTTTGTCTCTCATAGGTTTTTGTGATGAATGACATTTTAGGGTTCTCTCCTATTAGCCACATCAGGCTTGCTACCAGTTGTGACAATTCTGCACCTGCTTAAATACACTACTGCACTTTGCTCTGCCTCAGATACAGATGCGAGTTTCAATCATTGAGTAAAACAACCCTCAGGGAGATGCACATTTAATCTCCAAAGCAACAGTGTTGGGAGGCAGAATCTTTGAGGGAAATGATTATATCATGACAGCTCCACTCTCCCAGACATAAAAATGCTATTACAAAAGGCTCTGACCCAGACAGTTTGGTGCATTTTCACCCCTGCTTCCACCATGGCACACAGGACCCCCTCCCCTTCAGAGGATGTTGCCACGAGGCACCATCCTGGAGCCAGAAACCAAGCTCTCAACAGACATTGAGCCTGCCAGCAAACTGACCCTGAAGTCTCAACCTCCAGAACTAGGACAAACAGGTTTCTATTCATTTTAAACTACACACTCCAGGGTATTTTAGCAAACAGATCAAGCTAGTGACAGACCACCTTTCAAAGGTGCTGTAGCAATGAGTTAGAACAAAATATCCTGGATCCTGCTGAGCATCAACCATGCATTATGCCGTGTTGGCTGTTATTATTTTTACTTCTCCTGGGATGAAGATGACATCAGTATCCTGGGAAGCAGCCAGTCAAGCACCCAAGACCAGAGACACCTCAAGAAAACAAGTCACTAAGTCCAAACTTCGTTTTCATCTCCTCACTGTGTGGCTCACACAGAGAAGATTTAAATTAGTAAATATTTCCCCAGTCAACAAGCAGATGCATTAGAAAGAAGACACTCCCTGCCCAACCACCTTCCTAAGGAAAACAAAATCTTGGCGCTAATACTATTCAACAATCCTTTGTTCCTAAGGAACTCGGATTGTGACTATAACTGCATTTGGTGACAGCAGGTCCTGCTTGGGATTTTTGTTTTGTTTCGTTTTTTGTTCACGTTTGCTTTTTTGTTTGTTTGGGTTTTTTGGGGGGGAGGGGGGCGTTTCTGATCTTCCTTGCATTTCTGTTGTTTTAATGCACTTGTCTCCTTCAACCTCTTTGTCCACAAACATAAGGGAGATGGGACAGCTGACAGCTGAAAAGTAAAAATGTAGAATGCACAGTCTGTTGGATAAAGAGAAGCCACAGAGCTGGGCTCCAGTGATGGCCAGATGGTTTGCTTGCCCTGCCCTGAGAACACCACTGAACAAAGTCAACCTGACGCTCTCTGTCTTAGCATTCCTCATTGCTGGACAGAGCTCAGATATCAACGTCACGACAGAGGCTATTTATGCAGCATCACTCAGCAGCTGCCAACTCTGGGTTCTAAGGTCCATGCCCTTTCAGGATGCACTCCGGGAGCTTGGTGCATCTGAGCCCGTGTTTGTCCAGAACTGCAGCATTCCCAAGGGCAGAGGGAGAAGCCTGTTTGCACTCACTTTGGTGTACTTTTCCAAACAGCCTGGTACATGGCTATGAGCATTCCGTGGGCACTCCACACATATCTAAGAAGAAGTGGGAAAGCTTCCTACCTCTTCCAGGAGAAGGAAGCTGAAGCAACTCAATAATGGGATCAGGGCTTGGATGTAGGCGTCCTGGCCCCAAGCCCAGGACTGGGAACATAAGACTTAAGTCTGACAGCCATTGGCCACTCACAAAGGCACAAGCAAGGTCCAAGTGGAGCACTTCCCCACCACCACCACCTAACAGGGAGTGGATGGCCAGATTGTCAAGAAAGATGGATCACCACCACGCCCCCACCGACACACATCATGTGAAGTGCTGAAACAAAACCAAAGGGAAAAAAATACAGGGCCTCCCTTTTGTTAGCAACCAGAATGAAAGAAGGAGAAGGATGATGGCAAAATAGAGAGTGAAGGAAAACAAAATAAGAAAAGAGCAAACAATGAAAGCAAAACAAAAGAGCCTAGAAGGAGCATGACTCTGAGATTACAGTAAGACGTGCCAGCACAGAGACTGAAGAAATGGAGACCACAAGCTTGAGTGCAGAGAGTTCCCCAGAGAGGGAAGGTACTGCAAGGTGCCCAGAGAAAAGACTTCATTAGGGCCTGGCAGCATGGCCTAGCGGCCAAAGTCCTCGCCTTGAACGCCCCGGGATCCCATATGGGCGCCGGTTCTAATCCCAGCAGCTCCACTTCCCATCCAGCTCCCTGCCTGTGGCCTGGGAAGGCAGTCGAGGACAGCCCAAAGCTTTGGGACCCTGCACCCATGTGGGAGACCTGGAAGATGTTCCTGGTTCCCGGCTTTGGATCAGCGCAGCACCGGCTGTTGCGCTCACTTGGGGAGTGAATCAATTGACAGAAGATCTTCCTCTCTATCTCTCCTCCTCTCTGTATATCTGACTTTGTAATAATAAATAAATAAATCTTTAAAAAAAAAAAGAAAAGACAAGACGTCATTAGTGAGGTAGAAATGCTGCAGCTGCTGAGGGTGAGAATTCTGTAGCAGGCAGTGTGGATGAATCATAGCTCAATAAAGACAACTGAAGAGACAATTGGTTATAATGGCACGTCCCAGAAGTCTTAGCCTTAGTCTGAAGCCTGAAGCCAGGGCATTTTCAGGAAACCCAGGAGAGACTGGACCTAAAAAAGAAACGGTAGCCTTTGGGGAAGCACAACGCTGGAACTTGGCCTGCCTCTGAGCAGGAAAATGAGAACCAATTCAATGAATCAAACAGAGCAAGCTGATTCACTCATTCAGGGTTTGTTCCAACTAAGCCTTGCATTCCAAAGGCACCTTGGGCAAGCTAAATGAGCAAAAAACCTGGGGTCCTCATTAAAGACAGGCTAGATCGACTGCCCAAGCCTATGACAAGATGAGAGGAACCATAATGAGAATGATGCTGTCTTTGAGTCATTTCTGAGTCTTCCCCAAGCTCCTTCTACTCCACTTTCTCCACCCCACCTCATCCACACCCAACCTCATCTCTCAACACAGAGGGACATATTCTTGACCCCCTCTGACCTCACTTGCCTCCAACTGTCAAGTGAGAATGATGTACTGAAGGTCAGAGGCTGGACATCGTCAAAACAAGATGCCACCTTTTACTGGAGACCCTGGGGCAGGGAAAGAACAAATGCCACATGAATCCATTTATATGAGGTGCTTAGAATAGACACATTCACAGAGATGCAAAGTAGAAGTGAGGTAACTGTGGGCTGGGAACAGGGAGAAAAGCGGGACTTGGCACTTCGTAGTTTCAGAAGACAATGAAGAAGTTTTGAGTATAGGTAGTGGTGAAGCTATCTATTAATGTAACACCATTAAATTGTATACTTACAAATGGTGAAAATGATAAATGCTGCAAAAAAATTGTCCACCTTACATATATGCATGTTACACTACAAATTAAGAAAGTTGAGGCAGGGGTGCTGAAGAGGAGAGGATGTAGTGCTGCAGCTGGCAGTCAGTGAAGGAGAGCCAGAACGTACAGAAGTAGGGCCTCACAGTGGACCCAAAGGTGGTGGAAATGAAGATGTGCAAGGTTGTGGTCTCATCCTCACAGAATTTCCTCATCCACGTGGCCATGCTGAGAGGCACTCCCAGCATCCTAAAGAAACTGGACAGTGTACAAAGACTGGGCATTGCACCTGGAAGCATGAACTGAAAAACATGGTTATAGTGTCTACTCCTTTCTACAAATGAATAGGTCCAGAAAGGAATGTGCAACTCTTGGGTTGAATGGACATACAGATTCTCCTTGTTAAGAAGTCTGGTTCTGGTAACTGACTTTCATGGTTAGAAATTAAAACTACTCAGGAAGTGTAAAGACATTTGTGATCAGAAAGCACATCCTCAGGCCTGCGAGAGGCGGGCTCTGTGAATGTCAGTGTAAACAACATCCAACTCCATTTTCTAGCAAGGATTATCTATCAAAGAATAATACCTGGTGGGGGAAAAATAAAAAGTTATGGAGAATATAATTAGACTACTGACATGTTGCAAGTTTTGCAAGTGCCTTTTACAGGTGGAGGGCACACCTACATGCTTTGTACAAGCTATGTAGCAGGAGCGGGATCCAAACTCAGAGCTGTGACTCCAGCAATCAAGAGTAAAGACCCTCCCATAAAGCCATCCTCTCTAGCCAGCCAGAAGAGCCAACTCGGCTGAGGCTGAGGACCACATCCACCCTGCCAGGGAGGGCAGGGACTGCTGAGCTTGCTTTACCAGGATGGTTCAGCAAATTGAACAACAACCTGGGCAACTTGGAACTGCTGTCCTTCCTCTCTCTGAGATGGTCCCAGGGTGCCTACGAAGCACTTCACAGCAAACACCCCAGCTCCCTTTGTCTATAAAAAGTAACTGACTCCGAAGGTGTGGCTGCCACCAGAAATGACAAAACCTCTCCAATCAAATGATGGATTTAATCCTACCTGGCATCAGGAGCAAAGACAGGAGTTATCCACTCCACCCTTCCCACTCTGGGGCAGAATAAATATAGATGTCCATGACACCAACTTTCCACCCTCTGCACACACTGGCTTGTCCTGCTGCTGCAGGTGGGTTAAAACAACATGTTTGCAACAAAGATCTCACATTATACTCAATAACATCAACAGCCCTTACAGGGAAGGGAGAGATTTCCACAGACATAGAGTCTAGAGGTCAAAGCATCCTTCAAGGTCACCCCACAAAAAAATCATCTTCTCCAGAGCAAAAAGCATAGGAAAAAAATATGAAGATCAAATGGCTGCTGGTGGCAATGTGGCTTTGACATTTACTAGTAGTTTTATTCAAGTTGGATTCTTGTCCTGGGCTATAGTTTGCTCACCTGAAAAAAAAGAGGATGAGAATACCAATTCCATAAGTTGCTGTGAGATTTAAGTAATATTAAATAACATCAAAAACCCGGCAGGCCCAATGCAGTAGTTAAGTGGCTAAAGTGCTTGCCTTACAGGAGCCGGGATCCCATATGGCCACTTGTTCGTGTCCCGGCTGCTCCACTTCCTTTCTAGTTCCCTGCTTGTGGTCTGGGAATGTAGTCAAGGACAGCCCAAAACCTTGGGACCCTGTGGGAGACCCAGAAGAATCTTCTGGCCGCTGGCTCTTGACTCCCAGCTTTGGATCAGCTCAGTTATGGCCATTGTTGTCACTTGGGGAGTGAACCAGCAGATGGAAAATCTTTCTCTCTGTCTCTCCTTCTCTCTGTAAATCTGAATTTCCAATAAAAATAAATCTTAAAAAAAATAAGAACCTGGCACACATGTTCTCACCATGATAAGTCAACATCATCACCATCACCACCATCATCACCATTATCCTCACCAATACCACCACCACCACCACCACCATCACTGATGCTAAGGTCCAGGGAAATGATGGGTTTGTCCAGAATCACAAAAGACATCACAAAAAAAAGTCTTCCACACCCATGGGTTTTTCCATTCCATCAACCTATTATAGCACTATTGCCTGGCCCT
Organism: Ochotona princeps; assembly: GCF_030435755.1. Lineage (NCBI taxonomy): Eukaryota > Metazoa > Chordata > Mammalia > Lagomorpha > Ochotonidae > Ochotona > Ochotona princeps. Next base: position 5,118,392 of record NC_080850.1, read on the forward strand.
AGAAATGTACAGAACTTTCTGGAAAATATTTGCAATTATGTGACTTCTCCCATCTTTCCTAATGAGAAGCCCAGCTTGACAGCCAAGAGTGTCCAGTACAGAATCAAACTTCTCAGCATGAAGATATTGGAACCAGAGAACATGAGGTCCCTCCTTCTCTCCCTCCATGTCCAGATGAAGATCTCAAGGTTAGTGACAGGGTCAATACAAGGTCTAGATCCTAAGACAAGACAAGAGAGAGCTGCCCGAGAAGAGCACTAAACTTCTGATCAGAAAGCTAAAGGCTAGAAGGAGACTTGAGATGACATTGTGATGGAAATGGGCAATAATCTCACCACAGTACAATGTTCACTCACATCTAGCAGGTGCCAGACACCATGTTAAAGACCATGTTTTCTTCTCTTATTTTCTAACCTACGAAAGAGGTAATGCAGTTCTTTGTGGCCAAATGGGCTCAACTGGAAACCATAATGCTAACGGAAATGAGCCAATCCCAAAAGGTTAGATACCACATGTTTGCCTTAATTTAAGATGATATGATGTCAATATGAAAAACAGTATATGTAAAATGTAACATTATATCAACCTCAAACAGCCTATCTCACATGCAATTAGATATTGTGAAATAACCAATGAACCAACAATCAATGTAAGTCAGACTGCTTATGATCTACATCAAAGAACTGTAAAACCTAATATACTTTTAATACCCTATGTTATCCCATAGCTGGGAGGGAGAGCAGAGAAATCTTTCATCCCCCTAGAATGTGTAAGGAAGACGTGAAATATAACCTACCAGGATCATAACTGGTAACTCATAGACAACAGACTCAAATCAGCATCAGACAATAGTTAAACTACAATGGCATATAAGGGGAATTAAGAGCAGTCCTGACAACCTCTTAACAGGAGGTCATATGCACAGAGCAGGGAGGACCCCAGAGTGGAGCAGTGGGACAGGAGGAGGCTTGTATCCTAACCCTGAAGACTCACGGATTCTCACCAAGGACTATCAGTACGAGCACCAAGGACTACATCCCAACTGCCAAGGAGACCACGGGGAATTGGAGTGCCTTCGGAGGCCAAGAACTCTGAGATCATCCACTCCCGCTTGGATCCACCACATGGGATGCAAGAAATCCAAATCCTTCCTCGCAGGATCCAAGGGCATCAGAGCAACAGCCAGGAGCCCTGAGCAGTCCGCAGAAACAGAAGAACAGTAAACTTCCTTGGGGACTCGAGATGGGAGCTTTCTCTGGTCCTTGCTTGGTTCCAACTTTGGGTTCCCACCCTCTCTTGCAATGACCATCAAGATCGCTCCAGAAACCCCTCAAAGCAAACAAACAATCAAACCTTTAGAATAGATAGAGAACAACAAGGAAAGCTTGGAATCAGACAGGAAATGGTCGGCAGGGATTCACTTATACCATACTAGGTTGGACACAAAAATTGGTTACTCCTCACTAGGGAATTGAGGATTTCTCTGCACACCCCTCCTAAAACTGTTCTGCACCTAAACTGTTGACATATGTCTTGTTAGAATTTTAGTCCAGACTACCCAGAAAAAAATAAGCCAAGTTCAGCAAAATTATGCTTCAACGCTATATAATGCTAAATACTATAATGAAAATAGACATGAGACAGCTGAATAGTAATCTATAGCCATTTTAAGGTGTATAGAACCCAGTTGTGTATAAACTAAAATTGAAATGTCAAAGAAGGTGTCACAGCATGTGGTAAAGAACTTGCATTTTTTAAAAAACATGTTGGTTACTCAATTCTATGTCAATTAATTCCATAACATTGTAAATTGTTGCTGATGTTAGGTTGGGGCTTTTAATTGATGGGGATGATACTCAGCCAGCTCTACCTTCAGACCAGAGATGATCTCTCCAACAAGCCGTTGAATTTGTCTGGACAATAAAATGCTGGAATCTATGCTTGGTATATGCTTGCAATGAAAGAATCTCAACTGATCTTGAACTGTGGTAATGCAACAAGGTGGAGGAATCCACCATGGGGGGAAGGTTTGGGGAGGGATGGGGGGAATCCTACCTATAAAACTGTGTCACATAATGCAATGCAATTAATTTTTTTAAAAAGAGGTAAAATAACTATCCTATAAGTTAAAAAAAAAATAAGATGAAGAAAGCTTTTCCAAACTCATCCCCACAGTTTTTCAGTGCTGAGGTCTGAACACAGCAGGATACCCCGCTCATCTCCCAAAACCTCAAGCCAACCAAGATTTTCCCAGGTTTTGTCTCCATCGAACATGCCTTTCCACCATCTCTGCTTGGTGTAATCCTGTTCACTTTCCCAAGATCAAGCAGGAATGTCATTGCCTCAGACTTTCCCAGGCATAATTATCCATTCGGCCATCTGACTCATTCGCCTGGGAGTTCAGCACTTACCATATTGTATTATGGTTAATTGTGTGGGTGTGTGCATGTGGCTGAGTGAGTGGATGTGGGTGTGAGTGCAGGCGTGCACGCACACACATGGACGTGCATGTTTCTGCTTCAGCAATCACAATCAAGAAGGGCCAGGATTGCATTGCATTGGCCTGCTATCTCTGGCATAAAAATCTATCAACTAAGGTTTGCTGGAATTCTCTGTGGCCACACAGCTAGTACTTGGAGGAACTAGAATTCCATCAATATAGACTGGACTCTTGCATTCAAGAAAATGTCTGATCGATTGCATTGAACTGTATTTCAATGTCTGGACAGACAAGAAAATACAAGAAGGCTAAAATTGGAAGGAACCTCAATGGCCTGCAGAGAGGACTGATTAAAAGATATCTCACCTTGTACATAACATGATTTGCACTTACTTTAAAAATGATTATGTGCATTGTTGTGTATAGATATGGAAAATTCTCTGGTGTATGAGAGAGTCATTAAAAAAATAGCAGGTTCCAAAACTTCATCGTTAATGTTATCTTGTTTAGATACACCTACAAAGCCATGAACATCTTCACACACGCTTAGGGACAGATGTTGAAGTTGGGACACCAAAAAATAGCACAAATAGCCCTGTGTGGAAATATCTGGAGTCCGTTTAGTACTGTACTCCTTTCACTACATTTCTGTACTCGTTCAGCTTTTGACTTTGAGAATGCATTGTTTTTAATAGCATCAGGAAAAGCAGTATCTGTGTTACCGTTTTGAAAATCTGTCCGTAGCCTCAGAAGAGATTGTCTAACCATGTAGGTACTCGGGTGCCACGCTGCTTCCCAAGAAGATATAAGGTCCCTTCAGTGATGAAGGCACTGTCTGTTGCTCACGAAGGCGGACTTCTCCACCTGGAAATTGGGTATAATGCTCAGATGGGCTGCAACAATGAGCTAAAGGGTCTTACACAATTTTGAGAAAATAATACACCAAGAGAAGCACACATGGGTTATTCCAGGAATGGTGTCACCGCTTCTTGTGAGTTTGTACTAACCTGATAAAGTGTATTTCAAGGGCTGCGATCTCTGGTGTCAACAGGGATGAGATAAATCAAAGTCTTGCAAGGCCTCTAGAATACTGGCCCAGTGACTCTTCAAGAGAAAACTGAAATCAAAGTGTTCACATGTATTCTCCCAATTTTCAGAAGTTAGCACCAGCAGCTGGCACTGTGGCAAATAGTAAGTTAATCCCCCATCTGCAGCACCAGCATCCTATATGGGCACCAGTTCAAGCCCCAATGCTCCACTTCCTCTCCAGTTCCCTGCTAATGTGCCTAGGAAAGCAGCAGAGGAAGTTCCAAGGCCTTGGACCATGCACCAACATGGGAGACCTGGAAGAAGTTCCTGGGGTCCTGGCTTCAGATCAGCTCAACTCGAGTCATTGCTTGAATATTCGGGGAGTGAATCAGCAGATGGAAGACCTCTTTCTCTGTCTCTCTCTCTCTGTGTAACTCTAACATCAAGTCAAATAAATCTTTTTTAAAAAGTTAGCACCTGATTTTGAAAATGCAAGCATTGTACCATCAATATAAAAAAAGCCCCAAACCACAAACTTTCCAGTGTACTCTAACTTCACAGAAAGTTCACAATGAACCAGTTTCCCTGTAGTCCACTGAGCCAGCTATGTATTTCCATGCTCAAAGCTGAAGTAATCCTTGAAGTAAAAAGACAAACCAATTACACTAGTGGTAAAATAGGATGTTTCCAGTAAATTCTTACTTCACTTGCAAGCTTTTAGATGGTATGAAAACAATTCATTATTACCGGAGTATTCCTCTGATCAGAAGATCCCACCATCCTATAACAGTTCTAAATACTTCTTATTTATAGTTCTATTTCTATAACTATATGAACCTGTACTCTGCACTCAAAAATGTACATATCTCTTTTAAAATCTACACATTTTCAAAAAAAAAAAAAAGAAAGCCTCATAGTCTTTAAAAAAAAAAAATCTCTAGTTTGAGTATATGGTGGATTCATCTGCCATTTGCAACACTGACATCCCATATGAGCACCAGTTTGTGTCCTCATTGCTCCACTTCCAGTCCAGATCCCTGCTAACACATGTGGAAAAGCAGCAAAAGACAGGCCAAGGACGTGGGTATCTGTCACTCTCGTGGAAGGAGATAATAAAGTTCGTCGCTCCTGTCTTAGGACACAGCCCTTTCCTGGTCATTGTAGCCACTTGGGGAGTGAACAAGCAAACGGAAGATATCTCCTCTCCCACTTTGACTCTACTTGTCAAATAAATGAATCAATCTTTGGGGGGGGGGAAATCTCTTGTTTTTACTTTTAATGGCAATCTGAAAGATAGGAGCTAAACCCAGCTGGATTATATCTTTTCAAACTGATTTTATTGTGATTATTGGGAAAGTGCAAACAAGATGCGTGGTTAGACACATACAGAGTGAAATGACTACACTGCTGTCAAACCAGTCCACACAGCCATCATCTTCCCTGGTTTCCCCCTCTGTGTGGTCTGGGTACCGAAAATTACTCCCAGCAAATGTCTAACATACAATACAGTATTAATGCACTGAGGTCCTTGTAGTGTACATTAGGTCTCTAGACGATTCACCTTCCCCCACTACAAATTTGTGCCCTTTGATCTAATTCTCCCTATTTACTCTTCTCTGTTTCCAGTATCCACTGTTCTGCTATTTGTCTCTTTTTTTAAAATATTGTATTTTACTTTTTTATTAGAAAAGCAGATATATAGAGAGGAGGAGAGACAAAGAAGATCTTCCCGTCCATTGATTCACTCCCAAGGCAGCCACAACAACCAGAGCTGCGCCTTTTTACAAAGCCAAGAGCCCAGCCCCTCTTCCGGGTCTCCCACGCGGGTACAGGGTCCCAAGGCTTTGGGCCGTTCTCGACTGTTTTCCCAGGCCACAAGCAGGGAGCTAGATGGAAAGCTGGGCCACCAGGATTAGAACTGGTGCCCACATGGGATCCCAGTGCATGCAAGGAAGGAGCTTTAGCCACTAGGCTATCATGCCAGGCCCTTTTTATCTCTTTTTTGTAAATTGACGCAATATTTTTGTATCTGACTCATTAATTCAAAATAACATACTTCTAAGTGTCCATCAGCAGATGAATGGATAAGAAGCTGTTGTGTGAGTGTAAAATATATACACAATGAAATATCATTCAGCCCTTAAAAAGGAAATGCCACCATTTGCAGCAACAATGGATGAGGCTGTGTGGGATATTAATGAGACTCAGCCTCAAAGATATAGAAAAAGCTTGATTAGGAAATATTTCCAAATGATTTTTGTATGTATGGTTATGTATACAGATAAACGGACTTGAAAAAAAAGTTTATGAAAATACACACCATCTAATAAAAAGGGACCATTAACTCAGAGACATGGGAAAGTGACCACACACACGCTCGAGGTGCCAGCCCGCCCACGGGCATCGTGTGTGGCTGCCTTCTCAGCAGTCAGAACAAGCAGGATGCTCTCACCACGTACTCCCAAGATGTCACGATCACAGGCTAGTTCTTGGCTCAAGACTCCACGAAATAAAGTCCGTCCTAGCACTCTCTGGGCTGAAGATGACAGACCAACTAAAAATATTCTGGAGAAATGAGAAAAGAGGAGGCCAAGAATTTTGCAATGTTCCTTGATTCAACATGCTGAGACTGTTCATACCCAGCTAGAGGTCTGTCCCACTGGCTTAGTCTTTGCTTCAAGACAGGCGCCAGTGCCCACAAGCTAACATTCAGTAATCCCACCCCCTGATGTTGAGTGATGGGATGCTCAACAATACTGGGCAGGTGAGAGGAGACATGAGATGGGCAGGATGCAGAGGCAGTTGGCACACTCAGACAGCTGAGTACACACAGAGAATTAAAGGGCAGCTCAGCTTGACCCAGCTCCTGAGCACACAGTTGACCTGTATCAACTCACAATCAGGTCACGTTGCCCCACAGGTGCCAAGACAGACTTGGAAAGTTTACCTGGCTTGCCCAAGGCTACACACAAGCATGACAGAATCAGGATGTCAACCTGGCCAGTTAGGTCCCATAGCCAATGCAATGTTCCTAACTGCCACCTCACAGTGACTCCCCCAACCTCTCCAAGGGGCTCAAGCCTCACTAGAACTTGGAACAAAAGAGGGCAGAAACACAGCCTAAACTCTGTAACCCTGAGAGGCTGCAGATCAGACAGGAATGAACACAGGATTTCAACAGGCACTCAGAGCTTTTCATTCCCGTTGGCTTCTGTCTGAACAGTGGCCACCTCTGATCTGCTATTGGGCCTCGTACCTGGACAGATGGCTGTGAGCTACATGGGGTTCATGTCGTGACAACCAGAGGCAAGGATCAGGCATTCCCACTAGTGCCAGAATGAAAATCCTGACCAGAGGGACTTGTGGGACTAAAGGACTGGCCCTTGGATGGCCTTGAACCAGCTCAGCTCTCTTCCTTCTTGCTGGTAGTTCTCAAGAATAACTCTAGAGTACACTAGAGTTGTAGCCCCCTGAGATGGGGGGAGGGTAGCTCCAGCCTGCTCTGGAGAGAGGACATCCCCCAGTGCCTTTGCCCTGTGAGTGTAATGACCCCAAAATCCATAACCCAGGGTGGACCACCTTTCAGGTCCCTTATCTGCAGTGTAAGCAGCACGGGAGTATGCAAGACTGTCCACACCAGTGAGCTTCCTGAGTCCGTATGTGATAGACCCACTGCAAATAGCTTGTGTGGGGAATATTCTACCTCTGGGGACCCTTACAACCTCTAACCAGCGGCCTGTGAAGCTGCCTCAGAGATCTCCCTGGAACACAGGCATTTGACCAATGGTGTTTGCCCAAAGTGTTACAGCTAGGGAGGGGCTGAACTGAGGGGGACAGGGTGCAAGAAAAACACCCATGGGGAAGCTTCTCCATATTCCTAATCCCATTTACGAATGAAAGGGAATAAGAATGAAAAGAAATCAGAGCACATGTTCAGAAAACTCTGAGAGGCCAAATGCACAAAATGACTATTTATTAGGTTTAGGGGAACTGAAGGAACAGAAAGGAAGAACTGGGAGATCTCTTGCAATATGTTGAGTGTGTGTGTGTGTGTGTGTGTGTGTGTGTGTGTGTGTGTGATGTAAATTCAAAACAAACTCAGGTCAGGAATTTGGCATAGCAATAAAGATGTTGGTTAAGATGCCCACATCCCACATCAGAGGACCTGGGTCCAAATCCTGCTCCAACTCTTGACTCTGAGTTGCTGCTAATGTGCACCCTGGGAGGCAGCATGATACTTGAGTTCCTGCCTCCCCTTGGAACACTTTGAGTGGTTCCCAGCTCCTGGATTTGGCCAAGCTCAGCCCAGTCCTTGTAGCATGTGGGGAATGAATTAGCAATAGGATGGCAATTCTCTCTCTCTCCCTCTGAAATAAGCTTTTAAACACCATGTCAAATCTAATGTACTCGTAAATTCCCTTGGAAAATGAATGACTAAATAGCTGCATTGTCAACAGAAACAAGATAGAAGGAGTGGGAAAAGTCTAAAAAGATAACAAGATATGTCTCTGGAAGTTAAGCCTAGACATGTTTTTTTTCTTTGAACCTATTTCCCAAATTTCCTAAAATAAACACATATCCCCTTTTATACAATGAAAGCAAAGAAAACGAAGAAACTTGAACAAGAAAAATATTTTCAGAATTATTATTTCCGCTCTGTGTGTGCACCCATCCCATGGTCCAGGAAACCGAAACACAAATAATTCTGAAAGAGTCCCATCAATCGCTGTTTCCTTCCCTGAGATGCAAGTCTCCAGGGCTTCCCACCCACCCAATAACCCAAAAGAGGGCCAAGCAATGGCCGAGGTTCAAATTTCAAAGGAGATTTATAATGGCAGCAGAAAAAAAAAAAAAAAGCTTCGGAAGTCAAGATTTGTTGAGAAACAAATTTCTGAGTTCCACACTGGTGTTCTTGCAAAGAGCAACGAAGACATCACCACAACTGAAGAAAGGCAGGGTTTGCCAGCAGGGGCTTTCTCCCCATCAGAGCAAGGAGGAAATGCCACTCTGCCCAAGGACTGGTACTCAGGAAGCAGAGATGGATGAGTTGGGAGAGTCTCATGGACAGGCCCCCCTGGGCAACCCTGGAGGCTGGCAGGGACAGGAGTCCCAGCAAGTGAAGAGAAACACACAACAAATGGAGGGAAAGACCCAGTGAGAGGCTAACGGGTGTCCCTCCAAACTCTCTAGGAGTGTGTTCCAAGTCCTCAGAGCCTCAAAGTACAACCATACTAGCAAACAGGTCTTTAAGAAGTATTTTGAGTCAAAAGGAGGCCCTCTTCCCCAAACTCACAGGTGTCCCTGTAAAAGGGAGAGCCGCGGGGCTGCGTGTGCACAGAGGGCCAGCTCGGGGGAGAGGGTTAGCCACCTGCTACTTAAGGGGTGGGGGCCTCAGGAGACATCAACCTTGCCCACACCTTGATCCCTGGGTTGACCTGGCCATTCTCTGAGCTGTCCGGCTGTGATGTTTCCTTTCCACAGCCCCACAGCACATCAATCAAGACAATGTCTCAGGAGGCAAGACATAGGCAAATGGTATGGTCAACTGGTGAGCCAGGGCTTCCAGGGAGCTGCTGGGCAGGGGACCCAGGAGTTTCTGTGAATAATGGATGGGAAACAGCAGGCTGCCTGAAACCCAGGCCCCTCAGCACCAAAAAGAACAGAATTGTGCCAGCAACCACAAGAGTAAGCTACCTGCTCCCTGCAAAACAGGTCATACCGTCCATCCTTGGTCACACAGGTGACGATGGCTACTAGTACTACCAGTGCTCCAGGAGCATCCCCAAGCCCCACAGCACACCCAGGGCGAAGGGAAGGGGGAAGGGAGGAGGAAAGACAGTGTGTTTCCCAACAATCAAATCATGGTGTGTGACCAATGGAAGGAGAAGGGCTTGACGTAGGGTCATGAAGGAGAGTCCTCTTTGCTTATACATCTGAGAGCCCTGCAGGAGTGCAGGTGGCCTGGGAGCCACCATTCACCCAGGCTCTGGTCAGTCTCAGCAGTGGGCGAGCTCCAGGCAAACAGTCCGGAGATCTGCCTGCTTTTTCCATTTTTACAAGAGCAGATGTGCTCCTGAGAAAGAGATATTTAGCTGCCCCAAACAAACGGGCGAAGCGGAGGAATGGAAATAAACCAGGCATCTGCCTGCCACCGTGGCAGTGCCCAGAGGAATCACATTAGCTGGAGGAGAACATCCGGCCCCAGGCAGGCCTTTTGCTCAGCTTGGCAGCGACCCGGGCCAGAACGAATGCTGAATACGACCGTCTTTGTTCTGCTTCTAGACGTGAAAGACGGTCTGTGGGCTTATTTGTCTAGTTTGTTGACTCTCATAAAAGACATTCATAAATTTATTCTTAGCACTGGGGTGCCTGCCGGTGTCAGAGTGGAGTCTTGCCTGACAGTTACTCCGTGTTAAAGCAAACCACTCAGATGCATCTATAAATAATTGTCTGGGCTTCATTTAGCTAACACGTGGTTCTCTCTCTTCTCTCCTCTCTTTTTTAAAATCAACTCTACAATGATTTCATAAACAACGGGAAGAATTTCCCATTAATATTAAAGTCTGTCTGGGCTGGCCACTTTCATAGAACTTTCCAGAGGGACAAGCAGTCCTTCCATCTTGTTCATGTAAAACCTGTTCCTTTTCCAGAACGAGACATTTGGCAGCTGGGTCTTGCAGGACCAGTCATAGCTTCCGCTCCCCACCATCCTCCGTCCATCTCTCTTACTGCCTTGGCCAAAAGCGAGGAGGTCAGCAAGCCTGTGGACATCAGCAGCCTGCCCCAGTCAGGACACTGTGTCCCCATAGGCTCTCAGCGCCGCCCCTCTGACCTCAGGCCGCCACCCCTCTAGGACAGGAAAGTGAACCTACGGCATTATCAGCTAAACAGATGTTATAGATGCTCCCACCTGCTAACCAACCCCACAATGGATATTATAGATGCCCCCTCCTCTGCTAACCACCCCCACAATGGGTGTTACAGACGCCCTCTCCTCTGCTAACCAACCCCACAATGGGTGTTACAGACGCCCCCTCCTCTGTTAACCAACCCCACAATGGGTGTTACAGACGCCCCCTCCTCTGTTAACCAACCCCGCAATGGGTGTTACAGACGCCCCCTCCTCTGCAAACCACCCTTCGCCCTGCCCCAACAACAGGGCCTCACATAATACAGACATTTACTCCTCGTTTACATAAAAGAGATTCAGAGATAGGCCACAGCAGGTGCACTGCCTCCATTTTGTCAGCTTCTGTCATGATCATTCACCATCTCCATCACACGTGTTCAGAGTGCAAGGACCTGGTGTCTGTATTCCAAGGAGCCAGAAGACTGGATAAAGGGTATCCCCGACTCCAAGCACACTTCCTAGAATGCTCACACAACACTCCTTGGTTACACTTCAGCAGAGAGAACTTCATCTGCTGACCTCACAAAGGAGGCTCAGCTAGGAAGTCTCTTTGGCTAAGCAGCAGGGTTATTTGAAAGGGGATTCTGGCCGTCAGGGAACCCTCAGACATCTTGGCCACAAGGACGAACACATTTGATAACCTCGCCTGCAGCCTCCTAGCACTTCCAAACCCATACTCCCACCCAGCCCTTCCACTGTCCTATTTTGAGCAAACTTCCATTTCCACATTTTCGCTCTGTAAGACTCGCTTTCTTTTGCTTTTTCTTTCTCAGAGTTGTGGTTCTGAGATCTTGAACTGCCAGGCCTGGCTCCCACAGACAGGGTCAGAAGCACATGCATCTGGAACTCCTTGCATGTTACAGGACCTGAGCAAGCAGGCATGGAGAACACCCAGGAGGATTCCCCAGGAGGACAATCAGAATGACAGCAGCAAAACTTGAGGCTTGCTCTGTTCTGGCTTCTCTCAAGAGCAAGCCCAAGTCTTCCAGACTTGAGTAGCCCCCTCCATGGAAGGTGAAGGGCAGGACAGAGCTGCTGGAGCCAGGATTTCCAGAGCAGTGCACTGCCTGGGAAGCCAGTGTCTGGCTAGGCTGCAGACACTATGGATTGTCTCTTGTTTCCTGGGGTGCTTTCTGCCTTGGAAGACTGAGCCAAATCTCAGATCTCATTCCTTGTCTAACACACTGCCGTTGCTCTGATTGTGGCATCTCAGCAGTCCCTCCATGCCCTGACCTTTGGAGCTCTCTGCCCTTCTTGGCCACCACAGTCATCCAGCTCAGCCTCTGCACCATCACCATCCCATCCACACCAGCATCACAACCCCCAGCAACAAATGCCACCGAGGACCAAGCGTGAGGACGGTATCCACAACACAAAATGCACCACCCACATTGCCTAAAACACCTGCCTAAGAAAGACAGAAAGATGCAAGTGGGATGGTAAGGGAAAAATCAGCCATGAATCAGTCCTTGGACTCTGTTCATCAAAGTGCCAGGTCACTGCAACATTGGCACATGTTCCAAACACCAAAAGCAGAGACAATGAAATTGAGAAATCACTGCCTCTCCAGGTATATGCTTCAGCAAATTCAAATCCTGCAAGAAACAAAGTTGTTTATTTCCACATGTGGTCCAGGACTTAACCAGATTCATTCATTTATTTGAAAGGCAGAGTTACAAACAGAAAGGGGGAGAGACAGAGAGAGATATCTTCCATCTTCTGGGTCACTCCTCAAAAGGCCAGAACAGCTGGGGTGAGGCGAAGCCAAAGGCAGGAGCTGGGAACTCCACCAGAGTTTCCTGCATGGGTGGTGGGGGCCCAAGCACTTGCACCATCTTCTGCGATCTTCCAAAGATCATTGTCAGGGAGTTGGGTAGTAAGTGGAGCAGCCAGGACTCTGAACAGCCGCCAATTGGGGATGGCAGCATTTCAGGCGGCAACTTAACACACAGTAACCCAAAGCCAGCTTCAACATTTAATAAGGGGTTCAACCGCTCACTTTCCTTGAGGAAAGCGTACTGGTGTCCCATTAAACCAATATCTGTCAGAGCCCAAGGGATACATTAAGCACTGATGGCCATAGCTACATCTCTGACTCTGGAACCAAACCACCCGTAGATGCTCCATTTCCTGCTCTTGTACCCTTTACAGCTTTGGCTTTGGACATACTACCAGGTCTCTTTGTGCTTTCATTTTCTCATCTGTACAATGGGGCAGTCACAGCATGTGTTTCATGGAGAGGTTGTGAGGACACAACAGGCTCATGTGTGTGAAATGATTAGAACGTTAGAGTCATGGTTATGGTGATGATGGTGGTGGTGATAATGATGATGATGTGGCAAAGATGAAGACGACTCTGCACTGGAAACTTTTAATAACTCATGAGTATGTTCTTATCATCTCCACAAACAGTGCATCCAACAGCTAACCAGGTCTTCTATGAGTGTGGGTTGACCGACTAAATTCACGCAAACCTAAGACTGCATGAGGAATCACACACAGAAAAATTAAAAACTAAACAAGCAAATAGAACACTCCGCACAGTAGCTCCTTATGAAAATCAAAACAGATTCTCCATCCAAGAAATGGGACTCTTCTTCCTAGACACACACATGCAGGCCCCAAGCCACCAACTGGAGGGTGGGAACGGGTAACTGGTTCTCAGACACACTGTCCCATGACCTGGGATAGCACATTAGAACCTTTCTTCTCTCTGGAGATGGAGTGTTGACTTACCAGGTAGTCTGGGATAGGGACGAGGGTGGCAAACTGAGTCAAGTCACTGAGCATGGTGGGCTTGAAGAATCTGAATGAGGCTGGTGGAAGAGGCCAAAGCTGAGATTTGGGAGGAGGTGGTGGGGAGTGGCAAGAGAAGAAAGAGACAGAGAAAGAGAGAGAGAGCATAAGCAGTGAGGTGGAGAGAAGGACAGAAAGAAACCAAGTGCAGGTGGTAGGAGGAATTCTAGAAGCTGCGACAGGACAGCCTTGATCAAGCTGCCATGTTAAGTTCAGAGTGCCCTTCCTGAGAGAAGTTCTGTGGATCCTGAGACAGAAGAGAAGAAGTGAAGGGGAGACTCCGTGGGTTCCATTACAGCTGCCGACTTAGTGGTGCCAGAGGGATGCTTCATTCTGGTACCTGGCCCTGACCACAGCCCCATGGCCAGGGCCAAGAACACTACCTGAACTTCATAAAGTGTGCGAAGATAAGCATTTGGTGCAATAGCGAAGATGCCACTTGAGGTGCCCAGATGCCTCATCAGTGTGCCTGTGTCCAAGCCCTGCCTCTGCTCCAATTCCGGCTTCCTGGCAGCTCTGAGGAGTGAACTGGTTTCTCTCTCCCTCTCTCTCCTGCTCCTGCTCTCACTCTCACTCTCTCTTCAATTCAAATAAATGATTTTTCAGGTCCATAGAAAATGAAAGAGATAAGTTTATTTTGATCCAAAAAAAAAAAAACCTTTGAAATACATGCCCAGTTGTTTTTTTTTTTCAGAATAAATATATTTTATGAAATGTTCAGATACCACTCACTCAGAACAAAAACACAGCATTGTGGCACAGCAGGTTGAAACCCCACCTGAGATGTCAGCATCCCATATGGACATCAATGGCAGTCCAAGCTGCTCTACTTCCAAATCAGCTCCCTGCTGATGCACCTGGGAAAGCAGTAGAAGATGGTCCGATTGCTTGGGCCTCTGCCACCAACATGGGAGTCTCAGAGTTCCAGGTTCTGAGATCTGGACTGGCCCAGCCCTGATTGTTGAGGACATTTTGGGAATAAAGCAGCAGACAGAAAGTTTTTCTCTCTGTCTCTTCCTCTCCCTGTAACTCTGACTTTCAAGTCAACAGCATCATTTTTTTTTAAATGCAATCTTAGACAAGGTGCAAGTGATGGCACAGCAGTCAGTCTTAAAGACTCTTTCACACTTATGTGGGCTCAAGACTCAAGTATTCGAGTATCATCTGCTGCCCCTAGGGCAGGGTGCGTCACAAGAAGCTGAACCAGAAATGCTGCAGCCAGAACTTGAACCCAGCACTGTGGATATGGAATGCAGGCATTTAACATACATGAAATATACTCATGCTTTATATATTTATAATGTTTATATTTTACATATTAACTGAAATTTTGTCATCAATCTACACACAAAAGAACTTGGGAACATTCACAGCAAATGAAATGAAAAGTTGCTTGTGATGTGAGAATGTTTGCAACCCAGGCATGTGAATGAATTCTCAGAAAGCTCAAGGGAAATGCATGCTACAAGGCCCAGCACAGTAGCCTACTGGCTAAAGTACTCACCTTGCACACGCCAGGATCCCATATGGGCACTGATTCGTATCCCAACACCCCACTTCCCATCCAGCTCTCTGCTTGTGGCCTAGGAAAGCAGCAGAGGACAGCCCAAAGCCTTGGGATCCTGCACCCGTGTGGGAGGAGACCCGGAAGAAGTTCCAGGCTCCTGGCTTCAGATCAGTTCAGCTCTGGCCATTGTGGCCACTTGGGGAGTGAAACCACAGATGGAAGATCTTCCTCTCTTTTTCTCCTCCTCTCTGTATATCTGACTTTCCAATAAAAACAAATAAAATCTTTTTTAAAAATACATGCTACATATATTCAACAAAACTAGGTTTTAAAAGTTTTTGCACCAAAGTGAATTTATCTTTCAATTCTATTTTTCTTCGCAGCGTTGGAAATATCCTCTTATAATTTAAAAGTGATTTGTTTTTTCAATCTATTATGAGAAAGTACAGCAAGTGAAAACACACAGAAGCAAGTGCTCAAGAGGAGACTTGGCCCATGAGATCTGAGGTCGGCCACGGCCCCTATCCCAACCTCCAAGGTTGGAGATCAGCCACGGCCCCTATCCCAGCCTCCAGGGTCGGAGGTCAGCCACGGCCCCATCCCAGCCTCCAGGGTCAGAGGTCAGCCATGGCCCCTATCCCAGCCTCCAAGGTTGGAGGTCAGCCACGGCCCCTATCCCAGCCTCCAAGGTTGGAGGTTAGCCATGGCCCCTATCCCAGCCTCCAAGGTCTGAGGCAGGTCAGAGGGAGGGAAAAGGACTCTGGGATGCCCAGGAACACCTGACTCCAAGGGACCCTCTGCTAGTTACAGATTCTGATGTTCCAAAGGAAAGTTACACACACAGACACACACTCACACAAACACTGATACACACACTCACTTGTACACACAGACACATACACACACTCACAGACATACACACAGACACCGACACACTCAAACACTGCCACATACACACACAGCACGTACACACACTCACACATAGACTCACACACAGACACATACACACACTCACAGATACCGACAAGCACACTTACACACACACATACAGACTCACACAAATACCAACACATACACACTTTCACATGCACACACACAGGCTTTCCTGACATGAGCGTGATCCAGGTTCGGTCATTCAGTAGCAGAAATTAATTCAGCGATCAGCCTGGGACGGGGCCAGGGTTCATTCCAGGACCCTTGCCAGAGGCCTAAGCTCTTTCTTTGCCAAGGACCAAAGTCTGCCTCAAGCTGCTGGTAGCCACTCCCACGCCGCCCTTTCCCCCCTCCACAGGACAGCCTGAGCCTAAGGATGGGAGCCAGCTTGGGCTGTGCAGGGCCAAGAGACCCAGTCCCCAGATGCACCATCTGGACCCCTGAGTACAGCCACACTCAACACCGGCCCTGCCTCCTGCCCTTGTCCTGCTAACAAATGCACAGGCTGGCCTGAGAGAGAGCAGTGCATGCCTCTCAGACCCTTCCACACAGGAAAAGAAGCTTGCTCTTGCAGCCTCCCCAGCCAGAACACAAGAGGACAGAATTTAAGGAACAGAAATCCTGTTGGGGCAGCTAGTCGCCTGCCTCCTGCCCCTCCTGCGCTCCAGCACGCACACAGGTGTACACTGTTGTGTTGTCCCCCACGTCCAGTACTCATCCTCCCCCTTTCCGGTGTTTTGTTTCCAAAGCTTGAATCTGCGGGACGCGGCGGGGAGATGTGTTAGGAAGTTTACATCCCCTGCCCTGGGCAGGGCTGGCCCTTCATGAAAGCCCAGATATCTACCAGTTCCACGGACGACTGTCACTCCCAAACCCCAGGCAGGACCTAGCTGAAAGAGACCCTTGCTGGGGATGGAGGTGAATTTCTGTCTTCCCCTCCCCCATTCACTTCCCACCCCCTCCTGGGTGTCCCAGGCAGCACGCTCCTCCTCCATCAACGGAGTGTGCCAGTCCTCACCTGCTCTGTAGCATGACTCTAAAGACCCCAAATGCAAAAAGGCCAGGCCAGCCAGGCCCCGAGCATGCCCCTCCCCACACAAAGAGAACACAGGTGAGGGGTGGCCCCATCTGTGCTTTCCAGTCGACTCCCAAAGACCACAGGTCGCTACCTGGTCTCAAGCTCCCTCCCAGAGCCCCTTTCCCCTCCCCCAAACACGGACTGGGCTGACAGCCCCAGAATTGTGCCATGAGGAAAGGAACCAGCCTGGCTCCCGGCCTGAGCAGAAAGCCAGCAGTGATGACAGGGGACACTCAGGTGTGCTGTTCTGCATCTTCTCTCCAAGCCCTGGACTTCAGTTCATACGATGCCCCAGGATTCACCCCCTGCATGCTCCCCTTGGCATCGCCACATTGCCTCTGGAGTGTTCCGTGATCACCAGTTCTACCACCATACCTCAGTGACCCAAAACTAACAAGAAGCTCTCTAGACCCATCAGAGCCAGGAACCCACTTGACAGGATCACACCATGAGCACCAGAAGTTCCTCTCCTGCCAGAGTGGGTGACCCCAGCAGCCAGAACTGTCTATGCTGCTGCCAGCAGGAGTTCAGCATCTACTTGAATCAGATCAAGTCAAGGCAAGGAAGAGGCTCCCACCTCTTGGCCAGGTCCCTTTAGGAGTGACCCCTGCTGATTCCGCAGGGCAAAATGACTATGAGGAGTGTGCAAACCTTGACCTTACACTGAGTTGGATGTGCCCATGACTTTATCTGCCCAGAAGCCATGCCCCTTTCTGCTAGGAGCACCCCACCTAGACCTGGTCAATATGATGATGCTCATGATGAGTGGGGAAGCAGAGGACAATGAAATAAAAGCAGTCACAAGCCACCCCTGATGTTTTGGCAGACAACAGACTGCAGATGCTCATGGAGCTGGTAGGATGATGAGAGAGTTGCAAAGCTCCTAGCTACCAGTGTTCCCTGGGGATGGAGTTGCGAGCACTACACCTACCACTCTTACAGAAAGAGCACAATCGGTTACAAACAGGTAATATTTAACGATCAGAAAAAAGTGCATGCTGGCTCATGACTTTATCATTATATCACTTCTATGACAAAGGTTGGCTTTAAACAGTCACAGGGGCTGCAGCCATAGACACCCAGTGTTCACATCTCTGGACAGCATCAAGAACCCACATCCAGGGATTGACCTACACCATCTAAGTATCTGGAAGTCACTAGGACATCACACCACCATGCAATCGCCAAATGGTGCATTGCTTCGGTAAGACATGCGTGGCTCTAAACAAACCACTTGATTGATGAGGGAAGGCCCATGACCCCAGCCAGGACAGGTACAGCTGACTGAAATGTGAAGCACACCAATGTTTTCTTTCTGCTGGGTGTGAAACTGGGAGCTGAGAGCCTGGAGGTGCCAGGAACCATCCTGTGGAGGATGTGTCACAGTGAGACAGTCTTCCCTGTTACTGTGGGGATTCTGCTGCTGCTGTTTTGTTGTCTTCTTTTTCATCTCCTGCTGCCATGGGAGTTGGATTTTTTTCTTGTCACTCAAACCAAAAGCACAGGGGAGGGTGTGTGGTCTAGCTGGTGCAGCTCTTTCTGCTTAGGGTTTGGGATGGGGGGGATGATATCAGTGCTCATTTGCTTTTGCATGAATCTCATTTGTGAAAGGAGATGATCCCCATGTGGACCCTTGAGGCCCACTGTCACTACCCTGCCCTCAGCTGACCACTGCCCACCAGGGAGCAGGCCTAGGGCTCTGTGCTCTGGTCTGGTGCTTTCAGGTACATTGTCACAATGAATCATTCTTACGAGTGCTTCTGTCAGTACAGGAGCAGCCGAACTACTCTGGTTCATCTCTTCGGAGCGTTAAAATAAAATCACACTTCTCCCCAGTCCCCATTCCTCACACGGTGTTCCCTAGAACACGATCACACCCCCATGGAGTCGCCTGAGGGAAGCGAGAAGCTCCTCTCCTGCACACTGTCACGGTGAGGTGCTGAATGAGTGACAGATGAGTCTGCTTCACAGCACGTAAGGATGCCTGAGTTGTGTTCCTGTTCCCTCGTTTTTTAAAAAAAGCCCTGAGTTCAGCTCAGTTTCAAGTTCAAGTCTGGTCTTTTTTTTTTTCCCCCTGGGAAAAAAACAAAAACAAAAACAAACAAAACAAAACCACTTTGGTTTGATTCACAGTTCAGTAACAAAATTAATGGTTGGGTCCTGCTCAGAGTTCAGCTAACGGGTGTGGGTTGTTTTGGTCATGAGTGGACAGTGGGAGGCCTTGACTGGGACTGAATTTCTTCTGTTTCTGGGGAGCATCACCTGTCTGTTAGCAAGCTGTCATCTCATGCAACTGAAGACTGCCTTGGAACCCCCCAGGGTAGCGCCTCCCTCCTGGCCAGGTGGAAAATCAGGGTCTGTGTGGACAAGATGGAGCCTGGGTGGAGTCCATGGAACCAGGAAGCAAGGCGGGGGATCCCTGTAGCGCATGTCTCACCCTAGTGTACACCTGTGTGCGTGCTGGAAGAGGAAAGAAACAGTAGTTACCACCAAGGTGTGGGAGGTAGCACGGAGACGGTCAGGAGATTTTCTGTTCTATGTCTGGAGCTAAAATTTTCATCCTTTGCAAGGAGCACATGTACTGAATTTATAGTGTTTAAGAAAAAGGCTGAAATTCACACATTTCTATTACATATGCTAAGATCTTGGTGTATGACAAAGACAGAAACCAGAAGAAAAGATTGATGATTTAACTGCCTTGAAAAAAAATTCTTGTTTATGTAAAAAAAGAAATTACCTTAAGTTATACTAGGAGGGGAAATTATTTACAATGGGACTGATGATAAATATTTACCACTCTTAACATATAAAAAGCATTTGGGGAAAACCACAGTCCAACAAGAAGATGAAGAAAAGATAAACAAGTCGTGGAAGAAGACCCACAAATGGACAGAAAACAAAACTCACTCTCACCAATCACTGAGAAACACCATGAAAAAACAACTGTTCATCTAGCAAACACGTATTTTTCAACACGACTTGATAGGAGAATAGTCAGGTAAACAATTTCATGCACTATTCATCAAGGGATAGCCTGGTGAAACATTTCTGGAGACCAAGATTATGGAAAACATGCATTAATAATTTTACAAATATGCATAAACTTTGACATGAGCATTCCTCATTGAAGCATTTATTCCTAAGGAAACTCATCACGGCTAAAGATACATGTATTTGGACATCCAGCGAAGCATTGTTTATAAAAGTGAAAAGTTGGAAGAAGCCTCACTGTCTAAACAACGAAGGGCTGGTTTACTGTATGATGGCATAAGACACAGGGAATCACTACACAGCTATCAAAATGATAGCGGAGAGAAACATGGAATAGCATGGAAGTTCTCATGATATATTACTAAGTGTAAAATCTGGTTACAGATAGTATTCGTAACCATAACCATAATCACTTTTATAAACAAATATAGGTGTGCACAGCATTGAATTTTTTAAAAAAGATTTATTTATTTTTATTGGAAAGACAGATTGACAGAAAGAAGGAGACACGGAGAGAAAAATCTTCCACCCACTGGTTTACTCCCCAAGTGGCTGCAATGGCCGGAGCTGAGCTGATCTGAAGCCAGGAACCAGGAGCTTCTTCTGGGTCTCCCATGCAGGTGCAGGGTCCCAAGACTTGCCATCCTCAACTGCTTTCCCAGGCCACAAGCAGGGAGCTGGAAGTGGGATAGCCAGGACATGAACTGGTGTTTAAATAGGATCCTGGCACATGCAAAGCAAGGACTTTTGCTACTAGGCTACCGCACCAAGCCCACATCATTTAATTTTTACAGTTAGTCTTAACTAAATGGCCAAAAGTCAATCTGCATTTCATCGTTAAACACCTACTTTTTCATAATCTGACTTAGTACAAAGGGTCAAGGACTACAGGAAAGTGGGTAAAACCATTGTTTCCACACTAATACCATGATTTTTCTTTTCCTGTATCTGGGGTTAGGGGAGAAACAAAGGGAGAAGCCCCACCCAGCCTCCCACCCATCCCAGGTCCCCCAATCTGAGGGTCCTGCTCAAGCAGTTTTGATAGTTCAACAGTTCTGAATTGCTGCCAATCTCGCCATTCCAATCACGATGAAATCTATTCAGAATCCACTGGCTGACATAGTCTCTTCATGGTTAGGGTTCTGAAATCAGCAGTTCAGTTGCAGGGGTCTCCAAAGAAACTTCGTCTGAGGTGATCCCAGACCTGATTCTTGTGTGTGCTTGCCAGTACAGGGTCCAGCACCATCCTTCGCCCCAATCAGCTTATGCACATGCTGGTCGTTGCAATTGCTGGGTCAGTTCTGTTTCCAGGCCTGTCTTCCACGCAAACCAATGGGTAAACACCTACATATTTTTTATGCTTACTTTCTCCTTTATGATTTCGTATAAATAAACTAGTTGATATTTTTAATAAAAGGGAAAAAAACGCCCAATGTTGAAACACATCCAGATTCATTTTTAAGCAGTCAGGAAACAAAACATTTTAAATCAACAGTTTAAGAACCAAACACATATCGAGTAAGACAATGTGCTATCAATGGCTCCAAGTGACCTCTCCTGCCACCCCAAGCTAATCTTATGTGACTTGTTTGTAAGACCACAGAATTTGAATCCACACAGATGAGGTCATTGTATTGCAAAACTGGTTGGCCCAGGACAGCATTCTAAAATCGTAGCTTACTCTTACCCACAAAAAGGAAGAAAATAAAGTTATTCCTTTTTCTTTTTTTCAAGGAGAAAATCCATGCATCTTCAAAATCTCAAGGTGGCAAGACCGCAGACATCTTCTGCAGGGTTCTGGGAGCAGGCGGCTTCGGGCTGTGCCTTCACATGGTCAAAGCAGCAAAGGGAGCAAAGGTGGAGAGCAAATGCCATTTGCAAATTGCAAAGTGTGATGTGCAGTGTAAGGAAGATAATAAAATAGCCACAAGAGAGACACAGAGCCATTCAATGCCCAGGTAGCTCCTCTGGGGGATAGAAACCTACCCCCGCACACACACATGGCTGGCATGTAATAGGTGATCAGTAAACATTAGCTGGATAATATCACTAAGATTCCCTGGGCTTCTATCACAGCCCTAGTTAGATACACATCCTAAGCCAGTATATTTTTCCCTCTCAGTGGAGTGCAACCCAACACATGAAGGCTACAGATGAAATCCTTTAGGACAACACATTTGAAGGAAGGAGAACGACTGACACAGGAGAAGAATGTAAAGAAGAGGCTGGTGGATTTTGCCACAACACCTTTTCCTCCTCTGGGTCTGCAGCAGCTCCAGAAAGAATGAAGAACCATCAGCAAATCCATTCATTATTTCCTTGTCAGAATCATCCCTGTCCTGGAAGCAAGGTCTCCTTGATTCATTCAAGTTCCTCGGGCATGTCAGGAAAACAAGGTTTGCACCTCTGTGTGGATTTCTGTTGCAATCTAGAGGATAAACCATAAATGGAGACCCTATTGCAGCAGTCTTGCCCCTTAACCCAGGTGAAATGTTCTAAGACCCACAATGAACGTGGCAGCCGATAGCACCAAACCCGGTAGACACATGACGTTCATGTAGACACAGCTGCAGATGTGGGTGTGGACAGGGGGACTGTTTTTCCTACACATGCATATGTAGGATAAAGTTTATAAATTAGGCATAGTAGGTGACTAACTTACCATAGCTTTCGGCAACCTCAACATAAGACTTTTTTATGACTCCTTGGCATGTCTGAATTGCCAGCATCACTAGCTCATACACACCAATGTCATCAGGAAGTAGAATCAGGGTTACTGGAATGCAGGCACTGGGATCCAAGACAATCATTCTGATAAGGAGGACACTACGAATGAAGCAACTGACTGGCAAGTAGCGTATACAGCACGGATACACCGGACAAAGGGGTCATGCGCCTCTCAGATAGCCTACCTGGTCATCACACGACTCAGGGCCACACAAAATGCAAAACTTCCAGAGTGCTTATTTCTGGAATTCTCCATTTAATATGTGTGGACCCCTGCTAACTATAAGTAAAGGAAACCATGGTAAAGAATTCCTGCAATCTAGCCATGGATCCTTCTCAGGATCCACAATATTGATCATTCACCTGATGTGCAGAATTTCAATATTAACATACCACCTTATTTTTCTGAGTTGGAGCAAAAAACCTTGGTTTCTTTTTGGTCCATGGTTTAAAAGAAAGTTCCAGGGGCTGTTAACAAGCTGCTTAGTGGCTGGAGCGGTTGATTAGGCACAAACTAGGATACCCGGAGATGCAGGGGAGCCCCCCACCAATGGCCACTGGGCTCCAGCCACTCTTAGTTGTGTCTGAGGATGAGCCTTTCCATGAAGTACTCACCCAGGCCAGCCTGGCAGCCACGGGGTTGGTGACTGTGCAGATATTGCTCAGGTGATCTCCCATCTTCCTGAGGAGTTTGACCTCCTCGTCCAGGAAGTGGTTCTCCAGGAAGTCACAGAGATGAGGGTCTGTGTGGGCAGAACCCAGAAGGGCCAGATTCAGGTTGTTCTCCAGGCCCAAGGTGGCTTCCATGGCATCTTGGGTCTTGCCCCACTCATCTTGGGATGGCTTCTGCACATCTTGGAAGAGGGTGCAGCTGCCATGTTGGTTTCATATCTTCAAAAGAGGCTCAATGCCCTCACATTTATCCTCCACCAACTCGCGGGAGAAGTGGCCCATGTCCTCCAGAGTCACATCGTCGTGGTCAAAATAGTAGCCCAGAGAGAGGTAGGTGTGGGAGTCCCGCAGGTGCAAACTGACCAGGCAGTTGGTGGCTGGCTCCACCTCAGTGGAATAATTCTGATGAATCTGGGAGGTCACGATTGGTTGGCAATTAAGGATGTTGGAGACAGTGGAGAGATGGCAGACAACTGGTCCCGAAGGTTGTAAACTCCAGCAGAGATGGGAAGGTGGCCGAAGCCAATGAAAGAGAGTCCCCGGGCCTGTTCCTGGAGATTTTCCCCACCATCTGTGTATTTCCCACTGACTCAGTCAACAAGGTGCTGATGGCCAGTAAGCTACCTTCATCTTCACACTGAGCAATTATCTGCCACCAAACAGTGCTTCTACATAAACCCCAAGGGAAGGGGAGCTCTGGTTTTCCCAGTGACCCCCAGACTGAAAATTAAATAGAAAACTTCCCAAGGTACATTTTTCATATATAATGTAGTTTCCAGCAGGTCTTTGAGGGGCACTAAGTACAAATCTGTCCAGCCCAAAGATGTTGGACCCTGTGAAGGTCCTTAAGATCTTAGCTGTGAGTGATCAATGCTGCTTGAATGACTGTGTCAGTCTATTAAAACTTCTAGTCCTGAAGGTTGACATCAAGGAAAGGCACAGAGAAAAGTTTAATGCCGCAGGACGGAGAGAAGAAATATCAGACAGACAGAAGTTCATCCACATCACTTTGTCCTGCATGTAAATGTCCACATTTAATTATCAAACTGGTTTGGCAAGTAGCAATCATTGAGTCTAAATTGTTTAAAAATCACTTTAGAAAAAGAATAGGGTTAGTTGTATAAATGTTCTTTGTCAAAGACATGACGTTTGCCATTTTTGGCTAGAAACGTCGTTTACACTATTTATACAGAGATTTATGTAACTTTTAGCTGGCTTTTGTATATATTTGTGTGCATTGGCTCACTTCCTTTTTGCATATGGTCAGCACTGACTATATGTTTGCTAAAGAAAGAGATAAATGGATGACTGCCTCTCTAAAGCAAACATTTCCAAACACTTGGCCCCAAAATTAGGGGAAATGTGGAAGACATGGTAGGCTGTGAGCCCTGACATTCTCGCACAACCTGAGGGATCCCATATGGAAACCTCCCTTCCAGAAGATAAGGGCTGTACACCAAGGAGAAAAAGTGGACCCACCGGCAAGTTTAAAACATTGGGGAGGATACTCATTTTCTTCCCACTCAAACCCAGTAGGGTTAAACCACATCAAGTTCTTTCCTAGACTCCATGATCCATGGAAGTCCAGCATGGACAATCAGCCCTCAGCCAGACACAAGGCTATGGTTTCAATGTGGTTTGTCCACTGGGCATTGGTGCGTGGGAGGCCTGCTCCGCAGTTTGGCAAGATGGAGAGGTGAGTCAAGTGGAGGATACTTAGATCACAGAATATGTGCTATCCTTTGGGAGGACTCATGGGGTCATGATTCATTTCTGAAGAACTGGCTTGTTACAAAAGCACCAGCCTTGGACCAGCACTACGGCACAGAGGGTTAAACCACCACTAGCAACACCAACATCCCATATGGAAATATCAGTTCAAGTCCTGGCTGCTCCACTTCCGGTCTTGCTGCTAACATGCCTAGGAAAGCAGCAGGGGATGGTACAGCTGCATGTGGAAAATCCAGATGGAGTTCCTGGATCCTGGGTTTGGCCTGACCTAGGCCCAGCTGCTGCAGTCATCTGGGAAATAATCCAGCAGGTGGAAGAGTCTCTCTCTCTCTCTCTCTCTCTCTCCTCCTTCCCTCTCAGTCTCCCTCTTTCTCTCTTCCTTGCTTACAATTAAAAACATGAAAATACATTTAAGTTGTTTTACTTTTAAAATGAGTTTAGAGTGAGAATGCAGTTGGGGAACAAGAATGTGTGCTGTGGTTTGGGATGTGCAGCTCTTTTTCTTGGGTTGAATCTTCCCTTTGCACTGAACTGAGATGCTCCAGAGAACTGGTCAGTCCGACTTTAGAAAAATGCCAACCAGGGGCTGACATGGTGGCTCAGTGGGTTAATCTTCTACCTGTGACACTGACATCCCATATGGACGCTGGTTTGTGTCCTAGCTGCTCTGATCCAGCTCCCTGCTTGTGACCTGGGAAAGCAGTTGAGGACAGCCCAAAGCCTTGGGACCCTGTACCTGCATGGGAGACCTGGAAGAGTCTCCTGGCTCCTGGCTTCAGATCAACTCAGCTGCTGCCACTGCAGCTATTTGGAGAGTGAAACAGCAGATGAAGACCTCTCTCTCTGTCTCTCCTTCTCTCTCTTAAAACATGCCTTTCAAATAAAAATAAATAAGTCAAAGGAAGGAAGAGAGGGAGGGAAAGAGGGGGAAGAAAGATGTAAATTAGATATGCATGAACATACCAGCACCTGGAGGCTTCTGGAGTTGAAAATCGCCGCTCACTTCCATTTGCTCTCTATTCACACCACACAGGCACTTTTATCCCATGGATGCCCCTTGCAAGTTCACCCTTCATGCTGTCTGAATTTTATCTTTGCCTAGAATCTGCTTGTGAAAAAGCTGCACTCTGGGGCCAGTCTGGGGTGCCCACATAAATACTGTGACTGGAGGAGCCGTGCTCATGTGGAATCTGCTTGCCTTAAGAGAAAAGCAGTGGCGTGGGGTAATGCCCCATGGAGCCATGGCAAGCAAATCCAAGGCTTCATCCTGCAGAATTTCCTCTATGAAACTTCTCCAGGGCCCAGCGCAGTAGCCTAGCAACTAAAGTCCTAGCCTTGAACGCACCGGGATCCTATAGGGATGCTGGTTCTAATCATGGCGGCTCCGTTTCCCATCCAGCTCCCTGCTTGTGGCCTGGGAAAGCAGTCGAGGAGAGCCCAAAGCCATGAGACCCTGCACCCATGAGGGAGTCCTGGAGGAGGCTCCTGGCTCCTGGCTTTGGATTGACGCAGCTCAGGCTGTTGGGGTCTCTTGGGGACTGAATCAGCAAATGAAAGATCTTCCTCTCTGTCTTTCCTCCTCTCTGTATATGCCTTTCCAATAAAAATAAAATAAATCTTAAAAAAAAAAACTCTCGAGTCTTGGCTTCCATGAGAATTGCACTTCTCTTAGAGAACTGCCTTGCACTCAGTTAACAGACAGCTGGAGTCCTCTAGATTCCTCCCTCCCTTTCAGCATTGACCACCAGTAAGTGCAGAGCCCAAACTGTAATCCACTGTTAGTGCCTGGCTCAGGGCTGGGCACTGTGCTGTGCAGGGCTAAGCCACCACTTGGGACACTCACATCCCTCACAGAAGGTCTGGATTCAAGTCCAACCTCTGCTTCCAATCCAGCTCCCTGTTCATGTACCCCAAGAGGCAGCAAGCGATGGCTCAGCTACTTGGGTCCTTGTCACCCTCTTGTGAGATCTGAATCGAATTTTTAGATCCTGGATTTGACCTTGCCCAGCGCTGGCTGTTGCAGGTGTGTGTGTATGTATGTGTGTGTGGAGAGAGACTCTGCCTTTCCACAGATAAACACTGTAAAAAGAAACTGTGGCTCAAATACCTGCACACAAGTCCATCTCTGAGATTCCCTTGTTGTCCTGCCTTGCTTCTCTTCCCCTGACACCCTGATTTGTGCATGTTGCCATGCTCCTCTCCACGCGCTCGCTCTCATGTGACCCGCGCGAGCAGGGACAGACTCATGCATGTTTCAGTCTTACATGCATGGCGTGGAGACAGCAGAGCTGGGAAGAGTGTCTGGCCCAGAGCATGAGAAAGAACAGACTGTACATAGGGAAGCAAACATCCTGTTGCTCCTTTGCGTTTTTACACGGTTTACTTTTTATACTTTTGGTAGGTTGTGGCTTTCTGAAATGATTTGGGTGTAAATCATGGCCGACTAGTGTTTGTATGATACTTTCCTATTTTAGTCTAAAAAATAAACTTCCTGTGTGCTTACAGCTTGGGTATAACATGAACCCTACCCACCTCTCAAGTAGAAACAGCAAACCACTCTCCTGAGAAGTTCAGAAGCCAGACCAGCCCCTCTTCCTCACTGCCAACTGATGGCAGCAGTGGACACCAGTGGACACCAGTGGATGGCAAGTCACTAGCTGAAGCAGCATGCCCCGGCCCATCTCTTCGCAGCAATCACTGCCCCCTCCGAACTCACACATCTTTCTTGTTTTCAATACTTTCCATACTAGGGATGACAGGAAACACTCTAGGTTTTATTTTTATTTATTTGAAAGGCATAGACACGGATATGGAAGACAGAAAGAGATCTTCCTTCTGCTGGTTCATAACACACTTGCCTGTAATGAGCAAGGATGAGCCAGGCTGAAGCAAGGAGCTGGGAACTCAAGCTAGGTCTCCCACATAGGCAACAGGGACCCAAGCACTTGAACCAACTCCCTGCTGCATTAGCCATCCCCAGGTATGCATTAACAGGCATGTTCAATCAGGCTGAGACTCAACCCCAATTACTCTAGTAATGGTGACAGGTGTCCTAGGTGCCATCTAAGTAGGTGGAACAATGGTGGAGAATAAGTTGGCTATGTCAAATAGATTTTTAAACACACACACCTTGGGATCAAGACATTCCACTTGTCACCACAGGGAAACTCCTTGCACAAATGCACAGAGAATATGCACTGGGGTGTGCACTGACAGTTTCTCAAAACAGGAACAAAATGGAAGCAATCTAAACGCCAACCAATTAGGCAAGAGATAGACAAGTGATTTGGAAGCCTTTCTATGAAAATCCAGGAAATAGTCAAAAAGAGGATAGCAGACAGGAGCAACAAGACCCAGAGCAGTGAACACACAAACTTGGGTTTTTGATCTTGGTCTTGATTTCTAATAGGAGAAATTAGGGCTGCTGAGAAAAGTGAATGATTATAGGACTAAAGCCAGATAGGTACAAGGTGAGTCTGAAACATTTTGTACCGTCAGAAAGTAAAGAAGTTCTCAACAAATTGTGGAGACAAGGACACAGGAAGGTCTCCCACTGCCAGAGTTGGCAATCATAGCACCAAAAACAAACAAAAAATCAAAGATGATACAACCACTGGTCCATAGGTTCCACATCTGCAGATTCAACCAACTATAGGTTGAAAACATTCCCAAAACTTGTACCTGTGCTGAATATTCACAAAATTTTTTTTCTGTCAATATTCCCTAAACAATATGGGAGAACAACTCTCTCAGCATTTTTTTTGGATTAGGTATCATAAGTCACTCAGCAATGATGTCAATTCCTGGAAAGATAAATCCATAGTCCATGCAGATATCACACTATTTTATACAGGCAACTTGAGTACCCATGGACTTTCAAACCTACAGGGGTTCCCAGGACCAATCCCCGTGCCCCCAGAAATGGCTGAATAATTGCAATAACCATGAAGAAACCGGAACCCATGAGCCAATAACAACCAGATCAATGCAAGGACACTTTAAACCTTCATGGAAAATGAAATCCAGCTCTCTGCTTGTGGCCTGGGAAAAGAGGTCAAAGACAACCCAAAGCCTTGGGACCCTGTACCCTCGTGGGAGACCTAAAAGAAACTGCTGGCTCCTGGCTTCAGATCGGCTCAGCTCCAGCCATTGCAGCCACTTAGGGAGTGGAAACAACAGATGGAAGATCTTTCTCTCTGTGTATCGGCTTCCAATGAAAAAAATAAATATAACTCTTAAAAAAAAACTTAGTGAAGCTGATAACTACAGTGGTTACTGAAGAAAATATCTTTACTCTTAGGAATTATTCAGTAAAGGATTTTGAAGTGAAGGGACATGAACTCTGCCACTGTTTCTCAAACAACTCAGAAAATTAAAATCTATGGACTATACATAACGTACATATTTTTATACTATTTATCAGGGTACTTCAAAATATTCCTGGAGAATGGAATAAAAAGGTAAGTTTATTTTGGTATAAAATGTTTTGTAATTCATGCGTAGCTTTGATCTCTCTCTCTCTCTCTCTCTCTCTCTCTCTCTCTCTTTAGACTTATTTACTTATATTGGAAAGGCAGATCAGATTTACAGAGAGATAGAAAACTCTTCCATCTGTTCACTCCCCAAATGGCCACAACGGCCAGAGCTGAGATGATCCAAAGCCAGGAGCCAGGAGCCTCTTCTAGGTCTCCCACGCAGGTGCAGGGTCCCAAGGCTTTGGGCCGTCCTCGACTGCTTTCCCAGGCCACAAGCAGGGAGCTGGATAGAAGTGGAGCACCTGGGACATGAACTGACATCCATATGGGATCCTGTACTTGCGAGGTGAGGATTTAGCTATTGAGCCATCTCATTGGGGCCAGTTTTGAACTCTTTAAATACTTTGTTCTGAACTGTTTAAAACCCTCTCCTACACATGGAGTTCAAAATTAACTTCTATTTTAACTTCATTTTCTAGAAACTTGTTAGAGTACACTTACACAGCAAATAGGGCAAATTACTTAAATCTAGGGGGAGGGGCCCTTGAAGTCACTTCTAACCATTATTCTAGTTAACTTTGTCATTGCAAAATAAATGGTTCAAAATAAAAAGTTGGGAACAAAGAGGAGCTATAGCTGTGTGTGCCAGCATCCCATTTTGAGACCCAGCTGCTCCACTTCTGACCCAGCTCCTTGCTCATTAGCCTGGGAAACAATGAATAATGAAGAATGACTCGAATACACATGTGGAAGTCCAAGATGGAATTCCTGATCCCTGGCTTTAGTCTGGCCCAGCCTAGGCTGCTGGAAGTGAACCAGTGAATGGAAGATCTCTCTCTCTCTCTCTCTCTCTCTCTCTCTCTCTCTCTCTCTCTCTTTCCCTTTATTCCCTTTCAAATAAAACAATAATTTGTAAATATTAGTAAAACTGTTCTGTGGCCAAAACAATTCAAAAATCCCAAATGAGGCAAAACCAAGCAGACTTCTTCGCTGCAAAACTTACCATAACATTTAATTTCCTAGTGTGCCTACTGGATATTTAAGATTTTAAATTTTTTCACTATATCCCAAGTTTATATGACTATAGAAATCTTCATTTTGGGTTCTGGTGCTATAGTTTAGTGGATAACACTGCTGCCTATAGCACCAACATCTCATATGGGTACTGGTTTAAGTCCCGGCTGCTCCTCTTCTGATCTAACTCCCTGCTAATAGCCTAGGAAATCAGCAGAAGACAGGTCAGGAGCTTGATCCCCTGCACCCATAGAGAAGACCCAGAAGAAGCTCCTGGCTTTGAATTGGCCCAGCTCTACCTATTGTGGCCATCTGGCATCTTTGGTGAGCCAGTGAGAGAGAAGAGAGTGAGAACCCATTTTCACTAGCTCACTCTCCAGATACCTGCAACAGCGGGGACCGGGCTAAGCTAAAGCTGGGAGTCAGGAACCAGTCCAGGTCTCCCGTGTGGCTGGCTAGAACCCAGCAGCTTGCGCCATTCCCATTGCGTCCCAGAGCCTGCATCAGCAGCAAGCAAGAGGCCGTCCAACACGCCTGCTCCCACGTCTCCTTTTCGTTAAGAACACTCCCAGAATCCGGACTCTCAGAAAATGCTGCCGAAAGCTGTTTTTCAGCTGTCAGTGCTTAGTAGAGATTTTGTGGAAATGCAACCTGCTCACCTAACACACGAAGGCAAAGGGTAGAGTGACTGAAGATTTTAAGATTCTCTACCAATTCTCCTACTTTCGGTTCTTTGCCCTTCTGGTCCAAAGATCATGCACAAAGAGGCATAAGCCAAAACTGAGCAAACAGGATCCACATCATCCTTCCAATCATTTCAGCTTCACTGAATCCCTGTGCCATCAACCCCACTTATCAACGGGCAGGACCAACATCTGTAACAGCCAAGACCTTTGATTACGGCCAAGCCACTCAGCACACATGGAAATGCCTGTCTTTACAGTCAACTGGAATATTTCCACGAATGCTCAGTAGGGTCCAGTGAGCTGGTTGAGAAGGCCAGTAGCCATGCCCTGCTCTTTATAATCTCAAGTGCAGCCATTGTGATCATCTGCCTTCACTCCTTCAAGTCATTATCCCTGAGTAATACAAATCCATCACGTTTATCCCACCTAACATCCATACCTCCTTTTGACAACCAGGTACCCTTTCCTCTAAGGAGATACTCCAGCCTCTCCCCACCTAGGCAGGCCAATCCAGGCACCTTGAGTCCCTTTGCCTAACAGGTGGACACTAGACCCAAGATGATTCCTGAGCTCCTCTCTCACCCAGGTACTTGGAAACCAGAATACAGCAATTCCACGCCAACAAAGCCCATAGCTGGTGTCCTTGCCAGTAAGTACCAGTTGACTAGACCCCTCCCCTCCGGCTCCCAGCTCCCCAGCTTTACCTGAGCTCCTGGACCCTCAGTTTTTCTTCTGATCCCATGAATGGATCCAGTTTTCTACCAAGAAGTACTCATAGAAAGTTTCCCTTACTTGCAACCTAAAAACCTTGACTTATAGATATTGAGCAAAACCGTTCCAGCCAATTCCTATTTGATTTTCTCAGGCAAGTACAGGGCTGAAAATCTGGAAGTAACCCAGAAACTTGCCCCAGCAATCCACCCTCATCCTTTTAGGGGTTTAGGAGACAGGGAGAGAGAGGACGCTGCCGTTTGAAGCACTGAGCAACACATCCAACGTCCCCCAGTTCATGAGTGCTGGTCATATATTCCACCTGCCTCTGTTGACCAAAATGTCCCCCAACAAATTCCATTTTCCAGATAGATGCAACTCCAAATGTTCTGGCCAGAAGAAGTCTTTTTTTTCTTCTTCTTCTTCTCCCTCCCCTCCCACTGCCAAGACTGGTCCTCTATTTTGCCACTATACAAAGATGCCCAAGAGTGCATGCATACTTTCAACATTCCAGTGGGCGTCTGCATCCCCAAAAATGCTCACAGCCTGACACTCATCCCAGTCCTCCCAGCGCTCTGTGGCCCCAAGGCACCAGAGCGCACCAAGTATGGTGTGCAGCAGTTCCCACTCCAGGGATCTCGTCGGTGACTCACCCGGGATTGCCACAACGCACCACCAACACCCTATTTCTGAGTGTGGCACCAGCGTGTTTCATTTCCTCCTCTGAGTATGAATTTATTCTGGGGAGAGATGCTTGGGGCACATTCACGGTAGCTAACGAGCAGTGCTTCCTTATATGCACAACACAAAATCATCACATAAAAATCTGACCCAACTGCCAGTGTGGGCTTTAAAATAAACCAACTCACCCCTTCTAAGATGGCTTCTCAGAACTGGCTAAGTTGGCACCTCAGAGGCCCTGGCTGCCCTGGTGGTCCAAGAGCCTACCAAAATCAGACTCTGGTTAGCTTTGGTTCTTTGCAGGATCACCTGGGGACCAAAGCATCCACTTGGCCCTCTTGAGCCAAAGGTCTTCAGGTCAACATTCCTTTGAGGAAGCAATGACAAAGTTCCAAGTATTGTTGCTGGTGGGTGCCAGGGAAAGGGCAAGAGAGGAACCCAGACTCACCAGGTTGGTCCCTGTGCCTATCCTCATGTTTTTCCCTAAGGCTCTAGGCATAGCTGGTTTCCCTACAGTAATCATTGCAGAAACTGTTTCCCAAACCTCATCTACCTCTCCACTCCCCAGCTTAAGCAAAGGATGCCCATCCCCACTTCACCACACTCAGCATGGGGTGGACGGAGGAGCTGCAGGTCTCCCTCTTAAACCCACCTGTGCCTACTTGGTAGTCCCTGTCTCCCATCACCACCACACTGGATGATGGTGGGCTCCTTAAAAGTCTGGCCCAGTTCCATTTCTACATCCCCAGAGCCCAGCAGGCACTCAAGGAAGACAAGGATCCAAGGACACAGGAAGGCTCCAGCCACGAGAACCACAGCTCCTGTGCCCCGTGAGGCAGCAGCTCAACCAAGATGTCATCCAAGCTCTGAGCTCTGCCCTTGCCAGAGCCACCATGCCCAGGAAAGAGACAGCCTGACCTCACCCTCTGTGCCACTCCTACAGCCAGCCCTTCCTGACGGGTGGGGACAAACAGTACCTTCATGAGGCGATGGAATTAAAAATAGACCGACCATATGATCCAACATTCCCACTCCTGGGTACATATCCAAAGGAAATGAAACCAGCATGTTGAGGAGACATCTGTACACCCATGCTGCTGGCAGAACTAGTTCCAGCAGCTGGGAGATGGGTGCAGCAGAGCTGTCCACCAAGGGGTGAAGGGACTAAGAAAATGTACACTCCATTCACATCCTTGTGATGCCTTACAAGAAAAAAATCTGTCATTTATGGCAACATGGATGAACCTGGGGGGACGTAAGGTTAAGTGAAATAAGCCAGGCACAGAGAGACAAAAACACCGCATGATCTCACTTCCTTGGGGAATCCAAAACAGTTGACCTCATACAAGTGGAGAATAGAATCGTGGTTCCCAGAGATTGGGGGTGGCATTGGGAGATGTGGAAAGATGGGGGAAACGGATAGAAAGTTAAAGCAGGAATAAATTCTGGTGTTCTGTTGCACAGTAGGTTGACCAAAGTTAACAATAGTGTATTGTGTGCTTCTAAATAGCAAGAGGGAGGAATTGGGTTGCTCTCATCACAAAGAAATGACAACCGCTTAAGGCAGTAGAGATGCTAATTATCTTGATTTCATTATTACATAAAGTATACACCCATCAAAACATCATGTTGCTTCTCCTAAATACATACCAGCAAGTGTCAATCAAAAAATATTTTTTTTGCAGTGTAAAAGCCTAGTGGCTAAAGTCCTCACCTTGCATGCACTGGGGTCCCATATGGGTGCTGGTTCATATTCCGGCTGTTCCACTTTCCATCCAGCTCCCAGTCTATGGCCTGGGAAAGCAGTAGAGGACAGCCATGAAGGAGATTCAGAAGAAGCTCCTGGCTCCTGGCTTCGAATCAGCTCATCTCCAGCTATTGTGGTCACTTGGGGAGTGAACCAGCGGATGGAAGATACTGCTTACTGTCTTTCCTCTCTGTAATTCTACCTTTCCAATAAAAATAAATAAATCTTTAAAAAAAATTTTAACAAAAATAGACTCAGAGACCAGCATTTACAATCAAGTCGTCTGCATCCAGGTTCAAATTCTACCTCCACGACTCACCAACTGTCTAAACATGGGCAGGCTAACTTCTCATCACCTGAATGTAATCCTCTGTGAAATGGGGATAATCATATGATACCACAGAAATGTTGCAGAGAGCAGTGAGTGACAGTATGTAATGGCACATTGCCTACAGAATATGTGCACTAACACCTACAAAGGTCTACATGGCGCTAAGACACAGCCTTAGGTAATACTGAATGAAAACATTACTTTGCTCTGCATTTTCTTGCTAGCCCTCCCTCTGGTGTCAAAGTCACAGTTGAATGTTGATAGAGTTGACATCTCTAACACTGGTTGTTCATCCTTCATAAAAAAGAAAAGGGGGCCTTGGGTTCCAACCCTTGCAGGTGAAACATCTAGCCTCCGTGCCAAGGTAGTTTTGCCTTTGCCATATTTATCATTAGGGTTTAATGGCAACTGACACTGGCCTTTTATTTATGATCATAAAGTGAACTTTCCACTTCAGAGAATTCTGTTGGTCTCCAACAGCGAGGAGATTCAAAGAAAAACACAAAGTTACAGAGAGCAAGTGCAGTCGATTCTCTTTGTCTGCAGGTTTCACATGCAGGGAGTCAATAAACCACACATTCAAAAATATTTGGGTGGGGGAGGAATAACACCTGGAGGCGGTGTTTGACCAGTGGGTCAGATTCTATTTGGGACGCTCTCATCCTGTATGGGATGCTCTCATCCTGTATGGGATGGGACGCTCTCATCCTGTATGGGACACTCTCATCCTGTATGGGAGTGCTTGGGCTCAAGTCCCAGTGGTACTCCCAATTCCAGCCTCCTACTGATCACAGCAGGGGAGACCACAGGTGAAAATCAAAGTGTCGGATCCCTGCCATCCACACGGAAGATCTGGGTTGGGTTCTTCTATACTGACTCTACCTGCCCCAGCCCTGGTGGTTGCCAGAATTTGAGGAGTAAACTAGCAAAAGGGAGGTCTCTGTTTCTTCCTTCCTGTCTGCCTCTCAAATAAACAATTTTTTTAGATTAGCATAGGTACTGAACATATAGACATTTTTCTTGTCCTTATTCCCTGAACCATATGGCATAACAATGATTTACATACGATTCACATTAAATTAAGTGTTACTGATGATTGAAAAGATATGGGATGTAGCTTGTATGCAAATAACATGTCATTTCATTTAGAGGCCTTAGGCATGCATGGTTTTTGTGTTCTCAGGGACATTCCAGCACCAATCCTTCATGGATACCAACAGACAAGTGTGCTTGCAAACGGTCTACGGCAAAACCACGAAAATCTGACCCAAATGCTTCGACTATGAAGAACACTGGGGTATGCTGTTCCTAAGGGCACCCAGGAAGAAGGCCAAAGGTGAAACCCTGTCTCCTGAGGAAGCCAAGACCTAAAAGTGCTCCCAAAATAGAGCATGGTACACACTGCCAGGCACTGCTGTTCCTTCGAGGTAGGTGTCCTACGCACAGGCTTGGGCCCAGGTCAGCAGAGGGCAAATAGGGACACTCAGTGGAAGATGACAGAGAGGTGCAGAGGTGAAGCTTGTCACGGGCAGTCACCAGTGGCTACGTTTCTCAGAAACCTCTGATAAAGCAAGGGAGGGTTAGGCAACCCCGAGCAGTTCTCAGACAAGCAATGTCTCCTGTTCACCCTGCAACTGGAAATTAAAAGATAGCACTTAGGGTACAAAAACTGTGCATGTTTATGAACTTTTGAAGAACCTTTGTGTGCACTGGTTTTCATTTTATGTGCCACAATTAAGCCTAGTTTGTCATCCCATTTTCCACCAACTTGTTGAGACACCTGCTCTGGCCGAGGCACATTATCTCGCATCTAAACGCAACACTTCCCTCCTTTATATTTCCCAGGATTGACACAGAAAGATTCAGCGACAAATAGTTGAGAAGTGACAGAGGCTGCCTTGAGTACTTCCGTGCCTCAAGGCCCAGACCCTGGAAATGGGCCTTCGGCCTGGTGGCTAAGACATTGACATCCCCTTCTAGAGTGTCTGAGTTCAGTCGCCAGCTGCACCCCTTGACTCCAGCATACTGCCAATACAGATCATGGGAGGCAGCAGGTGATGGACCAAGTGGTTGGGTCCCTGCCACCCATGTGAGACCCCTGGAGCCAATTCATGGCCCCTGACTTCAGCCCCGGCAGGAACTAGCAAGTGAGAGTGTTCTCTATCGCTCACTCCAGCATGCTCTGTCTCGTAAATAAAGAAATTTTTTAAAGCTCATACTCTTGCCAGCCTCTGACCCATCCCCCACTGTCCCACAAGCCAATGTAGGATCATTAGGATAAGGCAGATTTACTTCTGCAAAGGGAAGCAGGAAAGCACTTCACAAAAGACCTGTTTCCTCTGCTGCAAGATGGGGACAGATAAGAGAATGCAGGGACAGGCACTGCGGCAGAGGTATGCTGATGTGTAGGATACCTGCATTCCATAGCTGGAATCTAGTCTTGACTCCTTTGCTCCCTGTCTAGCTGCCTGTTAACACGCCTTGGAGGAAGCAGATGTTGGTCCAAGTTCCTGCATCCAGTGGATGAACTAGTTGGAGTATCTGGTCCCTGGCTTCAGCCTGGCCTAACCTCAAATATTGTAACATTTGGGAAATGAGTGTGTGTGACTACTTTTTAAAGAAGCAACTATTTTCAAAGAGAGACAGGAAACGCATGAAAAGCTCAGAGCATCCGTGATTGAGGAGGCTTTCAAACGTGCAGGTGCATTAAAGTCACCTGGAACACAACTCGAACAGGCACTGCGGGGCCACCCCCCTCCCAGAAATCCTGAGGCAGTAAGTTGGCAGGAGGCCCAAGACTACATGTCTTACAGGCTCCCAGGATATAATGCTGATTGTTGGTCCAGGAATCCCATTTGTACAACCCTTGGATTAGAAAAAACCCTAAAGAAGTGAGAGGCATAGCTGGGATACTGTTGTGGTAGCTGTAAGTTGGTGGAGTCAAATGACACCAGTGAGATGGTAAGTGGTGATCTCCCCTCACCAAAAGGGGCACATTCCAAGACCCCCAATAGATGCCTAAAGCCACAAAAAGGACCAAATCCTATATAAACTATGCTTTCTCCCATTCATAAATATATGCACACCTCTGATAATACTTACTTTATAAATTAAGCACATTTGGGCCTGGTGGCGTGGCCTAGCAGCTCAAGTCCTCGCCTTGAACGCACCGGGATCCCATATGGGCACTGGTTCTAATCCCGGCAGCCCCACTTCCCATCCAGCTCTCTGCTTGTGGCCTGGGAAAGCAGTCGAGGACGGCTCAGAGCACTGGGATCCTGCACCCGCGTGGGAGACCCGGAAGAGGTTCCTGGTTCCCGGCTTCAGATCGGCGCAGCACCGGCCGTTGTGGCTCACTTGGGGAGTGAATCATCAGACGGAAGATCTTCTCTATCTCTCCTCCTCTCTGTATATCTGACTTTGTAATAAAAATCAATAAATCTTTAGAAAAATAATAATAATAAATTAAGTACATTAAGAGATTAATAATAATAATTAGAATCAACACTGTGGCCCAGTGGATAAAGCCACCACCTGTATGCCAGCATCCCATGTGGGCATCAGTTTGCATCTCAACTATTCCACTTCTAATCTAACTCCCTACTAATGGCCGGGGAAAAGCAGTAGGAGATGGTCCAAGTGCTTAGGCCCCTGCTACCCACATGGCAGACCCAGGAAGTTCCAGTTTCCTTTCTCCTGGCCTTGGCTTAGCATGGTCATTGCAACCATTTGGGAGTGAATCATCCAATGGAAGGTTTTGTGTGTGTGTGTGTGTGTGTGTGTGTGTGTGTGTGTGTTTCCTCCTCTCTCTGAAACTGACTTTCAAATAGATAAATCTTTAAAACAAAACAAAAAGATAAGCAATAACAAAATAAATGGAGCAACTTTAACAATATGCCACAATAAAAGTTCTTAGCAGGTATTGCCTATTTCTAGAAGTTCCGTTTAATAATTTCAGACCCCATTGACTACAGCCAGCTGAAACCATGAAAAGCCAAACTGTGAATAAGGAAGCCTGACTGGTTCTGCTTGGGGAGTAGAGTGGACAGACTGGATGATAGATTGGACATTGGAAATGAAGGAATGGGAAAATCCAGGCAGGATTTCTGGATTGGGCAACCTAGAGTTGATGCTGGTGGCACACATGGGAAGCACTTGGAGGAGCCCATGGCACAGGTGCACTCTGCAGCAGCCTGGGCTTTGGCAAATAGGCACACCACCTTAGGCCCAATGATCAAATTCACCTCCCTTTCCATTCTACCCAAGGCCTCACAGCATCTAAATATTCAGAAAACACTGTAAATGTTGGTGAACACATGGAAGCAGAGGACCCAACATGCCAAAGGCACTGGGTGTTGATGTGCTTCCGTGTTAGAAGAGGCCATGGACTGTCCATCCACTATGGCTAGCTGGCTGCAGGCGTCCACCCACGTGACACCCTCACTTCCTTGTTTCTGCATGCATGGTGGAACAGGCAGCTGGGAAACAAAAGACAGACAAGAACCACCCAGGGCAGGGGCCAGACATCTCAGCCCCTTGGGTGAGCATTAGAATGAAAAAGCTTGAACTGTGAGCTAAATGAGTGTGAGGGTCAGAGTCCTCTGGTTCCCTTGGGCTTTTTATAAAATAAATGCTGGAAAAATGGAGCTGTGCAACTCGGGGGGTGGGGAGGAGGAGGAGGAGGGAGAGATGGAGACCTAGGGAGAGAGGACACAGAGGACAGAACAGAAAAGTAGATTCCCCAAAGGCTGCCACTACCAAGGGCACAAAGGAATCAGCCTGCAGAACCTGACCTATCCAACGCTCCTCGACCTCTGGGTCCATTTCAAAAGCACTGGCATGAGGGACCCTCTACCTCCCACTTACCGAGTTGTACATGAAAAAGCTGTAATTCCAGCCAGGGGTTCTTGGTGACATCATAAACCACAAAGCCACAAGCTCAATTCCCCCAGAAGCCCCAGGATGGAATTACACTCTTTTTTTTCCTAATCCAGGCAGCTCCGGTCACTGCCATTTTTTGTCATGACATAATAGAAGTGAGCAATAGTTTAACCATTTGTATGTGGCCTCTCTTGTCCAGCCCTTTGCAGGAGAATGCCAGTCTCTTCCAAGTTTGAGATAATGTGCCGGAAGCTTGGATTATGAGCACCAAAGTGACAAGAAAAGAAAGCCATGGCTCAAACGAATAAGCCATGTTTACAACTTAAAAGGAAATCTTTCTGAAGGCAAACACCTATTTCCAACATTTATAATTTGCTTTTTTTTTTAGATTTATTTATTTGTGTTGGAAAGACAGATTTACAGAGAGAAGGAGAGACTGACAGCAAGATCTTCCATCTGCTGGTTCACTCCCCGAATGACTGCAACAGCTGAGCTGATCCAAAGCCAGGAGCCATGAGCTTCTTACAGGACCAGGTGGGTGTATGGTCCCAAGGTGTTGGGCAATCCTCGACTGCTTTCCCAGTCCATAAGCAAGGAGCTGTATGGGAAGAGGAGCAGTGAAGAAATGAACCAGCTCCCATATGGGATCTCGATGTTCGCAAGGGCAGGATTATCCAATTGAGCCATCGCACTAGGCCCTATAATTTGCTTTTCAGTCCTAATTTTCAAAAGCCACTTTGCTGAAGATGAAATGTACCCAGGCATCACATCAACTTCTGCTCTGCTTCCCT
The DNA here is from genome assembly GCF_030435755.1 of Ochotona princeps. Lineage (NCBI taxonomy): Eukaryota > Metazoa > Chordata > Mammalia > Lagomorpha > Ochotonidae > Ochotona > Ochotona princeps. Next base: position 5,158,523 of record NC_080850.1, read on the forward strand.
ACTTGAAGCCTCAAGTTGATGCCCCATTTCCTACAGGCATCCCAGACGGGAAAAGCCACAGGGGAGGGTAATGACATAAAGAGTTATCACCTAATGACCTTGCCTTTCTGTCTCAAATATTTCAACTGCTCTGAATCTCTTCACAGAAATAGTTTGTTCCTCCTTTTATTTAGGAGGAGAACTGAGGCTCAGAGATATGCAGCATTTTGCCCCAAGTCCCACAGCTACCAAGTACAGTAGTAGCTGCTTAGTCAAGGTTTTGATTTTCTACATTTTCAATATCCTATCGTCGTGCAAATATATTAAATGAAAAATCCCACAAGTAAACAACTCCTAAGTTTTAAATTGCACATCCCACTGAGTATGATGAGGAAATCTCACAAGGCCCTGCTCCACCGCACCTAACCCTTGTCCAGTGCATCCACACTGTACATGCTGCTCTCCTGTTAGTCACACGGTAGCTGGCTCGACTGGCAGACACTGATTGGTTCAAGGACCCTTTCATAGTAGCCACAGTGCCTCTGAAACTCATCCCACAGGCACTGAACCATCTCATATCACCACAAGAAGAGTGAGTACAAAAAGGTATTTCAGAGGCTGACACAGTGGTGTATCAGACTAATCCTCCACCTTCCAGGGCCAGCATCCCATATGGCCTGCTCTTTGTGTCCCAGTTGCTCCACTTCCAATCCAGCTCCCTGCTTATGATCTGAGAAAGCAATGGAGGATGGTCCAAGTCCTTAAGTCCCTGCACCAACATGGGATATCAGGAAGAAGCTCCTGGCTCCCAGTTTCAGATCAGCACAGCTTGACCACTGCGGCCATTTCAGGAGTGAACCAGTGGATGGAAGGTCTCTCCCTCTCTTTCTTTCTCTGTATATAAAATCTGCCTTTTGAATAAAAATAAATTTTTAAAAAAAATAATAAAAAGGCAGAATTAAGAGGAAAGACCCACAACTGTCACATTATACAAAAATTAGCTCTAAATGGATCAAGGACTTAAATCTACACCCAGAAACCATCAAATGATTAAAGGAAAACATAGAAAGCACACTACAAGATATAGGAACAGGGAAAGACTTCTTAGAAAAGATACCAAAAGCAAAGGCAATCAAATCCAAAATAAACAAATGGGACTACATTAAACCAAAAAGCTTCTGTACAGCAAAGGAAACAATTAACAAAGTGAAGAAGCAATCAACAGAATGGGAGAAAATTTTTCACACTACACAAGTGATAGGGGACTAATATCCAGGATTTACAAAGAGCTTCAGAAGCCCAGGGACAGCAAAAAAACAACCTTGTAACAAAATGGACAAAGGAAATGAACATTTTTCAAAAGAACAGATTCAAATGGCTAACAGACATATAAAAAGATGCTCAGGCTCCCTAGCCATTAGAGATACAAATTAAAACCACGTTGAAGTACCACCTAACTCCAGTGAGACTGGCCTACATTCAGAACTCAAATAACAGCACCTGCTGGCGTGGATGTGGGGAGAAAGGCACCCTCCTTCACTGCTGGTGGGAGTGTAGGCTAGTACAACCACTGTGGAAATCAGTATGGAGAGTGCTTGGAGAATTGCAAATAAACCTGCCATATGACCCAGCTATCCCGCTCCTAGGAATATACCCAATAGAAGTGAAATCTGCCTATCAGAAGGGGATCTGTAATCCTATATTTGCAGCAGCACAATCCACAATAGCAAAGACATAGAAACAATCCAGATGTGCGTCCAAAGAAGAGTGGCTAAAGAAACTGTGGTACATCTACTCCATGGAATATTATTCAGCTATTAAGAATGAAATTATACTATTTACAGCCAGGTGGTCCCAACTAGACACCAGTATGCTCAGTGAAATGAGTCAATCACAAAAAAAAATACCATATGTTCTCTCTTATATAAGGAAACCACCATGGAAAGTGTAACATCAGTAATCCAATCCATACTGTTTTTGCTTGTTTGCTTGCTTTTTTTGGCTGTATTCCATGTGTTTTGATGTTTTTTATTTCAGTTTTATTTATTTCAAATAATTTCTTTTCTGTTGTCGAATTCATCGCTGGCTCATGGATTACATGGTGGCATCATTTTTCCCAAGAGACTTTTGGTGTTTCCTTTTTGTCACGCATATTTTGGTTATCAATGGCACGTTTTTTCATGGCTCTGTAATTTGTTGTTGATGTTGATGTTGTGGCTGTTCTAACTCATACCAGTTTTTGACGTTATTTCATGGCTTCTCAATTATGGAAATGTATAGTGATGGAGTACTGGGGTCTACCATATCCAGATGTGATTCCTTATGAAGGACTATACTATTTAGTAAAATGGGAAAAATCTGTCGGGGGTGGGAGTTTAGGGGGGAATCCCAGCCTTTACGAAATTGTACTACATAATTCAAAATTCAAAATTCAAAATATATATATATTAAAAAATTGGACACATCAGACTTAAAAACAATAAAAAATAAAAAGGCATATTTTAAAAGGGAAAAAATTAATTCAAATAACTTTCATTACCTTGTTATCATTTTTTGCTATATTATTAGCTATTGTTCATCTTTTAGTGGGTCTCAAAACCAGTGTAAAACTCTTGGATGTAACCCTACTCTGACTGCAAAGCTTATGCCTCCTGTATCAAATATTTTGAGAATAAATGTTGTACGTGGCTCCAAAGGGGTTGTGGTGACTGGGCTCCATCTAACATGATTTTTTTTTAGTTTCAGAAGGGATGAAAACTCTACATCATTTGGGAGTGCACTAAGAGGCTAAAAAGGACATTCAAATGATCTGTGCATTTTTTTTTTAAGATTTATTTTATTTTTATTACAAAGTCAGACATACTGAGAGGAGGAGAGACAGAGAGGAAGTGGAGCCGCCGGGATTAGAACCAGCGGCCATATGGGATCAAGGCGAGGACCTTAGCCACTAGGCCAAGCTGCCGAGCCCCGATCTGTGTATTTTTAAGGGGAAAAAAAAGGAAACATTTTCAAAAAGAGTAGGACAGCCCCCTAACAAGAAAAAAAAAAAAGGTCGTCACATGGGTATCATCCAGCAGAGATCAGCGTCTGAGTTGGTGGCTTCTAAAAGCACTCACACTCACAGGCCCTCCTGCCTGCGTGCTGTGTGTGTGGCTTGGACCCTGGGGTGCCAGGAACACTTTACATGGGCAGGAGGAAGTTGAGAATTCGAAAACATTTTGTGGGTTTTCCTCACAGATTCACTGCGTAGACTCCCACAGGCTGGTCGGACACAGGAACTTGTGGGCAAAGCCAGTCTTGACCACCTGCTTGGTCTTTCTGTTCTGCATTCCAGGTTTCTGTTGAGGCAGTGGCCAAGAAGGCAGGCTCTCCGGGACCAGAACAACTGGCCTCCTGATTTTAAGTTTTTCAAAACTGCATATGCCTCCGCGTACATCCTCATCTGTAGAATGAAGATAAGAGAGCCCTACCTAAAGTGTGAGGATTAAATGAAGTGATAGACAGAAATCCCTTAGGAGCACCCAGTGACAGGAGGAATCTTCTCTCCTCCATCACTCTAACACACGCTTGTGTTGGCGGGAACACTTGTCAGTGATGGGAAGCCTGATTCAAAGGTATAACTAAAAAGGTAAAAAGCTTCAACCTCAGCCCCAGCTTAATTCAGGGGCTGCAACGATGCTGTCAGGCCCCATCTCTATCTCTCCCTCTCCATCTCTTACCTCTCCTTGCTCCAGCATGGCCACATTCTCAAATTGGCCCCTCATGGTAAGAGTCGTCACTCATCTCTGGTTCAGTTCCAACAGGAAAGTACACAAAACTACATCTACTGACGTCTGGCTTTTAACTTCTTACTTCCAACACCTACATCTTGCTTCAGAGTACCCAGGTTCAATACCCAGCTCCAGCTCCTGACTCCAGCTTCCTGCGAGTGCAGCCCCTGGGAAGCAGTGGCGATGACTCAGATAGTTGGGTTCCCATCATCCACTTAGGAGACCTGGGTCAACTGCCTGGCTCCTGGCTTGGCTTGGTCCAGTGCCAGCCACTGTCAGCATTTGAGCAGTGAATCAGCAGATGGAAGTGATTGCTTTCCTCTTTTCTCCTCTCCTCTTCTCTCCTCTCCTCTCCTCTCCTCATTTCTCTCCTCTCCTCTCCTCATTTCTCTCCTCTTTTCTCTTCTCTTCTCTCCTCTCCTCTTTTCTCTCCTCTTTTCTCTTCTCTTTTCTCTTCTCTTCTCTTCTCTTCCCTCTCTCTCCCACACACCTCCACCCCACTCTCATTCACTCTCACTCCATCGCAAAATCAATTTTTTTAATATTAGTTACTGTTTTATAAAAAAAATTCAATCTAACCAATTACACCATTAGGAATCGTCCCTCAGTGTTCACGGGGTTCAGCAGTTTTCATGCTTGCTGACAACTACTTATCTAAAAGGAGCTGACTTCACTATCTCATCCAACAGACTTCATGTTCCTTGTGTACAAAATGCTACAAGGGAGTGTAACTCAAGGAATCTGGCTTGCTATAAGCAGGGTTCCTGGGTCCATCTAATCACAGACACTGCTCCTTTGGGCATCTGCCTTGTCTCCTGCCACTGGTCCCTGCCAGCTGTAATGCTCCGTTAAGACAACACCCAGTGTGCCCACGCTCCACCTGATGCAGTAGCCATGCCCGAACATCTTCATCTCACACAGGCTCCATCCCCAAGACCCAGACAACACCCTCTGAGCTTCTGGGCTGCTCATGTCCTCCACTCAGCCTGAAGAACGCCCAGTGAAAGTGGTTTTGACTTCTGTTGACATCATGTTAGAGCAGTCTCATTCTTTTCTAAATACTTGGTGAAAATGCATTTGCTCAGCTTTTAGGGGTTCTGGGTTCCAACGCATCTCAAGTACCTGACTGCTTCCAACCACAACCCTCCCCTACAACTTCTAGCTGACCACAACATGCCAGTCCCACAGCTGCAGGTTGGCAAGATGAATGCCATAACTTGATAGAACAATCTCAGCTGAAAATTAAGGCCATGGAAGCACTTGGCCCAGGGCTTAGGAAGGCAGTGAAGATACTCATGTCTTCACATTGGAGTGCTTGGGCTTGCTATATGACTCAAAGACCAGCTCCTGATTCCAACTGCCTGCTAATGCCCCCACCCCAGAAAGCAATGATGATGGCTAAAACAGCTGGATCTTTGCCACTCACAAAGTACAGGCTGAGTTTCTGACTCCTGGCTTTGAACCAGCTGTTGGGGCATTTGGGAGGGGTGAAACAGCAATGGGAGCTCTCTCTTTCTCTCTCTCTTTCTCTGTGTGTGCGTGTGTGTTTTGCTCAAATGAAAGTAATTCCAGAGGCCAACTAGTCCCTTCTGCCATGTGATGACGCAACAGGAAGATGCTGTAAAGCAAACCAGAAAGCGGTCCCTGCCCTCACTGAATCTGCCTGCCTTGGTCTGAACTTCCCAGCCCCCAAAGCAGCTCATGGCATTCTTGCCATAGCAGCCTACACAGACTGAGAACCAACCACGTGATGTTGGAAAATTATTTAGACTCTGAGGCTCAGCCTTGTCTGAAGACAAGAAAATGGTGACACCCAGATCATGGTCGTGAAAGTCCATGTGGACTTGAGTCCTTCTGTGAGCATTCTTTTTGGCTGAACAGTCACCAATCACACTCCCTTGTTCCAGAAGCAGTTCCTTAATTTCCCTCTGGTAACAGTCCCTTCCACCTTGAGTCTTGGCGGGGTTGCCAATCAAGAAGCTCCAGCCTCCCCTTGCTGAGGGTGCACCAAGACACCCCAGAACTGTCCAACCCCCCTACCCTGCTGGGAACCTGAAGTCTATATGGCAGAAAGAAAATGACTGGAGCTAAACAGACCTTGGTCAGTCCTGCTGTAAGAGCTCTGGGGCTGATCTGATTTCACAGGGAAGCCTGGTTCTTCCTCTTTCCCTCCAATTTTGTGAGCTCCCGGGCAGCCTCCTGCAGCCACCCATCTTTGCTTGTTCTGTAGAGCACATGGATGACATGAACCACTGAGACACCCATGCTAACTGATGGAAGAACTTAACACAACAGCTGACCTGAGATCTTGTATCCCATACTGAAATAAACACCTGCAATTGAGTCTATCTCCACTTCCAATCCAGCTAGCTTCCTGTTGATGCACATTCAGACATACTATGTGATGGCCCAAGTACTGGGGGCCCTGCCACTCATGTAGGACCCCAGATGAAGTCCCTGGCTCCTGGCTTTGACCCCAGAATGCTACATGCGTTAGGGAAGTAAACCAACAAAAGATATCTCTCTCTCTCTCTCTCTCTCTCTCTCTCTCTCTCTCTCCTCCTCCTCCTCCTCAGCATCCGAAATAAAAATTTTTTCAATGTCAGGAAGAAACTATTTCTATCCACCACAGTGACAGTGCACTACTGTCCCCATTGGCTGCTGGCAGATCTGCTTCCCTAATGGTGGCACAGATGGCCACCAGCAGGCCCAGGCTTATACAGCAGCAGTTCAGTAACCCTGGGAGAAGAAAGCTTGTCCTTTTCCAACAGCTTCACCACAGTAAGAGTTTCACTGGTCCCATGTCCATCTCTGAGCCAATCACTGTGATCAGGCAGATTCAAGTGTTTTGATTGCCCAGGTCTGGACACAGGCCCACCCCTGGAACTGGAGCAAGAAGCAAGCTCAGGCAGTCCACCTAGACTGGAAGTTTTGTGGTGGTTCTTCCCCAGGAAAATCTGGGTACATTATCAGGGTCAGATGAATCGATTTAGATCAACCAAACTGACTGGAGGTTTGGGATATGCCTTAATTCCAATGACTAGATTTAAATTAAATGGCATGAGAAGATTAAATATTTGGATCAGTTGTCCAGTGAAGTAGGTCTACTGAAGAGATCAAATCAGAGTGGAGGCAGCAGCCCTGCCATGCAATCACTGCCCATCATAGACTCTAAGAGCATCATGAATGAGACCTCTTCAAGTACAGAAGACTTCTCAGTGAGCCGAAAAGCAAAGCAAAGGAAAATGTACGGCATTGAAGTACTATTCACATCAAGTTCGAATCATTTAATGAATGCGGTAGGCAGAAAAAGACCCTCTCTTCTGCTTCACCCCTCAAGAAACATCCTTGCCTTAATCCCCAGAACTTGCAGATATGTGGTCTTACATGGCAAAAGTGAGTTAAGGCTACTGATGGGCTGTTACTAAGATGGGGACTTTATCCTGGGTTCCTGAATCATTTGAACAAGGTCCGCTGTAGAAACAGGAGTCCTGAAAGTTGGGATCAGTTGGCAGAAAAGGCCCGATACATCAAGAGAAAGGCCTGACCCACCCAGGTCAGTCTTGAACCAGGAAGGATGGACCATGAGGCAAGGAAGGCAGGTGGTCTCCAAAAGCTACCAAATGCAAGGAAACAGACCTTTCCATACAGCCCCCAAAACATGAATCACCATGCTACCAATACCTTGATTTGGGCTGCAGAAACTTAAGTTACATGCCTCCCTCTGAGTTGTTTGCAGATCAACCTCAGCCAAATCACACGGAGCAGGATTTAGGAAAGAGGGTTATCTCCCTGAAAAAAATCTGGGTGACATTATCATAAAAAAAAAAGAAGGAAATGCTTGCCAGAGAGACAACAACAAACATGGACCATTCCAGCCGCCAACCTCTTCCCCTCTCCTGCCCGTCTCAGCAACTCTAAGTTCTTTGCCAAGCCCATCCAGAAACTGCAAATTCCCTACAACAAACATCACTGAGAGGCACAATGATACTAATAATCTTCCCAAAGATGCAGACCATGAATTTCAGCAGAATGATGGGAGAGGACTGCTCATATCAAATGCAGCATTTAGTCAAATTCAGTATAAAAGGAAAAATGTCAGGGATGATCCTAAAAAAAAATGAAGGGAAGGATTATTTGAACACTGTAATTTGATGTCCTCAAATATTTTTGTCAACAGTGATCTGTAGGTCTGTGGATATCAAGTAGTGCTCCCCTATGACTTGGTAATTCATAAAAACATTACACAAAATCAACATTTGATTCTGAGAGTCAGTCCCAAGAGTTAGCACAAGTCACAATTACAGCCTAAATCTGGTTATGTCAAGGTTCATTCATCCCAGCTAATGAATATGAAGTATAATCTCCCTGGAACCTTGACCTGAATTTTCTTGACCATGATGAATTCCCAGCATGATTATCTTCTTGTGCTTTCTCTTCTGAAAAATATTTATCCATGCCTTTGCCCATTTTTTCTGGTTTTTTTTCCTATTTATAGTTGTCCTTGATGCTAATCTTTTGTTCATGTGTATATTGCAAATGCCTTCTCTGAGTAAGTTTTTTCAAACTACTGGAGGTAGCTTTTAATTTACAACATACCAGCCTGGGCTTTGGGGGTTTGTTTGTATGTTTGTTCTAGATTTGATAAGAAAAAAAAGTTAGACCCTAGTTTAAGAGGATTTACTTTAAGTTTACTTTAAGGATTTTCTGTACTAATTATCTTCAAATAACTTGGAACTTCGAGAGTTCAGGTCAAAACAATATAATATACTAATATATTCTTTACTCAGACTTTCTTTTCTCAGCACTCCTAATCAGCATCAGAAAAGAACCCAATATCTTTCCTTGGGATGTTCCAGATCAGATAAACAGATAATTCATTAAAAAAAATCATAAAAGGACCTCATGTGTGCCAGTGGTTTCATCAGACTATAATGAGGCTGAAAAATTCTTAAACACAACAGTGTTATAGCAACCTAAAATATTTGGTACAGTCACGAGGTGTACAGGTTAGTCATACAGAAGCTATAAGCTCTACCATAAGGCTCTGGACACCAGTCTAGGCCATTCTAAGATTGTGTAAGAGTCCATTCATAGAGAACTGGAGGGCAAATGCAGCTGCCTTAACTTACGAATGAGTTCCCACAATGATGAAATCGCCTGCCGATGCGTTTCTCAGAATGTGTCCCCATCATTCAGCAACAAATGACAGCACTAAACAAGATCAATCTCTCATCTGTTGTTAGTTGTTTACGTCAAAATAATGCCTCTGACAAAGTCTTCTTGGAAATCTTAAAATACTCTGATTGCACTGCTATTACATTTAATCATCCAAACACATTACCCCTATTCTAAGAAGATAGCTACAAGAAACGCATCTTGTTGTGTTAGAGAAGAGCATATTGTCTTTATGAAAAGGCATTCATCCTCATGAACTATAAGAAAGTATTTCTGCATATGGCAGAAAACAAAACTAGATTCCTCCCCCACCACCCGTCATTAAAAAAAAAACAAATCCTAATAATGTGAAGGTCTAAATGGGAAAACAAAACAATGCAAGCAAAATATTGTCAAACTACAGATCTTCCAAATAAACAGCTCTGAAAGTCAGAAACCCCAGAAGGAAGAGTTAACAGATCTAACAGCTCTGCATTCTTAATTTCTAGGATGCAAATTTAAATCAGCCCAGTTAAAAGTGAATAAGAAATAAGGACATTTTACCCACTAAAAATAATACTACAGTCTAGATCCTGGATGGATTCATTTGCTTTTCATTATTATCTCTGAGAATTATCACTGAGGACTACGGCCCTATCTTGTCACTTATCAATCCTCAGTTCTTTGGCTTTTGTCCTTGGGCTTGTACCAAGCCACTGTATCAGCTTCCTCAATAATGACCAGAGGCAGAAGACAAGACAGGGTTCCTTCTAAAGAGTGTGACACTATCCCCTAAACTTCCCTCAAATCCCCAGACTTCCCCTTCTGACTTACAGGCAATAATACCATCACAAACCCATGCTTCTACCATGGGACTAATAGGGAGAAGAGGAGTCAGGATTGGCTTAAACTAACCCAGATTCACCCCTGGGGCTAGAGAAAAGCCCACCCTCCCGTGGCCTCAAAAGCTCATTGCTGACTCTGATAGTAAGGAAGACAGCATGAGTGCTGGGGGAAGAGCCCCCAGTACCTATCACAGATAATATAAAATCCCCTCGATATACTGAGCTCGGAATACACACCAAGGTGCTCTCTGGAAGATTGTGGTCTACAACAAGAGTGAGTCGATTTTCTGTTAAAAGTCAGAGAATAGATTTTAGACTCTGAAGGTCACCTACTCTCCTGCACAACTGCTCAACTTTGCAATTGCAGCTCAAAAGCAGCCACAGACAGTAAGCAAACAGTGTGTGTTTGTGCTCCAATAAAGCTTCATACAACAGACTAGTTGGTGAGTTCCAACTCTCGTGGAGAGATAAGTGTGCCAAACAAGACCTTGCATTGGCTGCAGCGTAGTTAGTTTGGCAAACCCGAGATTCAAGCAAGACATGCACAGTCCCCACCATTCCCTATTGTGTTCTCCGCCACTTTTCACATTTACCATCCATATCCCTGGGTAAAGGTCGTATCACCCAGAGTCCTAGGAGACATCCACTCATTTATGGTATCTCCATATGGTATTTCACTGAAAAATATCATGCAAAGAAACTGTGCCAAAGTCATCCTTGGACTAGACACACACACACACACACAAACACACACACATACACACACACGAACCAAGTCAATAAGCACTGATTTTCTAGCCATGCAGATCAGAGAAGGCCTGTGCAAACCCTTTCTCTGGGGCAATCGACAGGGGCCCTGGTTGACAAGCTCCGTGGTAACCCAAGGCCTGCATTCTGCTGACGAGCCACACTCCCGTGGTTTATGAGCTCAGTGGAATCCCTCGATAGAATTATACCCTTTTATTGAGTCCTGAACCGTATATTATCATGAATACTAAGCTGGTTCAAATGGTCCATCTCCTCCGCCTCACCATTAGACAAAGCCTTGAGCAATTACCCTTCTCTTCAAAGAATGTGTTTTCTTTGGCACCGAATCCCACTGAAATTTAATGTGCTTGGGCCAGAAGGCAGAAGCACTTCACCTCCAGGCTCCGAGATGGATGGCCCCATACTTCCAGCACCGTCTGGGGGGTCATTTAGACAAAGCCCAAATGGGGAAGCTCAATGTCTCCATGAAAAAATAATAAAGATAAGCAATGAAATGTGCAAGAGTGAGCTAATAGAATGGTCGCACACAGAGCGGTAATCTTCAGGTGATGTCAAGTGCCGGGCATGCACATCCACCTTCTGTAGCTGAGGCTTTCTGTAGCTAGACATCTGCTAAGGACCAGAGTGTGGACTGGGCACTGTTCTTACAGCAGAGAATGCAAAAGCAGCCCAGGTCTGACACTGACTTGGGATGAAAGGGAGAACTAGGGCATTCAAGAACCAAGTCCCCAAGAGCATGACACGCAAGAGTGTAGCTATGAGTGACGTGAAGGCCATGAGTTGCTTGCTACGTGTGTTAATTTGCTGGGGCTGCTGGAACACATGACCACAGACTTGAGGGGTGGGGGTAGGCTTCAAACAACAGAAATGCAGGCCTTCTCTCAGGGTTCTGGAAACCAAAAGTCTGAAGTCAAGTGGGCAGGGATACACTCCCTCCAGAAAATCTTCAAGAACCTTCCTTGCCTCTCCCAGGGTTCCCAGCTTCTGGCTGCACAGCTTCTTGTTTCTGCATGGCCTTTCTTCCTCTCCACATGTTTGTATCTCCTATTTGTCTCTTGGAAGGACACAATTGAGCAATCCAAGATGATCATATCTCAGCATTCATAACTTAATGAAATCTACAAGGGCCTTTTCTGCAAACAAGGTCAAGGTTCCTGGCTGTGGACACACAGTTTGGGGGAGCCACCATTCAAACCAGTACTCTGCAAGGGACAATAATGGGGTCCAATTACTTTAGATCAGGGTGTTAGAAAAGGACTCTAATTGGACATTAGGACTAACAGTTAAAATCCCACATTGGAGTAGCCTGGGTTCATGTCACCCTGGGAGGCAGCGACTGGATTCCCACCACCCACACAGGAAACCTGAATTGAGTTCCTGGCTCCCGGCTTTGGCCCCAACCCAGCCCTAACTGTTGCTGGGACTAGCCAACAGGAGTGCTGTTTGTTTCTCTGTGTCTTGAAGAAACATATCTTTTTCAATGTAAGTATTTTTAAAAAAAATCAAGACTTCTGAGGGTGTGAGAGGTAAGCCATGAGCAAGGTGAGGAGGATCAGGCCACACAGGTTAGGGGAGAAAAGGAGTGAGAAAAAGCAGTACTGACCAAGGGCACAGCCTGGGCAAAGACCCTGAAAGCTGCGAAGTTAACAGCACTCCAAACACTGCAAGGAGGCCAGCGTAGCCAGAGGGACTGAGATGGCCTGAAATGTGCCCAGCGGAGGGGAGGAGGTAGGGAAGAAGTATTCTGAAGGCCGGAGAGGCACACCAAGAAAGGAGTTGAGATTTTAGCTCAAGTGCAAGGAGAAACTGCTAACGAACTTTAAGAAATAGAAGGAAATCTCTACCTTGTGTTTGAAAGATGTTTCACCCATTGAATTTATCTGGACAACAAGATGCTGGACTCTATGCTTGCAATAAAAGAATCTTGATTGAATTTGAACAGTACTACTGCAACAAGGTGGAGGAATCCACCATGAAGGGAGGGGAGGGAAGGGGTGGGGGGAATCCCAGAGCCTATGAGACAGTGTCATATAATGCAATGTAATCAATAAAAAATAATATAACAAAAAAAAGAAAGATGTTTCATGTAACAGGTCTAGCCTTACTTTAAACTGGGAATGGTGATTTTGTTCTAGTTTAACAAATGTCTGTTATTGAATCATTTATAGAATGCACACAAATTTATTCAACAACAACAAAGAAAAGCACAGCATAGAACTCAAATACAAGCCAGGGTGTCATGCAGTCCAGTTTCTGTGTTCCGGGTTGAACTGCATAGAAATCCTAACCCAGTACTCCAGACACGACTTTATTTGGAAGTAAGGTCACTGCAGACAGAAAAAGATGGCAGCATGGCAGAGGAAGACGTTCCCTCCTGAAGAGGACTGTGGTCCTTACCAAAGGGGCAGGTGTGGGCACAGTCCTGCACACAGGCAACGCCCTCTGGATGAGAAGATGGCCACTGGGGGCCTGCCAGGCAGCAGTCTCCTGGACAGGGACAAGAGCAACGTTGCTGCTGCAGCCTCAGCAAGCCTAGGCACTCCGAATGACAACAGGCCATGGGGCATCTTCATCAACATCCCTCCTGGAACCCGGCAAGGGCTGGCATGCACAGCCCACAGCAGCACGCTGCGCATCATCCTTCCTGCTGCCCTCATTCTCCAGCCACAGCCAACTTGGCAGTTTTATGCCCCAATCTTCACTGGCCTTCCCACTCCCCATTCCAATTTAAGAAAAAAAAAGTTTTAACTGTGAAAATAAAGGGCTCACAATCCCAAAAGGTTAAATACCACATGTTTGCCTTAATTTAAGATGATATGATGTTATGTATAACATGTTATGTTATGTATGTTATATGTTGTGTATAAACTAAAATTGAAATGTCAATGAGGTGGTCACAGAAGGTAGTTAAGAACTCACATTTACTTTTAACATATTGGTTACTCATTACAATTAATTCCATAATGATGTAAATTTTTGCTGATGGTATGTTGGAGCTTTTAATTGATCAGGATGATACTCTGCTGGCTCTGTCTTCAGACCAGAGAGGGTATACCTAAGAAGCCGTTGAACTTGACTGGACAATAAGATGCTGGACTCTATGTTTGGTATATGCTTGCAATGGGGGAATCTCAACTGAACTTGAACTGTGGTTATGCAACAAGGTGGAGGAATCCACCATGGTGGGAGGGTTTGGGGAGGGGTGGGGAGAATCCAAGTACCTATGAAACTGTGTCACATAATACAATGTAATTAATGAATTAAAAATAATAAATAAAAAAAAAGAAAAGAAAGGGCTCAGTGCAGTAGCCTAGTGGCTGAAGTCCTCACTTTGCACACCCAGAATTCCATATGGGTGCTGGTTCGTATCCCGGCTGCTCCACCTCCCATCCAGCTCCCTGTTTTGTGGCCTGAAAAAGCAGCTGATGATGGCCCAAGGTCTTGGGACCCTGCACCCATGTAGGAGACCCAGAAGAACTCCGGGCTTCCGGCTTTGGATTGGCTCTTCTCCAGTCATTGCTGCTACTTGAAGACCTGTCTCTCCTTCACTCTGTAAATCTGACTCCAATTTATATTATAAGAAAATTAAGAAAAAACTTTCCCCAAGAGGTGGGCATTTCACCTAGCAGATAAGACTCTGGTTTAGACACCCAAAACCCACAGAAACGGCTGGTTTTGACTGCTTCCAGTCTGACTTCATCTTCCCACTGCAGATGGAGCGGTCAGGATTAAGTCATCGGCTCCTTCTGCCCAAGTGGGAGACCTGGATTGGATTCCCGCCTCCTAGCTCCCAGCCATTGAGGACCAGCAGCTGGGAGCACTCATCCTCTCAATGCCTCTCTCTTTCTTGATTTCTTTTTCCCTGCCTTTCAAATAAACCATTTTTTAAAACTCTCCTAAAGTCCTTTGAACAAAGCCTGTGGACTCCATCCCCCAACACTCACTTCCTAGATCTGTTTTTCTCTTCTCCCATGGTTCTCGATCTCTCAGGTGCTAGCCATCATCCCCTCTGCCCTGCTTTACCCCGTCAACACACCAGGTATGGGAACCTGCAGGAACAGAGGTAGAGCCTGAGAACCCATGGACAGAACTCCTACATTCTCTTTTCCCCATAGCTACTGAGAGGAGTGCGGCGGGGACACGAGTGGAGACTCAGTTCTACATCCCATTTCTTTTCACAAATGTGTATTACAGCCTCCATAGGCACAGAAATGGCAGCAGATCACTCTTCACAAACACAGGACAAACTGATCAAAAGAACTGCCCCAAAAATCTGGATCCTGGCTCTATGATTAAGCCTTCTTTTTGCACCGTCTACTAAACTACGGAGCCGAAACTGCCTGGTCCTCATTAGTGCTGGCAACGTCTGTCAGGAGTGATTGGTGACATTTTTCCATCTACTCATCACTCCTAAAAATGGACTCACTGCTCTTAGCAGGGAATCAGCAGTCCAGTGTGGCCCTGAGCACAAGCGAGGGAGCATGCAGGAGTCCACATCAGGAACCCTGCTCCCAACTGCATCAGGCTTGGGCAGCAACATCCTCTTCTCCCAGAAGATCTTCCCAACCAAACACAATCCTAAATGGGATGGAGAAAGGCAGACAGGTGGCGTGGGGGTGAATCTCCAGGAGAAGCCAGGAGAGGACACCAGGTTGGCAATGTCCTTCACCAACTGCAGGTTGCTTAGGAAAACAGCCCCTCTCCCTAAACACACACATACAAAATCTGCCTCCAGGTTACTAGTCTCGGACCAAGCACTCCATGAAGTTAAGTGGTTAGTAGGCTCATGGCTTGGTTGGATGTTTGTTTGCTTGCTTGACTGAATGTAAGTTGGTTGAGTAGTTGAGTGGATGAATGAACAATCAAAATCTCCATCCCTTCCTGAGTACAATTCTTCAGGGATTGACAAAGTCTGTAAATCACATTTGGTTCCACTGCCTTAAACAACTCCCAGCTGCTCAGCCTGAGGCAGGGCGTTGATGATGTCACTGAAGCCCAGAGTCCCTAAAGAGACACTTACGGGCCAGCAGCAGGAGCTCTTCTAAGGCATTGGTAGAGAATTTGATTTATGAAAACTTTCAAACTGTAAGCTTTGCATAAACCTTTTTTTTTAGATTTATTTATTTTTATTGGAAAGGCCGATATATAGAGAGAGAGGAGGAGAGACAGAGAGGAAGGTATTCCGCCTGATGATCCACTCTCCAAGAGACCACAACGGCCAGAGCTGCACTGATCTGAAGCTAGGAGCCAGGAGCTTCTTCCAGGTCTCCCACACGGGTGCAGGGTCCCAAGGCTTTGGGCCGTCCTCGATTGCTTTCCCAGGCCACAAGCAGGAAGTTGGATGGGAAGTGGGGCCGCCGGGAATAGAACCTTTTAATTGTATCCTTTCTAACGTTTCACAATCTTCTCTTCAAATTTCGACATTGTTAAGCACCTACTGTGTGTCAAATTCCACAAGGCAGGTCATCTTCAAACTTATACAGTTCCCAAGCACCTTTTTTAAAAAGGCATTTATCTATTTGTTTTTGTTTATTTATTTATTTATTTATTATTGGAAAGTCAGATTTACAGAGAGAAGGAGATACAGAGAGAAAGGTTTTCTACCCATTGGCTCACTCCCCAAGTGGCAACAAGAGCTAGAGCTGAACTGATCCAAAGCCAGGAGCCAGGAGTTCTTCTGGGTCTCCCACGTGGGTGCAGGGTCTCAAGGCTTTGTGCTGTCCTCAACAGCTTTTCCAGACCATAAGCAGGGATCTGGGTGGGAAGTACAGCAGTCAGGATTAGAACTGGCACCAGTACGGGATCCCCGCAGATGCAAGGCGAGCGCTTTGGGCACTAGTCTATTGCACCAGGCCCCCCCAATGCCTTTGATTTACTATCCAGGCCCTTGCACATTTTTGATTGACATCTAAAATTTCATGAGTTTAAACTGTATAAAGGATGTCATTCCCACTGTACTGTAAATATTGACATTTTATAAATAAAACTTACATCACTCTTCTGAACGTCTCCAATGGAATCTAACTACCAGAGCAATCTGATACCCATCATGAGCTATTTTTAAAAAACACACAAACTCTTCTTTATGAGTCAGAAATTTTTACTTTTTTTCTTTTTCCTCCTTGAAATTAAATGTGCATTTGTTCTAATGTAATTATCTTGCTAGAAAAGCTTTCGTAATCACCCTACTATGATGAGTCTGCGAAAGAAAAAATGTTTATAAATTAAAATTCTAATTTATTTTTTGTTTCCTGTAACCATTAAGCTCTGGGTATGAAATAATTTTCCTCTAGATTGAGCTATTACTGCAATTCTTTATACATATTTTATCCAGGCAGCATAAGTTTAGTATACTTTCTATATGCAGGTATGCAACACACACATAGTTTATTGAAGACATAATGTGTTAGGACAAAGACAATCAGTAGTTTTAGTGTCACTGTTTGGCCCTTCATGGAAGGGAGAGTTGGTTTTTTTTTTCCTTTAAAGATTTATTTATTTATTTGAAAGGCAGCGTTACAGGGAGGGGAGGAAAAGGGAGACAAACAAAGAGACCTTCCATCCACTGACTGTTTCTCCAAACAGCTGCAAAGGCAGGGGCTTCGTCAGGACAAAGCCAGGGACCAGGAGCTTCCTCTGGATCCCCCACGTGGGTGGTGGGGGTCTAAGCCTTTGGCCATCCTCTGCTGCTTTCCCAGGCACATTAGCAGGGAACTGGATCAGTAGGCAATCAGGACTCAAACGAGAACCCACATGGGATCCCAGCGATCTTTTTAAGGTGAAAGAAAAACATCTGGAAAGAATAGAAATGAAAAAACCGACCCCCATAGCAGGCACATCCCAGGGCAGATGTGCGTTAGCCAAAGACACACCCATGGGTTTCTTTGAAACTACCTTGCTCTTCATACCTTTCCAAGTGGTCCTATACATCCACAGGTATATCAGTAGATCCAATCTGAGGAGCCTGTCATGAGCAACTCAGGCAGGAATAAGACATGATTTCAATCTTTCAGGAGTTTGGAAACGCGCTTTGCCTGGGAGTCAAAGATCCAAAGAATTGTCCCAGACAATAGCTGTGAGGGCAGTATCCCGACCCCCAATAACACCTCCACATCCCTTCCTTGAACCTGTGAATATATGGCCTCACATGGCCAAAGGCAATGAAGGGGGCTGCCCAGCCATAAAATAGGGATCCCATCCCAGGCTACTCGGGCAGGACTAATGGCGTCCCAGGTTCCCTAAAAGTGAAAGAAAGAAGCACAAAGATCTGGGAGATTCAATATACGGAGCATTCAGCCTGTAGATGGAAGAAAATGGCACCACCTGGCCTCTGGATGCCAGGGAAAGCAGGCAGACCCACTCACCCGCCATGCCTGCAATCCCACTGGCACCTGGACTCCAGCCCGTGAAATCCACTGCTGAGCTTGTAACCTCCTGAGTCACTGGTAGTTGTTAAGTAACAGCAGCAGACGAGATCGGGCGCATTCAGGGTGGTATGCCACTCAAGAAATGGGCACGGGAAATGGACAAACACTTCACAAAAGAACAAACCCAAATGGCAAATAAACATATGAAAAAATGCTCAAGTTCCCTGGCAATAAGGGAAATCCAAATTAAAACATCAATGAGGTACCACCTAACGCCAGTAAGACTGGCCCACATGAATAAAAGTACCAACAACACTTGTTGGCGAGGCTGTGGGGAAAAGGGAACCCTACTCCACTGCTGGTGGGGCTGCAGGCTGGTACAGCCTCTATGGAAATCAGTATGGAGAACATTCAAACAACTCAAAATCGACATACCATATGATCCAGCAATAGCACTCCTAGGAATATACCCAAAACACCTGTTTTATGAGAAGCCAACATGCACCCCTATGTTCATAGCAGCACAATCAGTAATTGCAAAAACATGGAAACAACCGAAATGCCCATCAGCAGAAGACTGGATAAGAAAGCTATGGTTCACAACTCCATGGAATATTACTCAGCTATTAAAAAAAACAAAATGCAGTTCTTTGTGGCCAAATGGGCCAAACTGGAAACCATAATGTTAAGGGAAATGAGCCAATCCCAAAAGGTCAGATACCACATGTTTGCATTAATTTAAGAGGATATGATGTTATATAAAACATGTTATTTTATGTATATTATGTTATATGTTGTGTATAAACTAAAACTGAATTGACAATGAGGTGATCACAGAAGATGGTTAAGAAATTGCAATTGTTTTTAACATACTGGTTACTCAATACTATAACTATTAGTTACACAACGAAGTTAATTGTTGCTGAGGGTATGTTGGAGCCTTTAATTGATCGGGTTGATAATCTGATGGTTCTGCCCTCGGACCGGACAGGGTCTCCCCAGGAAGCTGAGGAACTAGATTGGACTATAAGATGTTGGACTCTATGTTTAGTTTATGCTTGCAAAGAGGGACTCTCAACTGTACTTGATCAGTGGATATGCAACAAAGTGGAACATTCCACATGGGGGGAGGGTTTAGGGAGGGGTGGGGTGATTCCCAGTTCCAACGAAACTGTATCACATAATACAATGTAATGAATGAATTAAAAAAAAAAAATATATATATATATATATAAATAACAGCAGCAATGGGAAAGCAACGCCATAGAGAAAAGTGCCCCCAACAGGACAAGGAGGAACTGCCTAACCCTGCTGGTGACTGCAAGAGTCAGCAGGGGGCAGCCCACACCTGGGTATGAACCCCAGTGCCTACAGCTGGGTCCCAAGGTGCAGCCTAACACACATGTGATGCCCCCTCTGCCACCTGCGTGGCTGTGCCCGTGTTACTTTGTCAGCGAAGGCCCCCGCTCTCGCACAGAGCATCGCCAGCCTTCACAGAAGCAGGTTATACCATTAGTCCCATTTTACAGCCAGGAAACCCGAGGCTTGGAGCCGTGGAGAAGCTTGTACCTGGCCGTATATATTGCAACCACTACCCTGGGAGTTTTTACACACACACACACACACACACACACACACACACACACACACACAAAATCTAAATTTCTAAAATCCTGTCATTTGTGGCCATGTGGATGGAACTGGAGGACATTCTATTAAGGGAAACAAGTCAGGCACAGAAAGACGAATACTGCATGACCTCACTTTCATGTGGAGGCTTCAAAAGTCGATCTAATGGTCACAGAGAGTCGAACTGTGGTTACCAGAGCCTGGGAACAAGGCATGGGGAGGCAATGGAAGGTTAATGGGTGCTGGGGTGCAGCTGGACAGAAGGAGTAACTTCTGAAGTTCTGTAGCATGGAAGTGTAACTACAACGAAGGAATAATGTCTGAGCTCCCCCAGCCTGATCATTCCACACTGCTACATGGATGAAATCAGCACCTGCACCCCAGAAATACACAGAATTGTAATTTGTTTAAATGTCTTTAAATAAGGAAATGAAAGCCTAGATTCTTGAACTACTCTGCAGACCTGCTACAGTTAAATTCCTGGAATTGTGCCCCAGAATTATCATTTAAAAAAAAAAGATCTATTTATTTTTATTGGAAAGGTAGATTTACAGAGGAAAGACATGAAAGAGATCTTCTCCCCCAAACCAGCATATACTTCATGCCACGTGCCACATTTTTTTCTGAAACAATCACATTTCACTCAATTAGAAAAATTCTGTTCTTGGGGCCAGTGCAGAATTGTAGCACACTAAGCTTCTGCCTGAAGCACCAGCAAGCCACTTGGCTGTTGGTTCAAGCCCTGGCTATTCCACTTCCCATTCAGCTTCTAGCTAATGACTGAGGAGAGCAGCAGAGGTTGGCCCAAGTCTTTAGGCCCATAAACCCATAGGGGAGACTCAAAGGAGGCTCCTGGCTTCAGACAGCTCAGCTCCAACCATTGCAGCCGTTTGGGGAATGACCCAGCAGATGCAAGACCTCTCTCTCTGTTTCTCCTTCTCTCTGTAACTCTGTCTTGCTAACAAAAATAAATGATTCTTTTAAAATAGTCACTAAAAAAGAAACATTGTGTTCTTTGTTTAAAAAAAAAGAATCACTGTAAAACATCCTGGACAAATATACATGAGGACACAGGACAGAAGTCACTGACAAAAGGGATGCACCTAGAACTTCCCATCGTGGGTCTATTTATGGAACTAATTTTGAGAGACAGGGAAAGATCTCCCATCCACTGGTCCACTCCCCAAATGTCCACAGTGGCCAAAGTTGGGCCAGGCCAGAGTCAGAAGCCAGGAAGTTAATCCCAGTCTCCCTGTGGGTTGCAGGGAGCCAACCATCAGTCACCTGCCGCCTCCCATGGTGAGCGGGAGCAGGAAGATTCGGCAGCAGCGCCAGGCCTTCCAGGACGGCTGCAGACCCCCAGGTGGTGTCATCACCTTGCACCAAGTGCTCATCTCCTGCGAAGACATTCTTTTTTGAAAACTGGAGCAACACACACCAAGCTGCTGAAACAAGGCTGGTTTCTATTCATTCGAATCATCTGGGTGTTCTGCATACTTTCCAATGAATTTGCATAACTTTTGCAATAAGGTTGAGGGTGGAAATAAAGGTACTTTTTTAAAAGCAAGGGTCTATAATAACGATCGCTGAAGTTCTAACCCAAAGTATTTTTGTCATTTCCCCTATACTAGCGAGGGTTGCTAAGGAACCATGAGTTGCAGAGTTAGAACAACCTCAATGGAAGCTGGGAAGGGTGAGAGGGAGAGCCCGCAGGCAGGTAGCCAGGGAGGGGAGACTCCAGGAGCCCGGCTCTCATCTCGCTGGCTCTTCTCTGACTCCCAGAAGTTGTCTCCAGGGAACCAAATGTAAAGAGACTTAAAAAAAAAACCTCATGGAAAATTCCAATATTGCCCTGTCACCCCAGTTTGCAACTCATGTCTGAAGTCCCCATGGAATCACCACTTACCAATACTGATGTGATACAATGAGCCTAGCACTGGGCCCTGTATTTACTGAATTCTCAAAATACTCCCAGAGAGGTAACACTGTTATTATCCCCCATTTGACAAATAATGGAAACAGAGGTACAAAACACCCAGGTGACCCTGCTAAGGGTCAGAGTTGGCTGATGAACCCACATGCCCTCCTCATTCCTGGGAGCCACTGCCCCCACTGAAGGCATTAAAGGACTTTCATTCTGTTCTGAAAACCAAGACAGAGACTCCTAAGGTCTCAAGCAAGCTTTCAAGGTGCATTCCTACTTGGCTCTATGGATATGTGTGTGGATATGTGTATGAGTAGTCACTGTTATGTAGGCAAGTGTACAAGTTTGTGTGTAGGTACACATGTGTGGGTACACATGAGCCATGTGTATTTGTGTGTGTACACTGCTACTGAGGCATAGTACACATCACAAACCTGGGTGGGGGCACACGCATGTATCTGTTCATATAAGTACACATATATGGGATATGTGTGTCTACATGGGTACATGTAAGAGGGTGAGAAGATGCAAGCACAGCTGTCCAGGAAGGCCGACATGGATGCATGTGTGTACACATATGTGCAGGCACAATGGAGCTATACCCTTAGAAAGCCTGACCTCCGGGGCAGCAGCAGCAACCTGGCCTCAGGGCCAGCAAAGAGCTCAGTGGACATAAACAGCTTCCCAAGAACCCATCCCCAACCCTGGCTTGGAGGGAACAGCAGTTGTCTTCTCGTCTGCCTCCCAAGGGTGCCCACAGGGAGATGGAGGACGGAGGGGCTCAGCCTGAATTGTGGACTGATGGCAGGCAGGGCTGCAGCCAGGCAGGCCAAATGTAACTGCCCAAGGTCCCATTGGCAGCCACGTTCCCTCAGCCTGACAACTCACTTCTCACGCCTTCCTCAGCAAGTGAGAAACAGAAATAAGCCTGCTTATTCCCACTCTCCATGCAGATGCCGGGCAGGCGAGTGGTCATCCCCGGCAGGGCAGCACAGGAAGCCTGCACAGTGTGCAGAAATGGACGGCAAGTGGGCAGTCACATTGCCAGTTCCTCTTCCTCCCCTGGTGATGACACAGATGTGCATGGCACAATGTAACCCATGCATGCACGGAGACCAAGCATGATAAGCTCAGTCATCATCTAGTGCTTCTTCCAGCTGGAAAGGCACGGAATGTTATGTTACTAACTGCAGTCAGCCACCCTGCTTGCTACAAAGTGTTGGAGTTTATTCCCCCTTCCTAACACTTTGTACTAGGTAATCCACCTGTCCCTAGACCCCTTCCCTCTCTCGACCTTTCGCAGCCTCTCATAACCACAATTCTATTTTACACGCCCAGGAGATGAGCTTTGTAGCTTTCCCACGTGGCTGAGAAGACATTCCCTGCAGCACTCGTCACAATGACAGAGACACAGAATCAACTGATGTGTGTGTCCATCCACAGATGAATGTATAGAGAAACTGCATGTGGACTTACACCCACAATGGAGTATTACCCAGCCATCAAAAAGGATTGAGGTGTTGCACCCTTCACTCAACTCAAGGCTACTAGGAAAGCTCTCCCTTAGAGTAGCTCTTGGGAGACCCCACCTCAGTATTCAGGTAAAACTATCCAGAAAACAAGGTCAGAGGGGAAGAGCCCCCAAACAGCAGCTTCTCCCTGGGCTGGGGACATGCTATCTGGAAGGTACAGCCCTGCCAGGGAGGGCTTTGTCAGTTCCGGAAAGCCAGAAACTTTGGGCAACGGACTCAAGGATAGGAAATGGAGAACAGCTGACAGGTACAACCTGCTAAGCATCCAGAAGGATTCATTCCCTAAGAGCTGACTTGCCAAGTAAGAACAGGCCACGGGACACTGATGTCACCAGGAAAGCAGAACTGAGGGGTGTTGGGAGGGTGATGCATGGGAAAGCAGCTGACCATTGAAGGCCAAACAAAGACAGTAGTCTGCACAGACCACTGAAAGCACCTCTGGTGGGTCTGGGATGGAGCACAGTGGGTTAAGCCACTACCTCCAACACTGGTATTCAAGATCAAAATGATGGTTCAAGCCCCAGCTGCTCCACTTGTGAACCAGCTCCCAACCAACACACTTGGGAAAATAATAGGAAGATGTCCCAAGTGCTTTGGCCCCTGCCACCCACAGAGCAGACCCAGACGTTCCAGGCTCTCTCTGTCACTACCTTTGAAATAAGAAAAGTGAAAATTGTTTAAAATAAAACTGCCTCCAAGGGTCCCCATCATCCCTGGGGCCAATTCCTGGGTTCTGCTCTGTGCCAGGCCCTGGCGGCACATGTCCTGAATGGGAGCAGGTGACAGCACTTGGCAAGCTCCCCCAACACAACATGCAAACAGTGGACCACCTTGCTTCTCCCTGCCCCCGGAACCTCTCTCTACACCTCTGTAGGAAGCCACATTCTTAGCCTCCCAAGCAATATCACCGATGCAGAAAACAGTCCCATGCAGCCTACTCATTGCAGAAAGCGAAAGATGGAAGCCCATGAAGGCCAGTCCATTCCCCAAACCAGACACAGCTCTCCTGACTCACATGGGTGACATCACCTCCTGGGCAAGGGTGGACTCCAGCCGGTGCTTGGAAGCAGGAAGTGCTGCCTGGGACCCGGTATGGACTCCACAGAGGGCCCAGTCAGCAGCAACAGGCCTGCCAGGCTGGAGCTGACACGGCTGACTCATCCGTGAACTGGGTATGATTCCTGGTTCTCTCAACCCACTGACAGTGCTTGTTTGGACACTCAGCACAGAAGCTTTGACTGCTTTAAACGCCAGGCCACCGAAGCACGGCAGGTGGGGCAGGAAGGACCCAGGGCTAGCAGGGACCCGAGGGCGTGCATTCCAGAACAGATGGGCAAAGAACAGAACTCGAGCCATGGTGCAGTTCCAGCAGCAGGAATCCCAGCAATGAGGCCCCCGTAGGAACCGAGGTGACAGAGGACATGGCCACAGCAGGACTCAGGCCGATCAGCCACAGCCCCCAGGGACATTCCAACATTAAAAATACAAGTCTTTTGGGCCTGGTGCCATAGCCTAGTAACTAAATCCTCACGTTGTATCCTCCAGGATCCCATACAGGCGCCAGTTCTAATCCCAGCTGCTCCACTTCCCATTCAGCTCCCTGCTTGTGGCCTGGGAAAGCAGCAGAGGACGGCCCAAGGCCTTGGGACCCTGTCCCATCTGGGAGACCCAGAAGCGCCTGGCTCCTGGCTCCTGGCTTCAGGATGGCTCAGCTCCAGCCATTGCAGCTACTTGGGGAGTGAACCAGCAGATGAAAAATCTTTCTCTTGGTATCTCCTTTTCTCTGTATATCTACCTTTCAAAAAAACAACAACAATCAATCTTTTTTAAGAAAAAGAAATACAGTCTTTTGTGGAGCTAGATGGTGGTAGTAGTTGTACCATGATGCAGATAGACTTAAAACCACAAAAATGATTAAAATGGTAATTGCAATGCATATATTTATTGTTCCTTTTGCCATGATAAAAACATTCTCTGTGCCACCAAGTCACTGACAGCACACAGGGCACAAAGGCAATAAGCAACCTACCTACCGTCTCAAAGCTTATGAAGAACGGAGTTGAAAAACACTCCCATAGAACACACACCACGGCCATGGATGGCACTGAAGACCTCCCATTTCACAGCATCAGCACAGCCCTCCCAAACGGACAGCCACCATGCGGCCCATTCTGCAGGTAACAAAATGAAGCACACAGAACTTAAATAACTACCCCCAATGCCACCAACAGAGTGAGTCTGGGGCCAAGCCCGGACCTGGACCCGGGCACTCCAACTTCAGAGCCTGCACACAAGCTGAGATGCTGCACCGAACAGCCTCTGTCGAGTGACTAAGAAGTGAAACACCAAAGCAAGAACAAAGCAGTGCTGTCTCCCGCCCAGCAAGTCCCTCGGCCCGACAGCTGCTTCTGTCAGGAGCAGACCTCTAGACATACAGCTACCTTTTCTTTTTCAAAAAAAAGATTCATTTCTATTGGAAAGATAGATTTATAGAGAGAAGGAGAGACAGAGAAATTAAGATCTTCCATCCACTGTTTACTCTCCAAATGGCTGCAACAGCCACAGCTGAGCTAAACCAAAGCCAGGATCCAGGAGCCTCCTCTAGGTCACCCACAGGGGTCCAAGAGTGTGAGCCATCCTCCCTTGCTTTTCCAGGCCATAAACAGGGATCTGGATAGGAAATGCGGCAGCCAGGACACAAATCAGTGCCTACATGGGATGCTGAACTCGCAGGTGGAGGTTCAGCCTGTTGAGCTTCCGCCAGCCCCCATCCCATTTTTTTTCAGACAAATGATGCTCCTATAAGTGAGAGTCATGGGGCATTAGAATACTGTCCCCAATAGAAACACTGCCTTAATCCAGAAACAGCCTTCCTCCGCAGAAATATCTATAGTGTCCTTTTGAGACAGTTTAACCTGGTAGCCTTGGAGTGACTTAGCCACATCTGAGTTACACCCCTGGCCATTTCTCCTTCTCCATTCAGCATTTGCTGAAGTCACACTAAACTTTTTTTTTTTTTTTTTTTTTTTTTTTTTTGCATCTCAAGTAACAAAAACCATGCATATTTGAACTTCATCTCTGGGATTAAAGTTAATACATCATCTTGGCCAGTGACTTGGAATTACGGGCTAGCAGCATCTGGTTCAGATATTCTCGAGTAAATTATTGGCATGGTCCCTGCCACATTTTTTAATATCAACCAAAATATTTTCAAAAAACATGTGTTTTCTGTCCCATTTGCATGTCATCGGTTGTAGAGGCCCTTGGGGTCTCCAAGCCAAGGTTTCAGAACGTAGCTGTGCTACCTGGGCACTGCCCACCAGGCCTTGAAGGGCTGCCTCCTGACCCAGTGCCAGGGGAGGCGGCCTGGCAGGACCAGCCCTCTGGCTTTGCCAGGAGACAGGCCCACAGGTTACTGTGTGTTCGTGTTCCTCGCCCTTCGTCCTGTTCCCAAATTACATACCTCGCTTTTATGTCAAGTCCAATATAGCTTCCTTAGCAGTTTTGTTTTCCCCTGCTTTTTCCACATCAAAAGGACTCAATTACTTTTATAAATACTTGTTTTAAAAATATCGCCGTGGTTTCCTGCTGTTTCAAATTCTGGAGGACTATGCAGGATCCCAGACTCTTATAAATCTTTCAAACAGTTCATATTTTATCAACAAAGTGGGCTTTTCTGTAAACCCCAAGTCTAACTCCTCGTCAGAGACTTTTTTTTTTAATGATTTGACCTTTCCATTTAAAAAAAAATGCCAGAATAAAAGGAATTTTTGCCATTTCTAAAGTTATTTTGCACTGCCCTGCTTATATTCATTCATTCTGCCTCGCCCACCAACAAGGGTGATGTTTTTGGTTAAAACAGAAGGCAGGAGGCCGGTCGACTCCAAAACTTTTCAGCAGAGGTAAAGTTGAGTGCTGTGCTGCGTCTTTAGGAGAGAAAAATGCCGAGGGAAAGCTTGGTGGTTGTTAAAACTGCAAAGTTCCCTGACTCCAAGCAAAGACTTCAGAAGTGAGTTTTCCCTGTGGGCACTAGCCAAGTGGTGGAGCATCACAAGGGACAGAGGCAAGGACGGCATGCATTGTGGGGGTGGTCTCCGGGCCCTCAGGTGGACGCCGTCCTGCACAGTCCACTCAGAAGCCGCGAATCCCACGTGCACATCTGTGGGCTTTCCACCAAGAGGAACTTCCTGGAGATGCCTAGGGCATGGCCACTTGGGAAACGTGCCCCACATGGATGCGCGGCCATGAGCAAGCTGCAGCACTGAGGATGGCGACAATTCAGCTGTGGCTCCCGATCAAACTAGTGAATGCCCACGTCTCCATCCACTCACTGTTGCTATAACAAAACACCTTGGACTGGACAGTTTAGGAACTACAGAGGACTTGCTTCTCACATGCTAGAGGCTGCAGTGTCCCGAGATCCCAGCACCGGCATACCCAACATGGGATAAGGGCTGCCCTCTTGAGGACTTGAGGCTGTATCCTCGCTTGATGGAAGACAGAGGGTGAACCTGAAGCCCTGCAGAAGGCCACGCCCCCATGTGGGAGGGCGTGACCCGATCACCCCAAGTCCCGCCCCCATTCTTAACTTCATCACCTTGGAACAAAGTTCCACCCAAACCACAGCAATACCTTAGTCTTTTCCGCCCTTTCATTTCAGGACTGGAAACCAGGCTGGGCCCCAAGGGGCAGAGGAAGACAAGAGTGCAGAGTCTCGGGCTCCCAACACCAGAAGGCCAAACCAACTCTTCGAAACAGTACATTTTGCAGCCTGGCCCTGGGTGACACACATCAGCTCTCTCCCGTGAAGACCCAGGAGAGTGGTTCTCCTCAGCTCAGAATCACCATCACTCCCGATTCACCACCCAGTCTGGACGCACACATTTTTTCAGCAAATACTTGCTGATCACCTACTTCTCCTGGGTACTCCTGGGAACCAAGGTACATCTGAAGAAGTAGCTCTGGCTCCTATTTCTTGCTTCCTGCTAATGCACACCCTGGGATGCAAGCAGTAATGGGTTTCTGCCATCCACAGGAATTGAGTTCCTGGCTCCTGACTCCTGGCTCCAGCCCCAGTCCAACTCTGGCCACTGCAGGCATTTGCAGAGTGAATCAACAGAAGGGGGATCTCTTTCAATGTGTGTCTCTCTCTCTCTCTCTCTCTCTCTCTCTCTCTCTCTCTCTCTCTCAGCTTCTCAAGTTTTTTAAAAGCTAACAATGACAGGAGGCATCACAACGAGGCACAAGAAGGACAGGCTAAGCTCCACCTGAGGCTGACATCCCACTATGGGCACTGGTTTGTGTCCCAGCTGCTGTACTTCCCATCCAGCTCCCAGATTATGGACTGGGAAAGCAGCAGAGACTGGCCTAAGTCCTTGGGACCCAGCACCAGCATGGGAGACCTGGCTCGTGGCTCCTTGCTTCAGATCAGCTCAGCTCTGATGACTGTGGCCATTTGGTGAGTGAACCAGCAGATGGAAGATTTCTGTCTATGTGTGTCGCTATATATAACAATGCCTTTCAAATAAAAATAAATCTTTGAGAAAAAAACAAGGTGCAGACAGCCAAGGAGAGAACCGGGGACAGCAGTGCAGAAGGCAGAAACTGTGGTTTGGGGGTGGGGATGGTCAGTGTAGGGAGGACATGAGCTCCCTGCTGAGAGGGCTGCGCCATGCTCAGCCCTACAAGTTGTTAGCAAACACCCAGCTCAGACCATCAGGTCCCGGACCACACTCGCCTTCCCAGCTCCCCACACAGACCCAGGCTCTAACCTGGCGGTCACAACGTCCGTGTGGAGGCCACCGCCGGATGTCTGGCTGGTGCTGGAAACAGATCGCTGGAGCCCGGATCACCGGAGCCTACGGTTCCGAAGGCTGGCGAGTCCCTGGTCGACCACAAGGTCAGTCACGGGAGCTCTTCGTGCCAGGAAAGCGTCACTTCCCAGCTCTGCCGGAGATGATTAGCCCAAATGGCTGGGTGTCCAGGGGAATCCGAGGGTCGACCTGTGGGTTATACACAGCTCTTCGTGCCAGAAAAGCGTCTGCCCTGTCCGTCTGCTGCGAACCCAGGAAGCCGTGGTCTCTCTTCTTGATTCCCAGCTCCTGAAAGTCGATAAATTGAAGGTGTGTTTGCGTTCTCCAGCCTTGGAAGCATGTAGTGGGACGCAGGGCTACACCGCTTCCAGCTCCTCAGGGGTCGGGCGTCCTCCAGGGGCTCACACACTCACTGCTTCCAGTCCAAGGAGTCTGGTGTCCAGCACAGGCTCCTGCAGGGAGGGAGCTCACAGGGCAGCACCTCCTGAGCCACCTGGGTCTTCTTGGGAACAGAACCACCAAAGTGGTTATGGCAGGGCTAGAGAAGAAGCTGGGTGTTTGGGACCAGCTGCAGGCAGAGGGAGTCGGGGACTCGGGGAGCCACCTTGTGTGGAGAGGCGCAAAGCGAGGTTGACAGAACAACACACAGGCCCCTTTCTGACTGTTCATACGGATCTGATCTAGGAGTGGAGAGGAGCACCGGTTCTGCTCCCTGCGGGGTCGGTGTGGTCCCTGGAACTGAAAACTAGCAACTGCAGTTCTCCACCTGGAGCCATATCGGGTGGCAGGACAGCAGATGTGAACGCTAAGTGGAGATCCAGAGTGGGCGTGTTGTTGGTTAATTGCGCGGAGCTGAGCCCACAGCAATAGTTTTGCAGCCTGGGGGGTCTGTGTAGTCCCTGGAGCTGACTGCGACAGCCCCCTGATCTTTCTGGCCACCAAGTCTGCCCAGGGTGACCTCAGGAGGAACTTAGACGTGTTGGCTAGCAGGGGGCAACAAGCTCAGTGCTGCCTATAAAATCAGTGCCACGGACAAAGCAATTATTCAGGACAGCTGTGTTTCCTAAACTCAGGGTACTGATTGAACATTAAAGTCAATTTATACACCTGAGGTAACAGACCATAGCGATGTCGTCAAACAGATTGGCAATTACAAAAGGTAAAAGACAAGAAAAAAACACTATGAATGTTACTGAAGACTTTCCAACAAAGGAGCAAAAGCTTCGCCCATTCTCAGAGTTAACTGAGGAAGACATTGAGAAAATAGGGGACAAAGAACTCAGAAAACTCATTGCAAAGCTGCTGGTCAACAATGAGAAGTACAAACAAGAGTTCAAAGAAGAAATAGCAGTAATACATCAAATTAAGGCTGATATATCAGAAATGAAGAACACAGTAGAGCAAATTAAAACTACAGTGGAGAGTCTCAAAAACAGAATGAATGAGGCAGAAGGAAGAATTTCAGAATTAGAAGATATTTCCTGCCACCACGAAGAAACAAACAAAAAGCTGGAAGCAGAGCTAGGTCAAGCTAAAAAAAGTATCCAAAAATTAAAAGATATGATTAAAAGGTCTAACATAAGAGTTATGGGTGTTCCAGAAGGTGCAGAAAGAGACGCTGGGATTAGAGGTGTATCCAATGAAATAATACAGGAAAACTTCTCTAAGCTGAGCAAAGATTTAGAAAATAATATACAGGAGGGCTACAGAATTCCCAACAGAGTTGACCGAAAATGAACTTCATCATGACACATGATAATCAAGCTCTCTTCAGCTGAACAAAAAGAAAAAATCCTTAAATGTGCACGAGAAAAAAATCAAGTGTCATATAGGGGAACCCCAATGAAACTCACAGCTGACTTTTCAGAGGAAATGTTACAGGCCAGAAGAGACTGGAGTGACATATTCCAGATTCTAAAAGAGAAAAATTTTCAGCCCAGAATAATTTACCCTGCAAAGCTCTCCTTTGTCTTTGAAAATGAAATAAAATTCTTCCACAATAAAGAAAAACTTCAAGATTTTGTCTCATCTAAACCTGCCCTACCAATGATATTCAAGGAAGTTCCTATGAAAGAAAAAAGAAATAGCAACCATCAGAAACAAAGGCAAATGTGGAGAACATCCAACTAAAACGCTAACACAAGACCTGATTTAGAACAACACATCGCCAAAATGACAGGACCAAACTGTCCCTTATCTATAATAACACTGAATGTAAATGGCCTAAATCAGTCAAACGCCATAGATTGGAGGATTGGATCAAAAAACAAAACCCAGCTATCTGCTGCTTAGAGGAGACGCATCTTACCAACAAAGATCAGAAAATATTGAAAGTGAAAGGATGGAAAAAGATATTTCAAGCAAATGGTAAGGTAAGACAAGCAGGAGTAGCCATTCTTATATCAGATGACATAGACTTTGATGTGAAGAGCATCAAAAGAGATAAAGAAGGATACCACATAATGATCAAAGGTTACCTCCGGCAAGAAGAGATCAACATAATAAATGTTTATGCTCCAAATGCCAAAGCATCTAGCTACGTGAAACAAATATTAATGGGATTAAAGGGAGAAATAGACTCCAATACGATCATAGTGGGGAACCTTAATACCCCATTAACACAAATGGACAGATCAAAAAACCAGAAACTCAGCAAAGAAACAATAGAACTCATTCAAACTCTAGAGCAAATGGACTTAGTTGACATCTATCGAACCTTTCATCCTACTGACAGAGAATACATGTTTTTTTCATCAGTCCATGGAACTTTCTCCAGAATTGATCATATTATAGGCCATAAAACAAGCCTTAGCAAATTTAAAAAAGTGGAAATCATACCATGCACGTTCTCAGACCTCCAAGGAGTGAAGCTTGAGACCAAGAATTCGAAACACCAAGGAAGACTTACAAACATATGGAGGCTGAACAATATATTACTAAATGAGCAATGGGTTAGAGAGGAAATCAAAGCGGAAATTAAAAAATTGCTTGAAACAAATGAAGGCATCAACACAACTTATCAGAACTTATGGGACGCAATCAAGGTGGTGCTGAGAGGAAAGTTCATTTCAATTAATGCTTATCTCAAGAAACAAGAAAAGCACCAAGTAAATCAGCTAATCTTACAGTTGAAGGAACTAGAAACACAACAACAAAGCAATCCTAAGACTAGCAGGAAAAAAGAAATCATCAAAATAAGGGAGGAAATAAACCAAATAGAGACCAAGAGGACTATACACAAGATTAATCAATCAAAGAGTTGGTTCTTTGAGAAAATCAACAAAATAGACTCCCCACTAGCTCGACTAATTAAAAAAAGAGGGAGAAAATACACATCAATAGTATTAGAAATGAGAATGGAGATATAACAACAGATACCTTAGAAATACAAAGAATCATCAGGAACTATTATAAGCAACTATATGCGAACAAATCAGAAAACCTAGAGGAAATGGACAGATTTTTGAACATATACAATCCACCAAAATTGAATCAAGAAGCAATTAACAATGTAAATAGCCCAATAACATGCACTGAGATTGAATCAACAATTTTACATTTTTATGATAATGATTTTATATCTGTTTTGATCAAGTATACTGATCAATAATTTTTAAAAATATTTTACTGTTATTGGAAAGTCAGATATACAGAGAGGAGGAGAGACAGAGAGGCTAGATTTTCTTTCTGTTGAATCAGTCCCCAAGCTGACACAACGGCCATAACTGAGTGTATATGAAGCCCACAGCCTAGAGCCTCTTTCAGTTCCCCCACGTGGGTGCAGGGTCTCAAGGTTTTGTGCCATCCTGGATTGTTTTCAAAGGCCACAGGCTGGGAGCTGGAAGAGAAGCGGGGTTGCCATGATTAGAACAACACACATATGGTTTCCCAACATGTTGCAACATCAAGACTTTAGTGCCTAGGCTACTGCATCAGGCCTGGGAAAACTGGTCTATGATTTGTTAATAATTTTTTAAAACTAAACTTCTGGAGGATGAAAAATTATTTTGGAAGAAACACTAAAAAAGAATATACAGAAAACCAATTGTACAGCAATGGAAACTGCATTTTTTGCTGAACAGTTCCATTGTGTGTGTGTGTGTGTGTGTATGTGTGTGTGTTTAAGAGATATAGGTGAATATCTTCCAACTGCTGTTTCAATCTAGTTTAGGAATCTAAGTATTGTTAGGCCCAGCACAAATTTGGAACTATTTTGTACCCTTCAATTTTTTTGTAATAATTCTAGAAAATTTTGTGGTAATTTGGTAGAATTTAGTAGAATTTAGAAAATTTTGTGGTAATTTGGTAGAATTTAGTAGTGAAGATACCTTGGCATTTGGTTTGAAGAGATTTTATTCCTGATTTTTTGTTACTTACTGTTGATTTTATTCCTGATTTTTTGTTACTTACTGTTGGTTTTTTTCAGGTATTTTAGTGTCTTTCTTATTTGGTTTGGTAGGCTAATACTAAGTATCTAGAAATTCAGCATTTCTAATAACTTATTGTTTATAATTATTGTTGGTAGTCCCTAGTGAGCCATTGCATTTTTTCCAGTAAACATCGATTTTATCTATACGGAAGGCAGAGTTATAGAGAAAAGAGGGAGAGTCAGAAAGAGTGATGTGTGTCTGCTTTATCCCTCTCCAGGTGACCACAAGGGCTAAAGCAGGACCAGCTTGAAGCCAGGAGTCAGTACCTTCTTCCAGTTCTCCCACATCAGTACGGGGAATCAAGCACTTGGGACATCTCCATTTGTATGTGCACTAGCAGGAAACAGGGTCAGATATAAAGCAGCCAGGCCTGGCATGGTAGCCTAGTGGCTAAAGTCCTTGCCTTGCATGTGCTAGGATTTCATATGGATGCTATTCTAAGCCAAACAGACTCTATCCAGCACCACGGTTGTGACCTAAGAAAGCAATGGAGGACAGGCCAAAGCATTGGGAGACCCACCCAGAATAAGATCTGGGCTCCTGGCCTCAAATCAGCTCAGCTCTGGCCATTATGGCGTCTTGGGGAGTGAATCAGCCAATGCAAGATCATCCTCTCCTTTCTTTTAATATCTGGCTTTCCAATGAAAGTAAAGAAATCTTTATAAATAGAGAGAGAGAATGAAATACAGCAGGCAGGACTTGAGGTGGCATCTACATGGGAATTTCACTTCACAAGCAGTGGCAGAACCCACTTTGTCACAGCCCACGTCCACTGTGCTTTTGTGATAGCAGTTTTGATATGCTCCACTCCTTTTTGGTGTTACGTACTTGTGCCCACTTTTTTTTCAATCTAGCAAGAGATTTATTAATTTTGATTTCTTTTAAGAGAAATGAATGTTTTATCTTGAGTATTGCTTGGCATAGTTTTTATTTGTTTTGTCATTAATTTTTAGTTTGAATTTCCTTTTACTTTTCCCAGACTTGGCGTTTTATTTTTCTGTAACTTTCAGTTTAGTACTTAGGTTGCTTATTTGATATTTTTACTGTTGCTGTTTGGGTGTTGAACAGCTTAAGTAAAAAGTTTGATTTCTATATTTCTCTGATGATGGTCAGTTCTTTCAAAATTATTTGTTAATAGAAAGTATAGTTGAAAATAAGAGTGTGTTTTGGTTGCGATAAAATTAAACAATCAAATATGTGTCTTGAAAAAAAAAAAAAAAAAAACAAGTTGTTACCAGGAGACAGGCAACGCTGCACCTGCCAGAATCTCAGAGCAACCGGCAAAGAACAGACCAGAGCTCTGCTGGGAAGGGGCAAGCAAAGAGGCAACGTAAGGATGATCAGCTACAAGAGACAAGCTGGAAGCAAGGCAGTATCAGCTCTGAGGGCCCCAGCAGGGGCAGGACAGAGTACAGACATCAGAAACAGCCCAGTTGGGCACAGGCTGAAAAGTATGGTCCCTGATGCTTTGCGAGTGTGCTGAGACCCTTGGAGGCACAAGGCCAGGAGAAGTTGGGATCAAGCAGATGAGCTGGAAATTCACACCCCTTCTAGTCCCTTCTTCCCAGCCTCCTCCTGTGCCCCCCAGCTGCCCCCACAATGAGCAGCTAATGGGGGAAGGGGAGGAATGAGCTCCACTCCCGGCAGCAGGGACCTAGAGCAGGCAGGAGGCAAGAAACAGGGGCCTGTTGGCCAAGTCTGTAATTCTCCCTTAACCTCTGGGTGGTCACCCACGCAGCCCGGGGCACCGCACTCCAGGACAGGTATCACATCCTTGGTTTACGGAACAGAAGGTTGCAAAAGACACAGACTTTGTCAAGGAGGGTCGTTCTTTTCCAAAATGCATCCTGACCCAAGACACAAACCAAAGCTCCCCTGAGCAGAGTGTGCCTTTTATTGGAACCCTTGAGATGACTCAGGGGCAAGGGACAAATGTGACACATTCTATTTAAGACTTGAGTATGTGGGGGCCAGCGCTGGGGCATAGTAGGCCTAAGTTTCTAGCATCCCCATATGAGCTCCAGTTGATGTCCTGGCTGCTCAACATCTGATCCAGTTCTTTGCTTATGGATTGGGAGAGCAGTAGAGGATGGATGGCTCAAGTCCTTAGCCCCTGCATCCATGTGGGAAACCCAGAAGAAGTTTCTAGGTCCTGGCTTCAGCCTGGCCCAGCTCCAGCCATTGTGGCCATTTGGGGAGTAAACCACTGAATGGAAGATTCTGTGTGTGTGTGTGTGTGTGTGTGTGTGTGTGTGTGTGTGTGCTGCTCTTTGTGGTTCCACTTTTCAAACAAAAGTAAATCTTTTTAAAAACAATTATACAATCATTCCCTATTTGTGGGGCAGGATTTTAGAGGCGATATTGGTATAAAATTTCCAGGTAAAGTAAATTTTCCAAGTTAAAAAAAAAAAAAAGGAGGGCAGCAGCATGGTAGCCTAGTAGCTAAAGTCCTTGCCTTGCACGCTCCAGGATCCCATATGGATGCTAGTTCTAATCCCAGCAGCCCCACAAGCTCTCTGCTTGTAGCCTGGGAAAAGAGTCAAGGACAGCCCAGCTTTGGGACCTTGTACCCACATGAGTGACCCAGAAGAAGCTCCTGGATCCTGGTACCTGGCTTCAGATAGGCTCAGCTCCAGCCATTTGGTGAGTGGATCATTGGATGAAACATCTTCCTCTCTGTCTCCCCTTCTCTCTGTATATGTGACTTTCCAATAAAAACAAATAATAAATAAACCTAAAAAAAAGAAAGCAATCTAAGAAAAAATAGGAAGTCACTGCATTAGTGGAATGCAGGCATAGCCAAAGCGACAACGGAATAAATAAATGACTGGCGATTGTGTGATTCTGATACTCCGTGTGCAAACATGAACCCATTCTGCGGGCATACCTTGAGTTTTTGTGCGGGAAGAACAGATCAAAATCACAAGCCAATTTGAGTCAACAGATAGATGCTGGACAAAAGTCATTGTGTACAGGTATTGGCCAACAGTGTTTGTACACACACGTTGACCAAAGGTCTCTGTGCACAGATGTTGGCCAAGGGTGTTTGCTGGGTTCAGGATGGTGAGTTGCGCACAGAGGAAATTCCTGCAGTGGCCCCTGCCTGTTGGAAAGGAAAAGGTCTTCACTCACAGAAACTGCTGGAGACCAGGTCCAGGAGGGGATGGAAGAAAACAGATTCAGAGAAGTGGAGTGTGTGAGAAAGGGAAGCCCAGGAGATCCAGGTGTGCGTAGAAGAGCCCAGACACATTCCACGGGCAATAACCTTTTGTTTAAATTGCCAGTTACCGAAAGAGTGACAGAGCGAACAGAGAGAGAAATCCTTTCCACGTCTCCCTCCCAAAATGGCAGCAACAACAACGGGAGCAGAAGCCAAGAGCTGGGGACACAACCCGGGTCTCCCATGTGGGTGCCAGGAACTTAGTCCCTTGAGGCATCCATGCCGCCTCCTGGGGTTTGCACCATCAAGATACTGGAGTCAGGTGCCAGAGCCGGGGCTCAAACCCAGACACTCCAACCTGAGTCTGAGGCGTCGTAACCATAGACCAAACCCCCACTCCAGGCCTGGCCTTATAAAGGTGTGAGAGCTTTATGTGGGACAAGCACCAACCAGCAGCCCCCAGAAAGCCGGAAGGCCGTGTCCTGGAGGTGGCCTCAAGGCCTTCACTCAGCCCAAGTAGCCCGACTGAGGGTCACTCCCCAGCCAGGCTCCCCGCCCCACCCACTGGTGGCCTTGAGCTAATCTCTGGTCTAGCCCTCTCAAGCCCAAGGAGAGCAGCACGGTGGAGAAACCCACAGAACAACATTATTTCCTTCGAGATCTCCATACTCACACTTCTGGGGGCCAGTCGGTGTCTACTTTTCGGGGACCACTGTCCCTAGCCTCCCCCAGGTCCCAAGACCAGTTCATAACACACAGCCCAAGCCCCTGGACTCCCAAGGCGGCATTAGAATGGGGATGTGAGCCAATCAGATCTCACCCCTGCAGTGAGGCACAATCAGGAATTTGGAATCAGAACCCAGAGGCTCTCGCTCACTCTGGGCTTGTCTCCGCACAGGGAGACGCCAGCCAGGATAAACGCAAAATCACGCCCCTGGCCATGCTGGGCCACATCCATGGCCACACTGGACCCCGGCCACCTCATGCCACACACAGGCCCTCGCCAGACGCGCCCTCACCTCCATCCTCCTCCAAGATCACTTCCGGAGGATTCCAGAGTCCCTTTACATCTAACAAGAAAATCCATACGCTGTACTGCAGCCTTCAGCAGTAAATCCTCGCATAGTCTCCTGGGCTCTGACCACATTCTATCTTCCAGTGCCAAGCTTACTCCAACCACAGGGTCTTTGCAACTGGCACTCTGTCTGCTGACTGGCTTGGATGACCCTGGTTCAGGGAGGCCCACCTAGGCTTGGAGCACTGTCCTTTTTTCCTTGATTTGATTTGCTTTAAAAAAAATTACTTTTTATTTCAAAGGCAGATTTACAGAGAGAAGGAGAAACAGAGACAGCTTCCATCTGCTGGTTCACGCAACAGCCGGAGCTAAGCTGTTCTGAAACCAGATGCCAGGAGCTCCTTCCAGCTCTTCCCAGTGGTTCAGGGGCCCAAAGATTTGAGTCACCCTCTGCTGTTTTCCTAAGCCATAAGCAGGTAGCTGGATTGAAGTGTAGCAGCCAGGGCTAGAATCAGCACCCATAATGCAGTGCAGGCACTGCAAGGCTGAGAATTAGCCTGTTGAACCACTATGCTGATCCCCCACCTTTAAAATCCAGCACAGCGCCTAGCACAGGCAAGCACTCATCAGAAACGTGCAGGATAAACGTGCTGCAAAGGTGCAGCTCCCATAGACCAGTGAGTTAGTCGTGGGTGAGTAGGGAAAGGGTGACAGCCAGCCAGCCAGCAGCACCATGAGCTGGGTCCGCGTTTCAAAGTCCACAAGCCAGCTCAAGCAAGATTCCTCCTAAGGAGACCCCAGCAGGAAGTAGCTGGAAAAGAGACCGAGGCTGGTCAAAAGACAATCAGAGTCTAAAATATGCATGACCAGATTTCATGCACCGTGCAAGTTTTATCTCTGACCGTACTTACAGAAACATTATTCAAGAACATTGTGAACACACAAAAATAAATCCTTAAAAATACCACTTGGACGACACACATCGTACCAATCAAAGATTTTTGTCTTTGCTGCTATGGAAAGCCCATTAAGATTAAAAAAAAAAAAAAAAAAAACACGCAAATGCGGTAGAGGTGGGGGGTGGACTGAACAGTCATCTGCCAATAAAATCGTACCTGGGTGCAATCCATCCAGTATTCTCTCAAACAACATCTACCCAAGTTCATCAGGAGCCTGAGCTGCTAGTCCATCCCAGTGGAGAAGTAGGACACGCCCTCTCCCTCTGCCACCTGCCTCTTTGAACCCAACAATGTCCAAAAAGCACAGAAAAGTCTCAGTGACGACTCCTACTCTGACATAGGCCACAGATGGACCACAGACACCAGCCTTGCAATAACCACTGGGAAAAAGGACAATTCTGCACCTGCTGTGTGCCCAGCACTGGGCAAGACATCTGAGTCCCTGATGGTACCCGATGCTCCAACCACCTTGCGGAGCAAATGATGCCCTATTCCTGCCCTTAACAGACTCAAAAAAAAAAAAGAAAAGAAAAGAAAAGAAAAGAAAAGAAAAGAAAAGAAAAAAGCTCAGAGACACAGGGTCACCTGGCCAAAGTCACACAGCTCAGCAGCAGTAGGCTGGAACTCAAACCCTCCAGCATCTAGACACAGAGCTCCCATCCACACTCCACCTCATTCTCCTGATGCCTTCAGTGTCATGCCCTCAGGGGCCCTGGACCTCCTCACTTCTGTATCCTGGAAGCATCAGCCATCCTGCTGGCCTGCAGTGCCCACTGCACAGCCAGTGATACTGTCTCCATGCTCTTCACGGGACTCCCTAAGGCTAGCCCTCCTTTCCTTTGCCTTCCTCGTAAGGAGTTGTCTTCTCTCTTTTTCATTTGATCCTGCTTTAGTTCCATGTGCCACATTTTTGTGTCGGTAGCCTTGCCAAACGCCAGAGGAAGAACGGTCAGTATTGTGACACAGTGGGCAAGCCTGCCATGTGCACTGCCAGCATCCCATATGGATGCCAGTTTGTGTCCTAGCTGCTCTACTTCCAATCCAGATCCCTGCTAATGTGTCTGGGAATGGCAATGGAAGATGACCCATGTGTTTGGGCTCACTCACTCACATGGGAAACCTGAATGAAGGTACCAGTTCCTGGTTCCAGCCTGGCCCAACCGTGTCTACTGTGACCCTCTAGGATGTGAACCAGCAGATGGAAAATTTCTGTCTAGCTCTCCCTCCCTGTTTGAAACTGTGACTTTCAAAGAGATAATTTTTTTTTAATCTTTTAAAAAAAGAGTCTAAAAACACACTTTGGATTTCTCTTATTTATATATAATTTCATCTTTGTCCCTTTTCATTTCTTTCTTCTCAGCCACTCCTCTACTTGTTTTTCTTCCTCCCCTCTCAGGGTATGAAAGGTCTTAGGGAGGTGACACACACACACGCATACACGCACAACACAGAGGAAAATCTTGAAAAGCTCACAGAAAATGCATATGAAGAAAAACTAGGCTTGGACTCTGAAGATGCCCTGAATCCGGAGACTTGTCTTTTAATTCTTGTCTTCCTCCCCATATTCAGCTGCCACCTGAGTACTCAATATATCCCTGCCTCGGACATCCCTTCCCAGCCATCTGCCCTTCTCACCTGCTCACAACAGAGGATAACGTACAACGTATTTTCCTCCACTACTCAATACTTCAGCAGTGGGCGTGGGCTTTCTGTCACTGGGCCACACGATGACGTTTTAGTCAACAACGGGCCATACACATGACACTGGCTCCATGAGGCTCTGCCATGCTTTGGCACGTGGCCATCTCAGTTGCCCTATAAGCCTTCCACAATGACTACACAGACGAGGAAGACCCTAGGGGTGGCCCAGGGATCAGGGCTGTCTCTTCAAAGAGACCGCAGACACTCCAAGCCCTTAAGCTCCAACCACCAGGACCGGCCTCCCTGGTCACCATCCTTCCCCATATGTTGGGCCCCCCAACCATCCTTCGAGACCCAATTTATGGGTTCGGGTATTATGGCACAGGAGGCCGAGTCACCACTGGCAACACCCACTCCCCACACCACAGGGTGGTGACTTGGTCCATCCCTTCCTATCACCCCATGTCTATCACACAGGCATGCACACGACTTTGTCAAAAGAATCAGAGAATGAAAGCATGAGTCAGGTACTAAAATCTTCCAAGTGAACATTCTAGGTAGCCAAAATTCATCTTTAAATCCTATAAACTGAATCAGCATTGTGGTAAAGCAGGTAAAATCCCTGCCCATGGCAGTGCATCCCGTCAGAGTGCCAGTTCGAGTCCCAGCTGCTCCACTACTGATGCAGTTTCCGCTAAGGCGGCCAAGAAAGGCAGCAGAAGATGGCCCAAGTCCCTGGGCCCTTAATACACACGTGGGAGATCTGCCTTCTGCCTGGGAGATCTGCCTTCTGCCTGACCCAACCCTGGCTGCTGTAGACATTTGAGGAGTTAACCAGAGGATGAAAGAGTTTTCTCTCTGTGTGTCTTATTCTGCCTTTCAAGAACAAGAAATTAAATAACCATTTAAAAAGAGACAGATGCGTTGAAAGAGAACATTTTTGTTTGCACCTCAGCACATCAGGAAGAGATGTGCCCATCACGGCCTGTCCCATGAATCCCTTCTCCGTTCATGAATAAGCTACAGAAGTAAGTCTAACATTTCATATATTTAATTAACAAAGTTAACATTTCTTTCATTAAAACATGTTAAAATAATTTAAACAGACCAGAACTGCACCGCACATTTTTCTGGTTTCGAGGAGATAAACACCCAAGATGAAGAGCATGCTCTGAGGGCAACTGGCCATCTGGAGTAGACCAGCAGCTGACCCAGCCTACAAATCCCGGCTCCAGATTCCCAGGAAATCTCTAGTAAGTTCTAGCACAGCATTACTTGCGGTTGTTCTTACACTTCCATCCTAACACTCATTACCTTTAAAACATGAAGCAGCTCATCCTTTTGGTCAAATGGTGATCTTCCTCTTTCCCCGAGTCACAAAGCCCTCCTGTTTTTAAGTCCATCACAGAGAACGCTTCATCCAGGTAAATTTCTTTTGGCTTCCACATCACCTACTTCCTCTCAACCAGGTCTAGGATCACCTTCCATTAGTCCCCTTCACACCGTATCAAGTAAATGCCAGGAAACAGAGCATAAAACATAAAGGAATGTTGACCTCCATCCTGCTCACAAAACAGGGCCTTTGCTGTAAAATTTCATTTGACAAAATCATTCCTGTCAAACGACTGACTGTATGAAAAGATCATCTTTTCTTTGTGTCCTTAGAATCTATTGTTTGGGGCCCGGTAGCCTAGTGGCTAAAGTCCTCGCCTTACATGTGCCGGGATCCCATAAGGATGCCGGTTCTTATCCTAGCAGCCCTGCTTCCCATCCAGCTCCCTGCTTGTGGCCTGGGAAAGCAGTCAAGGACGGCCCAAAGCCTTAGCACCCTGCACCCGCATGGAAGACCTGGAAGAGACTCCTGGCTCCTGGCTTCAGATGG
Organism: Ochotona princeps; assembly: GCF_030435755.1. NCBI lineage: Eukaryota > Metazoa > Chordata > Mammalia > Lagomorpha > Ochotonidae > Ochotona > Ochotona princeps. The sequence goes on from NC_080850.1 coordinate 5,200,394, forward strand.
GCTCAGCTCCAGCCGTTGCAGCCACTTGGGGAGTGAATTAGTAAAATCAGAATCTTCCTCTCTGTCTCTCTTATTCCCTGTATATCTGCCTTTCCAATAAAAATAAATCTTTTAAAAAAGGAATCTATTGTTTATGCCAGGGTTCTTAAGTTTGAATAACTTTATCTAAATTATTGCCACATAAGGCTCCTCATCTGATTTTGTTGCTCCAATCTATATCACCAGTATCATTAGGGACCACAATGCCTCTTCTGTCAGCTTGCATTCCTCTTTCAATGTGTCTGATAATGGGACAGCATTTCCTTTCCTCTGTCGTTAGTTTTCTCTTTATCATTTTGTGCAGAAAATAAAAAATTCTGTATTGATGACTGTATTCAACGAAAGCAAACACAGCCACAGAAGACTATCAAAATGATGTCCTCTTGTCCTCTTTCCTGGGCGATGCTGAAACTCTTTGGGTCAGGGAATGTAGACGATGATGCAACCGTGATGGCGTGTTTCAGTGCTGCGTCACCCTGACAGGCGGTCCCCACCATTCTGGCACATTCCTATTATTTCAGTGTTCTTCTACCATCGTTGGCAATGCTTGGTGAGTCGTGATGAAATAACCCCTAGGATGTTAAAAGTACAAACATCTGCAGATACAAGGAAACTAAGATGGCTAAGATGCTATGGTATTGGACAGACTGGTGAACAGCTTCAAGACAGCGTGAGCCTCCCTATTTTTGTTTAAAAGTGCAAAGACTTTTTTTAAAGATGAACAAAAGTCATAAAGTAACAGAATGGCTCAAAGAAAAAAAAAATCTCAAAATCTAAAGTTGGGTGCAATGGGCCTTGGTGGTGTATATTGAGGATTAAATCATATTAATAAACAAGTCATTTCTGGAAGCCTCTCAAAATTTCGATTGCTGGAAAACTCTCTCACAAAAAAAAAAAAAAAAAAAAAAAAAAAAAAAAAAAAACCCTTTCCCTTCACCCACATACAATCCAACAGTTCTCCACCCACTGATGAAACTCAGCCAGGAAGGGCTCTCCATAAACCCAAAACCTCAAGGCTCAACCAGCCTTCTCCAGACACCAGGAAGCCCCAACTTGAGATATTTAGATATTTTCCCCTGTAGTTTGTCTCAGTGTACAACCGGAAAGAAGAGAAGAGAAGACAAGACAAGACAAGACAAGACAAGACTTGACTTCTTAAATTCAGGATTCAGAGCAAGGCACTACCAAAAACTCCAGCCATGATCACACAACAAAAATTTGGGCCACTGGGGTAACCAAAGAGGCTGGGCCCTGGTCACCACTGCATGGTGGCTTAACAGGCCAATCCTCTGACTGCAAGTGCTAGCTTCCCATACGGGTCCCAGTTCGTGCCCCAGCTGCTCCACTTCCCATCCAACTCTCTGCTTGCAGCCTGGGAACGTAGCACAGCATGGCCAAGTGCTTGGGACCTTGCACCCACATAGGAAACCTGGAAGAAGCTCCTGGCTTTGCACCTCGGCCACTGGGAAAGTACACAAGCAGATGGAAGATGTCTCTTTGTGTCAATTCTCTCTGCAAATCTCCCTCCAAATAAAAATAAATAAACCTTTAAAATAATAATAATAATGATGATGAATAAGAATGTTAAAAGACCACAATCAGCCACTGGCTGCTGACTGCTCTGTGTTCTTCCCAGTGCGTAGGTAGGTTTATTGTGAGGGACATGATGTTCTTGGGATTTCTTAGTCATTTTCATCCTTTGTGTGTGTCCAGTCATTCCTCTCAATCCTTGATCAGTTTGTCTGTTGATCTATAACACAGAGGAAATGCCCAATTCACTGGCGTGTTGTGTTGCAACACTTAGAGTTGGTTGTTTGGGGGACTCAGAAGCTATTTTGCTCCAATTAATAAAATGAATTGGGTTTCTAGGCTAGCCTTACAATAACTTTCTTAATCCACCATGCTATTGAAGCACGCACCATTACAGCAAATATTAGTTGTAGTCCTAATAAATCCAGATATTCATAGTGAAGACTTGGTTTTCTTTAACCTGAACCTATTTAATGAAGCAACCAGCACAAGATAAGGAAAGAAAAAAGTAAGAGGGCTTTTTTTTTTTTAGGAAGCTTGCAAAATGTTGCAGGTTTAATAACAGCAGTTTGTTGTTTTGCCTGCCCAGTTTCACACCAACACCTTCTTCCACTACCTTCACCAAAGCTCGATGCTCAGAAGGCATAATTAGGGCAAAAGCAGGTTCACCAAGGCAGACAGCAATGCATGGAGGAAAAAGAAAAAGATGCTCTTGATGGGAGAATTAAACCATGCTGCTTTGAAAGGGAGATTGCCTGTATCAGTATTCGTAGATTTTTCTTTAAAAAAAAAAAAAAAAAGTAAGGAAGTTGGAGAGAAGGAAAGAGACTTCCTATTAGGCCCTTGAATCAGGTAAACTTGACTATGGGATGAGACAGTTCCTCGTATGACCATAAGGTGGTGCCATCAGCCCAGACAGTCTGTCCCAAGGGGGTGAGGCACACACAGTGGGCAGAGCCGCCCATGGGTAAGCCATGTGGTCCACCCAGAATCCCACATTCACAGGAAGCCTAGGACAGACAGCGTGTGTCCACCTAGCCATGGCTTTAGCATCCCAGAACTGACCCCATCCCCCAAGGCCTCATCCATTCACACCCGACCGGGAGCAACTGCCCACATCAAGATCCCAGCTCACTGCTTCCCTCTTCCTCCCACTCTGCTCCATAATGCCAGACTTGGGCTCCAGCTCTTCCTGCTTCTTAATTAGACCTCCAAGAGGGTCCTGCAGTCCAATCCTCAAATATCATTGCGACAAGAGGAAAAGCTCTTCCAAGATGGACACAGACTGGTCACAATGGCCTCAGCTAACATGAACTAGCGACCTCCACCAGCTTAATTTGTCACTGAATACCTACCTGGGCCGCCCCAATTGCTCCTATCAACCCCACTTCCATGCACGGAGGGGGCTGCTCCTCCCACCTGTGAGGCCCATTCTCCTCCCCTTGCTTCTATGTAGCACCACCTCCCTCATTTTGCAAAATCTAAGCCACCTACCTCCCCTAGAGAAATCTGCTCCTTGCATGTCAAGGTAGCCGGTGGTGACACAGAGACAGGGTGCAACACTCAGGCCTCCATCACAGATGCCTCCGGATGTCACTGGCAGACCACAACGTGCTTCTCCGTGGAGACGCAGGCTAAGATTCCCGCATGCACACCAGGGCCCAGCCAGCCAGACTCCCCACTGGGTCTCAGGACAGCATCAGCTACTCTGTCCTTGCTGGGCCCAACTTTTAATTCCCATCCAGCATAGAGTTTAGGTCTGGAGGGAGGCCAAAGCCACAGGCTTGGTGGGTGATGGAGGATCTGTTCTCCATTCATGTTAGCCTTACAGTAGTTTATCACGGCAACCAGCCAGGCCATTGGAGCTCAAGGAATCATCAGAAGGGAGTAGGGGTTACCACAAAGTCACTAGCCAGAGTTTTGCAGGCCCACCTCCACCTGCAGACACCGGGTTTCACATCTCTCCCACTCCATAACGCACACACACACACACACACACACACACTGCCTAGATATTCTGCAGAATTCTCACAGCCGTGGGGGGAGCCACTGGAGTGGGCATTCTTGTCTAGATGCTATGCCCCAGATGCTGTTGTCCCTAGGCTGATGTCCCAGAGACAAACCTTTAAGAAGGAGTACCTTGAATGCTGGCTTACCACACAGTGTTCCAGGGTTCTAAGGAGGCAACTAGTTCAGGGAGGAACAAGGACAGACAAGATGAACTTGTCAATTCAGTAAGACCACTGTGGGCAGACCCAGGGCCTGGCAGGGACCAAAGGCAGGGCCTAAGGGTGTGGAGGCGGGAACTTCCATCTGCCTGGCCCAATTCCCAAAGCCCAGCAGATTCAGGGCCTGCATCCATCAACTGTGGGCTCCCCAGGTCTCCTTCTTCCCAGTTTTCAGGAATTTATAGGAGGTGGTTTTTCATAAGGTGATTTAGAGCCTAAAGTAACTGTAGCAAACAAAAGCAGGGGGTGGGATAGGCAGGCAGCCCAATTCAGCTTGCTTTGACCCCCATCTTCTGCAAGAAGACAATTGATAACTAACATCTCACGGAGTCCCCAATGGTCTCAGAACCTAGCAGACCCTGACCTTCAACGTGACCATGCACTGAGGGTGTAAAAACCTGGAGCTGGTGGCCATCTGGCCTAAGAAACGCCCAGTGCCAAACGGCTCTCCCAATCACCCATCCCTTCCTCCTGACTCCAGACAGCTCACCCGCGGGACAGCTGCAGAGAGTGGCTGCCACCTAGGCTCCTCTGGCTCTCCAAGTCCAAGTGCTACCAGGTCCCAGAGGTGGCGGCAAGTATGACCTGCCCTCCCCAGTACCTCCGCACTCCCTCCCCCAGCCAAGTTACTGGATGGGGTCGGGGGCGCCTACCCAGAAGGGCAGTGCGCCCGGCGTCGGAGACGGGGGGCGGGGGCGGCGGGGGCGTGCGTCACCCTGGGCAGCGGATGATGAAACCCGGCGGGCGCATTACCGCAGAGGGCGGCTGGCAGGGGTGGGGGTGGGAGCTGGTACCCGACTCACCTGTTCACCGGGAGGAGGGTGGAGCCGGCGGGGGGGAAGGGCGAGAGCGTACCGACTGGTTTGCGTGTCCCGGGGCGCTGGGCAGCCAAGCTCGCGTGCGCGCCCTCCCCCCACAGCCCAGCTAGCCCGCCGGACTGCGCCGTCGGGTTGCCGAGACCGGGAGCAGTTCCTGTCCCCGGCGCGGCGCGAGGGAGACGTGAGCGTGCACACGTACACACGAGGCGGGGGAAGAGCGCTCCCAGCGCGCCCAACTTTTCTTCCGCACGCCGCCGCTGGCCGGTATTGGGTGAGGGAGGACGAACGGCCAAAGGCCACCCCTCTCCCCGGCCCGGGCAGTGCTTGGGAAGGGAGCTGGTACCGAGGTGGCAGGAATTTCCCCAGATCTTTACTGATTGGTTTTTTAGGGTTTTGGTTTTCACCACTTCCATCCCGCGGCTGAAGACGTCAAGCCAGCCCACAGCCTTGGTGGCGAACCGCGCTTTGGGAACAGGGTTGAGTGTGTTTGGAGACGCGGAAAGTTGCCTTTCAAGCTCGGGGCTCCGGGGCACGCGATGCCCCGCGGCGGGCTGACTCAGGGAGGCCTGGGCCTCCCCGCCAACCTCCTGGAAATGATGCAAGTCCGAACTGTCACCTGGGATCCCCGCAGCCCAGCCTGGAATCAGCCTGGGTTGGAGGAGGGGCGAGAAACGACACCATAGGTGTTGCACGGACTAGCTAAGCGCAGTCAAAAAGACGCCGAAAACGGGGGTGTCGCTCGGGCCGAATACTGTAAGGTTCCTGCTCCCATCTTCAGGAGTGTGTTTGAGGGGTTTTGCTTTGGGGAGTTTTTTTAAATGCCAAGCATCACAGCGTCAGGAATCCCCACATGGATTCAATTTGCCCACAGCATCGGCGCACCCGGTCTATCAAGACTCGGGGCAGAGACTTGCACTCGTTTCCAAAATGAGCAACTAGGAAAACGTCCCAGCCTGAGGATATTGAGAGGCAAGCCAGCCAGGAAGGCACTGGGAAGCTTTGTCCCAGCCCAGGCGGGATTCCTGTACCCGCGACGCGAGCCGGGATTCGCCCTTTTTAAGTGCGTTCGGCCATTGCTCTGGCGCCCCTGCACACGCACCTCCGGTCTCGCTCTCTACACACGTACACATACACACACGCACGTTCACACGCGCACGCAAAGGTCCGGCCGCCGCCAGGTCGGCAACTTTGGGGCGCTCCCAGCGGCGCTCGGCTTCCTCCTGGAGTAGTTGCACGCAGGCCCCGCCTCCCGGCTGTGTTGTCAAACGGGCCGGGGTCTCGGATTGGTCCAACCGCCGGGACAACACCTGCTCGACTCCTTCATTCAAGTGACACCAGAGCTTCCAGGGATATTTCAGGCACCATCCTCGCCGTTGCCGGGCACTCGCCGCGCTGCTAACGGCCTGGTCACATGCTCTCCGGAGAGCTACGGGAGGGCGCTGGGTAACCTCCACCCGAGCCGCGGCCGCCTGGAGGAGGGAAAGGCGAGCGAAGAGGAAGAGTGGGAGGAGGAGGAGGAGGGGACGCGGCGGAGGAGGAAGAGGTGGAGGAGGAGGGGCGCACAAAGAATCCAGGTCTCCTGGCGGGAGGTTTGCACCAAGAAACATGTGTGCCGAGAGGCTCGGCCAGTTCGTGACCCTGGCTTTGGTATTGGCCACCTTAGAACCGGCACGGGGGACCGACGCCACCAACCCGCCCGAGGGTCCCCAAGACAGGGGATCCCAGCAGAAAGGCCGCCTATCCCTGCAGAACACAGGTAAACGCGTGCGCCTGGGCGGAGGGGGGACGCCGGCGCGCCCGGGGCGGTTTGCACCGAGCCCCCCGGCGCCCACCTCGGGCCGCGCAAACTCTCGCGGTGGCGCGGGCTGTGCAAAGGGAAGCGCGAGGCGAGATCCGCGCCGGGCTCCGAGCGCCCGGAATCCGCACGTGCTAACCGGGTGATGAAATGGCTGGGGCGGGACTTGTTGGTGTGCTCCCCGGGCGAGGGGAAATGAAGCCGCGCCTGACGTTGCCAGTACTATTCCCCCCCACCCCCTTCCCTATTCCTGGTCCGTAGCCGGGGGGCAAAGCACACTTCATCCAGGCTGGCGGGCGGTAAGCCTAAAACGAGTCCCTGGAGCTGGGCTGCGCCGAGCACACGGAAAACTTCTCCTGGCCGGCCCCGGCAGGACCGCTGCCCCGCTCCCCTCACCTCGCCTCCCTCCAAAAGATGCACCTCAGCCCAGAACTTTGCCAAGGCCACCTTTGCCCCTGGTGGGAGGGGGTTGGTGAAGAACGCTGCTTTCCGAAGGGGAGGCGGAGTGGCGCCAAGCGTTACCTCTGCGGTGCTGCCGCGGTCCCCAGCTCCCAGACAGGTCAGCGAGCGGACACCTGGTGACAGAAGCCCAGTCGTGTGCCGCCGGGGCCGCACCGGCTCACGGTCAAGCTGCAGAGCGGAGCCGGGCGTGCAGAGCACAAGGCTGGCCGTTTTCCCAGCTCTGAGGAGAGAGAGGAAGTCTGCCTCAGGTCGTACGGCTCTGTACCCGCCCCCCACTGCTGCATTTCTGGGGGCCGCGCGAACGCAGCGGCGCCAGCGTGCGTGCGCTCACCGCAGAACTGCCTGTTAGGGACGCCCCCAAGTGAGCGCAGCGCGGTCCTGGGCATCCAGCCCGCGCGCCAGGGCCAGGCGTGGGGTCACTCGGTACCTCCACAGGAGCCCGGTACCTCCACAGGCCGAGCCCGGCAACACCCCAGGCCCACGCCCCGCCCCAACAGCCTTGCCCCCGCCTCCCCTCACGGCTCTCGGAGCTTTCCCTCAGAACTGAGCGCGAGTCTCAGTCGTGGGTGACCGCCGGCGAAATACACGCTCCTTGTCCTCTCACTAAATTTCTACCGAATGCGGATTTTCTGCTCCGACCCCGCCCATCTGCCAAAATATCTGTGTATCTATATCTATCTATCTATATAGATATATACTTTTCTGATGTAGTTTGATGGTTGGTTTAACTCAAGAGAAATTGGAAAGGGAAGAGGGGACAAGGGGGTTCCGCACGCGGCAGCGTGACCGTTCTTTTCTCGCAGTCTGCCCTGCCAGAAGGACTCAACTAGCTACTTGTCCCGCCGCCGAAGAGGGCGCGAGCTCCCGGGCCGCCACGGGGACCCGGGGGATGAGGAGATAGCTCGCCGGGGAGGGCTGCTCCTCGCAGTGCCTGGATCGCTGAGCCTGCTTGGCAAACCGCAGCTTCCCTAGCCTGGTATTTTTAATGCGATGGTTTGGAGGCGCTGCCGCTGAATAGGAATTTTGTTTTGATTTTTAGCTGTTGAATCATAAAGCTGAATTGAAACTGCTTTTTGCACGCTCACATTTGAGGGATCTGGAGGCAAATGGCTTGTGACTTAACAGCAGCAACTTCTAGGGATCCGTGCAGTTAAAGTCTGCGATCTTCACCTCTGACTTTTGATCTGGGGGTTGGTTTACAAAGCTGAAATGGGGTCTGTTCTGAAGCTGGGTCCACAAATAGTTGAATAAAATGGGAAAGAGTTTTTAAAAAGAAAAATATATATTGGTTGTGATGGTTGTAAGCCTTGAGCAAATTTTTACAAATATAGGTATTTTTCAAAAGTTGATTCAGTGATGACATTGTGGTTTTTGTGGTCCTAAAGTAGTCATTACTTTACGTTTACGTATTTTTTTTTTTTTTAATGTAAAGGCAGGGTTACAGAGAGGAGAGATAGAGAGATCTTCCATCCATGGGCTCACTCCCCAGATGGTCGCAATGGCCAGAGATGATCTGAAGCCAGGAGCTTCTTCCAGGTCTCTCATGGGTCCAGGGACCCAAGGACTTGAGTCATCCTCTTCTGCCTTCCCAGGTCCAGAAACACAGCAGTTGGAACTCAAAGCAGCACCCATATAGGATGCCAGCACTTACAAGCAGGGATAAGTGATGATTTTTCTTTTCCATTAACTTTTCCTTCAGTGGTTGCTAACTGTTATTCCAATTGACCTGTCTGCATTTCCCAGCATGGCTCCAAGTTCTGTATTGATTTACGTGTAATTTCCGTTGTAGCCGAGATCCAGCACTGTTTGGTCAACGCTGGTGAGGTGGGCTGTGGCGTGTTTGAATGTTTCGAAAACAACTCTTGTGAGATCCGAGGCTTACATGGGATTTGCATGACTTTTCTGCACAACGCTGGAAAATTTGATGCCCAGGTAAAAACTCTAGAGAATATGAAGAATGTTTGGGGTTTTGTGTGATGTGATTGATATTGAACACATTTCCTGAGCTGTCTGCCAGGATTGTTTTGGCACCAGTATGGGACACGCTGATGGGCATATGTCAGGGTGCCAGGATCTTCCAGCTGCACCTAGGTTCTGATCGCTGGAGCTGCTATTAGATTTCATCTTTCTACACTCCCACACAGGGAGGGCCTACACAGGCAAAATGGCTCAGATACCAAAGTCATAAGAAAGGATGTTCCTTGTATGGAATTCAGTGTGTGTGTGTGTGTGTGTGTGTGTGTGTGTGTGTGTGTGTGTGTGTAAGCCTGACTGTCTGGATACTGCAAGCCTAAGGGAACAGATTCCCGCTCCTGAGTTAAGGTCTCTTGCCTCCCAACCTGAAAAGTTAAAACTCTGAATGAGTCCCACAGGCTCACACTCTTCTTTTACTCCACGGAGCATCGTCAGGGGCTAACCCGCTTCAGCTCTTCTAACATCCTCCAGGTGAAGCTTCCTTACTGCTTGGGGGCTGGTCAGGAAGAGAACAAGTCATCCAGGGATCCAGCGTAGAGAATTTGAATCCATGCTTAGGTGACAGTTGGCACCGGATACGCCTTCTGCATTCTCTTCCCTGGCCTCTATACCCTGTTGAAAAACACCTGCTCTCATAACTCATACACTTTCTCTTCCACCTCAGTGTTCGAGGGGAGGCAGGGACAGCCAATTAGGTGTCATCTGTGCCCATCACCAGTCACCCTCCTCTCCAGCCCAGACAAAGCCTGACCTGTCAGAGCATGCTGCAGGCACTATGAAGGGATGTAGCAGGACCCATGGCCCAAACTACAGAGGATGTGAAATATCAAGAGGCGGGGGCAGGAGAACAGAAACTAGGGCAGGAATTCCTGGAGGCACCCTAATAAAGCATTCCCTCTGGATTAGCTGGAGTTAGGAAACGTAATGGGAAATCCGGAGGAAGGCAGTGCCTCACAAGGCAACTCCGAGGGATATGGGGGAACAACATCCAAGCACGTGGTTGCAGCCTTCATCCGCCTGCCCAAGTCTTCCTCTCCTGGTTCTGCAGTCACAGGCAGCCCTTCCAGGTATATTCCCAGCACACAACTTTATACGTTGGCACACCCTGCCCTGTATCCCGTTTGGCTCCCACACAGGGAAGTTGGAAGAGGAGGGGCCGTGGAGACAGCAATGGAGAATGTGTGGTTCCTAAGCCATCACACTCTTCCTCTACAGGCATGGCAGTTGCTTCTAAGGGGAGAACCAAAAAAAACGTGCTGGCTGCCTTCCCACCTCCAACCTAAACCGGTTTACTTTCCAAACTCAGTGACTTCCGGGCTGGTCTAAAAACAGAGGGGTGACCTCAGGGACACTGGCTGGTCATGGAGGGTCCTGGGGTGCCTGGGGGTATCCCACAATTGCCTCTGGGCCCCGGGAGGTTGATAAGGAAGCTGATGGTCCAAGCTCATTGGCACACCCCCAACAGCTGCCTCCTTGCTAGGATAAGGAGAACTGGAAGCCAGATGTATGCCTGGCTGCCTTCACAGCTCAGAAGCAGCAAGCATGGGGGTAGGGCCTGTCGCTGGGCAGTTCAGACTCCAGATGCTGCCAGGCAGGTGGCCAGGCTGGCCTTTTAGAGCCAGAGATCCCAGCAGTTTAAAGAAGTAGAATGGTTTTCCAAAAGGGACAAGAGCGTTTCTCCTTGAAGCATAATGATGGGTTTGGGGCAGAAGGAGACACAGGTATAGCTCTCGATCATGGTGCCACTAGGAGATGGAAAAAAAGGGACCAAGTGTGAGATTTGGACAGATTGTCACCTTGTGCTGAGGGCCATAATGGAGCTGTGGTCTTGTGTCTGGCCAGATATCCCTTGAGTTCCCAAGAAATCGCCATGCTGCAGCCACCATGGACCACCCCAAAGACAGATGGCCATGGGGCCACTGGAACCCCAGTTCGAGGAGAGCTGGACATGCATTTGGGGGGCGGGGAGGTGGGCAGCAATGTGTTCGCCTGCAGGAGTAGCATCCTTTCTGGCCCACTGCTGGAAGTGTTGTGTTAACTTCTTGGTGCAGTAGGAGCTGTCACCTGGGAGAACATCAGACTAAGAGGCGGCACTGTGGACGCCTCCAAAAAGGGTAAATGTTTAGCACATTAAGCCACTTCTGTTCCCTCTCTGTCCTGTGCTGCCAGGGCAAGTCATTCATCAAGGATGCCCTGAAGTGCAAGGCTCACGCGCTGCGTCACAGGTTCGGCTGCATAAGCCGCAAGTGCCCGGCCATTAAGGAGATGGTGGTCCAGCTACAGCGGGAATGTTACCTCAAACATGATCTGTGCTCAGCCGCCCAGGAGAACATCCGGGTCATCGTGGAGATGATCCACTTCAAGGACCTACTGCTGCATGAGTAAGTCCGGCCCGGCTCCTGCAGAGACAGAGCAGTGGCGTTGGGCTGTGTTCAGTGTGAGGCTTTGCTTCTGCACGCTCTTCTCTGGTGCAAATTGGAGATAGCTGCCATGGGCCACAGGAAGCTACATCAGCCCTAAGGCATCCCCTTTGCTGCTGGCTCTCAGGAAAAGTGAGATTGCAGTCATCACTTTGCAAGTCACAAGCGGAAGCAAGGAGTTTTTTGGTCTTTAGTAAGCATGAAATATGTCAATTCATGAGTACTCACCACTCCAACCCCCGATCCTTAGCCAGGGTTGCAGCGGTTCTCCCCACGGGTGGGGCAGCCATGGCTGTGTCCTGACAACCAGGAACTAAAGACACTTGTTAAACACTCAGTGAGTACTGGGCACTATGCTAAGTACTTTATAGAACTGTCTCACTTGGTCCTTCCCACATCCTTGTGAGCTGAATTCCTTTAGCTCCTCCACTAAACAGAAGAGAAAAGTGAGACTCCTTGGGGTCAAGATGACATAGTGAGGGAGACATGCAGCTGGGATTGAGCTTAGCAAGCTTCCGAGCCCAGCACTCTTAACAGCCGGAAGTGGAGAGCGAGCGCTTTTCTGCCCACCCCCACACCCACTTCCCTCCCCTCAGACAGTGCAAGTCATCCTCTCAAACACATGAATACTGTTGAAAACACAGAACAAGCATCCAAGATTGTCCCTGATGTGCTTAAATACATCCATGCTACAGCAAGGAAGTGGGAACTGACTGACTCAAGAACTTCAAGTTCATTGACAGACACAAGACAGCTCACTTCTTTCAAGTATCCCAGCCACAGGACCCGAAAAGTGGCGAAGTGGTAAACCCATCAACCAGACCTGGGGAGGCAACAGCGGCCCCTTTTTTTAGAGCTGCAGATCAGAAAGCGAGCCAGCAGCTAGGCTATCCAATCTAAATAGCTGGCACCGAGGCAGGCACCGTGGGTCCTTCCACCAGGCCTCATCGGGCCACATGTATGCAGTTGTATTAACTCTGGCACCTGAGCAAGCCACTCCTGACCCCACCACCACCACCAGAGGTTGTCACTTTACACTGGGTAGAAGAGCCAGATAACTTACAGAAACCCCACTACCCTGGTTGGATGATGGGAGCAAAACAAGATTGTCTTTTTCTTGAGTTGTGCCAATGCTTTATGCAATATTTATACTTTTACAAACACCAGCTAAGGAACAATGACAACAACCATAGTAGCAGCAGCTGGTTTTCATATGCCAGGTGCTTGGCCAGGTTCTTACAGGAATCATCTCATTCACCTTTCCCAGTGACACCAAGAGATGGAAGTGACTCTTGCCACTTAACAGAGTGCAGCTGAGATGTTACAATTCTTACTTTTCAGTTTGGGACCCCGGTGATACAAGGGAGCTTCAGAAAACTTTGTGGAAAATTCAGTAAGACTACACAGGGATTCCAAAAATATGCAATATTATCTTTTCATTCATTCCATTTCCTCATGAGCTTTTTTTTTTTTTTCAAAGTACTCTTTACATATGACCAAAATCGGTTGGCAGCAACCTCTCTGCTGTTGGCCTTTCTTGCCCCAGCCTGACCTACCAAAGGCTCCTGGGTCCCGACATGTGCCGTCAGACGGAGAGCCCTGACAAGCGCCTCTCCTCCAAAGCGCCCACGGCTGAGCAATGCACACAAGCTCCTGTACCCTCTACCCACAGTGAGCCCTTTACAGACAGTGCACTGGCCTCCTACGGGAGTGACAGGGCACTGGCTTATCACGTAGTGTGTCTGATACACACCCCTGGAGCTCAAGGGCGCTTTTGTCGTTTTGTTGGAGAGTGGAAGTCTTTGGAAAAACTGAAAGTTTTGACAAGCTCCAGCCCCCTCCGGCATCTAAAGATGGCGAAGCACTGTGGTGTTTTTGTTTGTTTTTGTTTTTTGTTTGTCTTAAGATTTATCTATTTTCATTGGAAAAACAGATTTACAGAGAGACAGGGAGAAAATTCTTTCACCTGCTGGTTCACTCCCCAAGTGTTCGCAAGGGCCAGAGCTGAGTCAATCTGAAGCCAGGAGCCAGGAGCTTCTTCTAGGTCTCCCACACATGTACAAAATCCCAAGGCTTTGGGCCGTCCTCTCTTGCTTTCCCAGGCCACAGGTAGGGAACCAAATGGGAAATGGAGCAGCTAGGAAATGAACAGATGCCCATATAAGATCCCGGCACGTGCAAGGTCAGGATTTAGTCAATGAGCCATCGCACCGGGCCCAGCACTAAGGCATTGTAGGGTCTTCTACCTGGAACTTGCAAGGGCTGCCCAGCCCTGCCTGCTCCAGAAATGCGATGTCAGATCCCTTTTAAGAATGCTGCATGTGGTCCTCTGGCTGCAGGGGCATTTTGGATAACTCTAGCTCCACAGCAGTGTAACCTGACCTGTTACCTTCTGATGTCACCACCATGCAGGACAGCAACTTGCTCCTCAAGCTGAATTGCCCAAGCTTTCTGGTGGTATACTCTCCCGCCCATCTCAGTGGAAGGAAGGGCTCTGTTGGCCTTTTGACAATCTGTGGTGTTAGTCGCAAAGAAAGGGAGAAGTGAATTTGCTGTGCACTCTAGGCAGGGGGCAAGTCTAGTCACCCCACAAGCCACAACAGCCCCATTTCTCAACCCAGCTCTACCCACCCCAAAAGCATGCTTGTTCAGTTAAAGCATCTCCTCCCAAGCTCCCCGACTTCCCCCTCTTCCACATTCTCCTCGCCCCCGCCAGGGCTCCCTGCACCCCTCCCTTCCTGCCTGATCTTCTGCCTCCCCCTAGCTGCCGCCAGCCTGCCCTGGCCTCCAAACTGCCTTGTCCGGCTGCTGGCAGTCGCCAGTGGTTTGAAGCCTCTAGGCACGTCCCCCTCCAAGGTTGGTTTTTTTCTGTTTTTTTTTTTCCAAATCCTTTAGCTTTACTGCTGACACCCAGCTGAGCAGGCTGAGCCTGCAGCCCGAGAAGGCACCATGCCAGCTCCAAGCACGGTTTAGATTAGCGTGGCTCAGCGCACACACACTGCCTCCACCCCCACCCAGTTCACAGCCTCCTGCTTAGGAGACAGCTGAGGGCAGAGGGCAGCATGAGCTAGCCCAGCCCTTCCAGCATTTGCATGCACCTTGGAGGATTCAGGAGCTAAGCTGGTAGACAGCACACCCTGGACAAGGACCCCGAAAGAGCCTTCCTGACACTTACAAGGAGCCTTGAGAAAATCAGCAAGATTGCTCCTCTGCCTCTCCCATGGATCTGCTTGTCCCAGGCTGGCAACTACAGGGAGGCCCCGACATCCTGCTGCTGTTTCAGCACTGAATTGGAGCTCCCTGCAGCAGTTGCTAACTTCCAAAACATGAAAGAAAGCGACAGGCGTCAGAACATTTCCCTGGGATGGCCTTGTGCCTGGGAGAGCAGCGACTTGGTCAGCAGCCTGCCTTAGGCAAGAGTCAGTAGTCAGCCCATCAGAGAAACTCCAAAGGCAGCTGGTGGGCCTCAGACAGCAGCCTGTTCTCCGTCAGCCAATGTATTCCTCCTCTCTACCCAGACCAAGAAGTTCTTAGAAGTCACCTTCGTGCGTCCATCCAGGAAGCAAGGGGACTTGGGATGGAACAACGACCTGATGATAACTACCTAGCAGCCCACAGACAGAAGCTGATCCAGGCTATGACCCAACAGCCCGAGTGGGCCGGATTCAGGGAGGACCACAGTGGCCCTGTTATCACCAAGGATCTCACATTTCTAGCTGAGGGCTGCTGAAGAGTGCGGGTTGTACACACCCGACACATCCCACACCTCGCTGGGGGAGGCTAAAAGACCACAGGAGGCGGTGGCTGGGGCTGCCACATACCAGGTGTGGACAAAATGCACGCTCCCTACCTTCCACTCACACAGCATCTACACACACCCTGCAAAAAATCAATGTGATTACATGGTCACATCTGCTGACCCAGGGAATAAAGTGACCTGGAAAGGGCCAATCCAGAAGGAGAGACTTCTGCCTGGCCCTGTTGTCCATCTACGCCCCATCCCCTCTCAATGGCAGAGGCAGGTACAGCCTGTGGCTTCCAGAAACCCCTTCTTCATCATGAGCTTCAGCCAAAAGCAGACACAGACGTGGAAAGTGTAGCCTGTTCAGGTCTCGCCCAATTCTCACTGCATCTCTTGCCTCTCACTCTAGGCCCTATGTGGACCTGGTGAACCTGCTGCTGACCTGCGGGGAGGAGGTGAAGGAAGCGGTCACCCACAGCGTCCAGGCTCAGTGTGAGCAGAACTGGGGGAGCCTGTGCTCCATTCTGAGCTTCTGCACCTCTGCCATCCAGAGGCCCCCCACGGCACCGCCCCAGCAACTGCCCCAAGCAGACAGGACCAAGCTCCCTCGGGCACACTCTAGGGAAGCCGGGCCCCACCTCGTCGAGCCCAGCAGCAGTAAGGAGACCAGCAGGGGAGCCAAGGGCGAGCGAGGGAGCAGGAACCACGCAAACGCCCACGCCCAGAGCCAAGGCAGCAGCCTCGGGACCCAGGAACCTTCTGGAAGCAGTGAGTGGGAAGATGAACAGTCTGAGTATTCCGACATCCGGAGGTGAAATGACATAGTGGCGAGCCATGAGCTTTTTCTTTTTTTCTTTTTCTTTTTCTTTCTCTCTTTTTTTTTCCTCCATGCCGTCCATTATCTACTCTATGGACATTCCAGAACATTTACCATTCAAGAAAGGGGGATGCCACATGCAGAATTTTTGTGAGGGATTGAGAACTTCGTGCAGGTGTACGCTGATGGGATGAACAGATGAGGCAAAGAGGTGGCGGTGATACCGGGCCCCCGGGCACTGTGCACACTCAAGAGGGTGCAAGTACCCTCCCCCATATCCCATTCTCCCCCTCTTCTGTCTTCTTTCCTTCCGCAGAGCACTCCGTGGTGGGGCAGGTGAGGTGGGACTGGGCAAGGGGCTGGGTGGGGGGCACACCAGGTGCTGCCCTCGTGCAGGGCAGGAGCGCAGCAGGATGTCCCTGGTGATGTGGGGGAAGGGCAGAGAGGAGGCAGGAGCCAAGGGCGTTGCCTGGTGCCAAACAGAAAGCCAGTTCCTCGCGGGGAGCTGCCAGGGAGGGGTGGGGGGTGTTGGGTCATTTCTGAGCCATTGTTCTGTCTGCGGGAGAAGGAGGACACACTGTCGAGGGAATGGCCCCTGTGTGTTCATATTTTAACCACTGCTTCACATCCCGATTTCACCTTTTTTTTTTTTTTAATAATTTATCCGGTGACGTCCACACGGTCGTCTCAATAAATGGCTTTCAGACACAGCCACTCGGTCTTTCAAAAGCAGCCCAAAGGGGGAGCAAATTCAACAAGCCATCCTTTAAGGCTCCTCGAGTGCTGTTTCCAAAGGGATGCAACATGAGGGTGGCCACACCTGTCGCTGCCCCCGCCCCCAGGACACACGTTAGGAGGCGCCCATTGGACCCATACTCTCTTGGGATTTTGCTTTCTGGTCCCACCGCCAACCCTCAGCCAAGATCCTTCAAGAATACTGCAGCAGCAGCTCCGAGAGGCCAAATCGGAAGCCTGGCTTTTCCCAAGGAGAGGAGAAAATGAGAAAGACTCCTCGGTAACTTCCAGCAAAGCCTGCTGACCTTTCGCATGAATGGAGGAGCCTGTCAAAAACCTCCAAGGGACAGGATTTTTCCAGCTCCTCGTGTCTTTGAAATTTAGCAATGAGGAGTCCACATGGGAGAGAAAGACAGGCCAAGACTAAAACAAAAAAAATGCAAGGAGGGGGAAGAGGATTCTCATAGAAGGCCCAGCCCTGTGGGGTTCTTGCAGTTCGTTTTGTTTTGTTTGTGGGTTTTTGTTTTTTGTCATTGTTCTTGCAGTTTTTAAATAAAACATCCCGGAGCTCAGCCTTTGCTCCTCCAAAGCTGTCAAATGAAAGCTTATCTTTTCTTGCTGCGGTGTAGAAATAGGAGTCCGTATTGTCAGGAGGGAGAGAGGCAGGCCAGGTTCATGGGGAGCAAGTGGTCTGCACACTTCCCCCATCAAGAGCCAGATGGTGAATGCAGTCCTTTCAGTTTAACGGGCCGTGCCATTTCTGCCACTGTTGCTCGAGCACAAAAGCAGCCACAGACACGGAAACCCGAAAGCCTTGGCCCCGGGCCAGTCCAATTTTATTGAACAGGCACCCAGCTGGATTTGGCTCTGAGGCCACGGTTTGCTAATCCTTATTCTAGCGACTGGGCCAAGAAGAATGCATCCACCGTTATCTATCCACTTAGTGAGGCCGGAGATGAAGATGCCGCCTTTTAGCTACTCTCCCGCAATTCGTTCCAGAGAGTAATTCCACCCAAAAACACAACCAGCAATTATGGGCCCAAAGCCCAATCCCATGCCGGAAATACACACCATCGGGTGCGGGTGAGCCGTCGGTGTGCCCAAGGAAGTAGGCAGAAAGATCTGTGGCTTGCAAGTGGGCTTATGAGCTCCAGCTCTGCTCTCATGGACCAGAAGACGAGCAAGCCAGCTTCTGCCACGGGGACAGCATGTCAACTGTGGCTGTCTCATGCTGGGTGGGCTATCCTGACACACCACAACTCTTCCGTGACTCTAAGCTCAGACAGTGACCTCGTGCGTGGCTGTCCCAGCTCCTGGCCGAGATGTGCGAAAGGCATCGCTGTGTATTTTCCTCTGTGGCCCGCGTCATCCGTGTCCACCTAAAAATGTTCTCACCTGTTGCTTCTGTTATAACTCTGTGTCATTTGTATTCATGATCTCAACGCTCCCTCCCCAAAAGCATAAAATGGCCTACTCTGTACACCTAACCCACTGGCTGATGTGTTCTGTTCTGTTCACACTGTGTGTGGGATGGGTCCCCCCACCTACTATCCCCCCCCCTTTTTCCTTTTAAACAGGCTTCCAAGAGTGTTCCCTGCCCAGGTTCCCCTGCTCACCCCTGAGGAGAGAGAGGATGCCTGTGAGTGTGGATCGGGGCACTTGCCACCATCTGAAATGTAAGCAAAGGTATTCATTAAAAATAGTTCCCCTGCTTGGCTGAGACCTCCGTACACATTTACGCCTGGGCCTTCCTTTGAGGAAGGGTGTGTGTCTCCAGATAAAGCTCTGATGTTTATTTTGAGCTTTGCATCTAACAGGATGATCTGAACACCTCCCCCTTTGTATCAATAAATAGCCCCGTGCTTCTCCGACCACAGGGGCCAGGACAGAGGGACTGCTGACATCCGAGACTAAACCAACAGAAAACACCCGCGCAGGCAGGCAGATCCTTCACACGCAGCAGACAAAGGGAAAACATTTTAGCCAGAACCTGGTCAAAAGCATTGCTGACCGGTCAGGGACAACAATGCCTCCAGTGGCCGTTTCCTTAGGAAGGGCAGCCCCGTCTGGTCCCCAGAGCCTGCCCCACGTGGGCTTTGCCGGCTAGCTCTGTCTGTTTGTGCCGTGTCTTTGGGAAGCAGGAGTTGTACCAGGCCATGGTGTTTTTTTTTTTCTTCCAGCACTAATGGAGGTGTTAAGTAAATGGCTTGCAGTGACGCAGTGTCGTCTTTGGCCAAGAGAGGGCGTTTCATATCCGTGGGAACTGCCGCCCTATATGGGCTGTTTGCTTCTGGCTGCGGGGCGGGTGGGGGTGTGAAGAGAAGCAAAAGAACCACCCCTGGCCTTTTCCTTCAGCAGGGTGCTTTGTCCAAGTGTCCAAGTCTGAATGGCCCAAGAAAGAGAATCACCTGCCTCCAGCATGTGCCCCTACTGGGGCATCTCCCCCGGTGGCCTGGCCATCATGTCTTTCAGGCTGAGCCCGCACCAACTATGCAGCCCCTAGGCTGGCATAAGGCTGGGAGGTCACAGCCCCTTCACCAACCCTTTGTCACCACACAACAGACCTGGGCTGTCTGGTTTCACCAGCCTCGGGGTGGGTATTCTATCAGTTGATCACAGGCATCGTCCCGTCCCCATTTTATAGGCAAACAAATTGAGATGTAGGCATACACCAAATCGTATAGCTTACTGAGTGGGGGATCTGAGCTCAAGGCCAGATGAGGGACTGCTAAGCCCACACTCAGGTCTGTAGTCTCCATCTTTGTTTTGTTGTTGCTTGTTTTCATTTGTGCCAATCAGCACAGTCCCATGTGTACTGACGGCATCGAGCAGCCCGTGAGTCCCCCTTTGGAGCAGAAGGGAAATAAAGCCGTCACCTCTCCTCTCTGCAAAGAACCCAGTTCTGTCCCAGAGGGAAGAGAGAGCAGAACTGTGTCAAGTTCCAGCACCTTCCCCATCATCGGAAAAGCCAAGTCCATCCAAGCTGGTTGCTGCGGTCATCCTCCTCGTGACTTTCAGACCCGTGAGGATCCATGAAGCGGCTCCCTGCTTTGCCCGCTGCTGTACAGGTCTTGTTTCGGGACCCCATTTTACAGACCATGAGACTGAGACTCAAAGCCATCCTAACACACCGAGCCAGTGGCAGGTGCTGGAGCCTGCAGGCTCCCGCTGCTCACCCCAGTCACCTTCTCACCCTGGATGGGAAACACCCGGAGAGAATTCAGACACAGCTGCATCCACACACACCCCTGCCCTCCCAGAATTGCTCCAATCCAACCACTGAAAAATGTGTAGGCTGCAGGAGGAAGACAGACGGCGCTTCCAAACAGGCTGATGTTTTAATGAAGTTGCAAGTCAACCAGCGAGACCCAAAAATCAGCAACAGAAATTTAATTTGTTCTAAAGTCAACAACAACAACAAAATAGGAAAGCCCCCTGCTGAGGAGGGGATGGGCCTTGCCCAGAGGTCAAATTTTATGTTATTTTTTGTGGGCAGAGAAGAAATGAGCAATAGAAATAAGCCTTAGGCTAAGGGTCACATAATGCTGCTGACATAAGCAGTTGAGTTTTTTTAATTACCCCCCAAAAAAATAAAAAAAATAAAAAGAAGAAGAAGAAAGAAATTGTTCCTTAAAGGGAACAGGAACACAAGTCACCAAGCCAACCTAGGAATGTGCGTGAAATGGACACCTCCACCATGAGCCTAAACCTGGCCGCACCTGTGGGTCGGCAGCCACCAGGTGAACCACAGGGCCATCTGGGCAAGATAAGCCCTGGGTGAAACAAGGAAAGCCTGGCTCGCTCCACCTGCAGGGAATTCTGGGGCAGGACCATTGTTACTCAGCCGGTTCCATGTTCTATCAGCTGGTTTCCAGGACACGATGTGGTTCTGAAGGGGAAGTGCCAGTGGGGAAGGGGCGGCCATGTGCACTCTGAGTTGGGAATGAGGCCTGCGGGCTCCACAGAGAAGACTTTGTCCCGGAAGAGTCATCAGTCCCTAGGATCCCATCCCAGTAGTCGATTGTCTACAATCAAACTACCCTGAACACAGAATCCAGGAAACAACTAACTCTTGTGCTCCTAATTGTATGGGTCCAAAATTTGGAAGGGCTCAGCTGGACTATTTCCATAGTGTTGTCTGGATTCACTTCCCAGATGGCTTCCTGAGGATGGCACTTTGGTGTCTCTCTCTCTCTCTTCTGTCTCTCCCTGTCTCCTCTCACAGCCCATCCCACCACTACATAGCACCTTCTGCCCCCCAGTACCTATCAGAACATGGCTATCTCAGGGTGGTCTTTCTTCTTCGAACGTGACTGGCTCCCTATGCTTTCACAGAATACTCTGCAACTCTGCTCACTGGATCTGAATCAACTCTGGGAGGGCAGAGATGGCATCATTTCTTCCTACACAGTTACAGGGATCCCTGCTATTCTGCAATGGAACAAATGAAACCTCTTGTCTAAAAGGGTCCTGAAGTAAGAAATAGGATAAACTTAAATTCACTCTAACGTCCAAGCACTTACAACTACCCCCTGGATATCCACACAGACACGAAAATCCACAAATTGTTCAAATCCTTATACCAGAAGCACGGAGCTTGCACTTAGTCTCCTGTATATTCCTCCCTACGGTACTTCTGACACCTGACACAATGTCAGGGCCGTGGAGATGCAAAGGGCAAAAGTCTACACACGTTCACTGGAGATGCAGATTTTTTCCCAATTTTTTGAAGTACCCCAAACATTTTTCATTCATAGTCGGTTTAACCCTAAATAGGAAGGAGCAACTTTTCAACCTTGTGTCCACATAAGACACAGAGGGTGTCAACACGAGAAATCACAGTGAGCTCTGAGGTGCTAGAGAGGGAGGAGACAGCAGGGGCTCCCTAGCTGATCACACACCGCATCACAACGGGTAGACAGCTTTAGGGAAAAGGCAGACAGATAAATAACAGCTGGAAAAACTAGTTCCACTGAGGGGCAGGTGCAGTGGCCCAACAGGCTAATCCTATACCTTAAAGCGCTTGCATCCCATATGTGCACTGGTTCATGTCCCGGCTGCTCCACTTCCCATCCAGCTCCCTGCTTGAGGCCTGGAGAAGCAATACAAGATAGTCCAAAATCTTGGGGCCCTGCACCTGCATGGGAGACCCAGAAGAAGGTCCTGGCTCCTGGCTTTGGATCAGCTCAGCTCTGGCCATTGTGGCCATTTGGGGAGTGAACCAGCAGATGGAAGATCTTTCTCTTTGTCTCTCCTTTGCTCTGTGAATCTGCCTTTCTAATATAAGTAAATATTTTTTTACATCAATCCCACAGGACCCTGGGACCACTGAAGTCAAGTATTCTGCTTAAGCCTATCTCCTAGTAGTCAACTGCCAGCTTACCCTGCGTCCCTACAGTGGTGAGAGTCCGAGCTAAGAGTACCTCTAAAGTTCATGGGAAAAGAAATGTAAAGACTTCTGTGTGAAGTTTTATTTCTGTGCAAAAGCTTTTGAATTCCCTGCACACAGAGGTCTCCACAAAACTTGTAGAAAAATGTGTGATGAAAAAATCTATACCTGGAATTTCAGAAAGTTTTATTTTTTTTATTGTAGATGGAGAGAACTTCCATCTTGTTAATTAAAGATTTATTCATTTTTATTGGGAAATCAGATATACAGAGAGGAGGAGAGACAGAGAGGGAAGATCTGCTATCCTCTGCTATCTTCCCAAGCAGCCCCAACAGCCGGAGCTGAGCCGATCCAAAGAGGAGTCAGAAGCTTCCTCCAGGTCTCCTACATGGGTACAGAGTCCCAAGGCTTTGGGCCGTCCTCAACAAGCAGGGAGCTGGATGGGAAATGGGGCTGCCAGGACATGAATCGGCGCCCATATGGGATCCCAGAGCATGCAAGGCAAGGACTTCAGCTGCTAAGCTACCACATTAGGCCCTTCAAAAAATTTTCTTGTTCCAAAATAAATACTGCTTGCCATTCCATACTTTTCACGAACATGTTGAATAAACTTCCTACACAGGAAATGCTTTGAGGACACCATCAAGTTTCATGTAGATGATGATTGTTGCCCCTTCTGAAAGGCAGCGGCTTTAAAGCCAAGGGCACGGACTGAGCTGGCCTGTCATCCCGTCCTTTCTGTTCCGTTCCATACATCACTCGACAGATACAAAATCTCCAAGGGACAGCGCAGAGGTGGCCAGCGCCACATGCTGGGACTTGAACTCAAGTAGACTTGAAGGGTTCACTGCGAGGGAAGTTGGTGGGGGCATGAGGACACCCTCAGTCATCTGTAGGGTGGGCAAGAGACCCACCGTGGGGCACCCAAGGCACTTCCTGCTGAGCTAGCTGTGTACACCTCCAGGCAGAGAACCCACCCAAGGGCAGCAAAGGGCAAGCAGGGACCGCCCAAGACCAGAGAGGAGAGAGACTCAAGGCCGGCGCCCTCTACACTGTGCAGCAAGGTTCCTAGGCCATTTGGAAAAGATCTGGCTTGGAGGAACTGAGGTTCTGGGACAGTGATCCTTCCAGCTCCTGGGAATGTCAAGAAGAGGAAGAGGAAAATGACTCAGCTTACATGAAGGAAAATGTATTTCTGGAAGGAAGAAGGAAAAGAAGAGAGGATAATGAGGGCAGAACAAAGCGCAGAGGGTACGGGCAGGGCCAAATGCCTTCTCAGAGTAGGTAGGTGGATCGGCAAAGAAAGAACAAGTCTCCTTAAACCAGGGAAATCAAGGCTGTCTTCTCAGGCCCCAAGGCAAGTCAGGCTCACGTCCACCCAGCCTGCAAGGATGAGGAGGGTCCCCTGTGCCCTTCCAATCCCCAGATGCATCGGGAGGCAGGATAATAGAAACCCAACACCACTTCTGCCCCTTTCAACAGCCCAGGTCAGATGACCCTCGAGGCAGAAAAAAAGTGTCATCCAGTCAAGAGAAGCATGATAACCAAGAGATCTGAAAACACAGTGGGGCCACCACTAGCTCGGCTCTGCGGCTCCCCCATATCAGGCCACCTGTGCCCTAAGGCGACCGAGAACAGTGGGGAGACTAGAGTGGCTCAGAACACCATGACTCATGCCAAAGAAGGGATACCTGGGCTGGGGGTACATACATTGCTCCTGCCCCAACCATCCCCAGGATGCAACCCCCATATTCAAACTCCCCAGTGACTCCCTACATCCCAACAGGAAACAGTAAGTGGGCAGAGAGTGCTGGGCCCTCCAGACCCCAGCCCATGCCAGCATCTCCAGGGAGGGCAGCCTCACCCATGTCTCCTTCCAAATGACCTCCGGCACCCAGCCTGGCCTCTACTGGTCTCCCAACCCTCTCTTAAAATGTATCACATGCATCCAAGCCACTCACAGCTGTTTCATTTCTTAAATAGACATAAAACTGGAGCACTTCCAACAGCGGATGGGGAAAGATAGGAACTAGAGGATCTGTGTGGGAGACTGAACACACCAGCAAAGAGAGTTCCGGAATGAGAAGACAGAGGAGATGGCAGGGAGAAAAGGAATGTCATAAAGAACTGAAACACAATGGTTCCCAGGTTAAAAGGCCACAGTGGCAGCTGACCATTTGGCACAGCAGTAAGGGCAGCACTTGGGACAACTGTGTACCATACAGGAGCAACCAAGCTCAAGCCCAACTTCCTGCTGGTGTCTGTCGGGCGTCAGGAGATGGCTCAAGCACTCAAGTCTCTGCCACCCATGCAAGGACCCCAGACTGAGGTGCCAGCTCGTGGCTTGATCCTGGCCCAGCCCAGCTTGTTAAAGGCATCTGGGGACTGATCCAAGAGGTTAAAGATGTCCCTCTCTGTATCTCCTAGTCTGTCAGCTTTTCAAATACATGTTGAAGGTATTTGTTTAGAGGCTAAAGGAAGGGCCAGTGTCATTGTGCAGCAATCTAAGCCTCAGCCTGTGGGGCCAGCATCTTATATGGGCACAGGTTTGAGTCCCGGTTGCTCCCCGTCCAGTCCTGCTAATAGGAAGGTAGCAGAAGAGGACCCAAGAACCTGAACCTGCACCACACAGAATACCCAGAAGAAGTTCCTGGATCCTGGCTTCAGGCTGGCCCAGCTCAAGTCATTGCGTTCATTTGGGGAGTGAGCCAGTGGATGGAAGATATCTCTCTTTCTCTCCTGTCTCTTCTTTTCTCTTTGTAACTCTGCGTTTCAAATAATAATAATAATTAAGTTTTCAGCAACAACAAAAAGGCTACAGTGGACTCAAGATAGTCGATGAAAAAATCTGAGACACAATCTCATGAAATTTTGAAATTCCTACAAGCAAAGAAAGAAAGCCCAAAAGCTTCCAAAGAGAAAGAATCAAGGATCAATATATTTTCAGATTCCTCAGCAGCAATTTAGGAAGCCAAAAGAAAAAAACCAAGGCTCCAATGTTCTGAGGCCTCAAACCCTACCAGATCACCAAGCAAATGGGGCATCATCAAGACATTTTTCAAAGACATAAGGTCTTCCAAATTTTCCTGCTCAAATAACCTTCCGCAGAAGGCTGCTGGGGCTGTGCTCCATCCAAATGAGGGAGCAAAAGTAAGGACAAGATGACGCTTTGTCTAGGAGACAGGCGTCTAGCCCAGGGAACTGGGATGGCACCCTGCAAGGGCAGTGTATAGAGATGCCATACCCATGGGGAGCAGGTGGTCATTTTGTAGTTCTGGCTGAGGGTCTGGGGACATTTAGCTATCTATAATTTAGCAATTGAAGATGAAAGAAATCAAACATAAGCCAAAAACAGATGTTTTGCATAAGAAGACACTCAAGGAGCAACACACAAGCTTTTGAAGAAGATCCCAACTCCCTCGGTCATTGGGAAGACTCAAGTTAACCCTGCAGTGGTAATCACTCGCATCCAGTCCAAGAGATAAAATCAAGAACAGACAAACCAAGTGTTGATAAAGCCATGAAGTAACAAATAGTCATGCATGACCAGTGGAAGCATGCAAGGGTACAACCATTGTGGGAGGACTTCTGGTCATCTTTGCTAGTTAACCGATAAACATCTTAGGAATGGCCCAGAAATTCCATTCCTAGAAATATATTCAGGAAAAATGAGTCTGTATATCCACAAAAGATAGAGGTATAGGTTGAGTACCCACTTTTGAAATTTCCTGGAATCAACCAGAAGTATTTTGGATTTGGGGTATGTTTGGTTACTAGAATATTCACCTAGATACACACAAACTATCTCGGGGACCCAAGTCTACAGGTGAAGCTCACTGATGTTTTATGTATACCTCATACACATAACCTGAAGGTAATTTCATACAATTCTATGCTTTAGTGCTCTTGCGTTTTGATTGCAATCCATCGTATGATGTCAACAATGGAATTTTCTACTTGTGACAGTAGGTCAGTGCTCAGGATCTGGGAATATGTCAGGCTTCAGATTTTAAGTTCATGACTGCTCAACCTGTAGGAGAAGACTCAGATGAACTAAACATGCAATAGACAAAATGGGGACCAGGTCTGATGTCCACCAGCCAGGGATCAGCAGGGGCTATTTCCATCCAAAGAGTACTCAACTGGGAAGAGGATTGAGTGACTGAGTCGCACAATAGCCTGAATGAGGCTTAAACCGTGAGTGTGGAAAAGCCAGCTGGGATGGAATACATATAGTGAGAGGCCATTTGCACAAAATCTAGATGCCTCAATGCTAAAATAGTGTACCCATCTGGAGTGACAAGCACGGGACAAGTGAACCAAGACACCGAAGAACCTTGTGGAGTGACTGACATGTCCTGTGCCCTGACCTAGGGGCCGTGTCGTTCATATGGTAAAGTTATTAAGCTGACTACATCCAATGTCTGCATTTCACGACGTATGTTTTATTCCTTCACAAAGTGCTGGAAGCAAAGCACAAAGTCAAAAAGAATTTGTTATTAATTCCATGAAAAGGAAAGCACTGCACTGAGAAAGGAAATGTGCTCCAAGGACAGTTGGTGGCAAGGACCTGGCTCGGATAGGAACAGTACTTTACACAAGAGTGAACAATGGACCAATGCACTAGGTGTGATTCCAACCGGAAATATGTACTGGCAAGGGTGGGCGAGTGGGGCAGTGTTTGTGTGCTGCAGCATGTTAAGCGTGAGCGAACAGAGCCACCTTCTAATTCTTAATAGGAAGAGGTCAGGATATAATATCTTACCTGAACTAAACAAATGAAGCAGAAATAGCAACAGAACTCTGTTATTCCGAACCACAGAAGGAATTATTAACAGAAACAGATTAAGGGCAGCAGGTGGTTGCCTCTGGGAGAATGCAGCAGTGGAGAGGTGTGTAAAGGATAGAGCTGCTTGCACTTGGGGGTCCATTAGAACTAGTTTTGGCAAAAAAAAAAAAAAGCAGAAACACAAAGCAAAAGGCCTTAATTAAAGCAGAAATGTGTTTCCATCTCAGGTAAAAATCTGGAGGGAGGAAATTCAGGGCTGCCCCACAGAGTTCTCCAAGGCTCAGGCATCTTTCTCACTGCAGCCCTCATGCCCCAATAGGGCTGCTCCAGCTCCACCTGTCAAGCCCACATCCCAGCCAGTAGACTGTAAGAGACAAAGATTAGGCTGGGTGCCCATAAGCTGTCCTTTTAAGATGTTTCCTGCAAATTTACTACATAACGCTTCTGGTCAGAACCAAGCCCTGTGGTCACTTTTACCTACAAAGGAAGAGGGAGAGAAAAAAAATCTCGATTCAGGAGAACCACAATCAGCCATAGAGTAAGGGAGTCTCTGCCATTCCAACTTGTGTTTAAGGGCTTTAAGTGCAGTGGGAAAAGCTTTGATTAATATCAAAATGCAAGGCCTGGCACATTGGCTCAGTGGCTAAATTTCACCTTGCAAGTGCCAGGATCCCATATGGGCACCGGTTCATGTCTCAGCTGCTCCACTTCCTTTACAGCTCCCTGCTTGTGGCCTGGGGAAGCAGTGGAGGACAGTCAAAACCCTTGCCACCCTGCACCCTAGAAGAAGCTTCTGGCTCCTGGCTTTGGATCATCTCAGCTCCAGTCGTTGGAGCCACTTGGGAGTGAACCAGTGGATGGAAGATGTTCCTGTCTCTCCTCTCCATAAATCTGATCTGTCTTTCCAATAAAAATAAATAAATTTTTAAAAAATCAAAATGCAAACAAAGCAGAACTCCCACATGCAACCAAAAGGCAAAAGCCAGTGCTGCAGGAAGTATACAGCCAGGACACCTGAACAGAGAGTAGAAGACATCTGATGAGAACAGTAGTGCCACTCCAGGCCTCTCCCTACAGCTTGGACAGCAGGTGGGGACTCCACTGGAGGAAACGCCACCAAAATGGGGGAGTAAACTCAAGACAAAGACAGTGGCTTGTCCAGCAGAAGTCACCATTCTGGAATGATGCTATTAGAAGATAGCCTCTCACGCCAGAATCAAGGGACTCCACAACCACCTTGTAGGTGACCCCACACTCAGAAGTCTCTCTTAACCCTCTCTACATATAGATCTGAGATGAGGGGAAAAAAAAAAAAAAAAACATGTCTAGCAGTGCCTCCCAACCCAGTAAGGTGTACTCTATAGCTAATGGAACAGATTCTCCAGTTTACATGAAATCCCCTTGGTGGTTCTGGAGGACTGTACACTGAATAAATTCAGGTTTTTCTCCTCCCAGGGGTCTGGAAAACTACCTGCCACTTTTGGATTCTTGGCAGGGCCACCGCAAAGCTTGTCAATAACTCCCCAGATGCAATGACTCCTAGGGAGACAAGATAAACAACAAGGAGGCAGAGTGGGCCCGGAGGCCCCGCTTCCTTGGGACATGAGCCTTCTGCAGTATCAAAAGGGCACACGGTTTGCAGGGAGCAGCTCCTGCTGCCAGCACCAGCACAGCAGTTTCCAAAGAGCCAGTACCGCTGGGACTAGCAACGGGTGGCCCTGCTGGGAGCTGCAGTTATTTCAGTCCTCAAAGGGCTTTTTGTTAAGGGCAGGCCATGAGCCCCAGCATATGGAATTCCAAGTTTTCCTCTTCCAAGTCCTCCAAGTCCTCCAACTCCATGAAGAAGCATCAGTCTGTGCTCCCTCTAATAGCATCTGAGGAGCTCTGGCTGCTCCTCCTGTGATTTTTACACAAAACTACAAGGTCCCTGCAAAGAGATTTGGAGACAGTCACTTCCTCTTCCTGCAGCCCACCCCTCAGGGGAGGCACTGCAGACACAGCGTGGTTCTCAGAACGAAGCAGCTCAGGGAGAAATTGGAAATGGCTTCCTGACCCAGGCACCCTATCGTAGCCCAAGCGATGGGTGCATGGTCACTGGCCAAAGCCCAGAGCCCAGAAGGCCCAGCAGAGAGGTCAGGTCAGACAAAAATAGGAGACAAACTTTCCCCAAGCTGTCATCCCATGCCCCAGTCCCAGCAGCCTCACCCCACTTCCAATGATACACATTGCAGCTCCTGCTTCTGTTCTTACATAATTCACAAAATTTACCTTCTATGTGCTTCTCTGCCCTGAACACATCTTCATAGAGTTGATCCATGTGATTGCATATGATTAATGTATTAGCTCTAGGCTACTTTTTCCATTTTTTATTTTTCATTGATTTGAAAGCCAGATCAGCATCCTATGGAGCGCCGGTTTGAGTCCTAAGTCTTCCATTTTTGCTGCAGCTCCCCGCTTATGACCTGGGAAAGCAGCGGAAGATGACCCAAATGCTTGGGCCCCTGCACCCATGTGGAGAACCTAGAAAAAGCACCTGGGTTTGGATTGGGCCAGCTATGACCATTGTGGCCATTTAGGCAGTGAACCAGCAGGTGGAAGATTCTCTGTCTCTGTCTCTTTCCATATATATATATATATATTTCTTCTCTCTGTAAAAGTGAGCTCTCCTACCTGCTGGTTCATTCCAACTGCCCACAATACCATGGCTGCTGGATCAGACCAATACCAGAAGCCTGGAACTCCATCGTGGTCTCCAAGATGTACAGCAGGGACCCAATCACTTTGGCCATCCCTGCTGCCTCCTTGGGTATGCATTAATTAAAAAGCTTGAGCCAGAAGCAGAGGTGGAATTTGAACCCTAGCTCTCTGATACAGGATGCGAGTACTCCAAAAGGCATCAATTCTTTAAGATTTATTTATGTTTATTGGAAAAGCAGATTTACACAGAGAAGGGGAGACAGAGAGAAAAATCTCCCATTCACTGGTTCAATCCTCAAATGGCTGCAACAGCTGGAGCTGAGCTGATCCATAGCCAGGAACCAGAAGCTTCCTCCAGGTCCCTTACGCGGGCACAGGATCCCAAGGCTTTAAGCCATCCTCTGCTGCTTTCCCAGGCCACAAGCAGGGAGCTGGATGGGAAGTAGAGCAACTGGGACAGGAACTGGTAACCAAATGATATCCCAGCTCTTGGAGGTGGTGAATTAGCCAGTTGAGCTGTCATGCCGCCCCCTCCCCTCACAATGGGCATCTTAATTACTGCACCAATTGCACGTCCCGGCTTTGCATTAACTGCCACGGCTAAAAGGAGTGGCTTAGGAGGTAGCAAGGTTTATTTCAGCTTGCAATTGGAAGGTCCACAGTCCACACCTGGCATCTGATGAGGGTGCTGGGCAGCAGATCCGAGCAGACCAAGGGAGTCTGCTGCAGTGGCTGGAAAGCAGAGACATACAGAGAGCACAGCACTTGTAGAACCAACTCTCTGGCCAGAGCCACCTGCCCAGGACAAGCCTCCAGGGATCTAAAGGCCTCCCAAGAGTCCACACTCCCTGCACCCAGACCTCCAGGACCAGAGCAGCTCCACCCTTCATCCCTCAGCCATTAACACAAATCCATTATGCATTAACACCAGACTTTGATGTTCAAACGTCTGCCTGGGTTTGGAAAGGCAAATCTGTTCAAGCCATAACATTTGCAGTCTGTTCACTCACATTGTCCTGTAACATTGTATCCTGTGACTGAAACTTTCAGCTGAGAACAGATCTGTGTGTGACTTCTGGGTTTGTGCTATTTTTGAAGGATGCTATGATGAACATTCTAGAATCCGTGTGTTTCTGCTGGAGAATCAGTCATCCATCAGCATGCATGGGTGCTGGTTTGCGGGACACCCTCCCCTGCCCCCTGGCTTGGATGCCGAAAGCTGAGGACGCTCAAGTCCTCAACAGCATGTCATTTACATGGAATGCACCTGTAATAACAGTCATACTCCCTGGCTATTCCCAGATCGGAGGCCAGACTCTGCCTTGGATACAGCTTCGAGAGCCAGGAGCTACTGGAGGCAGTGCTTGGCCACCTTCCTCCTGGCCTCCCCCTGGGACTCTCACAGCGCCCAGGTCGGAGCTCTGCTCACCCATGATCCCAGCCCAGACTCTCAGCCTAGGTGCAGCTTCCCAGTGCCGGGGCTGTGTTCTCTGGCCCAATGCAAATCTTCCATCACTCCTTTTAAGTGTCTTACTTCTGCTCCATCCCAGCCCCCAGCACAATCCCACATAACCAGAGGAACTTGACAAATACCTTTGGTACCTTGACTTCACAGAAATCAATATTATGACTCGGCAATATACAAATGAGCACAAAATGATACATACAAATGACAGGAATTCTACACAAACATCTAAGGAGGTGGATCAGAGAAAGGGGGCATTAATCAGAAGGCAGCTTAAAGAAGGTGAGTTTTTGAACCAATTACTTGGGAGAAAAGAGAATTGTTAGGGCTGTAAGCAACAGTGATTTACTTCAAAGCAGATCAGAGCTGGAGCCAAGGCACGGCGAGTTACGTCGCTGCCTGCAATGCCAGCATCCCATGCAGGAGCACAGGTTCAAGCTCTGACTGCTCTGCTTCGGATCCAGCTTCCTGCTAACGCACCTGAGACAGCAACAGAAGATGGCCCCAGTCCCTGGGCCCCTGCACCCACGTGGGAGATCAGGAGAAGCTCTTGGCACGCCACCTGCTGCCATCACCATTGACATCCAGCTACGGAAGTATCTACCTCTACCTTTCAAATAAATAATATTTTAATAAATTATAATTATTTTAATAATCTATTATTAATTGTACTATTAATAATTAATAATAGGTAAATCAAAATATAACTTATTTTAATAAAGAAACTTATAGGTCTGGTGCAATAGCCCAGTGGCTAAAGTCCTCGCCTTGCATGCACCGGGATCCCATGTGGTTGCAGGTTCATATCCTGGTTGCTTCGCTTCCCATCCAGCTCCCTGCTTGCAGCCTGGGAAAACAGCAGAGAACGCCCCGAACCCTGGGACCCTGTACCCGTGTGGGAAACCCAGAAGGAGCTCCTGGTTCCTGGCTTTGGATTGGTTCAGTTCCAGCCGTTGCAGCCGTTTGGGGAGTGAATCAGCGGATGGAAGATCATTCTCTGCGTCTCACCTCTTCTCTGTATATCTCCTTTTCAATTAAAAAAAATAATAAATCTTTTTTTAAAAAGAAATAAACTTAATTATTATTTAATATTTTTTAAAGATTTATTTTATTTTTATTACAAAGTCAGATATACTGAGAGGAGGAGAGATAGAGAGGAAGTGGAGCTGCTGGGATTAGAACCAGCGGCCATATGGGATCAAGGCGAGGACTTTAGCCACTAGGCCACGCTGCCGAGACCTATTATTTAATATTTTAATAAATTCAGCTGAGACCACGGAAAACAAAAAAACGAAGGAGGGAGAGAGGAGGGAAGGAAAGAGAAAGTGCAGGAAGAACAGAAGATGGAGAAAACATGAAGGGACATGATGGATTCAGGCAAAGGGAGGCGGCAGGCACGGCTGGATCCAGGGGTTCAGGTGGTGTCAGCTGGTGTCAGCTTCGGGAGGCCATTCCTGTCCATTCTATTTCCTTGCAGACAACTTCGCACTCAGGGAGGTTGCTGTGAGGCAGCACCCTTGGACTCATATCTGATCCCAGGAGGACAGTATCTCTCATCTCTCTCTCTGTCGTCTCTCTCTCTGCCATCTCTCTCTCTCTCCTCCTCCTCCTATGGTGGAGAGAGGATCTACCAACAAAACAAGAAAGACCAAGAGTTACGGCGAGCGGGTGATGTGTCCGTGCGGTTTCACACAGCCTGTAGGGTCCAGCCTCCGCAATGGGCCTCTCCGGAAGCCTGGGGCCCCCAGAGCCAAGAGAGAGCAAGAGTTTCTGGCCGCCCACGCCGTGCTGCCCTCCACCTCCTGCAGTCACCACTGACTCCCAGCTACGGAACTTCTCCCAACCCCACAGGAAGGCCTACAGGTGCCAGGAGCCGTCTGTGGGTCATGCAGCCGCATCTGCAGCCTCTGAGGACCCCTACATCCCGCAAGGATACCCACGTCCCTGCTACCGGGGTTGGCAAAGATTCCCAAATTACCCCCAACAGCCCTGGGTCCTGGGGAGTGTTGCCAAGTATACCGGCCATTCTCTGACATAGTTTTAGTCTCTGGGGCTGAAGAATTCCATCAGCTTCTCTTGTATCCTTAGAAGGCAGCATTTGTCACACCACTTCCTGCTGCAGTCCTGCGGTGGGAGGTGGAGGTGGGGGGTCAAGAGTTCATCTCTCAAAGCCCAGACCAGGAGAGGGGTGGTGGGTAGCAGGGGGTCCTAATGAGCTGACATCCTACCCAATCCCCCCTACACACACAGCTGTGTTTCTGCCTCCTTTGGAAGGGAATTGAGGGATCCAGGGACAGCAGGAGCTGCTGCTTGAAGCAGAACTGTGCAGAGCAGGATGCAGGACTCAGAGGCCAAGGTCAGGCTCCGGGCCACACTACTTCAGCCAGTCGGCCTCAGTTTTCCTGTTGGCAGAAAGGGGCTTCTCCACACAAAAGCAAGCCTACCCCTCTGTGGAGGACTTTCTAGGCTCCCAAGCCCACCTTAAGAAATAGAGCCACAGAGCCCAGCGCGATAGCGTAGTGGTTAAAGTCCTCACCATATGGTCGCCAGTTCTAACCCCAGCAGCCCTGATTCCCATCCAGCTCTCTGCTTGTGACCTGGGAAAGCAGTGGAGGACGGTCCAAAGCCTTGGGACCCTGCACCCGCATGGGAAACCTGGAAGAGCTCCTGACTCTCGGCTTCGGATCGGCTCAACTCCAGCCGTTGCGACCACTTGGGGAGTGAACCAACGGATGGAAGATCTTCCTCTCTGTCTCTCCTCCTCTGTGTATATCTGCCTTTCCAATAAAAATAAATAAATCTTTAAAAGAAAGAAAGAGAGCCACAGGCTAGCCCAGCCCCTCTCTCATGAGTCCTTCTTCTTACATGCCCAGTGGACAGAATGGAAAGCCTAAAGCTGAGGTCCACCCAGACTGCATAGACACCAACAGGCTGACCGGAGATGACCCAGGGGTAGAAGCAGCACAAACCAGACTATCCCAGATGGTTGAAGCCTGGCTTTCTTAGCTTTCACCTGTGTGCAGTAAAAGGCAGCAGAGAGGCAGAGAATCTTCCAGCTCCAGAAGGTTCTAGAAAGCCCCAGACACAGGAGGACTCCAACAGGGTCAGGGAAAAGTACAATTCCGTTCATCTGAGTGCAGAACTTTAAAAACCCATGCATGGAGTGACTCTTCAAAAACCTCCAAGAAAATGCATGGCATCAGAAGAAGATGCATGGATTCTCAACTTTTTGCAGCAAAATCAACAATTTTTTAATTCCGCCTTTCTGTGAATTTGGCAAAGTGTCATTTCGCGTCAAAGTTGGAAGAGGCAAGAGAAGGGACACCCAGCTGTGAGTGTAGAACTTTAAACTTTTTAGAGATAGGAGAAAAAGTAAACAGTAGGGACCACCACTAAAGCATAGTAGGCTAATCCTCCACCCTGTGGGGTACCCACATACCATGTGGTCGCTGGTTCAAGTCCCGGCAACACCATATCAGCTGCAGCTCCCTGCTAATGACCTGGGAAAGCAGTGGAGGATGGCCCAAATGCTTATGGGATATCTGGAAGAAACTCCTGGCTTCACACCAGCTCAGCTCTGGCCATTGTGGCC
The DNA here is from genome assembly GCF_030435755.1 of Ochotona princeps. Classification (NCBI taxonomy): domain Eukaryota; kingdom Metazoa; phylum Chordata; class Mammalia; order Lagomorpha; family Ochotonidae; genus Ochotona; species Ochotona princeps. The sequence goes on from NC_080850.1 coordinate 5,234,886, forward strand.
ATTTGGAAAGTGTACCAGCAGATGAAAGTTTCTCTCTGTAACTCTGCCTTTCAGATTCTAAATAAATAAATCTATTTATAAAAATAATAAACAGTAGGAAATTAAGAGAAAAACGAAGGCCAACACACACCAATGCACAAGGCATAGGACAAAGCAGCAACAGCAGCAATCCCTCAGCCACTTGTCCTGAATGTCCACATGGTATGTGCTACCCACCTGTCAGCCACTTGTGCCGAGTGTCCACATAGTATGTGCTATCCACCCGTCAGCCACTTGTCCCGAGTGTCCACATGGTATGTGCTACCCACCCGTCAGCCACTTGTCCCGAGTGTCCACATGGTATGTGCTACCCACCCGTCAGCCGCTTGTCCCGAGTGTCCACATGGTATGTGCTACCCACCCGTCAGCCACTTGTCCTGAGTGTCCACCTGGTATGTGCTACCCACCCGTCAGCCGCTTGGAAACTGGCTGAGATCTCAGATCAACTGCCATGGTGTCTCAGGACTTGGATGCCAGTGATTCTCAGCCTGTTTAATAATAATCCCAAAGTTCAAGGGTGGTGATTCTGGCCATTCTTATCTGCTAAAGAGAAACCATAAGATATATCCTCTAAAAGGCGAAAGCTTCTCATAGTGGATATGCATAGAAGCATATGGCCTGCGGGTACTTCAACAAATGTGCAGAACATAAACTTTAAAATTAATTTATTGTGGTACACACCACTTTTGTTTTTCACAATACCTATTTTCTTCTTTTTTAAGATTTTTGTTAATTTTTTTAAAAGCTATATTTATAGAGAGATGAGAGACAGAAAGATCTTCTATCTGCTGGTTCATTCCCCAAGTGGCCACAATAGCTGGAGCTGGGCCGATCCAAAGCCAGGAGCCAGGAGCTTCTTCCAGGTTTCCCATGCGGGTGCAGGGTCCCAAGGCTTTGGGCCATCCTTTACTGCTTTCCCAGGTCACAAGCAGGGAGCTGGATGGGAAGTGGAGCAGCTGGAATAGAAACTGGTGCCCATATGGGCTCCCAGCACATGCAAGGCAAGGTCTTTAGCCACTAGGCTACTGTACCAGGCTTGTGTTTTTCATATTATCTATTTTCTGCAACTTTTCCTTGTAGACTTCTCATCTGCATGGATTGCAAAAGTATTTGCACACAAATAAATGTATCTTTTAGTTCCATTGTTGGCAAAAGTTTTTTTAAATTTTCTTATTAATATTTGAGTGGCAGAAAGAGCAATGTGGGGAGAGCTTGCATTCATTCCCACAAATGCCTGCAATGGCTGGGGCTCAGTGAGGGCCACAGTCGAGACGCTGAAACTCAACCCAGGTCCACCATGTGGGTGGAGAGGACCAAGTACCAAAGCCATCACATGCTACCTCCATGGTCTGCATTCATATAAAAGCAGAATTGAGACAGGGCCTGGAACCCAAATCCAGGCCCTCCCATATAGGATCTGAGCATCCCAACCAGCTACACCAATCACCTGCTGAAAGTTTTCTCCTGTCCCAAGTTCAGTACCATCTGCATTGAAGGAATCTGCTGGCGGCGTGGAAGTGTAGACTCTGAACATCAGCAGACACGGGAAGGGACCTGCACTGCAGCCTCGTTTTGCTCATCACACCATTTAGTTCCCCAGGTTCCATCTCAGCAGTGATGCCAGCCGAGGGACCAAGGCTGGACCGGGAAGTTCTCTCCAAGCAACAGCACCACCCTCCTCAGGAATGCCACATGGTACCCACCAAGGAGATTCCTGAGGTTTGGAAGTATGAAGGTGGCCAATGAGGGCGAGACAGTCAGGTTAAGAAAGTACTAGCAAACTCACACAAGAATCAGGCCTGGGATCATCTCAGATGAAGTTTCTTTGGAGATCCCTCCAACTGAACTGCTGATCTTAGAACCCCAACCATGAAGAGACTGTCAGACAGTGGATTCTGAATAGGGTTCATTGCGATTGGAACTGAGAGATTGGCAGAAATCCAGAACTGATGAACTATCAAAACTGTATGAGCAGGACCCTCAGAGCACGCCTCCCGTTGGGGATCCGGGATGGGTGGGAGGTTGGGTGGGGCTTTTCCCTTTGTTTTTTCCCTGACCCCAGATACAGGGTAAAATGATATTGATGTGGAAACAATGGTATTACCCACTTTCACCCTGCAGCCCTTGACACTTTGTTCCCTATTAAACTAAGTAAGATTATTAAAAAATAATTTAAAAAAAACACAAAAAAACAAAACAAAAAAAAGAAAGTGGTTAAGAAAACACAGCTGGGCCTAGCGCAATAGCTCAGTGGCTAAATCCTTGCCTTGTACTTCCTGGGATCCCATATGGGTGCCGGTTTTTGTCCCGGCTGCTCCACTTCCCATCCACCTCCCTGCCTGTGGCCTGGGAAAGCAGTAAAGGGTGGCCCAAGGTCTTGGGACCCTACACACCCATGTAGAAGACCCAGAAGAAACTCCTGGCTCCTGGTTTTGGATCGGCACAGCTCCAGCCACTGTGGCTGCTTGGGGAGTGAACCAAGGGACACAAGATCTTTTTATCTTTCTATCTCTCCTTCTCTCTGTAATCTACCTTTCCAATAAAAATAAATAAAATTTAAAAAAAAGAAAACTGCAAGCTGAGAGGTGGGGGTTTGAGTTAGGAGACACATGGATGCAGACAGCATCCAGGGGAAGAGGCAAGGGCTTTGGCAAGTTCCATGGCGGAGTCAGCGCCATCCCAGAGTTCTGGGCAGAATTCTCTAAATTCAGAGTAAGATCAGGGTAACCCACCCACTGCTCCTGGAAAAGCGGTCACACTATGACATCAGCAACTACAGCCCACAGGCCAGGGGGAGTCCAGGGAGGGACGGCCACAAGAACAAGGAAGCCACCACCTGGAAGGCTACCCTGCAGAGTCCCTGATGACCTCCCACACTCACACCCAGCTTTGGTCTTCTCACTGAGACTAGCTCTCCATCCCCGCCTCCCATGCAATACCTGCAGCCGGGCTGAGACAGCAGGCTGCACCTGTGGCCTGCAGGTGACAGGGAGCAAGTGCCAGAATCTGCATTCTCACTCCTGGGTAGGGTCCTGGGGAGAGGCTCATGTTCCTGTTGGGAAAGTTGGACTGAACCTGCAGCACAATTTTCAAAAGGAGTAAAAATAATGTATGCTGAGGTCAGTTGGTAAAAGCTGAAAAATAAAGCAGATGCTGCATTTAAAAATATATAAGTTAGGGCCCAGCACGATAGCATAGCAGTTGAAGTCCTTGCCTTGCACACTCCGGGATCCCATATGGGTGCTGGTTCTAACCCCAGCAGCCCTGCTTCCCATCCAGCTCCCTGCCTGTGACCTGGGAAAGCAGTCGAGGACAGCCCAAAGCCTTGGCACCATGCAGCCGCAAGAGAGACCAGGAAGAAACTCCTGGCTCCTGGCTTTGGATCAGCTCAGCTCCACATGTTGCGGGCACTTGGGGCGTGAACCATCGGACAGAAGATCTTCCTCTCTGGCTCTCCTTGTCTTTGTATATCTGCCTTTCCAATAAAAATAAATTTTAAATATATGGTTGATTTGAAAGGTAGAACACCAGACAGAGAGAGAGAGAGAGGCCAGGAGCCAGGAACTCCAACAGAATCACCCAGCTCCCAAGCACTTGGTCGTCATCTTCGCAGGCACATTAGCAGGAAGCTGGATCAGAACCCAAGTAGCTGGGACTCGAACTAGCTCCCTAACGTGGGATACAGATGTTGCAAATGATCACTTGACCCACAGTACCACACTGCCAGCCCTCTTAAATGCTAGCTTTTACACTGCTGTTAGTATTAGCACATTCCGGAGACCCCAGCCCTTCCAGGACCCATAGATTCTCTGTCGCAGAGGCTGCTGTGCCCCACATTTGCCTCCAGCACCCTCCAGGCAAGGCTGAACACCTGTAGCTCTTCACCTGAAGGCCTGGCCATGGTTCAGTCACCAGAACTGGGAAGCTGATGGCCCTGGGAGCAGCCTGGTGACAAACACACCTGGGCCTCCTCACTCCTTGGGGATTAACTCCGAGATGCGTCCTTTGCTGCCCCCTTAAAAAAATCCCCAGACCCAAAGCCTCTCATTCTACAACAACTCTGGGCCAGTGCTGTGGCACAGTTGATTAAGCTGCTGCCTGCAACTCCACCATCCCATACAAAAGCACCAGGTCAGGTCCTAGCTGCTCCACTTCCAATCAAGCTCCCTGCTAATGCACCTGGGGAGGCAGCAGAAGATGGCTCCAGTTGGAGCCCAGCCAGCAAGGTGGGACTCTCGCCTCCTGCTTCAGCCTGGTCCACCCCCAACCACCCCAGCCATTTGAACATTTGAGAAGTAAACCAGCAGATGAAACAGCAATCTCTCTCTCTCTCTTTCTTTTTTAAAAATGTGCCAGCATCCCATATGGGCGCCTGCTCCACTTCCCTTCCAGCTCCCTGCTTGTGGCCTGGGAAAGCAGTAGAGGAAAGTGGTACAAAGTCTTGGATTTGTACCCACGTGGGAGGCCTGGAAGAGGCTCCTGGCTCCTGGCTTCAGATTGGCTCAGCTCCAGCCATAATGGCCATTTGGGGAGTGAGTCAGCAGATGGAAGCTCTTCCTCCTCTCTGTCTCTCCTCCTCTGTAAATCTGACTTTCCAATAAAGACTTAATAGTAATAATACACTTGATTTCTCTACTTGACACTCCAATGCAAGGTCCTTGCCTGTCTGATCACCACGTAGCTGAGTCCACACACCCTCTGCAAACAGCTGTTATTGCCAGATGCGACTTCCTGCCCTTGTGTCAAAGCCGTCCCCATGGCATTTCCTGCCTCCCAACCCTCTAGGAGTACACAGAGCCAGCATTAAACACGTTGACTTAATTCCTGCTAGAGTGCGAAGGATGCCCAGATGCACTCAGGGGACTTGACAGCCAGCTCATCCAGCCCAGCAAAGGATGCTGAGCACCTGGTCAGAGGATGGAAAGCAGAACAGGTTGATCCACTTGCCCGGCCAAGCTTTGCAACATGTTCCAGGGCCTGGGAATGCACTAAGGTAGACTTGATCAGCCGATAGACCTTGGAAAGATTTTTCTCAACTCTGGTGCAGCAAAGCCAACATCTCAGAAATACCAAAACCACTCGAATAACAGGGTCTCTAAGGTGTCATCAAAAGACCACCCCTCCTCCCCAGCAAAGAGTGAGCCCCTCCCCTTCCCCGCTGTGGACATAGGAGGGAAAAAAACTAAAACTTTTGTCCTATCCACTTTCCTTCATACCTCAACCCTCCTGACCCTAATTGGAGACCCACATGGGTGTGTATCCCGCTCAACTGTGTAAACAGTATTAAAAATAAAACTTTTTTGGGCCCAGTGGCGTGGCCTAGTGATTAAAGTCCTTGCCTTGAACGCCCCAGGATCCCATATGGGCACCGGTTCTAATCCCAGCAGCTCCACTTCCCATCCAGCTCCCTGCTTGTGACTTGGGAAAATAGTCAAGGATGGCCCAATGCTTTGGGACCCTGCACCCATGTGGGAGACCTGGAAGAGGTTCCTGGTTCCCGGCTTCGGATCAGCACAGCACCGGCCGTTACGCTCACTTGGGGAGTGAATCATCAGACAGAAGATCTTCCTCTCTGTCTCTCCTCCTCTCTGTATATCTGACTTTTCAGGAAAAAAAATCTTTAAAAAAGTTTTATTTATTTATTTTTTAAAGATTTATTTATTCTGTTACAAAGTCAGATATACAGAGAGGAGGAGAGACAAAGATCTTTCACCCACTGATTCACTTCCCAGATGGCCAAACTAAACGGAGCTGACCCGCTCCAAAGCCAGGAGCCAGGAGCTTCTTCCTGGTCTCTCATGTGGGTGCAGGGTCCCAAGGCTTTGGGTCGTCCTCAACTGCCTTCCCAGGCTACAAGCAGGGAGCTGAATGGGAAGCGGGGCTGCTAGGACACAAACTGGCACCCATATGGGATCCCGGTGCATGCAAGGAAAAGACTTTAGCCACTAGGCTACTGCGCTGGACCCTAAAATTCAAATTTTTAAAAAGGGAATGAATGCCCAAAATGCATTGGGCCTGGTATGCAGATGGAAGCAGGCATCAGATCTGAGAATGCTATGCGGGTGGTTACCTTGCTGCCTTCTCCCCCCAGCAGCCAGAGGGACCACCTATTCTGCAGACAGGACAACTGAGGCTCAGAGACGAAGCCACCCCCAAGTGCCGGAGCCTGGACCAGAACCCCTATCCCAGCTCCTCCTGCCACTGACCGATCTCCTCCACCCCAGCGCATTTCCACTTCTGCCCAGGCCCTCGCCCAGCGCGGTGCACACATCCCAGCTGTCCTTGTGACCTCAGGCCTGGCCTCCCCCGCCGGTTCCCCGCTAAGCCTGCCCAGCCAGCCAGTTCATTTCCTATTCCACAGCGCCACCTGGTGGCCCCAGAGCGCACAGCCTGCTCTTGATCCAGGGTTAGTGGGAACAGCCACGGGTCTGCAGAGAATTCCAGCCGCACAGCCCAGCAAAGCCAGGGCTTCCGGCACAGCCCACTCCTCCCTCTCCGTGACACTCCTGTTGCCACTCTCCAGCCCACCCTGCCAGTGTGGGGAGTGGGCGCCTCCTCCTCACCAGCGGCAAACTCAGCAGGTGGGGAGAGGGATCTTGCTGCTCTGCCCCACCTCAAATGGGCAAGCCCAACCTGTAGGCCCCCACCACACTGAAGTAGCCGGTGGAGGCCAGGTGTTGCTTTTGCCCCCAGATCTCAGCCCACTACCTCCCTCGCCCTTGCTCTGGGCAAACCACCTTGCACATGTTAAGTACAGAGTGCAAAATCATGCTCGCCAAAGGATCACCGCAAGTGCCCTGGCAGATCAGGAACTCGGGACGGATGTGGACAAGGCTCGGGGGAGCACAGTGGGAATCTCCTGCGCTTGTCTTAGGTGTCCTTCATCTCTCCTGGAGCACGTGGGCCAGGAAGAGAACCCTGACCCCCAGTGCCCTTTGGGAACACGCAAAGGGCCCCTGGTGGTGACCCCAGGGACCCGTGACTTAGGAACCGACCTTGGACTTGAAGATGAGACCTTGGGTCATCCAAGGCAGACCCGGGGACTTGGGGGCAGCTCAGCCTCTCACCTTCCCTGTTGCTACTACCTCGTTTGGAATAATGATAACTTAGTGGGATCCTTGGAAAGCAGGGGCAGGAAGTGAAAGTCTACCGTTTGTTTGTTTCTGGAGCTGGCAGTGCTTTATCAAGCAGTACAATGTTCACTGGAAAAAAGTCAATTTAGGAACAAAGCAGGGGAGGGCAGAATGCGTAACATGCAGCTCCACGGTTGGGCATGTTCCAAGACGCCAGGGAATCTTGAAGCTTCACGTGTGTGTGTGCCAGGTTTCCTCCCGTGGGGACCACGCTTAATTTGGAGATCAGGCACCCAGGTTCACGCTCACGGGTCTGGGAAGCAGCTGCAGACGGCTCAAACACTTCAGTTCCTTTCACCCACAGGGAAGACCAGGCTGGAGTTCCTGCTCTTATGTTCTCTAAAGATTCGTTTTATATATTTGAAAGACGAAGTGGGGCAGGAAGAGGGAGCAAGGAGGAGGTGAGAGAGAGACAGAAACAAAGGGATCTTCCATTCGCTGGTTTAGTCCTCGCATGACTGCAACAGCCAGGTTGGGGCCAGACCCAAGCCAGGAGCTTCTGCCAGGACTCCTACGTGGGTACAGAGGCCCAAGGGCTTGGGTCATCCTCCACTGCTTTCCTGGGTACATTCACAAGGCACCGGAGCAGTAGTAATAAAAGAGCCAGAAAACAGCTCATTGTAACAGAAGTCCTATGCTGTGATCTCTCTGCCTCTCAAAGACCCCCGGGCCACACCTGCCTTTGCTCTTGGACGCTGTGAGATGGAACGAAGCATGTATGAGTGAACACAAGGTGAATGACATTGGCTCTGTGACGGAGCTTCGGGCAGCAGCATCAGTGCTACAACACAAGCCCCGTGAGACCCTGGCTGAGATGGCTCCTGCATGGCCACTGGTAACCTGTGCAGGCGGCATGGCGACTGCAGACAAAGGGGAGTAGCATGCTGGCTGGGATGCTCGGGACTTTGTGCTACTCAGAATAACCGGTCACGTGAGCTTGTGATTGCTGGTTTCTGGAGTTTGGCATGTAGGACTCTTAAGATCCTGGCAGACTGCAGGTGACCAAAACCTTGAAAAGCAAAATCACAGAGACATGCCACAGTGAGCTGTAAAACCCCAAACTAAAAACAATGAGGTTTTCAGACACAGCTGCCTCAAAAGGTTTTATTATTATTATTATTATTATTATTATTATTATTAATTACATTGCATTATGTGACAGTTTTATAGGCTCTGGGATTCCCCCAACCCCTCCCCGTACCCTCCCCGACATGGTGGATTCCTCCACCTTGTTGCAGTATTACATTTCAAATTCAGTCAAGATTTTCATTGCAAGCGTATACCAAGCATAGTGTCCAGCATCTTGTTGTCCAGATAAATCCAACGGTTTCTTGGGGAGACCATCTCTGGTCTGAAGGCAGAGCTGGCAGAATATCGTCCCAATCAATTTAAAGCCACAACATAATATCAACAACAATTTACAACATTATGGAATTATTTGACATGGTATTGAGTAACAAATATATTTTAAAATGCAAGTTCTTAACCACATTCTGTGACTACTTCATTGACATTTCAATTTTAGTTTATATACAACCGGCTTCTATACACCTTAAAATGGCTACAAGGTACTATTCAGCTGTCTCGTGTCTATTTTCATTTTAGTATTTAGCAGTTTATAGTGTTGAAGCATAATTTTGCTGAACTTGGCAGATTTTAGGATAGTCCAAACTGGCTTATAACTCTAGCAAGGCATATGTCAACAATTGAGGTGCAGAACAGTTTTAGGAGGGGTGTGCAGAGAAACCTACAATATCTGAGTGAGGAATAACTAATCTTTGTGTCCTGCCTAGTAAGGTATGTGTGAGTCCACGCTGACCGTTTCCTGTCTGGTTCTAAGCTTTTCTCAAGGTGCGTCAATGGAGTTTGCCAGTTCTTCTCTCCTACATGCCAGCTCGTGCTCGGGCAGGCTCTTCCTACACTGCGGCGAGCTGCCTCCCCAGCAGGCTATAGCTTCTCGCTCACTCTGCTCCACCCTCCAGGATCCAGAGCTGACAAAGTGATCCTCTTTCCCAGTGATTCCCATGGACACATCCCCATCCCGAATCCCAACACTGAGTACCAGTCCTGCAGGGTTCCACCCCCACCCAACGTCCCAGCGACAGCATCACACCTGTCCCACTCAACCCATGGATGACATGAGATCCTGACATCATCAGGACATGCCCCAGCTCCTATAGGACAGAGCCCCGCATCACCCAACACCTGTGGCAAGAGCCAGCTGGCACTGGGGCCCCAAGGACCTGGATTCAGGTCACAGCGAGGTCATTACTTGGCATTGAGTAAGCAGGAGGGCCTGTCTGAGTCTTAGTTTCCTTATAGATTGCAAGCTGGAGGGCCTTCCATGGCCAGGCAGTTAGCAGGCAAATAGAGCAGCCAGTTCAGCCCAGCAGGGGACTATGGTGTCCAGCTGCCACCGGGCCCCGTATTTCCAGTTCCTCCAGTTTTTTAAGACAGTTTCCCCACTGTTCCACAGTCAACGCCCATTTGGAACCCACCTCCCGCCATCTGCCTCAACCAGTAAATGGTGTGCCACGACAATTCCACCCCCTTAAGGCTGCTAGAAACTATCTGGATTCCTTCTAGACTTTTTTTCCAAGCTTAAGAAGGGAAGTATTGCCACTTGTCAGCCCATAGAGAAGCCAGGCAGAGGCTGCATGCCACGACTTGCCCCAGAACAGGTGCAATCCTGCCTGGGGGGCATCAGAGTCCAAGGGAGGAAGCCTGGAGAGGACGTGCTTAGTGGGGGTGCCGCTTCCTCCTGCACCTCCCAAAGTGCTTTGTAGCTAGATGGTGGCATCACTGCGCGCATACCTGAGGGTCTCGGTACTGTACACTTTATTGCTGGGTTGGGATTTTCTGAGTTGATTTGAAAGGCGAGGTGATACAGAGATCCCACTCTGGCTTACCCACCAAGTGCTCCCCAAAAGCCAGAGCTGAGCCAAGTCAGGAGCTGGAAACCCAAACAGGGCCTCCCTAGTAGGTGGCACTCGAGCCATCACAGCTGCCTCCCAGGGTATACAGTGGCAGGAAAATGGGGCTCGAACCCAGGCCCTCCCAAACAGGATGCAGGCATCCCACGTGTTGCCCTGAGCACGCATCCAACACCCACCACCAGCATGTATGTTTTACATGCACAAATCCTGTTGCCAGTTGTGAAAGCTTTGCAGGATCTGCCACATTGGACATATGCAGCGGGGTGGGGGGGGGGGGTTCTGACCTGGCTTGGTATTGAATTACGACACAGCCAAGGAGGATCCTTTTCAATATTCTCACATCCCATATTTTCAGGGAGCAAAACATGGCCTCTGGTCCTTGGGCAGGGCTGACCACAGTCGAGAAGAGGGAGGAAGAAGGCAGTGCCTCCCGGGAATCATCAAGGCCAATGGAGCTGGGAGCCGGCCAGGATGTTCCCTCTCCCACTGCCCCTGGGCCACACGGAGGGCAAAGAGCCTAGCCCTCTGGGTTTTGTTGACAGAGCCCAAGTTCAAGTTTTGTGAAGTTAATAATGAGGCTGTCATCCATCCACCCCAGGGCAATTAGAACCGTGCAGAGGGTGGGGGAGGCTAGGCCTTATTATCACAGGAAATTATAAATAGAAGGATCCAGGCTGCAGATCTGCACAGCATCACACTCCCACCACGACCAGCCTGTGCTGCTCCCAGCTGCCATCCCGAAGGGCTCTCCATTGTGGCCCTGTCACCAGAGCCTGACTTTTAATGCTGTCCAGAGCAGGACCGGCCAGTCCAGCTGGAAGCAGCAGGGCAGCCGGGGCAAGATAAACGTCTTTGTGTTCTCTGCCTCCTGACTCCAGGGTCTGGAGGTGTCTGGACCTGAGCGAGAAGGAACTGGGCTCAACCTGTCAGGCCAGGGTGTTGGGGATGCTGAGCGACAAGGCGGCGGTGTGGCAATTCACCCTCCCGGTCCCTTCCCAGTCCAAGGTTAGAGCAGGTTCCCAGGCTGAAGCGGCAGCTCTCACTCTCCAAAAGGCAGCAGAGGAGGCAGCCCAGGTTCCCACAAGGACCTTTCTTCTCTGCAAACTCTCCCTTTCTCCATCACATTAGGTACAAACAGGGTTTGGTAGTTCAAGAAAAAAGAATGTGGTACAGCCAGTTAAGGCTTGAGTCCCACCCTGGTACCTCCACTCTGCACCCATTCCCCCTGTTAATGTGCAGCCCGGGATGGCCCAAGTGTTTGTCGCTGCACCCACGTGGGAGACCTGGATGCAGCCCTAGCCCCTGGCAGTAGCAGGAATTCAGGGCGTGAACTAGCAGAGAGGCGCTCGCTCACTCTGACACCCTGCCTTCCAAATAAATAAGTCAATACTTAGACATGCAATAAACTTTTTAAGGATGGAAAGTTAAAAAATGCAAATATAAATGGAAACATCTGCAGCTTGGAGCATCAGCCTGGTGCCACATGAGGGAAATTCCACACCACATAACCACATTTTTTTTTCTCTTTATTTATTTGAAAAGCAACATTACTGACACAGAGAGAATATTCTATCCGCTGGTTCACTCCCCAAATGGCCACTACAGTGAGGCTGTTTCAGGAATCAGGAACTTTGCCTGGACTCTCAACACAAGTGCAGGAGCCCAGGGGTTTGAGCCATCCTCCGCTGCTTTCTCAGGTTCATGAGCAGGCAGCTGGATTGGAAGTGGAGCAACCGGGACTCGAACCAGTATCCACTGGCCCCCACTTCACAGATTTTTAAACTGAGGTAGCAAACAATTTGTCCGAGTTTACGTGGCTGATGGGTAAAATTCAAATCACTCACTTTGGTTTCCCCTACCCATACTCTGATGGACTTCCGGCATAGCTCAACGATGCAGAACAGGGGGAGTGGCAGAGACTGCAGAGCCTGGCAACTCCACACCCAGAGTGGGTGGAGGGCTACAAGGCTGCGGGGTGGCCCTGACAGAGGGGAGGACCCCAGTTTCTCCAGGAAAAGTTGAACATCAGAAGCTCACCTGTGCCTCTACCTGCTTTCTGCAGCTGTAACTGAACTTGGGACTCCCGACTCATGGCTCCGGAGGCTGGGAAGACCAGGAGTACAGCCCTAGCATCTTACAAGGGCTTCTTCTGGCCACAGCTTGGACAGGAAGGCATCAGGGGTGAGACCAAGCCAGGGTCAACTAGGGATGGCCCTTACTGCAAAGCCACTCATGCAGTGTGCAAACCACTGCCCTGCCACTCCATGAATGGAATTGCCCACTCACAGGCTCAGCCCCCAGGGGGCTGTGCGGAAAGTGAACTTCTGAAGAATACAAACCAGCCACAGTAGGGGAGAATGGGATCACACATTGTTGGCAATGAGCCCGAAGTGGGCCGGAGAAAGGCCCTCTTCTGGCCAACAATTTGCAAGGCTGGCTCCTGACTGCCAGCCCTGCCTCCCCACCCTCACCCTGTCCCCCCCCCCACACACACACACACTGGTCTCACTGAGCTGAAGCCAGGCCCTGCACTCTCCAGCATCTTTTTCACAAAGATGGTGAGGCAGCAGGCAAGCCACAATGAAGTTCAGCGTCCCGGACTCAAGCTATAAGACTTTGTCCTAGTTTTTCCATGCATCAAGTAGAGGACAACTACAGGGGGCCGGGAAGGGAGGGATCGGCATTGTGGTGCAGGGGGCTAAGCCACAGCCTGGGACACCTGCATTCCATATCGGAGTGCCCAGGTGCTCCGACCAGCAGAGCCAGGGGGAAGAGAGGCACAGGGAGAGGGTGTGGGGACGAAGCACCAGACCAGTGATGGTAGAAGTCTCTGCGAAGTCTCGCTCTAGCGCTCCTTCACCTCTCCTCATATACTCTTCCCCCCCCAACCCATGTCCTAATTTAGCCTGGATATTGGATACAGGTGAATCCAATTAGTCTAGGTGTTTTTAGCCACAAGCCCAGTTCCTGTTTCTGCCCAGGCCAAGGAGCGCTAATCAACTCCTTAGCCCACAACTCCCGGTAACGAGCCCTGCTTCTGTTTCTGATCCAGCTTCCTGCGGAAGGGTTTAAGAGCTAGCAGGTGATGAGCCGAAGACCGGAGTTCCTGCCAGATAGAAAATGTGTGTGTGTGTGTGTGTGTGTGTGTGTGTGTGTGTGTGTGTGTGTGTGTGTGTGTGTGTGTGTGTGTGTCTGCCTTTCAAACACACAAGCCTTTACAACCAAAAAAAAAAATAATCATAACTTGCAATGTTGCAGGGTTGCTGGGAAAGATGCAGGAGGACCCAGCATCGCCCATTAGGCTAATCTTTCATCTTCAAGCAACCAGAATGGATGGATAGGGGTGGAGGTGAGAACATGGAAGGATATATAGGTGGAAAAGACGCAACAAGTAAGGGATGGGGCCAGGTTTATCTGTCTGCAACCCGTCTTTCCTTTTCAGCCTAACGGAATTACTGCTTCCTGCCCACCAACCCCCTCCCCAGTAAGACACCAAACCCGAGGGTCCCTCAAACATAGGGTAGCCAGCCCTGTTTGAATACCTCTACACAGCCCCTTCTCCAAGGTAGGCTGGAGCTGGATACAGCCGCTGATTGGGACATGAAGAGTGAGAAATTCCCCCTGCCGGTGGGCCTGGATCTCGCAGGTGCAGAACACAGTGGCTGAGCTCAGGTTCTTCCTGGCCAGGCCATGAGAGGGCAACAGTTCAGCACCTCCGGGCATCCGCCCACCTGTCAGGTGCGGATTGGGGCCAGGGTGGGACTGGGGAGAGTCGGGGTGGGACTGGAATGGGGCCAGGGTGGGGCCAGGGTGGGGCTGGGCTGGGAAGGGGCTGGGAAGGAGCTGGGAAGGAGCTGGGAAGGGGCTGGGATGGGGCTGGGATGGGGCTGGGATGGGGCTAGGATGGGGCTGGGATGGAGCCGGAGTGGAGCTGGGCGGGGTCGCAGTGGGGCTGGGGTGGAGCTGAGCAGGGCTGGGGTGGGGTTGGGGTCGGACTGGGAAGGGGCTGGGGTGGGGTTGGGGTGGGACTGGGAAGGGCTGGGATGGGCCTGGGAAGGAGCTGGGGTGGGGCTGGGAAGGGGCTGGGAAGGAGCTGGGATGGTGCTGAGAAGGAGCTGGGATGAGGCTGGGATGGGGCTGGGATGGGGCTGGGATGGAGCCGGAGTGGAGCTGGGAGGGGTCGCAGTGGGGCTGGGGTGGAGCTGGGCAGGGCTAGGGTGGGGCTGGGAAGGGGCTGGGAAGGGGCTGGGAGGGGTTGGGCTGGGGTGGGGTTGGGGTGGGACTGGGAAGGGGCTGGGCTGGGGCTGGGAAGGGGCTCAGATGGGGCTGTTAAGGGCAGATGCAACGTGGAGCAGGTGCACTCGGTGCTCTGACTCGTCCCTCGCTTTGGGAGGGTTCCTGCTGCTCCAGGGCAGGGCAGGGCGGGGGGGAGGGGGACACTAGCACCCCTGAGCAGCGAAGTTCTAAGAACAGTGTGGGGAGAAGATTGGGGGCGGCAAAGTGGACAGGGGAAGGGGGAAGCACAGCCAGCTCCTGAGGAATCTGCCAATCAACCTGAACCCCTGTGCTGACGTCGGAAGTTGGCCTGATGTAATAAAACAGGCAAGGCTTTGAACCCAACAGAATCTGGCTCCTGCAGCCAACAGCTAGGCGACTGGGGACAAAATGACCTCTAAAATAGCCTGAACGCTGCTATAGGATTCAGCTTGGACAGGTGTGAGCCACACAGCAAAAATATCAGTAAACAGAAAATATGTGCTTCATGGATGCTGTACTCACCACCTCCTCCCAACTCTCCCCTCTCCCTCTTATGTCTCCTTGGAGGCAGCAGTTAACAGCACAAGTCCCTGGTCCTTGCCACCCACAAGGGACACCTGGGTGGGTTCCAGCCCTGGGCCTGGCCCAGCCCGAGCAGCTGTGGGCATTAAGGGAGAGAACCAACAGATGCAAGCGCTCATGCTTCTCTCTCTCTCTCTCTCTCTCTCTCTCTCTCTCTCTCTCTCTCTCTTTCTCTTTTCCCTCCCCCTCTCTTTTCCCATTCCTCTCTCCTCCCTCTGCTTTTCAAGTAGATGACAATAAATTTTTTAAAGTTGAAAAAAGTCCTGCTCTTCTCAGAACCCTACATTTAAAACGAAAGCTCCCTCATATAAATGAAAAATAAATACATAAAAATAAAGCTCCTTTGTGTGTGTGTGTGTGTGTGTGTGTGTGTGTGTGTGTACATACACACACACAAACACACAAGGCTTCCAGGCTCCAAGCCTGCAGTTGCAGTTCCGTGAGTTTTCACTTGGAGGCAGCCTTGGGCTTCGGATTTCAGGCTGCCCCGACCCTCAGCCCTCTCCGCCGATGGTCATTGCTGGTCAGACAGCAGAGGAAGGAGACCCGCTGCTAGGGATGCTCCAAGAGCTGGTGTACAGACCAGGGGATGACGCTACCTTTCCCAGAGGAGAGAAACGGTGGGAAACCTGCCCTAAACAAAAGTTAAGCAGGTTCCAGGAGACGAGGAAGGTGCCGATGTGGGGAGCTATGAGCATCTTGTCAAACTTAGGGACAAGTAATAAGGAAGTTAAAAACAGGCGAAGTTGATGATGATGCATTTAAAAATGATAAGGCCAGAGATTATACAGCAACCTGGGAAGATCATATAAATGGAAGGAAGAATGTAAAACTCATTCTAAAAATTGTATATGCCTGTAAGAGAGGAAAACAAAAATCAGATCAATCAGGGCATAGACTTACAGTCGCTTACTATCTTTCTTGTGCTTTGTATTCACTTTTACAATGCATTTACTTATTTGAAGTTATTTATTCAAATAAATTTCAAAAAGATAAAGAAGAGACACAGGGAGAGGTTGTCCATGCATTGGCTCACGCCCTCAAATGGCCACGACAGCCAGGGCTGGGCCAGGCTGATGCGAGAAGTCAAGAGCTGCGCCTGATTTGCCACACGTGAGGCAGACTCCAAGCGCTTGGGCCATCTGCTCCTGCATCCCAAAGACCACATCAGCAGCAACAGGATCACAAAGGAGGCAGCTGGGAGTCGAGCCGGAGCTCTGCTCTGGGCTGCTGGCTCTGCAGGTGGAGACTGAGCTGAGCACCAAAGCAATGAGACTCATCAAGGACTTCACGCAGCACGAAACACAAGTTCTGTAACTGCACTTTAGACCTCCCCGACGTCCCTGTGTGTCGTTCCTGAGGGTGATGACGCAAGAGGCTCCCCAGAGGCTCAGAAGAGAACGTTGATCCCTTAAAGCACCTTAGGAAGGAAGAGTAAATGCGTTTCAGAGATGAGCTCTCTTTCCCAGAGTAAAGCATGGAAGGAGAGAGGACTAAAAGAAACTGCCAGGGGATGCCATCCCAGTCCTAACTATGATCCTAACCCTTATTTTAAAAAATTATTTTTATTAGAGAGGAAGAGAGACAGAGAGAAAGATCTTCCACCCACTGATTCTTTCTCCAAGTGGCTGCAACAGGCAGAGCTGAGCTGATCCGAAGATAGGAGCCAGGAGCTTCTTCCAGATCTCTGATGCTGGTGCAGGGTCCCAAGGCTTTGGGCTGCCCTTGACTGCTTTCCCAGGCCACAGTCAGGGAGCTGGATGGGAAGTGGAGCAGCCAGGACGCGAACTGACGCCCATATGGGATCCCAGCGCATGCAAGGCGAGGACTTTAGCCACTAGGCTACCATGCCGGGCCCTAACCCTTATTTGAGTAGTATCAGTTTACTAACAGTAATTGCCATGCATTTAACACTGCTCCTCTCAGGGTGCCGAGCCCTCTGTAGAGACTGAGATCACTGGAGCCACAGCTCTCAACCAGGATTTGAACTGTCTTCTCCCTGTGCCAGCCAGCCCATCTGTAGAATGGGTGAATCGTGACAGCCACCAGCCTAAAGTGCTATCATGAGGACTTGGTGTGAATCCTCTAATCAGATGCAAATAGTAAGACTTGGAAAAACTGAGGTGACTGGGTCCAACCCCACCCCCAACAAGAATAATTTCCAGCCTCTGTTTAGGCCCTAAGGGAGCATCCTTTCTTGGAGGACCTTGGCCCTTAATGAAGACACTCCTGCTAGAAATGTCTTCCTGGATCTGCCTTGTGTCATTGTGGCAAAGCCACCACCTGCTGCTCCAGTTCGAGTCCCAGATACTCCACTTCTAGCCCTGTTCCCTGTTGATGCACCTGGGAAAGCAATGAAGGGCAGCCCAAGGGCTTGGGCCCCAAAACCCACATGGGAGACCTGGAAGACGCTCCTGGCTTCAGACTGGCCCAGGCATGGCAACTGTGACTATTAAAGGAATGAACCAGCAGATGGAAGATCTCTCTGTGTGTGTCTCTTCTGCTCTCTCTTTAGCTCTGCCTTTCCAATGAAAATATATTTTTTAATAAAATAAAACTCTATTCCAAGCCACAGTGTGTTGACTGAGCTCCCCATCGAGGTACACACCATCCTCTGCCTCTTCCACGTCCCCATTAACAGACTCAGCTAACCAGAGGTGGAAATTTTTATAAAGGAGCAGGAACGGCACCTCTCTAGTACACCCTGATGCCCCATTGCACGTGATCAACAAACAATTGCCACGTTTGGGGCCAGCGCTGTGTCACATCAGGTTAAGCTGCTGTTTGTAATGCCGGCATCCCATACTAGAACACTGTTTTGAGTTTTCGCTGATTGTGAAGGATGGCCCAAGTGCCTGGACCCCTGCATTCACATGGGAGACCCCAAAGAGGCTCCTGGCTTCACATCAGCACAGTTCCAGCCATTGCAATCCTTTGGGGGAGTGAACCAGTGGATGAATGATCTTTCTGTCCTTCTTTCTGTAAATCTGCCTTTCCTATAAAATAAGTAAGTCATTTTTAAATGGTTGGTGATGAATGAATCTGGACAGAGGAGAAGGTGCTTTCCAGAGAGTGGGAGAGGGGAAGGAGAGGGAAGGCTTCCCACTGGGGTGATGTGAGTGTCCTGGAATCAAATACAGCGCCGTAGATGGGCTCAGCACAACTGGACCGTACAGTTCAGGAAGAAGCTTCATTAGTTATGGCTCCGTTGTTCAAATCAGACCACGCAGCGCTTCTTCTGACTGAACTGTGAACTGTGACAGCAGGGTCACAGGTGTCCCTCTGAGCATTCCCAGGACAAGACAGACACTAAACCCTCCACTCAGAGACACAGGGAGCACACAGAGCTGGTGCGTGGCTCTAAAGAAAGCACACAGAATACTCTGCCTAACAGTCCCCACGGCTAAAACCATGTTAATGACCACCTGTCCATTTTTTTTCACCGCTGCCCTATGGCTCAGGAATGGGTACACTTCCCAGAGCCCTTTGCAGCTGGGGGTGATCCCTGACCTAGACCTCACCAAGGGCAGTAGGAAGACTTACTGGGAAGCAAATTGCCTAGCCTCTGCTTCCTCTCTCTCCCATCTCACAGGCCGGTGACACGAGGCAGAAAGAAGCTGGGGCCCCACGTGTATTTGTTATTCATTCATCATCCATTTTTTATGAATTTGAAAGGTGCAGGGACACTGTGAGAAGAAAGGAAAGAGGGAGAAATCTGCCATCCACTGATTTGCTCCCCGAATGCTGGCAACAGCCAGGACAGGAGCAGGCCAATGCAGAGAACCAGGAACGCCCTGCAGGTCTCCCACGTGGGTACTGGAGTCCTTGCCTGCTCTCCCCCTGTCAGGGAGAACATGAGAAGGCAGCAGCCTGTTCATGATGGGACCAAATGCTTACCCTGCAGCTGGGAGTGCATCGGAGCGCCTCCCTCAGACTCAGGACTCAACCCATCTGATTCAGCCTCCAGCTGGGAGTACTTGGGGCCAGATGCAATTGGAAAGATGCAAGAGCCAGCTGCGGAGGCTACCTGCTACGGTCCAACAGCAATTAGTGTTTGCCAGTTAGTGCTGAGAGAGATGTCCACTTCAAACCTCAGATCTCACCGCCCCCTCAGCGCACGGGTAAATATTGTTACTGCTTTCACCCAGACTTGATAATGGTTTCTTTATGTCCATATAAACACAGAAGTTCTATCATTCACAAAGACATAGCTTTCCCTACGCCCTCTACCCAACACTGGACACAAAGAGCTAAAAAGGGATGGCACAGTGGCTCAACTGGTTCATCCTCTGCCTGCCATCGCCAGCATCCCAGATGGGTGCTGGTTCACATCCCAGTTGCTCCACTTCTTATCCAACTCCCTGCTTGTGGCCTGGGAAAGCAGCAGAGGACAGCCCAAAGCTTTGGAACCTGCACCCATGTGGGAGACCTGGAAGAGGTTCCTGGCTCCTGGCTTTGGATCAGCTCAGCTCTGGCTATTGTGGGCATTTTAGACAGTAAACCAGCAAACAGAAGATCTTTCTCTTTCTGTCTCTCCTCCCTGTTAAAACAAAAAACAAACAAACAAAAAAAAACCTGCCTTTCCAATAAAAATAAATAAATCTTTAAAAAAATAACTAGAAAACTTGCTGGATAATGCAACTTTACTAAACTCAATATTATATATAATAGTAAAACAAATGGGAACCTTAAATATACAAGAACAGGTAACCTGGGTACCAAGATTAACTTTGTAGAGCATTTAATAGCACAGGATAAATGTTATATGAAATATCAGAATCCAATGGTGTGTTCCTTCTCCAAAGAGAGTGGAAAAGAGACAGAAAAAGAGATGAATAGAAAACACCACGGCTGAATATGGCCAACGTTTGTTTTTGTGAGTGAAATCTTTTTTTTTTTTTTCCCTTTCTCTGTTCCCCGAAAATGACAATGATGAGCTTGGGAACGAGGCCGGGAGGTGTTTCCTGGGTCTGGACACCTGCACAGAGAGGGTGTCTGGAGAGGGTTAGAATCAGGTCTGACTAAGCCACTTTGGAAGGGTACACTGCCGGCCCCAGGCCTTGCTGCAGCCCAGCTGGTGCCCGTTCCTCCTCCAAGCGGAAGTCAGAGCAGCAGCTGCCTGTGGGTGCCGAAGGTGTTAGGGCAGTCAGGAGGCCAGAGCCACGCAGGCCACAGGCCGCTTCTCTCTGTCCAGCTTGTCCCTGGATGACTTCTCAGTGTCAGTACTGGGCATAGTACTGGGAATAGGGGGGAAAATTTGCACCTTTCTGAGTTAAAGCAGCGGAGTCCAAGGCCCAGGTTTGGCACCAGTATGATGGGGCTGAGGGTTGAGTGCCTGCTACTCCACTTCCCATCCAGCTTCCTGCTGATGCTCTGGGAAGGCAGGTGCTGACCCAGGTGCTTAGACCCTGCCACGCACCTGGGAGACCCAGATGGAACTCCAGGCTCCTGGTTGCAGCCACTGCAGCTGTTTGGAGAGTAATCCAAAGAATGGAAAAATCTCCCTTTCTCTGTCTCACCCTCTATTAAATCTTCCTTTCCAAATAAATAAATAAATGCATCCTTTGGAAGAAAAAAAAGGTAGGGGAAGGGTTTTCATCAGTGCTGGGATGCTTTCATTACACAGTTGAGCATCCCTAATCCAAAAATTCCTGAAAATCCTAAATATTCCAAACTCTGAAACTTTCTGAGCACAACCCCACAAGAAGAAAATGCCGTTCCATGGAGCTTTGTCTCATGTCCGGAATGACTGGAATATTGAAGGGGTGAGAAGTACCCAGCTCAGATGTTGACTCTAAGCCACTCCTGGTAGGGCACACCCTGGGAGCAGTGGTTGGGTTTGATTAGTGCGGTTCCTGTCACCCACCGGGAGACCTGGCCTGAGTCCCCAGGCCCCGGCTTCTGCCTGACCCAGCCATCGGGGGGGTATTTGAGAAGGGAAACAGAAATGAAAGTATTCCCTCTCTCTGCTTTCTCTGTCTCTCTTTCTGCCCTCTGTCTCCCACAAATAATTTTAAGCCAATAAAAATGAAATATTACATAAAATAAATTTCAGGCTATTTGTATAGGTGTATATGTGAAATATACAATTATGTGTTTAAGTTGGGTCCCTTCTCTGAGATATTTCATTGTGTATTCTGCAAATATTTTTTTTTAATTTATTTGTATCTTACTGGAAAGTCAGATTTACAGAGAGGAGAGACAGAAAGATCTTCCATCTGCTGGTTCACTCCCCAAGTGGCAAGAATGGCCAGAGCTGAGCTGATCCAAAGCCAGGAACTTCTTATGGGTCTTCCATATGGATGCAGGGTCCCAAGGCTTTGGACCGTCCTCAACTGCTTTCCCAGGCCACACGCAGGGAGCTGGATGGGAAGTGGAGCAGCCAGGGCTTGAACCGGCGCCCATATGGGATCCCAGTACATGCAAGAGGAGGACTTTAGCCACAGGCTACCATGCCGGGACCTCATGCAAATATTTTAAAATCTGAAACACTTCTGGTCCCAGGTATTTTGGGTAAAGGACAATGGCCATGTAGGGATGAATATTTCTCTCCAAGGAATGAGTATTTTCCCAACAAGATGCTGGTCTGTCTTCTCCAGTCCCCCATAGCTAACTGAATTCCCACATTTTTCAAACATGTTTTTTTAATTAGGTCAGTATTTTCTAAAACATAGAGCTTCTTGGGTTTAAAAAATAATAGTAATAAATACTTAAATACTTTTCCTAAGTCCAATGAGACAAAAGAAATACCTCAGCCTTAGGATTCTTAGATTTTCTTCTTTGGGACAAAGCTAGACGTTTCTAGGTTTGAAAGCGGTAGAGGACGGCTCACGTCCTTAGGCCCCTGTACCCACATGGCAGACCTGAAAGAAGCTCCTGGCTCCTGGCTTCAGAGCGGTTCAGCTCTGGCCGTCACAGCCACTTGGGGAGTGAAGCAGCAGATGGAAGATCTCTCTCTGTGAGTCTGTCTTTGAAACAAAAAAAAAAGTAAATCTTTTTTTTTTTTTTTTAAAAAAAGACGTTTCCAAGTTAAAAAAAAGAGAATTAGTTACATAAAAATACCATGTTAATTAAGATTTGCTTATTTAATGTTTATTTTATCATCTCTGTTTATATATCATGGTACAGTAAGAATTAGAGATGTGGGCCCGGCTCAGTGGCTAAATCCTCACCTTGCAAGCACCAGGATCCCATTTGGGCACCAGTTCGTGTCCCAGCTGCTCTACTTCCCATTCAGTTCTCTGCTTATGAGCTGGGAAACTGGTGGAGGATGGCCCAGGTACTTTTACCTATGTGGGAGACGCGGAGGAGGTTCCTGGCTCCTGGCTTCAGATGGACTCAGCTCTGATCATTGCAGTCATTTGGGGAGGAAACAACTGGATGGAAGATTTTTCTTTCTCTCCTTCTCTCCCTAAATCTGGTCTGCCTTCCCAATGAAAATAATTAAAAAGAAAAAGAATTAGAGATGCTTATCTTTAATCTGAAAATCCTAAATTCAAAATTTACTCACAGGACTACTCCAAAAGTTTCAAAGTTTCAAAGTTTCAGAGCATCTTGGATTTTAGGATTTGGAGTTAGGGGTGCTCAGGCTATAGTTTATGCAAATCATACAAGGTCTAAGACCTGTGGGACCTGAAGCACTCCCAGGCCCCAAGGTGCAGGATAACACAAACCTGTTTTTCTTACCCAGCTGTGGCAAGCTACTGAGGTGTAGCCAGCTGCATCAGGATATCAATCTTGTTCTTAACGTTGGTTTTCTTTCTTTTCAATCTGCTTAAATGGTGGAGTGACAGAAAAACCTCCCATTGGTTCACTCTCAAATGCCTGAAGCCAGAACACAGCAGGTCCACTGGATCTCCCACATGGATGACAGGGACCTAAGTATCTGAGCCATCTCCCGCTGCCTTCTAGGGCGGAGTAGCAGGAAGCTAGATCAGAAACACAGCACTGTCAGGACTCTCATATATGGGATGTGGGCATCCCAAATGGCAGCTTAACCACCTGTGCCTCAACTGACCCTAATCTTTAAAATAAAAATACTACAGACCTGGGGGGCTAATGCATTGCCACTCTGGGAGGTGGACCCTAGCACAGAACTGGATTGGCCAAACTCCACGAAGACCTATGGAAAGCCTGGGGTCCCCACACATCAGGACAACACTTAATCTGGGAGACTGGGGGAGTCCTGAAGCTCCAGCTGGAGCTCCCTTCTTTGATTTGGGGTCTCCACGCTTCCCAGCCAGACTCAACCAAGGCCTGGCAGTGTCCCCTGCTGCCCAGGAGAGGGAACAAACAAGCCTGCAGGCTCCCTTTACAGGCACCACAGAAAGGTACCAGAGGATGCACGCATGCGCACAACCACATTCCACTCAGTCCTGACCCGCAGACCAGGGGCCAGAAGCTCACTGAGCTTGCAGACTGCACGTCTAAGACACTTGCTGAGGTCATCTGGTCCAGTCCCAGCGAGACAGCAGTCACCTTGGAGAAGGCATCTCCACTCCATGTCCAGCTCCGAGGGCAAAGGCCTGGGAAGGCGGGAGGGAAGAGATGGACAGAAACTCAGAAGCACTGAGCGAACCAGAGTGGAGTCTTTTAATCCCCTCTTGAACTTACATTCGGGACTCTAAGATTCTCTGGCACTTTTTTGGGCTGCCCGGAATGGGGACCCTTTAGTGCCCAGCACAGGCGACCTGGGGAGATATCACGGGCCAGAAAGGAGCTGGTGTGGGGAACAGGCAAGAGGGCTCCCAGACTGCAAGACTTCAGGGGATTAGGGAGGTGACAGGCGTCCTCCTCGGCAGGGCCCCCTGCCAGCCCCCTGGCCCCACCTTCCCAGGACTGGATCCAGTCCTCGCCTGCCTGTCCCCATGTCTCAGCTCAGTCCATTGGACATGTGCAAAGAGGCCAGGAGGGGGCTGGCATATCTGGCCCCCACCGTCTGCCACCTTGCCGGGTGTTACAAGAGCAGCAGGTGGGTGCGGAGAGAAAAGAATCCCTTGCCCACGCTGGCATCTGGCAGCATCACGCTGCCGCTGCTATGATATAAATACAAGGAGCGAAAATAGCTAATCCCAGATAACAGCAGGGACAGCAGGGGTAATCACCCAGCACCCGGCCTTGAATCCTGGAGCATTTGGGGGAAGCAGCTGCCAGGGCAGCCCCCATGGGCAGCCCACTGCCCCTGGGTGGCCTGGACTGCATCTAAGCCAGAACAGCACTGGGACCATGAAGTACAACTGGGGAAAGACAGTTTTTGTAGAAGCACCATGAAAATTCCCAGCTTCCAGCCTCAGGGGCTCCTGCAGCTGGTGGACATGGACCAGCACCAGAAGCTGTTTTTTGTTTGTTTGGTTTTGTTTCAGTTTTGGTTTTTGGTTTGTTTGTTCTTTATTTTTAACATCTGGGGTATATTAGTACGACCAGTGGCTTATTATTATCCTCCA
Organism: Ochotona princeps; assembly: GCF_030435755.1. Classification (NCBI taxonomy): domain Eukaryota; kingdom Metazoa; phylum Chordata; class Mammalia; order Lagomorpha; family Ochotonidae; genus Ochotona; species Ochotona princeps. The sequence goes on from NC_080850.1 coordinate 5,259,276, forward strand.
AGTTGGGAGGCTCAGAGTCTGTCCCATACCCCACCCACGTGCCAGGGCTGAGCACCAGGGTGGTGGTTCTGTAACCAGCATGTCCAGGTCTCTGGGCTCAGCTGGGAGGAATGGGAGTGGGACATGCTTCCCACTGGTGTTCCCAAGGACAGCTGGCAGCACCACAGTGCCTGGAAAGCTGGGTGTGCTGTCCTCAGACTTACGAGACACTGTAAACAGCTCAGGCGCTCCTGCTAGCCTGCCTAGAACCCTGCTTGATGCACTGGCCGCAAGTGACAGACAAGCCACTCCTGGCCACCACTCATGCCGGGACCTGACCCAACTCCCCAGCTGTACTTCTGAAGAGCTCTGGGCAGTGAAACCCCTTTGAATTAGTCATGAGTTTCTCTCTCTCTCTCTCTCTCTCTCTCTCTCTCTCTCTCTCTCTCTCTCTCTCCCTCTCTCTCTCTCTCTCTCTCTCTCTCTCTCTCACACACACACACACACACACACACACACACACACACACCTGGCTAAAGTGGGGTCGAGTGGGCTTTGTCACCGCTGCCATGGAAGCCATGGGTTAGTGTCAACCCATTAAAGCCATGGATGAGGGTAGAGAAGTGGACCACAGAAATCCTCTTTCCATGAGCACCCAAACACAACACCTGCGTTCCCCTAGCTGGGAACAGAGGGGAGGTGTCCCCAGAACCTCCTCCTCCAGGCTGGCTTCCCAAGGGCTGCTGACTCTCTGGACTGAAGAACCCAGCTTGCCATGGGGCGTGACTTTGTTTCGAAGTTCTAGGCCACTGCGGTGAACAAGAGCTTTGCAGAGGGCCAGAGCTGTGACATAACCATCTAAACCTCCACCTGCTGTGCCAGCATTCCATATGGGTAACAGTTCGCATCCCAGCTATTCCAGTTCTAATCCAGCACCCTGCTCATGCTCCTGGGAACACAGTGATAGGTGCAGTGCTTGGGTCCCTGCACCTATGTGGGAGACTCAGTTGGCATTCCAGGCTGTTCAGCCTGACCCAGCCATGGCTGTTGTAAGCATTTGGGGAATGAAACCAGAAGATGGGCGGATGATCTCTCTCTCTCGCTCTTTTGCTCTCTCTCTCTAACCATCCATTCATCTCTTTATCTCCCTGTCATTCCACCTAATAACGTTTTTATTGTGTATGGTGTGATCTCAGCTGTATAAAATATGCACACAGAAAAATACTGGAAAACGACACACCAAACATCAGCTGTGTTTTCCATGATCACTGGCAGGAACTCACACTGCAGGAGCATCTCCAAAATTTCTCTCCCTTTTGAAGAGAGGAAATCAAACCCAATATTCACCTATGCCTTCAAAATGATTTGCTGTATAATTGCCTATGTCAAGGCTAAAAGAAAACTTCAAGTTTAAAAAATGAGCCAATTTCAATTCCTCTGTTAAAGAATAACAGGTTGGCCAGGCACAATGGCTCAGTGACTAAATCCTCAGCTTGCAGGCACCTGGATCCCATAAGGGAGCCAGTTCATACTCCACTTCCCACTCATCTCTCTGCCTGTGGCCTGGGAAAGCAGTCAAGGAGACCCTGCCTCTGCATTGGAGACCCAGAGGAGGCTTCTAGCTCCTGGTTTCAGATCAATTCAGCTCTAGCCATTGTGGCCACTTGGGTAGTGAACCAGGGGACAGAAGATCTTTCTCTCTGTCTCTCCTTCTCTATGAATCTGCCTTTTGAAGAAAAATAAATAAATCTTTAAAAAAAAAAAGAGTAGCAGGTTAAGGTCAGTATTGTGTTATAGCAGATAAGGTTACCACCTGTAACGCCAGCATCCCACATGGGCACCGGTTCTATTTCCAGGTGCTCCACTTCTAATCCAGCTCCCTGCTGATGTGTCTCTGAGAGCAGGCTATGGCCCACATCCTTGGGCCTCTACACCCACCCAGAAAGAAATTCTTGGCTCCTGGCTTCAATCTGGCCCATCACTGGCCATTGCATTCATTTGGTACATAAACAAGCAGGTGAAAGATAGCTCTCTCTCTCTCTCTCTCTCTCTCTCTCTCTCTCTCTCTCTCTCTCTCTCTCTCTCTCTCTCTTCCCCCTGCCTGTCTCTCTGTGTTTTTTCTTTTTTCTCTGAAAAAGACAAGAGAAGGGAAATGCCACTCACTGAAGGCACACTGCACCTGCTGTTAAAAGCATTAAGGGGTGTATTCATTGCAGTCCCTGCAATAGCCAAGAAACAGAGATTACAGGTCAGAGAAAGGAGCCCAGCAGGGCTTCAATAACTCACCCCAGGTCACCAGTGTAAGGCACCTCGGCAAAGATTCAATCTCAAGAATCTAGCCCTAAAACTCAAGGTCTTTGCCCCCAAAGCTTCTGCTCACAGGGGCAAGAGAAAGAAGAACTGGGGCAGAGATGGCAATATCTCAGGTTGGCTGTCCACACTTCTCATCAGACATTAGGATCTGCAACCACACACACACTGACAAAGGTCAGAGAAGAGAAAGAGCAAGAGGCAGCGCCGAGCAGAGAGCCCCTCCAGCTCTGCACAGGCAGACACAGAGCCCCCAGGGCCCGCGTGAATTATGGGTTCCAACTGCCGGCGACACAAACAGAACCAAGTCTTCGTCTCCACCAGACAGGCAGCTCCATCGTAATCTAATCGCACTCCTTGAAACCCCGGCCAACGGTCTCTTTCCCTCACCCTGTCACACATGCCATCACGTTGCAGCCCCGGCAGGACACTGGGACCTGTCGTGGCCACACATCCACAGATCAGCAGGGCCAGCCCTGGTTCTGGGCAGCTCACAGAGGCCAAAAAAGTGTGAGACAAAGAGAGGGGCTCTGCCGGGTGCCAGACCCAACTGCCCAGGGAGAACAAGTCTGGGAGGTGACCATTTAGCAAAGCTCCTTGCTGCCATACATTGCGAGTCTGCTCAAAAAAAGTTATTAGGAAAATTAAATCAAAAGAGCCATCCAGTCAGGCTTCCTGAAATGCAAGCATCTCTACAACAAATAAACAAAAAAGCATACTAAAATCGCACCTGAGGGGCAGACATTTGGCACAACTTCTAAGATGCTGTATCCTATATTATCATGCCTTGGTTCAACTCCTGATTAGGTTTCCAAACCCAGCATCCGGCTAACGCACACCTGGGGCGGGGGTCAGCAAGTTGACGGGTCAAGCAGTGGGAAGATCCAGATTGAATCTCTGACTCCTGGCTTCAGCCCAGCCCAGCCCTGGCTACTGTAGCTATTTGAGGAAGTGAACCAGCAGATGTGTGTGTGTGTGTGTGTGTGTGTGTGTGTGTGCACTCACGTGTCTGACGTAAACAGATTCAATAAATCTTATTCAACTCACCTGATTGTCCAGATATAAGATTAGGCTGCACATCATTTTTCAGTCTGGGGTTTAGAAGGAAGGCATCAGAGGGCTGCCTGGGGTTGACATTGTGATTCAGTGGGTTAAGCTGTTGTCTATGACACCAACATCTCACGTGATCTGGATTCAAGTCCCCGTTGGTTCACTTTTGATCCAGCCACCTACTACCGTGCCTGGGAAACAGTGAATGATGCCTCAAGTCCTTGTGCCTGCCAACTAGATGGAGTATTTGACCTGGCTTTGACCTGCTCCATTCCTGTTACGCCATCTGGGAGTGAACTTGCAGATAGAGTATCTCTCTCAAGCACTTGTGCATTCTCGCTCCCTTGCTCTCTGCCTTTCAAATAAATCCACAAATTACAAAAGAAAAAAAAAAAACAGAAAAGAAATAAGAGAAAAAGGCCCAGCACGATAGCTTAGTGGCTAAAGTCCTCGCCTTGAGCTTGCCACAATCCCATATGGGTACCAGTTCAAGTCCCAGCTGTTCCACTTCCCATCCAGTTCCCTGCTTGTGGTCTGGAAAAGCAGTTGAGGATGGCCCAAAGCTTTGGGACCCTGCACCCACGTAGGAGACCTGGAAGAGGCTCCTGACTCCTGGCTTCAGATCGGCTCGGCTCGGCTCCAACCATTGTGTCTACTTGCGGAGTGATCCAGCAGACAGAAGAACTGTCTCTCCTCTCTGTAAATCTGGCTTTCCAATAAAAACAAATACTTTTTTAAAAAAAAAAAATTTGAACTACTAGAGATCTGAGAAACAATATAAAGTTGCTTTCAACCAAAGTTACTATAATAAAAAGCAAGCTATAGAGGAAGGTGATACATTTAAATAGCCAAAACTTTCAGTAAAAATATGCTGGATCCACCTCCAGCTTCCAGTCCTCATGCACACTGGGAAACAGCAGGTGATGCTCCAGCCTCTCAGGTTCCTGCGGTCCTGAGTTGTTCTGGCTTGGGGTCACTCATGAGACCCAGGATGTCAGCCCAGGCTCAGCCACATGCTTGGCTGCTCATGCCGGCTGTTGGTAGGAAGGTCTCCGTGAATCACCATATAACCTCTCCACAGGCACGTTGACTACCCTCACAGCATACGGCTCATTTCACCCAGAGTAGGTGATACAGAGGAGTACAAGGATGAAGTCACTGTGTCTTCTATGCTCTAGCGCCATAGATGACCATATATGGCCATTTCTACAGCACCCTATGCTTGCGAACCCATCCCTACTCATTATGGGGGAGCAAGGAGGTCTCCAGTCCTCCTCCTGGATCAAGGCACATCGGGCACCTCTTGGAAATTAACTAGGACAGCTGGCCAGAATGAACCTGAATGTCTCCTCCAATCCCAACAGATGCAACCAAACAAACACTAAAAGACACTAAGTACAAAAATGGAAAGCAGAGTAGAACAAGTGAAAGAATAATATCAATACTATCGTTGTTTAGCAAATGCTTCCCAGGGATGGTGTCATGCTGTAGCAAGTTAAGCCATCACACCCATATGTGTGTGCTGGTTCCAGTCCCAGCTGCTCTACTCCCGACCCAGCTCCTTGCTAATGTGCCTAGGAAAGCAAGCAGAGGATGGCCCAAGTGCTTGGGCTCCTGTACCCATATCCTAGAAATAGCTAATGGCTCCTGGCTTCTGACCAGCCTAGCACAATCCAGCCATTGAGTCCATTTGGGAAGTGAACCAGAGGATGGAAGGTCAAGAGACAGAGAGTTTCTGCCTTTCAATTAAATAAACATTTTTTTTTCAAGGTGCTTCACTTGCTGAAGACAGTGGCTAATGTCTTTCCATGCCTTGTCTGTGCCATCAGCAAACTTCAACCCCTGGGACAAATGAGGCCCACCACTGGTGGCATGAATCAGGTCTCACTGGAGCACACCTGTACATTTGTATATATTTTGTCTACTGCTGCTTTCTCCTACAACTGCTGAGTTGAATAACTGTGACAGAAGCTATATGAGCTAGGGTCAGCACTGTGGCATAATATGTTAGGCTTCCCCCTGTGATGCCAGCATCCCATATACATACATACATACTGCTTCACTTCCAAATTTCTGCTGGAGGTAAGGTTTGAATTTTTAAAATACGTATATATATATTCTTTAAGATTTTACTTATTTTTGGGCCCAGCAGCGTGGCCTAGTGGCTAAAAGTCCTCGCCTTGAACGCGCCGGGATCCCATATGAGTGCCGGTTCTAATCCCGGCAGCTCCACTCCCCATCCAGCTCCCTGCTTGTGGCCTGGGAAAGCAGTCGAGGACGGCCCAAAGACTTGGGACAGAGAGACAGAGAGGAAGATCTTCCGTCTGATGATTCACTCCCCAAGTGGTGACCACAATGGCCAGAGCTGAGCTGATCTGAAGCCAAGAGCCAGAAACTTCTTCCGGGTCTCTCATGGAGGTGCAGGGTCCTAAGGCTTTGGATCATCCTCAACTGCTTTCCCAGGCCACAAGCAGGGAACTGGATGGGAAGCAGGGCTGTTAGGATTAGAACTGGCACCCATATGGGATCCTGGCACATTCGAGGCAAGGACTTTAGCTGCTAGGCCACGCCGCCGGGCCCTATATGTACATTTATTTATTATTTTGAAAGGCAGAGCTATACTGAGATAGAAAGAGATACAAAGATCTTCTGTCGTCTGGCTCACTTTGTAAATGGTCACAAAGGCCGGGACTGAGCCAGACGAAAGCCAGGAACCTGACGTCCATCCAAGTCTCTCCCATGGCTGGCAGGAGCCCTGATACTTGGGCTGTCTTCCACTGTCTTCTCAGGTGCACCAGCAGGGCGCCAGATCAAAAGCAGAGCAGCCAGAACTTGAAGTGGCACTCCAATATGGGATGCTGGCATCCGAAACAGTGATTTAATATACTACACCACAATGCTCTCCCTGATTTTTAAACTTCTTCAGAAGAAATTTAAATGATAAGCTGATGTAGAATGAAGCATTTGTAAATGCTTCAACAAAAGGAATTCATGGGATTTTTAATTGCTCGCTTATTTATTAGAAAGACAGAGAACTTCCATCCATGAGTTTACTCCCAACATGCCCACAACAGTAGAGACTAGGCCTGGCTGAAGCAGGAGTTAAATTTCCCACCCATGTGGCAGGGACACAGCAGGTGGAACCATCACCTGCCTCCCTCCAAGGTGCACATTAGCAGGAATGCTGGAATCAGGAGCCAGAGAAGGTACCCTGCCACAGGATGCAGCCATGCAAGGAACATCTTACCCATAACACCTGGGGATTAGAATTCTTAACCTGGGATGCTAAGAGGAAGAGCTCTAGAAGAAATGACCAGAAGAGAAATCAGCAGGGCTCAAACGCATCAGCAAATAATCATAAATCATGATTTTGTGGATTGGTTGGATGGTTCCTTGAACTGGTTTCCTATGAACTCACTTGTTCAGCCGCATTCAGCCAGAGCAGCAGTTGTCAGCCAAGAGTGACAACTCGCCTGATCATCTTAAATCTGGATGATCAGGCGGGAATGTTTGGAGTCATTTCAGATGGATGTTGCTGGTACGCAGCAGGTGGAAGCTTGGGATGCTGTAAAACATCCTACAGAAACAGGTGGACACCTATAATGAAGATTTATCCAGACCCAAGCATCAGTAGTGCTGAGGCTGGGAAACCTGTATGAGCTGTATGCCCTCACACATGTTCTTGGCATGTGACGGCTGGCAAAGTCATTGGTACCTCAGGGGTCCCTCATCCTCAGGGGGACTTCCCCACACCATGCTTTTATGGAATACCTAACGGACAAAGGTAGAATCTGCAAGACCTCTTGAGATCTTGGTTCCAGAACTCACCCACCACTGTGTCTGAATATCAGCCATGAAACTCACAAGGTCATCTCGGATCCCAGGCACGCACATTTCAGCTCTGCTCGGGAGACACAGAGAAGTCACACGGTGACAGGTGAGCATGGGGCTTGGGGGGAATCCGTGACTTCCTTCAATGATCTCCTGCAAGGAGCAAGATCAATTGCCTTTCTGGCTTCACAGAAGCTTGATTCTCAGGTCCAGCCTAATCCAGTTGCATCAGAAATGGGATAAGCTCAGCTATGTGTGTGCTGACCGACCCTAAAGGTGGTTCTGATGGTCACTCAATGTGAGAATCATGGCCCTAGGGAACCATGCCAATCAGAGATCTGCACACCCTCAGGACACTGGCTGAAGGTCAGTGGAAAGCAGAACAGCCTTTCTCTATTCCTCTCCTCTCCCTGAATCTCTGGCCACACCCCTAAGAACAAACATCTTCCTCCAGGAGTGGGTTTCAAGAGAATCAGCCCTGACACTCAACAGATAACAAAGCTGGGGCAGGACACAGCCAAGTCTCCAAAGCCACCGTGAGACCATTCTGAAGACTACGCGTCTGATGGGAGCTGGAGGCAGTGGGGGAGAATGTTTGGGTTTTTGTTGGGAAGGTCATTTTCTGTTGAAAATCATTGAGACAGCTTCTTATCTGACATCATCATCTGAAAAAGCAGACCTTCCCCGTGGTTGGGGCTCAGCAATGGCACAGAAAACCCGAAGCTACTCCTTTGTCCTCTCCCAGACAACCCTCCGGGAGCCCTTGCATCAGAGCCAGCCTAGACTCCAGGTCTGAAGGCAGGACAAGGATGGGTAACCTCCTCCTAGCCCTTCAGTGCAAGTCAAAACAAACTTAGCTAGATCTATCATTGCTACCCAACACAAGGACTAGGGATTTGTGTAATTATTAAAGACTTGTTAATTTGTTTCAAAGAGTTGCAGCAAGAGTGGAAACACAAAGAGAGAAAGGTCTTCCATTGGCTCACTTTCCAAATGGCAGCAACAGCTGGAGCTGGGCCAGGCAAAAGCCAGGAGTCAGGAACTCCATCTGAGTCTCATGTGGTTGCAGGAATGCAAGGACTTGGGCCACTTTCTGCTGCTTTTCCAGGTTTACTAGCAGGGAGCTGGATCAGAAGTGGAGCAGCAAGAACCCCATATGGTGTGCATTGCTGGTGGCAGCTTCACCTGTTGAGCAGCAATGCCAGTCCCAGGTTTGCCTTAGAACAGACAAGGCCCAACAATCTGCAATGTTCACCACTGTTAGCACAAGCACTAAAAATGAACTACAGCTTTGGGAAATAGAAAGTGAAAAAAAACCAAAAACCTCATTGCCATTAAAGAGAAGGTTTCTAAGCTCAAACTCTGTCCTGGCATAGGGGAGGCAACGTCCCAAGGCAGGAGCAGGTGAGCAAGAAGCAAGCCTTCAATAACCAACAGCTGGAGAGGCACCTGTGGGGATGGAAGGGCTGCAGGGAGAGTTCAAACAGCAGCAGGTGCCCAGCTGGAGCCACTGCGGTCTAAGAGGTGATGGCCATGAGAGGACAGTGCGCCAGGCCTCTGCCACCCTCAGTCCTTCAGTCCTAGGCATTGGGATTTGGCATAAACACATGACTTGCAATGAGAGTTCTGTCACTTTAAATCATACTCCCCCCCACCCCAGGGCAGGGAAGAAAGAAAGAAAACAGCTGTTCAACTGCTCAATGTTCTTTTGCATTCTACAGTTTTCTGTATTAAGGATGTGGGTGCCAAGAGTATTCAATAACACCTAAAGCACAACTTTTCTCCCTACAATAATAATCCCTGATGAGTGAGTATAAACTATCCCTCTAGCATAAATAACCCAACATCCACTCTAATCCCCCTTCCGCGGGACAAATCGGAGTTGGTCTTCTTTGGTTCGAACAAGGGTAGAAAAGCTGTTTCATTCATGACCTTTTACTCCTCGTGGCTACGAGGAAACGGTGATGACATCTTTTTGGCCAGATGGAGCTGATGGAAGATTTATGGAGCAGCTGAGAACTGTCAAAGCCAGGCCAGGCAGATCCCCTAAGACAATGACCATGGCCTTTTCATCAGGGAGCGCGCTGCTTTCTGGAGCCCCCGGACACACAGAGCCCTATCTACCCAGGCATCGGTGAGGTTATCCCAACACCGCGCCAGCTGCCACCACCCACCCAGGCTCGGCGGCTGCCGTTGAGGGATGGCGAGGGAGCATGCCAGGCTCAGCCCTCAGCCAACAGCACACACACACACACACACCAATCACACACACACCAATCACACACACACCAATTACACACACACATTGCTCACACATATGCACACACTGCTCAGACACACACCTCTCAGACACACCACTCACACACACACACACCACACACTGCTCGCACACACCCAACTCACACACACCACTTACACACCACTCACACACACATACACCACACACACCACTCACACTACCCCACTCACACACACATCATACACACATACACTGCTCACACGCCACTCATACTCACACACACACAACACTCACAGCCCACTCGCACAACACAGAAAACCCAAACATATTCACATATCACACACACATTCACACATCCACACATACTCACACCATATCACACACATCCCTCACATGCCATATTCACACATGCCACACACATACCACACACACACACACACACATACATACATCACTCAGACATACCCATCCCAGCCTGGTACCCAGGGCCCTCCCAGAGCGGGAAGTCTTGTCCAATGCCTTCTCAGTTACACAGATTTCAGAAATTAGTCACAGAAATGAGGACAGGAAGAGAGTAGAGGTTTCCTGAAGGAACCAGTAACAAGATCTGGGGTCTTTCACCTTGAGGTCATTGCAGCTGAGCTCATCCCTGCCTTGACAGCCAGTGGTCAAGACAGAAGCCAGGGCCTGCTACCTCTGTGCCCTGGGCTGCTCCATGACCAGCCCCGGAGCCTCCTATTTGCAAATTCTGAGCCAAGGCCAGTGCCACCCTCCAGGTTCCAGGGAAGCCTTGCCCCAGACAGAAGGAAGGAATGCCCCGGGGACTAGGGAGATGGGCTCCGAGGCCTCCAACGCTCACCTCCAACACTTGCCCCACCCAGCATCCTCCCTGAAGACACCCAGGGACTCTTGCCTGATGACTGGGGCGGGGGGGGGGCTCTTTGCATGAGACAGTCCCTGCCTGCTGGCTAGCACAGACAGCCTGTCACTCTCAGAAAGTCCCCGTGCAAACCATGAATCACAAACCACATGGCACTCTTCTTTGGTCAAGTCACCACCTAGCAAGAATCTAGAAACTCAGGCAGCCCTGTGAGCCAGGAGATGTGAAGATTTAAAAAAAAAAAATGCACAAAACATTGCTGTTCGTGGCTTTGTAGCAGAAGAGGTTGACAGTCAATAGCTTTGTAACCAATGGCTTGTCAGTGCGGAAGGCTCTGTTGTGCAAAATTAAAAAACTGTTATCTCTTTGAATTCACACAAGGATATTTGAAAAGTTTAAGGGAAAATTGAATTAAAAGAAAGGCTTATTCTGGCACCAAAAAATTATCCAAAATCCATACATAGATTTCTTTTTTGATAATTCGTATCTTATTTTTCTTTGAAAGGCAGAGTTACAGAGAGGAAACAAAAGGACAGAGAATGATCTTCCACCTGCTGGTTCACACCCCAAACAGCTGCAACAGCCAGAGAGCTGAGCCAATCTGAAGCCAGGAGCCAGGAGCTTCCACGTGGGTGCAGGGTCCTGAGAACTTGAGCCATCCTCCCCTGTTTTCCAAGCCCATAACCAGAGAGATGGATCAGATGTGGCGCAGCCAGGACTGGAACCAGCTTCCCATTTGAAGACCCCAAGTATTCACTCAGCTCAAAAATCAGGGACTGTGATGCAACAGAATGAGCCACTGCTTAGAATGCCCTCATCCCAGATCAGAGTGCTGAGTTCCACCTGCTCCAGCTCTGAGCCAGCTGCCTGCTACCGCACCCTGAGGGGCAGGACATGATGACTCAAGTGCTTTAGTCCTGTCAACCCTGTGGGAGACCTGGCTAGAGCTCTGGGCTCTTGGGCTTCAGTCTGCCCCAGACGTGTATATTGCCAGCATTTGGTATAAACCAGTGAACGCAAAAGAAATCTTTCTTTCCATCTATTTGTCCATCTACCTTGCACTTTAAATATCTTTATTTTGTTCCAAAATAAACTTAAAATCTGTTTTCCACGAAGTTTTAAAAATACCCTTGTTCATATATTTTATAAATTCATAGAGAAAGTTCCAGAAGAGCTCTAATAAAAGCAGAATGTGAGCCACAGATGGACTTTTCCCAGCCTCTCTATTTCCCAATTTCCCATCCAGCTCCCTGCTTGTGGTCTGGGAAAGCGGTCGAGGACAGCCCAAAGCCTTGGGACGCTGCACCCATGTGGGAGACCCGGAAGGCTCTCCTAGCCCCTGGCTTTGGATCAGCTCAGTTCTGGCCATTGTGGCCACTTGGGGAGTGAACCAGCAGATGGAAGATCTTTCTCTCTCTTTTTCTCTCTGTAAATCTACCTTCTCCATAAAATAAATAAATCTTAAAAATAAAAAATACATAAAACCCTTAAAAGGTGGTGGCTGTGGCATAGCAGGGTTAGTAGCACTTTGTGTTGAAGCACCTGTTCAAATCCCAACTGCTGCACTTCCGATCCAGCTCTTGGCTGATGGGAAGCAGCTCAGGTCTCAAGGGGGAGCCCTGTTTCAGCCAGCTGGGGAGTGAACTAGCAAATGGAAGAGCTTTCTGTTTGTCTCACCGTCGCCTGACTTTTCAAATAGATACATACTTTTTTAACTTAAGTATTTAAAAATAAGAAGTGAAACCAGGAGATGTGTCACAAAGCAAGCAAGCACAGAATTAGCTTCATGTACCAAAACAAATACTTGCAATTTTTTTTCTAGGTTTGAGTCCCTGGAGCCCTAACCCTCCCCCACAGCCCTAGACAAGCCTGGTTTCCCAGTTCAGGGACAGAGATCACTGACTGCCTCCTGAGCAGCTTGCCCACTCCCCAGGCCAGGGGGACAATGCTCTCCAAGGCATAGTTCTGTCAAAAGATAGATCAGGAAGTCAGGGTCATCCAAACAGCCTTGAGCATGACTTACAACGTGCAGACTCCTGGGGCCAGTTCAATGGCTCAATTGGCTACTCCTCCACCCCTAAGCTCGGCATCCCATATGGGCTGCTCCACTTTCAATTCAGCCCCCTGCTTGTGGCCTGAGAAAACAGCAGAGGATGGCCTCAAATCCTTGGGATCCTGCACCCATGTGGGAGACCTGGAAGAAGTTACTGACCCCTGGTTTCAGATCAGCTCAGCTCCGGCCGCTGTGGCCATTTAGACAGTGAACCAACAGATAAAGAATCTTTCTGTTTCTCCTTCTCTCCTTATTTTCAATAAAAATAAACAAATTTTTCAAAAAATAAAATGCAAACTCCTGAGGCAGGTGTTTAGTGCAGTAGTTAAGACCCCACTTTGGATGCCCACATCCCCTGCCTCTGATCACAGCTCCCTGCTGATGCACTCCCTGGGAGCAGCAGTTTCAAGTACTTGGGTTTGTGCCACCAGTGAGAGAGACCTGGGTTGAGTTCCTGGCTTCTGGCCCGTGTTCTGTCTCTCCCTCTCTCTCTTTGTGGGTGTAACTCTGCCTTTCAATTAAAAAAAAATTAAAAAGGGAAAATTTTAACGTACATGCTGGAGATTCTTGGACTCCACTACAAATAAATTTCAGGTGTAGGAGTCAAATTGTTTGAAATGAACCAAAATTCCAGGTGATTTTCTTAAATTGAAGGTAGAGTTACCGAGAGAGTGAGAGAATCTTCCATCCGCTGCTTCATTCCACAAATCAGTGCAACCCCCATAGCTCCACCAAGATGCAGCCAGGAGCTTCTCCCGGGTCTCCCAGGTGAGTGGCAGGGATCCAGGCACGTGGACCGTCCTCCTCAGCTGCTTTCCCAGGTGCATTAGCTGGGAGCTAGATCAGTAGCAGAGCAGCCAAATGGGATGCTGCTGGCCTTGCAGGAAGTGCTTAGTCTACTCTGCCATAATGCTGTCTCCAGGTAATTCTTGAGCGTATCCAGATAAAAAGAGGCATCACCAATGTCTAGCCCACTTGCTAAAGCTGAGACTTCTGGCTGGGATCTGACTTCACCTCGAGTGCCACTGACCAAAAAGCTAGCAAGACAAGAAAATCAGATACTCCAATCTACTTGACTTAGTCTAGATGAGTCAACCTAAAAAAAAAAAAGAAGAAGAAGAAGAAGAAGAAGGAAGGAAGGAAAGAAAGAGAAAAAGAAAAAGAAAAATGTGACTTCTGATTGAGAAATTTTTGCCTACAGTGAGACCTTACATCTATTTGGTTTCTGTGTGTAGTATCTACCTAAGTTTTCTTTCTTTCCTTCTTTCTTTCTCTTTCCTTTCTTTCTTTTTCTTCTCCTTCTCCCTCCTTTCACCAATAAACCAAAGGCACAATTCATTGTCTAAAGGTAGGAGAAAGGGATTTTTTCCGATATGTTCTCCTTAGTGAATTACGGCCGCTGCCGACAGCAGCTTTACCCGGCTTGCGCACACAGATCCCTCCTAGCATCTCAACAGGACAGAACAAGTGTCACCATCACCACTCTAAAGGACAGAAGCCTGGGAGTGCTGGGGGGCGGCTGGCGGAGGATTAGGAGCAAGCCTCATCCTTGACCTTGAGTTAGGGGGACAGGTGAGCATCGCTCATTTCTACAACGGCCAAGAAGATGGGTTTGTTATTCTTTCTGAGTCTTGATATTACTTCTAAGTGAAGAATCCTAACTGTATGTGTGCCATGGCAGGAAGTGGCTGCGAGGGGCAGATCCCCCTCTGGACAGCGGGCACCGAGGACCCCCTGAGGCACCGCGTGCCGGGCGGGTCAGCCGAGGGCTGGGGGTTGGCTGCAGTGAGCTGAGGAGGAAGGTGCTTTCTCCCTGGGTACCCCGCTGAGCCCAGGGCCTTTCATCCTCTGACGTCTGGCTCTCCTCCCCAATGACACCTGGCGGCTGTCCATCTCCCAGCGGGCGGGGCGCGGAGAGGGAGTCAGGGAGCGCGAGAAAGAGTGAGAGACAAAGAGGTCGGTTTTCTGTCTCGCTTCGCCAGGAACAGCCCTCGAAGGCGAGGCTGGGCATTTGCCCTGTTTTGAAAACTCGACTTCTATTGGAAGGTTCTCCCTCAACTCTACCCTCTTCTTCCTCCCTTTCCTTGCCCGCTTCCGCATCCCTCTTCTCACTCTCTCCGTTTCTCTCTTCACTCCCTCTCCTACTATCTCCTTCCCTCATTCTCCCTCCCTCGTCTCTACGCAGCCTCCCTCCCCAGGACCAGGGACCTGGTGAGGTTCCAGGGCGCCCCGGGAGGCGGGCAGCGGGTGTGGCCTGCAGGCGAGGACGGGTCCAGACAGCCTGGGGAGGGGCGGAAAATCAGACGGAGCCGCTCCGCCCGCTACTGTCCGGGAGGAGCCGGCGGAGGAAACCCGAGAAGATTTCACTCAAATCTCCCGCCCAGGGCCCTGAGCGTCCATACTGCGCCCCCGCGCCCGCAGGGCAGCTCCGAGGCTCTTGATGCCGGTGCAGGTGCCACCACTCTGGGGGTGGCAGACCCAGAGGAAGCTCAGGGTTCTGGCTTTGGTCCTTGTAGCCATTTAGGGAGTGAACTAGCAGATGGAAGATCTCTCTCTCCGACTCTGCCTTTCACAAAAATCAATCTTACAAAGCATTGGAGGGGGGCCGCTCTATGACGAGTGGATTGAAGCAAGCAGATTCCCCAAGCAGATGGGAGGGTGGCGAAGACCAAGAGGAATTTGATCACATTCTCTGCCTTCTCTCAAAGAGTTTGTCCAGGAGGTAGAAGTATTGTTCCATTTTACAGATGAGAACACGGAGGTTCAGGGAGGGGCAGCCCTTCCCCGGACTAGACTGCACTCCGGAGCCTCAGTCTTCCCGCCAGACTCCCTCTCCGTGGTTGTTGACGTTGTCCTTTATTCCGGACGTCTCCCCGCAAACCCCCAGTCCAAATCTGAGGCCACTCCTAGAACATCTCTTCCTGGGGTTCACCTGCGGTGACTTCTCCTCTCTGGCAGCAGCGGGTGCCACGCCCCCTCCCTGGTCCTATCTCCTCAGCCTTGGGGCCTGGGGTGGGAATTTTGAGGAAGGCAGTGGCCTCTGCTCCAGCGAATCTCTAAGGTCAGCTATTTATGGCATCTGTGATCTAGCAAGACCTCCCCGTGGCCTGCGGAGGCCACACTACCTAGCAGGGCAGCTGCTGGGGTGGTCAGAGCCCTGGTGCTCCCAACTTCGGCTCTGCTGCCGGCCTGGATCCAGTCCCACTTGGGAATTGCAATCCCACCAGTTTTCATCCCCCTTAGGTGTTCGCAGCATAAGAAACCTGAAGAAAAAGAAGGTTTGGGAAAGACAAATGGAAGAATGGCAAAGTACCAGCTAAGGGAAATCACAGAAATCAGTAAAAGAAAAGAAGGATTTCCATCAACAGATGACACTGGCAGCCCTTCGGACTACAGCATCCTCAACCGGGGGTCCCTCCGGGCTGCTTCCCTTCCAGCTTCCTGTTGATGCACCTGCAAAACCACAGAGAATGGCCCAAGTGCTCGGGCCCTTACCACCCACGTGGGAGACTAGAACATAGTTCCTGGCTCCCGGTTTTGACCTGACCCAACCCTATCCATTGTGGCTTTTGGGGGAATGAACCAGCAGATAAAAGATCTTTTTTCTTTTTCGCCTTTTCTCTTCTCTCTTTCTCCAACTTTCCCCGCCTTTCTAGTAAGTAAATAAAATTTTTTACAGAGAAAAATATGCACAGATGACAAATATTGAAATAGTTTAAAAATAACCCTATGTTGCTTTAATCTCATATTTCTGCAAAGAATTGTTAAAGCTCTTTCCAGAATGATTATGCAAAATTATGTTCAATTTTCATTTGTGCTGTGAAAGGAAAGTGGAGCTTCCTGAACTGGTGCAGTCAGGGAAAACCTCCTGGAAGAGGTAGAGCTAAGCCTGGGGCTTTCAGGAAAGCCTGCTCTCTGTTATCATCCTAAAGTCACACTGTCTGCATTTTTTTTAATTATTTATTGTTTAACTTCAGTAATTACATTGTATTATGTGACACAATTACATAGATACTTGGGTTCTCCCCACCCCTCCCTAAACCCTCCCACCATGGTGGATTCCTCCACCTTGTTGCATAACCACAGCTCAAGTTCAGTTGAGAACTTCTGTCTGCATTTTTAAAACTTAGGTTGCTGAAATTCTTTAAAAGTCAATTCTTGGGCCCAGCATGGTGGCCTAGCAGCTAAAGTCCTTACCTTGAATGCACCGGGATCCCACTTGGACACCGCTTCCCATCCAGCTTTCTGCTTGAGGCCTGAGAAAGCAGTTGAGGACGGCCCAGATCCTTGGGACCCTGCACCCGCGTGGGAGACCTGGAAGAAGTTCCTGGATTCTGGCTTCGGATCGGCGCAGTACTAGCCGTTGCAGTCACTTGGGGAATGAATCATTGGATGGAAGATTTTTCTCTCTGTCTCTCCTCCTCTCTGTATATCTGACTTTGTGATAAAAATAAAAAAATAAAACTTAAAAAAAAAAAACCTCAATTCTCACCTTCAAATCCAGGAGGTTCTACAGGCACACCCCTCCCCCCCCACTTAATGGGTGATTAAGCTTAGCGGGGAGCAAAGCAGGCAACAAGGCTTTGAGACCAGCAGCAGCGGTCCTGGAGGAGGGAGAGGAGGAAGGGGAAGAGATGGAGAGAAGTCATAATCCGGGGAACAAGTGCACTGGCAAAGCTCACTTTCTTGCTTTTTAAATGTATCCTATTTTGTTTTTAAAGATTTATTTATTTTTATTGGAAAGGCAGATCTACAGAGAGAAGGGCTACAATGGCAGGAGCTGAGCCCATCTGAAACCAGGAGCTTCTTTCGGTTCTTGTGTGCAGGGTTCCAAGGCTTTGGGCCGTCCTCGACTGCTTTCCCAGGCCACAGGCAGGGAGCTGGATGGGGAGTGGAGCTGCCGGGACAGGAAACAGTGCCCAGATGGAATCTCAGCCATGCAAGGCGAGGATTTAACCACTAGATTATCACATCAGGCCCTCTTCCTTTCCTTCCTTTCCTTTCCTTTCCTTCCTTCCTTCCTTCCTTCCTTTCTTCTTCTTTCTTTCAAAAAAAAAAAAAAATTTATTTATGCCTATTGGAAAGGCAGATTTTATGAAGTTAAGGAAAGACAGAGAGACAGATCCTCCATCCACTGGTTCACTGAACCAATTGGAAGCCAGGAGCTTCTTCCTGGTGTGCCGGGCAGAGCCTCTCTCCCCTTTTCTCCTCCTGTCCCTCCCTTTAAAGTAAACACATCCTGGGGCCTGGCGGCGTGGCCTAGCGACTTAAGTCCTCTCCTTGAAAGCCCCGGGATCCCATGTGGGCGCCGGTTCTAATCTCGGAAGCCCCACTTCCCATCCAGCTCCCAGCTTGTGGCCTGGGAAAGCAGTTGAGGATGGCCCAAAGCTTTGGGACCCTGCACCCACGTGGGAGACCTGGAAAAGGTTCCAGGTTCCCAGCTTCGGATCGGCGCAGCACCGGCCGTTGCGGCTCACTTGGGGAGTGAATCATCGGACGGAAGATCTTCCTCTCTGTCTCTCCTCCTCTCTGTATAACTGGCTGTAATAAAATGAATAAATCTTTAAAAAAAAAAAAAAAGTAAACACATCCTGGAAAGAAAGACATAAGTGCCACATCCAGGGAGAACAGCCCGGACTCCGGTGTCCCCCTCCTTCACCTCGGCTGTTCTCTCATCTCCATCGAGTACCCTATCTCCTCTAACCGAGCTCAGAGAGGGGACAGGGCCTCCTTCTGCAGTGGGGAGTGGGGAGGCAGCCTCCTCCCTCCAGCAGGACCACCTCCAGGTCTACTTAGGATTAAATAAGCAGGAGCCCAGAATCACTTGGGCCGCCAGGGGATGAAGGACACTCAGCCACTGGCAAGAAGAGCGGTGATGTCCAGGTTATATTCTCTACTGGCTACACCTTGGCACCACGCCCATGTAAGAAAACACCGGAAACTAATGCCCTTCCCATCACCAACGACCTTTGATTATAATTTTAATTCATTGTGTTTTTTTTTTAATTGACTTGATTTAAAAGGCAGAGCAACAGAGAAAGAGAGAGAGATCTTCCATTCACTGGTTTATCCCCCACCAGCACCTGCTGAGAACTCCAGCCGGATCTTCTACGGGTCTTGGGCCAGACCCTTGAGCCATCATCTGCTGCCTTCCCAGGTGCCAGGGAAATGGATGGGAAGCAGAACAGCTGGGACCACCGCAACTGGCACTCCAGTACGCGATGCCAGCATTGCAGAAGTAACAGCTTAACCCGCAGTGCCGGCCCCTGTAATTCATTATTGTTAAAATGAAGCTTGAGACCACTTGGAAAGCTGCCCTCCCAGAAGCGGGTGGGGAGGGGGAAATGGGAGAGAAAAGGCAGTTCCAGAAGGAAAGGAGTCAGGCCCCCCCCTCCCCGAGGGAGAAAGGTGATGCTTTCCACTATTTTATTTCACTTCAGACACACAGACCCTGATAACGAAGAAGCAGAAAAAAAGGTTTTTTCCCCCAAGCTCTGGCTAGTCCCCAGGCTGTGTTCCGGTGGGTGGTCTTCTCTCAGCAGTTAGGTAATCCGGAATGATCCCAGGCAAAGTGGAAAGGGAGCTGGTTTGTATTGAAGCAGTGAGTTCCCCCACTCCGCTTCCCGGGACAAGGGAGTCCCTGAGGCGGGGCCTTGCAGCTCCCAAATCCCACCTTATCTTGACTGGTTGATTCAGGGGTGGAGGAGAACTGAAAGGTCTAGGTTGTCATTATTTATTTTATTTTTCTTAAAATAATGCATACAACCCATTTTGAACATAGGAATGAGATAAAGAGATGCGCTTACCAGCGCTAAGTGATACAGGCGCAAGGCCTGCCGGCAAATAGAGCTCAGAAATTCCTGCTAGGAGCGAAACCTCGGAAGTCCTGGGCTGGAAGGGGGAAATGCCAAAGCCGGCCTCCAGGTTGCGCTCCCCTTCCCGTCCGCCCTGCCCCGCGGCTCCGCCGGACTCAGCGCCAGAGCCACCAGCGGCTGGATTCCGAAGTCCGGCGGAGCACCGGGCACTCCGCAGTGTGGAAAGTCTCCCCCGCGCCACGCAGGCGCCGCCTGAAGTTCCCGCGACCTTCCGCAAAGAAGACACTGATTTGCCTCTGAACCCTGGCAAGCAAAGTCGCCCACGCAGTCACCAGGGCTCTGCGCGCTCAAGTAGCCCAGCGCCCGGATCCATCAATTCCGAGGTTAGAAATAGGGAAGAAAAAACAAAAACCTTGCCCTGAATGATATTCACCCAAATGCTGTTTCTCCCAGACGGTTCCACGTCAGCCTTCTCTGCCGTCCATTCTGACCACCCTCACTTCCCCCAACCCCCGACTCTGCGCCCTCCTCCTCCCGGGCCCTCTCCGCTGCTCCGAGACCCTCTGAGAGGGCGCGGGGCCAGAGCCGAGGGCGCTGAGTGTGACCCTGAGCGGAAGGGCTCCAGTCTGGGTCCTAATGCCGGTGGCGTCTCCCTTGACAGGCGGCGTTTGGGGACAGCAGCGGGAATGGGAGATAAGGTGACATACCAAAGCAGATTTGGTGCAAGCTCCGGGACTCTTCTCCCGACAGGAAACGCGGAGCTATTTAAAAGATGCTATCGATTACTTTATCTTTCCCGGAGGAAAACTTCTTGCTGAGAGACAAACAAGTCCCCTGCCTAAAGATAGGAGGCCGCACCACCAAGAGGCCTGCGCGGCCGTTGCCTGGTTAGGACGCTGCCGGAGCGAAGGCCTGAGTGCCCCCCTCCACCCGCGTGCAGCAAGCAACCTGTGCGTGAAGGCGAGGGACGGTTCCTGGAGGGTCGTGGGCACTCAGGGGACAGCCTGGAGCCTTCAGCAGGACCGTGCTCCAGGTGTTCGGGCGTTTTTGCGGTCGTGTGCCCGTTAAGTACATGGCCACAAGTTGTAGGAACCGTTGAGTTTAAGAAACTGGTACGCGTGCCCGTGTTGTATCCGTACATTGAAAACGCATCAAGAAGCAAGCTCCAAGACAAAACGCAGGTGTCTCCTGGGTAAACTCTTGGTGTTCCTTTTAAGGGCTTGCGTGCCAGCAGCCGTCCCTGCGTGCGTTCAGGGAGTGCGATGCGTCAACACACCCTTTGCAGCACACTCTGCGCGTTTGAACTCCCGCATTTCGCCAGTTTATCCGGAGCGCAAAGAGGCTCTGAGCCCTTCGTGTTGCTGCTCCCAAGTTTCTCCCGCAGTCCCTCAGCCAAGTTGACCTGCGGGTCTCCTGCGCCACATTTCCAGTTTAAATTCTCCAAAGACCCTTGTTGGAAATGACACGAAATTCAATCTTTTTTCCCCCCATCTCTAGGCAACGATTTGCCCTCTACCGGTTCCGGAGTGTCCCGCCCGGCGGTGGGAATTTCTCAGCGCTGGGCGCAGAGCGAGATGGAAGCAGCGACCTGAAGGCAGCTGTGGAGGAAGCATGGGTAGCGACCCTGGGAAGCTTCTATCGCCCGCTGCATCACCCTTCCAGGTCCAAGGCAACGCTGATCAGGCCTTGCGACCGGCGGCCGGCGAGTGAACCCCAGCGCGCCTAGTGCTGCTGCAGGCCCCCGCGCGCCAACGCGGCCGGGCTCGGCTTTCTCCCGGACCTGAGCGCCCTTGCGGAAGCTTCTTCAGGAGCCGCGCGGCAGGTGCGAACCAGAGCAAGATCGGGAGCTTTCCTCTCTGCCGGCCTCGTCCTTGCACCTGAATTGTTCCAGTTGTGACCTTCCTGAAGCGAGAGCCGAGACCCCAAGACCCTGAGCGTCCCGACTCCCTTGTCCAGAGTTCTCGCCACCTCCGCCGCCGTCGGGGGAGAGTGTAGCTGCCGCCACCCGGCAAACGCAGGAGAAAGAGGACGAAAAGCACACGAATGGACAGCAGGAGTCCGAAAGCGACTCCCTTTCCGAGGCTGGCAAAGCGCTTTGACGATTTCTAAAGCGCACACAGCCACGGACCCGCCCGGGATAATCTTCGTGTTAAAAGCACTCGTCCCACTGCTGAGAAAAGCGACTCACACCCGCTTGCGAACAATAGCAATTAGTAAAGAAAAAAAAAAAGAGAGAGAGAGACCAAACAATTGTGATATGTGGTTGTTCCACAGAAAAAGCCCGAAGCCTAGTAATGAGATTTAAACCAGCAGCAAATCATTAGAAGTCTGAGAAATAGCTGTGACAACCTGGGGGTGGCGATGGCCTGGGACAGGCGCTGGAGGCAGGTTCTGGGGGCGTCGTGAGCAGGGTGCCTATCTCAGGGCCTCTCCGTAGGTCGAGACCCCGAGTTCCCCAGGCTGAAACCAGTTCGTTTTGTCCCAGGTTCCCGGAGCCTCAGCAAAGTAGTTGCCACAGCTTAATATACATAAGTAAGTAAGTAAATAAATAAATAAATAAATAAATAAAAATTTTAAAATCCTGGATCCGCACAGTGCCTGGGGAGGCTTGAGACACCCTCGTCCTTACATCCCCCCTCTTTTTTTGCAGTTGCTTTTTGTTTTGCTTTTAGGGTTTCATATTTTTTCAAAAAATAGAGCATTTAGACTAATCCCTTCTTTGATCATAACAACTGCTGAGTAAACCAACAAAAGCCAGAGAACAGGGCTCATGTATGCACTCCTTTGCGGTGCGAGAGAAACCCTTGAGAGCCCATTGATAGAACCTACAGGACAGGGGACCGCTTAGCGTTGCTTTCTTTGTCTTTACTTGGATGTACCCAACGCCAGTAAGAAATGAGGGCCCGGGGTTTTGCGGCGATGAGACTCGCAGGGCAGGCCCAGAAGGACCACTCTCGGCGAGGGACCCAGGAGGCTGGGGCCAGCTGCGCGCAATCCGCTTGGAGCAAAGAGGCCAGAGCCAGAGAAGGCGGGGAACCCTGGAGAGCCTTCCCCAGTGGGAACGGGCTGTGCTCGCCAGGAGGGGTCCCTGGTGGCCTGGGAGGCCAGCCTGAGCTCTTTCACCCTTGGGTAATATACAGTCTGGAACCAAGTGGCTGTGAAAGGTCCCCCTCCGTGTTTTGGGGAAGGGTGGGGAGGATGTCAGGCTTCCATTTACCCTTCCAACCCCATCCTCCACTCACACCCCAGAACTGGGAAGAGCTTCAATGACCTTGTCCGGATTCCAGATTCAGTTTAGATGCAGGGCCATTTCAGGAAGGGTTTTAGAGGTCATCCTCACCAGGGCGGGATGGATGGATGGATGACAGGCCCAAAGCCCAGAAAACCAGAAATGACCAACAAGTTCTGTGCTAGCCCAGGAGCTAGAGCCCAGTCTCATCCACCCTAGAGCGGAAGTCAGTCTGGAAGTACTTCAGCAGCAATGGCGGTCCAAGTCAGACAGGGAGAATCCTGCAGGTGAATCTGAGAGTGGCCAGGACCACCCAGGTCGTGTCCCAGGAACATCCAATCCTGGACCAAGATCACCTGCTCCCCCTTGCTCTGCTGCCCCAAGGATCACCTGCCACCCAACCGGTGCTGGTGGCCATTGCTTGCACAGCAGGCCTCCTCTGTAATTGCCATCTCTGTCGCTTGTCCCAAACTGTGCATCGGAAACTCTGTGCACCTGAGACCCAAGTGAGGTCCAGAAATCTGCATGTTTGTTTTTGTTTTTGCCTTGAGCCTCCAGGGATTCTGGCCCAAATAGTTTGCAAGAATAAAAAAGGAAACTTCTACAGCCACCTCCTCCCCCACAAACATCCCACAGACAGCATCAAATTTTATTCCCCCCCAGTTTTCTTCCCCAAAAGCTTTCATTATAAAATCTGTAGATTTAATCCATGTTAAAATACAAATGCTACCATCTGCTTTGATAGTTTTTCGTGTATCTCACAACAATGCATGCAAATGTAATTAATTCTTGCCTGCGGTTGCTGGTTGAGGGACATAATAGTTTTAGCTAGTCTCCTAAGATGGATACATTGGGTTGTTTTCAAAAGAATTTGACTCTCAAGAAAAATTTTTTTAACTGAGAGGAAAATATTTTTCTTGGCATGCACATTTGACTTGCCTCTAGGGTGAGATCTAGAAGTGTCTAGAGGACTTAGCCATTTTAAATTTTGACAAATCAGGTTGCTCCAAACAGCTACTTGGTCTGCTACTCTTGGTCTACGTTGGTTCTGTTGGATCATTTTCTCGTTGGTTATTGGGCGCTTTTTCTGCCACATATTGCTATCATTTTTTTTCTGTGTTCATTTTCTTTTTTGGTTCTACTTATTTTTTTTTTCCCTGTGTCCATTTGTTTTCCTTGCAGCCTAGAATTGTTTCCAGGTTTTTGCTCTCCTCATCTACCCTCCCAAATATACAAAGATGTGTGGGTCGTTTTCTTAATCCTCTACAGCATTCACATGTTCTGGTTTTTAGCCTTGACTTTTTCATCTATCCACAAGTGAGCAGACCTAGTGTGAGAACCATCATACCAGATCCCTTTTGCTGACCTATTCCAGGTTCTGTGGGGGATGGCCTGTGCCAGCCCGGTACCTGCAGGAGTCGTGAGCATCCCATCCCAGTTAGGGGAAAGGATGGATGGGCCAGGCCCGGCCTCCAGTAGCACTCAGATGGTGGAGTCTCTTGCAGGTACACACACACACACACACAAGTGGGTCTACCCTTCCCTTCGGTGGGCTCCAAGCCCACCTAGGCCTCTCCTGAATATTACCCCTTCCAGCTCAGGGAAGCAGCACCAAGCACTAAGAAGCCAAACAGTGCTGACTCTGAATCCAGACACAGGGGCGCTGTCACTTGAAGCCTCTGTGTGGCCTGAAGCAAGTCCCTAAATCTCCCTGAGCCCTGGGGGACATCCAGCCTGTCCTAACCGGCTGGGGGTGGGTGGGGAGCTGTACCACAAGGCAATGGAATTAAAAGTCACAGGGATCATAGAGGATTTCAGAGACCCAAGTGAATGTTCCTAGGGCTCTGCCCAGACCTATAGAAAGCCACAAGGGGCTCCACGCAGAAGGAAAATGTGGACCATTAGGTTCAACAATTGGAAATTTCAACACAACAGTAGGTCATCAAGCAGAGGCCCAAACAGCCAGAGATAGGAGGAGGCTCGGGTTAGCAAGGAAGGAGGGGAAGGAAGTGTCTCTCCTAGGCCTCCGTGGGTTCAGACTGGTCTATCCACCAGAGCCTAATGGTAGAAACAGCCCAAACACCTACCAGCTGATCAGTGGATAGCCCAACTGGGCTCTACTCTTACAATGGAATATGATTCGGACAGTGAAGAAGCCAGGCGCTGGTGCGTGCCGCAGCCAGCAGGAAACAGGAAAACATTGTAAGACAGACTCCAGGCACAACAACCATACAGGACACAAGGCTACTTCCAAAAGTTTAGGGGAAACAAAATTAGAAACCAGTTTTTTTTTTTTTTAAATCCACCTTTTTCTATGTACTTTTTCAAAACCCACCCAAAGGAACCCATCTGTATGAAATGTGTAAAGGAGGCAAATCCGTGGAAATAGTCGGTTATTGCTTGTTTAGAACTGGGAAGGTGGAGGAGGAGCTGGGCGCAAAGGGCTAAAGGTTACAGGTTTCTTTTAGGGGTGATGAAAACAGTCGAAAGTTTATTGTATGCACCTAATACAACGGGTGAGGTGCTTGGTATGTGGAGTCTCTGGGGAAAGCAATTACTGAAAGAGAAGGAGGAGGAAGAGGAGGGGGAAGAAGTGAGCTAATGCATTTTCAGCACCTCCACCCCACCCCCTTTCTCCCCGCCGAACTGATGCCGGTTTGGGGAGACTTAGCCGCTGAATCCCATCAATCCTGCCCTCTCCTCAGGCTGAGGAGCTGGGGTCTCATTCTTGCCGCTCCCAGAGGCTGGCCCCGCGCGTGGAGGCAGCCGCGCGGAGAAAACCATCCTGGCTCCAGAGTGGGTTCTGCGCGGCCGTGGAGTCCTTACTTCGTGGCACGGGCGCTTCCGGCCCGTGTGACCTTGAGCAAGACATTCCACCTCCACGATCTTCCTTCTCCTCTCCCCCAGTCGCAGCACCCCTTCCGAACCACCCGGTCAAACCCTCGGGATGGGCGGCTCCTGCAGACCGACACCTGTGAGAGGGCACGCTCCAGAAGCCGCCGAGCTAAGGGAGTCTTGGGGACCCGCTGCGCCTTCTGAGTGAGCCGCGCCCCAGACCCGGAGAAATCCAGGGCTCGGGAGGCGCTCGCAGCGGCCCCGCCCCCTCCCCAAGCCCCGGGCCGGGAGCCGGGCGCTTGCCCATCCATCAGCCGGACGAAGCGCAGAGACTCGCTCGCCCGCCTCTGTTTGCTTTCTCGCCAATTATTGCCTCGCCGCAGCACTTTTGTTGATACAGTAGTCCGAAAAAGTGCTAATGTCCATTTATCAGGGGGCCCGCCGGGGACTCCCACGAGTTGGCGATTCTTCCCAAAATATAAACACGGGACGAGCGTCCCAGACAGAAACCCCCATCTGTTTCCCCCGGCGCAGGCCGAGAGCGAGGCGTTGTTGAAGATAAAGCCGCGGATAACGCCGCCTGTCTCCAACGCGCGTCTCCGCGGCGCGCTAATGACATTCCCGGTGATAGTTCCAGCTTATCTTTCAATTAATCATATATACCTTTCGCGACTGGCCTAAGGATTGCCGAAAAGGGGAGGGTGGGGTAGAGGCGGCTCCGGCTGTGCGCCCCCCTCACCTCTCAATTAATAATAATTTATTTGCGCACAATGCTCTCCAGCTGCCCCGGAGAGTGGTAATCTTAAAGCAGCACCGGTCCTCGAAAAGACCCAGAAGCCAGAGGAGTGCAAATTCGTGCTCCTCTCTGCGATTTCCCTTCGCCTCTCTCCACGGTCCATCCTCCGGGCCCAGCGCTGTTTGTTTGTCCTGCGGGTTTAGCCCGAGCGCTGCTTAGCCAGGCAGCCAGGTTGGGTCTGCCGCTCTTGAGAAAACCAGAATCGGGTTTTCCGATTCCCCATCCCCCTCATCCTCTGCCGGCCTGCAAGATGGGAGCGCTTTTTTTTTTTAAGGCGGGGGGGGGGGGACGGACTACAGAGCAAAGTCCGCCGTGGGACACTTTTCCGCAAAGACCTGCTTG
The DNA here is from genome assembly GCF_030435755.1 of Ochotona princeps. Lineage (NCBI taxonomy): Eukaryota > Metazoa > Chordata > Mammalia > Lagomorpha > Ochotonidae > Ochotona > Ochotona princeps. The sequence continues at coordinate 5,285,635 of NC_080850.1, forward strand.
GGCTGCCCTGGCTGCCAATTGGCTCCTCTTCTCCCTGTCTTTTGTCCCATTTCCTCTCTTCCCGAAACATCATGCCCCCTATTTTTTTTTTTTTTTTGAGCCAAAAGAGAAATTATTATCGGATTCACAGAGGTCTGGGTGAGGTGAAAAAGTCACCGATTTCGCGCAAATAGGAAGCGCTTTCTGCCCTTCCCGGTTCCTGACACCTGACCCAGGGAGCTATCTGTCACCCACCCACCCAAAACTTCTGCACCTGGTCTTGCAAAGCAAATGCTGAAATTCTTTTTTTGCTTTCTCTCCATAACTGCCTCTTTTTTAAAAAAAAATTTAAAACAAGGATCCCGGATGCAGCCTTGATGCCCCCCCCCCCCCCATTAAACGGCAATATTTCAGGCGTCCGCGCAAGCTAATCTTTCAAACTGTCATCGCGAGCCGCCGGCCAGCCCGCCGGCTTCACTTAGCCGCGCGCCCAGGTCCCTGGCTTCCAGATCTCTGCGGCGAGACGTTTAATTGAATCGGATGTGGCTCGTTTGCCAGTCGTCACCGCCTTGCCGATAGGCGTCCTCTCCCACCCACTCCCCCAAAACAAGCAATCCAGGTGCAGGCGAACCCTCGAGGCCCGGACAACCCGGATTGTCCACAGCGGGGCGAGAGGATCCGTCGGGTAGAATTCAGAAGAGCCGGCTTCCCCCGCGGGGTGGGAAAGGGAGTGGAAACTTGGGGGGACATTTCAGGGGAGGGCCTTTCCTGCAGATTGGGTCAGCTGCCCCCAGAAACGCACGCGCTTGGAGCCAGGCTGGAAAACTGCAGGCAGGATTGCACAGCGGCGGCCTGGGCCTAGTGCGGACGGCTGGCGCCAGAGAGCCGTCGCCAGAGCGTGGCCAGAGCGCTGCTTGCCATTTGGGGTCCAGAGGCCAAGCAGGCCAGCCCCCCACCCCAAGGTAGAGTCAAAGCTGAAGTCACGTGGGCTCTTCCGGACCGACCGTCTCACCAAGTTCCGGCAGCAGCCTGAGGCCCAGTGCCTCTGCGGCTCTGCTTCCCCAAGACCTTCACTCTGAGCCCCCAACTCTTCCTGGGAGAGAAGCAGCAAGCTACACTCCCCCACGGTCTGCAGTTCCACGTGGGGGCAGCCCTGCTTTTCTGCACACGTTTGGGTTCCCACAGACCAGGGTGGCTATCACCAGCAGTCAGGTGAGACCACCACCCCAGAACTCGGGGTCCCTCTGCCTGCCTCCAGGCTCTCTGAAATGTTCAGGAAAATGTAAGCTTCACCAAGAGTCCTGAAGACAAGCGAAAGCCCCAGACTCTTATTAGTTATGCTGGGCCGTGAAACCTCCTGCTCTTCATCCCAGAGTGGGGGCAGATTGGCCTGAACAGAAACACCCTACTTTACTGACCCTGAGCTAAAAATGGTCCCCTCACCTGCTTTGCCTTTCCCCCAAGTTGGCCCAGCAGCCAGGGTACCTCACGCTAAGTCTAACCCAGAAGCCTCCAAGAAGTCCTGGTTCCCCTGGGCTCCCAAGGAATTCCCTGTGAGCTGGAGAGCTGAAGGCCTGGAGGTTCCGGAGCTGAGGCACACTTCTGCCCATCCCCGACCCACCCTACTCTGCCCAGAAGGCCGGTTCAGGGCAGAGCTGGGACTTCTGCAACTGCAGAACCATCTCAAGCTACAGAAGTAAAGGGATTGCCTTCTAAATGAGTCACGGTCCCTTTAAAAAAAAAAAAAAAAGACGGAGCCGGACTTGTCCACTTTTTTTTTTAGCCCTATGACTATATTAGGTGACACAAAACTGCTCATCGCTCCTGTCATCGTGGCCCCTGGCCCAATGGCAGGCTGAGCCCCCCTCCTCCGGCCTGGGTCCGCCCCTCCCGCCCCTGGTGCTCCGCGGCGCTACCTGCTGCCCCGCCACATCCAGAGACGGCCGGCGGGTGCTTGGGCGGCGGGCGGGCACCATGCGGGGAGGGTGCCTGGGGCCGTGGGCAGCGCCGCTCTCTGCTGCCCACCTGGCGCTGTGAGAGCCTGGCGCTGCCACCATGTTCCCCAGCCCCGCGCTCACACCCACGCCGTTCTCGGTCAAAGACATTCTGAACCTGGAGCAGCAGCAGCAGCAGCGCAGCCTGGCCACCGCCGGGGAGCTCCCTTCGCGCCTGGAGGCCACCCTGGCGCCCGCCTCCTGCATGCTGGCCGCCTTCAAGTCTGAGGCCTACGCGGGGCCAGAGACAGCGGCCGCACCCGGACTCCCCGAGATGCGAGCCGAGCTGGGGCCCGCTCCTTCGCTGGGCAAGTGCGCGCCTGCCTTCCCCGCAGCCCCTGCCTTCTATCCGCGTGCCTATGGCGACCCGGACCAGGCCAAGGACCCGCGCACAGATAAGAAAGGTGAGGAGGACGAACAAGCCATTCTCTACCACCACCACCACCACCTTCCTCATACACAAAGCCATTCGGATCGCTTTGGTCCCCAAACCTCGCCGCCCAGGGACCGAGGCCCGAGGCCTGCGTCTGGGCCCAGGGCCCGGCGCAGGGGGAGCCTTGGGAGTATCACGGGCTAAGTTGTCTCTAGGGTCCCCGCGTGCCCTCTTAAAATCAATGCTAGATTGAGAGGCCTGGAAACAAGGAACAAAACAAAAACTTTGTTCTAACAAAGCGCCCGGTGGCTGCGGCCTTGCTCTAGCTTCTGCTACCAAGCCCAGCAATCCGCGTGTGGGAGACAAAACCAGGAGACGGGTCGATTCTGTATCTAGACATATTTGGGGAAGGGGTGTCTCTTTTGGGTTCACGAGCTGTTCTGAGAGCTGAAGAGAACCGTTAAACAGAAATTAAAATATTGCCCACCAGACATGTTGGTGTTCCTTGGTGGAGGAGGGCCCCGGGGTCTCCCAGAGCCCCCCAGTCTGAAACCTCCGCTTCCTGGGACCTTTTCTTTGTGTTGAGACAACCGAGGCGCTGGGATTCAGGGCTTTGGTTTTAAACGAAAGAGGCGCGGACGCCTCCGCAATAGGCTTGGGTTTTTTGGTTTGTTTGTTTGTTTTCAGCACAATCTCCCGGCGTGGTTTTCTGGTGGGGAAGGTCGCAACATGGACGGGATGGCCGCGAAAAGTGGCCACACCGGCTCCGGGCCCTCCCGCCAGAGAGGGCATTCCAGAGGAGGCCCGAGACGTAGGGCACCCGGCTGCGGGAAGCCGGGAAAGGCTCAGTCTGGGAGCAGGGGGAAAGGCCCGAAGAACTCAGCCGGCGGGCATGGCGGCTCGAGTAGAACGCTTCCAGTCCGGATTTCAGCCCGAGCACGCGCTCAGAGCGGTTTCGGGAGCCTCTGGCCCGTGCCCACCGGTGGCTGCGTGGGCGCTGCGCCACCGTGGCGGCGGCTGCGGAGCCTGCGGCCACCTAGCCAGCCCCACTCGGCCTGCTGGTCCTTTGCTTCCTCAATTGTGAGGCCATAAGAGTGTCCCCAGGGTGAAGCCTCGCCCCCGTTCCTAGAAGGTTTCCAACCAAAGCAGTCCCGCTGTAATTCTCCCGGCGCGCATCCCCCGTTTTGTTCCTAAGTCACCTCTCCCGCAGCTGGATGGGAGGGGTCGAGGCGGGAGACCGCTCTTGCTTTGCTTTCTGCAGCGCCCGTGGAAGGGGGGAGTCCCTGGCACACTGTAAGCATCCGGTAAAATGGGGCTAGGTGAACTTGGCACAGGAGCCTCCAAGCGTGGCACTCCATTCCCATTTCCAATGGGGCGCATTCCGAGGCTCTAACCAAGAATATCTCTCTCCCTCTCTCTCTCTCTCTCTCTGTGTGTGTGTGTGTGTGTGTGTGTGTGTGTGTGTGTGTGTCCCGCCCCCCTCCCCCAGAGCTGTGCGCTCTGCAGAAGGCGGCGGAGCTGGAGAAGCCCGAGGCGGACGGCGCGGAGCGACCCCGGGCGCGGCGCCGGCGGAAGCCCCGCGTGCTCTTCTCTCAGGCGCAAGTCTACGAGCTGGAGCGACGCTTCAAGCAGCAGCGGTACCTGTCGGCTCCAGAGCGCGACCAGCTGGCCAGCGTGCTGAAGCTCACGTCCACGCAGGTCAAGATCTGGTTCCAGAACCGGCGCTACAAATGCAAGCGGCAGCGGCAGGATCAGACTCTGGAGCTAGTGGGGCTGCCCCCGCCCCCGCCGCCGCCTGCCCGCAGGATCGCCGTGCCGGTGCTGGTGCGCGACGGCAAGCCTTGTCTGGGGGACTCGGCGCCCTACGCGCCCGCCTACGGCGTGGGCCTGAACGCCTATGGTTATAACGCCTACCCGGCGTACCCGGGCTATGGGAGTGCGACTTGCAGTCCCGGCTATAGCTGCGCCGCCGCTTACCCCGCCGGGCCTCCAGCTGCACAGCCAGCCGCCGCAGCCGCCGCCGCCGCTGCGGCCAACAACAACTTCGTGAACTTTGGCGTCGGGGACTTGAACGCGGTGCAGAGCCCCGGGATCCCGCAGGGCAACTCCGGAGTGTCCACGCTGCACGGTATCCGAGCCTGGTAGGGAAGGCACCTGGCTGGGGCGCCCTGATCCCGGTCCCCGCCGCCAGGAAAGGGGTACCTGACTCTGGGAGGGTGCGGGTAAGAAGGGCTCCAGGCACCACCACCCTCCGCCTCTCGGGATTCAAGTTCGTTCTTGCAGAGGCCTCGGAACCGTTACCGTTCGCTGCGCCTAGGTCCCCGTGTGCGCTGCTGCGCGCGGGGGACAGTTTTGTCTCCTCATTTGCTCAGCCTGCGATGAGCGCTCCCGCAACCCGGTATCTTAGCCATCGCCCTCGGGCCCAGCGGCGCCTCTGGCGGACCCAATACCAAAGCCAGTCGGCACCGAGCGAGAGCCGGTGAAGATTAGGCCACCGTTCCCGAACCTGGGCCGGGCGCCCAGGCCCTGGCGACATTGCCGCCGCCCTCCCACTTACCCGTATTTATGTTTTTACCTGTTGTAAGAAATGAGAATCCTATGCCCATTAAAGAGAGTGCACTGACCCCGCTCGCGCGCCTGTGTGCTTCTTTCAGCCTTGGGCGCCTCGGAAACCTGGGTTTTTGAAGCCAGAGGTGGGCGGCCCGCTGGCCCAAGTGGCAAGGCTGCAATGGGCTTCCATGCAGCTTATTAATCACATCCGGTAATCATGAAAACCGGCCCAACTCGCGTCAGGCACTCCGGGACTACCTCAAATAACCCTCCCACCATCGGAAAAAAGAAACCCTAGTTGAAATGTCCCAGGCGCTTCCTTGGGTGAGTAGTTTGGGTAAGTGGCTTGCGTCAGGAGAGCAGGCTCCATGCCTGTTCTAACCCGCGTCAAGGAAGGCGGGCACCTTCCCTGAAAACCGGTGGCAGGGATGGTTAGGGTCCCAGAGTCTGTGATTGCAGAGCCAAGGGTCCTGAGACCTTGGTAGATACAGAACACAAAATAGATTCCATTTGAAAGAATGCGTTAACCCATTTTGGAAAAGTCCAAAACCAAAATCTAAGTCAGGTTTCCCTGGCCCAGCAACCCAGCCATACTCCAAGTACAAGTTTCCAATAGCTGGGGGACAGGAGGGTAGAACTTGGGACAGGACTACAGCAGGTGTCTAACCTTATTATATTCTTTCCCGCTAGTTAGTTCCACCACCCTAGTCCTCCCCAAGGGGTATTGCTTGGTGCCAGTTTTCCAGAAGAAAACAAGCTGGACAGAGTCAAGCTGAAACTCTGGCTGCTGAATGCCTGGGCTGGCCTATTTGTGTGACACAGATAAGGAGAAAATCCTGATTCGTGGTTCTTAGCAGCCCACAGGGTCTCGGAACTCACCTCCAGCTTTTTTTTTTTATTATGGAGGAACTAACCAGCAGTTCTTGTTTCTTTAAAAAAAAGATTTATTTATTATTTTTATTAGAAAAATTTCCAGAGGGAAGGAGAGAAAGATCTTCTGTCTGCTGGTTAACTCCATAAGTAGCCGCAATGGCCAGAGCTGAGCTGATCCAAAGCCAGGAGCCAGGAGCTTCTTCCTGTGCAGGGTCCCAAAGCTTTGGGCCATCCTTTACTGCTTTCCCAGGCCACAAGCAGAGAGCTGGATGGGAAGAGTGAAGCAGCCAGGACATGAACCAGCGACCATATGGGATCCCAAAGCATGTAAGGTGAGAATTTAGCCACTAGGCCTTTCTTTTTAAAAATGGAAGCAGGTATAAAATCAGAAGGGCTTTGGGTTACAAAGCTTTGAGAAGGGCTCTCTTACAGGGAGCTTTTCCCCTTTTGTGACTGGGAAGCACTGGGTTGGCTCCAGGCCATCCAGTGACCCAGTGTTCACAATGCCGTCCCCGCCTGGAGCAGAGCCTGGCGCCACTAGGGGTTGCAGCTTGCTGCCTCCAAAAGCCGCACAGCCCTGCTGCCCACCTCACTGCCTTCTCCAAGCCTGCCCACTCCAAACCCAGGGTGCTCTTCCCAATCCACTCCCTTGCTCATGGCCTGGGAAAGTAGTAGAGGACGGCCCAAAGCCTTGGGACCCTGCTGAAAGGAAGATCTGGAGGAAGCTCCTGGCTCCTGGCTTTGGATCAGCTCAGCTCTGGCCATGGTGGCCACTTGGGGAGTGAACCAGCAGACAGATCTTTGTCTCTCCTTCTCTCTATACATCTGACTTTTCCATAAAAAATAAATAAATCTTGATTTTTAAATGAAAATTAAAAAACAGGGAAGCAGGAGGAGACACCCCAAATAGCCCAAACCAGGAGCCAGGAACTCCACCCAGGGTTCCCATGTGGGAGTCAGAGCTCAAGCACCTGGAGCGCCTTCTGTTACTTTCCCAGGTGCATTAGCACGGAGCTAGATGGGAAGAGAAGCAGCCATGATTCTGCTCATATGGGATGCAGGAGTTGCAGGCAGCTGTGTTGTGACACAAGACTGCCTCCCTGTTTGTCGCTGAAGGACCTCAGGGTCTCCTGGCTTGTGTGTTGTTTCCGGGAGCTCTGTGGGGGAGAACAGTGGCTGACTGGTGCGTGCAGGGCGAGTGGCCAGCTAGAGATCCTCCCTAAATGGCATACAGTTCTTTCACCCAATCCATCTGTGCAGACCAGGGGCCCGAGATCCCTGTGCTGCTGGTCGAGGGCCTCAGGCCAGAGGTGGGAAGCGCACAGCGCCCACAGCCAGGGGCACCGGGAGAGCTGGTCCTCCACGCTGGGGTTGGGAAACCGGGTGCGGGGGGACTGGGTTTGCCGCCACCGCGCAGAGCCGGGGGCCCAGGGCGACACGTTCTGACCAGTGGCCGGGCTAGCTTCGTTAGCGGAGGCGGGGTGAGCCGCTCAGACGGTGCTAGCCCGAGACTGTGGCAAGCCTTGGGCGAAACTTGGACTCGAGGGTTTGAGTCGCAGACCCATAGCGCCTGGGGCCAGGGAAGGGCCAACAGCAGTAGCCCGCGTTTGCCTAACGATGTTTCCATGCTACTCGTTTTCTGTTATTATACACACACGATGCGCGCCGAGTTAAGAAACTCCCCTTCGGGAAGGAAAAAAAAATAGAAACGGGATGAACTAGGAGATGGCAAGGCTTGGGAGATACTGAAACAGCACCGGCTTCCCGTGCTCGGAGAGCGACGTACACAGGCCCAATAACATATTTTACAGCTAAAAACAATCGCCTGAGGCAGTTAAAAAAAACCCACAAAACAAAATAAACACTAAAACAGCTCCACGAAGCAGATAAAAACCTGGCCCCTGGATCTGCGGTGGAGAGATTCCCTCAGCCCCAGACAACACCGAGCTGGCATCGCGGGACCGGGTCTGGGTTCCCAAGCAGAGGCTTGGCCCGCGCTCCCCGTTCCTGCTGCAATATCCCCCAGCGTCCCTTCCAGCCCTTCCAGCGCCGCGCGGGCACAGCGTTGGCCACATTAGAAGAGCTCTTGCTCTCTTGGCCTGGATTTCTTCTTAAATCGACCCAAGCTGTGTGTGTATCTATACACAGGACGGGCAGAGGCCACGGGCTCCAGAACGCGCGGCCCCGCACCACCACTCCCTCCTCCTGTACACTCCACTCTCGCGGCCTCCTCCGTACCGCCCTCTGCTCCCCCTGCCAACACCCTGGGCTCAGGCCCCTGCACCTGTGCCCAAGGCGACAGCCCCTAGGCCCCTCCACGTCTGGCTGACTCTCCCACTAGACTGAGCTCCCGGGGGAAAGGGGTGGCGACCCGGGTTTCATTGTTTTTCTCACTCAGGCAGCTCACCGCGTGCCAGGTTGTGTCCGGAGCTCTTTACAAGTGTCCTGTAAATCCTCTCTGATGCCTCTGAGTGCTCCTGAGGAAGCAGATGAAGAGCTCAGGGAGGAGGAGGAGGTGAAGCAGGAGGACAAGGAGGAGGCGGAGGCTGCGCCAAGTCACAGCTGGACAATGCTAGGGTCGGGCTTCAGATCCAGGCTGGCTGGCCCCGAACCCCAGATGGCACTACAGAATGTCCCTTCATTGATGACAGTGATAGGTTCACTATTAGTTCTTTTTTTTTTTTTCATTATAAAACTCAAAAATGTGTTTAATGACCATAACATATCTAACATTACAAATTGGTTCTCTTTTTTTTCCCTTACATTTTTTTTATTCATTGATTACATTGTATTATGTGATACAGTTTTGTTGGAACTGGGAATCACCCCACCCCTCCCCCGCCCTTCCCCCATGTGGAATATTCCACCTTGTTGCATATCCACTGATCAAGTACAGTTGAGATTCACTATTAGTTCTTAAATCTCCCTGGTGCCGGCACATCACCCCTCCGAGATGGGCTGGATTCTTATCCAGGGAGGCAGGACAGCTCTCCAGTTGGCACTCTGGCCCTCTTGGCTTACTTTGTAGCTTCTTAAAAAAAAAAAAAAAAGGTTTGTTTTTATTCCAAAGTCAGATATACAGAGAGCAGGAGAAACAAAGAGGAAGATCTTCCATCCGATGATTCACTCCCCAAGTGACTGCAACATCCAGTGTTGCGCAGATCCTAACCCAGGAACCAGGAACTTCCTCCAGGTCTCCCATGCAGGTGCAGGGTCCCGAGGCTTTGAGCCATCCAGGCCACAAGCAGGGAGCTGGATGGGAAGTGGAGCTGCTGGAATTAGAACCGTCGTCCATGTGGGATCCCGGTACGTTCAAGGCAAGAACTTTAGCCGCTAGGCTACTGCACTGGGCCCACTTTATTGCTTCTTACAGGAGAGTGGTAAAGAGAGCTGACAGTCACCCCCAGCCAGCGTGTACTCTAAACCACCACACAGGGAGCTAGACAGGGCTGAGGGATAAGAGGCGAACTCTAGGGCAGGCACGGTGGCTCAATTGTCCTGTCACTTCACACAAGCACCAGCATTCCATGTGGGCACATGTCTGTGTCCTGGCTGCTCCACTTTTGATCCAGCTCCCTGCTTGTGGCCTGGGAAAGCAGTCAAGGATGACCCAAAGCCTTGGGACCCTGCACCTGTGTGGGAGATCTGGAAGAGGCTCCTGCCTTCAAATCAGCTCAGCTCTGGCCATTGTGCCCACTTGAGGAGTGAAGCAGTGGATAGAAGAAAATCTTACTGATTTTCCAGTAAGAATAAATTAAAAAAAAAAAAAAGAGGCCAGTGCTGCCAGTATCTGAATCCGGGTAGTTCCACCAGAACCCGGACTCTTCTTCAGGTTCTTATTTAACTATTTTTAAGACAGACAGGCAGAGATCTTCCACCTGCTAGTTCACACTCTAAATGCTTACCAAGGCCAATGCCAAGAGTCAAGAATTTAATCTGAGTCTCCCATGCTCTGGGTCTCTCATGTGGCTAACATCTTCCAGGCTGCACCTTTGCAGGAAGCCGGAATGAGACGCTGAGACTGAACTCCAACCTATGCAATCCCGTGTGGGATGTGGATTGTGGGCACCCTAGAGGCTTCGTGACTACTGCACTGAAAGCCTGACCACACCTCCAGCTCTTTAAATCCTTCCCAGCAATTCCCACATCAGCCTCAAACTGCTGGAGGTCGGGACAAAGCCCCCCGCCCTTGCCTGCCTCAGCTTTCTGCAGCTGCCCAGGGATCTGGGCCTGCCCTATTGCCACTGCCACCAGGTGAATCTCATCACTTGGCAAACGAGGAGAATTGCAGCCGCTCAGAGGCCCAGGACCCCGCCAGCCTGGGACAAACTTGGAGTCAAATTTCCTCCTCCCTGACCCTGATAAGCCATATGAGGGTCTCTGTGTGTTGGCTGTGATCTGGTGGCCGCCAGAACACAACCCAGGTTAGCCCAGCGCAGGGGAGGATGAGCAGGAGGGTAGAGATTGGGACACGGACTTCAGCACCCACCTGTCTTGGCCCAGACCTTAAGGCCATCCTCATGGGCAGGTGATTCAGTCCCTGCCACCACCCCTTGAGAGAGAAGACGAATTTGTTTGTTCTACTAGACTCCTACACTGCAGCATGGGGTCCTCCAGGGAAAGGGGGTTAGCATGCACCCTCTGCAAAGAGGCTTGGAGGGTCCTGGGCTCTCTATGCAGGGTCAGTGAAGCCTCAGTTGGCTGTGCACTGTGGGCTCTGTGGTACAAAAATGTGCGCCTGGAAGAGACTTTGTCAACTTGTTCCCACAGTAGGAAGCAGACAGGCTGGGCTTTATGTTGTTTTTACTTTGTATTTGTCATGATTCTAAGTCCATCATTCTTCTATGTTAGTATATCATGACAGGCTGGGAGCTACAGGTCTCCCGTGTGGGTGCATCTTCTACTGCTTTCCCAGGCACATCAACAGGGAGCTGGATGGGAAACGGAGCGGTTGGAACTCAATCTGGTGATCTGATATGGAATGCCTTGCATCTGTGCAGCACCAAAATACCAGCTACATCCAAGTTGTTTCTGTAACCAAGCCCTCTTCTTTCTGCTGCAAACACCCCAACTATCCCTGCCTTTCCAGAACCCCAGCATGCCAGAGGCGCCATTGCTTAATGAGTTCCATCTCCCGCCTTAGGCTTCCCTCCCCCTACACTGGTTTCCTGCTAACTTCAGCTTCTTAGGGGTGGTCTATAGCAGAAGTAGTGGCGCGGGAAGGAGTTCTTATTTTCAGTGATTGCAACAGTGATTCTTGTGATTCTGTACAATTACAACAGGTGGGTGCAGTGGGGAAAGCCACTGACTGCCATGCCTGCACTGCGTATGTGTACACTTCCTGTCCTGGCTGATTCACCCTGACCCAGTTCCCAGCTAAAGACCTGGATAAAGCAGCGGAAGACGGCTCAGATGCTGAGGCCTCTGCCACCCAATGTAGGAGAGCTCAAAGAAGCTCCTGGGTCCCGGCTTCAGCCTGGCCCCTGTGCCAATCATTGCTCTGCCTCTCAAATAAATAAATGCAGCTTTCAAAACCAAGCAACAGGACCTGTGCCATGGTCCATCTGGCTACTCCTCCACGTTCAACTGCTAGGATCACATGAGGGCATAATTTCAAGTTCCTGCTGTCCCACTTCTGATCCAACTCCCTACTTATGAGCTGGGAATGCAGCAGAAGATGACGCAGGTCCTTGGGAGACCTCCACATGGGAGACCTGGCTTCAGATTGGCTCAGCTCTGACTGTTGTGGCCATTTGGGGAATAAACCAACAGATTGAAAATTTGTCTCTCCTCTTTGTAAATCTGCCTTTCCAATAACCATATATAAATCTTAAAAAACAAACAAGCAGGCCTGGCGCTGTAGCCTGGTGGCTAGAGTCCTCACCTTAGACACACCAGGATCCCATATAGGCATTGCTGCTAATCCCGGTGGCTCTGCTTCCTGTCCAGCTCCCTGCTTGTGGCCTGGCAAAGCAGTCAAGGATTGCCCAAAGCCTTGGGATCCTGCACCCGCGTGGGAGGCCTGGAGGAAGCTCCTGGCTCCTGGGTTCAGATTGGCTCAGCTCTGGCCATTTTGACTGCTTGGGGAGTGAGTCATCTGACAGAAGATTTTTCTCTCTGTCTCTCCTCCTCCCTGTATATCTCACTTCCCAATAAAAATAATAAATAAACCTTTAAAGATTTATTTCTCCTTCCCCCAGCGCCAGGCAAGTGTGATGCTCAGCTGTCACCTTGCTTGCCCTCAGTAACTGGCTCCAGACTTCTTCCATGCTCCAGATTTCCCAGCTTCTCACTGCAAACATCTCAGATGCCTTTGGCAAGATTTAAGATGGAAAATGGAGACTTGAATGTGATAGTTTAAATGTCCCTACACTCTTCACAGATTCAATGCAATCCCAACCAAGTGTCACCAGTGCTTATGTCTGTTGTTAATAACTTTGCAAGCTGATTAGAAAACTCACATGGAAGAATAGAGATCTATGAACAGCCAAAAGGTCTTAAATCAGGAAGAGGAGGTGGGGGTTCTGTCCCTATCACTTGATAAAGCTTGTGAAACTGTGGCAGTTAGCACAGGCTGACACATGGGCCAGAGCAGCAGAAGGCAGTGTCTAGGACCAGAACCACACCTAAGAAAGGTCTTCAGGGGGCAGGTTGGTGTGGTAGGCTAAGATTCTGCCTTTGGTCCCGGCATTCCATATGCACGTCACTTTAAGTCCCCACTGCTCCACTTTTTTTTTTTTTTTATTACAGCCAGATATACACAGAGGAGGAGAGACAGAGAGGAAGATCTTCCGTCCGATGATTCACTCCCCAAGTGAGCCGCAACGGGCCGGTGCGCGCCGATCCGAAGCCGGGAACCAGGAACCTCTTCCGGGTCTCCCACGTGGGTGCAGTGTCCCAATGCATTGGGCCATCCTCGACTGCTTTCCCAGGCCACAAGCAGGGAGCTGGATGGGAAGTGGAGCTGCCGGGATTAGAACCGGCATCCATATGGGATCCCAGGGCGTTCAAGGCGAGGACTTTAGCCACTAGGCCACGCCGCCGGGCCCTGCTCCACTTCTAATCCAACTCTCTGCCAATGGCCTGGGAAGGCAGTGGAAGATGGCTCGAGTCCTTGGGCCTCATTATGCACATGGGAGATCTGAATGGAGTTCCAGGCTCCTGGTTTCTTCCTGGCTCAGCTCCAGCCATTGTGGCCATTTGGGCAGTGAGTCAGAGAATGGAAGATCTCACCCTCTCTATTTCTCCTTCTCTGTGTAACTCTTGACTTTAAATCAAAACAAAATATTTTTTAAAGAGGTTCTTCAGAAAGTTTGTGAAACGTGGAAAGAAAAGATACATTTATTTTGGGGTAGACAAAAGGTCTTTGGTACCCATGCATTGCTTTTCATTATATGCATTTCCAAGATGTTTTTTTGAAGATATGTAATTTATAATAGTTATTGTTGAGCCGAAGTGCTTTCTTATGCATGGATTTTCATTTTTAATTTTGTGAACTTCTTTCCATTTTATTTAAAAGCCAGAGAGAGAGGAGAAACAAGGCAGGCAGACACACAGAGAGGTTGCATTTGCTCGTTCATTCCTCAGCTGCCTGCAACGGGCAGAAGCCAGGTGTCACATGGGCATGACACAGACGCACCACCTGCTATTTCTCGGGCTGTGCATTAGCAGAGGGTTGAATCTGCATGGGGAGCTGGGATTTGAACCCAGATACTCGGGTATAAAATGCGAGCAACTCAAGCAGCATCCACTGGGCCAAGCACATGCCCCAAATAAATTTAAAAAAATTTTTTTAATTATCTTGATTATAGAGACCAGCACTGTGGCATAGTAGGCTAAGCTTCTACCTTTGACACTAACATCCCGTGGCACCAGTTCGAGTCCTGGCTGCTCCATTTTGAATCAGCTCCCTGCCTATGGCTTAGAGAAACAGCAGAGGATGATCAGGTCCTTGAACCCCTGTACCCACATGGAAGACACAGGAGAAGCTCCTGGCCCCTGGCTCCTGGCGTCAGATAAGCTCAGCTTCAGCAGTTGTGGCCATGTGAGTTGTGAACCAGCAGATGGACTCTCTCTCTCTCCTCCTCCCTCTCTCCTCTCTGTAACTCTTTCTTTTAAACACAAATAAAATAACTTATAAAAAGTTAATTAGAGGGCCCAGGGCCATGACTCAGTGGCTAACTCCTCACCTTGCAAGCTCTAGGGTCCCATATGAGAACCGGTTCATGTTGCATCTGCTGCACTTGCCAACTGGTGCCCGGCTTATCTAGGAAAGCAATGAAGGATGGGCCAAAGCCTTGGGACCCTGCACTCACATGGGAGACCTGGAAGTAGCTCTTGGTTCCTGGCTTCGAATTGGCTCAGTTCTGGCATTGTGACAATTTAGGGAGTGAACCAGAGGACAGATCTTTCTCTCTAGCTCTCCTCTCCATAAATCTGATCTGCCTTTCCAATAAAAATAAATAAATATTTTAACAAAAAAATTAGAAAATCATACCGAAGTTATTTTCACTTGAGGATCCATTTTCTGAACATCTTCACTGAGTCTTATAGGACAATCAAAGTCCTTGCACGGGAGCAGTATCCACTAATAGAGATTTCGTGTCTAGGCATGGAAATTCTTGCAAATATGTAGCAGGAGACCATTTTCACCACAGCAGTCACAGCGACTGTCCCAAACAGCCTCGTGGGATGACCCCTCTGAGCAAGTCTCCAAGACCATTCAATGTAGAATGAAACACATGTTGAAAAAGATCCAAGATTTCGTTTCTTTAGATTAATTCATTAATGGTTCGAAAAAGGCAAGTGACTCAGAGAGAAGAAGGTCTTCTACCTGCTGGTTCACTCCCACAAAAGGTGGAAACAGCTAGGGCTGGACCAGGAGAACGCAGGAGCTAGGAACTCCATCTGGGTCTCCTACATGGGGGAGGAGAGGGACTTGAGACAGTCTTCCGCTGCCTCCCAGGAGCATTCACAGGCAGCTGGAGCAGAAGCAGAGCAGCTGGGACTTCCATCACCCTTCCAAGAGCAGCAGTTTAACCTGTGATGCTGCAACAGCAGCGCCCTCTGTGGGGATTCTAAGCGAAGGATAATGAGTTGCTTCAAGATCCCTTGCCCTGCATCTGGCCTATGCTGAAGGCCTGGCCGTGTGACTTGTGGGTAGGAAGTGAAATGAGTGCCCCATTTCCAACTAGTGACTGTAGGAACCGGTGTGCTGCTCCCCCATGCTTCCTCTGTCACTGGCATCACTCATGAACTCAGGCAGCCTCCAGAACATTAGAAAAGCAAGGGACAGACTCTCCCTAGAGTCTCCAGCAGATATGCAACCCAACCCACACCTTTTATTAAAAGAAAAATCAGTGGGGCAGGGGGCCCAGCGCAACAGCCTAATAGCTAAATCTTCACTTTGCATCCTCCGGGATCCCATATGGTTGCCAGTTCGTATTCCAGCTGCTCCACCTCCTATCCAACTCCCTGTTTGTGGCCTGGGAAAGCAGTCGAGGATGGCCCAAAGCCTTGGGTCCCTGCACCTACGTGGGAGGCCCAGAAGAAGCTCCTGGTTCCTGGCTTCCGATCTGCTTCTGAGTCTGCTAGCTCAGTTCCGGCTGTTGCAGCTGCTTGGGGAATGAACCAGCGGATGAAAGATCTTTCTCTCTGTCTCTCCTCCTCTCTGTATATCTGCCTTTTCAATAATAATAATAATAATAAGATGAATTTTTTAAAAGAAATCGGGGGGGGGGGAGATCAGTTGGCGTAGCAGTTAAGGCATTTGCATCTCACAGCAAAGGGTCTGAGCTTGGTGCCTGACTTGAACTCTGAAGCCAGCTCCTTGCTCCAAACTCCAGGAGGTGGTGGGTGTGATGTGTTCTGATCAAGCATGAGGGACTCTGGGATTGAGTTTCCCAGCTCCTGGCTCTGGCCCCGGTCAGAAGCCAATGTGAATGTTTGCAGAATGAACCAGCAATGAGGAGTTTTCTGCTTTGTCCGCCTGTCAAGCTAAAATAATCATAACAATAATTTTTAAGTTAGGCAGCTATACAGGGAAGACAGAGAGGAAGATCTTTCATCTAATGATTCACTCCCCAAGCGGCCGCAATGCTGGAGCTGAGCCAGTCCGAACCCAGGAGCCAGGAGCCTCTTCCAGGTCTCCCACATGGGTGCAGGGTCCCAAGACTTTGGGCCATCCTCGACTGCTTTCCCAGGCCACAAGCAGGGAGCTGGATGGGAAGTGGAGCCGCCAGGATTAGAACTGGCATCCATATGGGATCCTGGTGCGTGCAAAGCAAGGACTTTGCTAGGCCACTGCCCCGGGCCTAATAATAATAATTGACAAGCAAAACTAAAAACTTGTTTATCATCTTCCCTGTCCTTGCACATGCACCGGGAAAGCAGGGACTCTGTCACCACAGCTGACACTGATAGCCGACTGGACCACTGGTAGTCAGGCTGCGCTTGCGGCACCATGATCAACTCAATCCTGATCTTCCTCTCACATATAGCAGGCCCAGAGAGTTAGGGACAGAGGCAACATGGCAGCCAGGCAGCCTGCCTCCAGAGCCCACACTTCCAGCCTCGGGCCTGGCACACAGTGGGTGTTCAGTGACTAGGCAGTGACTGGATGGGTGTTGTCTAGACGCTCTCCCTAAGGTTCCAAGTCCAGCACAGTTCCGTGGGAGAGCACAGCTGCATGGTCTGAAGGAGAAGAAGTGAAAATCAAAAGATAACACTCTCAATGGCTTCCGGGAGCCATCACTGGCCCTGCCATCTGCTCCCTGTGCCAGCCTGTCTTCATTAAGCCTAAAGCTCCGATGAGGTTTCCATCTCGTCGGAGCTGAAACCCAGTCCCTGCTTAACAATGTTTACATCAGGGAGGTTGCAGCCACCTGCAGACTGAAGGCTTTTGAACCTGACTGTCTTTCTCACAAAGAAGTGAACCCTTTGGTCCTGCAGGCCTTTGGTCTTCAAAGCCAGAGAGCATGGTTGAAGCACAGCGCTCGGAAGAAGTGAATTGTGCCCCAGCTCCCGCCACCCCAGATGGCTGTGCCCATCTTTCTCTTATAGAACAAGGGCCCCCTGCCTGCTCCAGGGCAGCTGTCTGAGATGTGGTTAAAATCAACATGCTGTATACCCTCCTGCTCTTTCATCCCACAGCCTCTGGGGCCTGCAGTCGGGAGTCAAGTGTGGGTCGACAAGCCACAGGGGCCGCAGCAGGTGAGGCCTTGTGGGCAATTAGCTCCCAGGACAGACACTGGCTGCTTTTCATGTGCCTGATCGCTTTAGCAGAGACCCTGCAGATTTCGCCTTTAGCCTGAGCTTAGAAGTGGGAGTGTCAGGTGTTGTCACGGCCAAGGTCACCTCCGAGAAAGCTCCCACCTGTGCTACAGACGTCCCTAGCAGTGTGTGTATAGAAAACAGGCTAAGGAAGAACTGTTGTGGCAATAGAAGAAAGCAGGTAAGTTGTATTTCAGCAAAATCACCAAGGTTTGGAACGGGTGTTTGACCTAGCAGCCTTCGTGGGAGCAGACTCTGTGCACGCCGGTTGAGTCATCCCTTGTGGCACCCATGCCCTGTGTTAGAATGCTGGCAGGCAGAAGCTGATGGCTCAGGTGTTTGAGTCTCTGCTATCCATTGTGGATGACCGAGACGGAGTTCTGAGTTCCTGGTTTACGCGTGGTCCATCCCTGGCTGTCGCAACCATTTAGGAAGTAAGCCAGCAGATGGAAGATCTCTTTCTTTGTCTCTGCCTCTTCTGCTGATATTTTATCTTTCAAATAAATCAGTAAGAAAATCTTTAAAAAGATAAAAATAGGGGCCGGCACTGTGGGGGTATCAGGCTAATCCTCTGACTGTGTGCTGCCACCCCTTATGGGCACCCGTGTGAGTCTCGGCTACTCCACTTCCCATCCAGTTTCCTAATAAGAGCCGGGGAAAGGAACAGAGATGGGCACAAGTGTTTGGGCCTCTGTATCCATGCAGAAGACTTGGAAAAGCCCCTGGCTTTGTATTGACTCAGCCCTGGCTGTTGCCGCCGTTTGGGGAGTGAACCAGCAGATGCAATTTCTCGCTCTCTGTGCTTCTCCTCTCTCTCTGCTGTAATTCTACCTGTCCTATAAATGAATGAATGAATAAAGTAGTTGAGGACGACCCAAAGACTTGGGACCCTGCACCCACGTGAGAGACCTGGGGGAAGCTCCTGGCTCCTGGCTTTGGATCAGCTCAGCACCAGCTATTGTGGCCACTTGGGGAGTGAACGAGTGGTTGGAAGATCCTCCTCTCTGTATATCTGACTTTCCAATAAAAATAAATCTTTAAAAAATATATATATATATATTTATATTTTTATATATTTTTATATTTTATATTTTATATTTTATATGAAATATATATTATTTTATATACATTACATATTTTATTATATTATAATATTATATATTATATTATATATTTTATATATTATTTTATATATTATATAATATATATTATATTATATATTTATATATTTATATATTTTTATATTTTATATTATATGTATTTATGTATATTTATATTTTTTATATATATTTATATATATATATATACAAATAACTTGAATAGACATCTGTCTCAGGAAGATATACAAATGACTAATAATCAGATGAAAAGATGCCCCTTAGGGAGATGCACATCAAACCATGGTGAGGAGCCACATTATGCCCGTGAGGTGCCACGTCGTGCCCGTGAGGTGCCACATCATGTCTGTGAGGTGCCATGTCACGCCCGGGAGAGTGGCTTCTGCCAAAACTCGGGGGATGTGGAGGGGCCAGAGAACTTGTGTGCTGCGAGTGTGATTGTAAGATGAGGCAGTTGCTGTGGAGCATACATTGGCAATTCCATTAAAAAAACTGAAATCACAATAGGATCCAACACTTTCATGTCTGATTATAAACCTGAAGAAAGCAAAGAAGGAGAGGTGTTGTGACACAGTAGCTTAAGCTGCCGCTGAGGACGCCCGCATTTCATATTGGAATACGTGGTTCGAGTCCCAGATGATCCTCACTTCCAATCCAGCTTCCTACTAATGCACCCTGGGAGGCAGTAAGATGACAGCTCAAATGTTTGCTCCCCTGCCACCCACATGGAAGACATGAGGGAGCTGCTGACATAGATGTTTTGGGGCAGGGACCAGCAAGAGACAAATGGCTCTCTTTCTCACTGCCATTTAAATAAATGAAAATAAATAAATACATTTTTAAATTGGAAGCAGATATTTGGACAGATATTTGTCTATCATCTCCATAGCAATGTTATCCACATCAATCAGAATCAGTAAGTGAATGTGATAGATGAGTGGGTCAGCAGAATGCTGTAAAAACACATGCAGACTAACCCTCAGCTACTCAAAGACAGGGCATTGTGGTACCTGTCGCAACATGAATGAAACTTGATGGCATTACACTACAAAATAAGCCAGGCACAAAAGGACAAATGCTGTGGGATTCAATGTATAGGAGGGACCTGTGATAGTAAGTAATTCACACGGACCAAAGGGACAAAGTGGTTTCCAGCGGTTGGGTGCGGGGTTGGACGTTCTCGTGTGTTGAGAATAAACCTTCAATTTGCATGCAAAGAGTTGTGAAAACGGACAGAGGTGATGGCTGTGCGCGCACGTGAATGCACTTCGCGTCACCCAGCTGGACGCTTGCCAATGCCTAACATGTGACTTTCACGCTATGTGCATTTTGCCACAACAAAACGTAGGCAGAATTGTCTACCCAGAAACGAAAGCCCCGGATCAGCCCTGACGTCATTCTGCTCTGCAACTACAGCAGCGACACCTAGAGGACTATGCGATTCTGCAGCTTCACACTTAATCCTTGGTATGTGTGGTTGGCTGATGGCAAAAAAAAAAAAAAAAAAAGCCCTGATTTCCCACCTTTCCCGGGTCCTTGCCTTTTCACCAAGGCCCTTTGTCATCAAGAAACACCATCCGCTTCTCCCCCCCCCCCCAGGAGTGTGGGCTGGCCTTGTACTTTATTTTCATCCATAAAATGGGAGGTGGACGTAATGACGGCCGGCGTCCCACTCAGCGTTCCAGAGCCTTCCTGGTTCTGCTGTCCCTCCCGGTAGCCTGTCCCTAGAGTTGTCAGCCTGCTCCAGGATGCGGGAAAGCTCCACGCGCCCAGCCGAGGGCATGCTGGCCATTCTCCCGCTAGCCAGGCCACCTCTGTCCCAATTACTGCTGTCCTGCATCTTCCTCCTCTGATCTTAATACTGGGACATCGCAACTCATTTTTAGCTTTTTAAAAGATTTATTGATTTACAATAAATAAATAAGCAAAGCAACAGAGGGAAGAGAGATAAAGAGAGCTCTCACTTTCGCTCCCCCATGTGGCCTCAATGACTCCCTTCCCCTCACCCAGCCAGAGAGCTGCTTCCAGCCTCACCCTGCGTCACCCTAGCAGCCACACACTGAACTTGAAATCAGCAACCCAATCCGTCACTTGACTGTCAGGGTTTTTTTAATCCTTAAGTGGGGATGAAAAGACTTCCGAGGCAGTAAGGAATGTGGTGTGTGATCACTGCGACCCACGTCCAGCGTGTGCACGCATAAAGCAACCAAGAGAAGTAGAAGATCGTTGGTTGTTAGAAACCAGAATTCAATCAGGTTCCACAGGGTCCCACCATCAGCTCCATGTGGCTACTTACTCAAGTTCATTTTGATGAACTCACTGCTTGTTCTGCGAGTTGTATTTATCTTATGGGAAAGAACGAGAGAGAGAGAGAGATCCTATCCAGTAGTTTAGCTACCAAACAGCTGTAACAGCCAGGGCTTAACTAGATTGAAACTAGGAGCCAGCAACTGCATTTGGGTCTCCCTCGTGTGCAGGATCCCAAGCACTTGCGTGGTTGTCTGCTGCTTTCCCAGGCACATTAGCAGGGAGTTGGATGGGAAGCAGAGGAGTCTGGGCTTATGCTCTGATACCAGATGCAGGTGCCCCAAGCAGAAGCCTACCTGTGCCACAATGCCCACCCGGGACCCACCTCTTTTACTCACCTAATCCTAAACAATAATGTCCATGTTTCACCCCAACCGGTTCTATTACCCAGCAAGGCTGGAAATGTCAACTACTTTCCTGCTTTCCGTGGTGTGGAGCTGGAGTTGTCATGCGGCACTCCCGTGACCATGGCCAGCTGGCGTGGAGAGAGTTCTCAGGAGGATGTGTTTGGGTAATTTCTATCAATGCAGTGATAATAACTACACACCCCAGTCTACGACCCACACCATCATCTGACATTAGAAGTCAGGCTTCCAAATTTGGTGTCTTCTTTCTCCTTCTTCCCTTTTTCCTTATCCATCCCCCTTGCCCATTGGAGTTCAAGGGTGTCCCACCCCAGGGCCTTGCCAGCCATCCTGTGCTGTCTGCAGAGCCTTCTCCCATTCCATCCAGCGAAAGGTCCCTGAGAACTGTGCTCATCAGGGAGCTTGCTCTCTCTCTCTCTCTCTCTCTCTCCAACTTTATTTCCTCCCCTCACTGCCACCCAGACATCCTCTGACATCCCACCCTCCAGCTTGCTTCTTTTAAATGCTCGTGATAGCCAGGGCTGCGCCAAGCCCAGGCTGAAATGCAGGAACTCCATCCAGGTCTCCCACGTGGTTGGGAGGGACCTAGTTACCTGAGCCATCACCTACAGCATCTTGGGGTGCAGGAGGAGGCAGCTGGAATTGGGAACATTGCTGGGATCCAGTCTCAGACACTCCAACACAGGATGCAGGCATTTCAAGCTCTGTCTCGACCATTGTGCCAAACACCCATCCCTCTTATCCACTGTCCACCCTCTTATCTCCAAAGAATGCAGCCCTGGGGTGGGAGAACTGGTCACATTCCACGGTTACAAGCAAGCAGGGCCTGTGGCTGACCTGTCAAGGTCAAGAAACCCGGGTGGCAGGACGGAATGTTGCTGTTGTAGTGTAACTAGTAATACCACCTTCTCAACCCGGGTGTCCCATTCGGGCACTGGTTCATGTCCTGGCTGCTCTGTTTCTCATCCAGCTCTTTGCTAATGGGCCAGAAAAGGAGAGAGGATGGCCCAAGTATTTGGGTCCAAGCTATCTATGCATGAGACCTGAACAAAGTCCATGGTTCTTGACTTCAGCCTGGGCTGCTCCAGCTGTTGTGACCATGCATGGAGTAAAACATCTCTCTCTCTCTCTCTCTCCCTCTGTGTGTGTGTGTGTGTGTGTGTGTGTGTGTGTGTGTGTGTATTTCTTCCAAAGGAATAAATAAATACATCTTTTGAAGCAGCAGCAGCAGTCCTGTGGGCTGGACAGAGACCTGGAGTCTGGGGAAGTTGGGCAGGTGCAGGGAGGAGCCTCGTGGGAGGCTGCTGAGCCCTGTGCTGTATTCTGTGGCCCCTCCCGGGGGAGTACCTCCGTGCACCTGCTACTGTGAATCTTCTTCTGTGAGCCTTGATTTCCAATTAAATGCCACAGCCGTCAGGCAGTTCTTTCCTAAGCCAAAAAGCCAAGATTGCACAGGGACTTCTCCAGCCAGATGGACCTAGAAGGCAGGTGGTGGCACAGTGAGAGCACAGGCTCTGGACACGGACAGCCTTGACCTCTGCCTCTGAGTTGCATGGCCCACACCAAGCCGCTTCACCCGGCAGAGCGTCTGCCTCCTTCTCCATCTAGTTGGCGGCGGGGGTGGGGGGAGTCCCCTCTCACAGAGTTGCTGTGGGTGGTCATTGGTACTTAGCAATCCTCCAGGCAAGTGGCTGCTGGAGGATTTGGAAACTGTGAGCGGGTGGGGTTGCTGCTGTTTCTTGGCCAGCGGACAGCCAAGAGGACCGTTCCTTGCCAAATGCCCACACCCACTCCACTGCACTGTTCCCTGGATGCCTGGTCCCATTCAAAGCACCAAAAAGGAACAGTAGACAGGCCCAGCGAGGGACAGCCAACGAGCCAGACTGTCACACGTGACCGCGGCAGATCTAGAAAAGAGGCAGGAACACGCAGCCTTCACGTGGTTCTGTATGCTCCAGCCTTGCTCTGCCGAGGGCCCAGCCGTGCCCTGATGCCTGTGCAGCGCCTCCCTGGCTCCCAGTGGTGCTCTTATCACTGGACATGGAAGCCTTATCTGCCTGCAAGCCTCAAGCGGCATTTTGCTTTGAGGTTGAAACCTTCACAAATCAAATCTCAATGCATTCCAGGCCACAGCCAGGCCATGGCCTCCTCTCTGGTCCCCTCCGCTTTGGTCTCTTACCTTGTACGGGAGCACAAAGAGAGCTTTCTGAGATGCATTTGCTTGCAACAAGTCAGTATGGATGCATCCGTTCGTGCAATCTGTGTTTCCTGAGGCACGTGGGGTGTGGGGTGTGGGGTGCTCAGGGCTGGGTGCTGACAGGGCGTATGAGGACCCTGCCCTTCCTTACTGGTGACATGTGACAGAGGGGGATGGATTCAGACCATCAGGGCTTATGCTCAGAGAAGTTGCATCTCGTGTATTGGGAACCCTTGGAAGCCCCCAGGCAGGGTGAGCCGGGAGCTCCTGTGGCAGCTCAAAGCTTGATCCTCACACACATCCCACTGACTAAGCCTTCAGATCAGCTCCATGGAAGTAGATCCAGTGTCTCTGAGATGGACTCACATTAACCAAGCCATGATGGGTTGAACTGCATCATAAAGTCCTACTGAAATTCTAAGTTCCAGCCTACAGACTGTGACCTTCAGACAAGGTCATGGACATGGGGCTGGTGCAGTCACACAAGGTCAGTTTCAACCCCAAGATCAACTGGCACCAAGAGGAGAAGATGGGGAGGGCCCCGGGGGAACAATGGTTACATGACAGCAGAGGCAGGGACTGGGGTGATGCTTCTACCAGCCTTACACCATAGATTTCCAGTAAATTCCAGAAGCCAGGACAGCAAGGAAGGAATCTCCTCTAGAGCTTTGGGGAGGAAAAGGCCCCACTGCCACCTTGATATCCGACATCTAAACAGTGAGACAGGAATATTCTAAGTCATCCAGATGGTGGTACTTTATTAAGTGGCCCTAAGGAAACATACTCAGGCTCACAAGACTGCTGTCACTTAATGAATTTGCTGTGAAGCAGGCAATGCAATGCCACATAACCAAATCATTTAACATCAGATCAGCAATGTCTCTTGCTGAACACCCGCCCCATAACAAATCAATTTGTGATCACTCACTTATGCATCCAGGACATAATGTTTTAAGATGTATAGGCTTATTTGAAAGACAGACACACACAGAAAGAGAGAATCTTCACTTTCCAAATGGCTGCAACAGTTGGAGCTGAGCCAGTCTGAATCCAGGAGCTTCTTCCAGGTCTCCCACGTGGGAGCAGGGACCCAAGCACTTGGGCCATCCTCCACTGCTTTCCCAGGCACATTAGCAGGGAGCTGTATTGGCAGTGGAGCACCTGGGATTCAAACTGGTTCCTATATGGGATGCTGGCACTACAGGCAACAGCTTTACCAGCTACACCGAACCCAGCTCATGAACATGACCAGAAGCTGACACTCAGGTCACAACTGGAGGCGGGCGTTGTGCAGGGCAGGAAGGGTAGCCAGTACTTGGAGGGTAAGCTTCCGGCAACCTGGGAGAGCTGTGGGATCTGGGCATTCCAACCCTATTTACCCTATTGGTCAAAGCAGCCCCAAATCCTCCTAGATATAAGCAGAAGGGCTTACAGCCCTGAACATTCACAAATCCATGCTTCATGCAAGCAGCACAAAAGACCTTCCCACTGTGTCTTAAAACTGCCCCCAGCTAACTTCAGCCACTCCAGGAAACCAGATTTCCCTCAGCTTTATTTTATTTCTTAAAGACTTAATTAATTATTGATTGATTGATTGATTGATTTAAAGAGTAGAGAGAGAGAGAGGGTAGAGACAGGTCTTCCATCCACTGCCTCATTCCTCAACTGGCCACAGCAGCAGGGGCTGAGCCAAGCCACAGTGGAGCCAGGCCCTCCATCTGGGTCTTTCTTCCATGTCAGTGGCACGAGAGATTCTGGCACTTGGGCCAACATCTGCTGGCTCCCCAGGGGCATTCACAGAGAGCTGGATCAGAAAGACAAATAGCTGGGACTTGAACCTGCACTGCATTATGGGATGCCAGCGTTACAAGTCGTGGCCTAGTCAGATGGCACTACAGCGCTGGCCCCTCTCCTTAGATCTAGGCATGGATGCAAACCTCACTTGGCTAACAGCACCCCAGCCCCCTTGTCAAGTACAGGATATGGTCCCAAACCCCTGGGTATGACATTCAGGGTCCACACCTTGGGCCCAGCATCCCTCCCAAGCCCTTCTCTGACCAAAAGCTCTCATACCAGGGTGAATCCTTAAGAGCTATGGTCCCAACTCCACCCTGCAAACACCAGCTTGTGGCAGGAAGGGTCGGGGCAGTGTTCGGCAGTGGGGTTGGGGCGAAAGGAACCCTCTGCAGCATGGCAGCTGCAGGGAGTGCCCGAGCCAGGACAGACCCATTGCCTGGGACTCAGGCCATGGTCACTGCTGCCAAGTGGTGACCAAGTCCCAGGCTGTGGGCAGCCAGGTGCACACTGGGTGCCAGGCTCTGCCTGCAGCCATCCGATGGCAAGATCTGGGGTTTTTAGGGCATGTAATTGCTGCCTAGGGACATCCATGGATAAGGCCAATGTGAGTGTAGGTGAGGGATGAATCCCATGTGACTTCAGTCTCAGCTGCCTGACTTCTACTCCCACTGGAAAGTGCGAGTTGGGATGGGGGCAGGCTAGACCAGGCAGGGCTACAACACCTGTGTACCTCATGTGAGCTAGATCAGGGAAAAGCCAGGCTGGGCTGACTGTTCCTACTGGCGCAAGCATAAATTAGAGTGGGTGAGGGTTGGTTGGACTTTGCCACAGCATCAGCTGGCAGAGGCTGCTACTGGGGGCTAATTCTGTCAAGTTAAACTACAGAACCCACCTGGAGAGTGCATGATCTGGGAGTGGGCCCAGGAAGGAAATAGTGGGCACCTCCCTCTTGGGTTATCACTCCTACTGGAGAGCATGAAAACCAGGACTGGGGCAGGAGTAGCTAGACAGAATGGCACCCGTCAGTATGTGTGTGGACTGGAAAGTAGGGCTGGTTGGGTTGAACTAGGCTTCAATATCCATTGACATACAGAAGAGCTGAATGGGATGTGGGACAGACTGGATAAGTCTGCTGTACATACTGGCAAGCAGGAGAACCAGGGTAGGAGGCAGGCCTGGTGGGGGTTATTGGGAGTTGCCCCGACTCGGCTCCAGCTCCCACTGGTTTATGTGAGGGCCAAGTGTGAGGTGGGCAGAATCAGGCTGGACTGCAACACCCACGGGACTGGTTCATGCGGAAGACAGGTCTGGAAACAGAACTGACCCAGCAATTGCAACCACCAGCACAGGCATAAGCTGACTGGGGCAATCGACTGTGGCAGACCCTGTACTGGCAAGCACACACAAGAATCAGGTCTGGGATCACTTCAGACGAAGTTTCTTTGAGGATCCCTCCAACTGAACTGCTGATCTCAGAACCCCAACCATGAAGAGAATTGCAGGTTCCATGGTCTGACCATGAAGTGCATGTGTCAAAGCTGAGTCTGCTCAGAGGCTCAGACAGAACAGTAAACAGTATATCCAAGTGCACTTGGAGGAAATGGCGGTCCATCGGAGCCTGTAGAGGACACCTGGTACCACAGCAGAGGACGGAGGACAGAACAAATGGATCATCTGCCCCAGCCACGTGTTGGCAATGAAGATCTGGGCAAACGAAGACCCTAAGGTGGACTATGTCAGCCAGTGAATTCTGGAGAGATTTTATCGTGCTTAGAATGGCGAGATTGGCAACAATTCAGAACT
This sequence comes from Ochotona princeps, assembly GCF_030435755.1. Lineage (NCBI taxonomy): Eukaryota > Metazoa > Chordata > Mammalia > Lagomorpha > Ochotonidae > Ochotona > Ochotona princeps. Next base: position 5,312,262 of record NC_080850.1, read on the forward strand.
ACTGAACTATTGAAACCCTTGAGCAGTGCCCTCAGAGCATGCCCCATACTGTGGACCCTGGAGTGGAGTGAGAGGTTGGGTGGGACTTCTCCCTTTATCTCCCTCCTTACCCCAGATACACACACACACACACAAATGTGGAAACAATGGTCTTACCCACTTTCTTGTAACCCTTGGCCCTGTGTGCCCTATTCAACTATGTAAAGATTATTAAAATAAAGAAAAAGAAAAAAGAAAAAAAAAAAAGGACTAGGGTCCCAGGATGGAGCGGGGAAGCCCTTCCCTAATCCAGCAGGGGCTACAGGGGCCCTGCGTTCCTGCAAGGGAACACGGAAGCCCACCGGGGCTCTGGATTTCATCCTGCTGACACGTGCCCTGCCCCTCGCCCCCTGGCTCACCATGACCCTATCCATGATTCTGCAGCCTAGACATCCCAGCTAGCACTCTGAAGCAAGGTACATTCAGGAAGGCAAACTTTCATGACAATAATGGCTATTAAGAATTTGATGCTGTCATCAGTCAAGAAGCAACCCCAAGGTTGCTGAGCTGCCTGGGACGCCTCGGAGTTCCCCCAGCCACCTCACCCCCACCCCCATTGCACAGCGGCTCACAGAGCCTGGATAGCTGGACCTCACTGCCTTTGAAGCCAGTGTAAGAGGCACAGTGCAACCTCAGGGTCAAGGGTAAGACCTGGAAGGCTGCTGTGTTTCCAGGATCCGTGGCCAGACCAGGACAGCCCGGAAGACGGCACTTTGGCTTGTTGGAGCTTCTGACTCCCACTCCTCACCCTGAAAAAGTACGACCGCGGGGGACCAGAGGTCCAGCGCACTCAGGAACAAGCTCCTTCTCTGCAGCTGATGAACTGCAGCCTGCTCTTCCCTTCCTCCCTCCTTTCATTAATTCATACACACATGTTCGTTCCAGCATTCTGTCAGTATTCAGCAAGAGCCCATGCTGGGCAAGACCCTGCTGGGCTTGGTTCAGGAGCCTACCAGATGACCAGGTGACCAACCACCTCCCCATCCCCAAGGAGAGCAGCCCATGTCCAGGTCCTGCCCTCGACTCGCCAAGTTTCCCAGGTGTGGTGGACTGAATAGAGGCTCTGTCCAGATCAAACCCCATTTCTGGAACCTGGGGACGGGAACTTGTTTGGAAAAGTGATCTTCATAGATGTGATCAAGTTCAGGATCCCAGGAGAACAGCAGCAAATCGGGCTCCCCTGGTAGACCCGAAGCCCAATGACAAGCATCCTTCATAAACACAGAGAGGAAGGGTGGATGTTGTGGCACAGCAGGTGAAGCCAGCATCTCGTATCAGAGCACGGATTCAAGTCCTGGCTCTGCTTGCAACTGAACTCCCTGTTAACGCACCTGGCAAGGCAGCAGAGGCTAGCCCGGGGGCTTGGGCCCCTGCCATCTATGCGGGGGGACTGGGCTGGCGTTCCAGGCTCCTGCCTTCCATCCAGCCCAGACTGAAAGCTGCTGCAGGCGTTTGGGGAGGGAACCAAAAGATGGAAGCTCTGTCTCACCATCTCTCCTTTCCTCCCTGCTCTGTCACTCCGCTTTTTAAATAAGCAAATCTTTTTCAAAAACACATAAAAGTTATTTTAAAATTCACAAACTTGAAGTAATTATATATTAGAATGTTATATATTAAAGCAATTATGAGAAAGTATCCATTAAAATGTTATTTATACATTAAAATATTAGCCATTATTTAATTTTTTAAAAAAAGATTTATTTATTTTTATTGGAAAATCTGATATACAGAGAGGAGGAGAAACAGAGAGGAAGATCTTCCATCCAATGATTGACTCTCCAAGTGACCGCAATGGCCGGAGCTGAGCTGATCTGAAGCCAGGAGCCGGGAGCTTCTTCCAGGTCTCCCACACGGGTGCAGGATCCCAAGGCTTTGGGCCTTTCTCCAATGTCTTGCCAGGCCTCAAGCAGGGAGCTGGATAGGAAGCAGGGCTGCCGGGATTAGAACTGGTGACCATATGGGATCTCAGTGTGTGCAAGGAGAGGACTTTATCCACTAGGCTACAGCGCCGGGCCTCATTATTTAGTTTTAAAACATTTAAAATTTTAATATGAAATATTCTAAAAACACATACACACACAGAGCAGGAGATTTGAGTCTTATAGATATGGAGACAAGAGCCACACATAGCCCTGAGAGGGACTCCTGCAGCCATCAGGAGGTGGAAGAGACAAGGCAGGATTTCACACACACACACACACACACACACACACACACCCCATCCACCCTTCCCTGTCCAACCTACCCCCACCCCCAGCCCACCAGGAACACCAGGCATAGTGTCCCATGCCTGGCCCCCAACACCGTTGCAGTGTGCTTTCTGTTTTCTTTTTTTCTTTTTACAGATTTGTTTGTTTGGAAGCCAGAGTGACACAGAGAGAGGCATCTCCCATCCCCTGGTTCACTCTCTAAATGGCTGAAACGGCCAGGCATGGCTGGGCCAGGCCAATACCAGGAGCCTAGAACTCCATCTGGGTCTCCCACAGGGGTGCAGGGTGCCAGGGCTTTGGGCTGTTCTTGACTGCTCTCCCAGGCCGCAGGCAGGGAGCTGGATGGGAAGTGGAGCCCCTGGACTAGAACCAATGCCTATTTGGGATGCCAGCACTTGCAGGTAGAGGATTTGCCTGTTGAGCCACCACACCAGACTCTATACATACATATTTTAATTGACCAATAGCCGCCATCTCAGACAAGCATCATTTCTTTGTTTGGTCAAGGTACTGCCTACTAGTTACTTTGAAATAGACAACGCTTGTTCGTTGCTACACAGCCTCCGGAGCTGTTCCTCATGTCCCTCGCACCCCTGGGCAGCCATCACCGCCCTCACTCCATCTTCCCCTGCCCGCACCCTCCGCTGCTCTAGCCACTACTTCTTGGAGATTGGTTCTGTAGCTCTCTCATCTAAGAGAGAATGTGCCCTATTCGGTCTTTGGGTGTTTGGTTGAACACAACCACCTCTGGTTTCGCTCATATTGTTGAAAACGACAGGATTTCATCTTTTTTACGACTGCGTGTTACTGTCCGCCTCGCCTCCCCCACGGTGGCCACACCCACCTCATTGTTCTCATCTTTATCCTCTTCCTGCTCTTACGTTCTTAGAATGTACCGGTTTCTTAGGTTACTTCGAGAACGCCACCACCACCGCTTCAAGCCTAGGGTGCGGAGATCAGCGAAGCCAGCCAAGGGCACCGTAAGCCAAAGAAAATCTCATTTTGCAAACGGAAGAGGAGCGCCCCCTTGACGGTGATGGTGCGGGGAGGCGGGGGAGGAGGCCGAGGCAGGTATTGCTCTTGCTTTGGGGTTTTTAGCGTCTGCACTCAGCGACCCTGCCCTCTTGGGGAGAGCGTACCCCAAGTCCTGCACCAGTCCCCGAAGCCCTGAGTCGTCAGGGTTCGACCTGTACTGGTCCCGAGCCACAGGGGGCAGAAGAGAGTCCAGGCTGGCCCCTTAGAACATTCTTAGAAAATTCTCTGGGCATAAAACATATGGAGCACGTTATCTGCTTTTTCCCCATGAGAATCCGGTGTATGGATTTAAGAGGCAGAAAGAAGGCTAGAAGGCTCTCCATCCACTGACATACTCCCTAAATATCAACAGCAGCGTGGGCTGTGCCAGGCTGAAGCTGGGAGCCAGGAATTCATCACTCCATGTCTCCCCCGTGGGTGGCACGACCCAGCTACCCGAACCATCCCCACTGCCTGCCAGGGTGTGCGTTAGGGCAAAGCTCTGGAGTCGGAAACTGGACTGAGACACTGTGCTTCAGGCGTCTTCCCTGGCACCCTCCCCAATCGCACACCCCTAAAACAACTGCAGGTACCGGCTGCTGAAGAACTGAACAGGCAGCCCCCCAAAGTGGTCCTGAGGTGACCCTCGGCTGGACCCAGTCACCACTGCGACCGCGGCTGGGACAGGGTGCAGAGGGGGTCGGGGCGGCCCCAGCCTGGCTCTGAGAGGCAGGTTCTGGGAGCGCAGGCAGAGCAGACACTGGAAACCAAAGCCAGCACGGTGGTGGTCAGCGCTTTCACTGCAGCCATTGTCACAGTGCGGCTGCCCCCCGCGGCCAGCTCCAGCTCTAACCAGTCGGCTCCAGGTCCATGGGACTCTTAACTGCTCAGGCCTCTCTCTCTGCAGCCCCTGGGGTTCCTAGTCCACTTTCCCTCGCTATGAGCCATCGCAGCTACTTAGGTGGAACGAAACGCAATCATCCTGTGTTTTGGATTATGTCACTTAGTGCACTGTTTTCAATGTTCACCCCTGTTACAGCCTGTGTTAGAATTTACTTCCTGGGACCACTGCTGTGGTTTAGTAAGCTAAGCCTCTGTCTGAAACGCTGGCATCCCCTAGGGACACTGGTTCAAGCCCCGGCTGTTCCACTTCCCATCCAGCTCCATGTTTGTCACCTGGGAAAACAGCAGAGGATGGCTCAAGTCCTTGGGCCCCTGTCCCCACCCTTGGAAGAAACTCCTGGCTCCTGGTTTCAGATCAGCTCTGCTCTTGACCATGGGGGCCATTTGGGAAATTAACTGGAGGATGGAAAAATCTCTCTTTTTCTCCCTGTCTCTCCTTCCCTATATCTATAATTCTGACTTTTAAGAAAAATAAGGGGGGGGGGGGGGCCTGGTGTGATAGCCCAGTAGCTAAAGTCCTCACTTTACATGTGCTGGGATCCCATATGGGTGCCAGTTCATGTTCCGGCAGCCCTGCTTGTCCAGCTCCCTGCTTGTGGCCTGGGAAAGTAGTCGAGGATGGCCCTAAGCCTTGGGATCCTGCACCCACATGGGGGACTCAGAAAAAACTCCTGGCTCATGGCTTCAGATCAGCTCCGCTCCAGCCATTGCGGCCACTTGGGGAGTGAATCAACAGATCTTGTCTCTCCTCTCCATAAATCTAACTTTCCAATAAAAATTTGAAAAAAAAGAAATAAAAAATTTAAAAAAAGGAATTTCCTTCCTAATTTTAAGAAAAATAATTTATAAATTTGAGAGACACGGAGAGAACTCCCTTCCCCTGGTTCACTCCCCATATACTTGCAACCACTGGGACTGGGACAAGCTAGCCAAAGCAGGAAGTCAGCTACTCAGCCCAGGTCCCCACGCACCTGGCTGACAGGAGCCTGTGGGTCGTCACCCCTGGGCTGCCTGGGGTCTGCACAAGAGAGACGAGCCCCAGTCCTGCTTTGTGCAGGCTGAATAGTTAGCACAAGCCAGTGAATTGCCACCTTTGCTGATGTTAAAGCCGGGAGAGTTCAGCTTCCTGCAACGCCAGCCTCCCTTTTGATTCCATCCCTGCTATAAGAGTGAGAGTGGCCAGTGTCCCTGGCTAGCTGCCTCCTGCCTGTCCTGCTCGGCTCCCCTCCTGACTTCACCCTCCAGCTTCCCTAGCCTCATTCGTTCCTGGGTGACCCTGCCTAAGGTCACCCTGGTCTTTCTGGGCCCAGCTGCCAGCACCGCCGGCCCCCTGGCAGGATTCCCAGATTGCACAGTGCTGTGTGCAGGACGAGGCACACGGTGAACACTTAGTAACTGGATTTGCCTCAGGCTCCCACTGTTTCGCGATGGGATCTCATGGGCAGAGCTGCTCCTCGGGTGTAATTATTTCCTGTACCTTGCTGCTGCTAAATGAGAGGTGCGTTGGGCTTCCCAGGAGGTACCTGCCCTTGAGTGTGGCTGTTGGCTTCAGGACTGTCCTTCACTTATGGGCAGAACCTGCTCAGGAAGGGAGAGGGACAGGCAGGCAGCAAGGGAGCCTTTCAACCACCCCACCCTCCCAGGCTTCTAATCCTGGTGGAGGCAGAGTGCAGTGGAAGAGTTGGCTCATGCAAAGCAGGTGCACCCTTCGTAGAAATGGGAATCTCTGCCGCGAGCAACCTTGTCCTTCAGACAAGCAATTAGCTGAAGTTGGATAGAGCACGGCAGGTGTCTCTTCCAGCCATGGAGATGCCATGTATGCCTGAAGTGTGTATTGGAGTCTTGGTTTCTCCCCTGCCAATTCTACCTTCCTGTTGCTGTGCACACTGGTGGTGGCCCAAGTGGCTGGGTCCCTGTCACCCACATGTAAACTCTTGGTGGAGTTCCTCGCTCCTGGCTGTGGCCTGGCTCAGCCCCCGTTGTGGTGGACCTGTGGGGAGTGAAGCAGTTAATGGGAGCGCTCCATTTCTGTCCTCTCTGTCTTCCAAATGAAAGCTTTAGTCCCCTGCTTGGCCACTTGCTTCTTCTGCAGCCCGTTGTTTGCTGCTCCCTGGATTCACCTCACAGATGAGTACTCTTGGCCAACGGACAAGATGGCAGGGGAGGGGCTGGTGTCATGGTGTAGTGAATGTCAACGTTTGTCAGTGCAGGACTCCCCTTTGGGCACTGCTTCCAGATCCTGCTGCTGCACTTCTGATCCAGTTCCCTGCTGATGCACCAGGGAAGGCAGCAAAGGATGGCCCAATTTCTTTGGACTAAACCACCCCCATGGAAGACCCAGATGAAGTTCCTGGCTTTGGCTGGACCCAACCTTAGCTTTCAGTCATATAAGGGAGTCAACCAATGGATGGAAAATCCTTCTGATTCTCTTTCTCTAGCACTCTACCTTTCAAAAAATTGCAAGGAAGAGGGCGAAAGAAGGGATTTTCTTTTTGAAAAGATATATTTATTTATTTGAAAGGCAGAGTTACAGAGAGAAAGAGAGCATGTGCCTCTAACCTTTGATTTATTTCCCAAATGGCTGCAATAACCTGAGCTGTGCCAATCTGAAGCCAGGAACCTGAAGCTTCTTATGGGTCTCCAATGTAGGTGCAGGGGCCCAAGGGCCTGGACCATCTCCCACTGCTTTCCCAGGTACATCAACAGGGAGCTGAATTGGAAATGGTGCAGCTGAGACTTGAACTGGCACCCACGTGAGATGCAAGTGTTGCAAGTGGCAGATTTCTCTGATATTCCACCATGCTGGCCCTGAGAGCAATGGTTTTAAAAGAATAGAAAAGAGAGCATTTCACACAGAGCTCATTTTACCCATTCACTTTTCCCATCGGTTGGGGAAGCCAGGCCTGCTCCACGGCCCCCTCTCCCAACTCCCCCAGCCCTCAGCAACTTGAGAACCTCCAGCCTGGGCTTCTGTTTCCTTGCCAGCCCCAGCAGCCTCTCCTCATCCTAAGCACCATTTTCCTGGAGTTAAACTCCAAAGAGAAAGGGGAGTGAGGCCCCTCCACTTCTAGTTGGGAAGAAGTGCAGAGCTGTTGGGGTTACCATGAGTACGAGGCACGCTGTGAGCACTGCTATAGCTTTAGTCCTGTTCTTAAAAACATTTTTGAGGGTCTGGCATGATGGCTCAGTAGCTAAATCCTCTCCTTGCAAGTGCTGGGATCCCATTCGGGTGTCGGTTTGTGTCCTTGCTGCCCTGCTTCCTATCCAGCTCTCTCTGTTTGTGGCCTGGGAAAGCAGTAGAGGATGGTTCAAAGTCTTGGGATTATGCACTCACGTGGGAAACCCAGAAGAAGCTCCTGGCTTTGGATCAACTCAGCTCCAGTCGTTGTGGCCTTGTGGGGAGTAAACCAGTGAATGGAAAGTCTTTCTGTCTCTCCTCTCTGTAAATCTGCCTTTCCAATAAAAATAAATAAATTTTTTTTAAAAAATGTATTTGAGTGGCCTAATGGACCCAATTGGAAACTATTATGCTCAGGGAAATGAGCCAATCCCAAAAGGTTAGATACCAAATGTTTGCCTTAATTTAAGACAAAATGATGTCAACCAGAAAAATGGTACCTGTAAATTGTAATATTATTACAACCTCAAATAGCCTGTATCACATGCAATAAGATATTGTGATGTAACCAATGAACCAACAATCAATGAGAGACAGACTACTTATGATATTCATCAAAGAACTGAAAAGCCTGATATGATTTTAATTCCCTATGTTATTCAGTAATGGGTCAGGATTTGAAAGGCAGAGAGAAAGGGAGGAAAATGCAAAGCTCCCTTTGCAATTGCCTGCAATGGTTGAAGCTGGGCTCAGAACTTCAATCCAGGTCTCCCATGTCGGTGGTAGAAACCATCACGGCTACCTCCCAGGGTCCACGCCAGCAGGGAGTTGGAGTCAGGATGGACCCAGGCACTAAAATGTGGGACGCAGACATCTCTACCACTAGTCCTCCCTCAAACAGTGTCCTTACTTTTGGCTGCCCAGACAGGAGACAATGACAGAAGACAGTTACAACCCAGGCCTCTGGCACCAATGGCTACCCTTGTGACTGCTGCACCATGCCCATGAAAGATGTAGGTGGGGCCATCGTTGTGGTTTAATGGGCTAAGCTTGCTACCCGCCATGCTGGCATCCTCTATACTAGGTTCAAGTCCCACATGCTCCACTTCCCATCCAGCTCCCTGCTGAAGCACCTGGGAGAGTAGTGGAAGGTAGCCCAAGTCTTTGAATCCCTACACTCGCAAGAGAGACTTGGTTGAAGCTCCTGGCTTCTATCCAGCCCAGCCCTAGCTGTTGGGGCCATAGGAGAGAGGGGGAACAGATGGGAGATTCCGCTCTCATTTGGCCTTTCAATAAATTACATATATGTATAGACGCAGGCTGAGCAACACCACGTCCATGGGCAGTTTCTGGGCTCTTGGTGGGGAGCCTGGGCCTGCTGTTGGGAACTGAAGGGGTGATAGCATGTGGCCTCCCTTCACCCTGGGCTGCAGGCTTCATTCCTGATAGTGCTGCGGAGGCTCCTGACTGCTATCTCTTAGATTAGGCATGGCTATTTTTATTCTGCCCTCGCTTGGGGAGGAAACACAGCTTGGGTCTACCCCATGGGGGGGCCCTCGGGAAGACCACCATTAGGCAGGGAAGAAAATAGAACTTGTTTCTATTATCTTTTCCTTCCTCTCCATATGGAGCTGCCTTGCGAAGCTGCCTTCCCAATTCACTGCTACACTGTCATCTGTCACCTTTTCCGAATACGACTGCCCCAGGGTTGTTGAAAGACAGAAAGTAGGGTCTCCCCTGTGGTTTGGGAGGAGCAAGGTACCAAGGGAAAGGGGCCTGAAATAAGGCTTCCACTTACCTTCTGAGTGCTCTGTGTTGGGGACAGGGTTAAGGGACAGAACTGGGTAGTCAGTTACATGTGGGCCCCCGTAAGCCTGGGACAAGAGGGTTAGACGACTGGAACAGCCAGGGCAGCCTGAGAACAGATTTTCAGGGTGACTCAGGTGTGTGGGTTTCTCTCAGATACGCCAAGGAAGACTTTAGGGGTGGTGTACTCTGAGCCCCCATAGGTTCAGGAGAGGAAATAGGACATGCTGGGGGAGGAAGTACAGCCTGCTGTGGGGTCCAAGCACTGCAGGTGGAAGTGGTGATGGTGGTCCTAGGGTCGGGGCTCACCTGGCAGATCTGCATTGCTGCTAGAACTTGGGGCTATGAAAGCCAAGGTCGCAGATGACCTTGGCTTTGAGAGACGACATGAAGGAGAAGAAGGAATAAGATCTAAGTCAGCATCAAGAGCTGAGGAGAAACTGAGCAAAAGATTGAGCCTCAAGAGCTGGCTCAACAGGCAAATCCTCTGCCTGCCAGCATTAGTATCCCATGTGGGCACTGGTTCTAGTCCCAGCTGTTCCACCTCCCATCCAGCTCCCTGCCCGTGGCCTGGGGAAGCAGTCGAGGATGTCTCAAGGCCTTGGGACCCTGCACCCCCATGGGAGACTTGGAAGAAGCTCCTGGCTTCATGTCAGCTCAGCTCCAGCCATTGTGGCCATTTGGGGAGTGAATGAGCAGATGGAAGATCTTTCTGTCATTCCTCTCTGTAAATCTGCCTTTCCAATAAAAATAAACACATCTTTAAAGTGTGAGGCCTTGCCAAGACATGAGAGGAGACTGAGGACAGCATGGCTTCACAGAGCCCCAAGTTTCTGCAGAAAGTGGTGTGCAGCCAGGCTGGGGGCTGCAGGGAGACAAGGGAGGAACACGGTCCAGGCTGGCAGCCCGCCGGAGGTGGTGGTCTCACGCCCTGCCCCTGCCACACTGGCTGCCTCACCATCCCCTGGTTATACCCCATGAGCAGCGTCACTGTGCTGGATTATTCTCTCTATGGGAAACCTCTGTGCTCAGTGGCCAGCAGCTTGGGTCCCCTGCCTCCTGCTCTTTTACTGTTTTTGTACGTATATACTGAACTTAAAAAAAAAAAAAAAAATGTTTCTTTGAAAAGCATGAGTGACAGAGAAAACAAGAAATCTTGCAGGTACTTGTTCACTCCCCATATGGCTGCCAACAGCCTGGGTGGTGGTTAGAGGCCAAATGTAAGTCCGAAACCCCACCCAGGTCTCCTGTGTGAGTGGCAAGGAGCTCAAGTACTTGGGAACACCATCCACTGTCACCCCTCTAGGTGCATTAGCAGGGAGCTGGACTAGAAGCAGGGCAGCTGGGACTTAGAGCGGTGCTTATACAGAATGCCAGCCGTAAGAGGCAGCTTAACCCGCTGCTCTATAGCGACCCCAGTGCCCCCAGTCTCTGCTCAAATCCCTCTGTCTCTTACACCCCTCAGGCACAGCCTTGACCATTCTCCCTTAGTAGTGCAAACGCCCCAGGTGCTCATTAACCTGCTCTACTCCTCCCCAGACTCAGTGACCAACAGGAGCTCTGAGACACAGGGCACCTGCTGTAGTTTAGAGCGCATCCTCCGAGGGCTCAGTAAGCACCTACTCCTTGAATGAACAACCTCCCAAGTGCTATGTTAGAACTTGCATTTCATTGACTGACAACTGATCAAAACATAAGTTGCCCCACCAAGCAACAGTGAAGATCATGACCGTTTGCAAAACAGATTTTAAAAACAAGATACAGGCAAGCATTGCTCATGCGTACAGCTTTTGAAACATTAAGTTTTTTTTTTTTCTTTTCCTATTAAGTTTACTAAAAAGTCCCTTAGAGCATTTCAAATGGATAGAGACCATTTCCCCTCTGCTAGACCACAGAGCCAATGTGGACACTGCCCTCTGATGGTCAGCCAAGGGAGGGAGGGCGACTTCCTGCACAGCTGGCAGGATGGGAGGGCTTAAACCTGGCGGCTGAAGGGGACTGCACACCACGAAGGGACTTCACCAAGTTCATGGGAAAAACAACACCAAAAAAGGGGAGTTCCACTGTGTTCGGGGACTTTGAGCTCCAGATGTAGATTTTTCACAGGACACATATTTTTTCATGAACGTTGTGAAGACTCCCTCATAGTTTTCCAACATTTCAAAATGGGTTGGATCCAACTGAGTGTCAGTATCGAGCAGGAGCGGCGTGAAGGAGGATGTGCAAGGCAGTGCGGCGCTCACACAGTCCCACATGGTGAAGAGGGTGCGGACGATCAGCGGGACACAGTGGAGAAGAAATGTTGAGATGAGAAAATCCTCCTGACAGCACCCACCTGTTGCACTCACAGCTGGAATCTGAGTGGGACTTTCCCGTCTGCATTTTCTTCTTGGCTTTGACTCCACTCTAAATAAGACACGTGCTCACATAATTTGCACAAATGTCTTCTGGGGCCTGGATTGTTGAAAGATGACATATATTTATATCATGTGTGCACACATGTTGTATTTATAACACGTGTGTATATATAACGTGTGCATACACACACTCAGAGCCTGCTTCGGCAGCTTGTCCGGGGTGGGCAGCCTGGCTCTCGGTCCCCTGACAAACCATCCCTCCCTGAGGCCTTAGCCCTGGAGGCTGTGTTCCAGAAGATTCACACAGAACCACCGTCACTGCCTCCTGGAAGCCCCGGGCTGTTGGCTGCAGGAACCCTCAGAGCCCAGAGCCCTGGCTGTGGTGGCATTTGGGACACTCAATGTGAGGACAGTCTATACTTGTTCCTTCATCTTCTGTTGACTCTAGATCCACCCTGAGAAGGGATGTACGGACATCACCCCTACTTCACAGGTGGAGAAACTGAGGTTTAGCTGCGTCAGATAACTTGCTCATGGTGACATGGCCCCTTAGGAGTAGACCCAAGACTCAAATCCCAGTGTTTGAGCTGGGATTCCAAGTCTCTGGTCTTCCCACTTTCCAATCTGCCTCCACCTCATGCCTGCCAGGTTCCCTGAGGCTATAAATAGTGAGGGAGGCTGGGGTTTCAAGGGCCAAGCCAGCCAGGACTGCAACACAAGGAATACCAACACCTCCAGGGCGGGCCTCATCCAGGCCCTCTGGCCTTGGCTTCCCCCTCCACGACCTTGCTGGCCAGCCCCACCGGGCTGCTGGAGCACAGAGCAGAGATGGCACCTACTTTCTCAGTCTCAGCTGTGGGCTGAGGCTCCACTCCCAGGCCCGAGTAGGGCCCCCTTCACTGCTGCTGCTGGGCCCCTCGGCAGCGCCCCCAACACTCCATGTGTGGCAACTCAGTCACACCTGGGTAGTAAGAAGAGGTGTGCCAGTTCCCAGAGGACGACCTTCTGGCACTAAACATCAAATTCATTCTATTAAATAGTCACATTTATTCACGGAGCTGGAATGAGTCTCTCAGCCTTCTGCCCATCGTCCCTCCACCAGATCCGGCCCTGGAGGTGGGCAGAGGGAGAGACGAGTCTTAAATCCTACAGCTGGGATCTGCCCACCCTCAGTCATGGCAGCATGGAGAGCAGGGAGTGCCTGTCTCCCATAGGTCTCTTTGGATGGTGCCCAAGGGTGGACAGGCTCCCAGCTATTGTGGCTCAAAGCCCTCCCACCCGAGACAGCTAGGGCACTTGCTCTCAAACCTGCTGAGCAACCAGGCCAACTAAGTGGGGTGGCTTGGGCTGGCAGCCGGGGCAGGAAGCCAGGAGCCGGGGCAGACCCTGAGGTAGGAGCTTCAGGCAGCTCACAGGAAAGGGAAGAGCCGCTTCTTCACGATGTAGAGGACTGTGGCGAGGAAGAGCGCCAGGGCGAGGAAGATGAGCAGCTTGTCCGTCAGCTCCCGGCGGTTGTACTTGGTGATGAGCTTCCGGCCCAGCTGGATGGTCCCCGACATGGACTTGAATTCCTCGTTGGCATCCAGGATGGTGCGTGAAGAGTTAACTGAAACATAAGAGGGAGGGAGCCTGACTCGGGATTGCAGGGTACCCAAGCCCAGGAGCCTGCCCTGCGACCCGGGTCCAGTCAGCCTCACTGCTCTGGCACGCCAGGGCCTCTGCACCAGAACGGGGCCATCACCCTGAGCACAGGGCACAAGGACCTAACAAGAACACACACCTTCGGCAAGAGAGGGAGGTGACTTACACAGGTGCAATGCTGCAGGCCCCAAGGGAGGAGTCCCCAGCAGGGAGACAGGGCAGAGAGGGCGTCTGCCCTCTAGGCCCCTCAGTAACACTCCAAAACTAGCGTGTACCAGCCATGCTGCCTGTGCGCGTTTCCCAAACTCCTGTGAGTCAGAACTTGCCAAGTAAAAACCCGACAGGCCTTCCCCTCCACACTTTGGATGCTGAGCTACCACAAGAGATGGGACAGTGCCCAGATATGCTGCAGACCCATCACCCACACCCAAGAATTTCCACCCCCCCGTACTCCCACCCCTCTTGGCCCCCACTCAATGCCCCTGACTCCTTCCCTTGCTTCTCTGTCTGTTTGAATGGTGCACTTAAAATAAACAGTTCCTTGGGACTGGCACTGTGGCATAGCAGGTAAAGCTGCCGTCTGCAATGGTGCCATATGGACACCTGTTCACATCCTGGGTGCTCCACTTCTGATCCAGCTCCCTGCTCAGGCTCCTGGGAAAGCAATGGAAGATGGGCCCCTGCCCCCTACATGGGAGTCCAAGATGAAACACCAGGCTCCTGGCTATGGCCTGGCCCAGCCCTGGCCATGGCAATCCTCTGGGGAGTGAACCAGCAGATGGAAGATCTTTTTCTCTGTGTCTCTCCCTCTTTATAACTCTCTCAACATAAATTAATAAAATCTTCAGAAACAGAGAAAAAGGAAGGGTTTCAAGTTACTGATCATTTGTAGGGGTCCTAACGGTGTTGCAGTTACCATTACCACAGCAGTCTGTCTCTTCCTCCCTACCTCCTGCAAGTCACAGAGGCCCTTTCGTTTCAGAGACAGGAGAGACACAGGGCCACGGAGCTGCCTGGATCTGCTGGAAAACAATCCCTATGGGGGGCAGGGGGAGAGGAGGCCAGAACGGAGCTGGGAACTGTGGGTACGGGGTGGCAGGTTGTGGAATTCACTGTGCTGTTCTCTTCTTCAGTGTCTCTTAGAATGTTCCAGGTGAATGACCAAGAGCTAACTTTCTTCTGTTTCCGTGTCTGGGAGATACCATGGAGGGTTGATCTTCCCCTGTGGTACAGGGGAAATGCTGGGAAAGCTGCCAGGCAAAGCCAGCTGGCCTCCGATATTCCTAGCAGTTCGATCCACAGCCCATCTGTGGTCCAGGCACAAAATAGCTCTTAGGCGCCCAACGTGATGGCTCAATTGGCTAAATCCTCACCTTGCAAGCTCCAGGATCCTTTATGGGCACCAGTTCGTGTTCCGGCTGCCCCACTTCCCACCCGGCTCTCTGGGAAAGCAATGAAGAATGGCCCAAAGCCTGCGGCTCTATACCTGCATGGGAAACCTGGAATAAGCTGCTGACTCCTGGCTTCGGATTGGCTTAGCTCCGGCCACTGCAGCCATTGGGGGGGTGAACCAGTAGGTGGAAAATCTTTCTCTCTCTCTTTTTCTCTGTGAATCTTATCTGCCTTTCCAATGAAAATAAACAGATTAACTAATTAATTATTTGTAATAGCTCTTGGATGATGAGTTTCACACCTGCCCAGCCCTTCGGTCTCCACAGTCCTCACTGAAAACCAGCATCCTATGTCCCCTGCCCGGCCCTGCTGACACCCATGCTCTGGCAAAGGGTTTGGGGGGGGGGTCTCTGTTATACACACAAGCCCCCATAAACTCTTCTACTGCAAAAGCATCTGTGGGCCATGGGGGGCTTCAAGGACACCTGTTGAGAGAAATGAGAATGGCGCCTTGCTACTGTGTGCAAAAGCAAGCTGCCAAGTCCTCCCACGGTCAAATGCCTCCCCGGGGCAGGAAGCAGCAGGGCGCACAGGTGCAGCAGTCTGGGCTGCCACTGCCGGGACCAGGGTTCTGCAGCCAGCGTCCCCGGGAGAGGCCTCCTGCTCTGGGCCCAGCTTTACCTAGAGTCTGCATGGCCTCCTCACTCTGCTGCACCTGCTGCGACATCATCTTGCTGATGCCCATGAGGCTCTCGGTGATGGCGCTAGACGTCTGGGCCAGGCTCTCTTTAGTGGTTTTCCTAGAAGTCATGAAGAGAAGGAGGAGAAATGTCACCCAAAGTCTTGCAGCAAGTGCCTCTCATGCTCAAACGAGATCGTGTATTTTACTGAGCAAAGCAGATGAGCACAGAGCTTTCGATGATCATGGTCAGTGACGGCAAGGGGGTGCCAAGACCACGATCCTGGAGAGTGGGAGGAATAGCATGAATTGGGGCTGCTTTCTGAAAAGAACTTGCCCGTGTGTCCTTGGAGCCTCGGAGACACTGCTTTGGCTCAACATCTCACTCCTAGGAATCTCTTCACGGAAAGTATCTACAATGTGGATAAAGCCTCATGTTCTCAGATATGCCCAGGACACCATTTATAAATAAGACTAAGACGCTAGAAATATGACCATATAATAGGGGGCTGATTAACAGGAC
Source organism: Ochotona princeps (assembly GCF_030435755.1). Lineage (NCBI taxonomy): Eukaryota > Metazoa > Chordata > Mammalia > Lagomorpha > Ochotonidae > Ochotona > Ochotona princeps. The sequence continues at coordinate 5,327,944 of NC_080850.1, forward strand.
AGAATACTATTATGGTTAAAATGAGGTTTAAAAGGTTTTTTTTTTGTTTTTTTTTTAAAGATTTATTTATTTTTTATTACAAAGTCAGATATACAGAGAGGAGGAGGAGAGACAGAGAGGAAGATCTTCCGTCCAATGATTCACTCCCCAAGTGAGCCGCAACGGGCCGGTGCTGCGCCAATCCACTGCTGGGAACCAGGAACCTCTTCCGGGTCTCCCACATGGGTGCAGGGTCCCAATGCTTGGGCCGTCCTCGACTGCTTTCCCAGGCCACAAGCAGGGAGCTGGATGGGAAGTGGAGCTGCCGGGACTAGAACCGGCGCCCATATGGGATTCTGGGGCGTTCAAGGCGAGGACTTTAGCCACTAGGCCACACCGCCGGGCCCTAAAAGGTTTTTTTTTAAATAAGCAAATCTTTTTGCTAGAATGTTAAATAAGCAAGCATTAAGATACTAAATATTAAACGGTAGTGTTTCGCCAAGAGGTTAAGATGCCTAGTCCCATACTAAAATGCCTGGTTTCACATCCCAGTCTGTTCCTGAGTCCCCCTTCCTGCTAAAGAGCACCCTGGAAGGAGGCATGTGGGAGACGTGGATTGAGTTCCCAGTTCCCGGCTTTGGCCTGGCACAGTCCTAGCCACAAATACATACATATTTTTAAAGATATTAAATGTTATACAGTGTATGATTTTGTAAATGTGAAAGAAAAAATAGTAAGAGGCTGATGCAGAATGCGTGAGTAATGACAGCTTACCTCTCTTCTGTAAGTCATGCTTTTATCAGGTTAATTTACTATGAATAAGCATTTGCTTCTTTCATATCTTCAAAACATTACTTATTACTTATAAAGGAAGCTTAATATGTGCATAAATGGAAATATACATACATATGTAAATTTAATGCCGGCTGATGCCAAAACTTTCCCCCACCCTCCCACCAGAGCGGGCTGCACATCTTGCTCCACATCACGTCATCTACTCTGTTATCCAGAGAAGACAAAAGAACGGATGATACCTTTGCCTCAAGAGCTCGCCTCCCTGGAGAAGCTGTGCCTTCTCCAGATTGTCGATGGCCATTTTGCACGTGAGATTTGCTTTCCTCCATGAGGTCTGATTGCTGCAATCATAAGGGTCGGGCATGAGTCTCTGTCAACTCCACCAGGAGGGCGGTTGCGTGCCAAGTCACGACGGTTCCTTCTGCAAAGGAGTAATGGGAAGGCCACACAGGTGCATGTGCAACCAAGGCCTCTTGGTTGCTAGGCAACCGCTATCCTGCTCAGTTCTGGTCTGGACCTTGCAGCTACCTGCAGAGAGCCTGTAGCCATCTCTCTTTCCATAGGTAGCGGCCAGTGGTGTCACAAGGCTTGGATGTCACAAGACACAGGTCAGAGTAGTAAGGTCTTAGCAGTCACTGGCAGGGACCTGTGTGACTGGCTGGCAGGTTGGAATGCTACCCCGCAGTCCGGTACAGTGGTGTTGGCACAGTGATGCCAGCCTTCAGGAAAGCATCCAAGCCCTGCGGCCGGCCACGTGCTACGGCTCTCCAGCTCTGACTTGGGTCCACTGATGTTCTGCCTCGGTGACCTTGATTTATGTATCCTTTTATCTCCAGAACCAGAAACTGCTGAATGAATATGTTTCAGGAAGTAAAGAGCTCACAAAAAGCCCACAGTTCTCCAAGGGTTGTGCTTCTTCCTTATCACAGACAACACACACACATTCTATATTAGCAGGACTCTGATGGATTTCTTTCCCTTCTAAGAGTCAACTGAAATTTGGTGAATACCTCCCTGGGCTTAGCAACGTAGCGTTTGTTGACAGACTACAAAAGTTAATTGTGTCCTGTGCTCCAGCTGTCTTACACAGTCAGCTCAAGTCAGTTGTGCTAAGCCCTGGAAAACTTCAAACTCCAATGGCAGAGGCCACACTACCAGGGTGGCCTTCTCAAAGCTCCCTGGTGCTGAACGCATTCATGTGAGCACTCCACTGCTCCAGTTGCACCTGTTCTGTCACATCACACTTGCCACTTGAAAACCATCACCTCTTCAAAGCATGCGCAATGAGCAACAGGGCCATGGCCCACCCACCTGCCTGCCTATCCCGGACTCTCAGAAAACCATCACGTGGAGGCGAGGAAGCCAAGAGAACAAACTCCACACAGTAAACAGCAGGACAACCAGGCAAGCACAACTCCTTCCTCCCAAGAATGAAGTGACTGCCTTCTCTCCTCCACTTGTAACTCCCATTGTGAAGGGCCACTCTGAGCGCTAAGCCCATGCTAAGCTGACAGCGTCTGGTGTAACTTACTCCTGGGATCCTCTTTATCCGGTGTTTAGAGTGTGACTGCCCTTGGTGGCTCGGAAAAGCAAAAGCCATCACAACACAGAGCGATCTCTACTGAGCCACTCACTAGCATGCTGCTTGCTACCTCACGCACCCTCCCTGCTCACGCTTGCTCTGCCCTGCCAGTCTCCTCCAGTGGCTGAGTGTCACCCACAGCTGCCGCCTGGTGAGGGGACAGGAGGGTGGTGGTGTTCACATGGGGGAGGCAGGCACAGATGTGCAGTTAGAGGAGAGGAGGGTGACCAAGGGTGACAGTGGGGCCTTCCAGAGAGTGCAATCCGGATCCCTGAGGACCAGCAAAGCTGCTGGAGCCTTTCAGACTTTGCAGCCATCTCTGTTAGGCTGTGATGTGAAAGGCACATGTGATGAGAACCTTCCACCTCAGCACCAAGAAACGGCCCAAGGCCACAGTCACATGACCTCCGCTGCAGCTGTGACCACACGGGGCTTCCCAGCAGACGAGCCGTTTACATCTCTCTGTTCCATTGGCTCCCACGATGTCCCACTCAAAGCTTGTTATTTATTTACTTATTTTTGCTGTTATCTTTCAATACACCTTTTTCTACTACCCAATCTGCTTTCCATAAAAAATAATCCCATTCATATATGCAGAAGAACACGAAACGTGCTGCTGTGAACCACAGCTCCGCCTGGCCCCTATAGCTCCGGCTTAGCTTCCCCACTCCCCTGCCCCATGTGATAGTTACCCGCCTAGGGAGAGCATCAGCCTGTGTGAGAAGGACACACAATCCGGGAGCCGGAGCCGCGCGGGCTCCCAGGGCACAGGTGCCCCAGTGGAGCGGCCGGCAGGAGGCCAGGCCCCGCCTACCTGAGCATCTGCTTCTTGTGGCTCTCCACCTCCTGCAGTAGAAGCTGCTTCTCCGACTCTCTGTCTTGCTCTTTAGCTGACTGCTCGAGCTCCTTGGAGGGGAAAAGAATCAGAGGTTAAAATGGTTTTCAAAGCCAATCAAAGTGGTCAGCACAATAGCACAATAGGCTAATCCTCTGCCTCCCAGCACCAGCATTCCATATGGGCACCATCTCATGTCCCGGCTGCTGCACTTTCCATGTAGCTCCCTGCCTTTGGCCTGGGAAAGCAGTGGAGGACAAGCCAAGTCCTTGGGACCCTGCACCCATGTGCAAGACCCAGAAGAAGCTCCTCGCTCCTGGCTTTGGATGGGATCAGCTCTGACTGTTGCAGCCATTTGGGGAGTGAACCAGCAGACGGAAGATCTTTCTCTCTGTCTCTCCTCTATGTAAATATCTCCCAAATACAAATAAAATTAATCCTAAAAAAAAAAAAAAGCCAGCATGAGAACAGAAGAACACTTCTATTTCTGGCAAGGGCACTCGACAGCACTTGGGAGTCTTGTTTTAAAAAGAACTCCTGGGATGGGTCAGTTGGGCAAAGACACTGTTCCTGCTATGACAAGACGTAAACTTTGTCAACTTTAGCCAAGGACCCACTGGTGTGCGCGAGATCTGCCACTGGGAGGTGGCCTGACAGAAGAGCGTGGAGAACTCCTTTGTCAGGATGTAGTCCCTGCAGATGAGTGCAAGAACCACAGCAAGGAGCAGCCCAGACCAGGCCAGGATATAGTACCTGCCAGCACACATGTCAGGTCAAGGGGCTGGCTTGGCTGGGCCAGTTCATAACATCCACTGGCAGATATGAAAATCAGGAAAAGAAATAACAATAAAAAGGGTCACCTCTTTGGAGAACAGGATCAGGGAATAAATATGGAACACAACAGATTTCTCACTGCATGCTGATATGCACACAGAGAGACAGAGCTCTTCCATCTGCTGGTTCACTCCCCAAGTGGCCACAATGGCTGGAGCTGAGCTGATCTGAAGCCAGGAGCCAGGACCTTCATCTAGGTCTCCCTTGCAGATGCAGGGTCCCAAGGCTTTGGGCTGTCCTCTAATGTCCTACCAGGCCACAACAGGGAGCTGGATGCTGGGACAAGAACTAGCACTCATATGAAATGCGAGCACCACATATGGAAAATCAGCTTGCTGTGCCACTGTACTGACCTCAACAAAGTGCCTATTATCAAAATTACCCCTCAAATTGCCTTAGCAAGGCAACAAACAGGCCGCAGGCTTCCCGCTAGTTTGGGAGCAGTCTATTTCTGTTGAGCAGCAACAGAGTTGCCGGGGGCCATGTTCCACGAAGAGTACAGGCCTTCAGACCCCAGTAGCCTGTGAAGTGGGGGCAGGTGCCTCCAGACACACTGGAGGCGGGCAGGTCCACAGCATCACCTCCCCTCCCCCAGGGCCCTGCCAGGGCAGCACCTCCACTGTCCTCCCCATTCTGTCTTGCTTTCTAATGTTTTCGGAGATGGCACATACAGCATAGTTGAACTCAGACGTATAGAAGGTGCGTGCGAGGAGGCTGGTGCTCCAGAAACACAAAGGAAGAGGCTGAGCAAAGGGGCAGCCCAGAAACACCCAGGAGGCGCAGGTGACAGCTGAAGACTGTGGTATGCAAGGGAAGGGAACTGCAGCAGCCTCAGGGTTTCTGCACTGGGAAATTCCAAGCACAATGGTGTCCCGCAGTGTTACAAGGACAATAGCTCCTTGCTTTGGCTCTACATTTACACGTGGAGAGCAGGTGAGTGGAGTCCCCCCTGAAGGCCCCACAGGTTTATGTCTTCTTCCAGCTGGTGTCTGAAGAAAGCGGAGAGCTCCTAAAAACACCCTAGTCCCAGGGCCGAGCCCCTTCACTGCTACCCTCCACAGGCATCTCCCATCTGCACACACTCACCTGTATTCTGTGTCTTAACTGTTGAAACTTCTCTTTCACCTTAGTGTTCAGTTCGGTAAGTGCGCTTAAGGGTCCCGAACAATCGCGGATATCCTAGGAGACATTGAAGCGGTGGAGGGCGTTTCTTGAGGCAAGGACGGGAAACGATACCATCTGTACAGTGAGTCGGCTTAGCCCAAGGCTAAGGCTGGCCTGCCTGAATGTCATCCTGATTTCTGCTGTTCACCTCAGCAACAAACAGAAACAGCATCAGTACAGTGTTCTTCAATTTAATCGCAAGCAGATAAAAAAAAATAGTTCTGCTTTGACCAAATTATTAGTACTGAAAGTTTAACCAAACATCACAGGGCCAGTATGAAAATCTTAAAGCGACTTGCTTCCACAACAAGACATACAGACATCCCAACTTTAGTTCCCACCAATTTGAAAACTGGGATGCTTAAACTCCTAGCACCTAGGGCCCGTGCGGTAGTCTAGCGGCTAAAGTCCTTGTTTTGCACTCCCAGGATCACACGTGGACGCTGGTTCACATCCCGGCTGCTCCACTTCCCATCCTGCTCCTGCTTGTGGCCTGGGAAAGCAGTAGAGGATGGCCCAAGTCCTTGGGACTCTGCACCCACATGGAAGACCCACAGGAAGCTCCTGGCTCCTGGCTTTGGATCAGCTCAGTTCTGACTGTTGCTGATATTTGAAGAGTAAACCAGCAGACGGAAGATCTCTCTGCTGCTCCATCCCTCTCTGCAAATTTTCTTTTTTAAAGATTTATTTTTTTTAAAGATTTATTTTTTTATTACAAAGTCAGATATACAGAGAGGAGGAGGAGAGACAGAGAGGAAGATCTTCCGTCCGATGATTCACTCCCCAAGTGAGCCGCAACGGGCCGGTGCTGCGCCGATCTGATGCCGGGAACCAGGAACCTCTTCCGGGTCTCCCACATGGGTGCAGGGTCCCAAAGCCTTGGGCTGTCCTCGACTGCTTTCCCAGGCCACAAGCAGGGAGCTGGATGGGAAGTGGAGCTGCCGGGATTAGAACTGGCGCCCATATGGGATCCCGGGGCATTCAAGGCGAGGACTTTAGCCACTAGGCCACGCTGCCAGGCCCTAAAGATTTATTTTTATTGGAAACTCAGATATACAGAAGAGAGACAAAAAGGAAGATCTTCCGTCCACTGAGTCACTCCTCAAGTGGCCACAATGACCAGAGCTGAGCTGATTCGAAGCCTGGAGTGAAGTGCTTCTTCCAGGTCTCCAACATGGGTGCAGGGTCCCAAGGCTTTGGGCCATCCTTGACTGCTTTCCCAGGCCACAAGCAGGGAGCTGAACAGGAAGCGGGGCTGCCGGGACATGAACTTGTACCCATACAGGATCCCGGGAAATGCAAGGTGAGGACTTAGCCACTAAGCTATTGTGCTAGGACCAAATTTGCTTTTCAAACAAAAACAAATATTTAAAAAAAAAATCCAAAGGGACCCAAGCAATGGAATTACATGAAAAGGTAATTTTATGCCCAGCATGGTAACCTAACAGCTAATGTCCTTTCTTGCCCGCACCAGGATCCCATATGGGTGCTGGTTCTAATCCTGGCCACCCCACTTTCCATCCAGCTCCGTTTGTGGCCTGGGAAAGCAGCTGAGGACAGCCCAAAGTCTTGGCACCCTGAATCCATGTGGGAGACCTGAGCAAATGGAAGATATTCCTCTTTGTCTCTCCTCTTTTCTGTATATTTGACTTTCCAATAAAAAAAAACTTTTTTAAAAAAATAAGGTAATTTCATTTTAGCAACACACCATCTGTTTTTCTAGAATGGACACAGAAATTTTGAAGCTCTTCCTTTAAAGATGTGCAGTTCAGGGTTTGTTTCCACCGAGCGTCTTGCCTTGTTTCACCTTACTCATTAATGCACACCTCCCTGCACACACACACCACCTCTGACTGATGCTGCCTTGTCCCCCTTCCCCATTCATCTGTGCTCTGTGGCATTTGTTGTTAACTGAAGCAGTGTGCATGAATCAGGGGTCAAAATTCTAGGCTTCTGCCTGTTAAACTCATAGACTCATTTCTGTCTTCCTAACTTTGGCCGCCGCTATCAGCTGGTTTACTGCGCTAGCTGCCTTTTACTCTTAGCTGCCATAAAGCAAGAAACCTTGCTTTCGCCAGCTGTTGGTCACAGTCGAGGCTCTCTGAAGTTCTTTGTCTAGTCTAGACTTCCCGGTCCAGCTCGATTTGCCGACTGCCGGCCTTCTGGCTCAGACCTTCCACACTTTATTTCCTCATCTAGGACATCCCACCCCTCCGACCAGTTACTTTCTCTTGGCCCAGGGCCTCCTGTGCCAAGGGCACCGGCCCCAGTGGAGCTGGCCGGCAGGGGCTGACGACTGCAGGACGTCACAGTGGCAGGGGAAGGCATGACGACTGCAGACGTCACAGTGGCAGGGGAAGGCCTGACTGCAGGACGTCACAGTGGCAGGGGAAGTCATGACGACTGCAGACGTCAAAGTGGCAGGGGAAGGCGCTGTCACAGTGGCAGGGGGAGGCGCTGTCACTGTGACAGGTCAAGCAAGGCGACAGGTGTTACTGTCAGGTGCTCGGGGCGGGGAGACGGCAGGAGGGTGGGTGGGAAACCGGGCGGGGGGCTCGAGATGCGAGGGTGTCACACACGACGGCGATCCCGGGGCACCCGCAGATGAGACCGCAGGAAGCTGGCCGTGGGAGACTGAACCCACGGCCTCGGAGTCCCGACCAAGTGTAAGCTGGGACGTGAGCCCGCCGAGCCCACAAGCGACCCTCGGAATCAGTACCTGAATAAGCGCCTTCACCTCCAGGTCGAATTTGACAATCTCTTGGTTACAGATCCGGACGTGGACGTCTTGGGGAGCTGCCATGTTGGGAGGCCGGCTACGGACAGCGGCGGGGTCCAAGATCAAACGCGTTTTCGCACCACCGGCTCGGCCTTCCCGCCTCGCCCGCGGCCGCGCCCCCTACAGGCCGGCGACTGGGAGACTTGGCAAAACCTCTGGGTCTGGTCCTAGCACAGCGGAGAGGAAGAGAATCAAGAACAGTTAACAGTGGGCCTTCCCTCTCCTGTCAGCCACCCTAACAACTGCATATATATGTGTGTGTGTGTATATGTATATATGTACATATATTGCATCGATATATATATATACATATATACACATGTGTATATACATTTTTTTTTTTTTTTGCATAGAAAAAAGTATACATGGGCCCGGCGGCGTGGCCTAGCGGCTAAAGTCCTCGCCTTGAACGCCCCGGGATCCCATATGGGCGCCGGTTCTAATCCCGGCAGCTCCACTTCCCATCCAGCTCCCTGCTTGTGGCCTGGGAAGGCAGTTGAGGACGGCCCAATGCACTGGGACCCTGCACCCGCGTGGGAGACCTGGAAGAGGTTCCGGGTTCCCGGCTTCGGATCGGCGCCCATCGGCCCGTTGCGGCTCACTTGGGGAGTGAATCATCGGACGGAAGATCTTCCTCTCTGTCTCTCCTCCTCTCTGTATATCTGACTTTGTAATAAAAATAAATCTTTAAAAAAAAAAAAAAAGAAAAAAAAAAGAAAAAAGTATACAGTGGGATGTCTTTGGGAGGGTAGTAAATTCGTTTCTTTAAACTTTCTTGTAATTTAAAAAATTTCCCACAATGAGTACAAACTATGGAGTAAAAGAGAACAAGGTGATTCTTTTTTTTAATGCATGGACTTGAGGGCAGGTCATTTCTATAACCTACCGGAGTCAGGGATCTTGTAAAACAGATAATGGAGTCGCCACTTTGCCCGATACCCCCTTCTGTGGCTTCTGTAAACAGCTGGATTTATTAAATCTATCTTGCTGGTGTGGGCTTCATAGGCTTATGTAGCTTTTTTTTTTTCTGTAAGATTTATTTTTATTGGAAAGTCAGATTTACAGAGAGGAAAAACAGAGAGATCTTCCATCCACTCGTTCACTCCCCAAGTGGCCGCAACAGCTGGAGCTGAGCCGATTCGAAGCCAGGAGCCAAGAGCTTCCCACATGCGTGCAGGATCCCAAGGCCTTGGGCCCTCCTCGGCTACTTTCCCAGGCCACAAGCAGGGAGCTGGATGGGAAGTGGAGCTACCGGGACATGAACAGGCGCCCATATGGGATCCCGGTGGATGCAAGGTGAGTAGTTTAGCCACTAGGCTACCACACCAGGCCCAGGCTTGTGTAGTTTTATCCAAGTAAATAATGCCAGAGCAAACGCTCCACTAGCAAATGAATAGCCAATAACTAGCTTTCTTTTTTTTTTTTTTTAACATTTTTTAAATTATATTTTTGACAATCTTTACATAGTTGATTACAGTAAAAAGGTTCAAGGGCTATAGGGAAGTGGGTAAGACTATTATTTCCATATTGTTTCCTTCATGTATCTGAGGTAAAGGGGGATATTGAGGGAGAAGCCCCACCCTGTTTCCCACCCACCCCAAGTCCCGGATGTGGGGCATGCTCTGAGATACTTGCTTCAGTGGTTTTGATAGTTCACCAGTTATGAATCGCTGCCAGTCTTGCCACTAGCTTTCTTAAAATTAAAAATGTATTCTCATTAGACAGAAAGAGCTTCCATCAGCTCATCCACTCCCCAGCCAGGACTGGGTCAGGGAGAGGCAAGCAGCCAGGCGCCAGACCCTCCAGCTGGACCTTCCACGTGACTGACAGAGGCTCAAGAACTTGAGCCATCAGCTGTCTTCTCCCAGGACGCACATTAGCAGGATGCCGGATGGAAAGCAGCGTAGCCAGGGCTGGCATCAGGCACTCTGGTATGGGAAGTGATGTCCCAAACGACAGCCCAAATGGCAGCTAAGTGCTCTGCCATCCACCCACCTCTCATTTTTATTGCTTAATAGGTCTCCAAGGTTATGAGTCAGTTTGTCCCATCCCGTCCCACCCTCCTTCCTGAATCTTCAAGCTCCCTTTAGATCTGTACCCTCGGGGAATGTGTGTTCCCGCTCTCATTCAGACCCCATCCACTTCTGACCAGTTCGCTTCAGCAAGCACAGCTTGTGAGGACCCGACAACCTAATCCCCGCGACTACCCTTCAACATTCCTAACGGGAGGCGAGTTGAAAGCGGGATTAAAGCAAGCACAAACCACGCTGTCCTAAAATGACCCCAGCGTTGCCCAGCACCCCCACTGCAGGCAGCTGGCCCGCATGGCTGGTGCGCGCACGCGTGTCTCTGCTCCATCTCCCCCAGAGGGAACTGACGGTGAGGGTGCCATCTTCACCGCGTGCGCTGGTTAAGTGAGGCAATGTATGAAGGGCAAGTGAGACCTGAATGCCTATTGGTTGCTGTTCTTACGTTGCTGGCTCCCATTTTAGGGAGCTCTTTGCAAACGTGCTTTTTATTGCCATCATCTCATTTAATTCTCATCTCTTAAGGAATGAAAAGACAGAGAGGAATTATGCTGGGGTAAATGGAGTTTCTAGGTCAAAGATACAGAAGGACACTTGAAAAATAACTCATGCAGCATTTAACCGAGCAGTTAAGACACATGCATGGGGGCCACAGTTGTGGCACTGTGGGTTAAGCCTGTTCTTGGGACAGTGGCTTCACATTTTGGAGCATCAGTTCCAATGCCCCCTGCCCCACCTCCAATCGAGCATTCCTGCCAAGGCACCTGGGGAGGCGGTGGAAGACGGCCCAGGTGTTGGGACCTCCTTCACCCTGGGGGAGCCCGAGTGCTGGGCCCTGGCTTCAGTCTCCCTCAATCCAGGCTTGTGTGGCCATTGGGAGAGCTAACCAAGAGATGGAAGAAACTTCTCCTTCTCTCATGTCTCACTTGTCCCATCTGTCACTACACCTTCAAATAAATACATCTTTTAAAAAAATGCCAAGTAGCAGTCCTCCAATAAATGTTCATTTCCTCAATTTCTTTGGTAATTAGCATCCCTTCAGAACTCCAGGTACTGTACTTTAAAAATATCCACTTCCGCTTTGAAAAAGGGGGGGGGCAGCACGGTAGCCTAGTGGCTAAAGTCCTCACCTTGCCCGCACCAGGATCCCATATGGACACCAGTTCATGTCCTGGCAGCCCTGCTTCCTATCCAGCTCCCTGCTTGTGGTCTGGTAAGGCATTAGGGGACAGCCCAAAGCCTTGGGACCCTGTACCCACATGGGAGATCCGGAAGAGGCTCCTGGCTCTTGGCTTCAGATAAGCTCAGCTCCAGCTATTGTGGTCACTTGGGGAGTGAGTCAGCAGACAGAGGAGCTTCCTCTCTGTTATCTAATTAAAATTAATAAATCCTTTTTTTGTTTTAAACAGGGCCAAGCATGATAATCTAGTGGGTAAATCCTTGCCTTGCACACCTGGGATCCCATATGGGTGCCAGGTTATATTGCAGCTGCTCTACTTCCCACCCAGCTTCCTGCTTGTGACCTGGGAAGGCAGTAGATGGTGGTCCAAAGCCTTGGGACCCTGCACCCATGTGGGAGACCTGAAAGAATCCCTGGCTTCGGATTGGCTCAGCTCTGGCCGTTGCGGCCACGTGGGGAGTGAACGAGCAGATGGAAGATCTTCCTCCCTGTCCGTCCTCTTCACTGTATATCTGCCTTTTCAATAAAAAAAAAATTTTTTTTTAAGACACTCATGCATCAGAGTGCCTCAGTTCGCTTCCTGACTTTGAGTCTCCATTCTAGCCAATGAAGAGTTCTGGGAGGCTGCTCCCATATGAGTCCCTTCCACCCACTGGAGAGACCTGGATTGAGTTCCTGGCTCCTGGCGTCGGACCCAGCCTAGTCCCATCCACTATGGCATTTAGCCAGTGAACAGTGGGTGGGACTCTCTTTCAAAAGAAAAAAAAAAGGGTGCTGGAAAATGCATAGTATGGAGGCTAAGGTTGTGGCACATCAGAAAAAGTCACTGCCTGTGATGGTAGCATCCCATACGGGCGCCAGTTTGAGTCCTGGCCGCTCCACATCCTTTTCAGTTCCCCGATAATGCCCCCTGCGAAAGCAGTGTAAGATAAGTTACTTGGGCCCCTGTATCCAGGCGGAAGACCTAGAAGCAGCTCTTGGCTCTGGCTTTAACCTAGCCCAGTACTGGCTGTTGTGACCATTTAGGGAGTAATCCAGCAAATGGAAGATCTTTCCTGATTCTGCCTTTAAGATTGAAAAAAAAAAAAATCCTAAGGGTGGTGGTGGGGGAGATGTGTATTATGAAAAGTGTATGGGTTTCAATATTTTTTGGCATCAAAATAAATTCCTTTAATCACATCTCCTACAAGGTCCTTGAAGTACCTCATTTGCATTTTCAAGTCCTGACACAAGGCAGGCTTTCCTTAAGGATTCTATCAATTGTCACTCCCACTAGCAATGTGATACAAATGCCTGGTGCCCACAGTCTCATCAGCACAGTTCACTGACACTGAGGTTTCTGCCAATCTGGGTAGTTAATTGTAAATTGCCTTCTTTCATTTTGCGTTTGTGTTATGATGAGACTGAGCAGCTTGCCCGTTTGAGATATTTGTATTTACTCATTTCTCTGAGTTGCTGATATTATCAGTTTCTGTAAGTTCGTTATATGTTAGGACTAGTCCTTTGAGACGCGTTGCAAAGCTTTACTTTTTAAGATTTTATTTTATTAGAAAGTCATATACACAAAAAGGAGGAGAGACAGAAAGATCTTCATCCACTGACTCACTCCCCAAGTGACCGCAATGGCTGCAGTGGCTGCAATGGCTGAGCTGAAGTCAGGAGCCACGCGCCTCTTCCGGGTCTCCCACATGGCTGCAGGGTCCCAAGGCTTTGGGCCATCCTCGACTGCTTTCCCAGGCCACAGGCAGGGAGCTACATGGGGAGTGGGGCTGCTGGGACATGAACCAATGCCCACATGTGATCCCAAGCATGCAAGGTGAGGAACAGGCCACTAGGCTAACCACGCCAGGGGCATTTTTAGGCTTTAAAAGTCTGCTTTACAGCTCTCTCCATCCAAACGCCAACATGATCATTTCAATAGTTTTATGAGTTTTAGTACTGACTAGCATTTATTCACTCCTATATATCAACATCAATTTTAAAAATCCTGCTGGTATGCTTTATCAGGATATTACATTTTAAACTCAGAAGTGGTAGCTTTATGTTGACGGCTGTTGAACATTTGGTATATCTTTCCATTTGTTCAAGTCCTGTGTCCTTCACAGTATTTATTATTTTCAAATACTTGCTTGAAAAACAGAGCAACAAAGGAAGACACTGAGGGAACTCTTCCATCTGGCCACTCCTCAAATGACACCAACAGTCAAGACTGGGCCTGGCTGAATCCAGGAACTCCATCCTGCCCTGCCACACAGGTGGCAGGGGTCCAAACACTGTGGCTGCCTTCCCAGGCACATGAGTAGGAAGCCGGATGAGAAGCAGAGTGGATCAGAAGCATACGGCTTAACAAGCTGCCTCACAATGGCCACCACAAGGCCAGCCTTGAGGGACAGTCACAGAATCTGGCAGTCCCCGATTTCTCCCAGCCCTCTTCCGTTCACCCCTTCACACGATGCTGAGGCCAGTTCTGGCTTACTACATCTATTACTTCTGGCTTTGAATCTTTTTGGTTTTCAGATTCTAAATCCACTATTTTCCTTCACACACATTCTTCCAAATACTACCAGTGACTTTGGCCACTTAGAGAGGAGCGGAGATTGGCCCTGGAGTGCAGCGAGCCAACTGGATTTTGAATGGGGCTCTCTATTATACAAACTGGGGCTCTGTTCCATCCCCTCATTTGAGTCTAGTTTGATTCTTTGGTAAAATGGACAGGACCACCACCTTCGATGGGCCCTTCTGAGTGGTCACTCAGATCTGTCACAGAAGAACCTTGCAGGGACTGAGGAAATGTCACCCCAGCCCTGTTCCTAACACCTCTCTAGTCTAACCTTCTAGCAGGACATTAAGGCATTTCCTAATGCCGTTTCTTCTTCTTTTCAGATTCTCCCAGTTCTATGGCTGAAGAGCTTCCCTGGCTTCAAATCGCCGCTGTTGCAGAGGGACAGTTAAATGACCCATGTAACTAGACACTACTCAGGAAATTTAGTTCCCTAAGCACTACACTGACTTGTACACCCTGCTTCTCCAAGTTCCCAGTACCAGGGCAGAGGATGCTGGAGGAGAGGTATTGAAAGGTCAAGGCTTGAAGGAGAATCGCTCCATGGGAGGACGTGTCTACTTGGGTTGCTGAGTCCCTCAAATGAGGGAGTCCCCTCAATAACTTAAGATGTTAAGGACACAAGTTCATCATTCCCTCTCTAACATCCCTCCCAACTCCAGATCTGGCACCTGCATCCTTGAAAACCCTTCCATGTCAGTGTACCTGGAGCCCTTTGCATATCCCAAATGGTTCTTCTGTTCACCTGCTGCCCCGCTTAGCCCACTGTGGAGTCCTGGAGGTTGCTTTAGTAATTCGCTAACCAGGCGACCATATGCCCAGCCATACCTGGTGCCGTAATTAGAATGACTAAATATACAACACAAACAAATGTTCCAATCAGGACAGATTCAAAAGATTTATTTCCCTTGAAGAAATTGCTCACCCAAAGAATTAATGAGGGAGATAAGTATAAACTATGTTCTAAACTATGAATAATACAAATATTTATGTCAATTCTACAAAACAGCTAAGTTTCACTGAAACACTGGAATCAATCTAAAGCATAAAAAAAACAACCAACCAGGTCTCTGGACATCACCAAGAACGGGGCTGCACTGGCAGTGTACTCCGTACTCTCTTTGGTTCGGAGTTTTTTCGGAGTGGGTGGTCTTGAGGAAAGGATGGTTACAGTGTTAAGAAATGAAAAGAGAAAGGCAAGGCAAAAAACACGAGGCAAACAATTCAAAACCATTTTCATCTTTTTTATTTTAAATTACAAAGGCTGTCGCATACACTGATGAATCTGTATCTGACCAGGAGTGCTGAGGGTCGGAAGGTGACAGAAACAGAGGCTACATGAGCATCGCCTTGTCCTAGGAAATGAAAGACGCCACAACTAGTAACCAACATTTAATAGAATAATTTTTTAAACAGCTCATGCATCAACGAGATAAACTTTCTAGACAAGAGACAAGACTGAATCCAATAAAAAGTGTCATAGCTCCAGTTGGTGAGGGGGGGAAAAAACCAAAACTACAGAATATTTATGATAGCATTACAAATGGGATCCTACGCAACTATGCAAACGAGGTTGCCACATTGTAGGAACAAATGCTTTGAATTCTTGCCCTTCCACTCTCGTGACTTCCATGCCGCCAGCCCTGGTTTCACTGCTAACCAGAAATGCTAAGCTACCTGACATGGCCTAGGGAAGGAAGGGTGTTTGTTTTTTAAAAAGCAGGCAGTGGAACACAGTGTCATAAAAATGTCATGGAAAGGCAGATACAGTACACACAAACATTTCAGTTATTTGGTTCTGAAAAAAACAAAGGGTGAAGGACAAGACACAGTCATCGGTCTTGCTCACATTCACCCAGAATTAACTACACCATTGTGTTTACATTGTTATCAAAGAGGCAAACCTAGTTCACCCGAACTTGGCACACGGAAATACCCAACTCTGATGTTCTTTGCCAGTTCACCAAGTCTTCAGTTCCAAAATATGATTTGGAAGTAGTTTTAGGTTTTGTTCCCACATTACTACCTCCAAATCTCTCTTTTCTGAACAAAAATAGAAATTTGGCATAGTTCAGTTCCTAGGTGTAACATTTTTACAATTTCAGTCAGTTTACTAAGCAAGAGGACTATGCTTGAACACATAACCCTACATGCCTATGGAAGTGTTTAACTTTCAGTAGTACATTTTCATCATCTTCCCCCAACGTGCTTATTCCTTAAAACGAAACAACCATTCCTACAGTTGACATTCATTGTTACATCCCAATGTGTTTGAAATATTAAGAAAAAAAACATGGAGTCATCTTCTCATAATGCCCTTATGAAGATTACAAAGATTACAAAAGAATCCACAAGTGTTACGGCACTGGGTGAGACTTATTTGTCATGCTCCAAGGGAAGAACAGGACTGCAGTTCTGTGCAAAGTTGTGGAAATGGCCTCAGTTCCATGGGAAATGGTATTCCACGACCGACTTCACTAGAAGGATAGTTGAAACCTTTCACTTTAACACTGAAAGCATAATTCAATGCATTCTCAAAATTCAAGTTTCAAGATCTGGAGAGATGCTGACATTCTTGTTACATAATTAGCTAGAAAACACTTGAACAGAATCTTAGGAAGACTATATAAAGAAAGGGAAACTAAGTTTTTATTAATTCCTGCTGAAGGCAACTTGAATTCACTTCTTAGAAAGTTAACTAACTCTTAGCAGCTAAAATATTTTAAAATGTATGAAATAAAGAAAAGCACATCCATTCTTGACGTTTTGGTGAATAAACTAACAGCTTTATTAATGAAGGCAAACATCAGGTAATTGTATGAAATATTTAAAAAAGAAAAACAAACTAACAGCATTGTATTCCAAAAGTACTGTACTTCTGTTTCTTTTAAACAGACTTGTCAACTGTTTTATAAAATGAACAAAATGGGTACTCTTCTAAAAAAAATCTGGAAAATTGAAATAGTCAGTTTCAAGCTGAGGAACTGAACATACCTTTCTTTAAATGCAGACTATTGCCAAGAAGCAAATACAGTCAAGCATCAGAAAGAAGATGTATGACAAGTTCATGAACGCTTACTAAAGCACTGCTCTCCTTTCCCTCTCTTATTCAAAGACCCTTCAAAAGTGGTCTTTCACACAAATATAAAATAACTATAAAGAGAAGGAATTAGAAACCACAACCATCTGAAATCCTTCATGTCGCTTTTGGAAATAGCTCAGATTCTCTTACACCAAAAAGATCAAAGGAGAAGACTGAGGCAATGGAAGGGAATGAAGATGCTTAGTTTCAGATGTACAAGTAAGGCACAATATAAAGCCACATCATAGTCTGCCGTGAAGGACAGAGGAAAGGACAAGAACCATCCATGGTACAGCAGGACGAGCAGTCGTAGTGACTGAGAAAGTGTGACACCCAACTCAAAACTCAGACAAGATCCTAACAAGAGCCACTGGACAGCATGCTTTCATGTGGGACAGACTCTAGGAAGACTCCAGTGTTTTTGAAACTAGGAAAAAAGGGTTTTTTGTTTGTTTGTTTGTTTGTTTTGTTTTTTAAATCATAGTAGTACTAGAGTCAAAGTTTATAACTGCTTTTGGAAAAATGGATTGAGCTGAGGTGAACTCACAACGCCTTCACTTAGAAGTGAGATTTTGGACTTCTTATGAGCTATCTGCACATACCATGTATAAACACAGAAAACCTTTAGAGAAAAGAACTCTAACGATCTTTGCCCAAAAATACATGCCACCATTAAAAATAAAAAGACAAAAAACCAAAACAGAACATGTACAATTGTTGGGGTTTTTACATTACCTTATAGGATTGGTTTGTGTGACACACTAAACGTATATATTTGAATGACAATAGAGGAAGCAGATTATTACTGGCATTAAAGTACAACCATTTCTAGACGGTTTTAAATGCCACAGAGTCCCCTGGTTAAAATGTAAAGCTGCACAGCTTGCCTATGTCATCTTTATGATAAAGTTAAAACAGCAAGAGGCTTTAACTTCCACTCTACATTTTACTGCCAGGTTTTATTTAGGTCAAGTATCGCTGCAGCATTCTGACCAGCCCAGATTTAGCAGCAAATGGCAGGAATCATATAAAATGCAATTGTTTTTAACAAAGTGCTTTTCTAAGATATACATACATATATAAATAGGTACAAAATAAAGTGTCAACATTAAAAAGCTCAACTATTTAAAAGCTTTTAACTATTTAACTTAAGTAGTACATATAAAACACTGAAATGCAAGGATATGGAATCTACTAAACAGATTCAAAGTCTTTTTTTTTTTCTTTTTTCTTTTTTTGAAATGCAAGACCAAAAAATCAAATTCTGGTTTGCAGACAGGAAAGAAGTATCAAAACGCAGAAGTGCTAACAGAGCGGCTACAAAGGGGCAATTTTATAAACCTCATAGCTGGATCTCTATCACAAAGCGGTTTTCACCTGATTGCAAAACTGCCATATTCTGGAATACCTTTCAAATTACCAAACACACTCTGTCTAGACTTCACACACTTCCAAGCTGCAAACCTGTGCTTTGCCCTGTCCTGCCTAACAAGGAAAACTTGCGCTCTCATTAGACTTGAGCTTGTTGTTTCTCTCACGAGAATGCACAAGCCAGGTACATTTCCACCAAACACACAGGAAAATCCTGTCCACTGCAGTTGAGCTAAGGTGTGAACAATCAAATCCTTCTCAGAGCTCCTTTTTCATGATGTCCAAGAAGCAAATTCACAACATTGCTGAGTCTTGGTGTGCTCTAGAATCAAACCTTCTTAAGCCAATAGCTTCATGTGCTGTGACTTAGAAGTGAGGAAGATGGGGTGGAGAAAGTAAAAGACACGGAAGTGTACTCTACGGACAGAGCATAAAGAACCGTAGTATAGAGGCTGCTGGAGAAACGCTTTCCCAGCAGCTAGGGCTGAAGTTTTTGGTATTGTTTTGCTATATTTGTTTTTTCTTTAGTTTTTAAGCCACCAGTTCTCAGGGTTTGAAGCATAGATATGAGAGTAAACCAGTGAGAGAGACAGATGAAAAAACCTGTGGGGAAGATTGATAATGCTGCCTTGACGTAAAAAAATCTCTTGTCAAGAGGTAAAGCTTGAACACAGTTAAAACACTGACTAATTAAGCTGTTTCATGTGAGCAAAAGAGCACCTAAAAACTAAATATGTTAATGTTTCTCAGTTCTAGAAACTAGAAGAATAAGTCACATGTAAGTCTGAAGAAGCTAGTCTGAAAATATCTGTACAAAAATATAAAAATCTATAAATTTGTTTTTTGTTTTAAGCTTGTGTTGATCTCTGAAAATATTACATGCACAATAATACATCAATTGGAAAAGTGACAACTAAAGAATTAGATATTTTTAGCTTTTTCTTTCTTTACATATATACATAATACGATAAAAATAATCTGTATTTTGGTTGTTTGGTGGAAGTATACTACAATAAGCTAAATAAACTTTAATTTTCAAAGTCTAAAGCTATTTTACAATAGCTTACTAAAATGAAATATATTAACATTTTCTACAATAAGTGCAGAAATAAAAGACTTACAGACATCTACATGGCCACCAACTTATCTACTATGGAAGCGAACTTGAGGAACAGCAAAATAATATTTGTATGTATGGATGCTCCTTCTGTAGATAATTGGACCCAAACAGAAATAAAATTCACAGTTCAGTAAGATCCCTAACCCTGACCTTTTAGGTTTTTTTTATCCTTTTTTTTTTCATACATTCATACAGTATCATGTAAGCTGTGCAAAACTTTACTTAGACTGGCAGTTTGCCGTATCAGTTGCATTTGTCTTTGGTACAAAAAAATAAAACAATCGCAATAATGTGCAAGTATTTGTCTTCTTCCGGTCAAGTACCGAAATAGGAGTTTTCTAGAACCATCTTTTTTTTGTTTGTTTTTGTTTTTGTTTTTTTTTTATACAATACACAGACTCTGTGGCATATATCTACATTTCAACATAGTCCTATATACATTCAAAAAATTTGAAAAAGAGTTGGAACAAAAAATGTTTAAACCCCATAATTTTTCCATCTGTATATCTTGTTTTTCTTCATTAGGGTTTTCATCATACAAAATATTACCAGTTTTATAGTTTCCCCAAAATACAAGGCACAAAGAATATGCTTTTTTTCTTACTTGCACAGACATTTATATATATATATATATCTATATATATTTATATTTATATATATCATATTGAGCTTTGAAAATGAACATCTAATATGGCACACAGGCATGAACGTTGGGTGTGCCATGTACAGGTGAGATTAATGGTTGTGGAAAATTAGAGAACAGAAGCAGTAATTCTAAAACAATCTAAACTGTTAAAAAAAATGCTTCCTCAATTTTTTTGTGTGGTTCAGAGCATAAACCTGCCACAATTCTTGGCATTTTCTAACACAGTGACTTGCCCAAAACATTATAGTTTAATACATTTTTTTTTTTTTTTTTGCAAACTGGGTCTAAACATTTACTTTTCAATCCTCATGCCAGTAGCAGTTTTCACCATGGTTTATGCTCTGAAAATGTAATGATCAAGTATTTTGGATCATGCTTCACTTATGCTATTTAGTTTTTAAAACAATGTAACCTAATTGTTAAATGTTTACATAATGCTAACTGACATGCAAAACAGAATGAAAATTTACAACGGCTAACATGACCAAAACAGTCATTTCTGACCAGTGTTCCAATGAAGGTGATTACACTTTTGATGTTGGTATCCTTAGTCCTACAAGGCCTCCAGTGGGATTCCCTTCTGCGGTCTTCTCTAACACCTGGTTAACAAATTCAGAGGTTTGCCCAGCGACTGGGAGACCTGAAGAGAAGAATAAAAGGCACACTTAGACACAGATCCAGAGAAGGCACCTAGGGAAGGGAAGAGGTGGGAATAGCTGAGGGTCAGCTGGGGCCCTCAGCTTGATGCAGGTCCCAAGTGAGCCCTCAGCTGCTTGTTGCCTGAAGCCCAGAAAATCATTCCACATATCCAATCCTGGAACCCACAATTTTAGGATTGGGAGAGTCAAATGAAGTGTGATGTGCAGCACCCGTGGAGTGGGGAAGTCGCAGGAGCCTACATTGCACCCAGAGACTCAAGACAATGCTTCTGAAGAACGCCCACTGTGCTTCCCGCCGTTCGCTGCTCTGACCTCACGGGGTGCCACAGGGTGTGCAGCAGGCTGGGGGAGGTTACTCATATAATGGGAAACAGACCTCAAGGATGTTTTCAGCCCTCTGTACAATCAATGTAAAGTATGCTCCCTTCATTGTAAGAAGCCAAATAAACAAGAAAGTTAAATGAGGGAGGAAAAGTGGAAGTGGGGGCAGCATACATGTTGACCTGCTTATCTTCCTCATCAAAACATATTTACAATTAGTAAGTCAAATTACACAGGTGCATAGATATTTTTAAGGTTTCAACAGAACAAAAATGTGAAATATTTATTTAATCATTGCCCATAGAAGAAGTCAAAAGATATTGTAGAAAATATTGACACCATCTTAATTATGTATCAGGTTTAGCATGGTTAACCATAGGACGAATTAATATTATGTGCCTCTTGGCTGATCGATGAGAGGAACACATGGTGTATTCTTGTCAACATGTTGAACTGCATTTACTCGTGAGAAAACAGAGAAATTCAAATATTGAGACATTTAGAACCTGAACATTCCACCAAAATGCCTGGCAGACAGATGTAGTTTAAAGGAGATGAAAGAAACGTAACTAAATGCAATGAATGATGCTCAGCTGGATCACAAACACACAAAGGCTACAAGGATATTACTAAGACAACTAGGGGAACTTCAACGAGGATTCCACATGTTAGATTTTACACCAGTGTGGAAGCACTTGGATGGAAAGGAGATACAAAGTGATTCAGAAGGACTGTTAACCCAAGGGCAAGCCAAGGGACACTGCACACACACCTACAATAAAGCTGCATTCCTGGGTGTGTCACCACACAGAAGAGAGCAAAGGGCGGAAGCTGTCAACAAAGTAAACGGAGACACTTTGTGATGATGAAGACTGTAACCCATAAGGAAGATATTGTAGTAAAGAATTCTAACATTCTAGCATTCCAAACAAAACATAGAAACAAGGCAATACCCCTGGAACCCCTGCCGGAGAGCCCCACTCCGCCTTACCCTGAGGACAGATCCCCCACCCAGGCTGCTGGTCTAGATCTTAGTTTTGGTGTCCCCCTGTGCCCACAGAGTCAAAGGGCATCCAAGGTGCAGAGGTCACCAGGGCGACAGTGTCAGGAGGCAGTTCTCATCAGGAGGCTAGGCCTCTGCCTGCACCCTGTCCTATCGATTCTCTTCATGTTCACCAAACACCACAACAGGGCTACCCAATCTCCAACTGCAAACTTCAAAACCTTCAGCCAAAACACACCTTTTTCTTCACAAGTAGCTTCCATCTGACATTTATTACAAAAAAAAAATTTTACTAATGCAACCACCAAAAAAAAAAAAAAAACTAATTAAGAAGATGTAGTCAAAATATCTCTAGCTAGAAGAGCAGACAGTGCATCTTTTCAAATGTCCACATAAGCATTTCAAGTTGTAATCGTGTGACGTGGTAACTTGAATGGCTATTCCTGTATCTGCAAGTGCCAACATTTCAAGCGGGCACAGATTCATGTTGTAATTGTTCCACTTCCCATCCAGCTTCCTGCTTGTGGCCTGGGAAAGCAGTGGAGGATGGCCCAAAGCCTGGGGACCCTGCATTCACGTGGGAAATCTGGAAGAGCTTCCGGCTCCTGGCTTCAGATCAGCTCAGCTCTGGCCATTCTCGACTGCTTTCCCAGGCCACAAGCAGGGAGCTGGATGGGAAGTGGGGCTGCCGGGATTAGAACCTGCGCCCATATGGGATCCCGGCGCGTTCAAGGTGAGGACTTGTAGCCGCTAGGCCATGCCGCTAGGCCCTAAAAATCTTTTTAATAACTAATAACTAAAGAAATGAGAAGATGGGCCGGCACTGTCGCACAGTACATAAAGCTATCACCTGCAGCACTGGCATCCCTATGTACACAGGTTCAAGTCCCAGCTATTCCTGATCCAGCTTCCTGCTAATATACTTGGGAAAGCAGAAGATGGCTCAAGTGCTTGGGCTCTTGACCCATGTGGGAGACCTGGAACAAACTCCTGATTCCTGGCTCTGGACCAACCTCACTCAAGCCATTGAGGACTTTTAGGGAAGTGGACTAGCAGATGGAAGACCTCTCTTTCTGTCTCTCCCTCTTCCTGTAACTCTGCCTTTCAGAAAAAAAATAAAGAGGAGAGGGAAGAGGAGGGGGGAGGGGAAGGCAGAGAAGAGAAGGGGCGAGGAGAGGATGGTAAATTCAAGAAATGATTGTTTGGCAGGAGGAGGGGAGGTGGGAGAAGTCAAGTAACTTCTAATCAATTCAAGAAATAAGAACAAGGACGGGCATTGTAGTTCACGCAGGTTAAGCCACCTTAACTTGCAGTGTAGGCACCTGTATCAGAGTGCCCGCTGGAGTCCTGACACCTCCCTTTCAGATCCTGGAAAAGCAGGAGGAGATGGCCCAGGTACTCGGCCGGTATACCCCATGCTCAGCCCCAAGCACTAAGGCTATTCTGCAAAGTGAACCAACAGACACAAGAGCTCTTCCTCTCTGTTTCTCCTTCTCTGGCATTCTGTTTTTCAAATTAAAAAACAAAACAAAACACACACACACACACACATGACGGCACAAAGTAAAAAAGGAAAATGCAGTCCTAACCACAAACAGGACATAAAAAGAGAGGACATAAAAAGCCTAAGACAACTTTACTCAATTTTAATAAACCTGAAGCATGAAAGAATTGAATCATTTTCTAATACTATATGAATTATAAAAACTAAGAAGTGGTTACAATTTGACAGTTATATATGAGAGACAGAGAAGGTTTCCAAAGAGCTAATCACAAAAGAGTACACTATACCAGTTAGTTTCAAAGAGTAGTCTATTAAATTATTCATAAAAATATTTAAGGTGGCACAGAGAGAAGTTCTGGGAAGACAACTGTATGGCAGTATGGATTTTCAATCTCCATTCCTCCCCTGTAAAAACAGGATAACTAACTGGTAAAACCATGGGAAACAGTCACTAGTAACACGGCATTGCAATGAATGCCAACATCCAATCACCATGCCCTGAATGAGTGCTGATGGAGAGGGAGTGGACAGGCAGCTTTGGACCTGAGAACAGAAGAAGCTGGGAACAGCCAGGGGGTTGCTCACAGACCGCATGGAAGCCAACCTGAGAAGTGCAGCCCAAACTGTTGAGAGCCTCCAGCCAACCCAAGAGCAAGTACAAGGTGTGTGTGTAGTAAGGCCAAAGTGTCCAGTGTAGCCTCGGGGAAGTTAGAAAATGAATCACACTGGGCCCTCTTGTAGGACAAGAACCAATACTGATAAAAAATCTCCAAAGTTTGGACTAAAATCTACTAATACAAAAACAAAAGATTTAGAAAAGAGAAGGGGGTAGTGAGCAGAGAACAGGAGGCGAGAGAGAGGCAGCAGATAAAACAAGGAAAAGGGAAAACAGTAAAAAATTTCAAAAAGTACTTTGTTGGGACGTGTTGGAGTGTGATGTGTCAGGCAGCCACTTGCAGAAGCTGACTGGAGACACAATATCCTCCTCTTCAGCTCCAGCTGTCTGCAAATGTGCCTGGGAAGGCAGCATACAATGACTGGGGAAGAGGCTGCAATCGGAGTGGCTGAGTCTCTGCCATTCACGGGGACAGCCGCTTGGGAAGTGAACCGGCAGATTCAAGTCTGCGCTCTTTCTGTGTCTGTCTCTCCATCACTCTGCTTTTCAAACATTATCATTTTAAAGCAGCTGCATGCTTCTTTTGTTTTGAATATTTATTTGTTTGAAAGGCAGAATGATAGTGAGAAAGAGTTCATTTTCCAAATACCCATTAGGGCCAGGACTGGGCCTGGTAGAAGCCAGGAGCCTGGAACTCCATCTGTGCCTCCCATAAGCATGGCAGGGGCCCAGGTACTTAGGCCATCTTCCGCAGCTTTCCCATGTCCATTAGCAGGGAGCTGGAAGTGGAACAGTGGGGACTCAAACCATAGGGGATTACCAACAATGCAGGCAGCAGCCCCAGGCAGCCACATTTTTAATATTGAAAAAGAAATAAAAAATAATGTAAACCAAATTTTAAACCAAAATATTATTTAAAGTGAAGAAACGCTAATTTTATATATAAATGAGCAACACAGATGTGTCGAGGTCAAAAGTTACCAAACAGTTATTCTTAGGAAAATTATAAAAATGAAAGCATACCTAAAAACAAAACCCTAAGACCAATGAAAAACCTACAGTACTTCAAGATGAACTAAAGACATTAAGGAAAATGCTGTAAGACATGGAATAACAGTCAGAAATTGAAAAACTCATAGGTAAGGTGACAGAACTCAGAAAATAATTAGATAAAAAAGGAAAAATAATTTCTAAAATTAAAACAAAAAAGTAATCACAGAAAAGAGTTATTTTAAGAGAAAGGGAAGGTGAAAGGAAAAAAATTAAAATACTGAAGAGACAAAAAGATTCAGGAATGGACCACACCATGGTATAGTAGAATGCACCTCTGTCTGTAGTGCTAGCATTCCATATGGGTACTGGTTCAAGGCCCAGCAGCTCCATTTTGACCCAGCTCCATGCTAACACACCTCTGAAAGCTGCAGCAGATGATCCACGTTCTCAAACTCCTGAGAGACCTGGAAGAAGTTCCTGGCTCCTTCAGACCAGCGCAGCTTCAGCCGCTGCAGCCATTTGGGGAGAACAAGCAGTGTCTAGAAACTTGCTTTCTCTTCTCTCTTTGTAACTTTGCCTTTCAGGTAAATTAATGATTCTTATATACACATATATACAGAGGGAGAGAAGAAAAAATGACAAATACTGCCAACACACAAAGAGTCAGCAGAGTCCTGGTGAAGAAAAGATCTCAAGGGAGTGATTAAATACTCAATTAAAAAGATCAGAATGGGGCAGGTCCCAGGCCGGATCCGTCTCCATGCTTGGAGCCCTGATTCCAGCCACCGTGAACATGCGGTGAGCTGTCCCCGGGCCTGCCCGAGCTCCAGAGGCTGCTCCCTTCCTGCTGAGTACACTGAGAGGGGAAATCTGGAGAACAGGGTGGGTCCGGGCCTGAACCGCTGCCAACATTGTGCAATGGATGGGACTGGAAAGGGCAACCTTGGGGTCTGGGGGTTAAAATTTCTAGCAGCCTGTTGGCTGCTGGCAGGTTCCAGGCCAGATCCGTCTCCATGTTCAGAGCCCTGATTCCAGCCACTGCGTACAAGCAGTGAGCTGTCCCTGGGAAGCCAGTGCACCATTTGGCACCAGGCTCTGCCTGCTGGCCACCCGACTGCGAGCTCTGGGGTTTTGGAGCTATGAATTGCTGCCTAGGCACCTCCATGTTCAGCCCACTGTGCTTCTGGGTTGTGAATCAATCCTGAAGACCCCCAAGGACAGAGTAACTTTTCCTTTGAAGGTAAGCGAGAGTACTTAGACCGGTAGTTTGGAGAACAGGGACCAGATGATCTTCATGGGTCAGACTGATTCACCAGACTCCTTTGAGCCCTGTGTAGAATTTGTTATCACTGAACAATGCTGACCACCTAACACCAGTCCATGCAAAAGCTAAGGCTCGGGGCTTGTCTAGCAGGACCAGATCCTAGTACCTGACAGAATGATGGATCAGGAGATAGGTAACATTAGGCAGGGCCAGGACATTAACCAGCACACCAGAGAACCATTTCCAGGCGTAGATTCTGTGGGGGATGTGTGGACCAAACCCTATGGAAATACAAGTCCCACTGGTTAGCTCAAGAGTTGGGGTGATGATGGACTAAGCTAGGTATGATCAAGGAGCCTACCATCACTCATAGGTAAAGGAACCAACAACATTCTGGACAAGTCAAGGCAGCAGCACTCAAATGTGCATCCTAAAGCAGGGTGTGGGGTGGGCCGGGCTGCAACGTTCACCAACTCATACAAGGCCAAAATGGAAGGCCAGACTATGCCAGGCACTGGCCTAATACCCACTGGCATGAATGAGATTTGGGTCTGGGAGTGGGTCAAGCGGAGGAACTTGGGAAACTCCCTAGTTGGTCACAACTCTCACTGATGATCAAATGGTCCAGGCCTGGGGTCAGACAAGCTGGGCAAAGTAGCTCCAATGGCTGGCTAACATGTGGGTTGGTAATGGAAGGCAGCAGACTGGGCAGGGCCGAGCAAACCTTAGCTCACAAGCAAGAACAGAAATCAGGCTGGAGCACAGGTCATGCCGAGCTGGGCTCTTACACCTACTGGTCTGCATGAGCCAGGGATGCCAGGACACAGCATCAAAGGCAAAGGTCAAAACAGGTGAGGGGTTATGCCAAGTTGGGTCAGAGCAATCACTGGCACGTGCGCAATCTATGGCTGGGAACAGGCCTGGTTGGAGAGCTAAAAGGACACCCTAACTGGGTTGTGGTTAGGGCAGGGGCTGGTGAGTGCAGGGGCTGGAGTGGGGGCTGCATTCTGGTCTGGATGTGGCTTTAGTCTCCCTTGGTGTGAGTGTGAACTGGGGCTGGACGCACCAAGCCGAGCTAGACTCCAGCACCATCTGGTGCTCTGGAAGACCAGGGTAGGTGTAGGATGGATTAGACTGGGTCTCTGCCCCTACTGAGTCATGTGTGAGCTGTGTTTGGGTATGGACGAGCCTTGGCTGGGCTGAAACATCCAACAATAAGAACCAGAATAGGGTGAAGACCAGTCAAGAAAGGCCACTATTCCTGCTAGGACAGGAGGTGGACTGAGTAGGGCTGGCCCATGGACCCACTGGTATGTGCAAGATCTGCCACAGGGAGAGGTTCTGATGAAGGAGCTTGGGAAACTCCTCTGTCAGGACACAGTCCCTGCAGGAGAGTGCAAGAACCATGATAGGGAACAGCCCAGATGAGGCCAGAGAAAGGTGCCCAGATGAGGCCAGAGAAAGGTGCCCAGATGAGGCCAGAGAAAGGTACCCACTGGCATACATTTGGCATAGGTCGGGGGTGGACCAGACTGAACCAATTCACATCACTTCCTGGCGAATCTGAACACCAGAACAGAGTGCGGGTTGGGACAGGTTTGGTCCCAATACATACCAGTACACATTACATCTGGGACATGTGGCCAGCTGGGCTGGGCTAGGCTGTAACCCTCACCAGCAGGAATGGGTCAAAAATTGTACAAGTGGTAAAAATACCTTTTAAGTGCAAAGGGAGCATGCACTCTTATGCACATATATACAGGACCTTTTAATGAAAAGAGAGAAGACAGAAATAATTTTTTTCCTGTAATAAATATTAAAGTCATTCTTCCTCCCAGCAAAGACCGAAAATGCTTTCTAAAAAACAAAGATCATAATTCTTTGACATAATACATACAACATTCAAAGAACATATTAAAGGGCAGTTGCTTGACCTAACAGTTAGCATACTACTAGGATGCCCATAGCTCATACAAAAGTGCCAGCTTTGAATCCCAATTCTTGATTCCAGTTCCCTGCTGAAGATCACCCTGTGAGGCACTGAAGTCGCTTCCCACATGGAAGAGACGTGCACTTGTTTCCTGGCTTCTGACTCCCACCTGGCACAGGCCCAGTTGCAGGCATTTCGGGAGTGAACCAGTGGACGGGGTATGCTCTCTCTTTGCCTTCCAATGGAAATAAATTCTAAAAATTAAACTTAAAAATTCCATTCAAATAGTATCAATCTGTCTGCAGAGAAAAGCTTCTTGTGTGCTAGAATTACCTACACAAAAGTAGAAATCAGTTTGTGGCAGTCTAGGAAAAGATCAGTATTTAGGATCTACTTGTCACCCTATGGTTGTTTTCAATATAAACAGGGCTTTGTACAAGGTAAACATTTGGGTGGTTTCCAAGGACCATCCTCTGCTAGGACAGTCTTAGCACGGCACTGACTGGTCAGGTGGTTTGCTGCTAGGGTAGCTGAGCTGCCACTCTGATCCTCTCTACCTGGTACAATCCATTCAGGAATGGGAAACCGGGTAGCCGACTCAGAATCCTGTGAAACGTGTTAGTGAGTACCACAAACAAGTAAGATTCTCCACCAAAGTATAAACCCCAAGCCTGACAGCTCAGGGGCTTCCCTTGTTTCTCTCAAGGAAACTCAATTTGTTCCACATTTGTCTTTCCTAAGTAGTTCAGCAATTAAGTCTAAATTATGAACTGTAGGAAGCAGGAGTACACGTTTACAAACACAGAGTTCAAAAGATAAATTACTCTAGGGAGCCTTAACTACACTGACAGCACTTGCGATTTTCCCCAAACTAAAAGGACTTGGTTTCAATATGAATCATGTATTTTACTACTAATGATGAATTTACCCAAATTCTTACCCAGAGTATCTTTTATGAGGAGTTCAAGCTTCTGCCCCATGTTGGGGCCTCTCTCCTCTCTCGGATTCTGTACCCGATTTACAATCTCTTGCTTGATGGAGTTTATTACAAACAATAAATTATCTATAGAAGAGAAAAGAAAAACATTTGGACTAGGTCAATAACACAGAAGAACTTGCTTTTCATTATGCAGTAATAGATATTATTTAAAATGGAAAATACATAAGAAAACATTAAGCAATGATGACTATGTAAGTCTTTCTAGCTAAAGAGACGAACATCAGATGATGTGCTGCTTTTGGTAACACCTGGAAGCTTGACGCCAACGTCCTCAATCCTATAAGCAACTGGACTAATTTATTTTCCTAACTTTAGACCTATCATAATGACTTTCATATTAAATAATGCAAATGTTTACTGAATAAATCAAATCAAGTTCTTCAGAGATAAAAAGCTTTATAAACAAGGTCTCCTTCAAGAAACTTAAAAGAAAAGTTAAACAAAAGTGGAAGGAAGAAAAAATAATATAGAGCAAAAATCAATGAACAAACAGCACACACACACACACACACACACACACACACACACACACCATAGAATAACAAGGCCAAAGGCCCGTTCTTGAAAAGAGCAAAACTGGCAACTCCACCTGCGTACTCAGCCAGACCAATCCTAAAACAGAAAACACCAGTCACCCACATCCATCATCGCTTCAGAATCGGTAAACACTACGGACTTGAATAAAGTGAAACAAATTTCTAGAAAATGCTATGAACTTGACTAAGGACATATCTCTAGAAAATGTATCTTAACAAAATCAACACATGAAGAAATGGAAAATCTGAATGGTTTATTTATAGTATAAGAATGGAAAACCAAAAAATAGTGCCAAAAGAAAAATTAGAATTTTAATAGTGAATTCTACCAAATATTCAATGAAGAAATGAATCTCATTAAACTTTCTCAAGACAGAGACAGGGAGAAAGATCATGGCCTAATTCATTCTATGAAACCATGCATAAAGAAAACCACAGACCATCATCTCTCTCAATTACAGATTTGCTATTCTTCAACTACTGAAAATATTGAAAAAAAAAAGAGGCTATCTAAACTGAGTAGAAAAGAAAAATGAACAAATAACAGAAAGGAAACAATTTAAAAGCACATGCGGGGGGGGCAACACAATGGTTCCATTGGCTAATCCTCGCCCTGCAAGTGCCAGCATCCCATATGGACGCCAGGTCATGTCCCAGCTACTCCACTTCCCTTCCAGCTCCCTACTTGTGCTCTGGGAAAGCAGTAGAGGATGGCCCAAAGCCTTGGGACCCTGCACCCATGTACAAGACCCAGAAGAAGCTCCTGGCTCCTGATGGGCTCAGCTCCTGCTACTGCAGCCATCTGGGGAGTGAACCAGCAGATGGAAGATATTTGTCTCTCCTTGTCTCTATAAATCTATCTTTCCAACAAAAATAAATAAATGTTTAAGATAAAATTATATGCAGGGCCAATATTTCATTAAACAAGGAAAGTACAGCTACCTCCACAGAATACATGAAACAAGAAACTTACGCTTCTGGTCCATGAATAACTGAGACTGAACACTTTTGTTTAAACACAAATAATGACATTTACATGAAGCCTAAACTCGAACAAGGAGGTTCCCCTAAATATGTCAAGTCAAAAAACTTAATAAAATAAAAAATAAAACAGCAGAATTGCTCCTCTCAAATCTTGGCAGTAGCCATGCAAGTACAAGTGGGGGTGGAGAAGGAAGCACTGCCTGCCGTAAAACTTTGGCTTTGGAAACAGAAGCATCTAGCTCACAAGATTTTAACTTCAGGCCAGGAGCAATGGATTAGTGGCTAAATCTTCACCTTGAACCACTGAGATCCTGTATCGGTACTGGTTCATTCCTGGCTGCTCCACTTCCCATCCAGCCCCCTGCTTGTGGCCTGGGAAAGCAGTGGAGGACGGCCCAAAGCCTTGGGACCCTGCACCCGTGTAGGAGACCCGGAAGAGGCTCCTGGCTCCTCCTGGCTTTGGATTGGCTCAGCTCTGACCACAGTGGCCATTTGGGGAGTGAACCAGAGGATGGAAGATTATTCTCTCTGTATCTCCTTCTCTCTGTAAATCTGCCTTGCCAATAAGATGAATAAGTCTTTAAAAAGATTTTAATTCCTTTATAAAATTATAGTAATTGGGCCCGGCGGTGGGGCCTAGCAGCTAAAGTCCTCGCCTTGAACGCCCCGGGATCCCATATGGGTGCCAGTTCTAATCCCGGCAGCTCCACTTCCCGTCCGGCTCCCTGCTTGTGGCCTGGGAAAGCAGTCGAGGACGGCCCCAATGCATTGGGACCCTGCACCCGCGTGGGAGACCTGGAAGAGGCTCCTGGTTCCTGGCTTCGGATCGGCGCGCACCGGCCCATTGCGGCTCACTTGGGGAATGAATCATCGGACGGAAGATCTTCCTCTCTGTCTCTCCTCCTCTCTGTATATCTGACTTTGTAATAAAAATAAATCTTTAAAAAAAAAAACAAATTATAGTAATCATAGATGATGTTCCTTTCAATGACCTCACTTTTCAAGATACAAACTTGAAAAGTCTTTGCTCTTAAGTCCCAAATATTTTCCAAATGTCTTTGATTTTTGAATCACAAATTCTATATAGAAACCAATAGGTTAGCATACAGATAATAGTAAGTGTTCCACAAAGCAGTAGTAGACTAACTTTCAGATAATCAGGAAGAACAAGGGTACAACTCACAGAACTCAAGGTCAAATGCTTCAACAGGGAGCAGGCAGTGGAACTTAGCAATTGACTCAGCAGCCAAAACACCCACATCCTCTATCAGCAAGTGCTTGCTACCAAGCCAGACCCTGGGAGGCAGCAAGTGATATTTCAAATAGTTGGATCCCTGCCACCCACGTGGGAGACCGGGTTTGAGCTTCTAGTTCCAGCCAAGTCCTGGTGGTTGTGGGTATTCAGAAAGCGAACCAATACATGGGAGTTCTCTTTCTGTGTCTTAATTTCTTCAAGAAATTCTTCAGTGTTCCTCTCAGCTGCCTCCTTTGCCAAGAGCAAGTCAAACTTCTAACAGCTTACTTTTTAATCTCAGAAACATTCTGGTGAGAATGGTAAGCCAAGCAGGACGGATGTCTTTTCCAACACCAAGAGGAGCCGACCGTGGGAAAAACTGTTGTGTTTGATGATCCTACTGTGAACAACACAGTCCTCTTTGTGGAACACAAAACACATGCACTCCAAATAATGTACTGCAGATGAAACTGATCTCTAAATGAGAAGACTAAGGGTGGGATACTGAGTTCAGAAATCTGCAGCGTATAATAAAAGAAGAGGAAATGCACAGGAAAAAATTATGAAATGCTTCAAAAGCAAACAAGAATAATGGGAAATTAGAGAATACTTCCATTTAACAAACCAACTTTTTTTTTAAACCTAATTCATTTACCTTAGTTAAAGCTTCTCAATGGCCATTAAGAAATAAAAACATCAGTTCTTTTCACAATTTGTAAACTTCACAGCTAATAATTTTCTCTGATCTTGCACAAACGGAAATAAGATAACAAAGATGAAAGATTAAATGGCACAAAGTTTACTGAATGCTAAACTTAGGAAAACCTGTAGAAACAAACTGTAAATGATCATTCTGCACACAGTCCCACTTTCAGACACAACGTACCCAAGTGCCACACGGCGACGACCACAGTTAGAGAGGCAGAAGGACACGCTGTCATGACATCAGACTTACACTGAGCCAGGGAGAGCAGAGGGAGTGGTTCTTGAGAGCCATGTTTCCCAATCCCCTGCTCTGCTTACCATGAAAGGGCTTCAGGTGTAAGATAAAGATCTCAGCCTGGACTGGGCTCCTCCCACGAGCAGCCTGCTCCTTTTACTTACTCCAGGATGCCTTAGAGAAGATGATTTTTTACAGGTGCAATGACATGAGAGATCGGGAAGCACTCTGGTTGAGACCAAAACCAATGCTTCCCAAATACGCCAGACAGTTATATTAAAATAATCTAAGCAAGTGAAATCTACTTGCGGATTACAACTCAGAAAGCTGGAGAAGCCTAAGAATCTGTATTTTAAAAAACACTCGGACATTCCAACAAGCAATTAGAGTGGGGGAAAAAGATATCTAAGCTATTCACACCAGGGTTAAGATACCACTACTTAACTCACGGCAAACTATCCAGTCAGTCAACAAAACTGGCTAGTCAAGTCCCAAGAGGATCAGCTCACTGACACAGAGGTGAGCTCTGCCTTTCAGAGGTCACTCACACTAAAGCAGGACAAGAGTGAACACAGTGGGGAGGGAAGGGGGCTGGTTGTGGCCCCAGGGATGAAGCCATCATCTGTGTCACCAGCACCCTACATCAGAATGCCGCTTCCAACCCAGCTCCCTGCCCATGTGCCTGAAAGCAGTGCAGATGACACAAGTGCCTGAGCCCCTAGGAGACCTGATCGACATTCCTGGATCTTTGTTTCAGACTGGTCCTGGCTGATGTGACCATTAGGGCAGCAACTCAGCAGATGGAATACCATCCTCTTTTTCTGTCACTCTGTATTTCAAATATGCAAAATAACTAAAAAGAAAAAAAAAGAATGAACGGACATGAACATGTGGCTAACTAAATGGATGACTAAAAATAAGACTAGCAAGGGCCAGCCCCGAGGCTTAACAAGCTAATCTTCCACCTGTGGCAACAGCATCCCATATAGGTACAGATTCCTGTCACAGCTGTTATACCTCCCGTCCAGCTCCCTGCTTATGGCCTGAGAAAGCAGTACAGGATGGCCCAAAGCCTTGGGACTCTGCACCCATGGGGGAACTTAAAAGGAAGCTCCTGGCTTCTGGCTTCAGATCAGCTCAGCTCTGGCTCTTGCAGCCATTAGGGGGAGAGAATCCACAGATGGAAGATCTTTCTCTATTTCTCTTCTCTCTGTAAATCTGCCTTCCAAATAAAAATAAATATTAAAAAAAAGACTTGCTTGGGAAAAAAAAAGATTAGCCAAAAGCTGGGCACAATGCAGGGGAAACAAATAATAAAACCAGAGGAAAAGAAGAGTGGTCAGCAAAGCTAACAGGAGTGAATAAAATTCTAAAAAGTTTGTTTACCGTATTCTGTGTTGAGGCCCCATAATTTCACCTTATTAGCTTCATATTGGGCTTTTTTCTTTAACCGACAAGCTCTGTAAAAGAAAGTGATTAGTTTATTTTCGAGTGGTATTCAAGATATACATCTTGCTGCTGTGAAACATTTTATAATAGCAATCAATAACCTTTGCCTATTGATGTTTACTTAGCAAAGAATTAAGTTACCAAAAAAAACCCCATAACACAATAATGTACCCATATTGACATTTAAAACTTTAGTAAACATTCGAAATTAAAGCTAGCATACGTGGGTTAAAAAAGTAATAAGTAAAAACTAGTAATATCAAGTATTGTAGAAGACATGAAGTCAATAAAATCTTCAAAGGCTGCTAGTGGGAATGTAAAGTAGTACATACAGCTATTCCAAAAAACAGTTTGACAGTTTCCTACGAAGTTAAAAATATACACCTAGGTGTTTATACAAGAAACATGAACCTATGCTCACCCACACACCCACACAAAACTGTAAGTGAATGTTCACCATGTCCTTACTCAAAAACTGCCAAAAACCAGAAGCAATCCAAATGCTCTTTACCTGGCCAACGGATAAACCACAGGACAGCCTCACAAAGGACTACTCAGCAATAAGAAGAAGCAAACAATTTCATGCAATAACAAGCATGAATGCATTAAGTGCAAGCTATACTCAAAATGCTACATATAGTATATTTCACTCATATTCTGGAAGAGGAAAAATGATAAGGACAAAAAACAGCACTGTCAGGGGCGAGGGTGAGGAAAGGGGTTTACTTTTACAACCTTTTAAGATGCTCCAAAAAATACAAAAGGATCTTTCTAAGCTGATGAAAATATTCAAAACATTAATTATAATGACAGCTACTGACTAGATATGTTGGTCACAAAACATAAGACAATTCATAAAATAACTCACAAAAGTGCACATTAAAAGGGATGAATTTTACTACTAGCAAATTATATTTCAATAAATCATTTTTAAAAAGCCAACGAAAGCAGTCTTTTCCACTGGCATACCATAGTATGTACTTGAATCCATTCCTTTCCTCTCTCTTAAAAGCTTCTTCTAGCAGAATATAAACATCACTTTTCACTTTGAAAAGATAAATTTATAATTTCCTTATAGTAATTATAAAAAAAATCTGATTTCTGAGTAACAGTTGGAGGTCACCTTTTCTATAAAAATAAAAGTTAGTTGGCATCTAACCCCCCCATCGCCTTGGTGCCTGGGAGCGCAGGGTGGCGGAGTTTACCTGGAGGCCAGCTTGTTCTTCTCCTTCCTCGACCTTGGGCGGGCTGTCAAGGGCAGCTCACTGACCGGGGTCAGGTCGCTGATGACCTGGTTTAGTTTGCGCAGCTCACTGCCTATCTGCAGCAGCTTTTTAGGGTTGGGAGTCAGGTCTTCCACGTCAGTTCGCCGGGACTTCTTTACTGCATATTTTCCTATTGGCAGTTGAAAGAAGTTTCAGTTAGGTCATTTTAATGACAGACATTTTCTCCCACACCCATATTTTATATAAAACTCTTCCTCATGTTGCAGCTGTTAAAAAATGATTCCAATCTTTTCCATGTGTTTACCTATCCCTAGGTTTCTAGCCCTAGTCTGAAAAATTTCTAAGTACTTGCATAGTAGTGCTAAGTATCTCAAATCCTAGGACTGGCATAGTTCAACATCGCACAAAAATCAGAAATAGAATATAAAATATGATCAGAAGAGTCTGGGAGTTTACTCTAATCGAGATGTTTAAATGCAAGTACTAAAAACATACAAACCAAGATATTTAAACGCTGGCACTGAAAACATATAAACTTGTCTGTTGAACTCAAACACCAACAAGTGGGTTCAGTGTTGTGGTACTGTGGGTAAAGCTATCACCTGCAATGCCAGCATCTCAAATGGGCCAGGTGCCCCACTTCCACTCCAGCTCCATGAAAATGGCCCAGGAAAAGCAGCAAAGACAGCCCACATGGGAGACAAGAAAGAAGCTCTTGGCTCCTGCCTTTGGCCTGGCCCAGCCCTGGCTGTTGTGCCCACCTGGAGAGGAACCAGCCAATGGAAGATCTTTCTCTGTCTCTCTGTGTAACTCTTCCAAATAAATAACACAAATCTTAAGTCAGAAAAAGAAATCCAACAAGAAAGGATCAAACTGCTTGAAATTTTTTTGGAAATGATGAAAAATAACATTATAGAAAACTCAGGAAGTCTTGCCCTAAAACTCCAGGCAAAAGGGATGGCTCTGCCCTCCACACTTCTTCAGCACACTAGTTCCCATAGCACACATCACATCCAACCTAGAGTTATCTACTGGATTTACACTTTCATCTCTGGTTTAAATAAATTAGCTAAAGCAAAATTTTGGGAGACATTATAGCACAGTATTGGATACCAATAGAAAGAAAAACATGAGGCATAATTATAATTCAAATACAAGTCCTTCCCTTAAAAATGCTTAGTAATTTAAATGTGTAGCATGGGTAAATATTAAAAGCTGTTTATCAAACTTTAAAAACTGTTTATCAAACTTACTAGTACTTCTTCTTTCCATATCTTTTTAGGTAAAATCTTTGGATTAATGTAAAAATAACATTCATGTAAAAGAAAATCTACTAATCACAGTTCTCAGGTTCTCAATTTAAAATCTGATGTACCTGGGGAAACCATTTCAACTGGCAGTTAACATGCGTCTATCCACACTGGAGTGTCTGGGTTAAAGACTCAGCTGCAACTCCTGACTAGCTTCCTGCTAATGCACACCCCAGGAGGCAGGAGTGATGGTTCAGGCAGATGAGCTCCTCCCAACCAAGTGGAGAGCTAGATTGTGACTCCTGGTTTCAACCTACCTCTCTCTCTCTCTCTGAAAAATAAAGTGATTGACCTAAAAGTATAAACTTCTTTTTTTATCCAATTTTTACTTTTCAAGTCTTCCCCTCCTTTGTTCCACAACTGTTCTTTTATTTCCTTTCCTCTTCTTCCCAATACCATTTTTAATGCAATCTTTTCATTGACATTTAGATCTGAGGATTGGATATAAACCGGAAAAAAAAAAACACTTGAGCCCATTTGCTTTCTCCCCAACCCTTCAGGTTAAAATAACTATGGCAGATCATGAATAGCAACCTGCTTGTCATTTCCTGGATGAACGGGTAGGGTAACAAGGGACTGGAAGTGACACAGAGTTTACACAGTTCCCCCCTCTTCTTATCTGATGGCTCTCAACACTGGTAAAGGCTACTTGTAAGTAAAGAACATTCATTTGCTAGAACAGGTTGAGTAACTGTGTACACTAAGTGCTATGACGCAGTATCTCTATTTAAAGCAAAACTAAATATTTGACTACAACCCTCTCTTACCATGATGTAAGCCATTTTTCTGATACATGTTGCTTGGCAAGGTATCTCGGTTCCATTCAGATGGTCTCAGAATCCTCTCCTGCTGTGACGGTGTAAGCTGTTCACTATACTCCCAGAAGTATCTTCTTTTACCTCTCTTCCGAGAGGATATTGAAGTCATCTCCTTAAGGTCTTCTACAGAATCATTTTCAAAGCCTTAAAAAAAAAATTCCCCAATTTTTTAAGCTCCATAAATTTTATTTACCTACAGTATTTTCCATGATATGGTTTTGCGGAGAAACACAATGATCCTTCTAGCTATAATTCACAAATTTCAGCTGAAGACACCTTTGGCATATGAAAGATAATAAAAAGGGCTATAAAAAGATACATAAATCTAATCCACAAAACAGGGATTAATAAACATATATAACTATACTATCCATTGTTGAGTATCTTCTCACAGTGTTGAGAAA
Source organism: Ochotona princeps (assembly GCF_030435755.1). Taxonomy (NCBI): domain Eukaryota; kingdom Metazoa; phylum Chordata; class Mammalia; order Lagomorpha; family Ochotonidae; genus Ochotona; species Ochotona princeps. The sequence continues at coordinate 5,366,089 of NC_080850.1, forward strand.
ACAATTAAGCATAGCCGCAAAGTGTCAAAATACCTTTATATAATGACACTAGGTACTACTATGCTGTGACTTTTAAATACCTTTCCTCTAATATTTCTGTATCTGAAAATTGTGTTTCCAGTACAATGTCCTACTGAAGTAAGGCAGACCTGTTTTCTCTTCATCTCTTACCAACTGCTTTTGGAAAAGTAAAAAGATAACAGGTCTCACAAAGTTTATGAAGTAGAGATTACTTCTGTATTCTAGCTAATGTTTTACTGGAGGCAATTCAATGTAATTCCTCTTTAGGAATTTCTAATTCTGAGCTGCTGCAACTGTTTATCAGACCCAATTCAAGATGACCTATAAAGTTAAAATCCTCTCATAGAATTGCCACCTTATACATACCCCTCACCTCTGATGCTAGGCACACAGGGAAGTGGGGATGTACGGCGCACGGGATGTCCACAATCCCAAACCTAACACAGGTAGGAAGTGTCGGAGCACTGACTGGGTCCAGCAAATGACACCTGCGCTCACTTGGGGAGTGAATAATCAGACGGAAGATCTTCCTCTCTGTCTCTGCTCCTCTCTGTACATCTACCTTTCCAATAAAAAGAAATAAATCTTAAAAAAAAAAAGAAAGAAATGGATGAGGCAGGGCCAGCGCGATGGCTCATTTGTCTAATCCTCCCCATTCAAACACCAGAATCCCATGTGGGCATTGGTTCCTGTCCTGGCTGCTCCACTTCCCATCCAACTCCCTGCTTATAGCCTGGGAAAGCAGTAGAGGATGACCCAAAGCCTTGGGGTCCTGCACCCACATGGGAGACTTGGAAAGAAGTTCATGGCTCCTGGTTCTGAATCAGCTCAGCTCCAGCCGTTGCAGCCACTTAGGGAGTGAACCAACAAATGGAAGATCTTTCTTTCTGTCTCCTCTCTGTAAATCTGCCTTTCCAGAAAGAAACAGAAATCTGCCTAAACAGAAAGAAAATGAGGTGGGGGGAGAAGAGGGGGAAGGGAAAGTAAGCGATTAGGCCATGAAGGTGGGGTCTTCATGATGGCATTTGTAGCTTTCTAAGAAAAGGAAGAGAGATGCAAGCTAGCAGACTGCTCTGGGTCATGTGATGATGCAGCCAGAAATCTCATCAGGTGCTGAATAAAGCGAGACCTCTAGGACTTTCCAGAACTGCAAACTAGTATTCTTCACAGATTACCCAGCCAGGAATCTTACTACAGCAACAAAAACAGATGAAGATACTTTGTGAAAACAACTTCAACAAACACAACTTAAAAAAAAAAAAAAAAGAATCTGGAGAGAATGATTTCTGAGAAACTATCGTAAGAACAAACTTTCCTAGCATTGCTGGCATCAACAACAGTGCGTAATTGCTCAGGCAATACTTTAAGACAATATGGCAAGCAGTGTGAGTTAACCTCCAGTTCTTAAAAAAAGCTGCACAGGGGACTAGCATTGTGGCATACCAGGTTAAGCCACCTCCTGCAGTACCAGCATGTCCTGTGAGTGCTAGTTTCAGTCCCAGTTGTCAACCCTGCTAATAATGTACCTGGGAAAGCAGCAGAGGGTAATCCAAGTGCTTGGTCCCCTTCCATTCACATGGGGCGCCCCAGAGAAGCTCCTGGCACCTGGCTTTGGTCCAGCCCAGACTTAAGCATTACAGCCATTCGGGGCGTGACCCAGAGGATAGATCTCTCTTCCTCTGTCTCCTTATTCTCTCTCTGTAACCCTGTCTTTCAAGGAAATAAAATATATACTTTTAAAATGCACAGATGTTGAAATACACAATCATTTCTAGAAAGTTGATTTTTCTAAAACTATGTGACTGTCGTGTTCGTGCTTTATTTTAAAATAAAGGTCTTTACCTTGCTCTAGTTATCAGCCCAGCTTTGAGAAAGTACAAGGCTACAACTGCCATATTTTTTTTTAAGAAGACCCTTGCTTTTTATGATTTACTTATTTTTACTTGAAAGAGAGAAAGAGAGAAAGAGAGTGGAGAGAGATTTTCCATCTGCTGGTTCACACCCCAAATGGGCACAATTACCAGAGTTGGGCCAGTCCAAAGCCACAAGCCAGGAGCTTCCCTCAGGTCTCCCATTTGGTACAGGCCTAGCTGCTCTGCTTTTGATCCAGCTCCTCACTAATATGCCTGGGAAAGCAGAGGAGGAAGGTTCAACGAGTAGGGCCTTTGCATTCATGTGGGAGACACAGGAGGAGTTCCAGGCATCTGGCTCTGGCTTGGGCAAAGTGTGGGAGTTAGATCCAGGACTCAGTTAAGCTCCAAGCAGTCTTCTCACTTACACTGTGCCTGGTTAATTCAACATCCGCATGGCTGTACTTCCCATACTTCAGGCTGCCTGTTAAGTTTGAGTCATGAACCTTTTATTTATAGTCATTTTGTTTATTCACACACTGTTCAGTCTATTTTCAAAAATGTATGCACTGTGGCATAGTGGCTAAAGCCTCTGCCTGTGGCACCAGCATCCCATATAGGCACAGGTTTGAGTCCCAACTGCTCCACTTCCAATCTAGTTTCCTGCTATTGTGCTTGAGCCCGTGCACCCACATGGGAGACCTGGAGGAAGCTTCTGGTTCCTGGCTTAAGACCAACCTAGTCCCAATCACTGTGGCCATTTGGCAAGTGAACCATCAGCTGGATCTCTCTCTCTCTGTCCCACCCTCTCTTAAACTCTGCTTCCCAAAGAAATAAACCTTAAGCAATGCTTAAGGGCCAACAGTTTTCTGACATGTAACATTTTCTAACAGCACACACCCTATATTCAGCATCACATATGCACAGTGGATTTGTTGCCTAAACTATCCACCTCTCAACATGGAGACTAATCATGACCAAGTAAAATACAGAAAACTCCCACTCCCACACCACTAGTCTAGCATGTGAGGTCACTTAATATTCCTGAGAGTATATTCTGAGTAACACTATCACACCAAGATACAGTGAATGCTACGGCTAATTAAAACGTTCACTTTGAATCCCTCCTGTCAAATCAACATATTAAAAGAATGTGGGAGGTTCGCAGAAACAGAAGAACGATAAACGTCCTTCGGGACCAGGGAGGAGAGCTTTCTCTGGTCCGAGCCTGGCTCCACCTCTGGACCCCCGCCCTCTCTCGCGATGACCATCGGGATCGCTCCGAAAACCTCTCATAGCAAACAAACAATCATACAAACTAAAAAAACCTAAAATAAATAGACAAACAACAAAAAGTAGAGCCTGGAATCTGACAGGAAAGAGCTGGTGTGGATTGGCTCATGCCTCGCTGGGTGGGACACAAAGATTAGTCACTCCTCACCATGGTGTTGGGGATTTCCCTGCATACCCCCCCCAAAAACAAACAAACAAAAAAATGTTCAGCACCTTAACTGTCGACAAACGACTTGTTAAAGTTACAAGCCGGTCTAGATTACCCTAAAATCTGCCAAGATCAGCAAAATTATACTTCAACACAACAAATGGCTAAATACTAAAATGAAATAGACACGAGACAGCTGAATGGTACCTTATAGCCATTTTAAGGTATATAGCAGTCGGTTCTATATATAAAACTAAAACTGAAATGTCAATGAGCTAATCATAGGTTGTGGTTAAGAACTTGCTTTCTTTTTTTTGTTTTTGTAACACACTGGTTACTCACAACCATGTCAATTCCATAATGTTGCAAATTGCTGTTGATGTTATGTCGGGACTCTTGGTTGAATGGGATGATATTCTGCCAGCTCTAACAACGAACCAGAAATGGTCTCCCCAAGAGACTGTTCAACCCATCTGGACAATAAATAGCTGGACTTTATACTTGGTATATGTTTGCAAGGAAAGAATCTTGATTGAATTGGAACTGTAATACTGCATCAAGGTGGAGGAAGCCATCAGGGGGGAGGGGCGTGTGGGGGGGGATTCCCAGAGCCTATGAAACTGTAGCATAACGCAAAAAAAAAAAAAAAAAAAGAATGTGGGAAATCAAAAAGGAAACTCCACTCAACATTATGTCATATGAATTGAGAATCATGTCTGTTTCATTCATCTTTCCATAGCCAAAACTCAATATAAACTACTTGACACAAAGCAGACACATTTTTTTAGCAAATCAATAATTTTTTAAAAATTTTTTTTATTTTTTATTACAAAGTCAGATATACAGAGAGGAGGAAAGACAGAGAGGAAGATCTTCAGTCCAATGATTCACTCCCCAAGTGACCACAACAGCCGGTGCTGCACCCATCCGAAGCCAGGAACCAGGAACCTCTTCCAGGTCTCCCATGCGGGTGCAGGGTCCCATGGCTTTGGGCCGTCCTCGTCTGCTTTCCCAGGCCACAAGCAGGGAGTTGGATGGGAAGTGGAACTGCCGGGATCCCAGGGCGTTCAAGGTGAGGACTTTAGCTGCTAGGCCACGCCGCTGGGCCCGCAAATCAATAATTGTAATGCAACACTTCCCATGGAGCCTTTTCTCTTTTCTTTTTGTTGAAAGCTAACATACTGATCTCATTATCCAACAGAAATTTTTTAAAAAGCTACCTTTATTGTAAGTCTAAAATTCCAATCATGTCTCTCTGATTCGTGCAGGGATTGCCATTAAGCAAGTAAAGTCAACCGTGAAAATGTCCAGTGGGATGTACAATGAAAAATGTCTCTGAAGGCCCAATTCTTACTCTTAGAACCATGTAATTCCACGACCCCAAACAGTTATATCCTGTCCACAGAATAGGCTCTATTAAAACCTTGGAGTCAGTCCAGAACAAGGACTGAAACTCCATTTTGCACCTTTCTTGGAACTTCGGAGGCTCAAGAACTGCTGTAGTCATCGGCCAAGAAACAGCACTAAGGGAGCCCGTCATCACAATAGGGCCTTTGTCAGCTGTCTGCCACAAACTAAACCAACCAACTCCCTCTAAAGCTAGCACCTTGCCAAAACCACAACCATCCTTACTTTTCTCATTTGAAGAATTTCTTCCTGTTTCTCACAAAGAATCCACTTCTACATCCCTGAAGTTATTTCCTTAACTCCTTCTTTACAAAAAAAGGGGAGATTTCATTAGCAAATGTCCATAAAGCCTGAATGATAGCCAGTCCCAGCCCTAGCTATTCCATTCCTGACCCAGCTCCCTGCTAATGTTTCCCCGGAAAGCAGCAGAAGATGGCCCAAGTGTCTGGGCCTCCCAGCAGCCATGTGGAAACTCCAAAGAAGCTCCTGGCTCCTGGCTCCTGGCTCCTGGATTCAGCCTAGCTCAGCTCTAGCCATTGCGGCCATTTGAGGAGTGAATCAACAGATGGAATAAATCTCAGTCTCTCTTTCTCTCATCTCCGTCTGAAAACGCTTCCAATAAATACACTTTTTAAACTTTTAAAAGTTATATAAAAATAAAAATACTTATATGTGCAAAGAGAAAAAGTGATGGGTGGGCACTGAAGTTAGAACATCACTTGGCCAGGCCCAGCGTGATAGTGTAGTGGTTAAAGTCCTCGCCTTGAATGCACTGGGATCCCATTTAGGCGTCAGTTCTAATCCCGATGGCTCCACTTCCTATCCAGCTCCCTGCTTGTGGCCTGGGAAAGCCAGTCGAGGATGGCCGAAAGCTTTGGAACCCTGTGCCCACGTGGGAGACGCAGAAGAGGCTCCTGGCTTTGGATCGGCACAGAACCGACCATTGCGACCACTTGGGGAGTGAATCATCGGACAGAAGATCTTTCTCTCTGTTGCTGGTTTGGGCCTGGGTCCAGCACTGGTCACTGTGGTCATCTGAGGAGTAAACCAGTGGAAGAAAGTTTTCTCTCGCTCTTTTTTTTATATATAATATGGAATGTTTCACAAATTTGCATGTCTCTCTTGCACAGGGGCCTTGCTAATCTCTGTATCATTCCAATTTTAGTATATGTGCTGCTGAAGTGAGCACTCAATTTCTCTCTCTTAACTTTCAAAATAAATGAACACATCTATAAAAAAGAAATGGATTAAAAGTGACTATGTTAATGAGTATACAATATTACATGTATGTTAAAAATCAATAACAAAATATATAAATATATAAACTATACAGAGGAAAAATTCAACTGTAGTGCTTCTGCATAGAGTTGACGGTAAATTGATATAAGATGCTGAAAATAAGTTGCTATGGGTGGACATTTGGCTAAGCAGTTGAAGTTCAACTCTACTTCTGACTTCTGGTTGCAGCTTCGTGCTAAAGCAGTCTCTAGACACAGCAAGGATAGGTCAAGTGGTTGCGCTATTGCCATTTACACAGGAGTTATGGATTATATCCTGGGTTCCCAGCTTTGGCTTTAGCCTGTTATGGGCCCTGGCTATTATGGGAATTTGGGAAAGAGAATCAGTGGATACACGTTCGTTCTCTCTCTCTCTCTCTCTCTCTCTCTCTCTCTCTCTCTCTCTCTCTCTCTCTCTCTCTCCCCCCCCCTTCTACCAGTGAAGACTATGCAAATATTGTCAAATTTTTAAAAATCAAAAATCTGAAATCTTTCTGAGTCATAAGCATTTCAGATAACAGATACTCAGCCTGTACCAGCAAACCTAAGTCAATACAACATTAAAAGGGTTATACATTATGATCAAGTGGGATGCAAGGATATTTCAAACCTATGGAAACCAATCCAAGCAATACAGTAAATCAGTACAAAGGATAGAGAACACCTAATCACACACAAGTCAGAATGCATCTGATAAAATTTAGCAATCTTCCATAATAAAACAGTTCAATAAATTAGGTACAGAAAGAATATACAGTGGCTGGTAGGGTGGCTTAGCCTATTATTCCACCCTGTGACTATGTCAGTATCTCAGAGCACTGACTTGAGTCCTTTGTACTACAGTTCTGATCCAGATTCCTGCTAATGTACACTGGCCTTTTGGTTGAGGGTTAAGCCACTCACAACATCAGATCCCATATTGGAATTCCCAATTAAATCGTTGTTCTCACACTTTCTTGTTTTACAATTTATTTATTTTTATTGGAAAGGCAGATATATATAGAGAAGAGATACACAGAGAATGATCTTTCATCCGCTGGTTCATTTCCCAAGTGGCTGCAACAGCCAAAGCTAAACTGATCCAAAGCCAGGAGCCAGGAGCTTCTTCCAGGTCTCCCATGTGGGTGCAGGTCTCCCACATGGGTCCCAAACCTTTGGACCATTCTATACTGCTTTCTCAGGCCACAAGAAGGGAGCTGGATGGGAAGTGGAGCAGCTGGGACACGAATCGGCACCTATATGGAATGCCGGTGCAAGTAAGGCAAGAATTTAGTTACTAGACTATTGTGCCAGGCCTGGTTATCCCACTTTTAATCCAGTTTCCGGCTAATAAGCCTGAGAAGGCAGCAGACGACGGCTCAAGCATTTGGCCCCCTGACGCCCATGTGGAGGACCAGCATGGTGCTCCTGGCTCCTAGCTTTGGCCTGGTCCAGACCTCCCTGCTGTAGTCATTCAGATAATCAATCAGCAGAAAGAAGATTAATATCTTCCTCTTATTCTTTCAATTAAATAATTTTGGTTAAAACACAGAAATGTGTGATCATTTTTATGTAACTGGAAGAGACTATGCTAAGTGAGAATACACTAGGCACAGCAGACAAATCGTGCATGATCTCACTTCTAGGTAAAATCTAATGAGTCCTCCTCAAAGGATCAGGAAAAGGAGGGAGGCTGCCAGGGCTGGGGAGAAATTGGGAAGCTGTCGGTCAAAAGGCACAACACTTCAGTCACTCAGGACAAGTAAGTTCTAGAGACCTAACATTCAGCATTGTCACTATCACTGTTCATTCTGTACTTGTACCAGACATTTGCTGAGTATAACTAAACCGTTCTTACTACACACACGGGGGCTTCAAAGAGTTCACGTGAAAAGAGTTCACGTGTATGAGAAAATAAATTCTGCCTGAATTTCAATCTTAACTGAAACAGACTCATTTTAAAAAAAATTTTGGTTCAGAAAAAAAAAATTCAGAGAACACACACTCCCATGTGCTGGTTCACTCCCCAGACACTCACTGGGGCTGAAACCAAGGGCTGAGAACTCCAGCCAAGTCTCCCACGTGGGTGGCAAGAGCCAAGCAACTTGAGTCCTGCATGCACTCAAGGTGTGCACCAGCAGGAAGCCGAGGCACAAGTCAGACCAGAGCTGGATAAGGAGCCGAGGGCTCCAAGACGAACACAACAATCTCCATCAGTGCTTAGCTCTGAGGCTCATTCCATTTTCCCAGAAATTTTTTGAAGTACTGAAAGTCAACACATCATGTTACGCACCTTAGATATACATAATTTTAATTTGCCAAGCACAGCTCAAAAAATAAAGTTGGGGTATGAAGGAATCAGGAAAAGTCAAACTACAAATAACAGTAGGGTGGATGGCACAGTCCTCGCTTGCCGAGGTGGTAAAGCCATTCCTTCCCCACATTTTCTTTCTTCTACCTTGGGCCATTTTTGTCCTTGCCTAATCCTTGATAGGAGATTTCACAGAAGCCAAACGCATCTGCCAGATTTAAGGGTTTTCACAAACACACTATGATCTTCCTAGGTGGAAGACTATAAATTACCCATATCTACCAGGACAAGTTTTCCAGAAATATCTCAAAACAGATGTCATTAATTTGCCAAGAGAAAATTTTTCTGTGTAACTCAAAGTGATGACTGACCTGTTCTATCTAGACAATGAAGCATTCTAAAGTCCAAAGAAAAAGGCAAAAATCTTTTTCATTCACATTAAACACGTAGTGATCTTGGCAAACTGGTCAACTCCACACAAGTGAAACAACTTCCTTGTATCTAATATGTAAATTAAGCATTTGTGTCGCAAAAAATCAATGTCTTTCAACAATAACAGAACTTTGGCTCTACAACATAGCTCTCAAGTGCCTTAAAAATGTCTCAGAAAATTAAAAATGAATACCTTGAAATTACAGCAGTCATGATAACAAGACTAATTTTGATTATTAAAGATCCTTTTTAAATAACTTTGTTTTTATGTAGAATCACTAGTATTAACATTATTTTTGAAGAGAATAAATGTCACCTATATTTTGGATCTTCAATCTGTGTGCATTCTTACGTGTCCCACCTAGCAATATCATCTTCATAAACACGCCACACACGCCAACAGTGGCCAGAGCCCAAGGGTCTCCACGCTCTGTCCGACCCTTTGATTTACACACATTGTATATAAATATAAAGCACAATCTCCCCTTCGTGTCATCAAATTATAGGACTTATTTTTCTGACATGAGAAAATATTGTGAAAAGCAAATGAAGCAGGCCTGAAGAAGCAGCTCTAATTGATATTACTCATTAAGCAAGCTTTGTTGGTTACAGTCATGAATAAGACAAATAAGCTATCAGCATGTGGCTCAGTATTCAAAACTTACCTGACTTTATTCAACTTTTAATAGTAGGATATATACATAAACAGGAATTTCTCTGGACCAACAAACTCTTGATATCTTTGCACAATCACTCAAGACAGTATAGATCAAGTCACATATTAATATGATAAATTAAAAATACGCCTTCAGGCCCAGCACTTCGGCACAGTGAGTAAAGCCCCTGCCTGCTGACATCCTACATGGGTGCTGGCTCAAGTCCTCCCTGCTCCACTGACAGCTTTCTGATAACGGTCCGGGGAGAGCAGCAGAGGATGGGCTAACTGCTTGTGCCTCTGCAGCGATACAGGAGACCAAGAAGCAGCTCCTGACCCCTGCTTTCCCCTGGCCCAGCTCTGGCCAGCGGTGGCCATTTGGGGAGTTAACAAATCAAAAATATCTCTGAAACTCTACCTTCCAAATAAAATAAATTATTTTTTAAAATGTCTTCAAGGAATCAGCATATGAATTACTATATAAGCAAAAATAATCACTTTTAGAGATGCTGGAATACAAACAGCAGCTATGTAAGCCAGATTATGAAGTCATTTAATCTTCAAACTAAAGAAATCATCCAGAAAAACCCCACATAACTTGCTGTTAGCAAACTGCCGGGAAGGGCAGTCTGACAACCTCCAGTAGGAATACCTGGTTCAGAGAAAGTATCACTGATGTCATCATCCTTGTCATCTTCGTAATCCTCCTCCTCCTCTTCCTCCTCCTCGTTTTCAGACAGTTCGTGCTCACTGCCAAAGCCTTCATCATGGTCCTCATCATCCACGTCCTCCTCATCCTCCTCATCTTCTTCAGGACCGCATTTGCTGGGCTGCTCAGCCAGGCTGTCGGAGACGAAAAGGGAGTAATTGTGCTCTTCTTTCTTCTGGGACGGATTGGAGACAGAAGCGCTGGCAGAAAGGCTGCTGCTCTCCCCTGCTGCCGCGGCCCCAGGACCCTCCTGGGGCAGAGGACTGAGTAACAGTTCCTGGGTTTCTTTAAAAGGCAAGGCAGGGGTGGCGTGACCCTGGAGAGGCTCCAGCCCTTTCCTCTCCTGTCTCTTTGCTACCGCACCACAGTAGCACGTGTTCTCCTTTGCAGCGTCTGAGTGCACCTGGCTCAACAACGGCCGGCTCTGCTGCACTGGGTTGATCTTTACCTTCGCCTTTTTCACATAGTCTTTACATTCGACGTGAAAGTTCACCTTTTCATTATGATACACGTTGGTCTTCACCGTGATCTGTGTGCTTGACGTGGGTTTACTTGCTTTTTGGACGCAATCCGACAAAGGGGCCTCTGCCTGAAGAGTCTTAGAGGAACACACGGGGGCGGCTGCTCGGCTTGTGATCTTTTTACCAGGGAATGAGGAGGGCAAGGGATTTTGTTTGACACTGAAAAGGGAGTCGGGATAATAAAGGGAATCTGAAACAGACTGGGAGTCCTCACTATTAAGCTGTGCCAAAGTTGGAGTCTTACTTATGACCTCCTCATCTTGATATGGACTAGAAAAGTCATCAAGACCCAAGTAATCCACTTCTTTTGTCCCCCAGATGTCACAGCTGGTTAGTTTGGTGTACTTTGTTAAGTCTTCACAGTATGTATCCCACTGTTCCCAGTTGGAGGTTAAGGTACCCTCATTATCCAGGACATCTGTGAAAGACTCCAGATTTTCAATGTCTTTGCAGTCCTCCAAAGAAAGGAAATTGTCTCTAGGATTCTGTTGGTAGTTCATCTCTCTGTCCTGAGAAAGATTTTAAAAAAGAAATCACACACCATATTATAGGAAGGAAATATTCCCCAAGCTCACTCTCACATATCACACTGATAAATCAGAACTTCCAGTTTAGCGACATTTCACCATGCCACAGAGTATCATCTTTCATCAACGGGCAGGGGGGCACCAAGGAAAAACATGCCCCTTGAGGAGTCTAGGAATAGCCCAAATATCAAAAACTCAAACTTCACCATACTCATTCTTCCTTAAGGTAGGGTTAGGAGATCTCCTTACAAATAAGTTTCAATTAACAAGCAAATAACGGGGCCGCTGCTATGGTGCAGCGGTTAAGCCACCGCTGGCAAGCACTGGAATCCCATATGGACACTGGTTTAAGACTTGGCTGCTCCACTTGCGATCCAGCTCCCTGCTGATATTCTTCAGAAAGCAGCAGAGCATCACCCAAATGCTTGTGCCCCAGTCATTTGTGCGAGAGACCTTGAAGAAGCTACAGACTCCTGACTTGTCCTGAATGTCCTGGCCCCGTTCAGGCAGTTGTGGCCATTTTGGAACTGAATCAGTGGATGCAAGATCTCTTTGCCTGCCATAACTCTGCCTTTCAAATAAATACATACATAAACCTTTTAAAAGAACCCACATGTACCTTCCTCTTAGTATTTCCAGTAAGTTCACAAATCCTCCTAAGATTATTAAACATACAGCCACAAGAATGAAAACTAGTCCAATCACATCCACTTTTACTTTCTGGCATTTATAAATGGAAAACTCTACCATAACACTTTTACCAAAAAGCAATCAATTCAGAAACCAAGAAAATGCAGCTTACCAGTTCATACATGAAATCTGGATCTGAACTGTTTGCTAAGAGATCTGTGCTCATCAGAGTCTGTTCCGAAAAGGTGTGACTTCGAAAGGCATCCCCAAAAGGCGGATCCATTCCGCTTACACTAGGCTATAACAGAATATTCAGTTTACAAAGTTAACACAGTTTTAAGCAAATTTATTACACGAGCGCCACCCCTACCAAGGAACATTTTTAGAAAATTTTTTTCTGCTATGTAGTATGTTTCAGAGTTTTTACTTGCATTAAACAGTGGACTTCAATTTAAATTTTTTTCAAAATGGAGTAGCATTTGTTAATAACAACTTTCAAAAACGTGCTTAACTCACCAACAGAGTCAGCATGAAATACCCAATAAAGACTGTTCTAACTACCTGAAATAGAGACTTCCCCGCCCCTACCTGGCATCTGCAAGATGGTAAGTCAATGTCTCCTCTGTACTCCTAGGGGAATCCAACGTCTCATTCCCCAAAACGAATTGGAAGACAATTTGGGCATCTCTAGTCTAGTCTAATAAATAAAGTTAACCAAATATTCCAAAATCTGTTGTATGAGATCAGTAACTTAGATGGCCTTAATCCTGATCCTTGGAAACGGTGCAATCCATGCCATGAAAAAATGAAAGACAAAAGACTCTGCACCCAGACTCAATGCTCCTTTTTTGTTCTTCCTTTCTGCGTTTCAACAGGTATACATATTATTCCAAAAGCAAGTGAGGTCTCATTCCTATAGTAGTTCAAATAACCAAAAGGCCTCATTTTGGAATTCATCTCAAATGAAGGAAGAGAATGAGACAGAACACAAGTTTTCTCTTTAATTTTTTGGCAAGCTTCTGTAGGAAAATTTAAAAATGGTTTTAGTCTATTTGCTTATACTTTCCTACTCACATGCCTTTAGTCTACTATAAGCTGACCTTTACACCTACCCTCTCATTCTATCTTTCCTTATTGATACTTCCCTTTGTTTTTTTCCCTCAATATTCCCACATCTCCAAAGCCTCTCTTTCTAGAAAACTTTAGCCTGAGAAAATAAATTTCATAGGTTAAATTTCAGTATTTAATAAATAGCAAACTAAATATTGAATGGGCAAGAACTCCTGCAGGAGGTATGCAGTCCATGTGAAGTAGGCATTACAGTGAAGGTAGGCCCTCCGATCTTTCTGTTGGTTAGCAAGTCCCCTTTCTTGGCCTCTGCTGTATTTTAATCGAACAATACCAGCAAGTAGTTGATTCCCTATGCTCAAGGTGTAAGCTCTGATAAAAGTTCCTGCAAGATGATTATTTCTAGCTTATCCCCAGCACTAAAATGGGGAAGAAGATCTAACCACTGGACTGGGATGGGAATGAGTTTGGGTAAGCAAAACTGAGATTACCATTGTTTTGGTGATTTTCTCAAACCCAAACTGATTATTTCCAAGTAGTTGTCATAATATAAACAGATATTATCATTCTGAGAATGTGTAGGAGGTATAGGAATACATGCATAGCTGAGTTTGAGTTCAGAGGAGCACAGAGGCTCTTCATCACATCCATTTTTCTTCTAAAATTCAACTTTCATAAATGGCAAGGAAGGGGCTGACTCCATGGTGCAGTAAGCTAAGCCTTTGCCTGAAGGGCCAATATCTATCTGGGTGCCAGTTTGTCTCAGCAGCTCCACTTCCAATCTAGCTTCCTGCTAAGGTGCCTGCCTGGGAATGTACTGGAGGATAGATGGAGGCCTTGGGCTCCTGTACCCATCCACAAGGGAAACCCAGGAGAAGCTCATAGCTTCTAGCTTTAGACTGGCCCAGTTCTGGTTATTGCAGACTGGGGAATGAACCAGCAGATGGAAGATCGATCGATCCTTCCTTCCTTCCTTCTCTCTCTCTCTCTGTAACTCCATCTTTCAAATTTAAAAAAAAAATCCTTAAAAAATGGGAAAGAAGAGTTGGAGAAGAGGAGGATGTCAGAGGAAACGGAAATGAAATTCGTATGGCACACTGTCATGGGAGTTAGTTGAACACTCACAAAGCCACCAGATCCACCCACCTTCTAATCTACTGATCATGTACCCTGTGCCAAGTTCATTAAACCACAACCGGGAAGCAAAGGAGGAGACAGAAGGCAACAGAAGAGAGGAAGGTTCCCCAAATCAGCTTTGACATGAAAAATAAGATGTCTTCAAAAGATAGTACGTCCAGGTAAGATGCGGTGACTACAGAGCACTGGTACTGGCGTCCAGTGGCAGGAACACACAAAGTTATCCATCCACTCCGTATAATTTACCTGAGGCATTTCCAAGCCCAAATTCTGTGAGTCCGATTCCAAGCTTCTTTTTTTTTTCCTTGTTTGTAAACTCCTTTCCAGCTTCACTTTCAAATTCCAAGACCAAAGATGATTTTCACAAGAAACAGTAGGTCTCCCCAGAATTCCTTCAATTCAACTCTTGGATCACTGCTTTGCCTTTTTTTTTTTAATGGTTCTGTGCAATTCTGTCAAACAATACAAAATAATCTCACTGAGCTCCATTGAAAACAAGTTGACCTTTGAAAAACATTCAGCAAAAATATTGTACCGTAAATAAGTCATGTGGCTGCATTCTCAAGACTACTCTGAAATTCACCATTCCTCCCCACTTGTTTCTAAAACAGGGTCAGTCAATAACCAATCTGTAACATTCAAAAAAAAATCACTGAGACAAAATTAACATGCCCCATCTCTCCTGCAATCTGAAACATGCATTATTTTTAAAGGCAACCAACCCCTCATTCACTTTATGAGAAAACATTTCATAGCATTTAATTTCTCTATTGTACCTTCACTAATGCTAAATTTATTTACATTTTGTATCACTCATAACTGTACAAAAACAATAAATTCTGGGTAGACAGCAATGATATTTAACATTATACATATTAAATAAGATCACATTTACAATGGCATATGTCAACATTATTGAGTTGTAAGTAAACGCTGTTCTTGAAGAAACAGCTATTCCAGCAAATTTTTAACTTAGGAAAAAACTGGAAATAAGGACTACGTTCCACAGTGGTTTCTATGGTTAAGATACACAATACTGTAAATCATCTAGCATGGGATCTTCAAAAACACGGCGATTTTTAAAAAAATATTTGTTTATTTTTATTAGAAAGGCGGATGGATATAGGGCCCTGTGCAATAGCCTAGTGGTTAAGGTCCTCGCCTTGAATGCGCCAGGATCCCATATGGGCACCGGTTCTAATCCCAGCAGCTCCACATCCTTCCAGCTCCCTGTTTGTGGCCTGGGAAAGCAGTCGAGGACAGTCCAAAGCCTTGGGACCCTACACCTGCGTGGGAGACCCAGAAGAAGCTCCTGGCTCCTTTCCAACAAATAAATCTTTAAAAAAAATTTTAAAAAGAAAGGCAAATGTACAGAGAGGAGGAGAGACAGAGAGGAAGATCTTCTGTCCAATGTTCACTCCCCAAGCGGCTGCAACAGCTGGGGCTTCACCAATCCGAAGCCAGGAGCCAGGAGCTTCTTCCGGGTCTCCCACGCAGGTGTAGGGTCCCAAGGCTTTGGACTGTCCTTGACTGCTTTCCCAGGCCACGAACAGGGAGCTGGAAGGAAGTGGAGCTGCCGGGAATAGAACCGGTGCCCATATGGGATTCTGGCACGTTCAAGGCGAGGACTTCAACCACTATGCTATCGTGCCAGGCCCAAACACAGTGATTTAAATGTTAGTTTCTTTGTGCTCCACTGTGAAAATCTTCATCAGGAAAAACTAAAAGGTTATATCCACTTAATTTTCTCTTCCTACATTAGTGGTTTTCAAAGTGCAACCCAAGATTCTTAAAAATATGAAATCTTGAGTCCCAAAACCAACTTAACTAAATACAGCAGCAGCCCTTCAGGTGATCCTGGCCCAGTGAAGCTGGAGAGGCACTGTTGTACCTTTCCTTCCTGAACAGCTACGGTGTCATTTCTGGGTTGAAGCAGAGCTGCACATTCTCAGCCATTGGGTTGGTAGTATATTATTTCCATTTCAAAGATCCATTGCTGAACAGTCAATAAAAGACTCACTTATAACTAATGAAATTAACCAAGTTTGTATATACTTGATCTTTATTGGGCTCTCTCTCTCCTGTGGGTTATCCTTCCTAGCGCACTGGTCCAGTCGAGGAAATGCTGTCAAGTGTTTAGTTTTGGCCCAGAAATAGAGTTAACTACACTTTCCAAACAAGTGCCATGGAGTAAGCGGGCAGAGCCCTGCTCCTGCCAAAAGCCAGTCCTCACTCAGCTTTTCCTCATGTAACCCTATGCCCTGCTATGTGGTCATAGTTATAACTCTTCGTATGATTCCTATGTAACTATTACTTGGGCCCAGAAAAGGTACCTAACTCACATTCAACAAACTCATGCTGGCAGCCACCTTGGATCTAAGGAAAAAGTTTGATACTCTCTAACACCTGAAAACCTACCCTTAACAGCAACAGGGTTATAAAGACTCAGACTTAAAGAAAGAGGTTGAGTTCTATTCATCTTTTACCTATTGGTATTTATTAAATATTCTATATACCAAGAGATTGGTTTACCACAGAAACATTGGACAAAAAGAGCTAAGTTTTAGTCGTAAGACAAAAGAAGTTTTCAAAAGATTGAAACTTCATTTTTCATTCGGGCCTTGGGTTTGGGGGCAAGTGCCGCTCCTCACAGTGTGGCGGCTGTGGGGGGGGCCCCTGCCGGGTCGGACCCAATGCTGGGGGCTCACGCCAATGACACTGCCGCAAGGCAGTGAACGAGTCCTCAGCCTCACCCAGGACCCAAGAGAGCTCTTTCCTCAGGGTAAGTGCGCCATGATGGAACTTGGGAACTGGGTTAAAATTCCTAGCTCTGCCCAGCTGCTAATATCTTGCGGCTAGGTGAGTTTGGGAGGGGTTCGGGCCTTGGGCTTGGGGGCAAGTGCCGCTCCTCACAGTGTGGCGGCTGTGGGGGGGGCCCCTGCAGGGTCGGACCCAATGCTGGGGGCTCACGCCAAAGACACTGCCGCAAGGCAGTGAACGAGTCCTCGGCCTCACCCAGGGTGGCCAGTGCACCATGTGGTGCCAGGCTTTGCCTGCTGGCCGCCCGGCGGTCTGCTCTGGGGTTTTTTAAGATATGTTTGCTGCCTGGGGACACCCATGACTAAGTCCAATTTTAGTGTAGGTGAGTAGTGAATCTTGGGTGATTCCCAGTGACAGGGTCATGGAAGTTTTAGGCATGCGTGGGGACTAAGACCTGGTGGTTTGGAGGGAAGTACCCAGGAGACAATTACGGTTAGTCAGACACACCAACCCAATTCGGAATACAGAAATGGCCTGTTTGCCTAGAACATCACTGATCGTCACACACCAGCCCACACCAATACTATGGATGGGGGCCTCTTTGGCAGTGATGGGTACCATTACCCAACTGTTTGGTGGAGTGGTGGAGTGGTCACATTTGGCAGGGTCAAGACTGCATGCAGCACGTGAGAGAACTTGGTCTGGGGGTAGACTCTATGGGGTTGTGTGGGCCCAACCCTGTGGAAATACAAGTTCCCCTAGTTGGACACCCTAACAGGGTTGAGGTTCCCACCAAGGGGCGCGTGTGCTGGAATGGGGGCTGCGTTCTATCTAGGAAACAGTTGCAGTCACCCGAGGCACTAGTGTGGGCTGGGATTGGATGCACCAGGCCAGTTCAGACCCCAACACCATCTGGTGTCATGGAGAACCAGGGTAGATGTGGGACTGACTAGGCTGGGTCTCAACCCCCTACTGAGCCATGTGTGAGCTGTATGTGGGTATGGACGAGCCATGGCTGGCCTGAAACATCCAACAACAAGAACCAGAATGGGGTGAAAGCCAGCCAGGAAAAGCCACTGTTCCTGCTAGGACAGGAGGTGAACTGAGTAGGGCTGGCCCAAGGACCCCCTGGTATGCGCAAAATCTGGCATTGGGAGGGGTTCTGATGGAGGAGCCTGGGCAACTCCTCTGGAAGGACACAGTCCCTGCAGGTAAGCGCAAGAAGCATGATAGGAAACAGCCCAGAATAGGCCATGGAAAGTTTCCCACTGGCACACATTCGGCATGGGTCAGGCAGACCAGGCTGAATCAGTTCATGTCATCCACTGGCAAATCCGAACACCAGAACAGAGTGTGGGTTGAGCCGGGTTTGGTTGCGACAAAACCAGTACACATTATGGAATGCCAGGGTGAGGTTGCCTGTACCGGATTTGACTGCAGCACCCAACCAGCACATGTGAGATCCAGGAAGGGAGGGACAGAGCTGGCAGGGGGATTAAGGGGCTGGTCCCCTCGCCGGACAGCTACTCCCACTGGAGAGCGTGGGCTGGGATGAGGACAGACTAGACTAAGCAAGGCTACAACACCTGTGCGCTGCATGTGGACTAGATCAGGGAAAAGCCAGGCTGGGCTGATTATTCCTGTGGGTGCAAGCATAAATTAGAGTGGGTGAAGGATGTTTGGGCTTGGCCGCAGCATCAGCTGGCAGAAGCTGGCACTGGGGACTAATTCTGTCAAGTCAAATCACAGAACCACCTAAGTGCATAAACTGGGACTGAGAGAGACCTGGGAGGGAAGGGTTCCCCCTTCCTGGGTCACTAGTCCTGCGGGAGGGCATGAAAACTAGGATGGGGGCTGGGGTGGCTAGACAGAGAGGCACTCAACAACATCTGTGAGGGCTGGATGGTTAGGTTGGTTAGAAGGAACTAAGCTTTAATACCCATTGACAAGTACAAGAGCCAAATGGGATCGGGGACAGACTGGTCTACTGCTACACATACTGACAAACCAGGGTAGGGGGTGGGCCTGATGGGGGTTATTGTGGGTCGCCCCGACTAGGCTGCAGCTCCCACTGGTTGATGTAAGGGCCGAGTATGTGCTGGGCAGAAACAGACTGGACTCAACACCCATTGGTTCCAGTGCAACTCGGGACTGAAAACAGAACCAACCCAGCAACTGCAACCACCAGCTGATCGGGGTGATGGACTGTGCCAGGCCCTGTGCTTGCTAGAACATACAAGAATCTGGTCTGGGAATACCTCAAGGTTTCTTTGGAGATCTCCCCAATCGAACTGCTGGACTCAGAACTCTAACCAAGAAAAGACAGAAGACAGAACAGGTCAATCATTCATCTCAGCTATATGTTGGCAGCGAAATATGGGGCAAACGGAGACTTTATGATGGACCATATCAATCAGTGGACGACCTCATCGAGCAAAACTGGCAGCGATTCATAACTGGAGAACTATTAAAACCACTTGAGCATATATCTCAGAGCATGCCCCACATCCGGGACTCGGGGTGGGCGGGAAACCGGGTGGGGCTTCTCCCTCAATATCCCCCTTTACCTCAGATACATGATGGAAACAATATGGACATAATAGTATTACCCACTTCCCTATACCCCCTGAACCTTTTTTTTAACCGCAATTAACTATGTAAAGATGGTCAACAACAATACAATAAAATAAAAAAAAGAAACTTCATTTTTCTCATTCCTAGAAAAAATACAACTCTAGCTACTTAATTTTCTAAGCCATAAAACTTCCACAGACACAAGTGTTTTATAAAACTTTATTTAAATACATCAAAACAAATTTTAATTAATGCAGTTAACAAAAACAGCACTTGTATGAGAGCTCCAAGTTTTGTTTTTGTTTGTTTGTTTTGTTTTATTTTGTTTTTTAGGGCTTCAAGTTTTGACCTCATAATTAAAACTAAACAGATCAAAAAAAAAAAAAAAACCCACAAACAACTAAACAGACATACAAATTAAAGTGGTTCTGCCTTAGGCTCCCAGATATCAAGTCAAGTCCCTTCACCATGTAATAGGAATGGTATGAAACTTAATGAAGTACTAGGATATCATAGAAAAAGAAATTTGGGAATCATGATTAACATCATCTAGGTCCACCCTGTCAATGCTTTTTGTATCCTACAACTAACCCATCTCAGAACTGTCTCCCCTGTGACACCTATTGGCATCAAGCGTTTTTAGGGCACCAGCTTCCAACAGACAATATGTACTGAGCACAGAGTTGAGCTTGAGCGCCAACATACTCAAGGTCCTATTAGCATCTCTCAAGCACCAGCAAACAGGATGGGAGGAGGGTCAACTTTACACCAAGCAGTGGCTTCCCCCCCTTTAGTAATAATCTCTCTCACTGTGGAAAATTACTCATCCACAGTTGTAATAAACTACGTTTTTATCACTGACCTTTTGTACCCATTTTCCAGAAATGCTCAGTATTGTTTCAATATTGTGAAACTACCAAAAAGAACAAAATTTTCCATCAAAAGTCAAGAAAAAAAGAACAAAGACTTCTATAGCAATTATCAATACATAGTGTCTTCCATAATGATATCTTGCTCCCAAAGTGTATCCTACATCAAGCAGCCATATACAAAAAAAAGTGCTTAGAGGACTTTAGTGTTTAGTGCTTAAGTGGTAGAGTAACATTCAGGAGTAGCATGTAGCAACTTGCTTTTCAGGATGCATTCACTTTCGGGGGGCTTAAGAATATCTATATTTTACTCAAAATTTTGATATTAAAAAATATTAAGAGCAGGGACCATAAGCATTCCAAACAGGAGTGCTGGTTTGAGTCCTGGTTTCTCTGCTTCAAATTCAGTCTCACACTAATACGTAGAAGATAAACCAAGTTCTTGGGCCCCTGACATTCATATGGAAAACCAACATGGGGCACCTGGCCTTGTTCTGGCCCAGTTCTAGCTATAGTGGCCATTTAAGAAGTAAGTCAGTGGACAGAAGATCATGTGCTTTCTCCATTACACTGTCTTTAAAATATAGCAGTGGTCTAATTTTCTCCAAGTATGACTTGAAGAATATCTGCTCCAAGTAACATTGTATGATTACTCAACACAAGGGCTGTGTGGTTTGGCAAGCACTACATGTAATACATGTGTGCTGCTTTTACTATAGAACTTCATGGAAACTTCCAGACACTAATGTGCACTATAAATGATTTGCAGGTGAATATAGCATACCATTTTCCAAACTTATTTGATCATAAAATCTTCTAGTCTGCCCTTAAGCCTAACTCAAGCCTTGTGTTTCTTCCAGAAACATAAACAAATTCGGAAACAACTACAGTCTCCTGTTTATTTCATTTTATTCACAACACTGATTCACCAGTTTCCAACACAATTATGTTTTGTTTTTTTTTTTGAAGAGAGAAATGAATGTGGTCCAGCAGAAATAATATTTACCAACAGATTGCCTGCACCTGGTTTCATTGAGAACTACTCCAGAACAGCTCCTAAGCACAGAAAGATTCTTCTGTGACATGGAACCAGCTCTCTGGAGCAATAAGGAAGGTCAAATAATTGATTTTTAAGCAGCAGTGATACCACTTGACGACAGTCATAGCTTCAGTTTCTCTCACTGCCCTTTCGACCAGGTTCTACCCTAAGCTTTGGTGGCTCTGTTTGAACAGGTATTGAAGCTTACTATGGATGATTAACAAAGCATAAGATAACAGGTATAGTCAAAGGACTGCTTACAAAGACCGATGGCTAGGGTTGCTCCAGTCATTAGAAAAGCTTAACTCACGTGAGCGATGAACACACGGGGCGAGAAGGCTAACTGGGATACTCGCAGCCCATGCTGGAGTTCCTGGGTGGCAGTCCCAGCTCTGCCCCCAGCTCTGCTCCCAGCTCTAGGTTCTTGCTAATGTACACCCTGGAAGGCAGCAAGGGATGGCTTAAGTACTTGTGTCGTTGCCAACCATGTGAGAGACCTGGAATGAGCTCCCAGCTCCTGGTTCTGTTTGGCCCAGCCCACGCTGCTGCAGGCCTTTCAGGAGTGAGCCAACACACAGATCTTTGTCGTTCTGCCTTTCAGTAAACAAAAATCAATGTAAATACACTTCTAAATTTTTAAAACAACACATAAAAGGATCTTAGGAATTGGTTGGTGTGCTCCAGACAGCTATATCCAAGAGGTTTTGAACTGCGCCTCTTCTGAAATGGGTGGGTTTCAGCTGATCCCTGAGTCCACATCAAGAAATACATAAATCTCCTAAGAAATAAACATATCTTATGAACAAGTAGATACTATATGTGATGTCCAGAATATCTGCAGCTTCTCTTTTGTGCGGCCTTGGGTTAGGCCACTGCTCCCTGTGAGTAACCTGAAGAAACTGCTTGCAATACTAAGCAGCTCTCTGAGTCACCCAGCATTCAGCAGAACTGATCTTTTGTTGTTGTTGTTGTTTATTTGTTTTTCAGAGAGGAGAGCCAGAGAGGCAGATCTCCCGTTCATTGATTCACTCCCCAAGTGGCTGCGACGGCTGGAGCCAATCTGAAGCCAGGAGCTTCTTCCAGGTCTCCCACATGGGTGCAGGGTCCCAAGGCTTTGGGCTGTACTCGACTGCTTTCCCAGGCCACAAACAGGGAACTGGATGGGAAGCAGGGACGCCAGGATTAGAACCAGCACCCACATGAGATCCCAGCGCGTTCAAGGTGAGAAATTTAGCCACTAGGCTACCATGCCGGGCCAGATGTTAACATTTTTAACACACCCATTAGGATGACTATTATCCAAAAGATGGATTATAACAAATATTGACAAGGATATAGAGTAATTAGAACCCTTATGTTTTGTTGGTAGGAACATCAAATAATATAGTTAGTGTGGGAGAAAGTTCAGCACGTCCTCCCTCAAAAAAGTGAAACAAAAATACCATAGGATCCAGCAGTGCCATTCCCATACACACACCTGGGAGAACTGAAAGTAGGTATTTAAACAGGCGTGTACACACTCGTGTTCGGAGGCAGAATCATTCCCAATCGCTGAAAGCAGCAAACCATGCAAGGGGCCACTAACAGATGAGCTAACCAGCAAAGCTCAATGTACACACACAACAGAATATTATCCAGTCACTCTGACATTCAGGGGACGTGTCTCAGCCCTGACTGCGGCTTGCTTCCCCCTGCTCCTCTTGCTAGATCAAGCCAAAATTCTCTTCAAACAGAGACACTGCCTATCTTGTGCTGAGCACAAATGCATGTCTCATTTTGCTCTTCTCATTCTCTGCCCTCCCTTGATCCTCATCATTACAGACTCACCATCCCAAAATGTAGCTGTGAAAGGTGGAGTTAGAAAGAAAATTTACTTTATCTGAGCATTACACACATTATACAAGAAATGTTTGAGTATTACTGAAGACTTGAGCACAATGCTAAAGTGCTGTTGTGGTTAGAAAGACTTTTTCTTTTAAAGATTGTTTTCATTTGAAAGATAGATCTACGGAAAGAAGGAGAAAGAGAGAGAGAACATTTCTATATGCTGGTTCTCTCCCTGGATGGATGGATACAATGACTGCGATGAGCGGAGAAGAAGCCAGGAGGCAGGAGCTTCTTCCTGGTCTCTCACATGGGTTCAGAAGCCCAAGGACTTGGGCCATCCTCTACCACCTCCCCAGGCCATAGGTAGAAAGCTGTGTCAGGAGCGGAGCAGCTGGGACTAGAACCTGCTAGCACTCAAAGGTAGAGGACTAGCCTGCTGAGCCACGGTGCCAACTCCCTCTCTAGTCCTTACGTTGTACTTAAAAATCACTCTCCATGAGGCCAGATCTGTGGCACAGTAGGTTAGCTTCCATCCATGGTGCCCACATCCCTTGTGAATGCCACTTCGAGAGCTCTGCTTCCGATCCAGCTCCCTGCTACCGTGCCTGGGAAAGCAGCAAAAGATGGCCCAAGTGTTTGAGCCTCTGTACGCAGGTAGGAGATCTGGAAGAGGTTCCTGGCTCCTGACTGCTATTGCAGCCATTTAGGCAGACTACTAGTGGGTGGAAGATTTCTCTTTCTCTGTCACCCCTCTCTTTGTAAATCTGCCTTTCAAATAAAAAAAAAAATCATTTACTTTTCTACTCTACTTCTGACTATTTTTCTATAAAGAAACACTAGCAGGCCCAGCACGGTAGCCTAGCAGCTGAAGTCCTTGTCTTGCACGCACTGGGATCCAATATGGGCACCGGTTCTAATCCAGCTCCCTCCTTGTGGCCAGCAAAAGCAGTGGAGGACGGCCCAAAGTCTTGGGACCCTGCATCCACGTGAGAAACACAGAAGAGGTTCCTGGCTCCTAGTTTCAGATCGGCACAGAACCTGCCATTGCGGCCACTTGGGGAGTGAATCATTGGACGGAAGATCTTCCTCTCTGTCTTTCCTCCTCTCTGTATATCTGACTTTCCAATAAAAATAAATTTTTTTTAAAAGCCTCTTGCCTTAGCACAAAACAGTGACTATGTTATTCTCAGATCCCTTTCTAGGTACATGATGTTCCTGGGATGATACTTCTATGAGGGTATAAACACAAGCAACTCAAATTCCTAAATTGTGTAAGTTCTTCATATAATTACCACAAAAATGCTTGGCTGCCTGGCAGTAGGGTGAAGAAGGGATGCTAAGGCAAGGCAGGTCATTTAACACCCTTGCCCCCAGCATTTTGAGGGTGAATGCCAATTATACTAGCTTAATCACTAACAGAATCTGTGCAGTCATGAAGTATTTTGGAAACCTGCGAGCTACACATCTTTATGCACGATAAGGAACTGGTAGATAAATTACAAAGAGAGAGCCCAGTGTGATAGCATAGTGGTTAAAAATCCTTGAATGCACCAGGATCCCATATGGGCGTCGGTTCTAATCCTGGCAGCTCCACTTCCCATCCAGCTCCCTGCCTGTGGCCTGGGAAAGCAGTTGAGGACAGCCCAAAGTCTTGGGACCCTGCACCTGTGTGAGAGTCCCAGAAGAAGCTCCAGGCACCTGGGTTTGGATCGACTCAACTTTGGCCATTGCAGCTGAAGTGAATTAGGGAGGGAATCAGTGTCTGGAAGATGTTTCTCTCTGTCTCTCCTTCTCTCTGTATATCTGCCTTTCCAATGAAAATAAATAATAAAATCCTTTTTAAAAAATTTTCACTTTTTATAGTTTAGTTATATTGGTTGCTCCACAGAATTTGGACAACTTGAAGGAATAAATTTAATAAAATTTACTGTATATCCATAAAGTTATATACAGTTTTTTTTAAAAAAAACAGACACACAGAGCTTAGTTAATAATGTAAAAGTCCCCAAAGGGGTCAGAATGAATCAAACAAGAGAGGTAGACTATTCCAAAGGCTGAGAAAACAGGAGCGCACAATCAGCACCTTTCAGAGAAGTACAAAGAGTAACCAGTCCCTGCCCCCACCCAGCCCAGGCACTCAGCAGTCTCAACGTCCCTCCATCAGAGGGAAGAATAAAATATATTTACAGTATTCATCAGTGTTTAGCCTGGAAGTTTAAACAACCTGCAAGTTGTCATGCTAAGGTATAAAGAAAACAGCGACCTAAGAGTAACAGGGGCCTGCTAAGAGTATGCACATTTGAAAAACACAAGATAGTTCACTGACAAAGTCTCTAACTGTACTGCTGCCAAAAATCCACACCTACAGTTTGGTTTTGTTTGGCCCACACATTAAGGTCTTTAAACGTTTAATTTTAACTGCCAGCAATTAACTTGGAGATTTCATGGAAAATCTGTTTTCTTAGTATCAAACACCACTACCTTGAGGGGTAAAAAAAAATCTAATCTAGTGGCATGCATTTTGAGAAGCGACAGTTATCCCCTTTCCACTGGCCTGTGTTCTCCAGCCTGCCGCGTCTCCACCAGGTCCACTTTACAGATGGGGAATTTAAGCTGAGAGAGACTCCAAACCACAGAGCTGGAAAAAAAATCTGTTTATAAGTGTAGCCAAATCCAGGTATGCAAACTGACCTTCAAATAAATTACAGTTTATGTTAACAGAGGTATTTAAAGGACCTGCAGATTAATGTTGATAGCAGCTTTATTCATAATAGCCTAAAACGTGGAAGTAACCCAAAAGTCCCTCAACCGAGAGATGAGGAAACACAAAACAAAGATTCAGCTAACACTTGAAACAAGAAGCACATCTCAAAAGTAGTATGTTGAGAAGTCAGAGTCACAAGCCAACACATTCTGTGACTGCATTTATGCATAATTCTAGAAGATAAAATCACAGTGATACCAAGCAAATTCTGAGGCCAAGGGTAAGGGAGGAAGACTGACCACAAAGAGACACAAGACTTGTGGTGCTGTAACTATTCTAGATATGACTATAATGGCTGTTAGAGGACAGCATTTTATTTTTAATATACATATATGTTCCCTATACTAAGGCTTATTTTTAAAAAAATAAGTACTTAGATTAAACTCTAATTTGAAAGAAAATAAAGTATTTAAAAAATTAAAACTATGGATGGGCTCGGCAGCGTGGCCTAGTGGCTAAGGTCCTCGCCTTGATCCCATATGGCCGCTGGTTCTAATCCCGGCAGCTCCACTTCCTCTCTATCTCTCCTCCTCTCAGTATATCTGACTTTGTAATGAAAATAAAATAAATCTTTAAAAAAAAATTAAAACTATGGAGAATAACATCCAATTCTACTTGGGAACGTCTGGGAAAGCTTCAGCAAAAAGCAGAGATTTGAATCAAATCTCATCACAAAACAATTTTTAAGGTGCACAGAAAGTGAAAAACATGGCATGTAAGTAGTCATTTGTGTTGTACATTCTGTACTATAACCTATGAGAAGTGATGTCCTTACAGAAGAAAATGTTTCATAAAAAGAAATTCTTAGGGATGAACAGTAAGTACTTAGACAGTTATCAAAGACTAACTAAGCAAAGTCATTTAGCTTAAAGTTAAATGCGTTCAACAGCGTTAGTCCTCACTCAAGCTTCCCACCAATTCCAGCCATGGAGGCATCAGTTTATGAAGGCTCAAGTGGGCGGATTCCTGCAACATGTGGGTGGCCCAGCAGAAGTTCCCGGATCCTGACTCCAACCCAATTCCTTTTTTTTTTTAAACAAATTTTATTTTTTAATAATGATTACATGGTTGATCAGGGTGGGAAGGAGTGAGGTTTAGAGAAAATTGGGAACTCTTTGCTGTCAAATTTGCTATTTCTTCTTGTTCCTGGGGGAAGAACAGAGACAAAGAAGGAAACCACTCATGACTTTCCACATGTCCCAGTACCCAGGGATGAGGAACCGCCACCTCACATCAACCCAGAGTCTCAATGTGTGCATATTCCGAGGGTTCTGTCCAAGTGGTTGGATAGTTCTGAAATGCTGCCAATTTCACTGATCCAAGGATGATGTCACCCTCCCAATGTCCAATGGCTCCATTCACTGAGATTTTTTGCTGTCATCATTTGCTTGGAGTACTTCTCCAATTAGTTCTGTTCTTCTGCTATAGCACCAAATGAGCTGTCATATTCTCTTTTTACAACAGGGCCTGTGTTCACTGCTCCACCTTTTTCACTAAGTAGGACACGTTCTCGCAGACAAGTCCAAGGACCCAGGCCAGGCACCCCAAGCATCACCGGATTCCCCACCCCTGGGGCTCACAAACCCAGCACCCACCTAGTAGGTGGGTCCGAGTCCCAAGCCAGGCAACCCAAGCCCTGCCAGTTCTCCTACCCCTGGGGCTCATAAACCCAGTACCCACCTCGCAGGTAGGCCCCAGAACCCAGGCTAAGGGACCCAGGACCCACTGAATCTCCCACCCCTGGGGCTCACAAACCAGACACCCACCTGGAAGGCGGGCCTCCAGACCAGGGCCAGGAGACCCAAACCCCACCGGTTCCCCCGACCCTAGGCTCAGGAACCCAGTCCTGACCATACAGGACCGGGGTCAAGCTATCCGAGCCCTGTTAGATCCCCTGTCCCTGGCACTCACATACCCAGTTCCCACTGTACCCAGGTTGGCATGACGCACCTCCCCTCAGCGCCCAATCTTATTGTGAAGCCTGGCCCACTCTAGTCTGCCCCCTGGTCCAGCTTCTGCTGGAGGGTGCTGCAGCCTAACCCAGCCCAGCCTGACTGCTGTTCTGGTCCTAATGTGAACTGGCTATGTTACAGCCCGACCTGGTTCCTCCTGCCCCCTTCTCTTGTTCTCAGATCTGACAATGGATGTTATGTGCTGGCCCAGACTGATCTGTTCCCAGACCTGACCCACACGTATGCTGGTCCAACCCAATCCCTACTGTGCCAATTCGGAACTGACCCAGTCAGTGTGAGCTCCCATGCTTTCTCTGTCTCTCAAGTAAACTTAAACAACAGAAGAAGATGAGTTGGTTTTTGTTGTTGCTATTGTTGTTTTTGCTGCTGCTGCTGTTTAATTTATCTGAAAGGCAGTTTCAGAAGAGAATCTTCCATCCACTGCTTCACCCCTCAAATGGCCATAGCATCCAGGGCTGCACTAGGACAAGTCAGGAGCCAAGAACTCCCTCCAGCTATCCTGTGTAAATGCAGGGGTCCATACACCTGGCCGTCTTCTCCTGCTTTCCCAGGAGCATTAGCTAGGAGCTGGGTTGGATGCTCACATGAGATGCCAAGGTCACAGGTAACAACCAAACCTGCTACACCACAACACTGATCCCAACAAGTCCTTTAAAATTTTTTTAAAGATTCATTTATTATTATTTGAAAGGCAGATACACAGAGAGGAGGAGAAATAGAGAGGAAGATCTTCCATCCGATGGTTCACTCCCCAGCCACCACGGCCAGAGCTGAGTCGATCAGAAGCCAGGAGACAAGAGCCTCTTCCAAGTCTCCCACGCTGGTGCAGGGTCCCAAGGCTTTGGGCTGCACTCGACTGCTTTCCCAGGCCATAAGCAGGGAGCTGGATGGGAAGCAGGGTTGCCAGGATTAGAACCGGCGCCCATATGGGTTCCTGGTGCATGCAAGGAAAGGACTTAAGCTGCTAAGCTACCGTTCCAGGCCCTAATTTTTTTTAATTTAATGTTTATAAAGTTTTTATTTACTTAAAAAATAGAAACAGAGAGGGCCCGGCGTCGTGGCCTAGTGGCTAAGGTCCTTGCCTTGAGCACGTCAGGATCCCATATGGGCGCCGGTTCTGGTCCCAGCAGCTCATCTTCCCATCCAGGCCACAAGCAGGAAAGCAGTTAAGGATGGCCCAAAGCTTTGGGATCCTGCACCCGCGTGGGAGACCTGGAAGAGGTTCCTGGCTCCTGGCTTCGGATCGGCGCAGCACCGGCCATTGCGGCTACTTGGGGAGTGAATCATCGGATGGAGGATCTTCCTCTCTGTCTCTACTCCTCTCTGTGTATCTGACTTTGTAATAAGGATGAATAGATCTTTAAAAAAAATAGAAACAGAGAGATAGACAAATACAGAAACACAGTTCATCTCCTGGTTCACTCCTCAAACACCTGCAACATCCAGGACTGAGCTAGGCTGAAGCCAAGAGCTGGAAACTCAGTCCAGATTACCAGGTAAGTGGCAGGGACTCAATACTTGACCCATTTACCTGCTGATTCCCAGTCAGTCCGTTAGCAGGAAACTGGGATGGATGGCAGAGGTGCGACTCTGGAATACGGAATGGAGCCATGCTAAGCAGTAGCTTAACTGCTATGCCAAATGCCCAACTGTTTTGTTTTTAAATGAAGAAAGAAGAAAAAAAAGATAGACCAAAGAGAAACCAAAGGGTAATCAAGGAAATAGAGGTAAGAAAGGTGAAATAAAAGAGACACATGAGGTCACATTATAAAAAAAATGGGGATGTCAGACTTTGTCTCGATACTGAAAAAAATTCAAAACTAGGGGTAGAGGCCAACCAACTAAAGTCAGAGCTGCAGAGGAAAAGACCACAGACCAAAGCACACAAAGCAGGTTCAAGAGAATAAAGGACCAAAATGAAGGTTAAGAGTTCTTTCCAGGGTACGGTGCGGTGGCATAGTGGCAGAAGTCCTCTCCTTGAATGCACCAGGATCCCATATGGCTGCCAGTTCTAATCCTGGCAGTCCCGCTTCCCATCCACTTCCCTGCTTGTGGCCTGGAAAGGCAGTCGAGGACAGCTCAAAACCTTGGGACCCAGCACCCGTGTGGGAGACCCAGAAGAAGCTCCTGGTTCCCGGCTTCGGATTGGCATAGCACCAGCAGTCGCAGTCACCTGGAGAGTGAATCATCGGACAGAAGACCTTCCTCTCTGTATATCTGATTTTGTAATAAAAATGAAAAATAAATCTTAAAAAGAGTTCTTTCCTCCTAAATCTTTTTTTTTTTAATATATGGACTAAGGGAGCTATTTTTTTTTTTAAAGATTTTATTATTATTGGAAAGCCGGATATACAGAGAGGAGGAGAGACAGAGAGGAAAATCTTCCGTCCGATGTTTCACTCCCCTAGTGAGCCGCAACGGGCCAGTGCGCGCCGATCCGATGCTGGGAACCTGGAACCTCTTCCGGGTCTCCCACATGGGTGCAGGGTCCCAAAGCTCTGGGCCATCCTCGACTGCTTTCCCAGGCCACAAGCAGGGAGCTGGATGGGAAGTGGAGCTGCCGGGATTAGAACCGGCGCCCATATGGGATCCCGGGGCTTTCAAGGCGAGGACTTTAGCCGCTAGGCCACGCCAGCTTCCTCCTGTCCTGTACCGTCTTCCACCAGAAGCCTCGCCCATAACTTCAGCCTTTGACCCATACCTTGTATGCCTTACATACCTTGTTAACTGGACAAGAATACTTCCTTCACTTTTCTTCAAAACCAAGTTCAGATGACATAATTTTGCAGAAGCTTCTCCAGCTCTCAAGGACACAATCAGTCTTTCCTCCATACTTGGAGAACATGTTGTGTTGAAATACTGCCATACTACTATACTGCAATGTCTGCCTCTTCTCTTACTTTATAGGCAACTGTAGAAGATTCAACAGAAAGGCTGAACATGTTGCTTAAAAAGCAATTGAGGGCCCGGCGGCGTGGCCTAGCGTCTGGAGTCCTCGCCTTGGACGCCCCGGGATCCCATATGGGCGCCGGTTCTGGTCCCGGCAGCTCCACTTCCCATCCAGCTCCCTGCTTGTGGCCTGGGAAAGCAGTCGAGGACGGCCCAATGCATTGGGACCCTGCACCCGCGTGGGAGACCCAGAAGAGGTTCCGGGTTCCTGGCTTTGGATTGGCGCGCGCCAGCCGTTGCGGCTCACTTGGGGAGTAAATCATCGGACGGAAGATCTTCCTCTCTGTTTCTCCTCTCTGTATATCTGACTTTGTAATAAAATAAATAAATCTTTTTAAAAAAAAGCAATTGAAAAGCTGTACATACTCACTTTATTTTGTACAGCACAAGATGCCACATGCCTTAATGCTTTAAAGGTAAATGATCTGAATGGCAGTACATCCACCCTGCCCTTAACTCTTATCCATAAGTATTATTTTGTAATACTTTCTTGGTAAAAGGCAAATCCATGAAGAAGGCAGTAACTCCATCAGGAATGTCGTGTAGCAGTTAAAGAAAGAAATTCTGCTATAGAATAAAGCAGTACCTCAAATTCACAAACACAAAGGAATCCAAAGGAGCGGCCAGCATTGTGGCACAGCACGTGAAGCCACTGCCTGGAATGCCAGCAGTGCCTAAGGCCCTAGTTTGGATCCTGGCTGCTCCACTCCCAATGCAGCTCCCTGCTAAGGACCCTGGAAAGCAGCACAGGATGGTGTGTGGGTCCCTGCCGCCCATGTGGGGGATTGCTGGCTTTGGCCTGGCCCAGACTAGTTACCATGGCTATGTGAGAAAGTGAACCAATGCATGGAAGATCTCTCTTCCCCTCTCTCAGTCTGTGTGAGTATGTGTCCCTTTCTCTAATTCTAACTTCAAAACGAATAAATCTTCAAAAATCTGAAGAAAACTACAGGAGATGATATCAATGAGCTCATGTAGTTGCTTCAAGAAACTGTCAAAGTCGACAACATCCAAACACAAATAAGTGAAAACAAAGCTGTAACATGTACTGAAGTATAAATGTGGTTTTGGTGTCCAAAGAACAGAACGATGAGATAATTTTAATTGCCTGGGCTGGTGGGATGCTCAACTGGTTAATCCTCTGTCTCCAAGCATCAGGATCCCATATGGGCATTAGTTCGTGTCCCAGCTACTCCACTTCCCACCTAGCTCCCTGCTTGTGGTCTGGGAGAGTACAGATCACATGACAGCCCAAAGCCTTGAGACCCTGCACCCACGTGGCAGAGCTGGAAGAAGCTCCTGGCTCCTGGTTTCAGATTGGATCAGCTCAGCTCTGGCTATTGTGGGCATTTGGGGAGTGAACCAGCAGATGGAATATCTTTCTCTCAGACCCTCCTTCTCACTGTAAATCTCCCTTTCCACTAAGAACAAACAAATCTTAAAAAAAAAAAAAAGAATTGCCTAGAAGTAGTAAGAAAGTAAACAGTAGTTGAGAAAGCTGTTTGGGAGAAGACTTCTAACTCAAATTTTGCAAAGGTCATAAATTGGTGAAAAGGCCTCCATGAGCTGCCTGATGATGGAATGGAACGGCACAGCATCACAAAGCACCCCTGTGGCCCCAGCACTAAACTCCCTCCGAAGCTAAAGCCACTCAACTGAGCTTAAACAGCCTATTATGGATTTCATGGTACTCACGCCAAAAAGGGAACGTGCTATATACATGACAATTTCCCTAATGCTGTAAAGGCACACAAGTTTTCTATTCACATTTGTTGAACATCCATAAACTAAGTGTGCCAAGAGCTAATGAGAGGTCCAAAGAATAAGCCTCAACTTTAGTGCTTAGGGAGTATATTCAACAAGCCTAACAGTCTATGAGAAAGCAAATTACCAAAAAGTAATTTATTCATTTATTTTATTTATTACAATAACCTCTTTATAGTTCTTTAAAAGAACCAATATTAGAATGAAGGCTTTTGTTTGAGTGGATGCTGATTAATTCCTCCACTCCTGACCCTGGTTGCAGTAGCCTAGCAGCTAAAGTCCTCGTTTTGTTTGCACTTGCCATGATCCCATATGGGTGCCAGTTCTAATCCAAGCGGCAGTCCCACTTCCCATCCAGCTCCCTGCTTGTGGCCTGGGAATGCAATCGAGGACGGCCCAAAGCCTTGGGACCCTGCACCTGAGTGGAAGACTTGGAAGAAGTTACTGGCTCCTGGCTTCTGGTCGGCACAGCACCAACTGTTGCAGTCACTTGGGAAGTGAATCATCTGACAGAAGACCTTCCTCTCTGTCTCTCCTCCTCTCTGTATATCTCACTTCACAATAAAAATAAAATAAATCTTAAAAAAAAAGTTCCTCTACTCCAACTAAGAAAAGTCCAACAGCTCAACTAAGAGTAGACTTTCTTACTTTCTAGATAAGCAGTCCTTAGCAGTGCACGCTCATGCATATCAACAGCTTCAGAATACCACAAGCTCTCAGCACAGTGTGAAGCACTGGGCACACAGAAATAAAACGGAGATTCTGAGCTCAGGGAGCTTACGCCGGCTGCCAACACACCCCAGAGCAGGGCAGATGCTAACAAATGGAGAGGTAGTTCTAAACATCTCGAAATTCTAGCAATATAAAGTGCAAGATGTTGAGAACACAATGACCAAAATTTCCTCAATACCCTTTGTGAGAGAGAACACATCATTAGTTACAATCACTACAAATTAATAAACAAGGGGGCTGATGTGGTAACATTGCAAGATAAGCCTCTGCCTGTGGCATCAGCATCCCCTATGGGTGACAGTTCAAGTCCTGGCTGCTCTGTTTCCTACCCGGCTCCCTGCTGATGCACCTGGCAAAGCAGTGAAGGATGAGCAAGCACTTGTGCACTACACAAACACAGGAGCCCAGAACCATTTCCTGGCTCCCACTTTTACGGGTCCAGCTCTGGACAGCACGGCCATTAGGGTAATTAAGCAGCAGAGAGAAGACCTCTCTCTCTATATATATATAAACTTGGCATTTCAAATAAATAAATAAATTCTTAAGATTTTTTTTTTTTTGGAAAGTCAGATTTACAGAAAAGAGGAGAGAAAGAGAGAAAGATCTTCCATCCACTGGTTTACTCCCCAGCTGGCCACAACGGCTGGAGCTGAGCTGATCCAAAGCCAGGAAGTAGGAGCTTCTGCCAGGTCTCCCATACAGGTGCAGGATCTCAAACCACTGGGCCATCCTCTGCTCTTTCCCAGTCCAAAAGCAGGGAGCTGGAAGGGAAGTGGAGCAGCTAGGACACAACCGGCTCCAGTATGGGACCCCGGCACACGCAAGGCGAGGACTTTAGCCACTAGGCCACTGCACAGGGCTCCAAGAAATAAATCTTTTTTAAAAATCAATAAACTGAGATTACATATTGTCATTCAGCCAGACAATAAAGTAGCCAGAACTAGAAATAAGATTACAAGCCACATAATGCTTTTCAGTTCAGAAAGATTAAAAAATACTTTCTTTTATGTTTCCCCAAGGAAAAAAAAGATACTACCTTAAAACAAAGCAAAAGTTATCAAAAAAAAGAATCAGGTATCTGCCCTATGTGATATTTTACATCATAGCACATCTGCTTCATGAGCTGCCAGCATCGTGTATGTTTTCACAAAAGGGAGGCTCCTGTAGTTTAGGGAGACTTACTCATGTTATCCTACAAACATATCAGACAATTACACAATGCAGCTTCTAAACTACATACAATTTTTTTTAAATATTTATATATTTTTATTGGAAAGACAGTTTACAAAGAGGAGGAGAGACAGAGAAAAATCTCTGTCTGCTGGTTCACTCCCCAAGCGACCATAATGGCCAGAGCTGAGTCAATCCAAAGCCAGGAGCCAGAACCTTCTTCTGGGTCTCCCACGCAGGTGCAGGGTCCCAAGACTTTGGACCGTCCTGGACTGCTTTTCCATCCACAGCTGGATGGGAAGTGGAGTAGCCAGGACACAAACTGGCCCATATGGGAACTGATGCCTACAGGGAGAGGCTTAGCTCTCTGAGCCATAGTGCTAGGCCCTAAGCTATCTATATAAATACAAACACTGCAAGTATTGACTAATCAGTTGACCAACATCTATTAAAGCAGCTGTACAAGAATCCTGTTAGGAATCATATGCTGCGTGCACTTTTCAACCTCAATAGGACCATTTCATGAGTACATTAAAGTTCCTGGGAGTCAGATCTTAGAGCCAATTTTTTTCAATCAGAACTTGCACCAGTATTTGCATTAAGCAGCTTTTTAGGAAAGTGTTTAAGTATAAATGAAGTAAAAAAACAAAACAATGTTGTCATATGCTCTTCTTACAAAGTCTTACAAAGAAGGATACATGTACATCCTGTAATTGCTCTGATTAACCTGTGGTGTTATTTACATATTCTGCAATACCTTCATATTTAAGGACTTAACATCTGATGTCTTAGAACAGGGGTCAACAAGTTATGGCCATGGGCTAAATGGAAACACATCCTGTTCTTGTAAATCAAGTTTCATTGGAAAACAGGTCAAACTTACATGCTGAGTAACAGATGACACAGCCCACAGAGGCCAAACATTCACACCTGGGATGTATATGGGAAAAAGTAGATTGAGCCATCTTAGTCTTACAGTAATCAGAACTAACAGCTTATCTCCTTTGTAATGAAAGAGCTGAACTCCCCTCTTCTCCAAACATCCAAGAATAAACTCACAAGGAAACTAAACAAGCCTCTGCTAATTAATTTCCAAACCACGTAACTGCCAACCCAGTTCCGTGCTACTGCCTTGGGAAAGCAGCAAAGGATGGCCATGTGACGGGGCCCCAGGATCCACGGAAGATTTCACTCTCTCACTAACACGCTGTAACTCTTTCAAATAAATCCTTATAAACAAACAAAAAAATGAACAAACAGAAAGTTTGTGTTGGTGACATGGTACAGCAAGTTAAGCCGCTGTCTGCAATGCTGGATCCCATACTAAAATGCCAGTTAAAATCCTGGCTGTTCTGCTTCCCATCCAGCCCCCTGCTAATGTGCCTGGGAAGCCAGCAGGAAAGACTCAGATGAAATTCCAAGCCATTACTTGTGAATGGAAGAGTCTCTGTCTCCACTCTGAAACTCTGTATTTAAATAAAACAAATCTTTCTCAAGAGTTTGTCTTCAGGGACCAGTGCCAGGTAAAGCACACTAAGCCTCTGCCTGTGGCACCAGTATCCCATTTGGGTGCTGGTTTGAGACCTACTGGCTCCTCTTCCAATCCAGCTCCTTGCTAATGGCCACAGAAGGTAGCGGAGGATGGACTAAGTCCTTGGGCCCCTGCACCCACATGGCAGACCCAGAAAAGGCTTCTGGCTCCCAGTTTTAGATTGGCCCAACCCCAGCCTTTGTGCTCCTTTGAGAAGTGGAAAATCTCTCAGTGTCTCTTTCTCTGTGTCTCTTCTCTAATTCTGCCTTTCAAATAAAATTAAATCTTAAATAAAAAAAATGTTGTCATCATCTGCCATAACATAGGGAGAATGAGATGGCAAGCGGAGTCTTCAAAATCTCTCCTGGATGCATTTAGCCCCTTCTAGATAAAAATCTAGTTTAAAAAATCTAGTCCTAAAAACTAGTCTAGGGCCCAGCACAATTGCTTAGTGGCTAAATCCTAGCCAAGCAAGCCCTGGGATCCCATGCTGGTTCATGTTGCAACTGCTCCACTTCCTATCCAGTTCCCTGCTTGTGGCCTGGGAAAGCAGTAGAGGACGACCCAAAGTCTTGGGACCCTGCACCCGCGTGGGGGACCTGGCAGAGGCTCTTGGCTTCAGATTAGCTCAACTCTGGTCATTGCAGCCACTTGGGGAGTGAATCAGCAGACAGAATATCTTTCTCTGTATCTTCTTCTCTCTGTAAATCTGACTTTCCAATAGAAATAAATAATAAAAAAATTTTAAATAGTCTATAATGATTTGGATCCATGTGGTGGTGTGATAGGTTAATTACCTCTTGCAATGCCATCATTCATAGCAGAACACCAATTCTGGATCAGTGTCGGGGTATAGTGTGTTAAGCTGCCACCTTACAATGTTGGTTCAAGTCCCCAGTAATCTATTTCTGATCCAGCTCCCTGATAATGTGCCTGAGAAAACAATGGAAGTTGGTTCAAGTCCTTAGGCCCCTGCACCCATGTGGAAGACCTGAAGAAGGTCCTGGCTTCTGGTTTTGGACCAGCCCAGATCTGGCTGTCATAGCCATTTGGGAAGTGAATCAGCTGATGGAAGATCTCTCTCTCTGTGTAAATTCTGTCTTTAAAATAAAGTCAGTGGCGGCATGGCCTAGCGGCTAAAATCCTTGAATTGAATGCGCCAGGATCCCATATGAGCGCCAGTTTTAATCCAAGTGGCAGCCCCACTTCCCATCCAGCTCCCTGCTTGTGGCCTGGGAAAGCAGTCAATGATGGCCCAAAGCCTTGGGACCCTGCACCTGTGTGGGAGACCTGGAAGAAGTTCCTGGCTCCTGGTTTCTGATCAGTGCAGCACTGGCTGTTGCAGTAGCTTGGGGAGTAAATCATCGAACGGAAGATCTTTCTCTGTCTCTCCTCCTCTCTGTATATCTCACTTTACAATAAAAATAAACTAAATCTTAAAAATAAAATAAAGTCAGTATCTTTAAAAAGATCTAAAACAACAATAATGTGAGTCCTTCAGTCCTGGCTGTCTTGCTGAAGCTCCTTGGAAAGCAAATGAAGACAGCCCAGGTACCTGACCTCCTGCTGCCCTGTGTTAGACCTCAGTCTCTATTCCAGGCTCCTAGTGTTTCAACCGTCTGGAGAGTGAGTCCATTGCATTAAAGGGTTCTGACTCTCCCCGTCTCTGTTGTTCTGATTTCCAAACAATATTTAAAAACAATTTTTAAGGCAAAAAATGTATGTGATCTAAAGAGAAACCACAGTATATATCACAGCAGCACAATCTATAACAGCAAAGACATAGAAACAATTCAGATCCCTGTCAAAAAAAAAAAAAAAGGAGCAGATGAAGAAATGGTGGTACATGTCCTCTATGGAATACTACTCAGCCATCAAAAAGAATGAAAACCCAGCATTTGTAACCAAATAGTCTCAACTTGGAACCATTACGCTCAGTGAAATAAGTCAATCCCCAAAGCAAAAATATATGTTCTCCCTGAGACAAGGCAACCTTCATGCAAAATACAAAATTAATAGACCTTTCAATATTGTTTTTGCTACATCTCACAGGGTTTGAAATTTTTGTTTTTACTTTTATTCACTCAAAAAAAACTTTTATTAATTTCTTCACTGACTCATAGGTCACACAACAGTATCATTTGTTTCAAGGTTTTTTTATTTCTTAAGCTACAAATTGGTAATTCAGCCACATTATTTAAGCTCATATTGTTGTTAATTTTCCATTTTTTTCCTGTTGTTTTGCTTTATGATTTTTTATTTAAGGGGACACATAGTAGCTTTGTAATAGAGACCATCACAGCCAGATGTGAGGATACAATGCAGTGTGTATCTGTATTTACAAATCAAAGATGGACTCCCATTGAAACCATTAAATTTATCTTGACAATGGGAGGCTGGGCTATCTGCCATTGTCCATGTCAGGATACACTTAAATAACAGAATGATGGACTTAAGAATGATTATGAAGGACTACACTACTGTAATGATATAGGGGAAATCAGTGAGGGGTGGAGGCTTGGGGAGGGGGAAGGGAAATCCCAGAACCTATGAAACTGCTTTATAAAACAATAAAAGAAACTTAATATAAATGAAATTTTAAGTTAAATGAAAATTTTCTAAGTCGCTATCCCATTCATGGTTTTAGAAATACCCCAGGTCTGGGCCTGGGAAAGCAGCAGATAGGAATACAATCCTAAGGCCCCTGCACCCATATGAGACACACAGAAGAGGCTCCTGGCTCCTGGCTTCAGCTCAGCTCAGCTCCAGCTGTCAGGGCCATTTGTGGAGTTAACAAGAACTTCCTCTCTCTCATTCTCTCTCTAAATCTACCATTCTAATAAAAACAAAAAAAAATCTTAAAAAAAATTCAACTTTGGGTCTGATGCTGTAGTCTAGTGGCTAAAGTCCTTGTTTTACACTCCAGGATCTCATATGGATGCCGGTTCATGTCCTGGTTTTTCCACTTCCCATCAAGCTCCCTACCTGTGGCCTGGGAAAGCAGTCAAGGATGGCCCAAAGACTTGGGACTCTGCACCTGCGTGGGAGATCTCAAAGAAGCTCCTGGCTCCTGTCTTTGGATCGGCTCAGCTCTGGCTGTTGCAGTCACTTGGGGAGTGAAACAGCAGATGGAAGATCTTTCTCTTCTCTCTCCTTCACTCTGTAAATCTGACTTCCAAATAAAAATAAATACACCTTTAAAAAATATATTCAGGGCCCGGCAGCGTGGCCTAGCAGCTAAAAGTCCTCGTCTTGAAAGCCCCGGGATCCCATATGGGCGCTGGTTCTAATCCCGGCAGCTCCACTTCCCATCCAGCTCCCTGCTTGTGGCCTGGGAAAGCAGTCGAGGATGGCCCAGAGCTTTGGGACCCTGCACCCACGTGGGAGACCCGAAAGAGGTTCCTGGTTCCCGGCATCAGATCGGCATACACTGGCCCGTTGCGGCTCACTTGGGAAGTGAATCATCGGACGGAAGATCTTCCTCTCTGTCTCTCCTCCTCTCTGTATATCCGGCTTTCCAATAATAATAAATCTTTAAAAATATATATATACTCAAGTTCTTCCAGTAAGAAAGGCATTTGCCACAGTTGGTGCGATGGCTCACTAATTCTCCAACTTCAAGTGCCAGCATCCTATGTTGGTACCGGTTCGTGTCCTGATGGCTCCACTTCCCATCCAGCTCCCTGTCACCTGGGAAAGTAGTTGAGAACGGCCCAAAGCCTTGAGATCCTGTACCTGCAGGAAAACTGGGACCAGAAGCAGCTCCTGGATCCTGGCTCCTGGCTTCAGATCAGCTCAGCTCTGACCACTGCAGCCGCTTTGGGAGAGAACCAGTGGAAGGAAGATCTTTGTCTCTCCTCTCTATAAATGTGACTTGCCTTTCCAATAAAAATAAACAGAATGGGCCCAATGTGGTATCCTAGCAGCTGAAGTCCTCACCTTGAACACGCCGGGATCCCATGTGGGCACCAGTTCTAATCTCAGCAGCCCCACTTCCCATCCAGCTCCCTGCTTGTGGCCTGGGAAAGCAGTCGAGGACGGCCCAAAGCTTTGGGACCCTAAACCCAGGTGGGAGACCCGGAAGAAGTTTCTGGCTCCTGGCCTCAGAATGGCTCAGCTCCAGCCATTGTGGCCACTTGCGGAGTATACCAGCAGATGGAAGATCTTCCTGTCTCTCCTCCTCTCTGTATATCTGCCTTCTGAATAAAAATAAATAAATATTTTTTTAAATTAAATTAAAAAATAAATCTTTAAAAAAACACAGAATGGTGGGCGGGAAACCGGGTGGGGCTTCTCCCTCAATGTCCCCCTTTACCTCAGATGCATGATGGAAACAATATGGACATAATGGCATTACCCACTTTCCTATCCCCCTGAACTTTTTTTTTTTTTTTTCTTTTTCTTTTTTTTTCTTTTTTCTTTTCTTTTCTTCTTTTTCCTTTAACTGTAATTAACTATGTAAAGATTGTCAACAACAATACAATAAAAAGAAAAAAAATTATAAAAAAATAAATAAATAAATAAAACACAGAATGGGTCCGGCAAGATAGTTTAGTTGCTAAAGTACTCGCCTTGAATGTGCCAGGAACCCATATGGGCGCCGGTTTTAAACCTAGCAGCCTTGCTTCCCACCCTGCTCCCCGCTTGTGGCCTGGGAAAGCAGTAGAGAACAACCTCAAAGCCTTGGGACCCTGCACCAGTGTGGGAGACCCAGAACATGCTTTGGGTTCCTAGCTTCAGATCGGCGCAGCTCCAGCCATTGTGACCACTTGGGGCGTGAACCATCGAACGGCAGATCCTCTCTGTCTCTCCTCTTCTCTGTATATCTGACTTTCCAACAAAAATAAATAAACATTTAAATAAAATTTTTAGAAATGGCATTTGCCATTAATATTAAATAAGCAGTGTTGATTATTAATCAGTGAAAAAAATGTGCCTTGAATATATATTCTAGTTATCAATGAAACCGTTTTTGTTTTCACTTTAGCTATATTTCTTTCATAATGACAGATCTTGTGAAGGGCTACAGTTTGCACAGCAACACAGTACTGATAAGAACCAGCAAAAGATAAAATAATACTTATTCCATTTACTGAAAAAATTAATACTTCAGAACCAGAAGCAGAACCAGTGGCTAGCAAACAGCCAGGAACTGTATTTTTACATGTCATTCTTAACCGAACTGAGTCACACACAACACTATTAACAGAAAAAATCAACAAGCCATTTATTTATCAATTATCTTTTCCTCTGGTTAATAGGCGATTTTGTCAATTCTTCAATACCACCAACTGTTCATGATCAAGACA
The DNA here is from genome assembly GCF_030435755.1 of Ochotona princeps. Taxonomy (NCBI): domain Eukaryota; kingdom Metazoa; phylum Chordata; class Mammalia; order Lagomorpha; family Ochotonidae; genus Ochotona; species Ochotona princeps. Next base: position 5,407,315 of record NC_080850.1, read on the forward strand.
TCTGTAGGCCTAAGTGTATAACTAACGCGGCATCTACAGCCACACCACCACAGTCAGCGGTACGGGAGGGTGTTACCTAAAAACCAAGCAATTAACGGTAGAAAGTGACGCCAAAATCATGACAATGAAAAGCCAGCAAGTGATTCTACAGTCCCATGGGGATAACCACTTTCCCCTTGGCCTTCGGAGTATCCCCCAGCTACTCTGAATTAAAAGGAGAGACGATTTAAGTACAACCAAGCGACAACCAGTTCAGCATAGGCCACAAGACGCACAGTAGTCTTACACTCTGCTCCACAATCCTCTTGCTCACCTGCAATGGTATTTTGCAAGACAAAGTCCTTAAAGACCTAAATGATGTTCTCAAGGTTCGGTTTTCTCATGAAGTTGATTTAAGTGAGCTACCGAGTATGTGAGAAAGAGAGGCCAATTACTGATGCAAAAAAAGCGAGCCCCGCCCAGCCCTCATCTTTCTCGCTTTTTCTAAGTCCGGGTTTTCGCCAGGCAAAATCCAGAGAGGCAAGACTCGGCCCTCCATGCATTGCCTCTGCCTGAGGCCTGGAAAGGCAATGCGAACCGCTAGTTCTTCAAGTCCTTCTTAAAGGTAGACTTCACGCTCCAACCCGCTCAGAAACAGCAGAAAGGTTTGCTTTCTGGGGTTTACAGCGATTACAGGGTTTGGCCGCCGGCTTTCTCAGGCAGTAGCAGCACAGAGCCAAAAGAAAAACAGGCAGCATGGGAAGACTGAGTCCCAGGAACCACCCCCAAGGGGAGGGGGACCTGCCCGGTCCTTCCCGGCCTCCACGGCTCCAGGGAAGACAGCGGCAGCAGGTCGGGGTGAGGCGGGTCCAGGGACACCCGAACGGCCGGCTCCCCTCGCCAAGGCCCGGCTCCCTCGCCCTTTACCCTCCGTCCCCTCCCCTCCTCGATGACCCACCATCGCCGGTCCCCTCCCATCTAACATGGCCGCCCCGCCCGGCCCCACCCCCGACACAACCTAGCCGGGCCGCACCGCCTCCCCCCTGCGCCCATTGGCGCGGCAGCCCGCGTCCACCTGCCCCACTGGACGGCGGGAGCTGCCACTCCACGGCCGGGGCCGCGCCCCCAAGCGGCTCCAGGCTGCTCTGAGAAGACATATAAACAAATCCCGGGAGGGAGGCCCACCGCGCGCGCCCAGCCGCCTGTGGGGCGGGGACGGAAGGGGGCAGCGGCCACCCCGCGAGACGCCGAGCCGGGGCGCGCGCCTCGGCCGCCGGCCGCCCGCCGCCCGCCGCCAGCCCCGGCTCACACGCCCCTCTCTCTCCTCCCCCGTCGGCCTCGCCTCCCCGCCCCTCCCACCCGCCCGCTCGGCTGACAGGCCGGCTGCCGGCACCCGCAGCCCCGCGGGCCGGGACCAGACAGCCCGGCGGCCGGCCGCCCCGCGCCGCCCCGCACGGCCTAGCCCCGTGTTTTATGTAACCGTCCCGCGCCGGGGTGGGGGAGGGGAGCCGAGCCCCCGCGCCCCGCCGCGCGCCCCCCGACACCCTCCCGGGGTGTGCCCCACGACCCGGCCCCGGGAGCCCCGGCCGCTGCAGCCGCCTAGGCCGGCAGGCCCCTGCTCCATCCGCGCCCCCTGCCCGGCCGGGTCCCTCCCCGCGCCCGGGGCCCCCGGGAGGGCTCCGGGCGGCGGGTAGCGTCACGCACCTGGACGTGTGGGGGACGGCTCAGGGGCTCGGTCCCGCCGCGCTGCAGGGGCCACGGCCCCTCTCCATGCTGCCTCGGGTTTGTTTTGTTTATGTCCTTCCTGACGGGTTCCCGGAAATCGCGTGACTCGCCCCCCTCACGTGGGCCGCGGCGAGGAGGAGGAGGGAGGCGGGGGCCCGCCGGCCTCGGGCCAATCGCGAGGCGCCCTGACGCTCGGCCAATCGGAGGCTCGGCCTGGCCGGCACCCCTGTCACGTGACAGCGGAGGGGCGGGTTGCCGAGGAAAACCAGGAAGAGAGAGCGGGGCGGGCGTGGGCGGCGGCCGCTGGGAGGTTCAGCCGCGCGTTCACGCTGATGGAGGGACTTTCGCTTTGCCTAGGATTTCGTACCCAGCGTTATATTCGGTCCCAGAATTACTTTGTGAGGCCTGAAGCGTCCGGATGCCAACTGGACGGTTTTTGTTCGCTGTGATTTGACGGGATCCAGGGAACGTCCATGGAGGGGAGAGGAGGCGGGGCAGTTGTACCGGCGTTCTGTTTCATGGCCGGCCTCACCCACTCACTAAAAAACTAAAATAAAATAAAATAAAACTGTCATTGCTTGCAGTTGTTCGTCCTTTCATGCTCCCGATCAATTAGCTGTTTAAGGAGCCTGTGCGTTCCAGACACAGAGATCGATTAGACTGTATGCACGTTTATAAAAGTGAAGAGCTGTGTGGGCTAGTGGTCCACGAGCAGAATGCTACTGGGAGCGCAGAAACAAACCTCCAAAACGCTTGGAACTGCAACTCTGTTGAACGTGGGCTGTGACATGGCCACATCATCCGAAATCAGCTCTAGCTGCAAGCACCTAACAATATATCCATTTTCCAGATGGGTAAATTTAAGGCTCAGAGGGTTATGTTACTTGCCCATGGTCAGGCTTCTAGGGAAAAGATCTACCTGAAACCATAATAGTCTGCTTCTGGAATGTTCTTCAGACTTCTTAAGGACACAGACCTTGTGTCCTCTGATCACAGAACACAAGCTAGGCGATTGGAGCACTGGCTGAATTCCTTCCAGATGCTGGTCTTCTCTTTGGAACGACTGCCTTTGAAAGCAGGTTTGTGGGCAGAGCTAGGGAAACCACTAAGTTTCAGGGTCAAGCCAGAGATTTTTCCAGGTCAAGATGATCATCGGGCGTAACTGTCAAGACAGCATGGAGCAACAGTGCCGTGTCTCCTCACTGTGCGTGCCTGGCCCTTGGCCACTCATCGCATACAGACTCAATGATGAACAGCCTGGGTTGGGGTCCTCTACCACATAGGAACCAGTAAAAACGACCCAACCTCTAAGAGGTTCCATTTCCTTCTCTGTAACTTCTGGAGTTGATGTGAGAATTGAATGAAGTAATTCCTAGAAAGCAGTTACTGTGGTGTCTGGCATCGAGTATGCACAGAATGAAGGATGCCGTCATTAGATGGTGTCAGGGCATCCTTTGGAAGATCTACCATAGGCTAAATTGCCAATCAGTAACGAGAACTCTACACTGCAACAGTTTAGCAGCCACTATAATACTACTTTTTTAAAAATTCATTTATTTTTTTATTTTTAACGTTTATTTATTTTATATTGGAAAGGCAGGTTTACAGTGAGAAGGACAGACTAAAAGATCCTCCATACACTGGTTTACTCCACAAGCGGCAGCAATGGCTAGAGCTGTGCTTATTGGAAGCCAGGAGCCAAGAGCTTCTTCCAGGTCTCCCATGTGGGTGCAGAATCCCAAAGCTTTGGGCTCTGCTGCTTTCCTAGGCCATAAGCAGGGAGCTGAATCCAAACTGAAGCAGCCGGGACACTGACCAGTGTCCATATGGGGTGTTGGCACTTGTAGACAGAGCATTAGCCAGTGGAGTCTTTGCTCCAAACCCTACAATAATACTTTTGTACACAAAATTCATAGATATTATAAAGGTGTAGGCATGGACTAAGAGAAAAGTAAGAATAAATCCTCTGTATCGCTCAAAACCGCCTTGACTCAAAGCACACAGTAGGACTTCAACATCCAGGAAAGGAATCAGGATTTTCCCTGCGGCGCAAGAAATGGCAGAATTCTCCTGGTTTCCTTTGTTAGACTGAAGCCATACTACACTTGATCTTAGCCAAAAGGCCGAGAAGCGATAGACTGAGCCTGAAGCCATACTACCTTCTAATTTTCCAAACAGGAATTTAGAATCACAACCTGAATGGAAAACCATGCTCAGGAACTTTGAGCTGATTTACGGGAGATATGTGCAGCACTCCCCCAGGAATGTTCCACAGACTATCCCCTCTGGCTAGTAGTGTAGTTGGCACAGCTCCAGTGATTTAGCTTTGTTCCACCGTCCTCCAGGCATGGGTATTGTCATCATCCTCTCTGTGGGGCAGGCTGACCTCCTGAGGTAAGGGAGCAGCCAGGTTTATCAGCGCAGGGAAGGCAGTCTAGTGGATTTCTTTGACATCTTCTGTTGTCTAGGAAAAGAGCTAACAGACTTTTCCATCAAGGCCCATGAATGACAGTGTCCTTTTCTGGAAATGAGTGGCATCACTGGCCCCAGAAAGGATCTATGCTAGGATTTCATCCTGCCAGGTTCCTCCTCCATCCAAGTTGGCAGGAAGCTGGGGTTGTGGGAAGTTGGCTCCCTGCTCAGGAGGCTCCTCTTGTTCTAGTTGCAACATAGTAACCAGTTGGCACCATTGCCTCCCCAATGGCTGTTGAACTCTGTTCCTGCCAAGTCATTGACATATCTAGATATTCTGAGTCAGAAAATCATGTTTGACACAAAGGTGAGCCAAAGATACTAAGGACTCCAGTGAATACTGAAAAATAGATGATTGAGGTGGGCATTGGACCTGCCAGTTAGGACAGGTGCATCCCGTATTGGAGTGCCTCTGCTTGACACTTCACCCCAGCTTCCTGTGTAACACAGACCCTTGCAGGCAGGGCAAGGACTCAGGAAGTGAGTCACCCACGTGGGAGGTCTGGATTGAGTTCCATGTTATAACTTTGGTCCCCAGCCATGGGAGCACACATTCACCCTCTTTCTCTCTCAAGTTAGAAACAAACAAACAAACAAACTTGGGTCTGGGACAGTAGCCTAATGGCTAAAGTCCTCCCCTTGCACGTGACAGGATCTCTTATGGGCACTGGTTCTAATCCCAGCGGCCCCACTTCTCATCCAGCTCCCTGCTTGTGGCCTGGGAAGGCAAATGAGGATGGCCCAAAGCCTTGGGACCCTGCACCCGCGTGGGAGAGCTGGAAGGAACTCCTGGCTTCAGATCAGTTCAGCTCCAGCCATTGTGGCCATTTGGGGAGTGAACCAGCAGATGGAAGATCTTGCTCTCTGTCTATCATTCTCTCTGTATATATAATTTTCAAATAAAAATAATAAATCTTAAAAAAAACCTGGTTTCTGATCAGTCAAAAGATACCAACGACTGAAGTGTAAGTCTTCCTGCTAGCACTATTTCCTAGCCATGTGTCTCCCTTCCTATGGCATCTACAATGACCCACACATCGTGACTCCTTGCAGAGGCCTTGGGCACTCTAAACTTTAGGAGGGTTGGAGCACTGTTCCTGGAGCCAGGACCCCATTGTGCGTCTCTGCCACTTACTGCGATACCCAGAGCAACCCGTCAGATTTCACATCCTTCACTGTGCAGAATTTGGGCGTCATCTGGGTGTTTCTCTGGGCTCTTGCTAGTTTTAACATTGAGTCCACATCCCGAAAGAATTTAAATTGTTGCTAGGCATGCAAAGCAGCCCTGGGGTAAGATATTTGGAGGGACTGAAACCGCCAGTGTCATGGTGAAATAAGAAATCGTAAGAAGAAAAGCGAAGAGCAAATTGCCACGGGTCCCAGTTTTCCTCACTGACTGTACTGCTGTAAGCCTTCCTCGGAGGAGCTTGGGCCGTCCTTGCTCATTGTGTATGTGTTCATTAAGTGGGTGATACCTTCTTGCATCTGTTGTTTTCCTGCAGACCCCTCTGGGCCTGTGTGGTATATTAAGATTTCACAGCTTCAGACATGAGATTAATTAACTCCAAACTGGAAGGTCTCCAGGAAAAGCTGTGTGCCTCTGACACTGCCAACAGATTCTGTCTCTGAGAAGACCAGAGTTTGCTGAGAGTGGATCTAAAAGGGGGCACTAATGGACGGTTGGCAATTAGTACCCATCCCTCATTCATCTTGCAATGCTTGCATCCCATTTTGAGTGCTGGCTCAAGTCCCAGATTTCTGCTCCAGCTCCCTGCTAACATGCCTGGGAAAGCAGCTGAACATCCAAGTGCTTGGATCCATGCCACCCACTTGGGAATCTTTCATGGAATTCCAGTTTCTTGCTCTCAACCTTGTCTAGCCCCAACCATTTTGGTCATTTGGGGATTGAATCAGCAAATAAAGGGTCCCTTTCTCTCTCTTTCTCTCTCTCTCTTTCAAAATATTTTATTTATTTTTCTTGGAAAGTGAGATTTACAGAGAGGAGAAAAGAGAGACAGGAAGATCTTCCATCCAGTGACTCACTCCCCAAGTGACTGCAATGGCTGGAGCTGAGCCGATCCAAAGCCAGGAGCCAGGAGCTTCTTCTGAATTGCCAATGCAGGTACAGGGTCCCAAGGCCTTGGGCCATCCTCCGTTGCTTTCCCAGGCCACAAGCAGGGAGCTGGATGGGAAATGGAGCTGCTGGGATTAGAACCGGCGCCCATATGGGATCCTGGCATGTGCAAGTTCAGGATTTTAACCACTAGGCTATTGCACCGGGCCCCCTTTCTCTTTTTGTCTCTCCCTCTGACTTTCCAATAGATAAATATATATATATATTTCTTATTTAGTTGGTGCTTGCTTTGGCACCACACATAACTGGAATGATACAGAAAAGATTATCATGGCCCCTGAGTAAGGATGACACACCCATTCACGAAGAATACCCTTTTTTTTTCTTGACATTCAATTACTTATTTGAGAGTCGGATGTGGGAAGGAGGGAGATGCACAGAGAGGGAGCTCCCATTTGCTGGCTCACTTCCCAAATGTTTGAAAAGATTGGGGAGATAGGAGCTCATTGCAGATCTCCAAGGCAGGTGGCAGGAATCCAACACCTGGAACCATCACTGCTGTCTCCCAGGGTGTGCGTTGACCAGCAGCTGGAGTCAGGAGCCAGAGTGGGCATCCAACCCAGGCACTCAAGCGTGCGATGTGCTTGTCTTAACTGCTAAGCTAAACAATTGCTCCTCACCGATATTCTTCGGGCATGAGGAGTCGGGAGACAAAAAGCCAGTTCTTCCCACTGTCTGATCTGTTCATGGGAGACAGCACTGTTCTGAGAGTCAGTTTCCATTTCTTCTGGAAATTACATGGTTTGCTCCCAAATACCATTCCCTAGTCCATCCGTTTATTTCTTTAGCCTGTGTCCTCATGCTTCCCCGTTCCTGACACCCAACATGTGGCCTGCCACGGGACCAGAGCTGGCTATGGTCTAACAGCCAATCCTATTCCTCGCCAATGACTCAAGATTCCCCCCCCCCCCTTCAAGAACTCTATTTCTGGGCCCGGCGGCGTGGCCTAGCGGCTAAAGTCCTCGCCTTGAAAGCCCCGGGATCCCATATGGGCGCCGGTTCTAATCCCGGCAGCTCCACTTCCCATCCAGCTCCCTGCTTGTGGCCTGGGAGAGCAGTCGAGGACGGCCCAATGCATTGGGACACTGCACCCGCGTGGGAGACCCGGAAGAGGTTCCTGGTTCCCGGTTTTGGATCGGCGCGCACTGGCCGTTGTGGCTCACTTGGGGAGTGAATCATGGGACAGAAGATTTTCCTCTCTGTCTCTCCTCCTCTGTGTATATCTGGCTGTAATAAAATGAATAAATCTTTAAAAAAAAAAAAAGAACTCTATTTCTGCCAAATTCATTTCTCACCTCCCTGGACTCCCAACTGAATATGCTTAGTGACTTGCATTATATTCTATCAGATGTGTCAATATTAGTTCTTCAAAGAAACCTGAACATGAACATATCCTTGAGCTTTGGAGAATGTAAAGCTCTTTGTTAGATCTTATTGTCAAGCCTGTCGTAGGTGCTGGATGGGGAAAGGCAAGGGAGAGAAACAAACTGGCATTTAAGGCGTAGACCTGGCTCTGCAGGAACTCAAGACCAAGTGAAGCTGATTGATACGAAGAGCCAGCCAACAACGCGGCTCCTGGAAGGGGTGTTCTGGTGTGACTCGGAAGAGCAGGCCATGGGGCCAGCAATGTGGCACAGTGTGTTAAGCCACCACCAGCAACGCTGCCATCCCATGGTCCTAGCTGCTCCACTTCCAATCCAGCTTGCTGTTAATGGCCTGGGAAAAGCAACAAAAGACGGCCCAAGCGCATGCGTCCTGCCACACTCAGGAGAGCCTTGGGTGGCACCTCCTGTGGCCATTTGGGTAGTGAACCATCAATTGGAAGACCTCTCTCTGTCTCTCCCTCTCGGTAACTTTGCTTTTCAAATAAATAAATATCAAAACAGAAACCGAAGTGTTTCGTTTGGGTGTCGTTTGCTTGCTAGCTTCCTTGGGGGGTGGGTGGCGTGATTAACCAGACTGTCCTTGACTCCTGCTGTAAGTAGCTTCTAAGGATCAATTGCAGGGCTTGATGCAAGGCGGGTGTCCCTCCCGCACCTTCAAAGCGGGGTTGGGAGGTGGACTATGACTAGGAGCCATGTGGCCCAGAACAGCAGCGAGCAACACAAATTATTTGGTGATCCCATTATCTTCCCATGCAGCCTTCCCAGTCAAAATGATTTTGTCTTTTTCACCAAGACTGAGAACTTCCAATTATTCCTTGTAGGGCTTTTTGTTTTGTTTTGTTTTGTTTTCCTGGTTTTGTTGTGGTCATTTGTCAGTGCTGCTAGGATCAGCCACTAGGACTGATAGCAAACCAGGAAGCCAGGGAGCCAGAACAATCCAGCGTTTGTTGCAGGAAAGATTCCTGAAGGCCAGGTACAATAAGACATTCTGTTAGTGAGGCTGTAAGTAGGACGATAAAAACAGAAAGTAGAGGAACAGATTGATAAGAAACAGGAACAGAGACCTGTCACTGCGATAACAGTTTGTTGAACCACAAATAGAGGCACACTCCCAAGGACCCAACCTGTTCCAACACTATGAAAACGGATTCCCACCTGCAGGGCATAAACAGTTCCGAGAGATTCCGAGGGAAAAGAAATAAGGGATAAAATATCCAGAGAAGCGAGAGTGGAGCTAGGTAGTCCCAAAGTCGGTTTTTGTCTTTGTTTTTATTTTTACCTGCAAATTCACAAAACTGCAAATGTCCCAAATGTTACAGTAAAATGGGTGGCATGTTGTTTTGAGAGGCCCCAGGCTGCAAGATGAGATCAGAACAGGTGACTGTGATCTTCTGGGAGTGCAACAGTGGGCCATGAAGTACGTCCACAAAAGTACAATTTGTCCTGAAAAGGAGAGGAACTATCAGGGGGAAGGGCAGAATCCCCTCCCCTGGCACCTGCAGGACTGCCTGCCTCGCCCTACAAACCCCGAGGACGCATATTCCTGGGTAGCCCGGGCAATGCAGCTCATGTTCAAACTAGAGCAAGGGGATTCAGGCAGCAGGAGTGGTGGTGAGCTGGCCCTTACAACACAATGGGTCCTCCTGTCCAATCACCTAATCATGTCTTTCCAGTTTGGCCGAAGAAGAAGCCACTTTTGAGCAAATCATGAGTAACAATGGGGCCTGAAGTGAGGGGCTAGGCCGCAGTGGAGCAGGGGGTCTCCCCTCCTCATGATCAAGCAAGTAATGGCAAAGTATAGGCTCCTGACCACAGCAGGGGAGAAGTGAGGACATGACAGATGGACAGCAGAGGAGTTGGTTCTGGAAAGGCAGCCATTGTGCACTACTGGCTTCCGCCCCGCCCTGAGCCCTTACAGTTCAGTGAAGGGTAAAACAAGCGCATACATCATGTCCTTAGAGCCTGGAACACAGTCAACACCAGACCAGGGTCGGTCAATGTTATTATTACAAATAACAATGCTTCTGTACTTATCCAGAGATCTGAAGAAAACCACAGACTTGTGCCCTAGAAAAACACACACAAATAAACCCACACCTAACTCTGCAGATAATCCTTGGTGGTGGTGGCACTTTGTAGGTCACTGAGGCTGGAGGAACACACCACCAGATATGCAGGGCTTGCTTCATAATAGTCAAGGCCAAGGGTAAAAGGGAAAAAGAACTTCAGTACAAGAGCAGAGCATCAAACAGAATGCAGCCTTTTCCAAGCGAGGAGTCCTGCCTGACTGCCATGTAGCTGCCCACTAAGGCTCAGGTCAGTTGTCCATTTGTTTTAAGAAACTAAATACCCAGGGACTAAGATTTATAAAACTTGAAAAACGGGTCTCACAGTGGCACATAGTTTACTAAGCCTCCGCCTGGGGCATCAGAATCCCATATGGGTGCCAGCTGTGTCCCAGCTGCTCCACTTGCAATCCAGTCCTCCACCTGTGGGTCAGGAAGGCAGTGGAGGATGGGCCAAAGTCTTGGATCCCTGAACCTGTGTGGGAGAACCAGAAGAAACTCCTGGCTCCTGGTTTCATACTGACACAGCTCCAGCAGTTGTCATCTGGGGAGTGAACTAGCAGAGGGAAGATTTCTGTCTTTCCTTCTAACTCTGTCTTTCAAATACAAATAATAAATATCTTAAAAGCATGTGAAAGCTGATCAGCTGATCACCCATAGAACTTTTGGCGTTTTCCAAGACACTCTTCAATGAAGGAGTATTTATCAAGCAACTGCTTGGTGCAAAATTGCAGTGATGAAACACATGAGGGAACCAACTTGGGAGACTTGAGAATGATACAGCTGTGATGACAGAAAGAAGACAGGGCTGCTTGGAGAGCACAGTGCAGGTGCCACAGATGGAAGGGAAGGAGGTGGGGTTGTACCTTTAGGAGTGCCCCTGGCCCTGGGCTCTGCAATGCTGAGTTGAGAAGTGGAGGTGTCCCAGGCAGAGGGAAGTGAGAGAGGGTGATGCTCTCTCAGGGTTTTACACTTTGTATGCATATGCAAGGTGGTACTAGAAGGTTCCATTCACACCTACCTTTCAGTGATGTCCATGAAACCAGGTGACAAGTGGGCTGCTCCTTCACTGCTGGTAGGCGGAAACTAATCATATCTCTCCCCACCCTTGTCTTTTTTTCTAAAGTTTTACTTTTATAGGAAAGGCAGATATACAGAGAGAAGGAGAGACAGAGAGGAAGATCTTCAGTCCAATGACTCACTCCCCAATTGGCTTCAATGGCCGGAGCAGAGCCAATCCAAAGCTAGGAGCCAGGAGATTCTTCTGAATCGACAACGCAGATGCAGGGTCCCAAGGCTTTGGGCCATCCTCAACTGCTTTCCCAGGCCACAAGCAGGGAGCTGGATGGGAAGGGAGCATCCCAAATATGAACCAGCACCCATGGGGATCCCAGCCTGTGCAAGGGCAGGATTGAGCCACTGAGTCCTTGCGTTGAGCCCCTTACCTCTCCTTGAGAAAACAGGTGTCTGGATGTGCCAGAGATTTGACAAGGTTAAGTAGCAGAGCTCTTCCGCTTGGATGCTGCAGTCAGTACCTCCAGGCAAGGGATTGGAAACTTTCAGACTCCGCCAGGGAGGAAGCTGGAGCAGGGGTTAAGGAGAAAGCCTGGAGGCTCAAGTGTGGCAGGAAACTCAATCTGAGACCATGGGCAGTGGTTTTGGGGATTTTCAAATGGCTTCTGGCCTTATTTTTAGGACTCTATTGGCTTTTTTATGGAAAAAATTCATATATATATATACATAAATGTATGTACATAATGACTTTTATTGAAAAGACATATTTACAGAGAGAAGGAGAGAAAGATCTCCCATCTTTTGGTTCAATCTCCAAATGGTGCAATGGCCAGAGTTAATGTCAATTCAGAGCCAGGAACCTGGAGCTTTTTCTAGGTCTCCCACAAGGGTTCAGGGTCCCAAGCACTTGGGCCATCCTTTGCTGCTTTCCCAGGTCATAAGCAGAAAGTTGGATCAGAAGTGAGCTGGGACACAAGCTAGCACCCATATGGGATTCTAATGTCCCAGGTGGAGGATTAACCTGTTGAGCTATGGTACCTGTCAATGGAAAGCGTGTTCTAAAATTTAAAAACCAGGTGACTTCTCTGGGCTAGAAAATGCTACAGGAACTAAGAGAAGTTGAAAGTATTACAGAGAGGCAGAGGCTGTAAGATGACAGGTTACGGGTAAGGTGAAGAATTTTAAAAACATTTATTGGGGACCCCGGGGCAATAGCATAGCAGTTAAAGTCCTTGCCTTGAACGTACCAGGATCCCATATCGGCGCCGGTTCTAATCCAAGCGGCCCTGGTTCCCATCCAGCTCCCTGCTTGTGGCCTGGGAAAGCAGTTGATGACAGCCCAAAACCTTGGGATTCTACACCCGCGTTGGAGACCTGGAAGAAGCTCCTGGCTCCTGGGTTCAGATCAGCTCAGTTCCAGCCATTGCGACCACTTGTGGAGTGAACCATTGGACTGAAGATCTTCCTCTCTATCTCTTCTTCTCTCCGTATATCTGCCTTTCCAATCAAAATAAACAAATCCTTAAAATATTTATTTATTTATTTATTTATTTATTTATTTATTTATTTGGCCCAGCATGGTAACCTAGAGGCTAAAGTCTGTCTTGCATGCCCAGGATCCCATATGGGCACCAGATCGTATCCTAGCTGCTCCACTCCCATCCAGCTCCTTGCCAGGCAGTAGAGATGGCCCAAAGCCTTGGGACCCTGCACCTGCGTGGGAGACCCAGAAGAAGCGCTTGGCTCCCGACTTCAGATTGTTTCAGTTCTAGCTATTGTGGCTACTTGGACAATGAAACAGCAGATGGAAGATCCTTCTCTCTGTCTCTTCTCTCTGTAAATATGCCTTTCTGATAAAAATAAATACATCTTTAAAAATATTTTATTTATTTGGAAGGTAGAGAGATAAAAGTGGTTGGGGGAGGGGTGGAGCTCCTCCATTCACTGGTTCATCCCCCAAATGGCACTAATGACCAGGGTTGGATCAGTTGGAACTCAGGGATCAGGAACTTGCTCCAGGTCTTCCATGGTGATGCTGGTTCAAGTCCTAGCTGCTCCGCTTCGTGTGGGTGACAGTAGTGGTTTGAGCATCCTCAGCTACTAGAAGATTCTTGTTTTAGAGCTGGCCAGTGGAAATGGGGAGGGGGGTGGGAGTTGGGAAGAAAATGCATAGCCTGAATGAAAGGCTTGCTTGGCGTGCAGGCCGTGAAAGGACAGTGAGGCTTTTGCTGACCCGTGTGAGCCCCCAGCACATGGTTGCCCAGGCTTTCACTTGCCTACGTGGGTAGAATCAGAATCACGGCTCCCTTTTCGGTTCCCCACACTGTCCTTTGAGCACCTGATCAAAAGCAGGCTCAGGTTTTATAAGCCCAGGGATCCGGGCTCAGTCCTGCTCAGTGCAAACAGCTCCTGACGATTTCTGTGCAACCTCACTGATTTTCACTGAGAAGTAGTCTCTTTGCATTGCTGACTCTGGCCAGCTCACCTGCCTTGGCTGACTTGGGCAGGGGGCGAGCGCGTGTGTGTGTCAGGTAATGCCCAGGGAAGCAGCAGCACTGCTGTAACAATGCCCCCCCCCCCCATTCATGTACCTTCTTTTTCTTTCTCTGAATAGAAAAGTAATATGTGTGCTTTGTGGGAAATGTACAAAACTGTAGAAGACATACTCACTTTCAACATCTTGGTCTACTTATTATCAAGCTTTATGCTAGATCCAGAAGTTTAAAATCCCAGCTTTTTCTCTCGTAATAGTCTACTAATCCTTTGTTACTAAAGTAACCTTGACTCCGTGACTGCATTTTCACCAGGAACAATACTGAGAAGGCAAAAGAAAGATGCAATCAGTTGTAATTACCACCTGGAGACAGCCACGGATGGCTCTTCACTCTGTTTTCCAAGTATAGTTTGGGGGTGGGAAGAGGAGGAACCCCCAGTTATTTGACATTCCTTCATTTGGATGCAGCTGCATGGCTTACTTAAGCATCTTCTTAAGTATGGCAGTGAAGTGGCTTCCAATGACAGGTGCTGACATAAACATTCCTTCCTGAGGGCTCTCACATTGTAATTTGCCTTTGAAAATGACTGCACTTTGTATAATTTATCCTTACAACTTCGGAGAGAAATCTGAAATGAAGGGAAGGTCATAACTTTGGCTGTGTTTCTATCTCCATTTAGAACACATTTGTCCTCCCAAACAGAAGAGAACTTTTGCGTAGAGGAATAGAGTGATCAAGCCATTCTGAAATGCCTAGGGTTTTACGTAGGCATATATTTAAACTATTTACTTATTTGAAAGCCAGAGTTACAAAGAAATAGAAAAGACCCACAGAGAGATCTAGTTGCTAGTTCACTCTTCAAATAGCCATATCAGGTTGGGCAGGGCCAAGTGAAAGCCAGGAGTTTCATCTGGGTCTCCCAGGTGGGTACAGCGGGCCCAAGGATTGGGATCATATTCTGCCGTTTCTCAGGTAAAAAAAACAATAGGGAGCTGGAGTGCCGGTACTGCATGTGTAAGTTTAACTTGCTATGCCACATAGCCAGCCCTTAAAAATATTACTTATTTAAGGAGCAATGGACTACGTAAAATTTTGGTAGATAAAATTCAGATCCAACTTTTGTATAAACCTGAGCCACAGTTACAAATAATTTCTCAGTCCTACGTTTGTGTCAAGTCCAGGAAGTTGGCCTTTTAGTTCAACCATCCCTTGGGATGCCCACATTTTGTCTGAAAGCCTGTGTGTGAGACCTGGTTCCACATGCAATGCAAGCTTCCTACCAAGGCACATACTGAGAGGTCATGGCTCGAGCCGTTGGCTCCCTGCCACCCTCGTGAAAGACCAGGAATGAGTTCCAGGCTCTGAATTCAACCTGGTCCAGCCCAGACTGTTGTGGGTATTTAGGAGGAAGGAACCAGTGAATGGGGTAACCTCTCTGCCTTTCATATAAATAAAATTAAAGTGATTAATTTGCCTCAACATAGGCAGACATGTTCACTGCTAAATTTGGCTAGATGAACTCATGGGTAGTACTTGTGGAAGCAACATCAAAAAAAGGACGGATACAATATGCTGTTAGATCACTGACAAGGATACTGACATTGGGACACGTTTAAAGAATACTACCAAATGCTAAAAGAGACCAAGGATCCAGCTTCTGTCAGCGCCCTAGTTCAAGAGCCCTAGAACCTGGGGGGCAGGAAGAGTGTGGTCAGCCACTTGCACTGTGAAGACTGCGCGGCTCAGAGCTTAGGCCTGGGGAGGCAGGGGCAGTTAGAGGTGCCTTTCTCAGTTAACTTTCTAAGTACAAAGCAAAAGAAAAGCTGGGGGAATGACTAACCAAAAGAGAAGCCGGGGGATAGGGTGCAGGAGAAGGAATCAGCAAGGAATTCTTCTCGATCCTATTTTATCAGAAAAGTATTACCAGTGTGACCCAGGGAATTGGTCATTTCTTTGGAAAACACTCTTAGTGTATTACTGTAATTTCCAAACAATCATCACCACCAACATTTCATTTTGGTTACAAATTCTTGTAGCAGAAATAACAGATATGGCGCCCCTGCATAGTGGCCTAGTGCGTTGAGCCACTTGCGACACAGGCATCTCAAGCAGGTGTGTTGGCTAGAATCTCAGCTGCTTCACTTCTGTTCCAGCTTCCTGCTCATGGTCTAGCAAGGCAGCAGAGAATGGCCCAAAGTGCTTCGGCTCCTGCCACTCTCAGTTGGCGATCCGGACGGAGTTTCTGCCTCCTGGTTTCACTTAGTTTAGCCTGGGCTTTGAGGCCATTTGGAGAGTCAACCAGCAGGTGGAAAAATCTCTATGTCTCTCTCCCCCTCTCTCCATGAACTCTTTCAAATAAATAACTTGTTAAGAAACGTTGTGGGGGGCCTGGCGCGGTGGCCTAGCAGCTAAAAGTCCTCACCTTGAAAACGCCGGGATCCCACATGGGCGCTGGTTCTAATCCCGGCGGCTCCACTTCCCTTCTGGCTCCCTGCTTGTGGCCTGGGAAAGCAGTCTAGACGGCCCAAAGTCTTGGGACCCTACACCTGTGTGTGGGACTCCATGTGGGTAATCCAGAAGAGGCTCTGGGCTCCTGGCTTCAGATTGGCTCAGCTCCAGCCGTTGTGGCCACTTGCGGAATGAACCATCAGATGGAAGATCTTCTCTGTCTCTCCTCCTCTCTGTATATCTGCCTTTCCAATGAAAATAAATATTTAACAACAACAACAAGAAAACCCAGCTCCATTATTAAGGATGAGGCACGAACATATGGCTGAGTCCCTGTTTATGGCATGTAGAATATCCAAAATCAGGACACTGGGACATGGTTTCAAATGATTTCCCAAGCAAAGGGAACTCACCAGGCTTTCCCCAACAAACAGCTCATTTCCCATTTCAACAGGCAAGCGGTGAGGCAGTGGCACAGTCCCTGTGCTTGGCTGTCAGCAGCTTGTGATGACATTTGCGCTTGTTTGGTTAGGACATGCTCTCCATGTCTGAGAGAGAGAGGTGGTCCCCTGCTTCATGCTGAGGCCTCAGGGGCCTCAGTAAGTCTCAGACTGCAGAGAACTCCATTAAGCCTAAGCCGGAACTGCTGCCCCGCCAGGACCTTTGCTTTCCTAGAAGGCTGAATGAGCACAGCATTCTGGGGACGATCCAAAGCCAGCTGGCACAGCTCTGGGGCCTCCGTGGTTGCCGGTAGCAAGTGCAGTCAGCATATTCCTGGGGGCCCTCCAGATACAGAGCTCTACCGTGATGGGCAAGTCAGAAAGCCCTTCAGTGAGCAAGGAAGCCAGCTTTGCTTCCCAAAGTCTTGCGGAAGCTCCTTAGAGCACGTGAACAAAATACAGATGAGTCAGGGCCAAGTGGCAGTCGAAGGTACAACTCAAGAAACTTGGGATTAGCCAGGGTCGCAAGCTAGTGGTTGCTCCAATTGTGCCGGTAAATAGGAAATGTGCTGAACTTTGGCCATTAGTGGGAGGGGCCCCCCAGCCCGCCTGCTACCCATGCTGCAAGGTTGCCTCAGCTGGGTCGGGGTTGCTGAACCTAGCTAGGCGCCCTGCTGGCGAATACTGGACTCTCAACTTAGGACAGACGAGAGCCACTTTCTAGGGGGAAGTGTTGCCCTGCCGAGGTCCCCAGGAAGTTTGGCCTGCTGGAGAGCTGTCCAGGGTGGGGACTGGGAGGGTTTCGGGCTGATCTTGTAATACGCTGCAGGGCCTTGACCTGGAGAGGGAAGGCACACGCCTACAGCAGTTACACTTCCTCACAAGGTCAAAGTCAAAGACCTGGCATATTTCAAGGCCCCCTTGGAAACCGCCCATGTGGCTTTTTTAGATGGCAAACGGTGAGTAAGGATCAAGTAAGCTGTTTGGCAGGAGCCAACTTGGTCACCTACTGACAGTAGAATGTTTCCTTCCTACTAGACACCCAGAACTAACCCAGCCCATCCACCCGGCTCCTGCCCGCTGAGAGGCAGGGCAGCCAGTAAAAAGTGCCCTGGAGTGGAAATCAGAAAATTTCAACAAGTGGCATGAAAGGAAACAAGTAGTGCTGCCCGTTAATTCTCTCCTGCACTCAGATTCCTTATCCATAAAGGGATGGGCGAGTCTCTATCGCCACGGCCCCCACTCAACTTCACATCTTCAGTTGTTTTTTGAACTCCATGAAAGGAGCTCTAGAGGCCTGACGGCTGAAAATGTAAATGATAGGGCTGCCTAGCTCTCAAGAGAAACTTCACGTTCAAAATGAAAGTGAAGAATAGGAAAGAAAGAACAGCAGGAGAGTTTCTTCAATTTGAAACTCTCTTTGGTCTCAAGAATAGCAGCATAATGAGCACAGAAGCTTGGGAGGAATAGAAAAGTACATGCTGCAAAACAGGAAATCCATTCTTGGTTGGCTGCCAAGAGGGCCATGAGCTGGTAAAAAGTCAGCTTGGGCTCAATTTTTAGTTTCTGAAAGCTAACAACGCCCCCACCCACACGTCCAATTAGTGAGACCCATTACATGAACTCAACATT
Organism: Ochotona princeps; assembly: GCF_030435755.1. Taxonomy (NCBI): domain Eukaryota; kingdom Metazoa; phylum Chordata; class Mammalia; order Lagomorpha; family Ochotonidae; genus Ochotona; species Ochotona princeps. The sequence continues at coordinate 5,425,105 of NC_080850.1, forward strand.
GCCGTCCTGGATTGTTACTAAGGCTGCTTCAGGTCTGCCTCTGAGTCCATGAGGGCTGCACTGGCCACACCTGCCACGTTGTCCTTGCGGCCTGTCACCTCCCTGGACCCACTCAGTATAATGGTCATACACGGCTTTATTTGGAGCGCTTCACCTTTCCACATAGTGTATCACTCTTGAATTTGGAAGGAACCCAACTGAAACCCCTGGGACTGCTCCGGCACCCTGGCTACGCAGGCACTCAAACAGTGACTGAATGGCTCGGAGAAAGTTACTCACCAATCCCTTCTGACATCCCAAAACCACGAGGCAGTGTATATAGTACCCCATCTAGGCCAACACTGCAAACTCCATGTTTAGTAAGAGAAACAGATGCTTATAAAAATGAGCTTTAGAAACAACAAACCCGGGTTCCCATAGAAAGCAGAAAATAATTTATTCCAAAAGATGGTAGAAATTTGTTAATCCTGAAAATATAGTGTATTGTAACAAGGCTGGGCAACTCTTCCCTCAGAATACGCCCCTACTGTCTGCCCTCATTGAGACTTATTTATCCTGAGGCCATTTCAAGCACTCAGCTGGTTCCAGGTGGTGAGGCGGCAGGGCTCTCCTCTAGTCTGCAGATTTTCTCAGAGGAATAGCACCTCGCAGCTCAGGCGAGAACGTGAGCATCCTGTGCAGTCGGCACAGTTGAGGTTGAGTAGGCACGTATTTCATCAAAGTGTAAAAGAAGATGAAGAGAAAAAATACTGCATCATAGATCGAGACACTGAGAGGTGGTTTGGACGTTTAAGGCGGCTGGTGCCTGGAACAGGCGAGTGGAAGGCAGCGGTCTGCACCTCGAGGTCATTTAGCAACTAGACCACATTCTCTCTGTGACCTGCAAAAAAAAAAAAACAGTTTGATCATTGGGCCTCAAACCTTCGGGGCGGAGAGGGGAAGGTGCAAAAACTGAACATCAAGGAAGCTAATCCTTTTACACGAGGCAGGGAAAAAAGTGGCTTCCTTCACCAGGCAAGTCTGGGCAGCCTTTGCAGGGCTGTGACAAGAGCTCCACTTACAAGAATGGTCCCAGAGTGAGGCGCAAAAGCAATCAGTCGTTAGGGAAGGCAGGAAACACGAAGCTGACTCAGACTCCTGGTAATTTTCCCTTCCCCTCTTCCACGGCTTGGAGAGCAAGGGCTCCCGAGGGGCACAGAGAGCCAGGGTTCCAGAGGAGCAGGCTTCCTGACTCATCCGGGACTCCAGCAGGCTGCCCCTCATTTGTGCCCCCACAAACTGCAGGTGACAAGTGACAACTTCTAGTTGAGAGCTACAGCAACACCCTTGCAAAGGAAGCAAATATTTAAAAGCATATCTACACCCGTGAAACTGCTCACAGGATCACACAACTTCCTTTATACAAACTTTATGATATAGTATCTAAAAAAGAAAGCCGCATATGCCATATGCTAGTTTTGGAATGAAAAGCCCACTTAGGAGGAGGAAATAAAAGTTAAAGATTTTCCTTCACAGGCCATTTCCACATAAGACTTGAGTTGGCTGACAAACGACGCTGAGGGACAGGTGTCTAAGTTAAGACACTGTGTAGGACACCTGCATCAGATGAAGCAGCCAGGTTCAAGGTCTGAGCTCCACTTCTGATCCAGTTCCCTGCTAATGAGCATCCTGGGCAGAAGGACTGGCAGCTCCGGTATGTGGCTCCATGCTGCCAACTGCGCACGAAGTTTCTGAACCCTGCCCTCAGTCTGGCCTAGCCCTAGCTACTACAGTACTAGGGGAGCAAACCAGCAGGTGGAAAGTCTGTCTCTAAAAATAATACATGGATTAACTAGTTATTATTTTTAAAGATGACCTAATTTTTTAAAAGATTTATTCATTTTTATTGGAAAGGCAGGTTAACAGAGAGAAGGAGACTGAAAGAACTTCCAACCGCTGGTTCACTCCCCAAGTGGCCACGACATCTGGAGCTGAGCTGATCTGAAGCCAGGGGCCAGAAGCTTCTTCTAGGTCTCCCACGTGAGTGCAGGGTTCCAAGGCTTTGGGTCATGCTCCACTGCTTTGCCAAGCCACAAGCAGAGAGCTGGAAGGGAAGTGCAACAGCAATGGTGCCCATATGGGATCCTGGGCATGCAGGGTGAGGACGTCAGCCAATAGGCTACTGCGCTGGGTCCTAATTTTATTAAGATGTATTCATTTTATTTAAAAGGCAGATTTTACAGAGTGAAGGAGAGAGAGAGGAACAGAGAGGATTCTTCCATCTGCTGGTTTACTCCCCAAATGGTCTTAAGAACCACCAATGAGCTGATCCGAAGCCAAGAGCCAGGAGCTTCTTCTTGGTCTCCCATGTGGGTGCAGAGGCCAAAGGATCTGAGCCATCCTCCGCTGCCTTCCCAGGCCATTAACAGAGAGCAGCTAGTACTAGAGCTGACACTCATTTGGGATGTTGGCACTACAGGCAGAGGCTTAGCCTACTATGTTACCATGTCAATCCCTTATTTTTGTTTACGATTTATTTTTATTATTTTTATTGTAAAGTAAGATATACAGAGAGGAGGAGAAACAGACAGGAAGATTTTCCAGCCATTGATTCACTCCCTGAGTGACCGCAATGGTCAGAGCTGTGCCAATCCGACGCCAAGAGCTTCTTTTGGGTCTCCCACATAGATGCAGGGTCCCAAGGCTTTGGGCCATCATCGACTGCTTTCTGAAGCCACAAGCAGGGAGCTGGATGCGAAATGGAACAACCAGGACATGAACCGGCATCCATACGGGATCCTGTCGTAGATAAGACCATGTTGGGCCCCTAACCAGTTTTTAAAAATTTAGATATGACAGGTTTTGTTTGACTGATGGTTAAACAGCTGTAAACATTGGCCCTTTAATTTTTCAATTCAACAGGTACAACCAAGAAAATCCACAGCTTGGTGCATAGAACATGAGGTTTCCCAGGCCCAAGGTCCCAGAGTAACCAGAGGTGGACAAGAGCTGGAGGCTCGGTTGTACAGGTGCAAACTGGGGCAGCCCGACTGCTTGCCCAGTGTGAAGCAGCAGTGCCTGGAGTGCCCCGGAGGCAGGGCGCCACAACACGCGCTCCAGCCAGGACTGCTCTTCCTCATGTCCCAGACATTACCACCAAGCCAAGGGGTGGCCACCCCCAGGGCAACCTGTTCTAGTGTTCTGAAAACCTCTTACTCCACGTGACTGTGATGGTGTTGGTCCCCCTCTGCAGGCCTGCAGAACAGCCCCTCTGGACTAAGCTGGGGTGCAAGCACATGGGATATTTTCTCTGAGAACTGAGCCTGTGAATCCAGAAGCTTTGTGTGCCCACGTTCCAGGAACGGTATACTGCTTAGACTTCCTCTGCAGGTAGGTCTTTTTGAACACAATATCATGAAGGCAAAGACGGGTCTTCATGTTTGAGCAACCATGTACCCAGGGAGTAATTTTAACTCAAGCTCCATGACACCAGCTTAAAAAAAAAAAAAGGGAGTAATGCCAGTGCTGCGGCACAGTGGTTAAACGACTGCTTAGGCCACCCACTGGCAGAGTGCTTCAAGATCTGAGTCCTGGCTGCGTGCCTAATCCTAGGTTCCTGCTAACGTGCACCCCGGCAGGCAGCAGCGATGGCTGCGCAGTCAAGTCTCCACCACCTCAGTGGGAACCCTGAGTGAAGTGCCAGGCTCCTGGCTTCAGCCTGGCCCAGCTCCAGCCGTGGAGGGCATTCAGAAGGTGAACCAGTAAGACCAAAGATTAGATCTCTTGCTCTTTGGCTCTCTCTCACACAAATAAATTAAAAAAAAAAAAAAAAAAAATGGAGTAAGCATTATGTTAAATAGCGTGGTCCTGAGGACTGATTTTTTTTTAATTTGAATTTTGAATTTTTGAATTATGTGATATAATTGCATACAGACTGGGATTCCACCCCTGACAGATTTTCCCCATTTTGCTACAATGATATAGTCCTTTGTAAGGAATCATAATTCCATCAGTCTCTTAAGTGTACCCCGACACTGCTGGTACAGACAATGTCAGACAGTCAAGCATCCATCAGGCAATCATCTCTGTATGCAATTAGCTGCCTCAGGGTGGGCCTGGGCAACTCCTGGAAGGGTTGAGCCCTAACTTCGTAAACTAAAGAAATCAGACATTAACTAGATAAAACTGAGAATGAATAGAAAACCATTAAAGCCAGAACCCAAACATCTGTTCAGGGAAAGGCAAGGAAATGTATTTCTTCAATATTATTATTACTTCTTTTTATTTAAAAGGAAGATTCTAAAAACACAGAGAAGGAGAAACAGAAAAACATCTTCCACTCACTGGTTCACTCCCCAAATGGCCAAGATGACCACAGCTGAGCTGATCTGAAGCCAGGAGCTTCTCTTGGGTCTCCCACATGGGTACAGAGGCCCAAGAACATGAGCCATCCTCTTCTGCTTTCCCAGGTCACATGCAGGATGGAAGAAATCACTTGGAAACAAGGTGGGCAAGAAGCGCAGGGATTTACCCACTCAGCATGGAGATAGAAAGGGTCAGGAAGCATTGAGAGTGAATGAGGGAGCTGAGGCAAGATAGCAAAGCAATGATCGCAAGGTGCTGCTGACTAACCTGCTGTCAAAACTGACCAGTGAGTCTGGCGCGGTAGCCTAGTGGCTAAAGTCCTTGCCTTGCATGCACCAGGATCCCATATGGGCACTGGTTCATATCCCAGCTACTCCACTTCCCATCCAGTTCCCTGCTTGAGGCCTGGGAAGGCAGTCGAGGACTTTCCAAAGCCTTGGGACCCTGCACTTGCATGGGAGACCTGGAAGAGGCTCTGGGCTCCTGGCTTCGAATCAGCTCAGCTCCGGCCGTTGTGGCCACTTGGGGAGTGAACCAGTGGATGGAAGATGTTTTTCTCTGTCTCTCCTATTCTCTGTAAACCTGACTTTCCAATAAAAATAATAAATATCTTCAAAAAATTAAAAGAAAAAAACAAAATATAATATCTTTAAAAAATTGCAACAAAAACAAAAACAAAAATAAATATCTTTTAAAAATTAAAAAAAAAAAACCAAAAAACAACCCCCGACCAGTGCGACAGAGTGTGAAAGGCCATGCAAAGCTAATCAGGTCAAGAGCACGAAACAGTAGGCCTGGAAACAGTGGCTTACAGAGGCATGCAGACAGCAGCCAGGCTGCAAGGTGGGCTGGGTAGGCTGCAAAGACCGTGACGGCCCAGGGAGACACTTGAGTGACCCTGCCAAAGGCTGGGCACTTCCCTTTTACATGACATTTCAAGGGACAGATGGCCGCTAAAATCAAGGCCCGTGGGCGCAACTCCTGAAGTGATGGGTGTGGGCAAGGATGTTCCGGGAAGTGCTATGTCGGCAAGCAAAAGGGGCGTGGTGTTCTGCAGACCCACGGAGAGCTTAGGAGGAGTCAGTGTCATTGGTCACAGCTGCAGTGAGCTGGGTCAGAATCTAGAATGGCCTGAGGAAGAGGCGACAAGAAGGGCAGACTCGAGAGACACAGCACCGACAACAGGAACCGAGGAAATGGAGACAGGTGCTTCGGGAGGTCCTGACCCCACGGAGCGGGGAAAAGTAGACTGAGAATTAAAGTGGACACGCAGCTGAGTCCAAAAGGGCAGCCCCGCACCCAGCCAGGCAGGCCACCGTGCGAGAGGCACGTTTGCTTTCCGAACACACTGTACTGTTCAACTTTCCCCAAAGCTGGCCGAGCTTCCACCTCCCAGCGGGTCACAACTCCCCACGGACCTCGCGATGTTCTTGCACACCCCTACTTGGTACTATACACCTCACAAACACTCCAAATATTTTTGGAATGCACAGAAAAACAGCTCCATGGGGGCTGAGACCTCATTACCAATATCCTTCATTCCTCTCCTATTCCGGGCTTCATCCTAAAATAGAATTTTTCTCCTTTAGGGAGGGTTGTGGTCAACCATACAAGCTCACTGACCACACAACAATGATGTGGTTAACCACCTGACTTTGAGAACGCTGGCTCGGCAGCCAAGTTCACGCCATGGGATTCCACAGCAGCTTCCCACTCCCCAAGGCTACGGCAAAGCAAACACTGGCATCAAGGGCAGCCTTGATGTCAGAGGCCCAGCTATGTCGTCAGGGTCGTAGTCGGCAGTCTCGGGCAAGCAGGCCAGGGTGGCAGGGCAGCCAGTTCGTGCTTGCTGCGGACCAGACCGTAAATGTTAGGAATTTGTCTATCTGGTTAACAGAGACATCAGACTGAAAAGAACAGGGAGATGGAGTCTCTTCAGATCTACCCACCCAGTGTTATTTGGGGGTCAAAGGGTCCAACTCTCTTATGATAAAGGAAGGAAATGAAGCTCGGAGAAGTGAAAGGCAATGTGGAACCAGAGCCAACAGAGACTGGAAGTTGTCAGCTTTGTTTTTATTTTGAAGATTTTTTTTTTTTTTTTGTAAGGCAGAATGATAGAGGGAGTGACAAAGACAGAGAGAGAAAATGAAGCTTTGATCCAAATGGCCACAAATGGCCAGGCTGAAGCTAGGAACTCCACTCGGGTCTCTCTCCTGACAGAGGCTGGAGCACCCAGGCCACCTGCTGCTGCCTGCCTGGTTGCATTAGCAGAAAACTCAATCAGAAGTAGAGCAGCAGGCCTGGTATGGTAGCCTAGTGGCTAAAGTCCTCGCCTTGCACGTGCTAGGTTGCAAAAATTATTTCTTTAACCCAGAAATTCCATTTTCAAGGATTCCACTCCAAAGATTATTGACAGAAATGCAAAACTACATGTGCAAAGGATAGCACCGTGGCTTTAGCACTAACAGCACAAGACTCGAAACAACTCCAAATAACTGGAATGATTAAATTGAGGCTCTGCTGCTCAATGGATAGAGTCACTGGATGAGACTGAATGACAACTTTACCACCGAGGGGACCAGGGTATGGGCACCTGCACCCACAGACTGGCACAGCACCACATAAACAGCAAAGCAGGTGCCATGTACGGCGCTCAGGTGTCAGCTGAAAAGCACTCCTGCCATGCAAGCAGGTCCTGGATCTAGCTAACCTTTAGCACTGACTTCCAGGTAACAAAATAAGGGAGGCAGAGGGACAAATTCAGTGACGTACTTCCTGTTCAGCCAGAGAATAAATCTGTCCGCAGTGCTACCACTGACCTCCAAACCAAATAAAAGCTACAACTTTAAGATCAGTTTTCCATCCAAAGCACTCAAAAATGTTATTCTAAATCTGCCTTCCACTTGCATAAGGTGCTGGGTCTTGCAATCCATGCACACATCGTCACTTTTCTGACCTGTGCCTGAAAGACTTCACGCAAGCTTGACTTCGTAACTGAGGTTATTTTTAAAGGCCAGGTTACAGTAACATTTAAAAGAATCTTAGAGATGAATCTCTAAAATTCTAGGTATGCATATGTGCTCTTAGATCCCCTGGTTTTCTGTGCCAGTCCTGCTATTTGTTAGAATGGCCATAACATTCCGAGACAAAGTCAAGGGCAGCTCTGGCTGACAGACACACACGACAGGGATGCGAAAGGTCATGGGAAGGCGGTCACCTCAGGGTCGGTGCTCGGCACATGGTGTCTCCTTCTCAAGGCCAGTGATACTTCAGATACCAGATGGTCTCGTTCTTCAATTGCGGTCCAAAAAGAGGGTTGAGCTGGGCCAGAATTGCAATCAGCCAACTGGAAGGATGAATAGAAAGAGAACAAGAACAACACATGGTGAGACCCACACCGGAGCATGATCGTGTTCCTATAGGGCTGAAAGGTTATGTGAGCAGAACCTTAACTCTGTCCCTTTGGGACCAAACGTTCAATACGCACTCTGCTAGGGAGAGCTTGTCTCCCGAGCAATCATTCTGCAGGAGCTAGCCCTGCCTTTGCTCTGTGATGCGGCCCCAGGGCAGCGAGGCTTCAGCCCAGGATCCCTCTGCCTTTTTCTCTCACCACCCTATTACCTTTCTAGGTGTCAGCGTTTCCGCACTCATGATACCTTAACCTCCAACTATGTTCATCTGCCCTTGACTTCAAGGCTCAGGTCTTATTTATTTTTATAGTTTCTGCAAATGGTGAGACCCACAACCTATGTGACAGCCCCATTTGTAGTACCACAGTCAAGGTCTGATTTCAGTTCATCTTCTTCCAAGTAAACCAAGAGTAGAGAACATGTTTTCCTGCCAAGGATCATTTCGACATTTAAAAACATCCTTCACAGGTCACAGAAGATGATCAGCTTAAAATTCACCTGATAGGGCCCGGCGGCGTGGCCTAGCGGCTAAAGTCCTCGCCTTGAACGCCCCGGGATCCCATATGGGCGCCGGTTCTAATCCCGGTAGCTCCACTTCCCATCAGTTCCCTGCTTGTGGCCTGGGAAAGCAGTTGAGGACGGCCCAATGCCTTGGGACACTGCACCCGCGTGGGAGACCCGGAAGAGGTTCCTGGTTCCCGGCTTCGGATCGGCGCACACCGGTCGTTGCGGCTCACTTGGGGAGTGAATCATCGGACGGAAGATCTTCCTCTCTGTCTCTCCTCCTCTCTGTATATCTGACTTTGTAATAAAGTAAATAAATCTTTAAAAAAAAAATTCACCTGATAGAGATTTACTGAACTTCAAGTCCTGGCTAGGGGACCAGATGATTGTGAAGGCTGTTCCCTACTCCCAAGAGACTGTGACACGTAATCACCAGCACTACTCAGTGGGCCCCACGGTAGCTGAACCCGAAGGGCACGTCCCTGTCCCTGCTTCCTTTGGAATCTAGATAACAAATGTTTCCCTGATTGGAGACTACTGATGGAGGAGAAACCAAGGTGGCACGGCTTGCCTCAGGGTTAGATGTGAGAAACAGCACACAGTAATTTTTTTTTTCTGATTTTGCTCATAAAATTCTGAATACAAATTTTTCTATCTGACATAATAACTCATATACCCAATAAAGTTGGAAAGTTACTAAGTGAAGAGCAAAAACACATGATGCAAATGTTTGGCTGTTCAAACCATTCCCTTTTACTTACCAAATAGATATTTAAGGAGCACCCACTAGGTTCCAAGGCCAGGCACACAGTGGAGAAGATGAAATGCCACTATCCCCTCTTAGAGCTCATCTAACAGAATGCCAGAGAATAGGAGCTATGAAGGAAATAAGGCAGAGAGAAGGAACAGAAATGGCTGGTGCGGGGTTATTACTTTGATAGGATGGTCAGTGAAGGAGTAACACTTGAGTGGACACCAGCATGAAGCAGCACACACATGGTTTAGCTCCTATTAGAAATAGATATGTGGTTAGAACTTCTCTCCTGGGCTGGGGAGGACGTGGAATTTGTGGTCAACCAACGAGGCCGGCCTCCATGTGCCATGTGTTCTGGGAGAACAAGCCTGACACCCTCATCCCGGCTCCAGGCTGCAGGGAAGAGCTTCCTACAGAAAAGATGAGGTGTCACGAGCAGCCTGCAGCGAGTGGGGAATCAGCCGAATCCAACTGAGCCTCTCTCTTCCCCGGATCTCGGCGCTTCTATCTGTTGCCATTTTTAGAACTCTTCCAATCAGAGGCTCAAAAGGCTGCCAGTGGGGAACGGCTCTAAGGGCAGCAGTTAGAGGCAGCTCGGGACACCCCATCCCGTATCAGAACATCTGCACTTTGCCTTGCAGTTCAGTTTTCCGCCCATATGCACTCCAGGGGGCTGCAAGTGCACGGCTCAAGTTACTTGGGCCCTGGCTACCCCTGGCTACCCCTGTCTCCCGACTTTGGTCTGGCCCAGCCCAGGGTCCCGCAGTGGACAGGAGATCTCTGTGTCCATTTCTCTCTGCCTGTCATTCTGCTTTGCAGAGAAGAGATGACTGGCATGTGAGCCGACGCAGCAGCAGAAGCTGGTGCTTACAGGAAGGCATTCACCCTCCCCACCCCACAAAAGGTGGTTTTGCGGCAGGAAACATGACACCTGAAGAAATCAGGCCAAGATAGAGCTCTCTAGCTGCCTGACTTGATAAACAAAAAAGCAGCTTCAGATGACTCTCTGAGGCCTCTTCAGAACGATGGATATTCACCATAAACACGATTTGAAGACTCGTCATTGAAGTGTTACATGGGCTGGTATCACCGGGGAAGAGGAGCAGCCGGCCCAAGGAGGCGCACCGAGCAGGTCTGAGGCTGTGGTCAGCGCTCAGGGTGCAGGGCTGAAGAGTCATGGAAAATTCCACCCAAACCCAGGATTTCCCCAATCCCAGCAGGCAACACTGGCTGCCTGGAGAAACAGTGGTTGTACTTTTTTTTTTTTTAAGAGACTGAGATAACTGGCTCATACTCAGAAATGGGAAATAAAAACTGAAACCAGTCCCTGCCTCCCTTTGTCATGAAGACTATACAGTATGAAAGAAAAGTGCCACCTCCCAGTGGCTCGTGGGATGCCGCGGAGGAGATGCTGACAACTACTGTGGCAGAGCGTGATCTCCAGGGAGCTTTCGCTTAAGGAAACCGAGGCAGGGAGGGGGCTGTGTGGCTTCGTCTCTGGTCCCAGTACTGATTAGGTAGGAGTAGGTCCAAGAGCAGAAACCAGCCCAACTTAAACGCCGCACCACTACCCCCTGTTCCCAGGCCCTGCCACGCCACCCATAAAAAGTGACCCTTGGTAATATCTCAACTGAGAACATTTCAGAAGGCATCAATTTGGTTAACGTGAAACAGCTGGGAATGAAGGAAATTAGAACGCATCTGCTGACAACCCAGTCCTGGACAAGCCTTTGCGAGTTGTGGTAAGGAAAATCCAGAAATAAAGATGGCTCTGCTTGCTGGCTCAGTATTTGCAAACCTCCTGGATTGAATTTTGCACATTGACTATCATTAATGTGTCCCATCAAGTGCATAAAAAAAATATCTCATTCTAGAAAACACCCTCTCAATTCAAGAAAATTCCTTGAGAAACAGCCCAGGCAGGCTCAATTGAAATTTCACAGAGGAATTTCCCCCTCTGACCAGCTGACTACCTCCTGAGTTAAAATTTCCCTCTAATACTAATAAACATGCAAAGGACTGGAAGGAGAAAAAAAAATCCACCCTGAATTGATGGAAGTGGGTGGAGGAAGAGGTCCTATTTCAGTGAATCTATTACTCCATGTGTACAAGAACAGGAACTAAATGTACCCTTCATACTTGCCCAAACTGTTCCATGAGTCTTCCCACCCTGCAGGGCAGCCTACCAACCAACCACGTGAGGTGAGTGAATCCAGCCCGCAGCCACGAGGCAACAGAGTCCTTAGAGAACTGTGGGTCTGGAATGGACCAGAGGTCAAGTCCACATTCTCCATTATAAAGAGAAAACTAGGTCTTAACAAAGTTTCATAAGCCCAGAGTGAATCAATGCGGTCAGAATGGGGAGTCCAGGACAGCCGAGTCCCAGGACAGTGCGCCTGCGTTACAGACTGCAATCCTGGGGTTCCTCCTTTATCCCACACTCATTCACCAGTGCCGTGTTCCACATCAAATTCTGGCGAAGCAGGAGTCACTCAGGAGCCCACCCCCGGGGTCCTGTGGGCCCAGAGAGGCTAACCCTGGCTGGTAGTAGAACCAGTGAGCTTTGGGAGTACGGGCACGGGTGCGTTCACTCTACCATCATTCCTGGCCGCTTAGCATGAGCACAGCCCTCGATGGTGAGCACTCCTCCCACACAGAAGGCTCTGCCCTGCTGAAGCCCTGCTTCGTTCTTCTGTTCCACATGCAGATCGCTCATCAGGGAACAATGACATGTGTACTTCCTGGTGACTCACACATGGAGCGACTGGGGCTTCCCTGTTGGAATGGAGAAGTCCAACCAGGACCTTCCTTCTGATCCACTGTCCCACCAGCCGGGGCCCTGACAGGGGGTGACCTGCCCCAGCTCCACGGCAATGATCTCACAAACCCTCTCATCCCAAGCCAACGACGGAGACGCTTTCAAGGACTGCAGCTTTAGAGCTGGTTTTATACGGGGCTGAACTTCAAGGCTAGCTCCACTGAGCATTAGTGGCGTGACCCCAGGTCCTCCACTGTGAGGAGGAGATGACACTCCTCACCTCAAGGGGTCAGAATTAAAGAACCAATGCAAGTAGAATGTTTCATGCTGGAGCTGTCAGGCAGATAATGGATAAACCCTCCGTGACACATCTAGCTACAAGCTGCAAATGTGCTACAACCTCTTCACTGTGCAGACAAGTTTCTCATGAAGCACTGAGTCATTCTTGACTCCCCCTCCTGTGTGGCAGGTGCATTTCTTTCTTAGGTTGCCGCCCCTTGGTGTACATACTCCGGGGGCCAGTGCCCTGGACAGGGCAGTACCTCCTGAGATGAGGATGTTAAATGACACATGACAAGTCGGTTTCAATAATCCCTTTGACGAAAATGAGACTCCCTAGGGGACCCTAACCTAATCAGGTGAGCTCTTCCAGGGACAAGACTCTCTCAACCAGACACTGGGAGGGCAGGTGTTGGCTAGGAGGTCGTGATTCTCAGCTCAGAAAGCACCCTTTAGCATGTACTCTGGGATAAACAGCTGACTTCTTTCACTTCTGCAATGGGAGCAGGACGCTCTGCTTTCTCAACAGAGGGAGCTGCAGGGATGTGGCAGGGGTGGGCTGGAGGTCAGGGAGTGGGTGTGAGAGAATTCTTTGAAGCCTGCCCAAGCTGAGGCACAAAACATGGTCCCTCTTTGATCTGGTAGCCTTGACCCGGCCATAACATTTCGGCAGCCTTCTCCACATGCAAACCAGAACTCTTGCATCGCCTACAAACATGTGTTAAAGGCCGCCTGCTACCAGAACACACCCATGCCACAGATTTATTTCTCTTTCATTTAGATTCATTTTTATTGGGAAGGCAGATTTACAGAGAGAAGGAGGGACAGAGAAAGATCTTCTGTCCTCTGCTTCACTCCCCAAGTGGCCGCAAAAGCCGGAGCCAAGTTAATCTGAAGCCAGGAATCAGAAGCTTCTTTCAGGTCTCTTATGTGGGTTCAGGGTCCGAAGGCTTTGGACCGTCCTTGACTGCTTTCCCAGGTCATAAGCAGTGAGCTGGACAGGAAGCAGGGTGCCCGTATGGGATCCTGGAGCTTACAAGGTGAGGACTTTAGCTGCTAGGCTACCATGTCGGGCCTGAGCCAGGAGCTTCTTTTGGGTCTCCTACGTGTTTTCAGGGTCCCAAGGCTTTGGCCCATCCTCTACTGCTTTCCCAGGTCACAAGCAGGGAGCTGGATGGGAAGTGGAGCCAAGACACAAATTGGCAGTCATATGAGATCCCAGTACATACAATGTGAGGATTTACCCACTGAGCCCTTGTGCCAGGCTTGGATTAATTTCTCTCTTGTGAAAACCCAGACAGTGCCCATTGCTTGCCTAGCAACTCCAGACAGCCCCAGCCCGGCCAAACCAATGACCTTGTCTGCTATTTGGAGACAGCACCATATTTCACCATATTTCCTGCAGAGCTCTGAACCCTTTCCAGGTTGGTTCTTCCTTGATGGCCTCCCTCAGCCCTAAGGCAGCATCTTCACAGTTTCCTTGTACCTTACAGTTATCCTTTCGTCACAGTCAGCAATAGTTCTCTATGTTAACTGTCCCCTTTTCAGGCTGCCCTGTGGATCCAGACTGCTACACTGTGACAAAGATGTGATCCAAAGAAGATACTCCATTGCAAGCTTTAGAGGTGGAGGAGCCCCATGTCCAGGGATGGGGTCACCTCAGGAGCCAAGAGAAGCCCCAGCTATCAGCCAGCAACTGAGAGGGAGTTAAGGCCCCACAAGGGACTGCATTCTGCCACAGCCGTGAGTCTAGAAGAAGACTCCACTCCAAATTATTTTTTGTTTGTTTGTTTTATGATACAGTTTCCTAGGCTCTGGGGTTACTCGTGCCCCTCCCCAAGGTCCTTTCCCTAATACTGATTTCTCCTCCAGTTTTACAATAGGTGCCCTTCATGAGCAGTCATAAGTCCATCGTGCTGTTATTGAAGTGTTTCCTGACAATGTAGGCATGGACAATGTCAGAGAAGACTCCAAATTCTTTTTTGTTTGTTTGTGTGTTATTTTTAAAGATTTATTTATTTTATTGCAAAGTCAGATAGAGAGGAGGAGAGACAGAGAGGAAGATCTTCCGTCCGATGATTCACTCCCCAAGTGACCGCAATGGCCAGAGCTGCGCCAATCCAAAGCCAGGACCAGGAACCTCTTTCGGGTCTCCCATGCAGGTGCAGGGTCCCAAGGATTTGGGCCATCCTCGACTGCTTTCTCAGGCCACAAGCAGGAAGCTGGATGGGAAGTGCACCAGCCGGGATGAGAACCGGCGCCCATATGGGATCCAGACGCATTCAAGGCGAGGACTTTAGCCGCTAGGCCATGCCGCCGGGCGTAGGACTCCAGTTCTAAACAAGAAGGCACACCTGTGTTGTTCAATGTCCTTACACCAGTCTCCTCCGTGGCCTTTTCACAATTACATGAAGAGGCCCTAATTTCACCAGCTCTCTATACTTCAAGTTTTGGTTCTGGGGTGGGTGGCCCAGTGGTTTCAGTTGCTACTTGGGACACCCAGATTCCCTATCAAGTGCCTCGTCAAGACCTAGTACTACTACTTCTGGTCCAGCTCCCTGTTAGTACACCGGGGAAAACAGAAGACGGCCCAAATGCTGGGGTTCCTTCCACCCACATGGGAGACCTGATTTCGACCTGGCTTAGTCCTGGATGTCAAGGTCATGTGGGATAAGAACCGGCAGATGGAAGATGTCTCTGTGGCTCTCCCTTTGTTACTCTCTGGAATTAAAAAATAAAACTTTTCAAAAGATTCACTTTCTTTTTTAAAATTGCTTTTTTTTTTTTTTTAATTTTTTATTTGAGAGGCAGAATCACTGAGGGGGACGGAGAGAGAAAGAGTTCTCTCATCTTCTGGTTCTCTCTCCAAATGGCTGCCCTGAAACCATCTGAAACCAGGAGTCAGGAGCTTCTCCAAGTCTCTCATAGCCGGTTTTAAAAGCTCAAAATTTGGCCTGGTGCAGTATTCTAGTGGCTTGCATCCACTGGGATTCCATATAGGCTCCAGTTCATGTCTTAGCTGCTCTTTTTCCTATCCAACTCCTGGATTGTACCCTGGGAAAGCAGTAGAGAATGGCCCAAAGCCTTGGGGGTCCACACCCACGTGGGAGATCCAGAAGCAGCTCCTGAATCTTCCTCTCTGTATCTATTCCTCTCTCCTCTCTGTAAATCTGCCTTTCCAATAAACTACCTAAATCTTGAAAAAAGAAAAAAAAAAGCTCAAAATATTCTGGGGTGGATAGGAAAAGTATGGGTCTGAAATAAGACTGGCGATGTCTGAAGGTGTCTGACAAGCAAATGAAGGTTTATAGCAGTTTTTTGGTTCCTTCATTTTTTTTTAAGATTTATTTATTTTTATTAGAAAGGCAGATTTACAAAGAGGAGAGGCAGACAGAAAGACCTTCCATCCACTGGCCCACTCTCCAAGTGGTCACAATGGCCAGAGCTGAACTGATCTGAAGCCAAGAGCCAGGAGCTTCTTCCGGGTCTCCCACATGGGTGCAGGGTCCCAAGGCTTTGGGCCATTCTTTACTGTTTTCTCAGGCCACAGGCAGGGAGCTGGAAGGGAAGCGGGGCCGCCACGATTAGAACTGGCGCCCATATGGGATCCCAGTGTGTGCAAGGTGAGGACTTTGCCGGAGCTCAAGTTTCACCTCCACTCTAATCAGCTCCCTGGTAACAGGCTAACGTGCCTGGGAGGCAGCAGGGGAGAAGTCCTTCTGCCTGCTAGCCCTGCAGGACATCTGCTGGCTGGAGATCCTGGTACCTGGTTTCAGCCAGGCAGCCCAGTCCTGGCTGTTGCAACCATTCAGGGAATGAACCAGCAGATGGAAGGTCTCTTCTTTTCCCTCTATCACTTTTCCATAAAAGTAAATAAATCTAAAAGGAACAAAAAAAAAAAAAAAAAAAAAGAGAGAGAGAGAGACAGGACCTGCGGCTGGTGTCTACCGAGAGAGAGAGAGAGAGAGAGAGAGAGAGAGAGAGAGAGAGAGAGGACCTGCGGCTGGTGTCTACTGAGACAGAGAGAGAGAGAGAGAGAGAGAACCTGCAGCTGGTGTCTACCGCAGAACCGCTTGCTTACTTCCTGGAGGGGAGAAGTCTCCAGAGCCTCCCAGGTCACACAGGGACAGAAGTCTTCTGTGTGGATTGTTTGCGGTGTGACAGGAGAGACATGGCACTGTGGGAATGGCCCGACAGGAAGAACCCGCTTGGGAAGTGAATGCAGGCCCGACGGGAGAGACGGGCCTCTTTCTCTCAGCAAAGACAAACTTGGGGGTGTCGGCTGCTTTGCTCATTCACTGCTACACAGGGGGCTTCAAAACGTTGTGGAAAATAGAATTAAAAGCTGTTTATTTTGTTATTAAAAAAAATGTTTAAGTCTGTACTTTCCCTGTAATATACGCATGTTCCACAAACTTTCTGAACCTTCCCGCGTCTCTGGTGCAGAGATCCAGTGCCTGGCGGTGCCTGGTGGACCCAAGCCGCTCCAGGAAGGCCCAGTGGCACACGCTCCACTACCGCCCTGTGAGCAAACCACACACAAGGGACACAACGAAAACCACCTGCACATTGTTAATTACCACTAATAACACTTTTACATTTGTGGTGGTCTCTCTTCTGGGTTTTCACACGCAGCCTTTTATTTAACACACACACACACACCAAAAAAACCAAACAAACAAACCCCAAACTTTTTCACACCATCCTGTAACATAATCACTAAGAGTCAACTAAGGCTGGGAGAAAGTGAAGCAAGTCACTACCAGAACTATATAAAATCAGATGTTTCTCTACAGAATTTTTTTTTTAAAGACTTATGTTTTTATTGGAGAGTCAGATATACAGAGAGGAGGAGAGACAGAGAGGAAGATCTATCTGTCGGTTCACTCCCTGACTGCAACGGTTGGAGCTGAGCTGAGCCCATATGGGATCCTGGTACATACAAGGGAAGAACTTTAGCTGCTACGCCACTGCGCAAGGCCCTCTCTATAGAAATTACACAAGAAACCAGATTCTGGGCCCCATCACGATGGTCTAGTGGCTAAATCCTTGCCCTGTAAGCGCTGACATCCCATTTGGGCACCAGTTCGTTTTCCGGCTGCTCCACTTCTCTTCCAGTTCTCTGCTTGTGGCCCGGGAAAGCAGTGGAGGATGGCCCAAAGCCTTGGGATCCTGTACCCACGTGGGAGACCCAGAAGGTGGTCCTGGCTCCTGGCTTTGGAGCAGCTCAGCTCCAGCCGTTGCAGAATGAAATCAGATTCTACTGGCAGAATGCCTGACTTACCCTCAGCTCAGACAAGTTATGCTGTCTCAGGAGTCTCAAGCCTTAAACTACAACACACTGACAAGAGAAAACACTACCGCAAACAGGAGACGACCGAGAAGTCCCTGAACGCATTTCAAACCATGACTTGCTCGGGGGGGCCAGTGTCTGGGCGCACCTGCTTCACAAGGAAGCATACCGTGTCAAACACTGAGGTTTCTAGAAAGATGCCTGCCTGAAAATAGGAATGGAATTCACACCCCAAATATTTGATATACCCTATTCCACAGAACGTTGCAAAGGCCATCCTAGGGACTCAAGTCTAGACAGCAAGGGAGGAGGACCCACGCCTGCGGTCAGCTGAATCACAAGCAGCAGTAACGTTCGGTTCCACCGTGGAGCCTAGCATCCCGTTAATGCACACCTCGGAGGAACGGGAAGTGGCTCAAGGACTTGAATCCCTGTCACCAATGGGGAATACCAGGGTGGAATTCCAGGCTCCTGGCTTCAGCCTGAGGGCACTGAGGGAGTAGACAGAAGGTCTCTCTGTCTCTCTCTCTGCCTTTCAAATTACATCAAAATAAATCAATAAAAATTTGAAACAGTCCAACTGCAGTTTTCCCACTTTGGGTACTCATGAGGATAAAAGGTAACATTCCATATATATTATCATTTATTACATTATTTACATATAATGAGAAATATAATGAGAAAAAGTTCACTCAACATTTTGTATTGTATAATATATTCAAATAGAAGCAAATTATTATTGTACTTTGATATAGTTTACAAAGAATTATTAATACACTATCCTGATGTTACTTGATTATAATGCTAGCCTAAGATCTGTTCATTAGATAAACAAATGAAATGAATGGCTTTTTAAACTTCATAGTGAGACAGTTCAGTGAATTGAATAGACTTAAATATGTAATAATAGTAATACACAAAGCAGTACAGCAGCAACTTCCAGCTAATTATAGGTTTCAAATCTGTGCTAATTAAATTACACTAGAATTCCCAGGACACAGTATCTACATATAGTTCTTGCAGAAATAGACTGAAAACTGGAAAAGTGTGGTATTTCCTTCCTTCCTCCCTCCCTCCCTCCCTTTCTTTGTCTCTTTCTTTCTTTTGTTTTTTTTTTTTTTAAGACTTATTTATTTTTTATTAGAAAGGAAGATTTACGGAGAGAAGAATCTTCTACCCACTGATTCACTCCCCAAATGGCCACAACGGTCAGAACTGAGCCAATCTGAAGCCAGAAGCTTCTTCCAAGTCTCCAACGTGGGTGCAGGGTCCCAAGGCTTTGGGCCATCCTCTGCTGCTTTCCCAGGCCACAAGCAGGGAGCTGGATGGGATGTGGGGTATCTGGCACAGGAACCAGTGTCCATATGGGATCGTGGTGCTTGAAGGGGGAGGATTAACCAATTGAGCCATTACACTAGGCCCCAAAGCGTGGTATTTTCAACTTGAGCACACTTTAGATATTACATAAGGACAGGCTCCAATGAAACAAATGTATACATCACATTTAGGGAAAAAATGACTTATGAGACAAGATACTTACAAGAGATAGCAGCACACCGAACAGGTCACCAACATGGTGATGATAACTCTAAAATAAACAAAAATACCACTGTGAGATAACTAGCCAAGCAGGCAGATACTGCACAATAGTTTCTGCTCCCTTCGGACTTAGCAAACTGGCACGAACTATGTATCCAGAAAGTCACTCTCAATTGCACTTAGTAAAGTCTAGGTATGTAACAAGCATTTTTGTTTAAATTTATTTATTATTATTGGAAAGTCAGATATACAGAAAGAAGAGACAGAGAAGATCTTCCATTCGATGGTTCACTCCCTAAGTGACTGCATCGGCCAGAGTGGAGCTGATCCAAAGCTAGGAGCCAGCTCTTCCAGGTCTCCCACGTGGGTGCAGGGTCCCAAGGCTTTGAGCCATCCTTCACTGCTTTCCCAGGCCACAGGCAGGGAGCTGGATGGGAAGTGGGGCTGCTGTGACACCAATCAGTGCCCATATGGGATCCTGGTGTGTGAGAGGCGAGGACTTTAGCTGCTAGGCTACTGCACCGGGCCCACAAACGATTATTTGTAAAAGATTATGAAATAATGCCACAGGTTACACACTCACTTGGAATTCAACAGAGAAGTATACAGGATTTTCAGGATTTCTCTTCTTTCATATTCATTTTTGTTTCCTTGAATGGCAGAGAGACAGAGACAGGCAGCTGGAGAGATCTTTCACCTGCTCATTCATGTCTGGATCTGGACTGGGCTAGGCCAAAGTCAGCTTAGAACTCAGTCCAGATCGCCCATGCAAATGTCAGCCAGAACCAGCTGCCTTCCCAGGCAGTAGTTGGGGCTCCAGCCAAGCGTTCCGTTCTGGGTACAGATGCATCAAGCAGTGTCCTAATCGCTATGCCCAACATCCACTCCTACAATGAGTCCTGACATCCTTGTAACTCCCCTGTTGGTAGCATGCTAGGCAGTAACACTGCACTTCTAAATATATGGCTTTCCAGCTCATCTCCATTCATGTCTGCAAGTTATACCTGCATCTCGGATCAGTAGAACCCCAACGTTTTTAAAACCGAATTCACAGTAATCTTTTCCCAGCTCTCCAAAACCTCGTCTTCTGCGACTCCTGCCGCCCAGGAGCAGTGCAGCCTCTACCCACTCAGCCCACACCTCCTCTGCACCGCAGGCTCCATGGGCCGGGCTTGTCCTCTGAAGCATGTCTGTGCTAGGTGGGTTTCGTCCCTTTCCATTCTGACGGTCAGCAACAAATCCACCTGGCTCCTTACTCAGAACCTTTTGTCCATTCCTCTCACTTTATTTGTAATCTTTCAAATGAACCCCTCTCTCTCTTTCACTCTCTCTTTTTAAAGAGATTTATTTTTATTGGAAATTCAGACTTATAGAAAGGAGAGACAGAAAGATCTTCCTTGCCCTGATTCACTCCCCAAATGTCTGCAACAGCCGAAGCAGAGCTGATCCAAAGACAGGAGCCAGGAACTCTCCCAGGGTCTCCCACATGGGTGTGCAGGGTCCCAAGGCTTTAGGCCATCCTCCGCTGCTTTCCCAGGCCACAAGCAGAGAGCTGGATGGGAAGTGGAGCGCCTGGGACAGGAACCTGCACTTGTAAGGGGAGGATTAACCAGCAGTGCTGGGCCCAGAAATCCTGTTTACACAGGTCATCCTTCAGGAGCTGTCAGTATTCTGTAGGTAACATACTGACATGTCCAGTCAAGAAGTCTTCCCTATGCGTCCTGTAACTACCAAGCTCCAAGACAAGAGCAGAGGACAAAATGGATTACAAACCTTATCCGCTTGAAGTCCACAAGCTAGTGGAGGAGACAAGCTAAACAACACGTGACAGTTGTCTATTATTCATATGCCTGAAAGTGGTGGGGAAAGAGAACAGAGCAGGTGAGGATAAGCACACGGAGGCGGGGGTGGGGGGCTGGCAGATGCAGCTAAATTTTAGAGGCCTTGCCGAGGGGGTGGCGTTTAGCTAAGTAGATGCAGAGCCGTCAAGGCGTTCTCCAACCAGGGAAGGGTAAGCCTGAAGGCAGGAGGTGAGACAGCGCCTGCATCCAAGGAAAGATCAGTGTGGCTCAAGCAGAGCATGAATTGTTTGGGGCGAGGTCAAAGGTATGCTGTAAGACGCTTGCCTTTATCCTCCATAAGCAGGAATTATTTAGGGGCGTCTACCATGGTGTAGCAAGTTAAACCTCCCCCTGCAGTGCCAGAATCCCATATGAGCACCGTTTAGAGTCCTGAATGTTCTACTCCTGATCCAGCTCCCTGCTTATGGCCTGGGAAAGCAAGATGGCCAAAGGCCTTGGGCCTCTGCACCCATGTGGGATACCCAGAAGACGCTCCTGGCTCCTGGCTCCAGACTAGCCAGTGACTGATTCATTCCTTGGACCCAGAGGATGGAAGACCTCTCTCACACTGTCTCTCCTTCTGTCTCTGTAAATCTGCTTTCCAAATAAAAATAAATAAACCTTAAAAAGGGGGGGAGGATTATTTGAAGGGATTTGCGAAAATGGCAAGATCAGATTCAAATTTTCTCAGGTCAGTTGGAAAAGACCGGAAGAATGGCAATAGGAAAAATCAATTAAGTCTAAGGAGACCTGAAATAATCCACAGCAATAGGCCGGTAGCAGTGCAGGGAGTAAGGCTTGATAAGAGTCTAGATGTATTTTGAAGGCAGATTCTTTAAAACACATAATTTATACATAATATATAACACATAATATATAAAGAAATATGTACGAAAGTCGGGGGTGGCAGTGATGTGATGGTTCAATTGGCTAATCCTACAGCTCCAAGCTCTAGATTCCATATAAGCTCGGCTTCATGCCCTAGCTGCCCCACTTCCCATCTAGCTCTCTGCTTATGGCCTGGGAAAGCAGTGGAGGTTGGCCCAAAGCCGTGGGACCCTGCATCCATGGTAACCCAGAAGCTCTGGTCTTCAGATCAGCTCAGCTCTGGCCATTGTGGTCATTTGGGGAGTGAACCAGTGGATAGAAGATCTTTCTCTCTGTGGCTCCCTCTCTCTGTATATCTACCTTTAAAGTACAGATATAGATACAGATATAGATATAGATACACACAAACGCTGCGTTTTTTATAAGGAAATCTGTGGGGAAATAGCTTGCAACAGTTGCACAGCAAGTGTTTGCCAGTTCCTCACCTGCAATGACCTCCTTCCCTAACTCTCCCCCTCCCTGACCTTGATTCCTGAAGGCAGGCACTCTCACTGTTCCCTAAAACTCAGCTGGTTTATGAGTTACAGTTACAAGTTTCTGCTCATCTTCTGCTTTCACACGTGCCAACCTGGCATCCCTTCCCTGGGTCCTCCCACCTGCAACCCAAGAAGTCAGCTCAAGGAGCAAAAGCAGCCATGAACATTTTCTTGCTTTTTTTTTTTTTTTTTTTCTCAGACAGATGAGTGTCATTTACAAAGTAACCAGGTGAGCAGGAATGAAAGGGGAGGCACCTCCTGAGAGAAGGCCGGGAGGCGGGGTGCCTCTTGAAAGGATGGAGGGAGAGATGCTCAGCCAGGAACTATTGTACTAGCTTAAAAGCTGCCTCAGGAAAGGACTCACTGCTTTTTTTCTTTTAAGATTTATTTATTTTTATTGGAAAGGCTGATTTTACAAGAGAGAAGAAGAGACAAAGATCTTGCATCTGCTGACTCACTCCCCAAAGACCTCAATGGCTGGAACTGAGCTGATCCAAAGCCAGGAGCCAAGAGCTTCTTCCAGGT
The DNA here is from genome assembly GCF_030435755.1 of Ochotona princeps. Classification (NCBI taxonomy): domain Eukaryota; kingdom Metazoa; phylum Chordata; class Mammalia; order Lagomorpha; family Ochotonidae; genus Ochotona; species Ochotona princeps. The sequence continues at coordinate 5,447,716 of NC_080850.1, forward strand.
CTCCATGGGTGCAGAGGCTCAAGGACTTGGGCTATCCTCCGCTGCTTTCCCAGGCCACAAGCAGACAGCTGGAAGGGAAGCAGAGCAGCTGGGACATGAACCGGTGCCCATATGGATGCCAGTGCCTGCAGACAGAGTACTAGCCTGCTGAGCCATTGCATGGATCAACTCCTACTGGGTGTCTTAGAAGCTGCATTCCCTAGAATTTGGGAGTGAAGTGTCATAATGACTGCCATTTATTTTCTAATGGTTCAGCAAAATGCTATACACACATACACATACACACATGTACATAAATACGAGACATGAATATGTCAACCTAGGTGGCAATCTATGGCACTCATCTGTTAACTCCCTGCCTCCCTGAATATCTGACAATGTTGATGGCAAAACTTGGCTCACAGCATACTATCCTCTTGTCCACCTTCCACATTTACTGGTGAGGGAGCCAAGCTGAAAAAACTTGAAGCTTTCAAAGAATCCATGGCATCTTAAAGAAAAACAGGGTAGTCAAGAAAGCTGATTTCAGTGCCTCCCTTGACTTTATGCTGCTCACTTCTGGCTGGAACCTCAGGAACCAGGGGCTGCTGTGAGCCACCCATCATTCATTCACAATTCTCCCTGCCTCCCTAGGTCCTGGTAACCTCCTGATCACGCAGCTTTCAGCTTCCTGCTGTGCAGGGTCTCTCAGTGAAAAGAATATACATTGGGCTTGGCAGCGTGGCCTAGTGGCTAAGATCCTCGCCTTGATCCCATATGGCTGCTGGTTCTAATCCCGGCAGCTCCACTTCCTCTCTATCTCTCCTCCTCTCAGTATATCTGACTTTGTAATAAAAATAAAATAAATCTTAAAAAAAAAGAAAAAAGAAAAGAATATACATTAAAGTATTCTTTGTGGCCTATGGAATTGTAGCATGAAATTTAAAATAAGGGCCAGGGTCTACCTTTCAAATATAAATAAACGAATCTTTTGTTTTAAAGTCCTATTTTCTGTTATACAGTACTGTAGGTATGGGGCTTACCCCGCTCCCACTGTCCCTTGTAGTTTACATTAATACAGCCCTTCAGCTTAGTCTCGACTCCAGCGTTCTGCTCTTTCCGTAAGTCATGCCACTGCAGCTACAAGCAATGGTGGACAGTCTGGTATCTTGTTGTCAAGGTATATTTAACAGTTTTATTGGGGACCTTCCTTTAAAAACAAAGAAATCTTTTTTAAAACGCTTTTTTTTTGGGTATGAAGACCAGACAGGCAAAATTCTCTAACTGCAATAGAAAAAAAAAGAGTAATCACATATGGTGAATAACAAAGTGACTTAGTAATTCCCACAACTGTGATACTCCTTTATCAACTACTACAAACTGGAAGGGTGACCTCATGTAATTGCTAGAGGGAGGAGGGGTGACCTAGTGCTGACTACTGACGAAACTCATCAATCATTCCTCCTGCTGGGAAAAAAAAAAAATCATGATTTATTTATTTATAGATGAATTCAAGTAACAGGTATAAAGTGTATTCCACAGAGGAAAGAAACGTTCAGGTCACCAAACACATGGGAAGTCCTAACATGTCTTTCCCACTTCTCAAGGCAATATCCACTGGGCATTCGTCTGTGGTGGGAAAGCAGGCTCTGGGCACTGGTCAGAGACCGTGTTCCCAACCGGTCCAACTTCCAGCCCACGTGACCTCCAGCTGAGAAAGAATGACTAAACAGCCCAAGAGGAACCAGAAAGGCAGTGTGCCAAGGCTTCTTTGAAGTTCTACTATTTAAATAAATAAGTATGTGTGTGTGTGTGTATTTTTTTTCTTTTTACTTTCCAGACAAGCAAAGTTCTAACAAAGAGATCTGCAAACCAAAGCAAATCCACCTTCCTTAGCCAACCGCACGGGACCTGGAGCGCCCTCCCAGGGTATGACGCAGGGCTTTCCAAACAGCACCGGCTCTTAGGTAATTTAACCCCGCTGCAGATGGGGCGCCCACGGGGGGCAAGGCCCGGACCAGCCGGTTCCAGAAGCCGACCAGGCCGGCCCGCGGGAGGCACGGCTGCAGCCCCTGTATGGGGGTTCAGGAGGCAGGACTAAAGAGGCGAAAAGTCGACTACGGAGGGACCCCCAACTTCTGCAGTCGACATCAACTCAAGTTTCGACTGTGCTCTCCCCACACAAGGATCAGGATGATAAAAACCTCCCTTAAATCTCGTTTCCTCCGAGGGCCCGCCGAAGGTCACCTCCCTCGTGCCGGGGCCGCTGCGATTCGGACGCCTGGCCCCCCTGGGTCGCCCAGGTCCACGGGGATCGAGGAGGCGGCTGCGGGCGGACGGCGGGGCACGGGAGCAGGTGCAGGGCTCGCCCCTTCCCGCCCGGGCTGGCCGCGCCGCGTCCCCCCACCCCACAAGGCCGGGCCTCAGCGCACTTACCCCCGGTTAGGACCCTTCGGGATGAACCAGGGCACAAGCAAGCCGACGAAGCCCCAGAACACGCTCATCACGATGAGAGGCACGGTGAGGCCGTGGTACGCCATGCTGGCCGCGGCAGATCCAAGCCCCTGCCCGGCCGCCTCGCTCGCTTCCCACCCGGAAGTGTCAACCCGCACCGCGTGACCAGGCGCGCGCGCAGAGTCCCGCCCCAGGCCCACGTGACCGGGCTGGCCCCGCCCCCCGGGACCGGCTAAGCTGACCGGCGTTCCTTCCGTTCAAAATTTTTATTGATTTAAAAAGCAGAGTCCCAGCGAGAGAAAGGGAGAAAAGAGAGAGCAAGAGCTTCCTTCTGGGCCAGGCTGGAAGCAGAGCCACGTGCCAGGACCTCTGTTGGGGTCTCCCAAGTGGGTGGCAGGAACACGGATCCTTGAGTCATCCCCCATGCTTCCCAAGAAGTCCCTTACCAGGACGCAGAAGTGGAGCCTACATTAGAGGACCCAGGCACCCTATGGGGATGTGGGTGCCTAGACTAGAGGACCCAGGCCTCCTAGAGGGGATGTGGGTGCCTACATTAGAGGACCCAGGCACCCTATGGGGATGTGGGTGCCCCAGCCGCTGTCCTGCCTTTACTTCATATCTTAACAATAATAAATTAGTATTCCAATGAATTCCTGTGTGCCAGGCATGGAGGTATCAGCTATACGTGCACCAGCTCATGTTACACTCCTCACTAGAGCCTCTGAGCAGAATTATTATCTAAATTTCTTTCTCTTTTTGGAGATTTATTTTTATTGGAAAGTCAGATATAGAGAGAAAGAGGAACAGAGAGGAAGATCTTCCATCTACTGGTTTACTCCCCAAGCGGCCTCAATTGCTGGAGCTGCGCCTATCTGAAACCAGGAGCCAGGAGCTCTTCCAGGTCTCCCAAGCGGGTGCAGGGTCCCAAGGCTTTGGGCTGTCCTAGATTGCTTTCCCAGGCCAAAAACAGGGAGATGGATGGAAAGTGGGGCTGCTGGGACACAAACCAGCGCCCATATGGGATCCCAGTACATGAAGTGAGAATTTTAGCTGCTAGGCTACTGCACTGGGCCCTATCTACACTTTTTTTTTTTTTTACCATTTCTTTTTAAATGTATGTATAATTGCAACAAATGTAACATGCAGTTGACTATTTTAATCACTTTTGTTAAAGATTTATTTTAGGACCCAGCACAATGGCTCAGTTGGCTAGTCCTCCCCTTGGAAGCAGCAGAATCCCAATTGGACGTGGGATAGTCCTGGCTGCTCTACTTCCCATCCCAGCATCCTCCTTGCTTGTAGCCTGGGAAAGCAGTCAAGGACTGCCCAAAGCCTTGGGACCCTGCACCCACGTGGTAGACCCAGGGGGAGCTCCTGTCTTCAAATCAGCTCTGCTGCTGCCACTGTGGCCATTCAGGGAGTAAAGCAGAAGAGGGAAGATCTTTCTGGCTCTCTCCTCTGTAAATCTGCCTTTGTAATGAAAATAAATGAATCTTTTTTAAAAAGGAGATTTATTTTTATTTGAAAGGCAGATCTACAGAGAGAACGGAAAGATACAGAAAGAGAGATCTTCCATTCACTGGTTCACTCCCCAAATAGACACAAGAGCCAGAACTGGGATGGTATAAAACCAGGACCCAGGAGTTTTTTTCTCCAATACAGGTGCATAGTTCCAAAGACTTGGATCATCTTTTGATGCTTTCCCAGGCACAGTGGCAGGGAAATGGGTTAGAAGTGGAGCAACCATGATTCTAACCTGCACCCATATGGATGCCAGCACTGCAGGTGGACGCTGAGCCTACTACACCAAGGCACCAGCCCCTCTCTTAACCATTTCTGATTATGCAGTTAGATGTATTCACATAATTGTGTAAGCAATCTTTAGAACGTTTTCATTTCCGTAAACCAGCAACCTTCCATTTCCCCTGTAAAATGAAAAATAGACCTGCTATGCCATCCAACTGCCAAGCTTCTGGATGTGTCCTCTAAGGCAATGAAATCAGGCTGTTAGAGAAGTACTTGCAGTCTGTCCACTGCAGCACTACTCACAATGTTAAGAATATGGGAGCAGGGCCTGGCACAGTAGCCTAGTGGCTTAAGTTCTCATCTTGTACACAATGGGATCCCAAATGGGCACTGGTTCATGTCCCGGCAGCTCCACTTCCCTTCTAGTTCCCTGCTTGTGGCCTGGGAAAGCAGTTGAGGACGGGCCAAGGTCTTGGGACCCTGCACCTACCTGGGAGACCCGGAAGAGGCTCCCGACTGCAGGCTTCAGAACAGCTCAGTTCCAGCCGTTGTAACCATTTGGGAAGTGAACCAGTGGATGGAAGATCTTTCTCTGTCTCCTTCTCTCTGTAAATCTGCCTTTCCAATAAAAACAAATAAATCTTTTTTGAAATTAAGATTTTTAGTTTCGTTGTATATATGACATACATAAACACATTTTGTTTATCCATTCATTCACTGAGAAACACTCGGCTGCCATGAATTCACTCCCATTTTTTTAAAGAGAAACGTGAATCTTTTCTGTTAAATTAACCTTGTGAGTTGTGTCTAACCTTCCTATCATCTTCTAGAAGGAGCAGGTATGCGTCATCCTCCATGAGTTCTGAAGGTCAGAATATAGTGTGGGCTAGCATTGGCCAATAGCTCCCTCTATCAGCCGATCGGCCAAAAACATTTGATCACAGGTTTCCAATGAAATCTGTGAGAGAGGGGACTCAGAACAAGGGGCCCAGCCAAAGAATGTTCTGTAAGGCTTCAAGGTCCTTGAAGTTCAGGAGTAAGTCAGCCTCTGGCCACTGTATTCTAAGAACACCTAAGGATCCCCCCAACAAGTCTGAGGGAGCCCCTCTGGCCCTAGTTCTGTTAAAAATAAAAATTATAGGGGCCTCTTGTTTTGGACCAAACTTCCGCACAGACCAGGCTGGAAGTCAAAAGGAGTCGCTTATGCTGACACTGTATGCCACTAAACTAAAACCCAACTGTGTGTCTGAGTAGCCAAGAAATCGGTGGTGCAGGAGTGTTGTTGTTGTTGTGTGTGTGTGTGAGCACTGTAGTGTACCAGGGTAAGCCAGGGCTCATGACCCCAGCATCGACTTGATTGATCTAGCTCCCTGCTAATTCACCTGGGAAAGCAGCAGCCGAGGAAACCTCCAAGTGCTTGGGCCCCTGCCATGCTTGGGGGAGGCCCAGATGGAGTTCTGGCTGCTGGCTTCACCTGGCCCAGCTTTCATTATTGTGATGAACTGGGGAATGAAGGAGCAGCAGGAAGGTAGATCTCTCTCTCCATCATTCTGCTTTTTAAATGAATAAATAACAAGTCATTAAAAAAAAAAAACAGAATGAGAGAAGTGACAACCGCATTTCACAGGCTGGCCAATTCAAGCAGCACAGTTACAAAGTCCCTGAGTCTTAATCCTTACAGCGAAGCAGTGACTGAAAATAATAACCTTCTATCTCCTGGACTCACTTTGCCCACTCCCCAAGAGAAGTAACTTTGAAGTGATCAATTGGCTGTTTGTTTGTTTCTACTTTCTGTAGCCCTTCCTTGGCTATGTAAACAATATCAATAAAATTTTAAATGTTAAAAAGATCTGCTTTTATTAAGTCAGACATTAAAGAATCTTGTAAAAATGCAATAGGAAGTCATCCCTCTTCCTAACATGTTTTTGTTTGCTTTGGAAAAGATAAATATCTTCTATTTAAAAAGTCTTATTTATGCCAGTATGCGATAAGCTAACTGTTGCTATTTTTAAACTAACGTTAGAAAATGTTAACAGCTTCTGTTTTAATTTCTAATTGGAAAACAAATTCACATACATTTAAGCTTCTGGGGTCCTTAGTCATTCCTTTTTTTTTTTAAACAAAGATTTATTTTTGTTTGAAGGGCAGATTAGTAAAGAGGAGACAGACACACAGAGAGATCTTCCATCTGCTGGTTCATTCCCCACATGGCTGCAATGGCCAGAGCTGAGCTGATTCAGAATACGGGAGTCAGGAGCTTCTTCCTGGTCTCTCATGTGGGTGCAGAATTCCAAGGTCTGAGCCATCCTCTGCTGCTTTCTCAGGCCATAAGCAGAAAGCTGTACTGGAAGTGGAGCAGCTGGGACATGAACCAGCGTCGATATGGGTTGCTTGGCACTACAGGGCAAAGAATTTGTCTGCTGTGTCACCACGCCAGCCCCCTTAACCATTCTCATGTGTAAAGAAGTAGGGTGGGGCACTGTGGCACAGCATGTTAATCCCAGGGAAGTGCCAGGTCAAGCCCTGAATGCTCCATGTTTTAAAAGATGTATTTTTATTTGAAAGGCAGGTTTTACAGAGAGAAGGGGACAGAGAAATCTTCCATCTGCTGGTTCACTCCCCAAATGGCTGTAACAGCCAGAGCTGAACTGACCCAAAGCCAGGAGCCAAGGAACTTCTTATGGGTCTCCTGTGTCCCGAGGCTTTGAGCCATCTTCCACTGCTTTCCCAGGCCACAAGCAGTGAGTTGGATGAGAAGTGCACCAGCTGGGACATGAACCAGCGCCCATATGGGATCCCAGCACTTGCAAAGTGAGGATTTAGCCGTTGAGCCATTGCACTGGGCCCTGGTCCACCTCTGATCCTGTTGCCTGTTAAAGTGCCTGGGAAGGCAATGGCAGGTGGCACAAGTGCTAGGGCTCCTCCTTCACATGTGAGATCTGGGTGGAGGGCGAGGCTCCTGTCTGGCCTGGCCCAGCCCTGGGTGTCAGAATCCAGTGGCTGGAATCTCTCTCTTTGGCTGATTTAGCTATTTTTGAGGAAGGCTATTTAATTTCATAATTGTACACATTTATACTGTAGTTATGGTGTCCTAGCAATAACTCAAACAGCTATTTATACTTGGACTCCTTGCTTGACTGGTGAAAACTTCTTTAAAGAAGCAAGCTCTCGGCCCGGCGGCGGGGCCTAGCTACTAAAGTCTTCACCTTGAACGCGCCAGGATCCCATATGGACGCCGGTTCTTATCCCGGCTGCTCCACTTCCCATCAAGCTTCCTGCTTGTGGCCTGGGAAAGCAGCCGAGGACGGCCCAATGCTTTGGGATCCTGCATCCGCGTGGGAGACCTGGAAGAGGTTCCAGGTTCCCGGCATCGGATCAGCGCGCACCGGCTCGTTGCGGCTCACTTGGGGAGTGAAACATCGGATGGAAGATCTTCCTCTCTGTCTCTCCTCCTCTCTGTATATCCAGCTTTGTAATAAAAAATAAATAAATCTTAAAAAAAAAAAACAAAAACACTGTACTACCTGATGCCCCAACGCAGGGCAAGCGCCGCCCCTGGGCCCTGGGCGCCCACCCACCTGGCTTGCCAAGGTCCCAAGGGCATGCCGATCTGGAGCTCCTCCCTAGTCAGCCACGCGCGAGGGGTGCTCCTGACAGAGGCCGGGACAGCCGAGGCCGGGGCAGGGGCACGGAGGGCGATGCACCTGCACCTCATCGTCCTTGGACATGGAGTGGATGCTGTACTTCAGCCGCAGCTCCTTGGACAGCGGGGAGGACATGATCCTCCGACGCACATGCGAGGGCGCGTTGAAGTGGGGCGTCATGAAGGGGGTTGAACTTCATGGTGACCGTCTGCGGACAGTGGCTTGACTGGGGGTGTGGGGGGACTCCTGCCCCGTTCTATCCTCGCCTGAAGTGCTGCCCCCGGCGGACGGGTGGCCTCGGAACGAGAAGGGTGAAGGAGCAGAGTGGAGGATGCCAGCGGTGTGCCAGTTACAAGCGCAGACCTGAGCCAAGGGGTCGCGCGCGGCGTGGAGAGGGTGGTCCTTGGGCGCCTTGCAGCTCTGAGGAAGGTTCGCTCGGGCCAGGGCAGTGCGCAACTGGGGGTTCGCGGAGAGATCTCGGGGAAGGAGGGGCCCAACGGGGTCCAGGGCTCCTGGAGTCGGAGAAAACAGCTACTTCCACTCGCCTTCTTGGAGCCGGATCCCGCCCGCCAGCGCGCCGAGATCCCGGGAGGCTCCCTTGCCTTTGGCGTGGAGCAGACGGGCGCCCTCTGCGGCCCGGGGGTGAGGTCGCAGCGTCTCGTTTCCTCCCACGCTGGGAACCCCAAAAGGTGTCACCTGGAGGGATGAGCGCCTGTTTTCCCAAGGTCTGTGGCGGGAGCGGTGGTGGTGGGTTCCTCCTGGGTCAGTAGTCTGTCTTGCCCCTGTAGTGCGCGGGGCGACCTCCTCCGTCCATCAAAGATTTGCTCACACCTCATAACGCAGGGTCGCTCCCAGACCCGAGTTTCAGATCCAGCTTTCCGCTGATGTGCCTGAGAAAGCAGCGGGAAGGCGGTCACAGGTTTGGTTTTTTTGTTTGTTTGTTTGTTTGTTTTTTGGTTCCCGCCACCCACGCAGAAGCTCCGGAGGGAGTTCCTGGTTCTTGGCTGTGGTCTGGACAAGCCTTTAAGGAATAAACCCACAGAAGGAATATCCCCTCTGCTTCACGTCTCTCCCACAGTGTCTATAGGACCCCAAACTCGGGTGTCTGGGACTCCATCCCCAGAGGACCCCAGCTTAGGCTGGCGGCCGCTGCCCCGCGCCTGCCTTCTGCATCCCTCGGGGGTCTTCCTTCGCCTCAGGTTGGTCGCCCGCGGCCTCCTTCGCTGACCGCCCAAGGCTGGGGGTGCGGACGCCCCCTGGTGGCTGAGCCCAGCCTGTGGAACATCTCCAGGTCTCCGGGGTCCAGGCTAATCCACAGGCAGACAGCCACCATGTGAAGGGCTTCTTCGTTCTTTGGAAAGGTAGGTTGACAGAGAAAGATCTTCCGTCCAATGGTTCACTTCCCAAGCGGCTACAACAGCAGGAGCTGAGCTGATCTGAAGCCAGGAGCTTCTTTCGGGTCTCCTATGCAGGTGCAGGGTCCCAAGGCTTTGGGCTGTCCTCAGCTGCTTTCCCAGGCCACAAGCAGGGCGCTAGATGGGAAGTGGAGCAGCTGGCATCGTATGGGATCCTGGCACATGGAAGACGAGGATTTAACCACTGAGCCGTTGTGCCAGGCCCAGCCCCTTGGTTCTTGAACTCATCCATTCACTCATTTGTCTCGTATCTACTGAACACCTGCTTTGTGTTAGATGTGAATTTGTGTTGCTCAGTTACTAGAAGGGAACCCTGAAATTCGCAGGGGAAGAGTACCTTGCCCTCCCCAAATCCCTTAGCCACACTCCGGCAGCTCTTCTACACTCTCTGTTTATTCATGATGCCCAACGCACGGTGGTGAAATAGTCAAACACCCAGATGGTCTTGCACCACCCATGCAGGGATCAGTGTTCATGCCTGGGGCGGCTCGGTCCTACCTCAGGTTTTAGTTCAGATCCTGTGCAGTCAGTGTTGGACGATGGCCACCCCTGAGCTGTCTGCAAAAGCCTGCCACCGAACAATAAGCCGAGGTAAAGTGATTAAGGCAGCAGCAGCCACTCTGCCACCCAGTGAGTGTGCCCCAATCTAAAAGTAGGGAGGAGTCGATCCTAAAAATGAAAGTCACCCCGTTTAGCAGTGCAGGGACAGATACTGGCATGACCGAGGGTACATGAGAGGGGTCAGAGGTCCTCTGCAGGGTGGCCATTGTAGAGCCATGCCCGCTCCCTTCAAGCGCATTCTCTCACTGGCTCCGTCTCTGCTCACGCCTGCATCAGACATTGCATCTCCTGTCATGCGTGAACTCACTGGACACATCCATTCATTTGCTCATCCATTTTACTCGATGCAGCCAAAGGAGAAATCATAAAAATGATACCCAGGGCCAGGATGTGGTACAGAAGGATGTGATGCCAGTGTCCCTTGCCATCGCCGGTGTGAATCCTGACTGCCCCGCTTCCAGGCCAGCCCCCTGCTAATGCACATGAGGGCACATTGGAGGATGACCACCCAAGTGCTTGAGACCAGATAGAGTCCCCAGACTTTGGCCTGGCTCAGCCTTGGCCTTTCGGCCATTTGGGGAAGTGAACTAGAAGATGGAAGATGTGTCATTTTTGTTCTCCATGCGTGTGGCAGGGACCCAAACAGTCATTACCAGCTGTCTTCTTGGGCTTGCATGAGTAGGAAACTGCACTCAGGAAAGGAGGGACTGAACCAGCTGCTGGACGTGGATTCCTGACAGGCGCTGTCTGCGCCCAACGCCCACCGCATCCCTGGTGTTGACCCACACTGATGCTGTTCAGGTGAGGGCCTGGACCATAGGACCGGAGCCATTCTCAGTAGCTGCTGCTGCTGTCTCTTTGTGGAACTGCAGGCCAACTGTAACAGGAGGATGCCAGGGCCTTGGGGAATTTATGAAACACGTTATGGATGGAGCTGCTGGTTCAAAGCCATGGGAGAAGTGTTGTCAAGGAAATGTTACTATATTAGGGAGTTACTCACATGCAGCAGCAGCTGCCGCTTACAAAGGCTTTCCTAACTCCTAGGCAATTTCTTCATACCTACTCAAACTGCATTTCCACAATGGCCCTTTGAGGTCGTTTCATTTCCATCCCTGTTTGCATCCAAGGATACTGAGGCATGGAAGGATTAAGGATGTAGACCGAGATGTCAGGCAGACGGTGGCAGACACAAGCAAGGGCTGAATCCACACGGTCCCAACTTTCTCACTATCCTAGGACCTTTTCCACACTTTCAACTCCTCCCCTTGAGAACAGCATCCCCTCTGCTCTGACAGCAGTCCCCCACAGCCCGCTCCTCCCAGGGCTCCCCACCCCCAACTGAGGCAGTAAGACCCACGCAGCCGTACTTGAGAAAATCAGACTTTTAATCATCTCATATTTGAATCCAACAAGGAGGGGAAACATTAAACATTTGTTTTTTTTTTTCCTTGAGATCTTGGTTGCAAGAGGTGCCTCTTGCATAAGAGACTGACATCCCTTATGTCTTCAGGGTTTTGTTTTTAATATATGCATACAAGTGGGATTCTGACCCCTGTGCATGCCACACGTAACCTACCCCACCCTCCACAGGGCACGCACTCATACCCGGGTGTGTGTGTGTGTGTGTTTGGAGGGGCGTGGGGGGAACTCCCTTCTGTAACCAGAGAACAGAATGTGAAACAAATCCATTCAAGTGGCCCTGGATACCAGAAATAGCCAAAGACCATTTATATGCACAGCACTGGTCAGTTCCTATGCCCAAAGGGAAGCTCCAGAAGCAGAAATCTGGAGCCCCAAACTACAAATGGTCAAGGCTTGAGCTACCTTTATAGATAATTAAAAAATAATAACAACAAAAAATGTCCTTCCACTGGCACTCCCCTTCATTACAAAAGTATGCAAACCATCTTGATATAAATGGAAAACAGGCAGGCTGCTGTTTCCTTGGGACATGGGGCCTGGCTAGAATTCCTTGTGTGGAATTCTAGCCTAAATCAGTACCCGCCCCCACACCTCCTTATAGCACAAAAGGGGGGGGGAGCAGTGGGGCAGGGACCCAACTCAGGAGCCACAGGGGAGACACTGAAGTCAGGCCATGGGGCCAGTCAAGGTCAAGTGAACCGCGGCTCTGTGCCCCTGGGAGCCTGGGAGGTGGAGCTCCAAGAAGGGAGGAGGGCTGGACCACGTGGCTCGCCCACATGTGGGCTGGGGATCACTGGTGGCTTATTTCAAGGCTAAGGGGAAGGATGTTGTGTCCTGGATAAGTACCTGGTCTCCAAGTCCCATCACCCCCATCCTTGCCACTACAGACCCCAGCAGAACTGTGTGTGCGTGTGGCGGGGTGTTGGGGGAAGATGGGAGGGGGAACCAGCCCCTCTACCAAGAGCTATTAGTGCCAGATGGGGCACGAATCACTGAGACACAGTGGTGACCAGAGGAAGAGGACCAAGAAGGGCTCACCTAGGACCTGGAAACGCAGTCTGAGTCTCTATTGTGGCACCTGCTCTCAGGAGAACAGGGGTGAGGATGAGTGTGAGACCCACGTGGGCTCTGGATGGGCAGGAGAGGAAGCGCGGGTTCGATCGACAGGGCCAAATCTCAAGGGCACCGAAGGCAGTGCCAAGTGGGAGACCCTCTGGGCAGTGTAGTCCCAGAGCTGAGAGCCCAGGCAGAAACCAAGCCATGAATGTTTTGGGGGGTGGCGGTGAGGGGGAACTACACTCTCATTCCAAGGATTGAGGGGCTGTACGATTGTCAAAGCCAGGCTGACAATGGAGCTGTGGGGATTCTGGCTTTTTCCCCATGGGGTTGTGGGGGAAGGACTGCAGTGAACTGGGGTTGGTGGGCAGGAAGGTGGCGGGGTAGGGGTTCCCAACCTCCCTGGGACTTCTCTCTTCAATGCCTGACTCCTGTCTTAGGAGTCCCCAGGGAAAAGGGGCACAACTTTTCAGGCAGGGACATTTGCCTAAAAGCAAACACGAAGAAAAAAGGTAGCTGCAGAACTTGGAGCCACCCCTTTCCCTTTAGCCCCAATTCGGGGACACAGCCAGGTCCTCGGCCAGGAGTTGGCCCCGGCTGCTGGTCCTCGGGGCCCGGCAGCAGACAGCATGGGCGGTCAGTGGATCTTGCCCAGCTGGATCTTCTTCCAGGCCTCTGAGGCCGTGAAGATGCAGGAGTCCAGGATGCCGGCGACAGTGAAGGTCCCGCCAATGATGGCACAGATCTGGAGGAGGGCAGAGGGAGAGGCAGAGGCAAGCCCCAAATCAGAAGCCATCAGGAAGGAAACACCAGGCCAGATCCCTCCCAGACCACCAGAGGGGGTGTCCGCACCCACAGAACCTCTGTCCCCCCACTTGTGGCCAGCATGCTTGCCACCAAGGTCATCAGTAGTGCCTGGGACTGCTCAAGTGTGATGATAATGAAGGGGTTTCTCACACCAGTGCCTTGAATTCCCACACAAATTCTCCGAATGGGGAATCATTTCACAGGCGAGAACAAGGCCTAGTCAGGTGATCTGCCTCCATGATGACTGTACAGTGATCACTTGCCCTGTGGTCAGCACTGACCCTGAATCCTACGGTTTTTTTTTTTTAAATTTTCTTTGGAAAGGCAGATTTACAGAGAGGAAGAGAGACAGAAAGATCTTCCATACGTTGGTTTACTCCCTAAGTAGCCGCAATAGGCAAAGCTGAGCTGATCCAAAGCCAGGAGCCTCTTCTGGTCTCCCAGGTAGGTGCAGGATCCCAAATCCTTGGGCCATCCTTAACTGCCTTCCTAGGCCACAAGCAGGGAGCTGGAAAGGAAGTGGAGCAGCCAGGACATAAACCGGCATCCATATGGTATCTAGGCACTTGCAAGGCGAGAATTTAGTCACTGGGCTATTGCGCAGGGCCTGATCCTGTGGTACTTAACCTCTACTTTACACTTATCAAGGACAGGTATTTAATTTGGCCTGGCAGTTAAGACGCTCACAGCCCACATATGGAAGAGCTGAGTTCAATTCTAGGCTCTGGCTCCTACTAGTGTGGACCCTGGGAAGCAGCAGGTGAGGGGCCAAGTCAGGTTCCTACCACTCACAAAGGAGACCTGGATTGAGTCCCTGCCTCCCCACTTTGGCCCCACCTGAGCCCCAACCTTTGGGGAATGAACCATAGGATGGGAGCTCTCTGTATGTCAAGTAAAATAAATGAAAACCGAATAAAATGCTTAACTGGCCCAAGGGCAGAAAGAGGATGGACATTCAGCATTGCGGGTAAGACTCCTGGGTCCTCCACTGGAGTACCCGGGTTCAATACCTGGCTCTGGCTAGGGACTTCTGCTTCCTGCTAATGCAGGCCCTGGGAGGTATCAGGGGATGTTCACATCACTGGGTCCCTGGCACCCACATGGAAAACTTCTGTAGGTTATCCACCTCCTGGCTTTGGGCTGGACTGGCCCTGGCTGTCAGGGGTATCTGGAGACTGAGTCTGTGGATGGAAGAGTTCTCTTTCTCTCTATCAATGAATGAAACAGATGTCCTTAATAGCTATTTATAATCCAATTTCAGATGAGGTTCTGAAAGGCAATGCTACCAGTCCCATGTCACACAGCCAGGAAATGGCAATCCTGGGACCCGAACCTGGGTCAGACAGACTCAAGGCCCAGGGCTGCCGGAGAACAGGTGGAGAATCATCATACAGGTGAGAGAGGAGAGAGATCTCCCATCTGCTGTTTTGCTTCCCAGAGCTAGGATGGCTAGGATGACCAGAGCTAGCAGCCTGGAACTCAGTCTGGCTCTCCCACTGGGGTGGCAGAACCCAAGTACTTGAGCTGAGCACTGCTGCCTCCTGAGTTGGGCATCAGCAGGAAGCTGGAATGGAGAGTGGAGCCAGGATTCAATCCTAGGCTCTCTGATATGGAGATCTTGAATGTGGGTACCACAAGCAGTGTCCCACCTGCTAGGCCAGACACCCATACCCAGACAATTCTGCATCGCAGGGGGTTGGTTGTTCTATGCACAAAAGGCTACTTAGCAGCATTCCTGGCTGCCACTCAGGGATGTTTCCAAACACTGCCAGATGTCCCCTGGAGGTCAGGAATGACTGCAGTAGCAGGGGTGATGATGTCGCCTGTACATCTGTACTTCCTGCTTTATGACACTATGGCAACCACAGACACATGCTACTCAAAGACCCAACACCTTCTTGGGGCCAGGCACAAGAGCTACCTGACCAGCCCCACCATGGCACGCAAGTTCTGTTCTCTCACGGCTAGAGAAACTGAGGCACAAACACCCCAAATCGCTTGTCCAGTGTCACAGCAAGTGGCCAAAGTTAGGTTCCAGCTGTCAGGTCTGTCTTAATATGCCACTGAGCAGTGTCTGAGACGCCAAGCATCCACTTCACTGAATTATAGCTGTTCCTTACAGTGGCTTTTCTGGCCTTGCTATGGTGCCCAAGTGTTTCCACATGTCGCTTCGACCATGGCAATGAATCAATGACACGAACTATTCAACAATTTGATCTATTCAGTAGGTTTTGAGCATAATGGCTGGGCATACCACTTAAGTTCAGGGTGGTGTGGAAAGGTCCTGAACCTGGCAGGCTAGGCTGATTCACTGCACTTCTGACTTAACATCTGCAGCTTACAATAGGGGCTTAAGCTGGTTGTGGCCCCCCATCCTAAGTACAGGAGTACCTGCACCAACTCTGTTTTGAAGTGGCTAAACTCCAGGAGTGACTTATCAAAACCCAACATCTGATGGCCTAGAGATCGCTTACTCATGACTTCAAAGAATCAACTAAATGCCCGCAGGACTCCAGAGGAAGCCACAGTCAGTTAGGGAAGCCCCTGGGGACGGCTTGGAGCCGGGGAGCCGTGGAACTGTGGAGCCATGGAGATGTTGTGGGACTGCGGCCAGCCATGGATGTGGGACCACTGGACGCCTCTGGGGAATGTCTGCACCTTCCTGGGTCAGTAGGTGCCAAGTGATGGCAAGCCAGGACAGCACAGGCAAGGAGGGTTGGGCGAATCGGACGGTTGTTTGTTTCATGAAATGACATTTCCATGAGATGAGCTAAGCAGAGGCCTGCAACGGCCCCAGACGGACAGAGTGGGTCTGTACGGGTGCTCTGTAAGTGGAGCAGCTGGCATTCCAGTAATAACAGGCTGCGACGCTGCAGCAGCCTCCCAGGGCGTGCGGGGGGCCGGCGGGCGCTGGGGGTGGGGGATTAGGTTGAAGTGTTTTGAAGCAGGCAAGGCTCTCCCCACCAGCATCTCCATGCATGACTCAGGGGCACTTTTCGGGGATGATGACGGCAGGGGAGTGGGTTAATTTCAGCGGAGTGGGTCAGATGATAGGAGATTTTTTAGACCACAAAATGCTTTTAGAGCTTAGATCACAGGATAGGAAAGCATGACTGAAGTGCAAGGGAGCAAAAAATAAAAAAACAACCACACACACACACACACAATCTGTATTCATCTATACACGGTTTGGAACCCAAGCACCTATGAGTCACAGGCACCTGGCACTGGCTCTGAAAGCCTTCTTTCACGGAAGCTGGGGCAGAGGGAGACAACACACGCATTGCGAGGTACACAAGGAAACATGTGGCCTGTGGGGAAATGGAGGCTTGGGGAGGATGGCAGCAGTCAAGCCAACCACCTAGTCACACAGCAAGTGACCGTGAGCACCAGGGCTAGGGGATCCTGCGCGAGTTCCTATGTATATGCACTGATGTCACCGAACTTGATTCAACCATGTAGCCCTGTGACTCTCCACATGCTGAAGGATCGAATGAGGAGCTCTGTGTGTTGGGGGAGAATTCTGGCCCATTGCCTGGAGGTCCCTCTAAACTGCCAGGACCTCCTGATCTCATGACACA
The DNA here is from genome assembly GCF_030435755.1 of Ochotona princeps. Lineage (NCBI taxonomy): Eukaryota > Metazoa > Chordata > Mammalia > Lagomorpha > Ochotonidae > Ochotona > Ochotona princeps. Next base: position 5,464,381 of record NC_080850.1, read on the forward strand.
CTCCAAGAGCTCTGGTGCTACTATGAGAAAGTTTCATTTACAAATTAGCATGTGGGAGCAGGTGTTTAGCTTAGCAGTTAAGATGCCAGCATCCCATACTGGAGTGCCCCCAGTTGCAGTCCCAGCTCCAGCTTCTGACTCCAGCTTCCTACTAACACTACCTTGTGAGGTAGTAGCGAAGGTTCAAATCACCGGGTCGCCCACGTGGGAGACCTGGATTGAGTTCCTAGCTCCTTGGCTTCAGCCCTGGCTGTTGCAAGCATCTGGGGAGAGAGTTCTTTATCTCTTTGCCTTACAGATAAATTAAAAACAATGTTAGGGGTCCAGCATGATGGCTCAATTCATTGATACTCCTCATGCATGCACTGGGATCCCCTTTGGGCACCAGTATGTGTCCTGGCTGCTCCACTTCCCATCCAGCTCACTGCTTGTGGCCTGGGAAAACAGAAGAGGATGGCCCAAAGCCCTGGGATCCTATACCCATGTGGGAGACCTAGAAGAAAGTCCTGGCTTCGGATTGGCTCAGCTCTGGCTGTTGCAGCCATTTGGGGAGTGAACCAGCGGATGGCAGATCTTGCCCTCTGTCTCTTCTCTCTCTGTAATCTGCCTTTCCAATTAAAAAACCTATGTATTAAAAAATGGTGATAATCATGTCTGTAATAAGATACATAAAAAACTTACAAATCGTTTATTTATGAAAATGTTCAAGTATTTTTGGACCTCGGGTAACTGAATGTGAGAACCAAGACTGTGCCCAAGACAGGAGAGGGTGCTGCTACATTTTCTCTTCCACCTGTTCTGGCCTCCCTGACATGCTGGTGTCTGTCAGCGGGGACGGATGTTGATGGAAAGCAGGGCCCAAAGGTGGGGCTCTGGGGATTCCCAGGCTGCAGCGCTCCTAGCATTTTGTCACCAGGACACAGACACCCCAAGCGCCAAGATGCAATTCTGCCTTGCTAGAGAAGTAGCGTCCTCGTCCTGCCAAAGGTTCCTACAAGGTCTGAAACAAGCGGAGTGACGCCTCAAGGTTGCCCATGAGGGCACGTGGTTTTAGGTTCAAGTCCTATGGTGGCCGCACCCAAGATCCCTGGAATACAGGCAAAGATGACCTTGGCAGAGACCACCACGAGGCTACAGGAAATGCCAGGGACCCAGAACACAGACTGGACACTGAGCACAGGGATGCCACAAGCAAAAGGGATGGGGCGGGGAAGGGGACTCCACCGCTTCCTGACCGTGAAGACAAGACACACACAGAGCACAATATAGCAGGTAGGCACTTGGCCCGGCAGTTACACTGTCACTTGGGATGCCTGCATCTGACACAGAGGTTCCTAGGTTCGATACCCAGTTCTGGCTCTTGACTCCAAGCTTGCTGCTACCACAGACCCTGGTAGGCGGTAGTGTTCAAGCAATTGGTTCCTGCCAATCAAGAGGGAGACTTGAATTCCTGGCTCTTGGTTTTGGCTGCCAGGCTGGCCCAGAGCTACTTTGGGCATGTGGGCAGACAACCAGCAGATGGAAGCTCTATACTTGTCTCTACGAAACAAATACTCCTCGGTCAATGGCTCAATCGGCTAATCCTCCACCTCTAAGTGCTGGGATCTTATAAGGGTACTGGTTTGTGTCCTGGCTACTCTACGTCTGATCCAGCTCCCTGTTAATGTGCCTGGGAAAGCAGTGGAAGATAGCTCAAGTCCTTGGGACCCTGCACCTGGGTGGGGGGCGACCTGGCTCCTGATCAGCTCAGCTCTGGCTGTGACAGCCATTGGGGGAAGTGAACCAGTGGATGGGAAGATCTCTCTCCATCTCTCCTTCTCCCCATAAATCTGATCTGCCTTTCCAAGAAAATGAATAAATTAAAAAAAACATAGAAAATAAGCAAATCACTCCTACAACATGTTGTTCTTCGTACAGACAAGCCAGGAGGAGGGCCCGGCGGCGGGGCCTAGAGGCTAAAGTCCTCGCCTTGAAAGCCCCGGGATCCCATATGGGCGCCGGTTCTAATCCCGGCAGCTCCACTTCCCATCCAGCTCCCTGCTTGTGGCCTGGGAAAGCAGTTGAGGATGGCCCAATGCATTGGGACCCTGCACCCACATGGGAGACCCGGAAGCGGTTCCAGGTTCTCGGCATCGGATCAGCGCGCACTGGCCCGTTGCGGCTCACTTGGGGAGTGAATCATCGGACGGAAGATTTTCCTCTCTGTCTCTCCTCCTCTGTATATCTGACTTTGTAATAAAAATAAATCTTAAAAAAAAAAAAAAAAAAGAAAAGCCAGGAGAATGAGGCCTCCTTGGGGGCGCTGTAGGCAAGGCTGGGAGGTGTGTACCTGCAAGGCAGGGGGTGTTCAGTGAGGCCCAGGGAGTTCCCAGCGGGTGAAGGTGGCCTTTGGAGGCCGGGTCCTGAGTATTGGTATCTGTGGTGTGGAAGCTCAGTGGGAAAGCCACTCCTGAAGTCAGTAACACACATGGAGAGAGGGAAGAGACAGAGAGAGAGAGACAGAGAGAGACATATCTTCCATCTGCTGATTACCTCCCAGTTAGCCCAAGTTAGGAGCCATGACTTTGTCCCAGGTCCCATTAGTGATGGCAGGAGTCCAAACCCTTGGGCCAGCTCCCACTGTTTTCCCCAGGCCATTAGCAGGGAGCTGGACAGGAAGTTGAGGAACACGAACCGGTGCCCATGTGAGATGCTGGCGCCATAAGTAGTGGCCTTAGCCGCTAAGCCACATGCCATTTCCTGAGATTTAGAGTTTTCTAAGCCTCTCTGAAGAACACGGATAGAAAAAACGGGCAAAACACCAGTAATTCCCCTGGAGCAGACCCTTGTGCACCTGGCACCCCAAGCAGAGGAACAAGTTCACTCCCTGATGATCAGGTTCGAAGAGGAACCTGAGGGTCCCCCGAAGCCCTTTCAGCACCCCATAAACAGATGGGGAAGCTGAGGCCCAGAAGGAGTTTTTCCCAAGATGAATGAGGGGGAGGGTTCTGACGTGACAAATCAGTAAAAGAACGACTTAGGGAAGGAGCAGAATTCCACCCTCGGGGCGGAGCCAACGCGGGGGTGGGGGGGAAGGCGGCGCTGACGTTAAGGTGGGTGGGGAGAAGATTTCATTCTGCCCACACTCAGTCGCCAGCGCCCTCCAGCTGTGGGGCAGGGGGCCCTGTGCCACCACCGAGAGCTGCTGGCTTGGCAGCGTGGCACAACTTGCTCTGGATTCACCCCATTCACATGCCCCTTGGTGTCCCCATCTCCCCATGCCTCAGGTTTCTCAGTTTTCAAAACAACACTGTCTTCGCCATCAGGCCCTAAGGGAGGGGACAGGCTGGGGTACAGGGTCGCCCGACAAGGGCTGAGGGAATGGGACTGCTGAGCCAAGAAGGACCACCCCAGCCCTGCCCTCTGGTGAGTAGCCCCTAGTACCAGCGACGACAGCAAGGACAAGTCGAATGCCAGGCGACAGCACATCTGGGTAGAGCACCTCCAGGATGCCCATGCAAAGTCACCAAGGGTACCTCCCTGTCCCAGCCACTCATGGGGACAATAACCAAGCCAGGGTATCTAGTAAAAGGTGGGTGCTGGGGCAACACCCCTTCCATTCTGCTCACAGCCCCACGCTCCTTCTCACATGGCAAGGACGTGTTCAGGCCATGCTGGCCCCAGCCATTCCTCACTCACACACATGGGACGCAACCCCTGTGGGACGGGTGGCCTGGGTGACTCCCTCAACACTCCCGGGGTGGAAGCCCAGCTTTGCGAGGTTGGCCCCGGGAAAGCCAGGATTCCTTCCCTAGCCTCAGTGTCTCCCATCTGTACAATGGGGCCTGCTGGGAGGGCCCGGACAGCTGCTGACCAGCTAAGCATCCGGAAAGGGCTCCTTTCCTTTCCTGCTCTGCTCAGCTCAGGTTTCAGGGCTTGTGGAAAAGGCACAGTCTAAGGAAATAAATAATGAATGGAGGCTCATCAGATGGCAGGGCGGCGGCAGACAGGCTGGAGCCGCGGATGAGAGCAGCTCTCTCAGGCGGCAGAGGCGGGGCAGTCGCACAAGGGTGGAGGGGAGGGCGTGGTGGTCTCCACCCAGCTGTGTGGGTGCCTGCCAGACCCCATCACCCGCACCTCCTCCCACAGGCCCGGAGCAAGGCTCCTGCCCCCGCACCCCGCCACTTACAAGAGCTGCAAAATAAGTCCTGTCGTCAAACTCCCACTTTGGTTGAACACCTACTATGTGCTGGGCCTGAGATGTTTTTCTGCCATTTCTCAGATGAAAAAGCAGAGACTTGGGGTGAGGGAGGTGGGGGCTGGTCCGAAGGCACACAGCCACCAAGCAAGGGACACGGGATTCAGGCTGCTGGGAGAGGAGGGGGGCTTCCCTTCTAGCCCAGAGCCCCTCAGGGCCTCTTTTCTGTATTCCTCCACCAAAATCAAATCCCCTGGGGTGGGCGCTGAGTGCAACTGTTAACTTGCTACCTGGAAGGCCTGCGTCCCACCCACCCACAGCCAGAACAGAGCTGATCAGGAGCCGGGGGCTTCATCCGGAGTGCCAGGGTTCAAATCCGGCTCCTCCTGCTAGTCCACCTTTCTGCTGATACATGCTTTGGAGGCAGAAAGAGATGGGTTTCTACCCCTGTAGAAGACCCGAGTGGGACTGCAGGCTCCTGAGTCTGGTCCAGCTGAGCTCTAGCTGTGGGGGTCTTTTAGTACATGAACCACAGAGTGGAAACCTCTGTCTACCTTTCAAATAAATTAAGCATACACATAGGATTAAAACTTTCAGTTGTAAAATATAAAATATCCTGAAATCAGAGATGCCCATCCAGGAGAGTCAATGAAGTAAGAAAATTGTGTGGCCATGAAAATAGGCCTCAATTTGCCCCTTGGAGCTAGCAGGCAGACATTCCTTGCACGCCCCCAAACCTGCCTTAGAAAAGTGACATCTGGCACAATAGGTCAGTAGGCTAAATCCTTGCCTTGTAAGCACCAGGATCCCCTATGGGCACTGGTTCCTGTCCTGGCTGCTCTACTTTTCATCCAGCTCCCTGCTTGTGGCCCGGGAAAGCAATTGAGGATGGCCCAAAGCCTTGGGACCCTGCACCTGCGTGGAAGATCCAGAGAAATTTCCTGGTTCCTGGCTTTGGATCAGCTCAGCTTTGCCTATTGCGGCCATTTGGGGAGTGAACCAGTGGATGGAAGATTTTTCTCTCTGTTTCTCCTCTCTGTAAGTCTGACTAACTTTCCAATAATAATAATAAAAAAAACCCCAAACATTAAAGAAAAGAAAAGCAGGCAGCAGGGCTTGGTGCCGTGGCACAGTGGGTACGGGTGCAGGCTGTGATGCTGGCGTCCCCCATGGGCACCTGTTGCTGTTCTGGGTGTTCAGCTTGCAATCCAACTCCTTGCAAATGCACTTGGGAAAGCAGCTGAAATGGCCCAAGTGCCTGGGTCCTTCCACTCACGTGGGAGACCCAGATGGAGTTCCAGACTCCTGGCTTCAGCCTGGCCCAGCCATGGTCATGTACAGCCATTTGGGGAGTGAACCAGTATATACAATCTCCATCTCTCTCCGCACCTTCCCGCCCCCCCGCCGTCCACCTCCTCAAACTCTACTTTTCAAATAGAAAGATAATTGGCAGGGGCCTGAGCTCTGGCTTCAGACTGAGCTGGATCCACCTGTCCCTAGTACGCTACCTTCTTGAAGTTCTTTTTTAGCTTCAATGCCCTGGATGGACAAACGGAAGTTGATCACAGCTGTGAAATTCCTAACTCAGGTTCTGCTCTGGTCTTTGGGGAACCCAAGCTTAGCCCTTAGTTATCATCCCCTGCTGCTCTAGAGCAGGGACAGCCAGAGCCCACCCTTGCTGGAGGTCCGAGTGCACATAGGAGAAGCCCAGAGAAGGAGGCATTGACCGGGGCAGGCAGGGACAGAGGGTTGAGTCCAGCATGCCTCCTTCCGCAATGGGCACGGCGGCCTTCCCAACTCAGTCCATCGTCACAGGTATGACCACAGTCAAGTTCATTTCCTATCAGTTCTTCTTAGCACCCCCGCTTCCCCCACAACAGCATTGGCTGCATTTTCTTCCCACTAAGATGCTCACAGAAGGGCTTACAGAAGGCCAAGGAGAAGCACCAAGATGCAACCCAGCCAGTTGGCTGCTGCGTAGGTTTGCAGGTGGGAGTTCCCCGACTTCACCACACGTGCTCACGGCATTGCCTTGTGGCCTGCTATGGAATTTCTTCCTGACTCCCAGGAAGGAAGTCACTTGGATCAAGGGACCCTGATGTTCTGCCAAGGGCTCTGGGACCTCAGGGCATCTCTGCTGTGGCTACACCCTGGAGAGCCATTTTTTTGGGGGGGTAATTGTGGTGGGAGGAAACGCGGGGAAGATGGAAGCTCCTGAGCCAGAGTGAGGGGCTGGATCGGATGATGCGGGGTCAGGCCCTGGAGTTAAGTCCCAGCCTCGCCATTCACTGGCTGTGTGCTGTGGCATGTATTTCTCCACCTCTCTGAGCCTCAGTTTAACTCACACCCCGCAGGATCACCCATCTCAAAGGGTCTCTGAGAGGAGCCACAGGGGACTTGAGTGGGATGACCTGGCCTAGAGCAGGTGTTTAAGAAGGAAAGCCCCTATCATCACATCTTCAGGCAGCTGCCCCTTGGGTCAAATTTGGGCTCCTCTGTTCTGGCCAGGCCCTGGGCTGGCTGCAGGGCACATGCAGGTCTTGTTTACCCCCGGCAACTGCAGTCAAGTACAATCTCAAGTTTGTGGATGACTTCACCGCTAAGGAAAGCCTGGGGGAGTGGGTGGGCGGGGCTGAGAGTGCCAACCCTCCTGCTCTTCCGGGCTAGCTCTGGCTGCCACTTGAACTCAAGGAGCTGCATGATGCTCCCGGCATGGTTTGAAGTAGCCACTCAACAAGAATATGTCACTGCCACCTGGTACTTCTTGGTAGGCAAAAACCAAACCAAATACAACAAATAACATAATAAAAGCCAACCAGAAAAAAAAAAAACCTGCCAGATGGGCCTCCAAAATAAAACAAACCCCTCCAAAATAAAACAAACCACATTGGGCAAGTGATCTGACACTTTTGAAGCTGGTCAATCTGTCAGCACGGCCCACTTATCTCCCACAGGGCATGTGGGCAAGTGCCAGGGCACAAATGTGTAGGCGTGGGAGGGAGGGAGGGCAGCAAGCAGAAGGGAGTCCTTGGACGCTGGCCAGCGGCTGGCATGGCCCTTTGGGGGTGGCACTTGCTGGTAGAGCACCCAAGGTGGGGCTGAGTCATGGAGCCCTACAGCACAGAAAGGGCTAGCCTGGCTGGAGGTGTGCAGGAGGACCACCTGTTCAGGCAGGGAACACCCCAGCCCTCTCCTCATTCCTGCCCACCCGCAGCTGCCTCCCACATGACCACGTGCCCTAAGCCCCCTCTTCAGGAGCAACCTCTCTGGGGAGCTATTTGCAGATCTCCCTGTTTGGGGAGCGGGGGCTTGGCACGCAAGTGCGTGCAATGTTACAAAGAGGGACACAGAAGCCACAGCAGGTGCCACCGCCTCCAGCCCGGCCCCACCCTGGTCTGCTGTGTGTGTGTGTGTGTCTGAGTGCCAACGTCATCCCACATCTGCAGCCTTGTGACAAGGGCCTTTGAAACCCTCCAATGATACCATTTGCCAGGGACAGCCAGCTGCCTCACTCAAAGCTGACCCCACGATGGCTGTGGTCACCATGATGGTGGTCCTGGGAGACTTCCAAGATACTGTCGGGCCGCTGGTGTGGGGCAGCTCTCTGCAGGAGCCTGGGATGTCCCTGACCCACATGGTGTGCAGGTGGGCAGGGCAGAGTCAGGGGGAAGAGAGGGAAAAGGCCTCATGAGGCATGGGTGACAAGAGAGGGGTCTCCCTTGTGGCTTCCAGGGCCCCCAGCTCTGTCAGTCAGTGGTTCCCCTGCACTTGATTGGGGGTCCCTCACCTGCTAAAGCAGGCTCTGTAGCCTTCCTGAGCCTCGTTTTATAACCACCCCCAACTCCCAGAGCTCGTGTTTGCCTTGGCGATCCCTGTGCCCAGTACCAGGCCTGACACATTCAGAACTCCAGCCAACAAGAGTGGTGGAAGGGTGCTCTCTGCTGCTGTCAGTGCCAGGGCCTCTGTGGAACCCACATACCTGCAGGCATGGAGGCACTGGGGTGCCCATTTGTGGCTGCTTGTGGGTATGCAGAGAACTGGAGTAACACAAGGCTGGCACTGTGGCTCAAAAGGCTAATTCTCTACCTGAAGTGCCAGCATCACATAATGGAATCAGTGTCCCAACTTCACTTCCCATCCAGCTCCCTGCTTGTGGCCTGGGAAATAGTCAGGGATGGCCCAAAGCCTTGGGACCCTGCACCTGCATGGGAGACCTGGAAGGAGCTTCTGGCTCCTGAATTTGGGTCAGTTCAGCTCTGGTCACTGCGGCCACTTGGGGAGTGAACCAGCGGATGTAAGATCTTTCTCTCTGTTCTTCCTTCTCTCTGTAACTCTGCCTTTTCAATAAAAATAAATAATTTTTTTTTTTTTAATGAAACAAAGAATCAGCACCCAGGGGCTGGTAGTATCCCATAGCAGGTAAAGCTGCTGCCTGAAATACCAGCATCGCACATGGGCGCCTGGTCCCACACAAGCACCTGCTAGGCCTCCTGGCCCCCGACACCTGCCCCTTCCAGGAACAGGCCCCTAGCTTCTCTCCTGAGGGTATCATCCGTACCACCCTCGAGGTCTGCCTTGGCTTGGCCCTAGATGGGGTGTACAGCTCAGGCCTGGCTAACTACAGCACTCTGGTCCCCCAAGCCACAAGCTTGGGCCTATGAGAGAACCGCCCTTTCTGGCACATGAGGTGGAATTCCCAGGAAAGCAGCCGTTTCTACTGATACATCCTGAGAATGAAGCCGGAGGAAAGACGATAAAAACAAAACTAAGCGAAATGCAGACAGCTGCATTCCTGAACTTTGTTGCTGGATCCAGCCATGTCTGAGTCCTCCCTAACCAGAAAGGCAGCATAAAGCAGGGTCCTTTCTCTTCTAGAACACCATCCTGACAGACACAGACCCACTTGTAGTAAGAAGTGAAAGAGTGGGCCCAGTGTGACAGCCTAGTGCCTAAAGCCCTTGCCTTGCACGTGCTGGGATCTCATATGGGAGCTCCACTTCCTATCCAACTCCCTGCTTGTGGTCTGGGAAAGCAGTCAAGGATGGCCCAAAGCCTTGGGATCCTGCACCCACATGGGAGACCGGAAGTTGTTCCTGGCTCCTAGCTTCTGATCAGCTCAGCTCCAGCCATTGTGGTCACTTGGGGAGTGAATCAGTGGATGGAAGATCTTCCTTTCTATCTCTCTTCCTCTCTGTATATCTGCCTTTCCAATAAAAACAAATAAATATTAAAAAAAAAGAAGTGAAAGGGCACAGACCATGGGTTATTACCAGCAGTGTGAGGAGAGAGGTGCTGTGTTTAGCTCTCAGCTTCCAATTGCGGAAAAAACCCTGAATGTGGTACAGCAGCCGGCTAGGCTCCGTCCACATCTCCTGGATCTATTGTCTGAAGCAGGGCAGGCTGGCCCTCGGCTCTGACTCCGGGGACACTCGGAGCAGACAAGGTCAGAAACCAGTCATCGTGACAGAGACGGGCTGATGTGCAGGAAAGGCAAGTGACACCCAGTGCAAGGTATCTTTGAGATAACTGGATGAGAAGAGACAACATAAAAAAAGAACAGATAAAAGATGAAAAAGAAAAAAAAAATCAGGCAAGAAGGAAAGAAAAAATCCTGAGCGTGTGAGCAGCTGTCATTGTACATCAGGCATAGGTTAAAAAAGCTAGCAAGTCAAGTCTTCGCTGTAAGATGTCTATAATGAAGGGTCAATGTGGCCACGAATGAGTTCTACAAGAGAAAATTGTCAAGCCCAGCCCAGTGATTTGCTGCAGGATTAAATGGTATCCCTCTCTCCTCCCTATGACATCTCCTTGACACTGACGGGCTAAGCTCCCGCCCAGCCTGGCCTTGGCGAGAGCAGGTGCCTCGGGACGCTCACCGTGGTGATGAACCTGTACAGTGGCTGCCGTCTCTCTGTGTACTTGACTGTGATGGGGCTCAGGTCGTAGCGGAACCAGATGGCCGGGATGATTCGGCCCGTGTGGCTGTAGGCGACGTACTCCTGGCGTGAGGGAGGGACAGCAAGGTCAGATGTCAGAGGCCCAGGTTGTATATCCTCGGGGGTTGGGGATTGGAAGCCACCCTCCTCCCCAACGGAGCCAGGCTCCACTGGCCCCTCTCATGGTCTTTCCTGCCCCTAGATTTTGCTGTCCACACATTCCGGTGGGCAACACCATTAGGGGTGTACTGGACCCCCCCTGGTTATTTGGAAACTGACCTTACACCCTGGAAGTGGCACCTGTGTCCAACTGCACTTGGGTACACAGGGCTGTAGCAGGCAACATGGCTTCCAAACAGGCCTGAACAAAGGTCTGTGTTCTCTCCCAGGCCCCTTTAATCCAGGCATACTCTACCATGCTGGCTGCTGCTGGGGACCCTGAAGTTGAGCAAGTTTCTTCCCTAGAGGGGGTCAGAGTCTGCAGCAGGACAGCAGGGCTGGCACTGAATGGCCAGCTGTCCCTAGGGGCTCCTGGGAGATGCACACAGCCCACAGCAGGCCAGCAGGAGCTCGGGCGGCTGCATGTACGTGAGTGTGAGCGAGGGTGAGCCTTCCAGAGAAAGCACGCAGCAAGGATGGAAGGGGTGTTCTGGGGCTGTGACCACCATGCCCCTGGGCCGGGCCCTCAATCCCCAGGGACTGCCCATGGACTCTCTCTCCAAGTTGGGCACTGGAAACCTCTGGGGCTGCGCCCACTTGTCCACAGCAACTGGAGGGCAAATCCAGCTGCCAGGGTGCCGCCAGCCCCAGCAGCTGGGCCTAGGCACTTCCACCTGCCCCCGGGGATGGCAATGCCACCTGATGTCCTGCCTGGGCACTTGTTGCTTGCTCCCTGGGCAGGTTGGGACCAGGGTTGTCCCTTAAGAATGCCAAGTGAGCTGTTCTGGCTGCCTGGGGCCCTGCCAAAGCTTGGGGGGGGGGCAGGAGCGGGCAGGAAGGAGTGAAGACGACTCCTCTTTCTCCAGGGAGATGGGATGGGCAAGGTAACAGCCTGGGTCTCCTCCAGGGCTGCTGGAGGGAACAAAGGCTGGCGACAAGCAGCATCAACATCAGCTTGTCACCTCCCTGCCCCCATACCAGAGCCTCCTCGGTGGGCTCGGCACGTCTGAAAAACAGGGCCTCATCTCAGACAGCGCGTACTGTCCCTATTTTACAGATGGGACCACTGAGGCACGCAGGTGGCAAGGGACAGTAAAAATGTGATCCTAGTGCCCCAGCTCTTCCTGCTCAGGTTGCGCCTGTATCCTCCTGGCTGTCAGCGGGTCTCAGTCTGGCCAAGTCCTGCCTCTCATGGGGGTCCAGCCAATGCTTGGGGGGGAGGCGGGGTGCTGGGGCATCCTTGCCAATGGACTGTGAGTCAAACAACAGTCAGCCCGGTGGGAGCTACCGACTTGTGACTTACACAAAGCGCTCTGCTTGCAAGGTGCTGTGGTGGGCTTGCCAGCAGAGGGTCTGAGTGTGCAGGACCCAGGGAGACGTGTGCAGCCACGGCGCCCATGGGGAAGGCTCCCCACCTACTCTCTCTCAAACAGACCAGGTCAGGATATCTCGCACTGACTCTGATCAACAGGACGGCAGGGACTGTGGTCTCCACTTAGGGAACTGCGACAGAGGGTGCGGATGCAGCCAGCCGGCACCTCCACTCTGGGCCAGCAGAGGGCGCGGTTGCACACGGCTGGACTCCCCCTGCCAGCCCCGCGCACCTTGTTGGCCACTGTGTACTGGTAGGAGTACTGCTGCTTGCCGCTCTTGTCCTCGTACACGGTGGGTACGATCTTCAGGATGTAGTCGTGGGAGGCCAGGGCTGTGGGAAGGACACAGCAAGGTGAAGACAGAGGGGGACACAGACTGCCCGACTGTCATCTCTCGGGGGCTTGGTGTCCACTGCTCCCCATTAGATCTTGACCTCTTCCTGCAGAGACGGGGTGGGGTGCTGTGAGACCCCACCTGCCAGGATCCTTCCTCCAGCACCATCTCTGACACTAAAATACTGCTGGTGGCCCAGGGGCTGCCAGCAGAGGGGCTGCTGGGACAGGACTTGTGTGGGGGTGGGGATGGTGGTTAAGGGACAAGAACCCAGACAAGGGAGCGTAAGCACAGCCTGTTTTGTGGCTGGGGAAGACAGTCTTGGCAGACACATGTGAGTAGAGAGAGGGGGACTTGGGGAGAGGCTCCCAAGTGCTGGGCGGCAGCAGACAGTGCTTGACAAGGGTCCCACTGCCTTAGACACCTCCTGGTGTTGTCTGAGCATTTGTGCTTTTGAAGTGAACTGATTTGGTTATCTCTCACCTTTTTAAAAAATCTATTTCCCTTTTGCATTTGAAAGGCAAAGACGTACATACACACACAGAGAGACACACACACACACAGAGACAGACACACACAGAACAATTTCCCATCTTCTGGTTTACTTTCCAAAGGCCTGCAACAGCCTGGTTAGAGCCTGGAGCCAGAACTCCATCTGGGCCTCCCCGGTGGGTGGCAGGGGCCCAGCCACTGAGCCATCACTTGCCGCCTCCCAGGATGCCGTGTCTTCAGCAAGCTGCCATCAAGGAGGAGTGAGGACTTGAACCCGGGTACTCCAATACGACAGGTGAGAGCCCCAAGTGGCGTCCTGCCCGTCCCCAGGTTTGCGTTTTTTGAAAGGACAGAGCCCACCCACCAGAAAATCCGCCTCTGCGAAGAACAGATCAATGGCTCCCTCCCTCTCCGTGCCCTGTCATGTTCCCCTGCAGCTCTCTGCCTGGTGGCAGGGGGAGGGCAGGGCTTACTCATCCACTGGTCCCCAGGGCTCTGCACGGGGCCTGGTACAGCGTGGACCTTAGCAAGCACTTCCTGGATGAATGAACCGGGGGGAAAAGATGACATGGATGAATCAGCTGCTCATAAGCATGAGGCACGCGGGATCAGACGCTGGGACCATGTGGGCCCGCGGCCGCCAAGCACCACCCAGGCAGGCGAGACTCCGGTCGGAGCCTCCTGGGATGCTAAGAGCCGCAAACCTGTCTATTCTTTCTTCCCTTTGCTGGACTCTCGAGTCTGGAGCCACAGAATTTTATGTTAAACACCATGGAAATTCACTCCTGTAGGCTTCAGTCCTTCTCCCACCTATCTGGGTCCTTGGATGTGTAAGAGGGGTGGGCAGGAAGAGAACATTCTAGGCCCTGACATGTCCTGCCGGTCTTTTCCTGCCGACAGCCTATCTCAGGCAGGGACACTGCTGCTTCCTGCACTGTTGGGCGGTGACGTCCCTGTATGCCTGGCCAAGCCCTGCAGCTGGGGACCCAGAAACACCAGGGTGGTTCTCAGAGCTCAGCTACTGCTCTGATCAGAGGCACACGCCCGTACCTGCTCTCCGGGAACGGGGGATGGGATGGGGAGTGAGGAGCTCCTACCAGGCAAGGCGAGGCTGAGGCTTCGAACCCATGAACTGCCCTGGAAACCCAGCATACCCAGTGCCTGCTGCTCTAGGGCAGAGATGTGGTAGTCGGTAAGGATGAATGATTCCTGAATCCCAGCTGCAGTACGTCTCACACAAGGAAGAAGAGAGACAGAGTGAGAACACTCCCAATGCTGGTTCACTCCCCGCATGTCTGCAACAGCCAGATCTGGGCCAGGTCAAAGCCAGGCGCCTGCAACTCAATCTGCGTGTCTCCAATGAACGGTCGCCATTACTGCTGCCTCCCTTCCGTGCCGTGCACATCAGCAGGCAGCCGGCCCTTGAACCAAGCACGTGGAGATGGCATGCCAGGGGCCCCAAACGGCAGCTTCACTGCTCCACCCAACAACTGCTCCTCCATCTTTAAACCAGCTGCCTGCACGGGTGAGGGTTCATTCAAAAGTGGGAGTGTTGGAGCTGTTGAAATGCTTGCACCCCTTGTCAGGGTGCCTAGCTGCTGCCCAGCTCCAACTCCCTGTAAGTGTAGACCCCAGGAAGCAGTGGGGATGGCACCAGTCATGGACTGTCACCCAGGTGGAAGACCTGGATCGACTCCCTGGCTCCAGGCTGGAGCTCAGAGCCCCCTCCTGGCCAGTGTGGGGATTGGGGGAGAGGAACGATGGGGCAGGACTGAGCACTGTCTGGCCGTCAAAAATGAAAGTTGGTGGGAGAAGTGTTAACTGGTGCAACGGCTGAGAGCATGTCTGGATGCCAGCAACCCATATCACAGTGCCTGGGCTGGCGTTCTGGCTCAAGAGGCTGGGTCCTGCCACTCGCAGGGCAGACCTGCACTGCTGCCCCGGCGGCTGGCTTCTGTTTGGTCCAGCTTTGGTTGTTGCGGGCATTCTGTGGGGAAGCAGTGGATAACAGGCTGCTCTCTGTCTGTCTCTACTTTGCAAATAAACTTAGAAAACCAGATTAAGGGGGCAGGGTAATTTTGGTTCAGAAAATTCTCAAATCCACTTTTCCCTAACATGCCTATTCCATGAACTTTCCTGAAGCTCTCGTGTGTATTCACTCACAGGTGGGTGACCTCTGCGAGTGATGAGCTTATTTCCATCCAGTGACAGCATCCGGCTCCACATCACAGGAGACCATGTCACGCACACATGATCTGCCTTAGATTCTGCCCCAGGATATCTTGGACCTGCGAACCTAGTGGCTTTCATTTGCTGAGCGCCCAGGACACACCCGGTCTGTGTCCGTAACCATTTACACATCTCTCAGTTTTACCTATGGCCAGGCTGTGGGTGAGGAGGATTCGCCCCACTTGACAGATGCAGAAACTGGGAGGAGCTGGGGACAGAGCCCAGGGCAAGGCCGAGTGCCTGAACTGGAGGTGGGGGACACTTATGCCTGCTTTGGGGTGACAGCTCAGTGGGGACACAACAGGGGCTGCACGCCAGGAGGGCAAGCAAGAGTGTTCCTGGGAGGGGGGGTCACGTCAGTGAGGTGGTCAGGGGCCTAGCGGGACAGCTCAATGGCTACATTCTCACCTTGCAAGTGCCACGATCCCATATGGTCACTGGATGGTGTCCCGGCTACTCCACTTCCCACCCAGCTCCCTGCTTGTGGCCTGGGAAAGCAGTGGAGGACGGCCCAAAGCCTTGGGACCCTGCATCACCCACGTGGAAGACCCAGAAGGAGCTCCTGTCTCCTGTCTTGGGATTGGCTCAGCTTTGGCCATTGTAACTACTTCGGGAGTGAACCAGCAGATGGAAGATCTTTCTGTAAATCTGATCTGCCTTTCCAATAAAAACAAATGATCTTTAAAAAGAAAAAAAAGGTAGTCAGGGAGGACTTTGCTGAGGTGGTGGTGCTTGTGCTAGGGCCTGAATGACAAGCAGCAGTGCCCACAGGAAGACCCAGGGGTGGAGGGACTACAAAGATGGAAGGCTAGTGTGGGACTGGAGCTGTGGAGCCAGCCCTGCCTGTGGCTGGCTTTTGGCCGATGGCATGCTTTTTCCTTTCCATTGAAGCCAGCCTGAGACAGTCTTTGCCACGAGCCCCATGGTGGGCAGGATCTCTGCCCACACCCCATCTGTTCTCATAGCTTTGTAGCTTGATCCTTCCCCAGCACGAGGCAGCTGAGCAGTGAGCCCTGGCCACCTTGGCACAGCTCCCTGGCCATTCAGGAGAGCCAGGAACAGGGACTGCATCGCCCTGGGAAGTCACCTCTCTGGCTGGCAACCGGATGCTCACATTCAAGCAAGGGTGCGTGTGGCCTGTCGGCGGAGGCAGCAGGAATGGCATGGACCTGACTGGAAAGGAACTGGGTACTGCTCAGAGCAGACCTCATATGCATCAGAAGCAGGGCTGTGTGGGCACAAGACTGGGAACTCGGGCAAGACAGCGCACGCAGGAATCACAGCAGAGCTGCTTAGGCCAACCGAGTGGCTGTGACACCCACAAGTACAGACCCTGTCAGGATGGGCTGGTGTTAGGGCACACCAAGCTACATGACCCCTGCCATACCAGCATCCCATAGGGGCATTAGTTCAAGTCCAAGCTGCTCTGCTTTTACTCCAGCTCCCTGCTCACGTGCCTGGAAAGGCACCAGAGATTGGCCCATGTGCTTGAGAACCCTGATTCTGGACGCAGGAGACCTGGGCAGACTTCCTGGCTCCTGGCTTCTACCTGGCCCAGCCCTGGCCATGGTGGTCATTTTGGAGGAGTGAACCAGCACATGGAAGATGGATCTTTCTTCTTCTCTCTCCATTTCATAAATAAATAACAATAAATACATAAGAACAATAACATCAAAAGCCTGCTGGAATCGAAGAATGCCAAGCACACAGGTCAGAAGCGAGCTGCCATCTGTGCCTGGGAAAACAGAAATGCCTTCCGGCCGAGGATGCCACGGGATAGAGACAGGTGCAGAGTCAGTGAGGTGTAGGGGCAGCTTGCAGAGGGGTGGGTTCCTGAAGGTGGGAGCAGAGGTGGATTTGTGCTAACAGTAAGGAGATCTGCAGGGTGGGAGAGGTGAGCTCTGGTAAGGCTGACAGCAATACAGAGGCAACCTGGGCCGCAGGACCCGTCCTACGGGTAGGGATGCATGGGCAGCCAGCCTCCTGGGCCCCGGCTGGGCACGCACCTGTGTGTGTGCATCTGTGCCTCTGTGGAGAGGTGACCCCATGTCTTTCAACTGATGAGGTGTCCAGGAGAGAGAGGACCCTGGGAGGGGTCGCTGGCAGGTGGGAGGGACCAGGCCAGAAGGGTATGTGTTTATGTGGGGACCAGGTTACTTGCAACAGAGTCCCTGGGTTCTCATGCAGTGTGACTTGCGACCAACATGGCCTCTGGCCGTGGGAGTCACATGAGCTCTCAGAGTAGTGCTGTGTCAGTAAGGCTGATGGCCGTGGCTGACAGCAGTCCTGTGCAGGATGTGTGGCTTTCCAGCCACACGTTAATCTCCTTTCCTCCCCCGGGAGATGGGGAGAAACTCATTTTTCACCAGTCCAGCAGTGGGCCTGGCGCTCACCTTGACATTGAGCAGCCCTAATCCCTGCTCCCCCGCCCTGGGCTGGCGTGCTGCATGGGGAGCCGAGGCTGTTCCAAGGAGAGTCTGAGGGGACTTACGGTTAGAGGTGAGCCTGTCTGCCCCGCCCAAAGCATTGAAGGCTCCATGGACATTCTGGACCTGGGGGAGAAAACATGGTGAGGTCACTTCTAGGCTTGACCCTGAGCACAGGGACTGGGGGAGGGGTCACCTGCTCTAAGGTCCTCACTTGGTCTCAGAGAGAAGTGACGGAGAACAAGTGACAGTACGGGCTGGGCACCTCGAGGGCAAAAGCTACCTTCCACCCTGAGCACCTGCCGTGAGCCACTGTGTCCTGGCCACTTCCTGTCGACTAACTGAATGCCCCTCTTGGTGAGTCACTGGGCCCATTTTACAGAAGAGTAAACCAAGGTAAAGAGAGGCTTGGGGGTCCAGCAGCTGAGGAGTGGTAGAACCAAACTCTGTCTGGGTCTGACACCAAGCCTGAATGCCTCCCATGGAGCCTGGCAGAAATGCCCAGCAAATGGAGCTGGTGGGCAGCGGCTCCTCCTCTGGAAAAGGCTTCCCCAGCCCCCCAGCCCTCAGAAGAGGCCCCCGTAGGAGCGGGGTTGGGAGTTCCTCACTGTGTCTGCTTGAGACACATGTGGGCAAGAAAATACTTACCATAGCAGGTGGTGAGAGATGTTCTTAAAAAAAGTTTTTTTTTTTTAATTTTTTGACAATGTTTACATAGTTCTTTTCTTTTTTTTTTTTTTAAAGTTCACGGAAAATGCCTGTTATGAAAACCTTAAGTGTGGACTGAACACTTTTTACACCAAAGTCAACTCACTGTAAATTCCATTTCCATAAAGTTTGTGAAGAACCCTCAAGGCGTGGAGCACAAAGCCACACACATCTCCCTTTTTGGAGGACATGGAACATCATCCCACAGGCCTGGTGAATAATGCATGAGACACTCTGGAGGACTTCCTGGAGGAAGTGATGCTGAGCTCTCAGAAAGCAGGAAGCTAACCAGACAAGCATCCCACACAAAGGTCTTAAGCCTAGACACTCATGGGGCAGCCAGAGGCTCCTTGTGGACACAGGGAGGAAGGTAGAAGGACTAGAGAGGTGAGTGGGGACAGGTTCCTACAAGAGAGGGCCACTCCAGGGGCAGCAAGCAGCAAGAGGTGACCTGCTGGGGCATCCTGGTCTCACTAGCAGCTGCATGCTGAGCGCGTTCCTGGCCAGTGTTCAGATACTGTCCCCTTTGCTATCCCGGGGAAGATTCGCTGTCTAGCTCACCAGCATGGTGGTTAGACACCTGGGTGCAGGGCCATTCCTTCACACACATTTATCCAACATTCACTTGTCCCATCCACATCTGCCTTCCCCCAACGGGCATGTGCAAGGTCCATCACACAGCAGGTGCTCAGAACAATGTACCAAGTGGGCGGATGGACAATGGGTGGAAGCGTGGGTTCCTCCCTAGGTTCTGTGCAAGCCAACTTCCTCTAGAGGCATGACCATGCATTTGGCTGCAGCTGTCCCCTCTGGCAGGTACTTCTGCACCCTTCATGGGCTTGCAAAAGCCTTCCTCTGTCTCCAGTCCACAGCATCCTCTGGGCTTAGACACCTGCTGCTCCTTTTCTCTCAAAGGAACCATGATTGTGATTGGTTGAATGGGACTCAGGGGGGGTTGTTGTTTGAGACCCCACTGCCTGGGATGCCTTGCTGGCCCCAAATCCTCCCGATCCTCAGGGACTGGCTGAGCCCACTTTCTCTGGGAGCCCCTCTCCCGATTACCCAGGCTGAAGGGGGGCAGTTCCCAAGGCCAACATCCCCATGCAGGACTCTGTGGCTCCCTTGCTCCATGATATCCTGTTCATATTCTCCCCTAGTCTTCCCTGGGGTGAGGGAGACCCCACCTCCTGTTGATATCCAGCACAGTAATCATAGGACCTGGCACCGAGTACAGCACCCAGGTCAGATGATGGAGACACTGGGAAGGGGAGAGGTGGAACCAGACAGCCCTGGCTTCAGCTGGGTGGCTCCACAGGACCCCCAACATCTCTCTGATGCGCTATACTTCATCAGCTACAACTCTGCCATGCAGCCTGGAGCTGTCCTGAGCTAGCTGTGCTGAAGGTGTGGGGTGGGGCAGCGGCTTGGTCCAGACCTTGGCTGTGAAGGGAACTGTGGGGCCTTGGGGTGTGACACTGAGCCTCAGTATCCCCCCACGCACACTGGAGGGCGCCCTGTCCCAAGCCACCTCAGAACCTGAACGTGTGTAATCTCCTAAAGCAAAGCTTGGGCTAGGATCCAGGGGGTCGGGGAGGGGTGGGGGGCCTCCGACCTTGGCAATGGAATTTACATTCAGCCTGGACCTGCTGTAGGGGGTAGAGAGGTAAGAGAAGAGAAATCCCCACCGCCACCCCAAAGCTGGTAGGAAACAGGTGGCAAACGTTTGGTCCTTTGGTGGGTCAGCGTTGTGGCTCAGTGGCTGAAGGGCCCTTCATGAGGCAGGGGTCTCCCACTGGAGCTCCAGTTCGCACCCTGACTGCTCTGCTTCCAATCTAGCTTCCTGTCGATGGGCCTGGGAAGGTGGACGAGGGTGGCTCCTCATGCCCATGGAAGACCTGGATGGAGCTCCTAAGTCTTTCTGGTCTGGCCCAGCCCTGACTGGTGCACTCATTTGAGTCTTGATCTCTCTCCAAGCCCCAATCCATATCTTATTATAAACAAGTAAATCATTAAAGAAAAGCTTGGTTTCTCTACTGTGTGTTTATAGCAAAGAACCCAGGGCCCCTGCTTACAGGGCAGGAAGCTGGCACTGGCACCTGCCAATATGGCCACCTGCAGCACAAGGACTCTCAGATTCCATCTTTCAGCAGGAGCTGCATCTCACAGAGAACACTGAGGTGCAAGAGTGTCCCCCAGAATGCACGTGTTGGGAGCTTAACAGCATTTGAGAGGTGGGATTTAGTGACAATGCCTGGGGGGCCAGGGAAGGCTCTGACTTCACAACCCGATGAATCCATTCATGGACTAGTGGATGAAGATGCTATCATGGAAGTGGCTTGCTTGCTTGGCCCAGGAGGAAATGCCCTCTGTCACATCAGGAAGCAATACAATGTTCTCACTGACATCATGTACTTGGGCTTCCCAACCTCTGTAACCAGGAGCAACATGAACGCAGCTCTGTGCTCATGCGAGAGGCAGAGAAACACCAGGAGACAGCAGAAGAGAGAGACAGAGAGCATGTCTCCCTGTAGGTTTACTCCTCACACACCTGCAGTGGCTGGGCCTGGGCTGGGAGTCAGAAACTCTCCCATTGTCTGCATTACCAGGAGGCTGGAGCCAGGGGCCAGAGGTCAGAGCCAGGTGTAGATGTGGGATGAGAGGGCGCCTACAGGTGCCTCCTGTGCAACGCCAAACGCCTGCCTCATAAACTATTCCTGATCAGTTTCTGGCAATCAGTGGCATTCAGTTACAGCAACAGAAAACAAACAAGACAGTCATGGAGGAGAGTGGGCTGAACTCCTGTGTCAGACACACCTGCTGGGGCCCCTGGAAAGATGCTATCCTAATGCCCATCCCCACATCTGCAAAAGGGGGGTCCTGCCACCCACTTCTTAAGCCTGCTCTCACACCGAAAAAGCATGGGGGCATGGAGTACCGCCTTGTGAAAAGCAAGCCTTTGCTCAATCCTAGGCCCCAAAGCCTGCAAGCCTGGGGCATGATCAAAAACTGCACTCCAGATGTGGTAACAAGGCCAGAGAGGGTGGCATCTCTATGTCCAGGGAGGACAAGGAGCACCCAGTGACGTGGCCCCCCGCATGCTCTCCCCGGCCATGCCACCCACCAGTATCCCCTGCTCACCTGCAGTGTGTCCCCAAAGGAGAGCTTGTGGATGACATGTGTCATGTCCGGGTTCTGTGGTTGGGCCGTGGCACTGTGTGTGGACACATGGAAATTGCCGGGGACCTGGGGAGAGAGGACATAGATGTCAGGAGTCTTGGTGGCTGTTCCGGTGTGTAGGGGCCGTGTGATCCACAGGACAGGCCACATACAGTACACTCAGCAGGCAGGCTATGAAGCTAACACTGGAAGTGGTGCTGCTTCCCTGCTTTCCCCACAACCCCTGTGGATTCTAGGGGTCCCGTGGGCACCTTCTCTGGCTCAAGGACTGAGTGTCACCTGCTGCTTTGTCCTGACCTTGGCCTTCTTTGTCTTAAAATGCAATTCCGCACAGGCAGGGAATCATGTCTGTCTTCTTCCCAGGTCCTGACCTGGCACAGGTGTCCAATGCCACCCAACGCTGGCTGAATAAATTATATGAAACTCTGAAATGATTCCAATTTTACGGAAAAACACGCTCAAGGCCAGGGCAGTGAGACACTTGGAAAGGTCCCATGTCAAGGGCAGTTTGCACTTGAACTTCTGCTGCTTGCTTTGCATATATTCCTTCCACACACTGGTGCTCGGACCCAGCAGCGCCAGGTCTGGGGACGATGGGCCACAAAGCAGCCCAGCAGACCCTGAAGGATGCGCACTGCCCCAGACACCTTCATGAGGAGGGCCACTGGCTCAACCAGGAGTGTTGGATGCACTCAGGGAGGGCTTCCAGGTGACTGGGCTGAGGGCTCACCGTGAACAGCAGTGGAGATCAGAAGTCACCCAGTGTGTGGGCGTATGCAGGGGGATGAGGAAAGCTTGCAAACAGGGACAAAGGGAGGTGGGGTCATTGGCTGAATATCACCCCAAGACAATCCGGTCCACCCAGGGTTTAACTCTGACTTGGCAAGGGTCGCCTAAGCTGCATTGTGTGCATGGGTTCCAGGCGCCACGGGGTGGACTCTCCCTAGGCACTCTGCTGTGTTCAGTACGGCCAGGCTCCCGACTGACACCAGAGGCATCAAGTCAACAGATGTGGCCCCAGCTTTGACGAGCCCTTGCTGTCGAAGGGCATAGTTCACGAGGGTCTTGGGAAGGGAGACAGCTTGGCAAGATCTCCCGACCAACAGAATCAAACTCCAATACAGCGCTACCTGGCCTAGGAGCCCAAGGCAAGGTGAACAACCATTATGCACCTTGATTTCCTTCCCCCGTTAGGAATATGGGGGCTGTAACCCAAGGTCACGGCGACGACCGAACTGAGGCATCAGCCGGCAGCTGGTACTACGGGGTCAGGTTTGCAGGATGCTGGCATCACACCAGACAGATGAGGCTCTTTCCAAAGAGAGGATGACATAGATGCTGGCAACCCGTGGGGGAGAAGGGCCCAGGGCGTTGAAAGCAAGTTGAACTTCATCTCCACCAGGATTAAAAAATACCTGGTTCCCATAATGCTAAGGGAAATGAGCCAATCCCAAAAGGTTAAACACCACATGTTTGCCTTAATTTAAGATGATATGATGTTATGTATAACATATTATGTTATATATGTTATATGTTGTGTATAAACCAAAATTGAAATGTCAACGAAGTGGTCACAGAAGGTGGTTAAGAACTTGCATTTACTCTTAACATATTGGTTACTCATTACTATGTCAATTAATTCCATAATGATGGAAATTTTTGCTGATGGTATGTTGGAGCTTTTAATGGACTGGGATGATACTCTGCTGGCTCTGTCTTCAGACCAGAGAGGGTACACCTAAGAAGCCGTTGAACTTGACTGGACAATAAGATGCTGGACTCTATGTTTGGTATATGCTTGCAATGGGGGATTCTCAACTGAACTTGAACTAAGGTTATGCAACAAGGTGGAGGAATCCACCTTGGTGGGAGGGTTTGGGGAGGGGTGGGGAGAATCCAAGTACCTATGAAACTGTGTCACATAATACAATGTGATTAATGAATTAATAATAATTAAAAAATACCTGGTTCCTGTAAGGTGGGCGGAACACACATTGTGTTGCCTACCACCCTTGCAAGAAAAACTGCTACTCTCATATGTAAAAAGCCCACCACAGGAACTCCCAGAGTTCTCTGCAGGGCCATGGGTAGACTTCAACCCTGGGAGCAGGGGCCTGGGCCTAACACAGACGCAAGGTGCAGTGTGCCTGGAGCTTGGTCCCTGGAGCACCTGCTGCCTGCTGGCTGCAGCCTGCAATGCTGTGACTCAGTCACCCGCTCTGGCTACACAGGTGGCTGAGTCATACCGGCACCCACTGGGGACCAAGACGGCAAAGACGACAGTTTGAGAGCCTGTGACTTAGGAACCTGCGTCAGCATCTCTGTCCCGATTTTAAAAATATATGGCTGGAGGGCAGGTGCTGAGCCAGCCCGCTCCCTTCCCATTCCAGTCTGCCCAGCTCCTGGGGTGACTAAGAGGGGTCACAGTGTGCCACTGCAGTTTCAGACACGGGAACCCTGACACCTGGCTGCCGGTCAGCTTCTTGATGGGCAGCCCGACGGGGCGGGTGGGTGCTGGTAGCGTCAGCACAGTGCATGGCCTCACCACTGGCTTCTTCCCTGAGCAACCCTCACTGGGCAGCTGCTTGGAGAAACAAACAGTTAAAGAGGAGAGCGGGTGGACTGTTGGGCTCCTGTCCGTGCCCGCCAACAGGGTGGCCTGGCTGCGTCCTGGTGTCTCCAGGCACTGGTCTCAGCATGAGTGATTTAGGTGTTGGAAACAGCAGCCACAGGTGCTTGGGCTATTCAGCCTGTGTCACCTTGAACTTCGGCACCAGTGCTTCAGGCTCCCCAGGGCTGCTGTGAGGGTCAAGGGTCACAGGGCTGGCTGGCAGCTGTGACGGGAGGGCACGTTTGAAGGATCCTGGCCCTCTGACAGGACTGGACTTGCGTCCAGGTGACAATGGATGCCACCTGATGAGACCCTGTGAATGGACTGCTCCGGTGCCTGTCCAGTCCCTGCTGCGTTAAGTGCCTGATGATTTGAATCTGTCCCTGCCCTACAACCTGTGAGGCATTCCCGTTACACAGGCTAGGACACTGAGGTTTGGAGAAGCCAAATCACTCGGAACTCTGGATGTGAGAGCAGGAGCAGGTACTGAGCCTGCTGGGGGCCCCGACATCGCCCATGGAAGGAGGGCAGGCTGCAGCCTCAGGAGTGTTTGCAAAGAAGGAGGAGGTGAGTGATGGTAGCTGGGCTGTCTCCTGGGTCGCCATCCTGGCCTCTGGACATGAAGACCTGAATAAACACAGACCTTCTTGCTCACTGTTTGGGGAGTGCATGTGATTTTTTTTTTTAACCTCAGAGGTCATACCTCTCTGGAGAAGTTCTCAAATTTGTGCATGTATGCCTGTCAACTTCCCACAGGTGCCCCTCACAGGTCTTCCCTTACAACTCTCTCTCTCTCTCTCTCTCTCAGGCTTTCTCTTCTACCAGGACATCTACTTCAGACTCTCATGGCTGCACCTGTCACATTGTTTGTGCCTTGGCTTGTTGGCCTATGTGTGGACTGTGACCCCACCACTGCTTCTAGGTACCAAGTGCCCAGGACACCCTTAATGGCATGGGGGTATGGCTCAGCCTAGAAACACAGGCCTGGAGAAAGTGGCAGCAGCAGGTGGAGCAGGGCCGAGCCAGTGCTTACCCCATGAGACCTTTGGGTGAGCAGCAGCACCGTAGGAGGATGGGAACAGGCAAGAGCATCCGAGTGGAGCCAGGAGCTGATCCCACCAAACACACCCAGACACCTGCCTTCTGCTCTGCGGCCACTGGTGCCTTGTTTCGCAAGGCCGGAGCTCCCATGACAGCCTCAGTTCCTCCTCATTTCTCATTTTCCCTGACTCTTTCCCTCCGCAGAGCTCAGGGCCCTGCTGTGGCACCATCTGTCCCCTCCTTTGGGACATGGCCTCATCCGGATGCCACTGCCTGCCTAGCCCTTGTTCCCTCTGTCTGGTACAACACCTTCTGCTTGTGCCAGTGTGAGCTTCCCGCCCGAGTTCTCCCTGCTCCAACTTCCTGGTCCAGAAATGCTAAGGTGCTCTGGAAACCAGCCCTCCAAGTGCATTTCTCTTGAGAGCTTATGTTCTTCACAGCTTTCCTGCCAAGTCTGATGAAACCAACACTGTTATTGTGTAAAATGTTTTTAATGCCTGAAACACACAGGATGGTGGCAGGAAGAAACAGTGTCTCAGCCATAATGAAGATATTAAAACACCCTTGAGCATGTTTCAGCTGTAATGCTTCCAAGAACACGGCCCGGGCACAAACACTGCACAGAGGCTGCCTGTGACAATGGCAGTGTGGTGGCAACCCCAGCCCTGGCACGGCTGTGGCCATGGTGGCCTGCAGCCTCTCCTCACTGCCAAATAGAATGCTGGATCTGAGACGGAGCTTCTTAAAAACGCAACTGGGATTTTTTTTCCTCCATCTAGGTTCAGTGTCTATGGACTCCATTTATGTATTTTAAAAATTTTATTGGAAAGTCAGATTTATAGGGAGAAGGAGAGTCCAAAAGAAAGATCTTTCATCCACTGATTCACTCCCCAAGTGGCTGCAACAGCTGGAGCTTAGCTGATCTGAAGCCAGGAACCAGAAGCTTCTTCTGGGTCTTCCACGTGGGTGCAGGATCCCAAGGCCCCAGGTCATCCTCCACCCAGGCCACAGGCAGGGAGCTGGACGTGAAGCAGGCCTGCCGGGACTCACACTGGTGCCCATATGGAACCCCAGCATGTGCAATGTGAGGATCTAGCCACCAGGTTTCCGTGCTGGGCCCATGTGAACCCCAATTTTAGCACAAGGCATTGCACCCTGTCTCTAGGCATTCTGCTTTGACTGGCAGTCTTCAGACTGCTTTGGCATCAGAACTTGGGGAGAGGAGTCAGAATGGGGTCTGAGAAATGGTGAGGTCCTGGGAGTGGGGAAACTGAGGGTTACTGATGCTGCTGGTCTGGGGGTCCCACTTTCAGGGACTCTATGGACCCAGGCTCCATGATGACAGGTGCAACCCTGGACTCCTCTGAGCTCCTGACACTCATGTCCCACCTCCACCCCTTCACATCTCTGTGGAGGTGCTCCCAGGAGTCTCCAGATGACCCCAGACCTGAGCTGATGCTCAACCCCACCTACGTCCTGTGTGGGTCACATCCAAGAACCAGGCCATCTTCCTGACTAGAGGGAACTCTGGATGGGTCTCATCCCCAACCTGCACCCAGTGCATCACTGAGTGCTACGGACTTCCTATTCCTGATTGGATCCTGCCTCCCATGGCTGTGATCTCTGGTCCCCAGCATGCAGTAGCCAGAGGGACCTCTCTTGGCTGTGCTTCCCAGCACAGCACTCTGGGGATAGAGACACGGTGGCTCTGTGCTGGGGACCAGGGGTGGCTGCCTGGCACTGGCTACGTGGCTACTGGAGGGACTGAGTTTTACATTTTACTGAACTTTACCCAACGTGAATTAAAATAACCTGTTGTGACTAATGGAGAGTCCAGTTCTAAAGCTTGGTTCTCACGACATGGCCTCCCCTGCTTAAAAGCCTCAGAGAATGAAGCTGGCATCGTGGCATGGCAAGTTAAGCCTAAGCTGCCACCTGGGATGCAGGCATCCTGTATCGGGTCCTGGCTGCCCCATTTTTGATCCAGCTTCCTGCTGATGCTCCTGGGAAAGGCACCAGAAGATGTCCCAAGTGCCTGGGTCCCTGCCAGCCGCAGGGGAGACCAGGAGGGTTTTCCGGCTCCTATCTTCGGCCTAGCCTAGACCCAGACCCTGTGAGAAGCAAATTTGCACAGAGAGCCACCCCCTCTCCCAAACTGCTTCCTACCCTGGCCATGGGCTGCCCAAGGACTCACTTAACACATCAAATGTAGCAGATGTGTTTTTCCCCTGTTGCAAGTCTTCAAGGCCCTCACACTTAGTGTTTCAGCAACACGTAAGCCTAGGCTACTGCCTAAGACATGCACGGCTGGGCAGAGGTCACTGCTCCTCAGTGCCAGGTCACTGTCACCAGAGAGTGCATCCAGTGTGGCTCAGGGCTTCAGAGCCTCCTGGTCTCTTCGAGTCGGCTCCCTGATGCATTTCCATGTGGACCGACAAACACAACTTGTCCTTGGGTTGCACGTGGGGAGTGAGTGTGGAAGCTTGGGCTCCAGGGGAGGGTGTTCTCAGCACGAGCTGCAACAAGGGCCAGCGGAAGCCAGGAGTGGACAGGGGCTCAGCGCGGCTGGCAGTGGACTGGGGCTCAGCGCGGCTGGCAGTGGACAGGGGCTCAGCGCGGCTGGCAGTGGCCTGGGGCTCAGCGCGGCTGGGAGTGGCCTGTGGCTCAGCCTGGCTTGAAGTGGCAGGGGGGTCAGCCTAGTTGGGAGTGGTCAGGGGCTCAGCCAGGCTGGAAATGGTCAGGGGCTTAGCCTGGCTGGGAGTGGCAAGGCGTGCTGTGGGGATTGGGAACTGCTGTGTGATCTCAGATAAGACATTCAGCCTTTCAGTGTCTTAGCATCATAAGGGTGATAGGATGCTCCCGCAGGGAGGTGGAGCTGGGAAGGGTCAGTGGCTCCCACCAGGGCAGCACTGCCATTCCAAGCCCCCTGCACTGGCAGCCTGAGGCTCACTGTCAAACAACAGTGACACCCTAATGGTAACGGTCCTTCCGAGTGGACACGGCACTTCCCAGCCCTGCCCTTCTCACAATGCCCTCACAGCTGCTCTAGCTACCCTCTGAAATGCTCCCTGCAGGTGGGCTGTCACCTTTTGTGACAATGCAAGTCCCACCAGCCCGCAACGGTTGCTCCTCCATTCACTGCACTGCCCCCAGGCCTAAAACACAGCCTGGAAAGGAAGAGGTGCTCCAGGACAGCGCTGGCTTCTTTCATCCTTGCAAAGTCTGGGGGGCAAGGAGGAGTGGGTCATCATCTTATTGCTATCTTCATAGCCTCAACCAAAAGGTGTGAAACCTGGGCCCGGCGTGATGGCTCAGTGGCTAAATCCTCACCCTGCACATGTAGGGATCCCATATGGGCACCGGTTCGTGTCCCAGCTATTCCACTTCCCATCCCTGCTTGTAGCCTGGCAAAGCAGTTGAGGATGGTCCAAAGTCTTGGGACCTTGCAACCATGTAAGAGACCCGGAAGAAGCTCCTGGCCCTGGATCAGCTGAGGTCTGGATATTGTGGCCACTTGGGGAACAAACCAGTGGATAGATCTTTCTGACTCGCCTCCTCTCTGTAAATCTGCCTTTCCAATGAAAATAAATAAAACTTAAAAAAACAATTAATAAAGGTGTGAAACCTGAGATGAAGATCATCTGGTGACTGGATGCTGCCAATAATGGGGCGAAGCCAGGGCTCAGGGCTGCAAATCCTTAGTTAGGTCTCCTTATTGTCCACCAGGGAGAAGAGGAGCCCCTTCCAGGTTGGGGCACTCATTGCTCAGGGCGGGACATGGAAAGCACATGAGGCCTGGTCATGTCTCCCTACCTTGTTGATGCTGAACTGGCCCTCGAAGCGGCAGCCTGCCCCGTTGTTCAGAGGGATCTTCATGGAGTTGTCAATGTGGCCCACCTCGTGCCGGCCCATCTCATCCTGGATGTCGAGCCCGACCACTGTGGGAGGGGATGAGAGTCAACGGTCACACACATTCCGGGAAGCAGGGTGAGGGGCATTCATCCCCAAAGCCATGGGCAGCAGAGGCTCTGGTGACAGGGAGCAATCCACTACCCCTGAATGTCCCCACACCCACAGCTCCTGTCACCCACTGTAGCTGGAGAGCAAGAAGGCAGAGCTGGGGGCAGCCGTGGCTGCGGGGTCACAGGGTGCTGAATATGAGGGGCAGTGGACAGGAGGGCTTAAGAGAGGAACGCTGACTGAATCCAGTCTATTTTACCAGCTCTGCCTGTGACCTTGGCTCAGGTACTGAAAACTCCCAATGTCTTAGTCTTTTTCTCTAAAAACTGGACAAGAGAGGGGCTGGCATTGTGGAACAGCTGGTTAAGCTGCCACCTGCACCCCTGTGGGAGACCCAGAAGTGAGGATGTGTCCCAGGGAGGGAATGTGATGTGGCTGCTTCCAAGTATGAGCATGCCTGCTTAAGGCTGGCCCACCACAGGCAACATCACCCGAACCAGTGACAACCAGACGCAGGTATAGAAAAGGAGTCCCCTCCACACATACATACGGGGGTGGGGGCGGCGGGGGTGGTGTGCAGGGCAGCCTCGAGGCCTTGGCAACTCACTGTGCCCCTCTGTGCCTGTTTCCTCATCTGCCTCAGCCTTGGGGGGATGGGGTTGGTGGGTTCTAGAACACTGGAATGGCCTTGGTCACATTGTAGGGGCTTTTGGGACATGTGGACAGCCCCATAGAAAGAACTGGCATGAATGCTGCTGGCCTTGCCCTCCCTGGATGGAACTGGCGCACAGCGCCCTTGAGGCTAAGAGACGCAGGAGCGTGGGCGGACACTGGGGAGCCTGTTCACGCCCCTTCCCAGAGATGGTGGGAGGGTGTCATGTACCACCTCAGCACATCCTCCTGCCTGCTCTTCATCCCTGAGAACTGATCACCTACAACACAGAAGCCATGAACACGCTGGCTCGGCCATGCTATTTGGGGAATCAGAACACACACAGTTACGTTCGCCCTGCAGGTGGCTGACTGTGGGGGTTTGGGATTCCAGCACACATGTGGGGGTGGGCAGGGAGGAGGGCATGCTGGGAACAACTGAAAGGAAACAGCCAGAAGGCTCCTTCGCTGCCTAGGAACTTCTTTCTTTATGTGTTTTGTATTTTGAAGGCATGTCATTTTTTTTAAGAAAATAAAAATATATTCCCGTATCAGCTGTGTCATTAAGAATATTATTTTTAAAAGCAGAGGATGTAAGAGCCTCCGTGGCGCATGAGCTCAGCCGTGTTTGGACAGGATGATGTCACCGTGTCAACAGACACTGTCGCCGGGGTGGAACCGCAAGGACTCTCTTCTCTCCAAGGCTGTTTTCTGGGGCCCCCATGATGAACAAGCACTTTCTTCTGTAGTACAAACGGGAAGCTCTTTGTAAAAACAAGAAGCTGGTGGGGGGTGGTAAGTGGTTGCTGCGCTCTGG
This sequence comes from Ochotona princeps, assembly GCF_030435755.1. NCBI lineage: Eukaryota > Metazoa > Chordata > Mammalia > Lagomorpha > Ochotonidae > Ochotona > Ochotona princeps. The sequence continues at coordinate 5,494,472 of NC_080850.1, forward strand.
TGGGAGCTGCCAGGATTCCCAGCTGGCAGGGCATGTGGGCAATGGGGCAGAGATGTAAAGACTAAGGAGGCTGCCGCCTAAAGCCAGACTGATCCTGCAACCACATCCCTTCACTCTCCTGCCTCCAACAGGTTCCAACTCCCTGGCTTAAGATTTCTCTTGTCGGGCCTGGTGGCGTGGCTTAGTGACTAAAGTCCTCACCTTGCACGCACCAGGATCCCATATGGACGCTGGTTCTAATCCCGGCAGCTCCACTTCCCATCCAGCTCCCTGCTTGTGGCCTGGGAAAGCAGTGGAGGACGGCCCAATGTTTTGGGACCCTGCACCCGCGTGGGAGACCTGGAAGAGGTTGTTGGTTCCCGGCTTCGGATTGGTGCAGCACCGGCCATTGCGGTTCACTTGGGGAGTGAATCACTGGACGGAAGATCTTCCTCTCTGTCTCTCCTCCTCTCTGTATATCCGACTTTGTAATAAAAATAAATAAATCTTTAAAAAAAATAAAAAAGATTTCCCTTGTCCCAGAGACACAATCCAACAGTCAAAGTCGGCCAGGTGAAGTCATTTTTTTGTAAAACTCCCCAAACCAAAATAACTACAACTGACCTAGTCCATCAGGTTGTCTGTCTAGCTCGGGGTGCATTGTGTAGATTCCCATCTGAGAGTCAATTCTCACCAGCACTGGAGCCTCTCCCTGCCTTGAGCTGCAGGACCCAGCCAGTGTTCTGCTCTCAGTTGTGTCCTTCGCCGGGGAGGGACCAGTGTTCACTCACCAACAAGTCCAGGAACCACCCCATTGGATAGTCCCTGATGCTCTCAAACAACAGGTGTTACTAAGTCCAGTATGTAGGTGAGGAGACCAAGGCTCTGAGGTCACCTGAGCAGGGATCACACAGGAGCCCAGAGGTGATTCACAATCAGACTGCATCACAGAAGTAAAAACAGATCCATTCTCTTGGCTAAAACAGAAAGTCAAGAGTGAAGTGGAATGCCAAGTTTCCTGTCTTTTTCCTAAAACAGATACTGTCAGAACTTGCCTCGTTACTGGGGCTCATGGTGCCAAACACAGCTGGCTGTTGTAGGTGCCGGCTGTTGGTGGCTCAACGCTGTGCCCTGCTCCTGACAACTTGGCTGACTCCAAGCCTCCCAGCTTTGAGCGGCTGGAGGAGGTCACGTGATTCCCAAGCACCTAGCACCTTTTGTTGTTAGCCAGTGCCGTAGGTCTAAGAGGCTGGTCCCATTGCTGCTGGATGGAACCAAGCTGATGGTTGTCATTGACACTGCAGAGTCCCGTGCCACCTGGCTAACACTGGACATCAACTGAACACACCCTGGACTCCCTTAGAGCCCACTCCTTACAGCCAATCACCTGCACACGAAACTTGGGTTCTGCTGCCAAGAGACACCCTTCACCTCTGGCTTTCCAGTGGTGACCCCTAGGGATAGTGTGTTTTGTGTTTAACATACAGAAAACCTCCAGGCACATGCACGATAGATCACACTCGCTTCCAGAAATAGTGAGGGGCTCGCCTGCAATGCTGATGCAGCTTGCCCTGCTCACCTGGCCTGGCCAGACATCCTACAGCATAATCACACATCCAGCTGCCCAGAGAAGGCATCTTGCTGAAGCAGGGAGTTGCGGGGGAGGGCTGCCTGGAGGGTACTCACATTCACAGTGCAGATTGGGCAAACTGATGTTCAGGCTGACGTCAATTTTGCCCCCGCTGTCCTTGTCTGGGTCATCGACGTACAGCTCGTTCACACTGAAGGAGACACAAGTACAAGAGCCATTGTTGAGACGGGGACAGCGATCCCCAATTGCAGGGCACACCCTAAAGGTCACCACTCAGATGATCAACCCTGACCTCTGACCTGGCAGAGCCTGTGCAGCAAAGGCTCCCAGTTCACTCAGGACAGGGCAGTTGAGGAGCAGGTAGACACTGGCAAGGGGACATTGTTTGGAGTCAGACAGATTCAAGTTCAAACTTCGGTTTTCTGGCACATCCTATGTTCAGCTCCGTGACACTCTTCATTAAGTAATGAGAGTATCCCCCATAAAATGGTGTGCTTTGAACACTACAATGAGAAATGGAGGTTGTGGACACACAGTATCCACAGCCTCCTGTCTTGAGATTCTGCTGACCTGGCTGGGAAGTCAGAAATTCCTTGGTACTCATCCCTACAAAGCCCTTGGGCTGGGACTTGAGTGTAAGACACGCCCACATCACCGTGTTAATGTCCGGTGGCTGCTGTACCAAATCACCATCCAGTCTCCAGTGTCCAGAATACTTGGCTTCTTTGACTTTCAGAGGTTAAAGTGAAAATGGGTCTGCAGGGCTTTGTTCCTTCCATGGGTGCCAGGCCAGAATTCCTTCTGCTTTCTTGCTATCACCTAGACTCAAGGCCCCTCCCTCTCTTTTATTTGTTTGAAAGTTAGAGATCTTCCACCTGTTGGTTCACTCTCCAAATGGCTACAATAGCCAGGGCTGGGCCAGACCAAAGCCAGGAGCTTGGAACTCCATCTGGGTCTCTTATGTGACTGGCAGAACCCAAGCATTTGGGCCATTCTCTGCTCTTTTCCCAGGCACTTTAACAAGAAGCTAGATTGGAAATGGAACAGCCGAGACCCAGTTGGCACTCATTTGGGATGCTGGCTTTGTGGGCAGCAGCTTTACCTCCTGCATCACAATGCTGACCCCCAGCTCTTGGGGTGATTTTCTTGGTTCATCTAGATTACCCATGACCGTCTCCCCTCCCAGACATCCCCAGTGTGGTCACATCCATCAAGTTCCAACTAAAGTTGCACAGTCTGGGGCTGGTGTTGGGATGCAGCTTGTTCAATCTCCACTTGTGATGCGGACATCTCTATGGGTGCTGGTGAGTGTCCTGGCTGCTCCACCTCTGATCCAGCTTCCTGCTAGTGGCCTGGGAAAAGCAGCAGAAGATGGTTCAAGTCCTTGGACCCCTGCACCCACGCGGGAGATCCAAATGGAGCTCCTGGCTTTAGCCTGGTTCAGCCCTATTCACTGTGGTTATTTTGAGAATGATCGGGAAATGATTCTGTAACTCTTCAAAAAAATATATATATATAAAGTTACATGGTCACAGCAGCTGCAGGGACAGGGACAGAGAAAACTCAGTGATTGTTTTGTTGACTAAAACAGCAGGAAGTACGGTCCAGCCCCACAGGCAGCCATGTCCCCTGGCCATCAGGGACAGCAGCACCACGTCGGGATGTGACTGCCACACGCATTTGCTCAACACTTTTTGGGCACCTGCTACTCATCAGGTACTAGAAACGTCCCTGGGCCAGACAGATGCGGTTTCTGCCTCCATCAGGCTTACAGACACGAGAAGCAGACATCACTCACTTCCTAAGTAAACATGCCGCCACTAACAACACTGAGTGCTTGGATGGCGGACCCTGGGGTGACTGCCAGGATGATGCTCAGGAGACAAGCACTGGGCTCTGGGCGTGGGGATCCGCTGTCCTGGCTCACAAGCAGAACCAGACACAAGCCACCCTGGCTGTGACAACAAAGGCAAGTGTGGTGATGCATTCAGAGTGGGAGGATGCTGAGGACAGCCACAGTTCCAAGAACCAGCTGCAGGGGCCACCTGGGACAGGGAGGCCATGCCTGGTGGGGTGCAGGTGGGAGATGGTGCTGGCCTGGACTGAGTGCAGTGAAGATGGAGAGGAGGCTGGGATGCAGGCCACGTTTGGGGCAAATAGGACTTGCCAATGGACCATACACATATGGGGCAGTCTGAGGGTAGCCACACTTTTGTCTAGACCCCTGTATGTTGAGCTGGGAGCCCCCTGCAAAGAGGCAGGTGCAGGACTGATGTGGAGAGAGCGACGCTCAGCTCCAGGGGCTGTGTCAGGTTGAAGGGTCCAGGGTGCATGCCTGATGAGCTCCCTGGTGGCTGGGGACAGCTGCTCTGAACCTACTGGTGGCTCCTCCCTGGGAAAGTGCCAGAGATGGTGGGGCTGGGGCTGTGTCACTTGGGGCAAGCAGGGAGGACAGACACAGGGGAGATTGGCCAGCAAGTACAAAATCATGATTACACGGGGGGAAGGATAGGCAAGTGCTCTGCCATGCAGAGTGGTGTCTGCCAAAGGAGTGGGAACCGAGGGCTTTAGAAATTTTCAGCCAAGAAGTGTAGCCTCACTGTATATTCCCCCATGTTTACCTGTCCTGAGATACCACGCTATACCCCCATAAATTGCCCAATGATGAGTTGCTAACTGAAAATACAGTTTATTACGCCTCTGGGGTCCTTCCCATAGCTGTAAAGGGGGGCGGGGAAGCATTGGGCACAGCAGGTAAGACACTAGCATCCCACGCCAACCACAGTGTTGCGTTTGTGCCCCGAGCTTCTCTGCTTGGGATCCAGGTTCCTGCTAACAGGTGCATTGGGAGGCAGCAATGAAGACTCAAGACCTGGGGTCCATGTTGCCCTGGCCCAACTCCAATTATGGTCATTGATGGGAAGTGAACCAGTGGATGGTATACCTCTGTCTCTCTCTTTCAAATAATCCAATCGGTCAGACAATCTGGGGGAACATGGTTGGCATGGTTAATAGGGAATGGAGGCATTCATCAGACAGACAGGGATGCTTCCTCCTGGGGTCTCTGTGGGTGCTCCTAGAAACACTAGATGTGACTTAGCCTTCAGAAGACTGAAACCCAGTCCTTTAAGGGGTGTGTGTGCATGTCTAAGCGGGGGTGCTATCTGAGAAGGCCAACTGTGTGCATTTATATGGTACCATCTGCTCCTAGGAAGTGCCCTGATGCTCACTTTATATTTTAGTTTTTATTTCTTTGCTTGAGAGACAGGGATGCGAGAGCTCTCCCATCCACTACTCCACTACCCCAGTGCTAGCAGCAGCTGGGGCTGTGCTGGTGCCAGGGCTAGGGAGCCAGGGACTCAATTCAAGCCCCCCAGGTTGAGTGTCAGGAACCCCAATGACTCACACCATCCCCTGCTGCCTCCTGGAGAATGCATTATCAGGATGCTGCAATGAGAAGCAGAAGCCACAATCCAAAGCCAGGTGCTCTGATTCCAGATGAGAACTGCCCCAGGCTGTGTCAACTGCTGTGCCAAACACCAGCCCCCAGACCCTTACTTTAAACACAACAGGAGACACTGGAGCCAGAATCTCAACCAGGTCTGTCTTAACCCTGAACTCCAAGTGTCTCATAGCTCCCACAACCTCCCTTGCTCTCCTCAATGCCTGGGAGAAGGAAATGGGGGTGCAGAAATGAGACAGGGAACACCCAACAGCAGACAAGGCAGTGGGAGAAGGGCAAGCAGCATGCCAGGGACTGGCTGTCCCTGCAGTTCAGACAATCTCCCCGGTTCCCACCCCAGTCTTAATACTTGGCTGGAGAGGCTGTGCAATCACAGACCGGCTGCATGGTTAACCTAAGGTCCTAGAGCCAGAGCCCAGTGGAGTAGCCTCTTCTGGAAGCTCTTCACCTCTCCCAGCTGGCCAGGCTGGTGGACTGTGGAATGATGTCACCCCTAGCAATGCTGGGGAGGTGACCTCAGCCAACAGCGAGGTGAATCCCAGGTGTGACACCTAGGTGAGCTCACCTGTGAAGCCCCAGGGGCCCCTCCCAGGCACACTTCCTGTCTTCTGGACTAGACTGGGCCTCCAGGGAGGAGTGCCCCAGGCTTGTTATGTAACAGTGGCTGCTCCATGCTCCCCCTTGAGGTCCCCTGGCTGCGGGACAGACATGGCTGAATCACCCATGCCATTGCCTGATGAGGTCAGCCTGGCGCCTGCCCACGGCCACCCCTCGGAGGGCCACCTTCACTAAGTGACCTCATTGGTTGGGGATGAACTGGTTTTCCAAAGCATGCTTCCCTGCAGGTGGTGACTCTTGCGGGCAGCGGCGGGGTGTGTGTGTGTCATTCCTCCTGTAAGTAGTGGCTGGGGCCACCCAGATGTGGCCCTGCTCCTCGGGAGCTGAGGCATCCAGGGGCAAGCAGCATCACCTCTAAGCCTCTGCTCCCTTACTCAAGAGTGGAGCAGCTTTCCTGTGACTCCGGAAGCATGCCCAAGGCAGTCACAGGACTCCAGGGGGCCTCTGGGGAGATGGTCCCAGCCGTGTCTCCATTGAGGTGTCTGGGCGCACAAGTTCTAAATGTCTGCCGGGGTTCCCGTACTTCGCAGGGAACACTGGAGGACAAGTGGGGAAGCTCTGGGCTGCCCAGGGCAGGAGTGCAAGTGTGTAGTATGATACAGTAGTACGTATGTATCACTGTGATGTGAGTTTACAGGAGTGCCTATGTATGTGTGGTGTGAGAACACATGAGGCTGAGTGCATGTGTGATGTCTGTGTATGTCACTCATCTCTCACAAGGGCCTACCACGGCTATTCTTGGTAAAGAAAGTACAGCATGACAGGGGAGATGCCGGTTGGCAGAGAGTTCCAACTCCAGCTCTGTCACCTCCTGAATGACTGACCCTGGGCGCAGGGCTTCATCTCCAGCAGCCTCAGCCCCGTCGCCCTACCACCCCTGACAGGCTGGTAGAAAGCAGGGAGGTGTCAAAGGGTAGCTGACAAGATGAAAGACAACAAAAGGGTGCTGAGCACTCTCAGTATACAGCAAGTGCTCAATCGATGCCCACGACACGGTCATGATCAGTCTTGATACATAAGGAGTTGATGAGAGGTGGGGCTCTGACTGCCCCCACCTCACAGCCCCCTAGAGGGTATCAGGTGTTTAGCACTGCCCCCAGCTGGCATTTGCCCAGGGCCCGGTAACAGCAGGGAGACGTCTTGTCCAGAGTACCCAACCCATCCCAAGGACCATGGGGTGAGTATGGGGCTTTCATATCAGTGAGAAATGGTTCGGAGGAGACAACTGGCCAGGGAGAGGCGGAGACAGGATTTGAACCCTGAGACCTGGGGCTCAGAGCCACACTCTTCACACTTTCTAGCTGGGACAGGAATGGCTGAGAAGCCTAGGGCCATGTGGCCCCCAACAGACCCGTGAACTAGGCTTCGCTGTTCTTTCTGATCATCTGCAGGTGTACTCCAACCCTGCCGTGGGCAAGCAGCTGCAGGACCTGGAGGTGGTCGGGGCTTATTCCCTTTGCATCCCACGAATCTGCCTCTGTCACCTCTGACCTGCCACACCCAGGAGGGCAGCAGTGACTGGGGCTTTCTGCTGAAAGAGGAGGGCGCTATAAGTCCGTACTCCTGGGAAGCACGGGGCATTCATAGGTCAGACAGGGGGTGCACTGATCAAGGAGTGGGTAGGCAACGCCAGGCTGGGGCGCAATAGGCCCAGGCTGTGTGCGTGGGGTGGCCTTGTAGGGAGAAAGAAAGGTACGGGTGCTGCGGGGTGGGTGGGTGGGTTCAGTGGAATGTGCCAGAGGATCTTGTAATCCCTATGCTGTGGCGCGAGGCCGATGACATCTACGGAAAAGGATTTTATTTACTTTTAGAAGAGCGCTTGAATAGTTCAGATTCCTGCTTGAGGTTGCTGACCTATGGGCTGAATTATGTGATTGAATGGAAATGCACTCCTCAGTGGCGGTGGGGTGGCAGTGAGGCCCACAGCGAGGGTCCGGTGACAGTAGGGAGGGAGATAAGTAGGTCACTCCAGCAAGCACACAGGAGGCCTCGACTTTTGAATCTCAGCTCCTCTAGATCTTCCTTGGAGGAAGCCCGTCCACCCAGGTGAATGTGCAGTAGGTATCCCTGGACCTCCAGCGGCTGGGTCTTGGCCCACCCCCTGCTCCTCTTGGGCCTCCTCCCCAGATCCATGCTTTGGGGTAGCCATGCCCTAAACCTAACTTCACAAGAGGTTTGCTCGGAAGCCTTCAGGCCTCCGACAGTGAACAATGGGGGGGAGGGATGGTCCTTGACACCCATTAATGTGGGCACCAGGCTTCACCCAGTCCTGTCCTCAAGCTGGGCTCAGGACAGATAACCTTGGCTCAGCTGTTGGCCTTGCCCCTCTGGGTCTGCCATGGGGAGTGTGTGAAGACACCCGATTCCAGGTCACCTCCAAGCTGCCACCTCCTGGGGTGCCACCTGTTTAAACTACTTCACCCCAGGAAGGCATATCTAAATCAGAAAGCAGCAGGATCCCTGTTCTAGGACTCCAGAATGTTCTGGATGGAGATGGGCATTATTTTAGGGTAGGTTGGTAGGAGAGGGCGGTCTGCTGTTGGTTTCCAACATCCTCTGGGCTTTACCCAAGCTCCCCTGAATTGCCAACCTGCTGCCTCAGTTTCCCCAGCCATCTCAAGGACCGTTGTGAGGATGACGAGCGGTATAAGCTGCTAGCCAGGGCAGGTACACCTGGCATGTTGTCCTTGCCCGTGCATCACCGTGGAAAGTACCCTGAGTGGTATTAGCCCATCAGTGACAGGTCACCATGATTCATGATTATGAAGCCTCACTGGGTAAATGATTATGCAGAGCTGTCAGACTGAGGACAGGCAATGGCTGGAATGTTCTGTGACCACCTTCCCTGAGGAGGGGTGGCTCCCTGGAGATAGAGCGTTTCAGAACATTCCATGGGGCCGATTGCCAACGATCCTTCCCAGCCTGGCTGAACCCAGGTGGGAGCAAAGGCACCCAAATGGGCCTCCCTCCCTCTGGGCCTAGGCCAGAATAAGCCTCTTATGTCACTGATAACTGCAGGTTGGGGCTGGGGCAATGTTGACCCAACCAGCGGTGACTTCATTTCCTTGGGGTTACAAGCGCAAGGTAGGTGGGAGGAGGGGACAGGACACTGACCCTCTGTGGTCACAAAACGGTCAGAGGCAGCTGTGGAAGAAAAAAAAAAAAGAGTACAACTGTCACCTTAGGTTCTTTCCAAACCTACAGGGTTTCCCGGGGTAAGTGACCCTTCTGTAAAGGAAGACCCTCTGGGCGGGGGCCACCAGGGCTCCAGCATCCTTGTGGAGGCAGCTTCCGGCCCTTCCTTTCTCCCTCTTTCCAGCAGCTCGATGCAAAGGATGGGAGGTGCTGAGCCTAGGGCAAACACAGAAAGTGGACCCCCCACCTGTGTTTTTATTCCTCCCACCCTTCCCCATGTTCCTCCCCTTCAGGGGTACAGTGGGATCCCAGTGCCTGGGGTGTCCCCAGGGCTGCAGCAGGGGAGGGGGGGAACACACTGCTCATGGGAGGGCATAGTTCTGCCCTCTGCCTTCGGCAAACCCACAGCTGTGGGGCTGAAAGCCCTCCGCCTCTCCTCGGCGGTGTGCTGGGGCTCCCGGTGGTGACAGGGACACCTGCTCAAGTCTCAAGTTCTTTTTTTTTTTTTAAGATTTATTTATTTTTATGGGAAAAGGAAAGGCAGATATACAGATAGGAGGAAAGACAGAGAGGAAGATTTTTCACCTGATGGTTCACTCCCCAAGTGGCTGCAACAGCTGGAGCTGAGCCTATCCGAAGCCAGGAACCTGGAGCCTCTCCCAGGTCTCCCATGAGGGTGCAGGGTCCCAAGGCTTTGAGTCATCTTCCACTGCTTTCCCAGGCCACAAGCAGGGAGCTGGATGGGGAGTGGGGCTGCCGGGATTTGAACCGGTGATCATATGGGATCCTGGCGCGTTCAAGGCAAGGACTTTAGCTGTTACACTATTGCATTGGGCCCAAGTTTCAAGTTCTAACAGCCAAACTTGCACATGAGGCCAAGCATTTGGCATGGTGGTTAGGTGGCTGCCCTGGAAGGCTGCGTCCTAGCAGTCTGGATTGGAGTGCCCTAGGAGGCAGCAGGGGTCCCTGTCACCCACGTGGGAGACCTACAGTGTCTGTTGCTTGCTGGCTTTGGCCTTGTCTAAGCCTGGCTGCTGCAGGCTTCGGGGGGGGGGGGCGTTATGGAGTGGAACAACAGATGGAAAATCTTCCTGTGTGTGCATCTCTGTCTTTCAAATAAACAAAAGAGATATCTTTAAAAACACAACAATATGCGTATCTACAGCTCTCTCCTCAGGGCCCTGGCTAACCATGGGCTGAGCTAATACCACTGCTCACACTGCTGGTGGGAGGCACTTCGGGGTCCACTCTTAACTCTAAGGTGGGCAGTGAGGGGCCGGAGTGCAGGAAGGGGCAGGGAAGTTAACAATCATTGAGGGGCAGGGGACTTTAAAGTGTTCATGGAAGATAGAACTAGAAGATACACTGATTTGCATGCAGAAAGGTGACACTGACACACCGTGTTTTCACAGTACACACTCTCAGCTAACATTTCAAACGCCGCCCCCCATCAGTCTGGGGAGAGCAGCCTTTGCACCTCGTAGAGTTTAGTGGAGAACACACAGGATGTGAATAAATGCAGGTAGAGACGGACCCACTGGTCCTGAAGTACGGCAGGTGCCACCTGAAGTACCTGGCAGTGAAATCCTTGCATCCCATGCCTGCACCTGTGTCCTCTTTCTGTCTGCCCGCTGCCTTGACTTATCACCAGTGGACACACAACCGGGCTTCTAAATCTGTGGGTTCCACACTCACAGATTCTATCTACAACCATTTGTGTAGCCCCTGCCTCATGTCAGTGACTAAGACTCCCTGGCATGACGATTTACGGTCTGCAGCGAGACAACCCCGCAGCACAGAGAACACATGCCTTTCTGTAGAAGGGCCTTGAGTATCCTCGGATTTGGGGACCTCTAAAGGGATGGGTGAAGTTCCGGTGATGTGGATGTGGAGGGAGATGAGATGTTCTTGCAGTTAATTGTCTGGCTGTACTTTGTAACTACCCACTTCCCTGTCAATCAAATACGCCCACTTTGCTGAGAATTACCTGCTTCTACACCAGGAAGACAACCACCTCACAACAGCTATGTGGAAGTTAAGCTCCAATGGAGGTGCAAATCCCCAAAGCCCTCTCCAATTCCACCCTGGTTGCTTATTCAATTAGGGTACCACCTGTTACCCCATAATAGGGATTATTACATATTAAGAGTGGCCCCCTTTTGCCTTCTAGCTTCTGGCCCTTGGTGCTTCTTCTCTCTGGTCTTCTCCCAGACTCTCTCCTCACGGGCAACTTTCTGTTCACTGAAAGTGGGTATTTGGAGGGGTGGGCAGTGCTGTAGCAAAGGAGTTAGAGCCTCCATCTGTGGTGCTGGTATTCCATGTGAGCATTTGTTTGAGTCTTGGCTGCTCCACTTCCAATCAAACCTGTTAAAGTGCCTGGGCCCAAGTGCTAAGCCAACTACACCCACATGGGAGACCTAGCTGGAGCTCCTGGCCCCTGGTTCTGGTCCAGGTCATCTCCAGCCATTGTAGCCATCTGGAAAGTGAACCAGCAAATGGAAGATCTTTCTGTTTCTTATTCTCTCTGTAACTCTTTTTAAAGTAAATAAATATGTCTTTTTTTTCTTTGAAAATTAGCCTGTCAGTTTCTAGTGCTTGTGGCCAAGAACCTCATTTGTTTATTGTTTTTTTTTTTTAAAGATTTACTTATTTTATTGGAAAGGCAGATATACAGCGAGAAGGATACAGAAAGATCCTGCATCTGCTGGTTCACTCCCAAAGTGGCCACGACGGCCAGAGCTGAGCTGCTCCAAAGCCAGGAGCCAGGAGCCTCTTCTGGGCCTCCCATATGAATGCAGGGTCCCAAGGCTTTGGGCCATCCTCTATTGCTTTCCCAGGTCTCAGGCAGGAAGCTGGATGGGAAGTAGAGTAGCAGGGACATGAACCAGTGCCCATACGGGATCCCAGTGTATGCAAGGCGAGGACTTTAGCCACTAGGCTACCACACCAGGCCCATAAACATATCTTTAAGAGGGGGTTGGTGTGATAGCCTTGTAGCTAAATACTCTTTTTGCATCCTCCAGGGTGCCAAACGGGTGCCAATCATGTCCCAGCTATTCCATTTCCTACATAGCTCCCTGCTTGTGGCTTGAGAGGGCAGTGGAAGATGGCCCAGGGCCTTGGGACCCACATGGGAGACCCGGAGGAAGATCCTGGCTTTGAATTGGCTCATTTCTGGCTGTTGGGGCCATTTGGGGCATGAACCAGTGGATGAAACATCTTTATCCTTCTCTCTGTAAATACACCTTTCCAATAAAAATAAATAAATCTTAAAAAAGAGAGAGAGATGAGCATCTTTCCATGTGGGGTTGCCCACACTCTGGAGTGAAGTACATTCACTCTCACTTTAAATTTACTGTGACTTGTGCACAGCCTCACTTATGCCTCCACATTGCATGCTGGTAATGTGGGAACAAGGGCCTGGAATATCATCATTGGGATACAGGTAACACTACAATCAATCCTCTCCATGCAAGGACAGGTGCACTGCCCTGGAGTCACATGTGTCTACCACCGGCACCACAGCTCATCAGCCACTCCCACCCAGTGCCATCTGCAGACCTGGCCCTGCTTCCCGGAGCCCAGGGCCCAGGAGTGGTGGAGCCCATTGACGTGTTGCAACAGGGTCCAGCCCACATCTGTATTCTCACTCCTGCACCTCCCACACCTGTCCCTCCAGCCACCCCACAACCTCCTTCTGCTCCTCACATAGCAGCTCATTCCTTCCTTGGGGCCTTTGTTCATGCTTGGTGCCTGGGCCTTGGGGCTGCCACAACTTACTCCTCCCTGGCTCAGGACCTCACAGCTGGGCAGAGCAGCCCCTTCTCCCAGGGGCCAGCAGGTGCCTGAGACATGGCAGGTACTTCGCGGTGCTGCAAATCTGGATCTCTTTGCTGCTCTCCCTGCTCCCACCTGACTCACAGATGCTGGGGCCTTAAACATGCATGGGGGCGGGGGGCCCGGCAGTGTGGCCTAGCGGCTAAAGTCCTCGCCTTGAACGCCCCGGGATCCCATATGGGCGCTGGTTCTAATCCCAGCAGCTCCACTTCCCATCCAGCTCCCTGCTTGTGGCCTGGGAGAGCAGTTGAGGATGGCCCAAAGCTTTGGGACCCTGCACCCATGTGGGAGACCCAGAAGAGGTTCCTGGTTCCCAGCTTCGGATCGGCGCGCACCGGCCCGTTGCGGCTCACTTGGGGAGTGAATCATCGGACGGAAGATCTTCCTCTCTGTCTCTCCTCCTCTCTGTATATCTGACTTTGTAATAAAATAAATAAATTTAAAAAAAAAACATGCATGGGGGAAAAGATGTTGGACTGAGAACAAGGCTGGCCCCCAGTGGGGAGGGGTACACTATCCCTTCTCCAACCCCTACACGGCTGAGGGGGTTGTCTTGGGAAGCAGACAACACCTCATCCAGAGCTGGCAGGGAGCTGGAACCCCAGTCTCCCTTCCCTCACTTGGCCAGCAGTACAGACAACCATAGGCTGGGCAAAGCTGGGGCCACAGCAGAGCAGTGCTTGGGGAGATCTCATTCCATCTCCCCAGGCCTTGGCTGGAGTGCTTCCCCCCATCCCTGCTCCCCCTCGACTGTGTGGAGGGCCACTAGGCCTGGGTATCGGGAGGATTAAAGACAGGACTAGGGCGTCAGGAAGCACCAATGTGCTCCTGGCCAGCAAAGGGTTGGGAAGCTACACCCAGCAGTGTGGCATGGGAAGGCAGAAGCAGTGGGCTGAGGACCCAGGCTGACTCTGGGGTCACGTCTTTGCTGTGTGACCAGAGGCAGGCCCCTGTACCTCTCTGGGCCTCAGTTTCCCTCTCCTGTGATGAGGATACAGCACTGGCTGGCATCATCCCCAGTCAGAGTCACTGGCTGAGGGGGAGGCAGCACAGGGGGGAAAACCAGGAGCTTTCCATGAATGGAAAAAGCAGAGTCCAGCATGGAGCAGGGCTGGGGGTGTGGCCAGGGCCTAGGTCTGTGATGACTTTCTGGATTCTGGAAGGCCCAGGCCAGTGCCTGGGGCAGGAAGATCCTGGGGTCGAATTTCACCTCTGAGGAGTGTGACTGAATAATTCCGATGGCATCTGTGTCACACACACACACACACACACACACACACGCCCCGGAGGTGCTGACTCGGCTATCCTGGTGTTGCATGATTCTAGGAATTAGGGCCGATTAACTCTGCGTCACAACCGCCAGGAAGCCCACGCTGAAACCACCCCCAGCCCAGCTCCTGCCCTCTAAGCGTGGGCCTAAGAAGTGAGCATGTTTGGGCTTCGGTGTTGGGGGACTCCAACGTCAGCCCCCTCGCCCCCTTGGCAAGCAGGAGGCCCCTGTTGCTCCAAAAGCCTGCAGCTCCAGCAACATACAGCCGTGGCATGACTCAGAGGCAAGAGGGCCCACCGGCCAAGTGGACGGCTGCCAAGGACAGGGAGACGGAAGAGCGCCACCCCTCCTCTTACCCCAAGATACTCTCTTCTCCAAGTATACGACCCTTTTAGGAAATGGGAGAACGAGCCTGGAAAGAGTGCCAGGAAGGTTCTAGAAGTTTCTCTCCTTTTGAAGCCCTCCCTCTGACTTGGCATCCCAGAATCCCTGGGTGTATCATCAGGATGGCATGACTTACACTTCTGTTGTGATGAAACCGGTAAGCTCCGAGAGGAAGAGGAAGAGGATGAAGAGGCAGCAGCAGATGGAAACTGGAAGAAACAAGACAAGACCCGCACGGTAAGGGCAGTGGGCACTGCAGATGGCAGCCCGGCCCCCCCCAGCCCTCTGCTGTGGGGAACAGAGGCCTCAGGACACACAGCTTGCAGGTGGGGTCCACTTCTCTGCACCCTCAAACCCCTTCTTACTCATGGAATCCTCTGTGGCTGGCACAGATCCAGCCATGGAATCCCAGTCTCCTATAAAAGCTCTTGAAGGCAGACATCCGGGATTCATGTGGAATGAGCCACAGAGCCCACACAGCATCCAGAACACCCAGTCCTCACGCCCACAGGAGGGCTGAGCCCACCCATCAGCTTGCCCCTGGTCTTACCTTCCCCTGCTGCCTCCCCACTCCCAAGACTCGGTACCAGGTCTGCTGGAGGGGATGCCGACATCGCCCTCAAGGGAGGACAATGACGACCCCAAGAGCTGTGCTTCTGACAGTTCTTTTTAAGATTGATTATTGATATTTCAAAATCATTTTGACAGAGAGTGAACCCCATGGCTCCAGGGCCTGGCCTGGGGACACGGGAGGCATCCTTGGGCATTGTAGACGGCAGGGAATCAGTTCCTAGGTACAGAGCAAGGGCTGACCACAGCTCACCTGAGCTTATCCCAGAGGAGGGCACAGGCTGGCAGGCCAGGGCCATGCTCTGTCCCACCACTTAAGGGCTGTGTGCCCTGGATTACCTAATAAGTCTCACCTAGAGAACTGTCACAATCATAGTATCTGCATCCAGGGATTTATTCCTTCAAAAAGTCTTTTTTTTTTTTCATTTATTTGTTAGAGAGATAGATGCAGACAGCGCCCATTCATGGGTTCACTCTCCCAAATGCCTGCCAACTCAATGGACGGCTGCCTGTGAGCAGCACGGAACCAACCACATCAACCATCACCCTGACCTCCCAGGGTGTGCCCTGGCCAGCAGTTAAGGGTCAGGAGCCAGAGCTGCCTATGGAACACAGGGCATCTCAACTACAAGGCCAAACACTTGCCTCTCCTTCAAAGGTTTACTTAATTTCGTTTTATGACACCATTTCACAGGCTCTGGGATTCCCCCAACCCCTCCCCATGCCCTCCCTCCATGATGGATTCCTCCACATTGTTGCAGTAGTACAGTTCAAACCCAGTCATGGTTCCTATACTGCAAGCATGTACCATGCATAGAGTCCAGCATCTTATTGTCCAGCTAAATTCAACAGTTTCTTGGGGAGACCATCTCTGGTCTGAAAGTAGAGCTGGCGGAATATCATCCCATCCAATGAAAAGCCACAACATAAATCAACAACAATTTGCAACATTATGGAGTTAACTGACAATGGTATTGAGCGACCAATATGTCAGAAAATGCCAGTTCTTAACCATATCTTGTGACTACTTCATTGACATTTCAATTTGTTTATACACACCCAGCTGCTATACACCTTATACTGAACTTGGTGGATTTTAGGATAGTACCAACCGGCTTATAACTCTAACTAGGCATATGTTAACAATTCAGGTGCAAAGCAGTTTTAGGAGGGGTGTGCAGAGAAATCTTCAATACCTTAGTGAAGAGTAACTAATCTTTGTGTCCTACCTAGTAAGGTATATGTGAGTCCAAGCTTACTGTTTCCTGTCTGGTTCTAAGCTTTCCTTATTGGTCCCTGTCTATCCTTCCTCACAGAATCTAATGTCAGAACAACAGCCAGGAGCCCTGAGCAGTCCTCAGGAACAGAACAGTAAACTTCCTTCGGGACTTGGGAGGGGAGCTTTCTCTGGTCCTTACTTAGTTCCAACTTTGGATCCCCACCCCCTCTCTTGCAGTGACCATCACGGTTGCTCTGGTGCCCTACGCCCTCAACACAAACAAACAAACAAAGGGTTTTTTTTAAAATTTATTTATTATTTTTAATTCATTAATTACATTGTATTATGTGACACAGTTTCATAGGTACTTGGATTCTCCCCACCACTCCCCAAACCCTCCCACCAAGGTGGATTCCTCCACCTTGTTGCATAACCACAGTTCAAGTTCAGGGCTCGGCAGCGTGGCCTAGTGGCTAAGGTCCTCACCTTGATCCCATATAGCCGCTGGTTCTACTCCCGGCAGCTCCACTTCCTCTCTATCTCTCCTCCTTTCAGTATATCTGACTTTGTAATGAAAATAAAATAAATCTTAAAAAAAAAAAAAAAGACAAACAAAGGTTTTAATAGCACAGACACTAGGGGTTGAAACCGCCTGTGCAGGGAGCCAGTGCTTGAGTGCTGTAGCTCAACTGGAGATGCTGAAAGGGAAAAGGTCTGGAGACATGGAGAAGCCGACTTGACAAACTGGCTGGTCCTTGTTTTTTGGCCAGCAAAATGGCCACAACAGTCAGGGTTGGGCCAGGCTGCAGCCAGGAACCAGGAACTAACTCCATCCTGGTCTCCCTCACGCCTGGCAGGGTTCCAAGCACCTGACTCTGTTCCCTTGCTTTCCCACGCATTGCAGCAGGGAGCTGAACTGGAAGTGGAGCAGCTGGGACTTGAACTGGCACTTCAGTATGGGATGCGGGAGTCATGCGTGGTAGCTTAATGTGCTGCACTGCACCAGCTCCAGTTGCAAAACATTTTTGAAGTTTACTACACAGTGTCTTCACGACACCTGTTTACCATAAAGGTCACCAGGATGCACAGATTTTAAGATGTTTTGCAGTTAAATAAACTCAGGTTTTAGTCTCATTTGTCTATGAACTTTCTGGAGTCCCCACATATGTAAGTTCCTTTTTTTCTCTTGGTGAACAGCAGTGTCACCTAGTACCCTTATCCAGCTACACCCTGCCCACTCAGGGGCAAATGTCCCAAGAAACTCCCTTTGGTTTGTGCACAATAGCTATAGTTGACTTGTTTTACATTGTAGGCATAGAAGCAATTTTTTTTCAAGATTCATTTATTTTTATTGGAAAGTCAGATATACAGAGAGGAGGAGAGACAGAGAGGAAGATCTTCCGTGCCCTGATTCTCTCCCCAAGTGGCCGCAACAGCTGGAAGTGAGCCAATCTAAAGCCAGGAGCCAGGAGTCTCTTCCAGGTCTCCCACGTGGGTTCAGGGTCCCAAGGCTTTAGGCCATCCTCGACTGCTTTTCCCAGGCCACAGGCAGGGAGCTGAATGGGAAGTAGTGCCGCTGGGATTACAATCTGCACTCAAATGGGATCCCGGCATGTGCAAGGCGAGGATTTTTAGCCGCTAGGCTACCATGCCAGGCCCAGAAGCAAATTTCAAATGTCTTGATTGATTGGCTGCTGAGAAAACTGGTTAGAGGAGATCAGCTGGCCCTCCAAACTTCATGTGTCCTGTTCTTGTGCTGGCTGTAGCCCAGTAACCTGCTAGGAGAACTGCAGTGTACACACACATGATGAACTTCATCCTCAAGTTTGCACCTGTTCTGCCCAGGATCATATAGGAGCCATGTTTCAGATTTGTTCCCAAGCCCTCAGGCTCCCAGCAACTCACTGGGTGCTACTGGGATGAACAGGTACAACAAGGGAGTGTGTCTGAAGAGATGGCCCTGGAACCAGCAGCCTGTCTTGTCCCTCCAGCCCGCCTTGACAATGCACCCCAAAATTCTCTTTCCAGACAGGAGGTGGGGGGGGCATGTTGGCGAAGGCTTCTTTCTCAAAGGCAGTTATTATGTTCAAGGCTCTGAGCAGGCCAACAGGACAAGCACTGGGTCTACCTGGCTGTCACTCCGGAACTTTAAAGGTCTAATTTACACCTGCCCTGCTGCACCTGCTCCT
Source organism: Ochotona princeps (assembly GCF_030435755.1). Lineage (NCBI taxonomy): Eukaryota > Metazoa > Chordata > Mammalia > Lagomorpha > Ochotonidae > Ochotona > Ochotona princeps. Next base: position 5,512,727 of record NC_080850.1, read on the forward strand.
CTCAGCCCTGTCCTTGATCTGGGGTCTCACGACCATTGCCTTGACCTCAGAGTCTAGCACCTGGCTCAGAGAAGGCACAAAATAAGTACCATATAAATGAATCCCTCTCCACCCGCACCCAGCCAAAAAATGGTGGACAGCAGAGACAGCAAGCATTTCCATCAACAAGAAAAAACAATCATTTGGAAACTAAGACTTGAAGGTTTTCCCATCCATGTTGGAACACAATTCGAAGATTCTCTGTGACTCCAGATTCCTTCTGAAAATCACGTGATGCTGTGCAGCAGGAACGTGACCCCAGGAGAAGACGGGCTCACAGGGCTCAGCAATGACCAGTGAAGGGGGCATGGACCCAAGACCCAATACTCCACGAGGTCTTGGAATTTGTCCAAGGTCACCTGGCTACATACGTGCAGGCTGCACAACTTGACCCCTGGCCTGGGAGTCGCTGGCACCCTGGGTTCTCTGGTTATCCACAGCATCAAGCACCCTGTGGTGAGACAGCAAGTGTCTGGCGCCGCCCGCCCTGCGGAGAGCGTTCCTCAGGATGCAGACTTGAGCTGTTCGCTGACGCAGCTGTAGCACTTGGCCTGGGTCCTGGTTCTCGGGGCCTGCTCTAATAAATATTTGCGCACTGCTCGGTAGCTAAGGGCTAGCTTCCTATGCCTCATGCTCTTCCTTCGCTGGCTGGCCCTCACATCGCATCTGGGACATCTCAGATCCTGTCCCGCTGACGGCCACTTGGCAAGAGCTTGTGCATGTCACAACCTATGTGCCCTTTGCCCCAGTGAATCCTCTTCTGGGAGGGGTGCCCTATAGAAAAGAACTGCTCAAGGCATGCAGAAAGATACAGGCAGGTATGTCTGCCGGCCGCAAAGTAGACTCAGGGCGCCAGTGACAAACCACAGGCCAGCCAGGTGGCAGGGGAGGGACAGCACATGCGGCTAGCTGGGCGAACATGATGGTATCTGCGCTGGTAGCACAGGGTCCGATGTCTTACAGGGTACAGTGTGTGCAAGGGTTGGAGATGGTGAAGCAGGTCACCCCACCCCACAGTGCTTCTCAGAAACACCTCTTGGGGGGCACACGTCTGATTGCTAAACATCCTGGACCAGAGGAAAATGAGATCCAGAGGAGGAAAGAGGTGGGCTGCTGGGAGGTGCCGGGAAGGAAGCCTCCGGCATCCTCCGCAGACTGCTTGAGCAGGTGTACAAACTCTGTTATACAAGCCCCCTTTCTCTCACATGCCCTCTACGTCCCTGCCTGGGGGGTGAGACCCAAACTTGTGGGGTTTTTGGAGTTGCAGACCTTGGAGGAATGGTGGGGGGATTCCAGCAAGATAGACCTGAGGGGAGAGGACTCTGTGCCCTCAGGGCTTAGCAAGTATCTGGTGCTAGAAAAGTCCAGGGACACAATCTGGAGATGAAGGCTCAGACAAGTGAAGTGACCCACCAAAGGTCTCACAGCAGCTCAGTGGGGTACCGAATGCAGCTCTGCTGACTGGAGGACCGGCTGATGTGCAGCCAGCCACTCGGCTCCCTACCTGGCATTCAAAGAGCATCCCTGCAATTTCAACAAGACTGGTGTGAGGGCGAGGAGGGGCGAGTAAGAGGGGGAAGGGTAGGTGAGGTCATCTTCCAAATGAGAATGGCTGCCCTAGAAGCCAGTAGTCCCCTAATATGCCTGTTGGCCCCAGGGCCCTGCTCAAGCAGCGGGGCTGGGACAGTCCATGGGGAGGGCCTTAGCTCTGCCTCCGCCTTTTGTGAGCTGTGAAACAGGAACACTGTGCTTCTCTGCGCTCATTTTCTCATCCAAAGAATGATGCACACGTGCTTACAGACAGATGCCCTGGATTTAAGTATCATTTTTTAAAATTGTGGAATAATGACCAATGCACAAACAGCAGAGGTCTCGACATGCAACCTTCAGCCAGCCTGCTGCAGCATTCATGTCCGACACGACCACACCACAGTCCATACAATCAGGACACCAACAGTGGTGCAGCACAAACACCCATGCGCAGCCTCACCAGTCTTCTCACAAATGCCTTGCTTCTGTCCCAGGAAACACATCCAGAACCCTGTTTGTACTTATTCCTCCTGGGTCCTCAGTCCTTAAAATCTGGGATAGTTCTTCAGTCTTTCTCCTGATCTACTTCTGAAGGTCTCTGACAACTTTCTGATGATCGGGCATCTATGGACGTGTTCCCGGAGTCGAGGCTGGCACTGTTACACTCAAGCCTGGCTGGAAGAGTTCTGGATAGATCCCACTGAGGAGAGGTGCCCACACTTACCCCATCACAGATACAGAGGTGACATTCAGGTGACTCGGCACCAGTGACACTGGCCGCTGGGGCCTGGGGTAAGGTGCTGGCTTCAGGTTTCCGTACGGTCAGGCCCCTACCCCTGCTTTCTCATCTCTATTCTTTGGAAGTGAGTTACTTAGTGTATGCCCACTCTTAGGGATAGGAGAATTAAACTCTTCCTCTTAGGAGGCAGAACTCAGGCTTTTATCACCTGCTTCTCCACGGAGCCCTCATTTGTTGCTTTAAAGGACGGTCTTTAGACACCCATGTCTGGATGGGTTCATGATTTTCAGAACAAGCAACAGGAGAAAAGCATATTTAGATCTGTTTCTTCCTCCCCGAAACCTGTTTTGCTCCCCACCAGAGGCAGTAACTTTCCGGTGAGGATCCATTATTGCAAGTGCTTGGGACCAGATGTGCTTCGGACGGCAGCTTTTCTGGGGGTTGTGGCATCTTTGCAGATATGTAACAAGATGGCTCGGGGATGGGATCCAGCTCGAACTGCAGAATTCATTTATGTTTCACGGATCCCTCACACAGGTGGGTTGAAGGTGACTTCACACACAAAGGTTTCGAGATGCCTGTGTTTTCCAATGTGACCCTGTTAGCATGAGATTCAGGAATGCAATTTGGCACCGGTGGCAATCCTGCCGGTGCTCAAAATATTTCAGCTTTGGAGCCCATCAGATTTTAGATTTAGGAATAAGGGGTTTTTGAGCTGTGTTGGTGACATCACACGTATCCTTCTAGAAGCAGAAGATCCCCGTGCATTGCAGGGTTACGGCAATGAGAATGGATCACGTGAAAGGCCCAGAAGGAGAACTTTGCTTCTTCCCTCCATGGATCAAAAGTTCTGCACAGTGCCTGGCATCGGGACCTGGGCACCGCATATCAGGGTGCCATCTGCAGTCGCAGTTGCTCCATTTTCAATCCAGCTCCCTACTGATGCACCTGGGAAGGTGGTGAAAGACGGCCCAAGTGCTTGGGCCCGGCTACTTATGTGAGAGAATCAGGTTGAGTTCTTGGCTCCCGTGTTCAGCCTCGCCCAGCCCTGGACTACTATGGCCATTTTGGGGGAGTGCTCCAGCACACAGAAGATCTCTCTGTCTCTCCCTCCCTCCCTGTCACCTTTTAAATAAACGAATTAATACACCTTATAAGCTCTTTGCAGAGAAAGCACACACAAGTGTCAGGGGGGACAGATGAAGCAGGTGCGGGTAACCATCCCCAGAGGGACTACTCACTGATGGCCCCGGTGTACGTTGGCTGCGTGAGGTCTTTGGGTACCTTCCTGTAGATGTCAAACCTGTAGGGAAGAGATGGGACAGAAATGAGGTGGGCAGAGGATGGGGCTCAGGCAGTGGAAGGCACCACGCAGTGTGGGTCTGTAAGGCACCGTTTTCTCTAGAACAAGCCTCCTTCCATCCCTTTAAGAGCCCTTGCTCCCCAAGGCCTCACAGGAGCCCTCTGCTGGAAACCCACCCCCTCCATCCTCTGATCACATGCCCTGCGTATTCTTCATGGCACTTCTTACCCAAGGTTGTTGCAAACGACCTTGCCCCCTCATCTGCTGATGCTGATTTATTCCCTATTAGACTGTAACCCCCCCGAGGGTTGAGACCTCGTTAGCTTATCACTCTTGGTTGTGTCCCCAGACCGCAGCATGGGCTAGCACATAGTAGGCCTTTGACAGACAAGTGTGGAATGACCCCACAGCTGTCTCGGGCGGCAATGACGCGACAGGAAGCAGGGAAACGCACAGTCCCTCGAGTTACGCGGCGTCGCTGATTCTCGCGTCACCTCTTCCACCCCCTCTTCCCCTTCCTGACTGCACCTCCTCCTCCTGGCTCCATTCCCTGACTCTCTCCCACCAGCTCCTGCCACCTGCTCCTTGCAGACTCTTTGGAATTCTAAGAAATGATGAGGTTAACACAAAACCCTGCCAGGAGTCCTTGGCCCCGACTCCCAATGTTTCCCTCCTTGCCTCCCCCCCAGGGCAGACAGACGCCTTTCTTTCCTGCGGATCCCAGCAGAGCACTGGGAAGCTAGGTGGAGGGGTTCGGTGGGAGAAGGCAGGGTTTCCACATCAGGCGGACATGGGTTTAACTCCAGCTCTGCTTTGTATCTGGCTAGGGGATGAAGAGGTACCAGGTTACCCTAGCGCACATCTTAGCAGTTCCTCTGCCTCACAGCTATGTCTTTAGGCAGATGACTGCTCCTCTTGGAGCTGTACTCTCTTCACCTGCAAAGTGGGGTACATAAGACCCCCGAGAGGCTGTGGAGCAAAGGAAGCACACATCTGTGGGGGACCCATTGCAGGCAGCTGGCAAGGCAGTCCCCACTCTTTCCTGCACTTGAACCTGTGTGGGTGCAATCTATCCCTCAGGTGGCCACTATCACAGAGCCCTCTGGCCGCAAAGGTGCTCCCAGGCTCCCAGGCAAACTGACTTGGTGGGGAGGCCAGCGGCTGGGCTGCGGCCTCAGGCGACGAGGAAGAGTCTTGGGTGCTTGCGAAACAACAGGAGCCTGCTGAGCCCAGCACAGGGGCCTGCCTCTCTTGCGTAAGTGCCTCAACTCCCATAATCACACACGACACAAGCTGCTTCCTGCCACCTCCCATGGCAGTGGAGGAAGAATCCCCGTGGGCTGCTCAGGTAACAGACGTCACTTTCTCTGCTGCCTGCCTGGCCCCAGTCAGCACACTGAACCCTGAGACGCCAGGAATCTTAGGAGGCATCTGACCCCTGAGTGCACACAAGCAGTAGTAAGATCAGAATGCCTGGCTTCCACAGTGATTCTGTGGGACCCCGGACATGTCACCTAACTAACCACTGGTTTCCTTAGTTCCTTTGTAAAGTGGGGACAACAGTAGCCATCTCCCAGCTTGCTGGGGAAGGCCGAAGGAACTGAGCACTGACAGAAACCCCTAGAACTGTGTCTGGCATCCAGCAAGTGCTTCGTGGGCATCTGCTGTTAGTTACTATTTCAATTTGAGATTAGCTACATTCGTGTTGAGAGACAGGGAAATTAAATCTGTTAACTCACTCCCCAGTGCCCACAATGGCGGGGGCTGGGCCTTGGCCAGGCCAAGGATGCGGAATAAGGAACCCAAAGCAGGTCTCCTGCACGTATCTGGGCCATCACCTGCTGCCTCCAGGGACTGCATCAGCAGGAATCAGTCAGGAACAGAAGCCAGGCACACGGGTACTGGACATGGGCACCCACACTGGTGTCTTCAGCACTTGTCTGTGCACTACCATGTCGAATGCCCATTTGACCGCCCGTCAGAAAGCACCTTCTGCGTGTGGATTTCTCTTCACAGGCATTAGGGACATGGAGGTCAGATTCAGGCTGTGGCTGTCGGAGCCTACAGGCTAGCAGCATGGTCAAGGGAGTGTCTCTCCAGGGGGATCAGCAGGAGGTGCTAGGGGAACCAAGCAGGGGCCCTTCTGTGAAGCCTCCTGCTGGAGGGCGGAATCTGAACAGCGCAGCAAGAGAGGAGTGTGGGTGGAGGAGGTGAGGACGGATGCGGAGGAGTGTGACAGGAGCACTGACATCCATATGGAGCAGCACACACAGCCTGGGAGGGAGGGGAAGAGGTGGCAGAAGTGGGAGGGACTGCAGCCTAAGGTGAGTGCCAGCTTGAGCCAAGGCAGGCAAGCCGGGGGGCGGGGGGGCACTGCAGCCAACTGCAGATGACCTCTGGCCTGCAATGGCTCAACTCGGGATGCTATGACTGAATCCTGGGTTTGCATCTTTTTCAGCCCTGCAACATGCGACCCAGTCATCTCAGGCGACACCGGGTGGCGGCAGCAGGAGCAGCACAGTCAGTCCTGCAGGTACTGACACTTTACATTCAACCAACGACACAGGCTGCCCAACACCTGCTGATGACACAGCAGGTGGATTCGATGACTTTGTCCAACATCAGTGTCCTAAGCATGCGTGCAGAAGTCAGAACGTCTGATGGATCAGATGCAGCACATGGTGTTTTTGATTTAATATTTCAGCGTCCAATGAATTTCTCAGCACTGGAAACCCAGGAGTGTCTACACCGCCAGAGAGAGGTGCAGTCTCAGAGTGGTCCTGGGAAAGTGAATTCTTCTGACTTTTCAGAAGACGACTGGCAATTTTAGACTCCAGTGTTAGGGGCCAAAAATTGCGCAGGACCAACGAGGAGAAGCTGCAGATGGAATGAGGCTGGGGAGCCCGCTGTGGGGCCATCCAAAGAAGTCCTCGCAGAGTGGGAGACAAGGAGACGGGCTTGACAGTCTTGTGACCTGCACGCCATGCCACAGTGCTGTGTGGACTCCTTCAGAGGCTGTGGCGTCCAGGGGTGGGGCTGGCTAGGAGGCAGGGAGGGGTTCTTGTCCTCACTCTGCCTCAGCCTGGTCTTGGATCAACAAAACACTGTTAACTCTCGCTCGACCTGGGTTTCTTCGGGTGCAAACCAGGGAGATATAAGCAAGATCTGCAAGGTCTTCGCAAAACTAGCATCAAAGCCCTGACACTAAAGATATCCAAGTGACTGACGACCCAGCTTCCGGTCCAGGTCCTCATCAGGGACTCCTCGGGCAGATGCTGGCCATCGCAACTGACAAACCACTACTGCTTTGAAACTGGGAGTCTGGCGGGAAGTCAGGAGGCCACGTGTAACTTGGGGGAGCAAGTCTGGCAAACTGGATCATGGTTCTTTGCCAGAGCCACTGGGGGTTTCCCAGAAGGCATCAGCCTGTTCAAAATGCCCAAGTTCATGGCACAGATGCCCATGGAGCTCCCTACTGAGAACTGATGGAGGCTGATGCTGCCACTGTCCTTACAAAGCTGCCAGTCCAGCCAACCCCTGGAAGTTGCCCCTTGACTGGCAGGTTGTCCCTTGACTAACTTGTGAGTTGAGCACTGCAGTCCCATTTCACAGATGAGGCTTGGAGAAGCTGGTGGCTTGGCTGAAGTTAGGATGAGCTGTGGCAGGGGTCTGAATCCGAGCCTAAAATACACCCTGATAATGTCTCCATTCCCACGTTGTCACAGACCCAAGCTGGGGAGTGGCATGGAGGGGGCGCTGAACAAGACCCCAGTCTAAGGGCTGACCACAAGCCAAGTGAGTCAGCCGCGAATGTCTCTGAGAAAATGGGCTGCCGGGAGGCCGGTGAGAATGCAGGCATGTGATAGACCAGGAAGTGAGCCGTCTGTCTCCTCTGCCTCACATGAGTCAGTGTGATGATGCGACCAGTGGCGGCCAGGGCGTGGAAAAGACAATGTGGAGGAAAGAGGAGAGGAGATGGGGGAAAGCGATGCTAGCCCCTTGACTGCAGGTTCTCTCTTGACTAATCCGTGAGTTGAGCACTACAGTCCCATTTCACAGACAAGGCTTGGAGAGGTTGGTGACTTGGCTGAAGGTCACACACTCAGGACGAGCCGTGGCAGGGGGGTCTAAATTCCAGGCCTAAATGATGTCCTTGCTACTTTTCCCAATAATGTATGGATAAAATCAAGCCCATTTGGGTGGATGATACTTCTTAGGAAGAGAGATTAAAGAACTGGAATTGCTTAACTTCCAACAAGACAAAAAGCTCAAGCATGGTGTGTTGATGGTTGTTCCCAAAATGCTCTCTTTCAGTCCTCCCTCTAGACCGTTAGTGTCTTGGGGTCTGGTTCTGGATCTGGCCCTCCCAGTCCTGCTCAGCCCTGCCCGGCCCTGGCCCTTTATGGGAACTGAATCAATGAATGGTACTGCAAGGGCCCAAGATTCAGAGCCTGGTAGTAAGAATGAAATAAGTCTGCCTGTGGTATAGCGATAATGAGGTGCTGGCATCCCACACGGGTACCAGCTTAAGTCCTGGTTGCTCCACTTCTGATCCAGCTCCCTGCCAGTAACGCACTTGAGAAAGCAGTGTGAGATGACCCAGGTGACTGGGCCCCTGCTCCCACATGGGAGATCCGAGGGAAGCTCCTGGCTCTAGGCTTAAGTCTGTTGCAGCCATTCAGGGAATGAACCAGCAGATACAAGATCTTTCTACCTCCCTTCCTCTAACTCTGCCTCTGCGATAAACAAAAAAACAGCCTTTCTTAAGAAAAAGAATAGAGGGGCCTGGTGCAGTAACCTAGCAGCTGAAGTCCTTGCCTCACACACGCCGGATCTCCTATGGTCACCGGTTCTAATCCCAGCAGCCCTGCTTCCCATCCAGCTCCGTGCTTGTGGCCTGGGAAAGCAGTCAAGGACGGCCCAAAGCTTTGGGACCCTGCACCCACACGGGAGACCCGGACAAGATTCCAGGCTCCTGGCCTCAGATTAGCGCAGCTCTGGCCGTTATGGCTGCTTGGGGAGTGAATCAATGGACAGAAAATCTTCCTCTCTGTCTCTCCTCCTCTCTGTATATCTGACTTTCCAATAAATAAATAAATCTTTTTTATAAAAAAGGAAAGAATAGAAGAGGAAATGGATGGTGGTGAAGATGGCTGGCTGGCACATAGGGGTTTCTGTACACTACTGTTCTCTCAATGTTTGTGGAGATTTAGATGTTTTCACTTAGAATAAAACAGAAAGACAGGATGCTGAGAATAGACGGAGAGGGGGTGGTAGCTGGCAGGTAAGAGCTTTATCTGCTGGGACAGGATCTAGAGACCTGGGGTCAGCTTTATTGGACACCCTGAGATCACAGTGTACAACCCAGACATGGTGGAAAACAGAAGCTCCATCCCCAGAGGCTGGAGTAGTTTGACACGCGTCCCCTCCCTGCACATACAGGAGAAAAAAAAATAATTGAAGCATTTATCTCATCCATGTTCCTCTCTGCCTAACCCTCCTCACCCTAGTCGGAAGCCCCTGTGGCTGTGTAACCCTCTTAACTATATCAACAATGTTGCAAATAAAAAGGACAGCCTCACTTCATCCATGTGCTCATTTGACTCAGAGTATTTAACATAATAGGCAACCCAGCCAGCAAAGCCTCCTGGGTCCTGTGCTTTTCGTGTCCTTGAAAAGCTGTGAGCCAGGGGGTTTTCAGCCAGGAGTGACCAGCAATATCCAAGCATACCCTGGCTATCACAACTCCCGCTGGGTAGAGGCCAGGACTTCTGCTGAACACCCCACAAGGTACCGTGTGTTCCCACTGTTCAGTTACTCCCAACAATCCCAACAGTGCTGGCAGAGAAACTCCACCCACTGCTGACCAAACTCCCCAGGTGGAAGTTCACGTTCCCATTAATCCTGAATGACAGTGGGTTACTTTTGCATCTACTGGGTGGTCTGAGCCACCCATGGCTTCCATGGACCCCAAGAATTCAGGTTAAGCCATCTTCTACCCCTCCCCCTTTGATCTGAGAAGGTGGAGCTCATGTGAGAAAAATCCTGGCCAGGGTACCCATAGGGAAAAGATTTCTTGGGTGACTTCTACTCGAGTTTGAACCAAAAATATAACAAATCCACGCTCTGGCTCCACCCCATCCTGGCACAGAGTAGACTCCCTGAGGACACCTGCCAGGGTTGGATGTGGAGCCCACAGGAACATGAGCACAAGATTTACTCGACCACGGGGCACTGGACAGGTGCAGTCGGACCTCCGGAGCAAGGAACATCTGTGTGACCTCAGCCCAAACAACACCTGTGATTTCCCATGCCCCCGAGAGATGTGACTGCCCCTGGAAACAGCTGACTAATAGGTTTCATTTGTAATGTCTTTTCATAGCAGAATGCCTCAGCTGTGCTATTTTGGCTTTTGCTGCCGGGGAACCTCACTTCTCCCCGGCTCTCACCAACCCAATCTCTGCTCACTCTTCTGTGGTTCATCCATCGTGGGCGGTTCGCAGGCAGGCACTTCTGATGTCACTGTTTCCGAGGCTTTAATGAAATTAGATGCCATTTAGGACCAAGTCATTGGAAGTGGTGGGTCACTCATCCCAAAAATAGCCACCAAGGCTTTTAGGTGTAGCTCTAGCCTGCTCAGTCATGGTGCCCACCAGCGTGGCTGAACCCTCGGTGCCGAGGACCAAGGACTTAGGTTAAAAAAACAAAACAAAAACAAACACCTGCTTGTTTGTTCACTTATTCCCCTCTAGTACACAGGGAATGCTTCAGTATGTGTGGACGTGCCCAGGCATGTATATGTGCCTGCACGTGGGGGTGCAGAGGTAAATGAAGACATCAGAGTGGAGTTGGGAGACCAAACACAATCTCTGGAATCATTCTCTCCTCTTCCTCTGCAATCCTGCCCTTGACACTGAAACTGCTTCTATGAACTCACTTTCCCTTTGCCAAAAGGGAGGGAAAGTTGATGCTCTCTCCAGCCCATAGAGAGGGTCTTGGAGGCAGTGGTAACAGTGACAGCCATGGCAGGTGCAGCAGCTTACCGTGCATAGGGCTGTGGGCTCAGACCCTCCCTCCCTCATCATCCTTAGAACTCAGCTTCAGGGGGGTCACACTACTGTCCCTACTTAACTGGCTCTGGGTGGTGACCTAGGCGCACTGGGCAGTAGACTGCAGAAGTCGCCAATGTTTGTGTCAGGCCTCCTCCCACTCCATGCCCGTCTAGCCCATGTTCACAGCCCAGTTTCCCAGTTCCATCACCCCCTTGGGACCACAGAGTCCAGGCCCTTCCCTTCCTCCTCCTTCCCACCATCTGCCTGGGACTCGCTGTGTCCCCAGCTGCTTCTCCATCTTTCCGGTTCTACAGACAGATTCCTGGCCCGGCCACTGGGGCTGGCTATAGGGTCTTCCACTCCTGCCGGGCCAGGCCTGGTTAGATTTGTCCCTGTATCTCCCATGGGTCATGCAAAACCTGGCCCGCTCGTAGCACTTGTCAGCCTGTGCCAGTTTACAGCAGCACTAGCTGCAGAGGCAGACACGTCGGCCAAAGAGGGCTGGGTGCGCTATGCACATCACCCAGGGTGGGGAGGAGATAAGGCTGGGAAGTCCCTAGGACCAAGCAAAAGACTGTGGCCCAGGGCAGAAGGCTTCCTGCTGTGAGACTCCATGTGCACGTGTGTGTGGGTGGGGAGTATGAGAACTACGAATCTACAGCCTCACTTGTATCTTCAAAAGCAAAGAGCAGACGCAAAGCCAAGAGCGTACACACTGGTTCCTCTCGGTATTCTTTGCAGATGCATAAACACTCAACGCTTGGGGACAAATCTGACGGAAAGAAGTGCAAGACCCACCTGTGGTACGTCAGGAAATACAGCTGGGGGAAATGAAAGCCGACAGCAACCAGAATAATCCCAGCACTACACTACACTGCATAAAGGGCTGTAGTTCGGGGCATTCATAAGTCACTTACGATTGCCATCTGGGGCGTGAACCAGAGGATGGAAGATCTCTCTCTCTACCTCTGCTTTTCAAATACATAAATACAGCTTAAGAAAAATAAATTAGGGCCCAGCGTTGGTGGCCTAGTGGCTAAAGTCCTTGCCTTGAATGTGCTGGGATCCCATATGGGCGCCGGTTCTAATCTTGGCGGCCCTGCTTCCCTTCCAAATCCCTGCTTGTGGCCTGAGAAATCAGTGGAGGAAGGCAGGCCCTGCCCACTGTGCAGCCCTCGTCCAGCTGACCTGGCTCCTTTATAGTTTACAGCACACCAAAGCTTGTGCCTGAAAAAGAGCCCATGTTGGGAAAAGTAAATATACAAGCAATTCCCTGGGGATTGTTTTTTACAGAGAGTAAACACCTTTCCCTCTGCAAAGAGATTCCAGGGGAAGCCATGCTTAAAGGGGAGTGAAAAGCAGCTCACATCCACCAACGAAAGACAAGCAGGCACCTGCAGCTCTCTGCAGCAGAAAAATGCCATTCCTCAGGGCAGACACACCTCAGAGTGATGTGGGCTGGGCAGGCCTGAGACTCCACAGGGAGCCTCCAGGCAGTGGCCTGTGGCAGGGACAGCCCCAGGGCGGCCACGGCAAGGAAAACAAAAAAGCATGAAAGCAAAAATCTAGCTTAAGACCAAATACTAATAATAACTTTTTTAGACACTTCCTTTGGCCTGGAGAGCCGTCAGTTTGTTAACTTGGCCTTCAATCTTGCACCTGGGGTCTCCAGCTAAGAAGCTTCTGTACAAGAAAGGAAACAATCAACAAAGTAAAAAAGCAGCCCACAGAATGGGAGAAGATCTTTGCACACTACGTAGGTGATAGAGGGCTAATCTCCAGAATATACAAAGAACTACAAAACAGCCAAAACACCAAAACAAACAAACCACTCAAGAAATGGGCATGGGAAATGGGCAGACATTTCACAAAGGAACAAACCCAAATGGCAAATAAACATATGAAAAAATGCTCAAGCTCCCTGGCAATAAGGGAAATCCAAATTAAAACATCAATGAGGTACCACCTAACGCCAGTAAGAGTGGCCCACATGAAAAACACCAACAACACTTGTTGGTGAGGTTGTGGGAAAAAGGGAACCCTACTCCACTGCTGGTGGGGCTGCAGATTGGCAATCTGCATGGAGAATATTGGCAATCTGCATGGAGAATATTCAAACAACTCAAAATCGACACACCGTATGATCCAGCAATAGCACTCCTAGGAATATATCCAAAACGCCTGTTTTACGAGAAACCAACATGCACTCCTATGTTCATAGCAGCACAATCAGTAATTGCAAAAACATGGAAGCAGCCAAAATGCCCATCAGCAGAGGATTGGATAAGAAAGCTATGGTTCATCTACTCCATGGAATACTACTCAGCCATTAAAAGAAAAAAATGCAGTTCTTTGTGGCCAAATGGGCCAAACTGGAAACCATAATGCTAAGGGAAATGAGCCAATCCCAAAAGGTTAGATACCACATGTTTGCCTTAATTTAAGATGATATGATGTTATGCATAACATGTTATGTTATGGATGTTATGTCATATGTCGTATATAAACTGAAATTGAAATGTGAATGGGGTGGTCACAGAATGTAGTTAAAAAATCGCATTTATTTTTAACATGTTGGCTGCTCAATACTATGTCCATTAATTCCATAATGATGTCAATTGTTGCTGATGGTATGTCAGTGCTTTTATTTGATCGGGATGATACTCTGCTGGCTCTGCCATCAGACCAGAGAGGGTCTACCCAATAAGTAGTTGGACTTGACTGGACTATAAGATGTTGGACTCTATGCTCGGCATATGCTTGCAAAGAGGGAATCTCAACTGAATTTGAACTATGGTTATGCAGCAAGGTGGAGGAACCCACCATGTGGGGAGGGTGTGGGGAGGTGTGGGGAGAATCCCAGTTCCTACGAAATTACAACACAATGTAATTAATGAATAAAATTAATAAAAAGAAAATCTTGCACCTGAAAGATTCTTTTTCAAACAACAAATAGACAATAGAACTGAAGAGTCAGCGAGAGGACAGAGAGGGTGGAGGTGGGGGGGAGTGCTGAAATCACAGAATTCTCAAGTGGCCAGAAAGGCACATCTGTGATTATGTGAGCAGGCCGCCCAGAGCTGCAAAGGCTGAGTTTGTGTGTGAGTGCTGAGATGGATTAGCAATGCCTGCCAAGGACGCAGGAATGGGATCATTCAAGGCACACATGCTGGGTAGCCACTGAGGCTGTTTTAATCCAGCCCTATTCTAAAGACCTATTCTTTGAAGCCCCTCAGCCTTCAGGCTTTTGGATTTGTTACCCACCAGAGCCCTCTCCAAACCAACACTGTAAGTCCATCAGAAAATTGGGTTGTTAAGGTGACTCATTTTTACCCGACAGCATCTTTTCCAAATAGCAAGGGACATCACTGGCCTCATGAAGCAACTGAGGAGGCTGCCCATGGTGCACGCGCACACATGGTTCCAGTCGCGGGCCTAGAGCTGGCCAAAGGGGCCCCCTGGAGGCCAGCCACTCCCCCTCGCTATTGAGTCACACCCGGCCACTGCAGTGTGCTGGCTGCAGAGTCTTCAGTTTTCCTTGGCTCCTGAGCAAAATGTACTTTTCCAAAGGACATGGGGTTGAACTGAGCCTCTATTTTGCAATGCCCTGGCTGTGGCGAGGCCAGCTTCCCTCCGTTGAGCACATGCTGTCCTGTGGAGGGAGAATGTAGTTGTGACTTCTCTTCCACACTCCTCTCTCCTCCCCCAGGTCTACACACTGTCCTGGAGCAGGGCTACCACCACCCCTGACAGCAGGCCGGGAAAAGCACAGCCATGGTCCCTTCTCATCCCGGCTGTGCACATGGGCAGCACACAGGCTTGACTACCAACAAGTGGATCAAGATTTGGTATGTGTTTGTTTTAATGGGTTGTACTGGGTGGAAGGTAGAGATGTGCCATGTGCCTTGGCCCCCATGTGTCCCTGCTACTGTCCGTGGTCCTCGTGAAATGCCAGTTGTGTCTCCATCAGCAGAGGATCTCCCAGAATAAGGTCCCTACCCTAAGAAGTTCTCTGTGCTGCTCCTTTCATTGTCCCCAAGTGTCACCCTCAAGGTGCGTGTGTAACCTGTGCAGATCAGCCTCTTCCTCTGAGTGACACCTGGACACACCATGTCCACTCATGCCTTGAGGGCTCCTCTGCACTGGCTACTATGCCTGTGTCTGCACGGAACCATGCCCTTGGCCTTCGAATCCCCAGCGGTTTCCTAAGCCAGGGGCTCTGCTTGCCTTCTGTACGAGCTGCATGTCTTTGGATAAATTTGTCTGAACAATCAGGGTTTTCAGTGGGGATAAAAACATAGTCCTAACTGCCGCCCACAGCTTGAAGTCAGCCACAGCAGGTGTTAGCCAAGGTTATTACCATCACTGACCCCATGGATGAGATGGACATTCATGTGCTATTGACCTTTGCTCCCTGCAGAGAGTCACATTGGGGGTTGGGCTGCAGGGGCAGGAAGCACAGACAGTACAAAGCTTGGTTTCCAATCCTGACTTTGCTTAGGCAACCAACTAAACTTCTTGCAGTTCCCATTTGATGACTGTAAAATGGGGGTGGTGACAAGGTTCCATTCCCCTGCTCGGGGAGGTTTGGAGACACAAAAGAGATCACTGTCATTGGAATGCACAAAGAACTCCCAGCACACAGCAGGCCTGCACAACAAGCCAGTTCCTCTGACCCTGAGGGTCTGGCCATTTCCCACCAAAGACACTGCTGCAAGCAGGGGTTGAAAGGGAGCCCCACCCACCCAGGTCTGAGGAGTCCCTCTGCCAGCCAGAGGGCAGTGCCAGGATCACCAGGAACAGAGTGATCCAGAAGGAAGATGAGAGCTGCCCAAGATGGTACTGCCAGGAAATACTGCATACTGCAACCAGGCCCCAAAGGCCTGGAACTGGATCTCTGTAGGCCAGAGGAAAGGTCCCCACACCCAGGACCAGCAGAGATGACACGAGGACAGTCCTGCTGCCTTGCTGGGCACACCCTGGGGGCCAAGCAAAGGCTGTCCGTGCCTGCCTGCAGCAAGAGTCAAGGAATGCTTATGGGGACGTCAAGGGGTCCAGAAAGGCCTCTGGTCTTTGGGACCTCTGCCAGAGATGAGTCGGAGATGGTGTGCACAGTGGGACTTCTCTCCTTCTCTTTGCAACTCCGTATTTCAAATAAAAAATAAACTTTTAAAACAAATTACTTGAAGAAAAAGAAGTTTGTCATGAACTGGTTTAAGGAACACAACTGGCACTGGCTTAATGTCATATAAAAGGGACTGCTTTAGCTTTTCATGTTTTCTTTTTTCAAACATTTATTTATTTTAGATTTACTTTGATTTTTAAAATTTTTGTTTGAAAGGCAGATTTTGGGCCCGGTGGCGTGGCCTAGCGGCTAAAGTCCTCGCCTTGAAAGCCCCGGGATCCCATATGGGCGCCGGTTCTAATCCCGGCTGCTCCACTTCTGATCCAGCTCCCTGCTAACGCACCTAGGAATGCAGCAGAAGATGACCCACGTGGGAGACCTGGAGGAAGCTCCTGACTCCTGGCTTTGGATCGGCTCAGTGCTGTGGTCACTGTAGCCACTTGGGGAGTGAACAGTAGACAGAAAATCTTTCTGTAAAATCTGCCTTTCTTTTCTTTTTTTTTTTTTAAAGATTTATTCATTTTATTACAGCCAGATATACGCAGAGGAGGAGAGACAGAGAGGAAGATCTTCCGTCCGATGATTCACTCCCCAAGTGAGCCGCAACAGGCCGATGCGCGCTGATCCGAAGCCAGGAAACCTGGAACCTCTTTCGGGTCTCCCACGCGGGTGCAGGGTCCCAATGCATTGGGCCGTCCTCGACTGCTTTCCCAGGCCACAAGCAGGGAGCTGGATGGGAAGTGGAGCTGCCGGGACTCCACCTGAAGCTGCAGAGGCACTGCAGGGGCCAAGCAGACAGACCATCTTCTGCTGCCCTCCCAGGCACACCAGAGCAAAGAACTGTATCGGAAGCAGAGCAGCCAGAACTTAAACCAAACTCCGATATGAGATGGCCGTATCACAGGCAGGGAGCACCATCTGCAGTGCCACCATGCCAGCCCTGTGGCAGCATTTCTCTGTACACTAAGCTGAGATGTGGGTTCTCCGCTCATTATCTATTGATCACCTCCTCTGGCGACCACCTACAGTACGGCCTGATGGGCAGAAACCCAGGGGCAGGATGCCAGGGCGCCTGGGGATAGACGTGAGGTCAGACTGGCCCAGGTAGGCATGCAGGTTCCGCCCTTCCTGCTTTGTGAGCCGGGCTAGGTGATGATGCTCTCTAAGACACATGAAACACACAGCTACTTACTTCCTGCCACCACAGCTCATGCTTTGTCACTTCAAAGTGATGATGATGATTAGCGAGGCTAAGGGGTCAGTTTAATGGGTTGCAGTTGGCATGAGAAACCTGGCAATAGAACAGTAAGCATCAGTGTACATTCTCTGAGACCAGGGAAGCAGCATGGTGCAGAGCTTCCGGACAGGGCTGGTCCCCTGGGCTGGGGCTGAAGGCTACTTGTCACAGAAGAAAGAGACAGAATGTCTTTCATCCTCTGGTTCACTCCCCAGAATGGCCAGGCATTGTAGTCCCATTCAGTTCTCCCACATAGGTGGCAGGGGTTCGTGTATCTGGGCCACCCTTTGCTGCTTTCTCAGGACATCAGCAAGAAGCTGGATTGGAAGTGGAGATTCCAGGATTCAAACTGGTGCCCATGCGGGATGCTGCTGTAGCAGGCAGTGGCTTCACCTGCTGAGCTGTAATACCAACCCCGAAAGACACCTGCCTTTTAAATCTCCTATGTTCAAGTTTTAGAAAATGAGTCCGTTTAAACAAAATACAGGGTTGAGCGTTTGGTCTTTCAGTTAAGATGCCAGTTAGGAGTCTTGGCAGAGTGCCTGGGTTCCAGTTCTGACCCTGCCCCGCATTCCAGCATCTAAAAAATTCACACCCTGGGAGGCGGCAGGTGACGGGAGCCATCAGGCAGCTGGGTCCTTGCCACCCACATGGAGGACCGGGATTGAGTCCCAAGCTCCCAGCTTCAGGGCAGTCCCCAGAGCCTGCTCTTAGAGGCACCCGGTGGTGAATCACTGGATGAGAATACACTCTCTCTATGTCTCAAATAATAAACATAAATCAATGCTAAAATAGAAAGTGTATCATAGTGTGAGCAGATGCAGACCCAATAGAAATTGTGATAGTGGCCCAGGAGGGGTTGAAAGTTGGGAAACAAGGTTAAGGACTTTCAGCACCTGAAGTTGGGGACCATGACCTTGAGTTTTCATAGTGTTACATGCATGAGTGCCACTAAAGGACACCACCCTGTTAAGAGTGTGGGGACAAAGGATGACAGGGCTGGGATGGGGGCGGAGGGATACATCTAGACCCCTTCAAGCCAAGTCCAGCCCAGTCAGCCAATGGCGGCAGAGAATTCTTCACGGGAAGGTCTGATGGCTGGAAACCTTCCATCTCGACCTTTACAAAATTCTCACCACTGTCTGTCCCAGCCCAACACCAGGCCCCTGTATAAACACAAACTCACTTGTGTGGTTTTGAGAGCACAATGCAATCTTTCCTTAGCATTTTTCTGGAGTCAGGAAACAAGCCAGAGGCCCTGGCGTGTGGGATGTGGGCTTCCTGCTGGGCTGAATGAGCGCCCGCCCCAACACAGTTCTTTGACCACCCCCTTTCCCTTGTTCGTCCTTTCACACTTTTCATTCTGAGATAGACATCATCACTGAAGTCTTGCAGAAGGGCCGCCCGCCCGAACAGTACAGAAAGTTCCCACACACCCTCAGCCCGTTTCCTCTCACGTTCACATCTTACGTAATGACAGAAAAATTCTCCGCCACCAGGAAATAAACCTTGGCACACTTCTCCTAAGGAAATCATGGCCTTTGTTAGGATTTTGCCCATTTGTGCTTGGCCCCAGATTCTCCCACTGCAGTTAGTTGCTGCATTTTCCCCCTTCTGGGCCAGCTCCTGTCTCCCCTTGCAAGACCATGATCTCGGGAATGCTCTGAATAGCAGCTGTCAGCTGTTTTCCAGAATGTTCCTCAGACTGGGAGTGCTTGATGCCTTCAGGCTGTGTGTTCCTGGGAGGTGTCCCCCAGATACGGGCTCTTTTTCCTACACCCCACTGAGGACATCATGCTAGTAACTGTGGAAATACGTAACCAAAATGCAAGTTGGTTTTGGTGTAAAATATCCAAAATCCATGCATAATTATTTTCATAATATACAATTTCCATGATTACTTCAAAGACTTTGTGTGTGTGAATTTCAAATTTTTTGCACTATAGTAGGTTTAATTGCTAACTCCAATGTTGTAAGTTTGAACTACTCTTGTTTGCTTAGAGTATTCAGATTCTGCTTTTGTGTGCTAATTTTAGCATCCCACCAAGGGGCTTTGAACTGAAAGCAATCATTACTGTAATTATCCTTATGGTGATTTTCAAATTCTAGTATTCCTCCTACATTTATTCACTGAATACCTATTATTGCTATGATTATCTTCCTCTCAAAAGGAAGCAATTCACAAACCTTTCACTGGGTCTCCCCTAAGCCACATCTTTCTACTGCAAATCAGATATCTATGTCCCACAACTTCTTCTTTTCCTTCTTCTCCTCTCTTCCTCTTTCCTTCCCTCCTCGCCTGCTGCCCTGAATTTTGGAGCTGGTAAATACCAGGCTGGCTCTTGCGATGTTGAAAAACACAGCTATACAGTATACCCTGAGGTTGTTACATACACCTTTAATTCACACCTGCACCTCAACGCCCTGGCTGCTTACCAATTTCCAAGCACTGACCTTATGTCTGGCACCATACCAAGTCTGGGACCCAAACATGCCCCTGTACCTTTTTTTTTTTTTTAAGTTTTGAAGTTATCGTTTATTCGGAAGACAGAGAGAGACTGCCTTTTGCTGGTTCATCCCCCAGATACCCACAACAGCCCAATGCCAGAAACTCCATCTGGGTCTCCCACATGGGTGGCAGGAAACCAGGCACTTTAGTCATACCTGCTGCACCCATCTCCCAGGGCGCATACTCGCAGGAAAGCTGGACTAGAAGCAGAGGTGGGATTTGCTCCCAGGCACTCTGCTATGGAATGCACGTGTCAAAAGCAACACCTTACCATGCTGAGCCACACAACACCCACCCCCCTGCCTTCCACCAAGTGTCCGAGCTCATCTTCTGCCACTATAACAGGACCCGAGGTTGAGTCATCCAAAAAGGAAACCGTCGCTCTCTAGCTCGCAGTTCAGCAGGTGGACTGTCCAATGTCCTTGCATTGGGCGAGGGCCACACACTGCTTCCACTCATGGTGGAGAGAGGAAGACAAGTAGGCAAAAAGATGGATGAGGGTTCCCACTAGCTCCCTCACCACCTGCCCCACTGTTGCATTAAGAAACGAAGCACACGCCTTAGTGTCAACTGCAGTAGCTGAGCACAGGACCCGATCAGCAGTGACCACAACTGCAGGGCCCACACATGGATGGCTCTGGGACCAGAACAAGCACAGCCCACATCCACGTCCTGGCCAGCTCATACAACAGAACACTGCCAAGGAGAAGTGGTAACTCTAAGTGTGGGCGGAGCTCTGCATAGGAAGGGGGCGGGGAGGCTGAGGAGATCAGAACTTGGGCTGGGTGAGTGCAGGCAGACATCTCCCAGCAGAAACCCACTGGCAGGGTAGGAGAGACCTGGGAACAATGCCCCTGGCAGGGGGACAGCTGGCACTTGGCAGAGGCTTGGGGTGCAGGGCAGCCCTGGAGGCTGCAGCTGGCAGTGCAGGGGAAAGCAGATGGTACAAGATGAGGTCAGTGTGGCTGCTGGAGGACAGGTCACCCTGGACCCTGCAGGCCGGGCAAGAACTCTGATGTCCTCCCAGTGGTGGCTTTAAAGCAAAGCATGGCAGGCACCAGAGGATGATTAGTTACACCCAGGGTGATCCCAGTGGTCACCCACAATGAATATGAATCCAGGTGCCGATGGAGGCTGGCCTAGACTGCATCTGCCCCAGCTGGGCTCTTCCTCCTCCATGTAGCACCAGAAGAGGCTCTCGGGCAGAGCTCCCAACACCTTGGAACTCTGGGTCTGGTGGCGGAATATGCTTCTGTGCTCACAATGAAACGGGGTGCAGCTGACATCCCAGGTTACTTCCTCACACAAGCTCACTGAGCAGCCCCACCATGGTCTCTGGTTCTCAAAGGATCCAAGGTCTAGTCCTGCTCCTGGCTCTGACCCCAAGAGCCCTGCTTGACATCAAATTTCCACTCAGGACGGCCTATTTACATCCCAGCCCGGAGAGGTGCACACAGTATTCCCATTCCTCTTTCAAGCAAGCGCATGTTCAAGTATTAGGGTGCAATGGCTGCAACCAGACACAGAACACAGATACCGTGCTCGGTCCCCAGCACAGGCTGATGCTGGGCAAGTCAGTTTAACTGCTGCGTGCCTCAGTTTCCCCACAGGCCATGACAATCGAGTGGGTGCCAGATGGGAGGAGCAGAGAGGCATGCTCTGAATCTGAAATGGCTGTTGTAGCATTGGTTGCCTTCATTGTCGTCATCGAGGTCCTCACTTCGCCCTGGGCTCCATGGCTCTCCCACCAGAAGAGTCAGCTCACTGCTTAGACACCTGAGCTATCCAAGGCTGTGGCGCCTGTGTTGTTCACCCCTGCCCCTGGCAGGGAGCTTAGCACTGAGTTAAGAGCTGCTTGTTAAAAGCATGAATAAGAAACAAACATGTAGGAGTTCGGGCGGGCTGGTTCAACCTGCGTCAAAGGTCAGATTAAAAGCTCGTAGCAACTTGGGACAAATACCTTTAGCAAAGCCGCATGTGGCAGAGCTGAGTGGTTAAGAAAAGGCCTATTTGCACAGCCACAGCTCAAAGGCAAGAAGCCAAGCACGAATGAAAGAGAGCACCCAGCTGACTGATAATTGGGTCCTCCATCACCACCATCACCACTAAAAGCAATGACTGGAATTGCTGCTTGAGACACCTGTGCCTACTGGCCATGCTGTCATCTTGGCAAGGCTAAGGTCTTACCCAAGGTCACCTGAGCAAGGGCTGAAATCTAACTCTCACTCACCACCAGGAGACAGGTGGGGTGCAGACAGTTCCAGGGCCAGGAAGAAGGGGGCTTTTACAGTGACACCTTCAGCCCCCAAAGTGACAGCTGCACCAGGCAAGCTGTACCCAACACTAAGCCTGTTTACCCAATGAAGAGAAACTGACGGGCACAGCCACGTTTCTCGGGGCAGGGAGTAGGGACTGTTGCCTCTGAGATCCTTTATGCCCTGGGCAAAGGAGTGAAGAAAGAAAGGAATGAATGAGCAAGCCGATGCCCAAGTGCATCGTCCTGTCCTTCCCCTCCAGGAGTCTGCACACTCACACCATGGGCTAAGCGTGTGCCCAGACAATGAACTCTAGTGAACTCTCACACCCTCAGTCTACAAGGAAACAGAGCAAGGGCCAGGTTAATCAAGGCCGGAATGTGGCCTTGCTCGGTCAGCTGGGAAGGGTGGTAAGGCGGAGGCCACGGGAACCCTGGGAACTGGGGGTGGCCAAGGGCCGGCTCCATTCACACAGCCCCTGCGGAATGCATGTGGCTGGGTATGGGGCAGGGGTTGGAAGCAAAGGCTCCAGAATGACTGGCGGGGCTGGGGCTGTGGCCTCTTTGGTCCCCTCTTGGGAACTTGCACAGCCAAGTACAGTGTCTCATCAAAACAGGAAGAATCACAGGAGAGGAATGTGCTTGTAAAGGGGCTGGTATTTGCAGGGAATGGCCCAGCCTTCCGAGTGAGTCTCTGAGAGGCCCAGGCACCAGGAAGATGGAGACTGGTGACTAGAAGCACCAAGTGGGGCGCTAGGGACACAGCCCCCACTGCTGAGGTGAGCATCTGTGCAGCCACTGCTGGAGGGTCCTTGGAAGCCATGCACTGAGCCAGCATGGAGGGGGCACAAAGGCATGGAGATGCAAGTGGGTGCAGGTCACAGATCCCATGGCCACATAAAGTTCCAGTAGCCTCAGGACTCTGGGATAAGGCCCTCCCAAGCTCCCAAACTCCATGTCCCAGCTCTGGAGGTCCTTGGGGACTCACATGCATGTCCACAGGGGAGGCTAGCAAAGAAGATGAACTTGGACCTGCCTGGTATATAGTGGGGCCTACATGCACGTCCTCCTTGCCTCCCCAGGAGGGCCTGGGACTGTGTGAGTGTCACCATCAGTGTGCTGGTCTCCTTAAAGGCAAGTCATACACAGTCATTCCCCTGGGTGTGCCTAGGAAGTCTTGGGGGAGTAGGAGTACATACTCTCTCCCCGCTTGGCCTCTGCAGGAGACCCCTAACTGGTCTGTTGCCCCTTTTGGCCAGAATGGGCCAAGGACAGACTCTTCATCCTCACAGCCTGTCCCAGCTGTTCCTTCCATCTCCCAGGCTTGTCCTGCAGCCGCTTCCACCTGCTGAAGGTAGCCTGCCTACCACAAGTGGCCTGACTACCACAGGGCCTTTGCGCATGCTGTTCCCACCTTCTCTATTACCGGTGACTCTAGGCGCCTGCAGGCAGCCACTCAGATATCACCCCTGTGAAATTTCTGATTGCCCCAATTCCACCATCACCCCAATAAGATGCCAGTCTCACAGCTCCAATATGACACAATAGCCTTTGCATCAATGGATAGGTAGTCAGATGTTTGATTTCATTGCTGAAACCCAAAGCTCTATGAGGGCAGCCGTGCCTTCATCCCTGTCATCCTCTCTTGAACCCAGAAGCCTGGGAACCCTGGGAACCGGGGTGACTAGTGAACACCCACAAAAGAGGGAATGTATAGATGCCTGAGTGATAGGACACCCTAACAAGATGTACCAGACACCAGAAGGGGATACTTGAGTTTTACTCCTGCTGCTCAAAAAACTCCCCTAGGTGCTAGAGTCCCAGACCTTGGTGAGGAAATCCAAGACATGGTTAGGAGGGGCTGCGTGGGGTCCTGGGATCCCCATAATCATGAGACGGTGGCCAAGCCCCAGAGCTTGGGGAAGGGGGTTGGAATGAGGAATCTTTGTTAACCCATTGCTACAGACAAGGAAATTGAGTCCCAGAGAGCCAATGGGCTGACCCAGGGCTCCCATAGTGAGGAGGGGCTGGGGTTAGGAGCTGGAACTGTCCACAGACACCCATCTGTGAGCTCCAACCCAGCAAACAAATGGAACCAAGCACTAAGCATCTCTCGGAAACCACTGGAGCAGAAGCGCTTCGACCTGACAGTGAGTCAGACCCAGGTCCTCCAGGTCCAAGGTCAAGTGCTCATCTGTATCAGCCCATCTCACCCTCCTGGTAGCCCTAGGGAGCAGGCACATTGCTTGTTCCATTTTACTAATGGGGAAACTGAGGCTTTGAGACATTCTCTTATGTAAGGAAACGTAAGCCACTGAAGCTAATCGCTTTACTGCATTCCTTTCATTAACTTCAATGCGTTCCCAAGGCCTGCTTGTGGCCTTGGAGCCCCCTCACTGGTGTTCCAGGAAACCGTACTTCCCCAGCGCCAGCTGTGTGCCTGCCATGCGCTTGGGGCTTTTTACATGGACAAGTGAACCTCTCTCCCCATTGCCTGGGTGTTGGGGCAGGGAGGTAGGCTGCAGACGCGTCTCAGGCCGGCCTCTGCGCGGTCTTCTGTCTCTGGGAGGGTCTGAGTGAAGAACAGTTGTCCTGAGGGGAGCACACGGACCCCACCCTCACTCGGAAGTATACATGAACCCATCAGAAGGGGATCCTGATGCCCTTCCTCCAGGCACTTGCTCCACTTCTTTCTCCCTCAGCTAGCCCAGCTCAAGAAGCTGCTCTGGGTCCCCAACTGCTGGGCAGCACCTGCAGTCCCACCTCACCTGCCCTCACAGCCTTCACCCTTTCCCCACACTGATTCCTCTGCAGACTCTTGGGACCGTCACCCTGTCCCCTCCCCGGGGAAGCCCCTAACTCTCTTTCTTGTCTGTGCACATTCTGCCACTGGCTTACTCCCCAGCGAAGCAACAAAGCATAAAAGCACAGAATCTTCTCTGCTTGCTCCGTGCCACTTTCAAGCAGGGCTCTTGGTTTCTGTGAGCAATGCAGCCTTGAACTAGTCTTGTCCCAGCTTCCCCAGGCTCCCAGCTCCCCTGGGCTCTCTAGCTGCTCCCCAAGGCAGCCTCTGGCCAGGATACTGAGGGATCAGGGATCTGATAAGGCCCAGGTCTTGTCTCCCGCCTCCAGGGCTTCAGGTTCCTTCCTGCCAAACTGAGTCACCCATCTATTGTCTTCATTTAATTGCGTGGGATGTGACTTATAATTTAATAAGGGACTGGAGGGGGGATCAAAGGTCAGTGTTTTCAAAACATTAAGCTAATGTGGAAAATGTGAATAAAAGAAGCCTCCTGGCAAAAACATTGGAGGCTGGCCAAAGCCAGGAGGGAGGGAGCTGCTGCCTGGCCACCCCCGCCTCTCCAGCCCAGCTACTTGCACTCAGGCCTTGGAGCCTGCCTACACCTCATGTGGTCCATCCCCACTAGGTGCACAACGTCCTGCCCCACTGTGTACTTCCCAGGCTGTGCTCGCACATCAGTTCTGCTCTGACCCCTCACCTGGGCACTCTGCAAACTGCTCAGAATCAAGGACTTGGGGTGAGCATTGTGGTGTATCTGTGTGTGTAGGAGGGTGCTCCTCAAATCCAGCGTGAAGCTAAATCTTGACACTCACCGCATCCTCTGAGCTCTCTCGCTAAGAAAAAAATAATAACTATCCAGCATGTCCACCATGCACGTCCCTTTTGGAATGTGAGCACCACGTGCCGGGCCAGTGGCTAGCACTGGCACCACCCCAGCCCAGTGTGTGGCACAGGGCAGGTGACCACTCCAGGCAACTGCTTGCTGCCTGGATGAAGGAATGGCATTACAATACCCCTGTGCAAGTGCTGTGGTGGAACTTTGTGTCCCACCCACCCTCCCCATGGCCAGTAGCAGCGCGAGCCTGCAGATGGGAGGGCTCTAGAGAGGGTCCATTTTTGGAGCTGGGTGGGTGCTACGCGGGCTGCAATGCCTCACCAACCCCCTCTGAGGTCTTATCCCTGAGCAATCCTCATCTCAGGATTCCAAAAAGCCCCTAATTTAAAACAGAAAGAAGGAAATAATTAACTGAGTGATGAGGCAACCTATGGAATGGAGGAGAAAAATTGCAAATTGTATCTGATAAAGGGTTAATAGCCAAAACACCTAAGGAACTCCTTAACAGCAAAGAACAGAACCCCAAATAACTCTTGTTAAAAACGTGTCAGGTGAGAAGGTCCGGGGATGTGACGGTGGTTCATGTCTACTTCTGATGCCCCATATCACAGTGCCAGTCTGGGTCCCCACTGCTTTGTTTCCGGTTCCAGCTTCCTGCTAATGTGCCCTCTGGATGCCAGCATGTGATGGTCCAAGGACTTGTGTCCCTGCTCGGCCTCTGGGAGACTCCGGTAGCATCCTGGACTCTTGGTTTTGGCCTGGCCCAGCCCTGGCTACTGCAGACCTCAGAGGAGTGAACCAGCAGACAGAAGATCTCTGTATCCATATTTCTGCCTTTTAAGGAAAACGAGATTTTTTTTTTTTTAATGTGCAAAGAACTTACACAGGTCATTCTCTGGAGCCATACAAAGGACCAAGGGGCATTCAAAAGGATCCTCAACATCATTATCAGGAGACAGGGAGATACCAGCCCACATCTGTAGCGTGACTTACTAGAAAACCAGAAGACAACAAACGCTGGCGCGGAAGTGCAGAAGGGACCTTGGCACTAAGGGTTGAGCCTTTAGGGATAGCAGTGTGGAGCTTCCTCAAGCACTCAAGAACAAAGCTGCCCCGAGACACAGCAGCCCCAGTTCTTAGTTTTTGCACAAAGGACATAAAAATAGGATGTCTGAGGGATACTAGCAGTCCCATGTTTACTGCCACATTTGTCACAATAGCCAAGATAGGAAAACCTCCTCAATGTCAAGCAGAAGGTGAGTAAAGAGAGTGGAATGTTATTGGACCAGAGAATGTTATTCGGTCATAAAAATGGAAATCCCTTCATTGGTGATAACTGATAAACTTGATGAACAGTGTGCTAAATCAGATTAATCACAGCAGGGCAAACACTGAACAATCCACACATACACACAATCCCACATACAATCCCATATACACACAATCACACACACTATCCCATACACACATATACTATCCCATACACACACTTTCCCACACACAGAGATTTATTCATCTATTTGAAAGGCAGAGTTAAAGATTAGGGGAAGAGTGAAGAGAGAGATCTTCCATCTGCTGATTCACTCCCCATATGGCCACAATGGCTGGAAGTGAGCAGGCCCAAAGCCAGGAGCTTCTTCTGAGTCTCCCACATGAATGCAGAGTCCAACCCCTTGGGGCATTCGAGAGCTGGATCAGAAGGGACTGCCAGGACTGCTGCGGGTAGGAGGAGGCTTCAGTGAATGTAAGCTCATTATGCATGAGGACTGCGCTCTAGAAGCCTGCTGGCCATCACTGTGCCCATGATACCGCACAGGGTGCACTTCCAGTCCCTGAGGGTGTTGGCACGGTGGTACAGCTGGTTATGCCACAGCTGCTGACTCTCGCATCCCCACATCAGAGCACTGATTGGAATCCTGGTTGCTCAGGTTCTGATCCAGTTCCTTGTTACTATGCCCAGGAAGGCAGTGGCAGATGGCCCGAGCAGTTGGCCCCTGTCACATGGGAGACCTGGATGAAGCTCCTGACTCCTGGCTTTGGTCTAGCCCAGTTTCAACCACTGTGGTCATCTGGGGAATAAATCAGCATGTAGAACATCTCTTCCCTCCCTCTCTGAGAATGCTCTCTCCCTTTCCAAATAATTAAATAAATCTTTAAAAAAAATATTTTTAAGTACTTATTTTACTTGAAAGAATAACACAGAGGGCCCGGCGGCGTGGCCTAGCAGCTAAAGTCCTCGCCTTGAACGCCCTGGGACCCCATATGGGCACCAGTTCTAATCCCGGCAGCTCCACTTCCCATCCAGCTCCCTGCTTGTGGCCTGGGAAAGCAGTCGAGGACGGTCCAATGCTTTGGGACCCTGCACCCGTGTGGGAGACCCGGAAGAGGTTCCAGGTTCCTGGCTTCGGATCGGCACAGCATAGGCCGTTGAGATCACTTGGGGAGTGAATCATCGGACGGAAGATCTTCCTCTCTGTCTCTCCTCCTCTCTGTATATCTGACTATGTAATAAAATAAATAAATCTTTAAAAAAAAATAACAGAGAGGGATGGAAAGATAGAGATCATCCACCTGCTGGTTCATTGCCCACATGGCTGCCATGTCTACAGCTCAGCTGGTCCAAAGCTAGGAGCTTCCTCTGGGTCTCCCACGTGGGGGGGGGGAGGGGGTAGGGCCATGGGTCACCATCTTCTGCTTTCCCAGGCTACCAGGATGGAGCTGGATGGTAAGTGGAACACCTAAACCATGAACCAGTCCTCATGTAGGATGCCAGCACCACAGGCAGAGGATTAGCCTGCCATGGCACCATGCTAGCTCCTGAAAATATCTATTTTTAAAGAACATGCTAACTCATGGGAAGTGGTCTCACCGCATTAAAACAACGGAGTTCATAGTGTAACTACAAGAAAAGTGTTTTGGAGAGCTATTCTGGACAACGATGAAAAATCTGACTTCAAATTCACAACACACACACACACACACACACACACACACACACTTCTATGGGTCAATTCTACAAAAACAAAAGAAAACCAAGTACTAATCCTATCTATCCCGAAGGTTCAGTGGCACGACTAGCACCGTGCTCAATACCTTACAAGCTTAGGAATCAGTAGGCAGGCCTAAGGCTCCTCCCCCAGAGACCCAATGGGAGGAAGAGAAGCTAATTCGGAGGGGTGACTGCAATGCCAGCCCCTACATGCACACACACAGCCAGGGACTATACCTGAATTTAACTACAGCCACACCAATCAGCTCCAGCAGGGTTGCCACCTTCTGCACAAACAGAACACTGATTGCAAACGGATCCTGCTTCCTGTCTAGGTGCCAGGAGGCAGGCCAGTGTTCAAGGACCAGGGCGCTTATCCTGTCAGATGTGCTGGGCCCCCTACTTTGTGCACCAGCTTGGATAGCTAGCATTTCTGAGGGCCTGTTTCCTTGGATGCTGAGCCAGGAATGCTAATGCCCAGAGATGGAAGTGCTGGTAGGGCACCCTATGGATCCCCTGGCTCCTGAGAGCTCAAGGAATTGCAAGTTCCTCCTTCTCTCCCAAGTGGAAGAGTTTTCTCCCTCACACCAAGGGAAGTAATTAGGTTAATAGACCTAGATGTTCAAGTTGACAACAGACAATTAGACTAATTAGGACTTCCATAAAGAATCAATTAGGGCCCTCCCTTTCCCCCCAAGACTGTGTTCTGAAAAATGGTACTAGGCACTCCCCCAAAATAACAGACAGCCACAGGCTACCTATGTGGCTGAGAACTGGGCTGAGTCTGTGATAGGTGTAAGCTGTGAGCGACCTTGGGGCTCTGGCTCACACACTAAAAATTGGGTCTGGCGAGATGACTCAGTGGCTAAATCCTCACCTTGCTTATAGCAGGATCCCATATGGGCACTGTTCCACTTCCCATTCTGCTCTTTTTGGCCTGGGAAAGCAGCAGAGGATGATCCAAAGCCTTGGGACCCAGCACCTGTGTGGGTGACCCGGAAGAAGCACCTGGCTCCTGGCTTCGGATAGGCTCAGCTCAGCTCCAGCCATTGCAGCCACTTGGGGAGTGAACCAGAGGAGGGAAAATCTTTCTCTCTGTCTCTCCTTCTCTCTGTAAACCTGCCTTTCCAATAAAGATAAATAACTATTTTTAAAATTCAAAAAATTTGTAGCAGGCTGTTTTAGGCTGATGATTTTG
This sequence comes from Ochotona princeps, assembly GCF_030435755.1. NCBI lineage: Eukaryota > Metazoa > Chordata > Mammalia > Lagomorpha > Ochotonidae > Ochotona > Ochotona princeps. Next base: position 5,542,340 of record NC_080850.1, read on the forward strand.
GGTGGCCTGTTATAAACACCCTAAAGGGCCTTCGCACAAAATAGGTTCCCAATCCCTGCCACAGTAAGGTGCAATAAGCTGGTGTAGCAGAAGTAAGGTAAAGAACATTCCAGAATAGGAAGCTAGTAAGAAAACAAAAGCTGATGGCTTCAAGCTGCTTTACTGAGCATTGCTAGGGAGAGGATTAGCAGAAAGAAAGCCAAGGAATCCAATTAGAAGAGCTTTATTTAGTGAGTGAAGAAGGGGGGAGCTCCCAAGAGCCCACAGGGATGAAGAGAAGCTTGGGAGCCATGAGGAAGCAGGGGTCCAGCCCCACGTCCCTGCTCTGCAGCACTTCACCTGGCTCACCTGGAAAAGGGGCAAGAGTACCTGCCTTGGGGGTGGGGGGATGGAAGGGGCAATTATCAAACGAGTTTATATACGAGAGGGTACCCAAAACATTCATGGAAAATTTCAGGTGTGAAATAAGGCTGTACAGATTTCCCATATTTGTGCACCAAAATAAATGTATCTTTTCACAACCTCTTTCTAGAAATGCCTGAGATCCTGAACTAAAATCCCATTACTTTGGAGAGGCACAGAGACAGAGTGGGTTTCCATCCACCAGATCTCTTCCTAATCGCCTGCCAGCAGGAAACAGCTGGGCTGGGAACTCAATCAAGGACTCCCAAGTGGGTGGCAGGGACCCAAGTACTTGGTTCATCATTACCTGTTGTCTCTCAGGGTGCCCATGAGCAGGAAGCTGGAACTGGAAGCAGAACCAGGATACAAACTCAGACGTCCCTTGGTGTCTTGACTCATGTCAGACACCAGTCCCACTCAACCACACATTTTGAAGTGCCCGTCAACAAGAAAGATTCTTACAAACCGTGCCTGGTACTAGTAAATGTTGAACGCATACAAAACTCTGGCTCTTTCCACATACTATTCTCTGTGGCCTCACTTTGTATTTCTGTTTGCCCTGTCAACTCTATTTATATTTTCTGAAACGTGTTTTAGAGTGGTTCTTGCTGGCTTCCTGGATCTTGTTGTGTAACGAGGCAGGGCAGCAAGGCACGCATTCAGGTCTGCTGCTCTCCTCTCACTGTGTGTGTGGAGTTCCCTTCAACAGCCATGGCTAAGTTTGGTATGAGGAGTGAGGGGCAAGGGGGAGCTCTAGGGACCCTATAGAGAGGCCAGACATGATCCTAAGAGCAAGGAGACCCACTTGAAAGCTGAAATCAGAACACAGAAAAATCAGGGGCTGGCTAAGCCTCTGCCTGCAGTGCCACATCCCACACGGGTGCCAATTCATGTCCTGGCAGCGCCATTTCCGATCCAGTTCTCTGCTAATGGCCTGGGCAGGCAGTGGAGGATGGCTCAAGGCCCTACTCACCCAGAAGACCTAAAGGAAGCTCCTGGCTCCCAGCTTTAGATCAGCTCAGCTCTGGCCACTTCATGTGAGAAGTGAACCAGCAGATGGAAGACCTCTCTCTCTTTGTCTTTTCCTACCTCTGTAACTCTGCTTTTCAAATAAATAAATAAAATCTTTTTTTTTTTCTTTAATCAGCCTTAGGAAGCTGGGTTGGGGGTCGTGAGGATGGTCTTGGGGTCTCTTGGAGCGGGAGAGACCACCTGGAAGGCCACAGTGAAGGGTGAAGACTAACCCAAAGACACTGCAGTAGGCCCATGGTCACGAGCAAACCATCTGTGTAGTCCTGCATGGCCACCTGCTCAGCCCCAACCACCCCGGGCTTCATGCTCTGCTGCTGCCGTCCTGAAAACAAGGGGCTCCACCACCTGTGTATTTGGGGACCTCTCCCCTATCCCACCAGCCACTCTACCAGGGGAGACACCCAAGGTCACCAGCCATTCCTTAGACCGAACAAGCCGAAACTGAGGGAGGGCAAGTCAGCAGACCCAGTGCACAGCTGCCCTACGGCAGGGCTGGGGTGGACCCATTAGGTTTGCGGGTTTCGCCTTGAGACAGGAAGCCTTCAAGCTCCACTGGGCTTGGGACGCAGGGACTGCCCCAGAGCTGTCATCTGTGCCCTCCCCCCTCCAGGACACAAGGTGGCAGGTGCAGCTGGCCCCAAGCCAGCCGGAACTGGGTACAACGCCCACGGATCTAGGTCACGAGGCCAGCTCCACAAATGCACAGTACAGCTAATAATGAGACAATGTCACAGGAGCAAAGCAGCAATCATTGAAGGCTGAGATTCCCCTTCTCCTGGACCTTCCCACCCAAATCAGTGGTCCTCATGGGCACGCATCCTTATCAACTATGGAAACAACACCAAAAATAAAATAAATTAAAAAAGAAGAAGAAAAAGATTCTGCTTCTGCCTTGCACCTCCTCCCCCAGCCACTAAAACGACTTTGAAACAGTAAACCGGAGGTCAGAGGTGTGAGAATTCTCCACCAAGGGCTGAAAACCTGCAGAGGGGAGGAAGAGCTGGGGAATCCATTCACTATGCCACAGGCTTCCCTGGACAGACTTCAAAAGGCATTTATTCCTAAGGAATGCATCTGGCCCAAGCACTCACCATGGCACTAGAACTGTAACCATGCATACACCAGACACAAATTCTTGCCCTTGGGAGCCCAGGTACTAATGGTAGGGGGAAAGAGAATAAGCATACTAATTAAGTGAATTATATAGTGTCAGGAGATTACTTGCACTTAAGTGAAATGATACGGATAATGAACACGGTGGCCAAAATTCACTGGATGCTTATCTGATGTCTGAATGCTGTATACCCACAGCCTGCTTCAGTACCCAAATCACTCCCATTTCACAGACAGGAAAGCACACCAGACCTAACTAAGCTGCGCAAGTTTCTACAGGAAGTGGGAAAGCAGGACCCATACACCAGAAAGGGCAAGGGATGGTAGGGACCCACTGCCTGGCTTTGTCTCCTTGGCCTGGGGCTGGGCAGGCGCTCTTACCACAGCCTGCCCCAATGCACACCCAGCATTCTTCAAAGCCTGACAGAAGGATGGCACCCTGCAAGCCCTCCCTTTTCTCTCATAACTGAGACTTTGGAACTCACAGCTCAGAGTTCAGATCCCAGCTCACACACTCTGGTACCTGTAGCAACAACCCCTACTAGATGGAGTATCTTTCTCTTCTGACTGAAAGCAAAAATGTAGCCTTCCTCTCTCAGATCACAAGCGAAGGACAACCTACTGGCCCCCGCCATGCACAAACAGTGCTGGGAGCTGCCTGCAAGCTGATACGTGCACACCCCAACTCCTCATACGCTGCTGGGTCCTCCTTCTGCCTCCTGTGACTGCTGTGAGTGGAGGTGTGAGAGGAGTTAGACTGGGTGGTAGGCAGTTAGGGTTTTCTGGGTCCCCAAGTCATTTTTCTTCCCAAATATAAAGGGGTATTTTCCCCACCATGTCTTGGATTCACCAGAACATGTCTCTCCCAAGACAAATGCATATCTTATCAGGAGTGTTTCCCCCAGGAGACAAGGGTGACATTAACATATCTATTCCCCACCTGAAGCCTCCACCCAATTCTGTCTCCAGCCATTGCCAAGGGGGAGGGCTTCAGACTGGCCTCTTTATCATTAGAAAGGGACCAAGGAAGTTGGCCAGTGACACCTTGCTGGCCTTTTGTCCCAAGGCCAGGTACCATGGAAACCAGGAATTTCCTTTGTTTATGGAGAAACATCTTTGAGGGGAACCTTTAAAAGATGCTTTCTCCACCATTAATATGGGTTTTTCTCTCTTAGCTTTTCCTCCTGCCACTATGGCAGAGGATCTCGAGACCCCCTCCCATCACTAGGATGGGAGTCTACTTTCTCAACTATTTCTAATAAATCTTACTTTAAAACTAAACTGTGTCCGCATGAAAATTCTTCTTTCCTGCGAGACAAGAATTTGAGGTTGCTGCAGTATTCGGGGTTCAAAAACCCTACAACAGAGGGAGACACTCCACAAAGGCCAGATGAATGAACACCAGACAGAAGCAAGGTGAACCTGGATGGTGGAATGTGCTGTAGAACCAAGCCCTGGAGCCTGGCAATTAGCAGATTGCAGGTTTGCAGGGCACTAATGGCACCAACTCCAAGGTGCAAAGAGGCGTTGAACTCATTTTCTCCACTCTTTCAGGAGCCTACGCCCTTGAGGAATTTATTGAAACACCTCTTCAAGCTGGGGCCTGATGGTATCTGGGCACTCAGGACTTGGAGCAGGTTAGAGGGGGTGGGGGCATGGGGCAGCATTGTCCAAGACAGTCAGCTGTTCATAGCATCAAGGCCTATTACCAGCTGTCCACAGAGCAGCTCCTCCAGGGCCAAAGGCGGCATATACCTGTTTTCCTTGCTTCAGCTTAACTGTACCCAAAATTCAACTGAGCAACACCAGGATGGGGGGCCATGTGTGACCTGAGCCCCCAGGCCCACCCTTCCCATGTAGTACCCATGAGATTCAGGACAAACCCTCAGCCCTGCGGGCCACCCCAACTCCTTTCTGCAACATGGGGGTGCAGGGTGAGATACGAAGTTAAAAAAAAACCTAACGGATCAAAAGCATTGACTTCCCCAACAAGCCCCAAGCCACCAGCACTTACACATTCACCTGCGGACTGAGGAGGATAGAAGAATTTTGACTGTCAGCTGAGATAAGGGGAGGCTTTAGGAGACCAGAAATATACCTGTCCACTCCTGCTTCCCCAGCTTACATGTGATCTGGTGGGATCCGAGGGCTCGCTCTGGGGTCTGCAGGGGTATGTTTCAGGGACTGGTGACCTTGCCTCAAAACCTGCCTGCAAGGTGCCAGAAGTTAGCAAATATTTGCCTGATGCTATCAGCGTCCAGGATAGGTTGGAAAACCACGTCATCGAGTCAAGAGGTCCAAGACCCATATCCTTTCCAGGTCCTAACCTCCAACTTGCTACCAATGCCATGGAGGGGTCCTTGCAGGAACCAGAATTTCCGTATTACACATAGACACAACCCTTCTCCCCAGGGGAAAAGTCCCCATCCACTGCAGTCCTACTGCTCAGCTCCAAGCCATGCAGACCCGGCTCAGCCTGTCTCACGCACTCAGGGCTTGCAGGTGGGGACCTAATTTTCATCCCAACATGCAGGTGGTGAAACAGCTCAGAGACCTAAGGTGGGAGGTCTGAAGCCACAGCGTTTGCATCTAACTTCCAGAACTTACAGAGCTGCTCAGCAGAGGGGGGCAGGGCCAGAGTCCTCAACCAGCTCCTCCCTCAGTGTAGTTGCGTGCATGAGGCTGGGGTTCACACCTCATTGCATTGGTCAGGGGGAGGCCCCTTCCTCAGGAGCCTTCCAGAATCCCTGCTCCAGCCAGCACACAGGGCTGTGCATCTCAAAGACCCATTGTGGGGATGCAGGAAGCAGGGACTCCCAGGCCTTGCCTCCTCCCTGTCCCCACACCCAGAGCATGGGGCCAGGCCTGGGGACAGGGGTGGAGGCAGGGGAGGGCCAGGCCTCCGGATCTGCCTCCTGGGTGGAAATCTAAAACCCTCCAGCTGTTACTAGGCCGGAAGGGGCTGCAGACCCCCGTGGATTCTTGGGGGTTTCTTTCCAGGCGTTCCACCCCACCTGTCGGCTACAGTCCACTGAAGGAGGTTCTGGGGTAGGAAGGTGGGAGGTGGGGAAGGATACTGGCCTGCTCCCACCTAGGGTGTGGAGGGGTTCATCCTGTTCTGCAGTTTTGAGGCTTGATGCAAGGTGTCCGGGCACACAAGAGACGGGACTGAGCGGAAGGAGGTGGGTGGGCTTGTCCCTCACCACACGCAGGAATGACAAGGGGCTCCGCGGGCAGCAGGGCCACGCCGGGAAGGGGGCGGGAGCTCCCGAGGGCCTGGCGGAGCCTGCACGGAGCTGAGGGGCCGTTTCTGCAGGCAAGGCTCAGCAGCATGCGGGGCGCCCGCAATGGCCACACTCACCTCCTGAAATCAAAGGGCATCGTGCCGCCGCAGCCGCCGCCGCCGTCGCCGCCAAGCCGGGAACGCTGCAGGCCAGGCGGGCCACGGCGCCGCGTGGGTCCCAGCCCGCCGCCGCCGCCTCCACGCCGCCCCCCGAAGACACCGCCCCGTCCAGCCCCCACCGGGAAGTGACGCCCGCGCTGCCCATTGGACGCCGCGCCACCCGGCCGCCCCTTCCGCCGCGCCACGAAAGGGCCCGCGGCCGGCTCGGGGTTGGAGCAGAGCACGGAGGGGTGGCTGCGCGTGTGGATGCCTGCAAGCCTTGGCTTTTGCACGTTCTCTGTGCTTGGTCCCGGGCGCGTCTGCCTGGCTCTCAACGCCCCGGCTTTTGTCTTTGACAATCATTTGTCCTGAGCTGGGGGTGGTCAGGGGGTGTATGGTCCAGGTTTCAACTGGGCACGGCTCCTGCCCTAGGGAAGGGGATGGTGGTGGGGTCCTCCTTGTACCGTGGGGGCCCGCAGAGGAGGTCTAGCAGCACCTGCCTGTTGTGAAAGTCACCCCTGTCTATATCCACAGGACACCACACGTGGAGGGAAGTGGGAAACTGGGAGACGGGCTTGGCGCAGTGCCTGGCACCTGGTGTGGACTCCACTGCCCGAAGCTATTGTGGTTGTTGGCTCCGGAGTTGTTTCCACCTCCACCTGCCCCCTGGGTTCGCTCCAGCAAGTGCTCCTTGTGCACCTGCTCCCAGCCAGCTCCAAGCAGGATGCTCACAGGTGTTTCAGAGGCTGACCCGCACCTGCATGGTGGACTGCGCCAAGCATCCTTCATTTTCTTCTTTGAAAGTGGAAACACGCAACAACTCTCTCGGTACTGCTGAGTTACGGACTGTAGTTCAGACACATGAGACCCGTATATGCTTGAACCACCCTTCTTCTCTCCCAATCAGCAGTGCTCATGCGCAGTCTCCTCCTCTGTAGAAAGAAAAAAAGTGGAAACAGGGTACTTCTGCGAGGATTCAGAATGGACCGTACGCCGTGGCCATACCAATTGCTACACCATGCCAAACACCCACCCTGTTATTGCTGCGTTTGCATGTCGGGATGGAAGCTGAGCGTGTGTGCCCAGAATGAAAGTTGAATTTCCCAGCTTCTCCTGCAGCAAGGTGTGGCCATGTGACAGCGCCAACCTTAGGTCCTGTCGCTGAGAGACACTGCATCTGTCCTCAAGCAAAAAGCTACCTAATTCCCACAAGAGAGAAAAAGAAACATCTAGCCACTGACAGATGAAGGGAATCTTAACACGAGGATTGATTGAAATGAACTTTCCTCTCAACATTGCCTTGATTGTGTCCTGTAAGTTTTGATATGTTGCGTTGATGCCTCATTTGTTTCAAGCGATTTTTAAATTTCCCCTTTGATTTCCTGCTATTAATCCGTGTCCCCCATTTTCTCAATGTCTTCCTCAGTTAACTCAGAGTGGTAGAGGCTTTTGCTCTTTTACCAGAGTCTTCAGTAACATTCATAGTGCCTCTGTCTCTTCTTTTAGCTTTTGTCATTGCAATTCTGATTGGCGGATTATTCTCCTTAGGGCAAGTTTCTAAGATGTATTACTTACAGGTCTACAAGTTCAATTTTTATGTTCCATCAGTGTCCCAGATTAGGAAAATGCTAGCTGTCCTGAATAACTGGGTTGTCTGTGACGCTGATCTTGCTGACATGTGCTGGCTGTTAAGTCTGGGTGCCACCTGGAGTTATTCTGGGTGGAGTCTGTAAAGTGCCACAATGGAACTGTTTTCTCTGAGGGGCCTGTGTAATGCTCTAAAGTGGAAGTGATTTTGTTCCCAGCTTAGCTCTTGCACAGCTCTGCTGTCCTCCCTTCAGTCTAACAGTGCCTGGTCCCGTGAAAAGGGCACCTGAGTCCTACCGATTTAGTGCATGTTCTGTTTACCGCTGCTGCTCTAGTCATCTGAGCCCTTGTCCCTCGGTGCAAATGGCACCTGGCAAGGGGCACCGACAGAGATCTGGGGCTGCCAGCCGTCAGATCCGGGGACCACACAGACCCTGCAGGACGCAAGCGTGGCGCTGCCTTTCCCTGTGCGATCAGCTAGAAACGAGCCCTCTAGGCCGTCCCCTCAGATCCACACTCTCTGCCCCACCACATGAGACAGTGCCTGATCTCTGTGCTGTGAGATTCGCCCTGCCACTGATCCGCTCCGCCCTGGAGTCCGCCACTCCTCCGCTCCTTGCTGGGCCAAACTATTCAGCAGGTTGGGCAGGTCTTAGTCTGCGTTCGCCTCCCTAGCTCCCTCTTCCTACCTGGCTGTCGCAAGAGCCATGGCTACCACTGGAACCCAAATCACTGGAGTCTGGGTCGCTGCTAGCCGGCTGCTGGTGGGTTTTTTGTTTACTGCAATACCACTCCGCTGTTGCCACCGCTTCCCTGTGTCCAGGGGGTCTCCAGGTACCCCTGGCAGCTGCATGACCGCTAACTTTGCCTGTAATCTGCTCCTTGTGCTTCACCCTGTCTAATGATTCTTCGTCATCCCAAACCCGTCTACCCTATGCCACCATTTTGCCTCTCTCAACGACAGAGAATTTTCTACCTGCTGGTTCACCTCTTAAATGACCTCAGTGGCCAGGTCTGGCCCAGGCTGTTGCCAGGAGCCAGAGGCTTCTTTGGGGTCTCCTGTGTGAGTGGCAGGGACCCCATTATTTGGACCATCCTCCACTGCTTTCTCGTGCATTCACAGGGAGCTAGATTGGAAGTAGAGCAGCCCAGCCTTGAATCAATATCTGTACAATTGTGGGCGCTGGCTTCACTTGCAAATCACAATGCCAATTCCTATTTTTGCTTTTTAAGGCACACTTGAACCTATTCAGCCTACTTAAGTGACTTGTTGACTACTCAAATGCTATGTATAGAATAGGCCAGTTCCCTGTCACATGAGCCCATTGTACTATAAAGTTTTGTTCTAGGGAACTTGGCACAATTGATGATGACATGGTTCATTAATGACCAGTACCCACCTCCTTATCTTACATGGGAACTCCCTGGGGGAGTGTCTATGTGCTCATCATCCAACCAGAGCCTTTACACAGGAGGGGCACAGGAGCTGTGCATGGCCGGCCATGGGGAGACCTCTACTAGGGAAGCAGGCCTTCCAAGCCTGGGCAGGCCCTGCAGCAGCAGTAGCCCAAGTTGTTGAGTCCCTGCCACCGTTGTAGAAGACCTGGATTGAGTTTCCTAGCTCCTTGCTTTGGCCTGGCCCAATCCCATCTATGGCAGGCATTTGGGGAGTACATTAGCAAATGGTACTCTCTTTCTTTCTTCCAAATTAAAAAAAAAAAAAATGAAAAAGAGCTATCGTACTGGTGCACAGCTTAGCCATAGCCTGCTGAGAGACCCGGAGCCAGAACCAGCTAAGCTGCTCTCAGATCTCTAATCCATAGAAACCATGAGGACCTGGCACGATGGCTTGATTAGTTAATTCTCCTTCAAGAACCCAGGATCCCATATGGGCATCGGTTCAAGTCCCAGGTGCTCTGCTTTCTATTCAGCTCCCTGCTGGTGGCCTAGGAAGGTAGCAAAGGATGGCCCAAAATCTTGAGACCCTGCACCTACGTGGGAGACCTGAAAGAGGCTCGTGGCTTCAGACTGACTCAGCTCTGGCCATTGTGGCCACTTGGGGAGTGAATCAGCAGATGGAAGAGCTTTCTCTCTGTTTCTCCTTTACTCTGTAGATTTGCCTTTTCAATAAAAATAAATCATTTTGGGGGCCTAGCGTGATAGCCTGGTGGTTAATGTCCTCACCTTGCATGCTCTGGGATCCCATATGGGCACTGGTTCATGTCCGGGTTGCTGTACTTCCCATCCAGCTCCCTGCTTGTGGCCTGGGAGGGCAGTCAAGGGTGGCCCAAAGGTTTGGGACCCTGTACCCACATGTCAGACCCAGAAGAGGTCCTGGCTCCTGGCTTCAGATTGGCTCAGCTGCTCCCATTGTGGCCACTTGGGGAGTGAACCAGCAGATGGAAGAGCTTTCTATCTCTCCTTCTCTCTGTAAATATAAAAATAGGTAAATCTTTTAAAAAGAAAGAAATGATGGCATACTAACTCTGTGTTAAGCCTTTAAGATGTGGGTGGGTGATCAGTTACATAACAGCAGGTAACTAATCCTTACTCTATTTTCATTTTTTCCCCTTTTAATGTTTTGCTTACCTAAAAGGTGGACAGATAGATAGAAAGGCAGACAGAAAGAGAGACCTCTCATCACTGGTTCACTCCCCAGATACCTGCGACAACTAGATTTGGACCAGTCTAAAGCCAGGAGCCTGGAAAACTGGGTCGCCTATGTGGCAGGAACCCAAGTGCTGGAACCACTGCCTACTGCCTCCTGGAATGTGCATCAATGGGCAGCTAGAATGGAGAGTGGAGCTGGGACTTAAACTCAGGCACTCCAGTGTGGGAGATGTGGGCATCCTGGCAGCACCTTAATCACTCCCCAAACACCTGCAGCATCACTTTAGGTCTCCAAATACCTTCTCGTCACCTTCCTCTACTCATCCCCAAATGGCTTGGAGGAACAGGAAAGCAGTTCAGAGTCGCAAAGGTCTCTGGCTGGGGCGACCTGGATGTGTTGCTTCACTTGCTGGGTGTCTAGGTATGCCATGAAGGATATAATCATACTTTACCTGTGCCAGTTAGCCTCTGGACCAGCCCTGATTACTCCGCTTCCTGGTATTCATCCTGTTGCCTAATGCTCACTGTTTTGAAAGCAGGTGGGACTTCCTGCCTCATTTACAAGGGGACACAGGATCAGGCAGAAGGGATGGACTTGAGCTGCTTCCAGAGATGAGGTTGTGGTTGCTGCCTAGGGTACTCTCTCATTGTCTCTTGGATGCACCGCCCTAGAGAAGCCAGCTGTCAGGTTGGGAGACAATCCTGTGAAAGCCTGCCGGGCCCCCGGGACTGGACTTGAAGGCCAATTCTTCAGCTCCAGTTGAGCCTTGGGGTGCTCCTAATGTGGCAGCAGCTCGATGGAACCTTCTGAGCCAGAGGCGCCCAGCTGAGGCGCCCCTGGATTCCTGCGGGATACCAAATGCTCCGTGTCTTCAGCCCCTAACTTTGGCGGTGATGAGTGAGTTTGCCACAGTAAGGGAGGAAGAGGCTTCTGAATGGACATGCACACTATGAAAAAAGCAACAACAAAACTGTGCACAGATGTCATGTACCAAAATAGGCCTAACTTATTTTCACTTTCTATCAACTTTTTAGAATCCCCAAGTCACTTGTCCTAAAAGCTCCTTAGAAAGAGGAAGTGGTAGGTCTAACGTCTGGCACATACTAGGCACTCAGAAGTGCTTGCTTTCTGAGTCAGGAAAGAATCGACAGTTTCACAAGCTGTAGTGTTCCCCGAATCCAGATGCTCTATTATCCCTCCGACCTGTTCTTGTCCCTGAAAAAGTTTTTCTAAGCTGGGGTGAGCCTGGGTCAGATTCATTTTGCTGTAATGGGAGATGGGTGTGTGTCCCATGGGTGTGGCCATGGCATGGACACAGAGAGACGAAAACATAATAACCCTTTGTCAGCTCACAAAGCACTAGGGAGAGCTAAGACCTTGTAGCCGGCAGGTGTCTGCAGAAGTGGCTCTTTTTCCCTCTGTTGAAATCTCTAGACCCACCTAGGCACTCATTCATTCATTCACCCACTCACTCATTCCATAGCTCTTCAGGAGGCTGGCTGTATGGCAGGTTACAGAAATGAATACGGCACGGTTAGCACTGTGCAACGGGTAAAGCCACCACCTCCCACATGGGTGCCAGGCTCAGCTGCCGCATTCCCGATCCAGCTTCCTGCTCATGTGCCTGGGAGAGCTGCGGAGGATCGCCTGAGTGCTTGGGTCTCTGCCACTCACAGGAGAAATCTGGATGGAAGATCTCTGTTACTCCCTCTTTGTAATCCTACCTTTCAGATGAATCAATACTTTTTAAAGATGTTCTTTTAATAAAGATTTATTTATTTTTGTTTGAAACGCAGATGCGCACAGAGAAAGAGGATTTCTCCGTCTGTTGATTCACTTCCCAAATGGCCTCAGACAGCTGGAACTGAGGCAATTCAAAGTCAGGAGCCAGGAGCCTGGAATTCCACGGGTCTTTCACAGGCATGGTAGGGACTCAAGCCCTTGGGCCATCTTCTGTTGCCTGCCCAGGCACATTAGCATGGAGCTGGATCACAAAAGGAGCAGCCAGGACTCAAACCAGCTTGACCCACCATGCCACAACACCAACCCTTCTGCCAAATTCAGTCTTGAAACAATACATTTGTTGTCTCATGGTATGTAAGGGTCAGGAACCCAGGAGCAGTTCAGCCAGGTGATTCTGGCTTTGTCAAGGCTGCAGTGTCCGACAGAGCCGAAATCACTGCCCCTTGGCCAGAGACTTCAGACCTTGCCAGGTTACCAGTCTACAAAGCACTCAGGACGCAGCTTCTCCTACCTGGTGGGAGGGTGGGCATTGGGGCAGCGTGGGGTACGCTTAGGCAGGAGAGTAGGGAGATGGAAATTGAATGGGTGAAGGCCCCGGAGACTCTGTGTTAAAAATAGGAGCTTCTGGGCCTGGCACAATAACCTAGCAGTTAAAGTCCTCACTTTGCACGCTCCAGGATCCCATATGAACACCGGTTCTTATCCTTGTGGCCCCGCTTCCCATCCAGCTCCCTGCTTGTGGCCTGGGAAAGCAGTCGAGGACTGTCCAAAGCCTTGAGACCCTGCACCCATGTGGGAGACCTGGAAGAGCTCCTGGCTTCTGGCTTCAGATCGGCTCAGCTTCAGCTGTTGCGGCCACTTGGGGAGTGAACCATTGGACGGAAGATCTTCCTTTCTGTCGTTCCTCCTCTCTGTATATCTGCCTTTCCAATAAAAATAAATATTTAAAAGAAAAGAAAATGGAACTTCTGGGCCTGAGGCAATGACTCAGTGGCTAAATCCTAGCCTTCCAGGCACCAGGATCCCTTTCGAGTGTCAGTTCATGTTCTGGCTGCTCTACTTCCCATCCAGCTCCCTGCTTGTGGCCTGGGAAAGCAGTCAAGGATGGCCCAAAGCCTTGGGACCCTGCACCCATGTGGGAGACTCAGAAGAAGTTCCTGGCTGCTGGCTTCAGATCGGCTCAGCTCTGGTCAGTGCAGCTACTTCAAGAGTGAACCAGCAGATGGAAGATATTTCTGTCTCTATATATATTTTTAATGGGAGTTTCCTGCTCTAGGCAGTCAGGGCCCCTGGGAAGATTTCAAATAAGGCATTATGGAGGTCTGTTCCAACCCAACATGTTTGTTTTTCTGCTTGTGTTCTGAACAAATATTTTCCACTGGAGAACCCTAAAACTGAGGAGATATACCCCACCCCAAGCGCAGGAAGGGCTGAAGAAGCCCAGGCTGTCAGTGGCAGAGCAGGCCGGCCCAAGGAAGAAGGGAAGGCTTGGCAGTGTGGACTAAGGTGCCAGGTGGAGGGGACCCAAGAGTGGTGACAGGAACTCCTCCAGGAGGGATAGGAACTCCCAGGGGGGAGAGGGAGGAGGAGGGAAGGAGTGGAGAGTGGGTAGCAGGCAGCGGCAGCAACTTCCCTTCAACAATTGGCAAGTTTTGAGAGCACCCCAGTCTTTGTGAAAGAGAGACCACCTGAAGAGATGAGAGGAGGGGCTTAGGGAGAAGGATCTGGAGGCCCAGCCAAGTAACCCCTTGTCAAACTACTCAGAACTATTGTAGAAACCAGGTCTCCAATATAAAGGAAGACTAGAAGAGGCCGGTTTAGAGTTGGAGCTGGAAGTTGAGTACTCAGTAAGTAGAGGTTGATGGGGCTTGGGTTCCCATGACTAGGCAGTGCACAGAGCCCTAGTGAGGGCCCCTTGGGCTGCCTCACAGCTGGGAGAGGAAAGAAAAGCTACCGCAGGGGGCAGGGGCCAAGCCCGAGTTACAGCCCAGTTGCTGGCCCTTGTGAAAACAAAGCCAGTCCCACAGGATCTGACCCACTTCCTTGAGGTGGTGTTGGTCCACCCGTGAGGGCAGGGCCCCTGTGATTAATTACCATCCTCAAGGCCCCACCTGGCCAAGATTCCATCACCTTAACACGGCCACCCGCACAAGCAACGCTCCAGCCTAAGAACTTGGGGGCCAAACCACGTCCAACCTGTACAAGCATTGTCTAGTACATTTTAATATGCACATATATAGAGGATAGGTGTGAAAGGTAGGTAAATACAGGGACATGTGTGTGTGTGTGTGTGTGTAAGAGAGAGAAAGAGAATATGATACATTCTCTCTATCACCTGGGAAGGACTAAAACCAATAGCCTGATTCTTAGTCTCGTAGTACTGATCTCCCCTAAAGAGAAACACGGCTGCGTTGAGGGGTAGCTGCACCCCACTCCTATTTGTCCAGAGAAAGTACCAGATGAGTTGTAAACAATTTCTCAGGCCAGTGTAAGGGCATGCTTAAGGCACCATAGGGGGCACAGGAGCCAGCTCAAAAAATCTGACTAATTCTGGGACCACTTCAACATCAAGGTCACTGATGATCCTGGACGATGACTTACAGTAGAAAGAAAGCATCTGTGAGCAGACAGCGATCGAAAATCAATCGATCAATACACTGTAGGATCAGCAGACACAGGAGCACCAGGATTGGAAAACTCCCACTTGGCAATGCTTTGGTTTGCACATCGGGAAAGGACTCACACTCCTCACATTTTCTTCCCCTCCCTGGTTTCATCCTCTGCCTGGGAGAAAACATACGTTGCAGTGCTTTGGGAGTTAAAAAAGCCCTTGACAGCATCAAGCCTGTGAAGGGGAATCAAAGGCCAAAGGGAGAACTTCCCATGCCTTCCAGTCTCACCCACCTTGGAGCCTGGCGTCATGCTAGGTCCCCTTGGTACCACCTGTGAACCAAGTGTCAGGTGCACCCTAGGTACGAGTTGGTCAAGCTACCATGTCCACAGAGGGAGAGTCATGTCACTGCTACACCAGCAGGATGCGCAAGGCCGTAGGAGTGCACATGCATGCCTGAGTGTGTGCACAGCATTTCCACCCTAAAGTGATTTGCAACTCCCTGCTCTGCCCAGCTGTGTGAGCTGGCTTGGCACCACTTCAGGTGGCAACTCGCTACCGCAATTTTCAAGGTCTCCAGTTGTTCGCATTCCTTGTCTAAATCCTGCCCTCTGCCTCCTCAAGCCTTGACTCTGAATCCAGATGGATGCAGGACTGTCTTGCAAGGTGCTCTTAAGATCCATTTACTCGGGCCCCGTGGCCACGTAACTAAAGTCCTCGCCTTGTACATGCCAGGATCCCATATGGGCGCCGGTTCGTGTCCCAGCCACCCCGCTTCCCATCCAGCTCCCTGCTTGTGGCCTGGGAAAGCAGTCAAAAACGGCTCAAAGCCTTGGGATTCTGCACCCGTGTGAGACCCAGAAGAAGCTCCTGTCTTCTGGCTTAGGATCAGCTCAGCTCCAGCCATTGCAACCACTTGGGGAGTGAGTCAGCAGAAAGAAGTCTTCCTCTCTGTCTCCCCTCCTATCTGTCTATCTACATGTCCAATAAAAAAACAAACAAATCTTAAAGAAAAAAAAAAAAAGATCCACTTGCTTGGCTCTTTTCTGGCTCATGTTAGTTATTCACTGGATACCTGCTCTGTGAGCCTCATGACCCAGTGTGCTTCAGATTGTCCTATTCATGGGCCAACCTGGTTCCCCACTTTATGATGCTGTGTGACCCCAGGCAAGTTACTGAATCACTCTGTGCCTCATTTAATTCTTGTTAAGTTGGGGTTACTAAGGCCCAGTACATAATGTTAAAATGTCCTTTTGCCCTTCTTGTCCAGGGATAGTGCAGCCGGAAGTGGGAGCCTTTGGTCCAAACAGGAAGAGGGCAGGTATTTTAAACAGATAGCAGCCTTATGGGGATGCGCATTTCAGCCACATTTTCTTTCTTTCAGATTTGTGTATTTGAAAGGTAGAGTTATAGAGACAGGGAAGTTTCTCATCCACTGGTTTCCCACAAATGACAGCAAGAGCCAGGGCTGGTCCAGGCCAAAGCAAGGAGCCTGGAACCTTGCCCAGGGCACCCACATGGGCGGCAGGGGCCCAAGTACTGAACCATCTTCTGCTACTTTCCCAGGCACATTAGCAGGGAGCTGGATCAGAAGCAGAACAGCCAGAACTTGAACCCACGCTCCACGGCAGGTGGAGACTCAAACTGCATCCCCAGCCAACAGCTCCCGCCCAGGAGGTCTTTTGCTGAACGTGCTAACTTCCGCTGCCAGCAGTCAGCTCTGCAGGCCTGGGTAGCTCAGGCCACCTGCCCTTTCATGCCACTCTTCCTCACCTGCAGCTCACCTGGACCCCTGTTGGGAGCACTGTGTGGAACTGGACAGGGCCTGCTAGGTGAGCTCCTCCCTCCATCCCTGCTTCTTGGCAGGACCTGGGGAGGCTACGCTTTGTGTGGCCACCAAATATGAGTGTGTGTCACAGTGCGTGGGTGTCACCGTGTACTGTCAGTGCTGACATCCTGGGGCAGATAGCTCTGTGACACTCATCCCCGAGGCGGGTCGGGTGTCAAACTAAGTCTGACTCAGAAGGAAACAGACAAAACCTTTCTTCTCTGGGAGAATATGGGAGATGTGTGTACTCCGAGTGTGATGCCCGAGTCACCACACCTTCCCAGGCCGCCACCCCCTCTTCAGGTGTCAGCTGTACATCTGGAGGCTTAGAGAGCGTCAAGTAGTCACAAGCTGAAGATAAGCTAATAAGGAAGACAGGCAGTATTTGCTCTCTCTCAAAACTCAGCATTCCACAAACACGTGAGCCCAGTACTAACAGGATCCAAGGGCCTCCAGCCAGAACCACATCGTCCAAGATGCTTCAAGTGGAGAACTGGCTCACTGTCACCTCAAAGGCCATAGGATGGGAAGATGAGGGCAAAGCTGCAAGAGACAGTTTGGGGGTCAGAGTTCAGGATCCCGGGCTTGGTCCAGCCCGTTCTGATCTTGGTTCCATGGGGATGTCACAGTCCCTATCTAGCCTCACTTTCATCTTTTGCAAAGTGGAGATGGAGACCTTTTTGCAAGGTGGGTGGGAGGGGGCCATATGCTCGTGTGGCACCCACACCACAGACTGCGATCGGGTCCTGGCTGGGTACATCCCCTTTCTGTGTATCATTGCCTCATGAATGTCTTGGTCAGAGCAGCCACCAAGCCTTGGCCTCCCCACCCACCTACGTTCTCTTTCCACATGGCCCCTTCCATACAAAACAGCTAAATTTAAGCAGACCTCTTCCTTGCTTTCCGCTGCGGGGTTCCAGTCCTGAGCCAAGCCCTGGGAGGTGTCTCAGGCGCCAGGTGCACAGGATACAGACGCCAGCCATGTCATGCTCTCTAGAAGAGTAACTCCCCCTTTTCATGGTCAAAGTCATTTCAACCTTACTGCCCTTTGTAATGTTCATCAGGAGCTCTCAGCTGTCTCAAACTGGAGTTATCAGCAGGGAGCCTGCCTTCATGAAATGTATTTTTTTTCTTTACATCTGTTGATTAAAAGAATAATACTTAGTTACTATAGAGCAGACATTGGATCTAGCCATTAAGATTCCAGTTAAGATACCTACACGGCCCAACAGTGTCTGGGTTCGAGACCCCAGCTCCAGCTCCCAATTCCAGCTTCCTGCTAATGCACACCTTGAGAAGCAGCAGTGCCGGCTCCAAGCGTTGAGTTCCCTACTCCGGCTTCGGCTGTGCCCAGTTCTGGCTGTTTGCAGGCATCTGGGGAGTGAACTATTAGATGGGAGGTGTCTTATTCTGCCCCTCTCTTGTTTCTGCTTCTCACATACATTTAAAAAATAACATATTGGGGCTGACACTGTCACATAGCAAGTTAAACTGCTGGCTGCGATGCTGGCATCCTACATGGGCGTTGATTTGAGTTCCAACTGCTCCATCTCTAATCCA
This sequence comes from Ochotona princeps, assembly GCF_030435755.1. Classification (NCBI taxonomy): domain Eukaryota; kingdom Metazoa; phylum Chordata; class Mammalia; order Lagomorpha; family Ochotonidae; genus Ochotona; species Ochotona princeps. Next base: position 5,560,209 of record NC_080850.1, read on the forward strand.
GGTCCCTACTAATGACCCTGGGAAAGTAACAGAAGATGGCTCAAGAGCTTGTGCCCCTGCGTCCACATTGAATACCTACAACAAGCTCTCTGCTCCTGGCTGGGAGCGGGCCCAGTCTCAGCCATTTCAGCTATTGGGAGAGTGAACCAGTATAGAAAGTATAGGATAGGAAAGTATAATATAGGAAGATAGATTTTTCTCTCTCTCTCTCTCTTTCTCTTTCTCTCTCTGCAACTCTGTCTTTCAAATAAACACAACATAGTAAAAAATAAAATAAAATCATACTTTAAAAGATGATTCCACAATGGAAAATGAAGTTCCCCTCTCTAACCCTCTCCTTAACAAAGACAACCACGGCTTATGGCTTTCTGGACATCTTGGTGTGCATCAGTGACCTTGGCCTTTTAAAAAGTTATCGTTGTTTTGAGAAAGCAAGAGAGGCAAACATTACTCATCTTGCCCCCCAGGAGATGTGGATCCCAAAGGGACTGACAGCTTGCCAAGGAGCTGCGGGTCTACCAGAAGGCTGGAGGAACCACATCATTCAGTCTCTCTGCAGTCTCCAGGGTCAGCAGCATGTCCAGTGGGTACAGCAGAGTCCTTAGTTCACTGATCGTGTCCAGAAGCTCTTCTGCAGGTGTCTATTCAGTGATCGGGATAAGCCCTGGGACCTGGGTTGGAATTTGGGAGAATGAGGAAATGGAGTCAGACAGGCACTGCATCTTCCTGTAAATGGGTGGGAGGGAGATAATGGTGACTCAACACCTCACTCAGTCAAAGGCTTTTGTCTGACTAGTTTAAAAATTAGGGGTGGGGCCTGGCGTGGTAGCCTAGTGGCTAAGGCTCTCACCTTGAACGTGATCCCATATGGGTGCCAGTTCTATCCCAGCCACCCTGCTTCCCATCAGCTCCCTGCTTGTGACCTGGGAAAGCAGTGGAGGCCGGCCCAAAGCCTTGGGACCCTACATCCGCATGTGGAGACTCGGAAGAGGTTCCTGGCTCCTGGTTTCAGATCGGCTCAGTTCTAACTGTTGCAGCCACTTGGGGGTGAGTCAATGGATGGAAGATCTTCCTCTCTGTCTCCCCTACTCTCTGTATATCTGACTTTCCAATAAAATAAATAAATCTTTAAAAAAAATTAGGGGTGAAGCACACAAGATGTCAGATACATTTCCTTGTGAGATCAGAAACCTTGTAGAGGTAAGGCTAAGCCTCCCTCCGACCTCCAATCCCCATCTTGATTTCTTTGGCTGTCTCCAGTCGTAATCCTTATTTTCAATTTTGGGTGAATCTTTCCAATTTTTTTGTTCTGCATTTTATATACATGCATATTTTCTTTTTCAAAAAAGATTTATTTGAAAGGCAGAATGACAGAGAGAGAAAGAGCAAGAGAGAGAGAGAAAGAGAGCTTCTTTCAGCTGGTTCACTCCCCAAATGGCCACAGTGGTCAGGGCTGGGCTGGAACAAAGCCAGGAATGCAGGACTCCGTGTAGAGCTTCTACGTGGGTGGCAGGGGCTCAAGTACTGGGACTGTGTTCTGCTGGCCTCCCAGGCAGGGAAGCAGGCAGCTGGGACTTGACCCACTGCTGGGATGTGTGATCCTGCTGTTGCAGAAGATGGCCCAACCTGCTTTGCCAAAATACTGCCCCTCCTTTTGTCTTAACGTCACCCATACAGTCATTTCATCATGTCTGACAGCTTTTATTCAGGTGAATGGAGATTTGCCCATTGCTAATACAGCATCAGATTCTGTGTGCAGTATCGCACTGTATCCCATATCAGCTCCACATGATAGATGAGCAGAGGTTTGAGGAACAGAAGGGCCTCACATGGTAGTAGGGAGAGAGGAATCAACCATGGATTTGTCTCTCTGCAAACTCAAGTTTTATCTGCTCTTTAACTGATCCACCTGTTTCCTTGTGCTTTTGATGTCAACAAATGGACCATTTAAACAGCAGATTGGGAGTCTGGCCTTGAGGCATGATGAGTAAAGCCACTGCTTGGCACATGGGCATCCCATATACACGCCGGTCGCAGCCCCAGCTGTTCCACTTCCAATCAAGCTCCCTGCCAATGCACTTGGCAAAGCTGCAGAAGATGGCCGCTGCACGCTTGTGTCCATCTGGGAAACAAGGATGAAACTTTTGGCTTCTGCCTTTGGCCTGGCCCAGCCTGGCCATTGTGGCCATTTGGGGGGTGAACCAGCAGGTTCAGATCTCTCTCTCTCTCTCATTCTCTGATGCTGCCTTTCTAATAAATACATCTTAAAAATAGCAACCACTGGGTTTGATGAGATGGCTCAGTGGCTAAATCCTCACCTTGCAAGTACCAGGATCCCTTATAGGCACTGATTCATGTCCTAGCTGTTCTACTTCCCTTCCAGCTCCCTGCTTGTGGCCTGGGAAAGCAGTAGAAGATGGTCCAATGCCTTGGGACCTTGCAACTCGCATGGGAGATGTGGCTCCTGGCTTCAAATCAGCTCAGCTCTGGCTGTTGCAGCTACTTGGGGAGTGAACCAGTGGATGGAAGATCTGTCTGCCTCTCTTCTCCGTAAATCTGATCTGCCTTTCCAATAAAATAAAGTTTTAAACATTTATTTATTTTTTAAACATTATTTTTTAAAAGATTATTTACTATGGTTTTTAAAACAACAACAACAAAACCCAGCAGATTGGTCATGAGGCAAAGGATTCACTGGGTCACCTTTCTTCTCTATTAAAATGCCTCCGTGCTCCTCCAGCACCCAAGGGACAGCATCGAAATCCCTCCACCCAGGAAGATAGGATCTTCAGATAAGGAAGGAACAGCCCCAGTCTGTCCTGGCCAGGCTCTGTCCCCACCCTGGTCCCTGGTCCAGAGGGAACCTTGCAGTGGAATTCCCAGCTCTGGCTGTTCACGTGTGCATGTTCTCTGTCATTGCAAGAGGCCCTCTTTGTCATGAAGAACTTCTTCACCCACAAGCCTCTGTCTCTGATTTTCTTTGTAAATGGCTGCTGGGCCCCATGTCAACCCCAGCCTAAGCTGGCTGCCTGTCTTCCCTGGCCAGCCCCAGCGGGTGCTGTGATCAGGGTCCTTCTTCCATTCCAAAAGCTGGGTACACCTGCCTCGTGCTCTGGAGTGGGAGCCCCAAGAAGGGACGGCTGTCATCCCGCTTGGCTGTGTCTGCAGGCGCCAAGCCAGGCCTGAACGCATGTTGCTGCAATATGCCAAGTCCTAAGGAGGGCTCACATTCGGCCTGGCGAGGAGGTTGCAGGCTGGGACACCCATGTTCCACCTCGCCGTGCCGGGGTGCAGGTCCCACTTCCACATTTGGTTTCTTTTTCCTACTCATTCACACCCTGCAAGGAAACAAGTTACAGCTTTACCAGCTGGTCTCTACCAGCTACGACTGGACTGGCTGCTCATTTCCTTGCTTCAGCTTGATCCAGCCTCAGCAAAACTCGGGCATTGGGGTGATGAACTGGTCTGGAAGAGCTCTCTGTGTGTCTGCCTCTCAAGCCAATCAGCCAACAGTTTTTTTTTCTTTTTAAGATTTATCTATTTTTATTGGAAAGGCATATTCACAGAGAGGAGAGGCAGAGAGAAAGATCTTCCCCCTGCTGGTTCACTTCGCAAATGGCTGTAACAGACAAAGATGAGCTGGGGTGAAGCTAGGACACTCTTCTGGGTCTCCTACTTGGGTGCAGGGGCCCAAGGATCCGGACCATGCTGCGCTGCTTTCCCATGTCATCATCAGGAAGCTGGATCAGGAAGTAGAGTGGCTAGAACGTGAACCAATGCTCACATGGGCTGTTGACACTGCAGACGGAGGGTTAGTCTACTATACCACCACACTGGCCCTAGTGTAGGAGGACAGGAGATCAGATCTGTAGGAAAGCAGTTGATTAAAGAGAGGACATGGGGAAGCCTTGGCAGTGTGGAGCCAGAGCTAGTGGCAACTCTGTCGGGAAAAGAACAGGCAAGAAATTCCCTAGTCCTCCAGGGTTCAGGGTTAGATAATAGATAAAAGAGAGGTTCTTCCCCGCCTCCCCTCCCCCGCAGGGGAACAGGAGCTAACAGACTAAGGATTGGAACCTATTGGACCAACAAATTGTGTATTAGGAGACTCTCTCGTGCTGTTGGAATAGAAATTCCTCAAACTCTCGTCGCTGACACCTACCTGTCTTTAAAATGTCTGATGCTGTTACAAAGCACTTTGGTTATTGACCAGCAGTCCACGTGTGTTATTATTGGCTCTGTGCTCTGAGTCCATTGCTGCTAGACAGCAAACACCTTAGTATTTATTTGCTTACTTATTTTTCAAAGAGAAAGAAATCTTGGAGCCAGGGTTTAGCCACTGCGTGTGACACTGGGATCACATACTGGGATGCTGATTCAAGCTCAAGATGCTCCCCTTTGCAGCCAGCTCCCTGTTGTTGTGCCTAGGAAGACAGCAAAGGTGATCCAAGTGTGTGAACTCCAGCCACCCATGAGGGAGATCCAGACGGACTTCCTGACTCCTGGCTTCTGCGGGCCCCGGACCTGGCTGTCGAGGCCATTTGGGGAGTGAACCAGCAGGTGGAAGATTCCTATGTCTGTCTCTTTCTTTCTGATGTTCTGTCTTTTAAATAAGTGAGTAAATAGAAAAAAAATAAAAATAAACAAATACATTTTATTTTAAAATCCAAAAGAGAGGGTTGATGGTGCAGGGAGTTTCTGAGCTGATGGGAGGGGGACTAGGTATGCCAGACAACAGTCCTGGTGGAGACAGCTAAGGTGTATTGAACTTACGCAGACCGCTGCAACGACTCAACTGACTAATCCTCCGTCTGCAAGCGCCAGCATCCCATGTGGGCACGGGATTGTGCCCTGGCTGCTCCACTTCCCATCCAGCTCTCTGCTTTTGCCCTAGGAAAGCAGTAGAGGACGGACCAAAGTCTTGGGACTTTATACCTGCATGGGAGACTTAGAAGAAGCTCCTGGCTCCAGATCGGCTCAGCTCCGGCCTTTGTGATCATTTGGGGAGTGAACTAGTGGATTGCAGACCTTTCTCTCTGTAAACCTGCCTTTCAATGAAAATAAGTTAATATTTGAAAATAAAATAAAATAAGCTTACCCATTAGGCAAGTGTGCCGTGTTGGACACGTGCTGGCTGTGTGGGAGTGCCGTTCGTTAGACCCTCCCCGAGCTCAGCGACCTCTTTTGGTTCTGGTATGTTCCTCCTTCTCAGCTCTTCCCTCTGGGTTGAAGATGACCGAACAGGGCATCCGTGTGGACGCAGTCCCAGCAAAGGCTGACTGAACGCCTGGGTTTCCTCTCTGGTTTCATTCCCTCCTTTCAAAAGGGCACCAAGCCTTCTGGCCCAGTCTGGCAAGGGGTAGGGGGTTCCTGAGAAGAGAGACTGGGGGCTGTTCCTTTACGAGGAATGCCCCCTCTCCTAAGACCATGGCTAACCCCAATTGTCTCCAAGCAGCATTTCACCTCAAAGTCCCAAGGTCATCTCTTGTTACGAGTAATATTCGGGGAAACCCGTCACTTTCACCCGCTTCCTCTCACTTCCCTTTTCTCCGAACAGATTCAAGGGAAAAATCTCTTCTTGTCTCTTTTTCCCCCTCTGTTATAATTTAAGACTCCATTCACAAATAACAGCCTTTTTTTTTTTTTTTAAGATTTTTTTTGGAAAGACCGATTACCAGAAAGACAGGGGGAGAGGATCTTCCATCTTCTGGTTCACTTTCCAAATGGCCATAGATGGTAGAGCTGAGCCAAGTTCAAAGCAGGAGCTTCTTTCTGGGTCTTCCACTCAAGTGCAGGGGACCCAGGCCTGGGGTCTCCCCTGCTGCTTTCCCAGGACATTAGCTGGGAGCTGGATCAGAATTTCAGCAAGTAAGACATGAACTGATACCCATATGGAACGCTGGCTCTTCAGACAGAGAATTCGCCTGTTATGTCACTGCTCTGGCCTCCTGCAAAAAAAAAAAAAAAACAAAAAACAAAAAAAAACCACACATACATACATTTTTTCAAGATTTGTTCATTTTTATTGGAAAGACAGATATACAGAGAGGAGGAGAGACAGAGAGGAAGAACTTCCATCCACTGGTTCACTCCCCCAGCGGCCACAATGGCTGGAGCTGAGCCAATCCGAAGCCAGGAACCTGGATTCTTTTCCGGATCTTCCAAGCAGGGTGCAGGGTCCCAAGGCTTTGGGCCATCCTTGACTGCCCTCCCAGGTCACAAGCAGGGAACTGGATGGGAAGTGCAGCCACCAGGATTAGAACTGGTGCCCATATGGGATCCTGGCTCATTCATGGCGAGGACTTTAAACGGCTACATTATCACGCTGGGCCCCCAAAATATTTTTAAATACAGAATATGGGGGCTTGGTACAACTAGCTCAGTGGCTAAATCCTCCTCTTGCAACTGACTGGGATCCCCTATAGGTGTCGGTTCGTGTCCCTGGCTGCTCTTCTTATCCAGTTCCTGCTTGTGGCCTGGGAAAGCAGTTGGGGATGGCTCAAAGCCTTGGGACCCTGCACCCACATGGGAGACAGGAGGAGGCTCCTGGCTCCCGACTTTGGATCAGCTCAGCACTGGCTGCTGTGGCTACTTGGGGAATGAACCAGTGGATGGAAGATCTTTCTCTCTGCATCTTCTCTTTGAATAGCTGACACTCCAATAAAAATAAATAAACCTTTAAAAAAGGTTTGCAATATTTTTCATAAACCAAAAAGTATATAGAATACATGTATCATGTTAAAATATAGAGAATGGATAGCCATCACACATCTTAAGAAACGTGTAGGAGCTCCCTGAACATCCTGCTTGACCATATGTCTCCCACAACTCACCTAGACTTAGGTGTCATCTTGATTCTGGTATAAAACAACCATCTGCTTTTTCTTGATAGTTTCATTATATCCTCAATGATGTTTTTGGCCTTTATATAGCTGGGTTATATTGTTTTACAGTTTGCCCTTTTCATTTATTTATGATACTCACTCCCTGGTGATGTGTGTGTGTGTAGATCATTAACTTTATGGCTGTGAAGCAGGACATTGATGGAGACACCGCACTCCAGTTTATCCATGTACCTGCTAATGAATGCCTGGATGGTTTCTGGGATTTTTCTTTTGTCTTTGAAACATGTTCTTTAATTAGCAATAACTGTATTGTGTCAATACAGATGAAGGTAAAATGTGTTGTTGCAATTGTGCCTAAGGTATTATTTATTCTGTGATGTTGGGCATGGTCATGTTGCATGACCATCGCTACTGTCCACCCTCAGACCGACTCTCCTCTTCCCTGGACTGGCACTCCATGTCCGTCATACTCCCTGTTCCCTCCTCCTCCGAATCACTGGCAGCTGCTGTTCTGCTCTCTGTCTCTATGAACTTGGCTGCTGTAAAGACCTGGTGCAAGTGGAATTTTACCATATTTGTGTCTCAGTGACTGGCATACCTTACTTAGCAAAACGTCCTCTGAGTTTATCTGTGCCTCCTGGGTCGGAATCTCCATCCTTTGCAAGGCTGAATCATATTCTGTTGTATTCACAACATTCGATTTTATCCACTCCTCTGCTGGAGGACACCCGAGTTGCTCTCACCTCTTGGTGATTGTGGATAATGCTGCCGTGAATTTGGGTGTTCAGGTCCCCACCTTCCATTCTTACAGACGAGTATTCGGAGTTACTGCACATATGGTAATCCCAATTTTTTTGTTTGGGGGGTGAGTCAGTGTGCTGCTTTCCACAGGACCTGGATGGTTTTATATTTTTATAAGCAGAGCATAAGGGTTCCAACTCCTTCTCCATATGCTTGCCAACATGTACTACACTAAAGAAATTGTGTGTGTGTGTGTGTGTGTGTGTGTGTGTACCAACTTGATGTATGTAAGCTAGTTCCAGATTTTTTTTAAGATTTATTTATTTGAAAGGCAGAGTTACAAAGAGAGAGGGGGAGAGACACAGAAAGATCCTCCATCTACTGGTTTGCAAGAGCTAGAACTGGGCCAGTCTGAGGCCAGGAGCCAGGAGCTTCTTCCAGGTCTCCCATGTGGGTGCAGAAGCCAAAGCACTTGACCCATTCTCTGTTGCTCTCCCAGGCTGTAGCCAGGGGGCTGGAACAGAAGTGGAGCAGCAGATGTTGGTACCACAGGCAGCTGCTTTACCTGCTCACCGCAGCACTGGTCCCTTTAGAATTTTTAGTAAATGCCATGGACTGTGACACACAGATGCAGTAGTTTTTCTGGCTACACCACAAGGTCCTGGAGTGGCTGCATCATGAGACATGTGTGTGTGATTCTGCTAGGCGTCAGTACCAACACGCACAGTCATATGAGCAGAGGCCCGTTCCTTGTGTTCCACATCCTACCCCTTGCTGTTTTTAGACTTTCGGTTTCCATCGGTGGGTATGCCATGATATTCCAGTGTGGCTTCAGTTTGCATTTCCATGAGTAATCACAAGATTGAGCATCTTGCCACAGTTCCTTGGTCATGTTTATTTCCTTTTATGTAAAGTATCTGTTTGAATCTCCACTCACTTCTCTGTTGGATTGTTTGTCTCAGTTACACGGGTTTATTGGACTTCAGCTATTCTAGATAGTAAAATTTATTAGCTGTATGTCACAAATATCTTCTCCAAGTTTATAATTTGTCATTTCCTCTCTTGGGATATCTTTTTGAGGAAGAAAAATTGTTTTTGGGGGCCAGTATTGTGATATAGCAAATTAAGCTGCTGATTGTGACTCTGGCACACCATATTGGAGTGTCTGTTTGAGGCCAAACTGCTCTGCTTCTGATCCAGGTTCTTGCTAACAAGCTTGGGATGACAATGGATGATGTGCCAAGTACCTGGGCCTTTGCTGTTCACGTGGAGACCTGGGGGCGTTTCTGGCTCCTCTCTTCAAGCTGGCCCAGCTCTGAGGTTGTGTCTTTTTGGGGAATGAAACAAAGATCTCCTTTCTCTCTGACATTCTGCCTTTGAATATACACACATAGACTTTTTAAAAGATTTATTTATTTTTATTGCAAAGTCAGATATACAGAGAGGAGGAGAGACAGAGAGGAAGATCTTCCGTCTGATGATTCACTCCGCAAGTGACTGCAACAGCTGGTGCTATGCCAATCAGAAGCCATGATGAGCCAGGAACTTCCTCCAAGTCTCCCTCGTGGGTACAGAGTCCCAAGGCTTTGGGCCGTCCTCCACTGCTTTCCCAGGCCACAAGCAGGGAGCTGGATGGGAAGTAGTGCTGCCGGGATTAGAACTGGCGCCCATATGGGATCCCGGCGGGTTCAAGGTGAGGACTTCAGCCGCTAGGCCACCACGCCGGGCGCTAAATACCTCTTTTAGATGAGATTGGGAGCGTTCAGGGTGGTATGGCCATAGACTAAATAACTCTTTTAAAAAGGAGAAAGAAACATGGCCTTTAGAAATACTGCATTTCTTCTGAAAAAAAAAAAAAAAAACCAAAACAGAAAATCTTGGCAACTTATCTTGAGTACTTTGTATTTATGGTGGCCTGTGCAAGAAATATCATGTGTCCATGATGTTTTCCAAAAATGTGTTTGTCACCATGCAGCGAATCATGTGCTTCATGACAGTTACCTGGGGGGTTACTGAATATTTGTGAGAAGTGACTGTCCTACTATTATTGGCCACTGCAGGTTTCTGGGTCCCACTTGGCTCTGGTCTCACAGCTGTTTAGTTTTCCCCTAAGAACTAGGAGTTTTGGGTCTGAGCACTCTGAATCACAATGTTTGCTCTCGCCCATCTTAGACCACATCCTTAGCTCCACTGTGCCTCAGTTTCTCATTCCCAAAAGGCAGCATTGATGAGTCCTCCCTCTTGGGTAACTATAGTGAGATAGTAGGGGCTGGCATCACGGTACAGTGGACTAAGCTGCCCCTTGTAACACCACCATTCTACATCGGAGAGCCAGTTTGCATCCCGTCTGCTCTGCTTCGGACCAAGCTCCCTGCTGCTGCACTTACGAAAGCAACAGAAGATGGCTCAAGTGCTTGGGGCCCGCCGGCTCATGTTGAAGACCTGTGTGGACTTTTGGTCTCTTGGTTTTGGCCTAGGTCAAGACCTGGCTATTGAAGCCATTTGGGGAGTGAACCAGCAGGTGGAAGGCTTCTCTGTGTCTCCTTTTGTCATTCTACCTTTCCAATGACTAGATCTTAAAAACAACAACCAAATCAATAAATGCAATAGTAGAATAAGATGCCCAGCAGGGAGACTGGTACATGAGAAAAGCACAATGTGATGACTTCTTAACAAACCTTTTACTTCTCTTTCGCTCTCCTAGGCATCTACTATTCTGGTTGATATTAGAGTTTTAAAAATTGCTAAAGAAAAACCAGGATTTCTGTTTTGTCTCACCTTCTCCTCTCTCATCCTCCCTCCATCCCTTCTGCCCTGGGCCAGGGTTAAATCCCAGTGGCTCCCAGACCCTCTGGTCACCAGCAGGATGGAGAATAAAAACAGCTTTTTTTGTAATGATGCCACTGCCAGGTTGGCTTTTGAATGTGTCCCCTGCCTTTCCCCACCTCCCCACCGCCCCCCGCTAGCCATTACCTGAGGCCAGGTCTCAAGGCTGTCTCTTGGTCCCTGTCTCCTGACTCCGGCTTGCCACTTGTGCACACCTTCCTTGATCTCACCTGCACCACCTGAAGATTGGAGGCTCCCCTGGCTCCCCAGGAGAAGGTTTGCCTTGGCCCTTCAGGGTCTGACTACCACTTACTGACCAAGCTCATGTTGTCACCCATGTGGTTGGTGAATTGCAATATGAAATTGCTAAGTAGGAGGCATTCTCCCATTGTATAGATGAGGACTCTGAGGCTCAGTGAGGTGAAGTGACTCTGCAGGGACCTCATGATCACGGACATGCCAATGCAGAATTCAAATCAGGCTCTCTGGCTTCCAGCCTCTCTCTCTCTCCTCCTTTACCTGGGCTTTCACCAAAGGAGAGAAGGAAGCTCAGAGGGGTCTGTTGTACAGGTGCACACCTGCCAAGAAGGCTGCCATTCACACAGCTTCACCTGTGTGAGGATCTGAGCTGGGGCACGGCAGAGGCACGGGTCAGAAGGGCAGGCAAAGGTCAAAGAGAAAGTGAGCTGGGCTGCGGGCTCTTTTCACCGCAGGGTGAGCTGGGATGGGGGTGCGCCCCCGCCCCCGGGGACGGGCTGGTGATGTGGCTTCTGGGAGGGACCGGGTGGGGAGCGTTGAGGTCAGCTGGAAGATGACAGAGCTGGAGATGGAGGAAGTGATCATGACCAGGAAATAAGTGAGCTGAAACCACCCCCAGGCCTGGCAAAATATTCCTGGCAGTGAGGGACAGTTAAAAAGAAAAGGAAAGGAAAAAAAAAAAAACCACACACACAGCAAGGTTCCCATTTTACAATTCCTTGTGTCACTCACTTGCCTGTCACTCACTTGTGCCTTTCCAATCACCCTGAACAGTAGTTATTTTCATCTCTGTTTTACAGAACACTGAGGCGCAGAGTGGGGGTTTGTTCAAGGGCTCCCAGCCAAAAACTGATGAAAATTCAAAACACACGTCACTTTTGTCTGATGCCCCAGCCCTCCCCTGGTGCTGTGTCCTCACCCAGACACCTCTCTGAGATCCTCCTTGTTTCTCCAAGTGTAGCCAAATTATTTGGGGGCACACAGGAGTTTGAAGTATCACGGTGATATAGAACTTATTTTTCAAGAATCTTCATTAAATTATTTTTGTAAATGAAAAGCAGAGTGATGGAGAGAGAGATACACACACAGAATCTTCCATGCACTGATTCACTCCCAAATGCTTGCAGTAGCCAGAACCTGGATATCCATCCAAGTCTCCCACATGGTAAGGGCTCAAGGACTTGGGCCACCTTCTGCTGCCTCCTAGGACTCATTAGCAGAAAGCTGGAGTGGAAACAGAATAGCAGGACTAGGACTCGCATTGAGTACAGGATACGGGCAACACACGCGGTAGCTTAGCCTCTCTGTCACGGCACCAGCCCCGACACACAGTCCCTGAGGCAGCAGAAGGCAGCCCCAAGCACATGTCCCCTGCCACTCACATGCAACGCAAGGATGGAGCTTTTGGCTCTGGCTTCAGCCTCGTCCAGCCCTGGCTGCTGGGGTGTTTGGGGAGTAAGCCAATGGATGGAAGATCTCTCTCCTCTCTCTCTCTCTCCCTCCCTCTCTGTCACTCTGCTTTTCAAATCTGCTCATCAATTTTTTAAAAAAGAAGAATCACTTGATGCCAGCAGCAGCGTATACATATACAACAGGCTACACCACATAGAATAATAGAACTGGAAAGTCCTTAGGGCCAGTGATGTCATCACAGCCATCATAAGGACATAGTGCAATACATTACTCACATGTGTGTGTGCATGTGTGTATGATGCTGGAGGGAAGAACACTACTATGCTAACAGTTATATAAAAGAATAGCACACACTTTGCCCAGGGCGGAATATTTGATAAAACATTGTTCTTACTTGTTCTAGCAGCTCCTCTACCAACAGCATATTTTTCTACTAATTTTAAAACAGTTCACGGGAGCACAATATGCTGGGTTCGGCTGACAGCACCCTCTAGCATGTCGAGCCCTTGACAGTCCCCTCTCTTCCTGTGCTCCAGTTGACCTCACGCTGTTTTGTTCTTCTGGACCCCAAGGGCCACAGCTATGTATACACCTGCCACGTGGAAGTTTGTAGCATGTAGCTTAGGTGTAAGATTACAGCCTGTCAGTCTGTGAGAGCACATACTATGATGTGCATATTGTGACATGGTAGCCCAGAAAACTTGGGTGGCAGTGAGTTGAACACAAAAGTGCATTTCTGTATTTGGGTTTCATCTCTGAGTAACTGAGGGAGATGCACTCTCAATCACACAGCCCCGCTGTCTTGGACCTTCCTGGGTCTGGGTTGAATTCGTCTCTCCTCCTGTACCCTTCCCAACTTCCCCTGAGTTTCATTATGTTTAGTGTGGTTTCCCAAGTGTGTGTATGATGGTGGGAGGAGGAAGGGGCCCTCACCTCATTCCAACTCTGCCGACCCTGAAGAAGAGCTGACTACTGTTGAGTTCTTCCTCCCTTCTCAACACTCTCCATAGGAGCCCTCACCTCTCTTAGAACACAAAGCAGCCACCTTTCCAAGGCCAGGTGCACCTGCATGATGTGGTCCCCACCCACCTCTTGGTTAGTGCCCTTTGTCCAACCCTGCTTCTCCACCCCCTTCCACCCCCAACCACACTGGTCTCCTCTGACCTTAGGGCTTTGACACTCACTGTCACCTTTAGCCTGGAGCACTGTATACCTCACTTGTCATCAAACTCCACAGGCCAAGTACTTGAGACTCCATGAGCTCATTCCTCATTTCACAGTGTTGGAGCCTGGAGGCCAAGATCAAAATACTGGTGTTCTGGTTTTTCCTGAGGCTTCTCTCCTCCACCGGCGGGTAGTCCTTCCTCAGCCTGAGCTTCGGTAACACCACCCGACTGAAAGTCTTGGCCCTTCTCGTGTTTGGTACCTGCTCAGGTGCCTTCACTCCTAGGCTCTGAATACCCTGTCATCAATTCCTTCCGATCATAACCCTGATGGTTGGCTCATTCATGAGCAATCTGCTATTTTCTGTTTGCTTATCTAATGATCTATCTCCCTACAGCATGATGGCAAGTAAACAGCTTTTGGGTATAAGAGGGAATACTGGTAGATGATGTTCTGTGGTGTTTGTTGGTCCATTTCTTCTTTGGTTGTTTTTGGTGGGGACCCATTTCTATGATGTAAATGCACTCACATTGGCTGACTTCCATGTGGTTGATTTTCCCAGCCTGCTCTGGCGGGCAGCTATAATCTGGCTCCAACTCCCCACCAGAGTGCAGACCTCCCCAGGCTGTAGCTCCACCTCCCCCCGTGAGGGCAAGAGTGTCACCTGGCTCCTCCACAGTCCCAGCGCCAGTTTCTGGAACAGACCCTAGACAAAAGAATGTCTCAACGAGTGAATTGAGATAATCTCAATCTCTCTTAAGACATGTTCCGGGCCCAGCGCAGTGGCCTAGTGGCTAAAGTCTTCGCCTTGAACATGCCGGGATCCCATATGGGCGCCGGTTCTAATCCTGGCAGCTCCACTTCCCATCCAGCTCCCTGCTTGTGGCCTGGGAAAGCAGTCGAGGACGGCCCAAAGTCTTGGGACCCTGCACCCGTGTGGGAGACCTGGAAGAGCTCCTAGCTCATGACTTTGGATCAATGCAGCACCAGCCGTTGTGGTCATTTGGGGAGTGAATCATCGGATGGAAGATCTTCCCCTCTCTCTTTCCTCCTCTCTGTATATCTGACTTTACAATAACAGTAAAATAAATCTTAAAAGAAAAAAAAGAAAGAAAAAGAAAAAGGACATGTCCCAAGTTTGCCTTTTCCAACACCACCAGTTAGCTGGGTGTTGGCTTTTGCCTGCCAGGTTCCCCCGGTTACCCCAGATCATGGGATATCCAGAAGGTCCCCAAAGGCCATGTGTCTTTTCCTACCTCTTCATCCAACAACCCTAACCCCCATGGCTGCTGCCTGCCATCCAGATGCAGCTAAGGGTGTTGTCTCCCACCAGGCAGGACCTTCGGGCTCCCCAGCTGCCCTTTCTCCTCCTGTCTCTGGATCGTGTCTCCCAGGGAGCTCCTGACCCCAGTTGCTGGTGGCTCACAGGGCTCTCACGAGGGGGCAGAATGCCAATCCTGGGGTGGGGGCGTGGGGTACTGGAAGGAAGGGAGGCCTCACCTAGAGCACATTTTGTTCACAGGATGCTCTTGCCCCAAAGGAATGAAAGACATTCTCTATTCACGAAAGAATGGAGAAACAGATGAGCCACGGGATGCCTGAGCCCAGAGTAATGATGATTAAGGCGGGTTGGGAAAGGGCAGTGTTACAGGGCACAGAACATGTGAAAGCACTCAGGCGGAGAGCGCTGTGGAGGGTGGAGCTTGCTCTTATCAGAAGGTGCCAGGCCCCTCATTCCTGACTGTTTAGGTCACTGACAACTCAGGACTTGGGGGAGTCGGCAGGAGGGGGGATTCAGTGTTACCCTGTCCACTGTGTGCAAAGGAGCCTGACTCACTGCCTTGGGGAGGCCGTGGTCCAAGGAGGAGGAGCTGTGGGAGAGCTGCGACAGGGGGCTCCTGGAGGTGGCTTTGGAGGACAGTAGGGTGTACTCTGTAAAGTGGGCTAGTGTCACATGTTGTGTGCAGCAACAGGAAGTGCTGAAATGAGCCAGTGCCAGCATGGTGCTCAGCATAGGATGGGCTATACAGTAAGTGCTCAGTGCAAGGCATGTGCTCATCCGCCAGGATGCAGTGTGTGGGTCCTGACCTCTACCCTCGGAACTCAGTGCCTGGCACACAGGCGCCGCTCAGCAGCACATGTGAGGATCTGTGAAAGGCCCTAGCCGACCATTTCGTAACCGCCTGCTGGTAAGAGACCCACACAGACAGCCCCGAAGGCCGGAGCGCATGGTTCCCACGGCTTAGCTGCTGCAATCTGCGCGTTTCCCACTTGGCCGCCACAGCCAAACGCAGGTTGCATGAGCAGTGACTCCGCTTGGCCTGTGACTGCTGCCTCAGTCCCTACTTCTCTAAATGCTCCCAAGTCTGGTGGAATTCCCAGCCTGGCCACTCAGGGTGAGCTGGTGACTTGGGGCTTGGGGCAGCCAACATTCCCGTTAGCTGAGAGCTGCTCAGCAGGTTTGGTGGTGGCGGTGGTGGCTTGAGGTTCTGTCTGGGGCAGGGAAGCGAGCAAAAGTCACCACTCCTGGGAGGGAGGCGCCCTGAAGCAGGAACTGAGCCTGGTGTACAGCACTCCACAACCTCTGTGTCTGAAGTGCCCTTCTCTTCCTCTCCTGCCTCTGGGGACTTACACGGGGATGTCTACAGGGACCCGAGAGTATTAGCTAACAGCACAGGGGCAAAGTCATGAACAATACGGTGCTAACTAACTGCCTACAACTTTCACAATCACTGACTTACTCAGGGCCTGGGCATGTGCCAGGTGTAATGATTTTGTTGCATGAACTTGAAAAGGTGACCGGTTGTTCTCCAGAGGCTCAATTCTCTGACACAGCTGGGACTTTGTATGGGCTGCTCCTTGGGTTACAATGCCCTTGTTAGTAAATCCTGACTCTGAAGCACCTGCTAACCTGAGGTCATTGCGCTGTAGCTCCAGTGATCCCCGAGTACCAACGCCTGGAGTTTCTGTGTCTATCTCGCCTGGATCTGTGTTCCAATGACCTCCTTATTCTGGGCATCCAGCTCCATGGCTGTACACATAGTCGGGACCCAGAAAAGCTTGGCTTCCACCTGTTCCACACAGCTAACATTGGAGCTGGGACTGGGGTCCTGTCTGCCTGGTTCCAGCAGCTGGACAGAGCCCCTGGAGTGTGCCTGTAGCGTGTGTGGGAGGGAGACCTGAGGCCAGATGCAGGTGTCTAGGGGGAGAAGAAGTGCAGGGGCCACAGAGGACACTGGGAGAGTGTGCTGTCGCTGCCTTTCTGTTTTGGGTGGCTCCAGATGGTGCTGGCCTGAGGCTCCAGCCCAGATACTTCCACCATGTGTCACCAGTCTCTTGGGACAGCTCTGCTGTTCAAGGAGGTTTTTAGAATGTCTTTTTCTTTCTATTTTTCTGCCACTGGCCTCTGTTCTAAACACTTCCCTCTGACAGCCTGGTTCTTGGGATTGGGCACCCTTAACCTCTCAAGATTGTGCAAGAGCACAAAGGACTCCAGGAACTCACAACTTTTCAATCATGCTGAACCGGGGAGAGTTCCCAGTAACCAGCTCCTCGGGCTGACTAACGCTGTCTTAGCTTGGCGCTGCAATGGACTATTTTTAAGGAACCTAGTCATTTGGTTTTAGAGTCTTTGTTTTCTTTTAATGACCTTCTGAATCATTCATTTTTCTAGTTCTCAACTGATTCACTCCGGACCACTTCCTTGTATAGAAATCCAACCCTCCTTATGAGCTCGGCCCCCGACAGGCACCTTCTCCAGAAAACGTCCACCTCTCCCCCTCTCCAGGAAGTGTTGTCAGCTCCTCTCCCTACTGCTCATCAGGCATTTATGATATTGTTTTCGTCAGCATCACTGGGTTAATCCATCGCTGAGGTCATAGCGGGAGGGTGGCCGTGATTCGCATTCTACAGACAATGCAGATGCTTAGGCCTCTTGGTTCAGGCCTCCCAGTGTGAGAAGCGATGCTCAAAGGCGAGGCCAGCTCAGTCCCTGGATAGGCGGCTGTTTGCAGAGAGCCTCGTGGCTCTGTATGATCCAGCTCTTGATGGCTGTCCTCCACAGACTGTAAGCCCACGTGTCCTGTGGCTCTCCATCAGCCTGTCTGCCAGGGTGATGCCCTATAGATATGGACCCGTGGCTTGAGAACATTCTGTTCCTTCTGCAGAGTTGAAGCTTTGCACAATGTCATGTTTCTTAACCACCAAGGGCCGCCTGGCTGTCTCAACGCAGGCATGTGGGATGAAGGAAACATGCAACAGGCAGGCACTCGTGTCAATATGAAAATTTCAAAAGTGATCTCAAGATCTCAAGACGAACACTGTCAGATAAGATGTACTTGCTACTTTTTTGGGGGGGAGGGATAGGTTGAACTGATGAAATCTCACAGATCAAGAGCAAGTTCCTTATAATTACTGTTCAACTGCCCAGGGCTGGACTCACCCTCCATGTCACACTGCTGCTCATCGCGAGACAAGCTCCCATGGCTCCTGAGAACAGACAAGGCTGATTGCCTAGAAACAGGGGAAGGGGCCGCGGAGGACCAGACAGGACAGAGCAGATGTCACCTGTCCCTCGGCATGGGATGCAGGTGGCTGAGCGGGGACCTGGAGGGGGCTGGGTTGTTCTCCCAGGGTGATAGAGAGGACAAGCAGGCTTTGTGCCATGAGGTGCCAGCTGAGCCAGGTGAGGTGGCGTGTGTCTGGGAAGTGGAATAAGAAGCAAGATGCCATCAGTGACACATGGTGGCAAAGAGGTGTGGGTCCCCTGATCGTTTACCTGAACATGCATTCCTTCCGGTGCTGGTGTGTCTGTCCCCGGTGTGGTTCGGCCTGCTGCCCTTTTAGTGGCCTTCCCTGATCATCCCATGCCTGTGGCCTTTCACTGTGGCCTCTTGGAGGGACACTTGGCTTTGGCTTTCCAGGCTTTGGGAGTCTATGTTGCAAGCCTCATTTTTCTTTTTCTTTTAAGATTTATTCTTGTTATTATTATTATTATTATTATTATTATTATTATTATTAGAAAGGCAGATTTACAGAGAGAAGGAAAGACAGAGAGAAAGGTCTTCCACCCGTTGGTTCACTCACAAACTGGCTGCAATGGCCAGAACTGAGTTGATCCAAAGCCCGGAGCCAGGAGCTTCTTTTGGGTCTCCCACATAGGTACAGGGTCCCATGGCTTTAAATCATCCTCTACTGCCTTCCCAGCCACGAGGAGGGATCTGGAAGGCAAGTGGAGCAGCCGGGACATGAACTGGTGCCCATATGGGATCACGGGGCTTAAAGGGGGAGGATTAGCCAATTGAGCCAGTGCATGGAGCCTAAGCCTCACTTTTTTATAAGTAGCAGGCTCACCACCTGCTGCTTTGTACAGAGTCCAAACCTAGCATACGCTCACCGCCTCCTATTCTGCAGATGAGGAAGAACACCTGCACTTGGCAAATGGGGAAACTGAGGCACAGGGAGGTAGTTGAGACACTTGCTCAAGAACACTTGATAAGAATCTTGACCTGGCATGTGGGAGGGAGCCACACGCCCAGGGTGGACCCACTGAGCCTGCTCCTGTTGTAACTTCCAAGCCTCGGCCACAATGATGGCCAAGTGAGAACCGTAGACCTAATACTACCAGCCGGGAAGACCTATTCAGAGCTCAGCAGCAGGTCTGGCCTGCTTCCCTCCTGATGTTTCATCTCAGCAGGATGGTAGACAGCGAGAACTCGGAAGCTAGAGGGTCTCTGGCAAGCAACTTTAGCTCTCTGGGCCTCAGTCTCCTCATTCTCAAAGTGTGTGGGGGGGTCTGATCTGTCTTGCCCACCAAACACGGTAGCTCAGCCATGCCTCTCTTAACCATGCTTAGAACATCTAGGTTAGCCTACAGTTGGGCAAAGTCATCTAATAATATAAAAGGCTTATCTGATAATAAAATATTGACTCTTTCAAGTGGATGATTCAATATTGTGCTAACAGTAAAACCCAGAATGGTTATATGAGTATACCTTTGCCCTTCTAGAAAGTTGAAAAATCACAGGCTGAACCATTAAAAATCAGAGTCCATTTATATATATATATATATGATAGTTTTTTTTTTAAATGTATGTATTTAAAAGGCCAGCATGATGGCATATGAGGCTAAGCTTCCACTTCTGGTCCTGGTATCCCGTATGAGTACTGTTCATTTCCCGGCTGCTTCACTTTCAAGTCAGCTCCCTTCTTACGACCTGAGAAAGCAGCGGAGGCTTGCTAAAGTCCTCGGATCCCTGTACGCATGTGAGAGATCTGCAAGCAATTTTCAGCTCCTGGCTCTGGATCAGCTCAGCTCAGGCTGTGGTGGCCATTTGGGGAGTGAACCAGCAGATGGAAGATGTTTGTCTTTCTGTCTCTCCTTTCTGTAAACCTGCCTTTCAAATAAAAACAAAATCTTTTAAAAAATCTGTTTTAAAAGATTTATTTATTTGAAAGACAAAGTTTTACACACACACACACACACACACACACACACACACAGAGAGAGAGAGCAGGGGATGGAGAAAGAGAAGGACCTTCCATCAGCTGTGGTTCATACCCCAAATGGTTACAACCGTCAGGGCTAGGCTAGGCTGAAGTCAGAAGCCAGGAGCTTTCTCTAATTTGCTCAGGTGGGTGCAGGAGCCCTAGTACTTTGCCCATCTCCTGCTGTTTCCCCTAGATCATTAGAAGGAAGCTGGATTGAAAGTGCAGCAGCTGGAACACAAACTGGGATTCCCGCATTGCAGGTGGCTACTTAACCCAGTTTATCATGATGGTGACCCCTTGTCACCCATTTCGAAAGGTCTGCCCTGAGCTTTTTCTCTCCCTGGCCTGTGAGAGGTAAAGAGAAACTTGATAGGAAGTAGTAGCTCATTTTTCAAAACTGCAAGCCCAAAAGAGGCATCAGAATTGACAGTTGTGGGCCTCTGGGGCTTGGAGATGGTAGGCTACTTGTTTGAACTCAGTCAGCATGCAGCAGAAGGAGGACTTGAACTTGGAGCTGTCTGATGTCACAGCTCATGCCCCTGAGTTCAATACCATATAGCCAGTGCTGATGATCATGGAAAGATCTGGGGCCTAGCTAGCCCTGCACTGAAAATGGAAATATGAGTCACCACCATCCCGAGGGACGGCTGAGGAGTGAGAGGAGTGAGCCACAGGGCAGAATGTTCTGCCAGATGCTGAGGAACTGCTGCCAGACCTGCTCAGCCTCTTTCATGCTGAGGAAAGGGAGGTGAGAGCAGGAGGAGCCAGGGGCCCCGGCCAGCGGCCAGCAGAGCACAGCCTGGCACAGTGCCCAGCTTGCTGGGTGATGTCAGGCTCCCACATCTGGCTTCTGGAATGCTGAGGGCCCCAGCCCATAGTCCTCTCCTGGCAGCAGGCTCCTCTGAGACAACCCAGGTTACTCAGTTAAGGTCTCCAGCCCCTCTGGGCCAGCCCAGGAGGTGACATGCACAGCGAGCCTTCAGTGCCCACCGAAGAAGGCCAGGGCTCTGTGACAAGCACGCAAAGAAGCTGAGGCCTGGGCCCCCATGACCTTGCCTGTGGCATGAAGCCCACATTCTTCCTAGGCAGGGAACGGGAGAACGGAGAGTGTGTGGAATGCCTGGTGCCTGGTGATGTCCGTGCAACACCTGCTGTCCCCTGCTTCCTGCCCTGCCTGGATCAGGGAGTAAAGGAGCCACATTCCAAGCAGCCCTAGCAGGTGTAGGTCGCTCACAAGCCTCCTGGGAGACTTCGCCCTGACCTCCGTCTTTCACTTTCCACTTTGCTTCCAAAACAGGCCTCATCTGGCCTCTTCCAAGAGTGGTTGGCGCGTACAGAGCGAGGAGGTGCTCACCCTGTTGGCTTCTGTGGGTGCCCACAGATAGGCCCCTTTCTTCACGGTTGATGCCTGCGGTGGTTCTACCTGGGAAACTTTGGGACTGGCCAGTGTGACTTCATGAGATGGGTGATTCATTTTGGTCCTAAAGGGAACAAAAGCCCAGGTCTTCCCAAGACCCCCTCTGCTCGGGTCTAGTCCCATCCCTGCATGGGGGATGAGTCACCCTCCTTTTCACAGGCTCCAATTTTCACTTTGCTAGGGGACATTCAGAAAAGCCAGCAGCAGCTTCCTCTTTATCTTTGGTCTTGGGCGGGTGGGGGAGGGGGGGAAAGGTGAGCATAGCCAGCAGCAGGCTGCAGAGGAAAGTCAGTACTGATGTTGGTCTGGTACCCGGAGGGGCATCTGAGGTCGGAGCTGCATCCTCCTTCACAACCTTCTCGCTTGCCTCGCTGAAGGCTGGGCCTGCAGCCCGCAGTACAAATTCCTTTCCCAAAAGTGGAAAAACAAACCTCCCTTCCAGGATCTGCTGGGATTTTAGAAAGTAGCCTCGGTAATATAATTTAGCCTGAATGGTTCGCTGCTTAGATAAATTTCCTCACTGGCTCAATAGAGACCCTCCTATGAAGCTGGAAAACCATCCCAGCCAGGAGTGGGCTTCAGTATGACAGCATGACAGTTAAGACACCCCCTGGAACACCTGCAGCTGCAGTCTCAGTGCCTCTGGGTTCAAGTCCACTTCTGATTCCAGCCTCCAGCTGATGAGTACCCTGGCAGGCAACAGGTGATGGCTCAAGAATATGGGGACCTTGCCACCCACAAGGGACATTCAGATGAAACTCTGGGTTCCTGGCTGTTTGGGGGCATTTGGGGGAACAAGCCAGCCAGATACAAGCTCTTTGTCTCTCTGTCTTGCACAGGGGGCAAAAGAAGATACTGAGAGTGAAGCATGGAGCCCACGGTGCCAGTGGGATGGACTCTCCGTCCTGGTCTCAGTGGGGAAGCCGTCGGAGGGGAGGCGTGTGCTTGTCTTCCAGCTGCTTCCTTGTGTGTCTTCGCTCTTGCTGGGCTGAGCTGGAGCGTGGACCTGTAGCCAAAGGCTGGAGCCCCGGAGAACTGCAACTCTCTTAGAGGCCCAGAGTAGCTGCAGAGGAATTTCCAGCAGTGTCTAAGGCATCTCTCTTCAAATAACCAGGATGCATGGAGACAGAGGTCAGAGGCAGAATGTCCTCAGGACGGTCATCTGCAACACAGCAACACTGACATGGGCTGTGCCACTTCTCTCTGGACCTCAGCATCTTTTTTTTTTTTTTAATTAGTGAAATAGAGGCAATGATTCCTACCTCACAGGGCTGTACGGATTTGGCATGACTGAATGAGTCTGAGCCTGGCTGTTGGCTTTTCACCAGCCACTGATCATCATTCTTTTTTGCTTGTCTTTAGGGCGAGGATGGTTAAGAGGTGGCTGGGACTTCAACATGGATTGTATAATGGCATTTAATAGCTGGTAGTGACCGTTAGGAGTCTCTGACATATAGTCAGTGTCACTGTGCTGGTCACTATGCAATGAGCAAACAGCACAGAAATGGAATTCTAGAGTCTCAGCCATCAGAGACACCATTGGCAATCAGAACCTTATTTTAGACCATCCCCTAAGTTACCATAGGAGGTGTGGAGGCCCACACAAAGCCACAGGTTCAACACAGAGCTGGGGTTGCAAGACCCTAGCATTTAGACACCTGCTGTTGGGAAGCCCATGTCCCACCTGGGAACTCCTAGGTTGAGACCTGCTTCCAGCTTCTACCTCCAGCTTTCTGCTAGTGCAGACCCTGTGAAGTAGCAGATCTTTTGGGTTCCTGCCACTAACTAAGGAGATCTGGACTGAGTTGGCTCCTGGTGTAATCTTGGGAGAGCTAGTCTGAATGGCCTATGGTATGGCTGAGGGTCATTGTGGAGATCTGGGGAGTGAACCCCAGAATGAGAATTCATACAGTTTCTCTTCAGCTCCATCACACACACTCTCTCTCTCTCTACACACACACACACACACACACACACACACACACACAATGTGTAATATGTATAGTATAGAATATGATATATAAATATATATTTCAAGACAAAACCAAGCTCAAAGCTCCTATTTTCCCATCCAGGACTCTTGACTTTGCCCAGTAGACTGTGGACCATTTAGCGCAAGGATGCTCAGTTTCTCACTAGAAATGCTGTGTGACTCAGAACGCCAACCATGAAGTGCAGGTTCCATGGTACGACCATGCAGTGCATGTGTCAAAGCTGAACCTCCGCAGTGGCTCAGACAGAGCAGTGGACAGCATATCCAGGTGCCCATGGAGAATATGGCAGTCCATCAGAACTTGCATAGTACACCTGGTACCACAACAGAGGACAGAACAAATTGATTAACTACCCCAGCCAAGTATTGGCAGTGAAAATCTAGGCAAATGGAGACACTAAGGTGGACTATGTCAGTCAGTGGATTCTGAAGAAATCTCATTGTGCTTGGAATGGTGAGATTGCCAGCAATTCAGATCAGTTGAACTATCGAAACCACTTGAGCAATGCCCTCGGAGCATACCCCACATTGGGGACTCTGGGATGATTGGGAGGATGAGCGTGGCTTCTCCTTTTGTCTCTCCTTTTCCCCAAGATATAGGAAGGAAAAAAAGAATGTGGAAACAATGGTCTTACCCACTTTCCTGTAACCCTTGACCCTTTAAGGCCTAATCAACTATATGAAGATCATCAACATAAAAAATTTTTTAAAAATGCAGTGTGACCACTCTAGACCAGAGTGAAGGGGTTTCAGGCATCCAGAAAGAACTTGAAGGCGTGTGTAGCAGCAGGGAAACACCTATGTCCAGGTGGCTGCTTTCCTGTGCGGAACAGTCCAGGTCCTGGGAGCCCACAGGCTCCTGGCTGCAGGTTCAGGGCTCGACACTGCCACATGTATACATCCAAGCAATCCTAATGGCAACTGTTTGGCATGGGTGTCCCACAACCTCAGTCAATCAAGACACAGAGAAGCAAATGTAATTTATCAAGGCCCCGCACAGCCAGTCCTTGGCAGGGTTGGGCTCTGAAGCAGGTCAACACAGCCAGCGGCTGCGTCCCTCCACACCGGTCTGCAGTCCCAGGTCTTCAGGCCTGTATCACCCTCCTCGTGTAGCCACATGCTTTCATCTTTGTCGCCCCAGGACTTCCCTGTGCACGGCCCTGCGGGGCTTGAAGGGTTCTAGCCCAGGGTCTAGCGCTTTGTAGGGTCTCATTTGCTCAGCAGGTACATTTGAGATGCGCTGGGGCTGGAGCTAAGCAGGAGATGACAGAGGGAGTAAGGTCAGGCTTGGCACTGGGTCATACCAAAACCAAACCTTCCACAGACTGTCCTTACTGGAGGTAGGCAGGGTAACACCAACCAGAGTGAATGTACAGGAGAGGAATGGGGACAAGGGCAGGGCTTCTGGCCCTCTGATGGGCACATTTAGCAACCCCTACTTCTTACTGGTCTCTGTGTTCACCCACTGGAAGGATGAGGTCAGGGTGGCGTCCACATTCTGCCAAGCTGCTCCCACTGCCCATCCATTGGACAACTAAAGAAACTTGGGGGGCTGTGTGGCCTCTCTAAGGACATAGGGTAAATGGTGGAGTCACAGTGGAGCTGTCAGTGGTGCCCAGAGCCCTGGGTCACCTGCCTCTTTGGAAAGAAGTGTTCAGCAGGTTGCTGGCACACAACAATCACCTCTGGAAGACCGAGGCACACAGGGACAAGCTTTTCTTGGCCTCAGGAGCGGGCCCTCAGCTTCAGCCCTTAGCTCAGGGCTTAGCTCAGTTGATGTGGGGGGCCACACATTCAGCTTGAGGCCACCTCAATCCAGATCCTTCTCTCGGCCTGCTCTCCTGGCCTTCCTGGTGATGCTGCAGCCATGGCCTGTGTCAGGAAAGCCCTGGGTCCCCTCTACCAGTTGGTTGCCCTGTGGAAGACCGTGAAGCCTGCAACTTGGGGGCAGAGGGTTTGCTTCTGCCCTTCTCATAAGGATCCTAGTCATATAGCCTGATGTCGCTGAGCCTCAGTGTTCTGGCCTTGAGAATGGGGAAAAGAATGATACTGCTTTCCTGCAGGAAGATGGCTTTAGACGTCTTGCACTCAACTGTCAGCAGATATCCCAGGAGTGCCAGCACCTGCTCTTCCAGGTGGGGGCACTGGGTTATAGTGGAGATTCTTAGCACTTTTCCATGCTTTTGGCTTTCCTGGAGGGGGTTCTGATTTAGGCTGCAGCCATTCTCTGGTCTGTGTCTAGTGAAGAGTCCTAGGGCCCAGGATGGGGAGGGCGCTGAGCGTCAAGAGGCCGGACAATCCTGCCGTTTATAGGCCACACTGTGTAACCAGGGCCCCTGGGCCTGGCTTGAGCATCGCTTAGCAGCAGCATGGAGCTGACAATGTGGCTCTCTCAGCTCACTTGTGCCTCTGCATTAGGTAGCTAGATAATGCAGCTTCTGCTCTATACTTTTCTCTGAAACACCCAGGGGTTGAGCCTCGCGGCTGGGTCAGGGTGAGGTCACACGGATGACTCACCTGCATAACTAGGGCCTAGTGGGGCCTGCTGCCCCTCTCCCCCTCTCCCCCACCCACCACCTCAGCGCCAGTAATGTCCAGCTGGAGTACCTGGCCCACTGCTGGAGAGGCGGGTGTCCAGGGACATTTGGAGGGGGATTTGAGTACTCAGTCTCTCACCCAACAGCTCAGCCCTCAGGGCTCAGGCTTAGGTCTTTCCTCCCACTGAGTATTTCTGGCTCTTTCATGTCCCTTGAATAGATAAAAGAGAAGGGAAGTGAAAGAGGTTTGGGGTGTGAGTTGATGAACAGTTGGCAACACTGCTTTTGTTATGACTATTGTGAAGAATGGTGTGCCCATGAAGCAACTATGCCAAGGCCAGAGAAGTGTGCCCATGGGAGAGTGAGTGTCCCCAGCTCCAACACTTTCCAGAAGGACTGTGTGTGTGTGTGTGTGTATGTGTGTGTGTGTGTGTGTGTGTGTGTGTGTTTGGGGCTGCTGGGAGCTCCAGCTATGTGGTTATAGGGGCACACACATACAGAGAGATACCACCTTAAAAACAGAAGAGAAGCTACTTTGGGTAGTCCAGTCATTCAAAGACCAGATGTTGAGCATTGACAACGTGCGGAGGAACCCTGCGTGCATTCCTCAGCCTCTTCCTTTCCCCCCATCACATCTGCCGAGCATGGAAGATCATACTCAAGGTCAGATCTTTCAGCCCTGGCTGTCGTATCTCTGTACTGTGTGAGCCAGGAGAGGGGGCTGGGTAGGGGAAAAGCAGGGGTTGAGGTTTCCCCTTTGCTCATCAAAGAGAGCTGCTGGCCAGGGACCAGTGCGGGGCCAGAGAGGGCTGTCCTCTGTGCTCTCGGCAGGTGGGCCAGCAGCATCGCCTCTGTTCATTCATACAGATCCTGGCTCGTACAGTGTGTATCTGTGTGCATGTGTGTGGGTCTGTGTGTGGACCTGCACCTGTGTGTGTGCGTGGCTGTGTTGGTATCTGTTTTGCGTATGTCTCTGTGTGAGTATATGTGTACATGGTTGTATCCCTAGTGTCTGGGCTGGCATGCCCTGTGACGAGTGAGGATCCGTAAGCACCTGCCTCGTCAAGGAGCCCGAGGTTGCAGCCCTGCTTGTCTCAGGCAGACTTGGGGCCCCTGGGCTGTGTGCACCTGCCCCACCCTTTGGGTGACTCACTGTAGATGTCACTGCCACTCCCCCAAGCCCTGGACAAGGAAGAGATTCAGAAGCCCAGGATAGTAAGGGTGCTGGGTGACGTGGTCACCAGTTTCTCATCTGTTCTGTACTGCCAGCACCCTGTCGGCTGGGAGCAGACCACCAGTCCTAGGCTGGCTGTCCCCATAGGTCAGGAGCTTGCTGAGCCTGGCTCCCCTGGGCAAGAGACAGAGTTGGGACCTTGAACGAGAACTTTACCTCCCTGAGCCAGCACATTTGTAGGATAAGACAGGAACGGGGCATGGAGCAGCAGCAGTGGGGCTCACTGCGTGTCCCCGTGTTGAGGACTTGGTGCTGTGGACGCCTCCCTTTGTCACACTCACATGCCATGTGAGGCCTATGACCCTGGCTGGCAGCATGGGCGCCGCCCGCTGCTTGCTCTGCCCAGTCCCTCCTGTGGCCCTACAGACCCGGGCATGTCCACCTCTCAGCCCTCTTCGCGCTCTCACCGTTGGTCCTGCCCTTCCTTTCTCTCCTCCCTTCTCCTTCCCTCCTTTTCCCTCCCTTCTCCTCTCCCCTCCACTCTGCTGCTCCTGCCTTCCTCTCCTCTCCTCTCCTTTCCATTCTCCCGCCCCTCCCTTCTTCTCTCCTCTCTCCTTCTCCTCTCCTCTGTCGCCTCCTCCTTCTTTATCTTCTTGTCTCTCTCTCTCTCTCTCCTCTCCTCTTCTCAACACGTTTTATCATCCGGACACATCAGAACCACAGCCAAGATCTTTTTCCAGCTGTGCTTTCTTCTGGCTTTCTATTCCCTGCCAACCTGTTTGGAGAACGCATTCATGTTCACTCACTTCATCCTCCCAAAGCTGGGCCTCTCTTCCTTTCTTGCTGAACTTCTGTGGAAGAGCTAATCACATGATGTTAAATGTGTTGCATGTTCCATGTTCTTTATTATTATTATTCTCACAGGAATGTATGTCTCAATCAGAAACCCCACCAAATGCACTTAAACTTGGAGGTGGCTTTGATGTTCTCCCTCTGGGGCTATGGATTTCTAATCATGCTTACTCTTTAATCGAGTTGGCCTAGGTAAAGTCCCTGAGCTTTGGACTTGGTTCTGGGATTCTGGCAATAAAGGCTCTTTATCCCCAAGCAGCTGTCCCAGAAGTGGAGGACTCAAACCTGTAAGCCTGATCCCACAGTGCTCTGTGTGTCATCTGTGCTATGGTGTTATGAGGCGTGGCATGCACACTGGGCAAAGGGGGGCAGCTCCCTTGGCATTATGAGGTGTGGCCTGCACACTGGGCAAAGGGGGCGGGGCAGCTCCCTTGGGCCTATCATGGGCAGGTAAAAGAGGCCTTTGTTCTGGCTCAGGTGTAAACAGACTCTCAGGCTGAACCTTGACCCCCTCCACCCCTTGCGGCTCCCTGATCAGAGCTTGGGCAAAGCCCTTAACGCTGAGAACAAAACCATAGGGAAAATGGTGTTTTGAACTGTATTCACTGCTGCCTGGAAGAATTGTATAGGTCTCCCACTCTGCCTATTATTTTTGTATATGTTCCCAATTTGACTTTGTATTTTATCTCCTTTTAAGATTTATTTGTTTTTATTTGAAAGGCCAAATCACAGAGCGAAGGAGACACAGAGATCTTCCATCCATTGGTTCACTTCCCAAATGGCTGCAACAGACAAAACTGTGCTGGTCTGAAGCCAGGAGCCAAGAGCTTCACTCTGGTCTCCCATATGAGTTGAGCAAGAACTTGGTCTATCTTCTGCTGCTTTCCCAGGCTTATTATCAGGGAACTAGATTGGATGTGGAGCAGCCAGAAATCAAACTGATAGAGGATTAATGTGCTAAACCCTGGTGCCAGTCCCCTTTGTGAACTGTAATCCCTACATTTTAGCTACATTCCTTAGTCAACCTGTAGACTTCAAAATTACTGTAGAGTCAACTGATATGCCTGTCTACCACCTCACTATTAAGTACTCAGAACTAACATGACAAGTTTCACTCATTCAACTCCATTCAGTCTGTCACAGATAATTCTGCCAAACACTGACAGCGTAAGAAACACCACCAGGAAGCTATCCCAGATCATGAGAGAGTCCTTCTGGGGAAGGACTTTCTTATCACCAAATAACACCCAAATCTTAATTGTATGTAAGCATACTAATACAGCAAGCCTTTATCAGTTGTTGATACAACTTTGTGATACTGTGATTGTTTTCAGTATTTCTCTTGTTGAGAGCCAATACTGAATTGTAACCAAAAAAGTAAGGTAAACTTCTTTGAGATTAAGTCCCATTGATATTGGAAGTAGCCTCAAATAATCATTATTAGGGAACAGACTAAATAAAATAGTACATTATAATAAAAATGGAGCATCTGAAAAATAGATTTATTGGGGCTAGTCATGCGGTGTACCAGATAAAGCTATCACCCGCAATGCTAGTATCCCATATGGGCTTCTGTTCGAGTCCTGGCTGCTCCACTTCTGATCCACCTCCTTGCTAGGCTAAGAAAAACAGTGGAAGATGGTCCCAGTGCTTGGGATCCTGTTACCTATGTGGGAGACCTGAAAAAGTTTCTGGCTCCTGGCTTCAGCTTGACCCAGTCTCTGCCATTGTGTCTGTAAGTGAACCAGTGGATGGAAGATCTGTCTCTCTCTCTCTTGTCTCTCTCTCTCTCTCTCTCTCTCTCTCTATATATATATATATATATATATATGTATGTATATATATATACATATATACATATGTGACTCTTTCAAATAAATACATCTTTAAATAAAAAAATACATTTATTAAGGTATATTTTGAATATTATATATCCAAGCCAATGAGGTTTTTTTTTCCTGAGACCTCATCAAACAGAGCGACTGTGTTCAGAAATCAGCTTAAGAACATTCTCGCAGTTGGCTAGTGGGATTCCTCCTCCCTCCCCAGCCTGAGAAAACCAGCAATCAACTACTATCCCTCCAAATTTGCGTGTTCTGGACATTTGCTGTATGTGGACTCATATGACGTCTAAGTGTCGTGGGTTTGGCTTCTTTCACTTACCGCAGCAGCTTTGTAGCACGTTCCTCTTTATGACTGAGCCATGTTCTGGCACATGAGCATACCGCAATCTGCTTATTGTTCATTAATCAATGGGTTTTAGGTTTTTCCCGTACAGGGCTGTTATGAGTAACGCTGTTATAAACCCTGACTCATGCGTCCTTATTGTGTGGGGTAGCTTATTTGTATTTCTCTAGGTGGAGAGCCAGGTGTGGAATTGTGGGGTCAGAGTCATTTTATGTTACATTTGTTTTGAGGAAGCTCAACTTTTTGTGAAGAGGTTTCACCATTTGAAATTTCCACCTGCAATGTCTGAGAGTTCAGTTTTTGTTGTCACCTGTCTTCTTTGGCAGTTATTCTGGTGGATGGGAAACAGTAACTCAGAGCGGTTTTCGTGTGCAGTCCCCATTGAGCCTCTGTTCATGTACTTATTACCTATTGGTGGTATTTCCTTCTGAGACATGTCGGAGAATATCTCTTACTCATTTTCGATTGGACTGTGTATCTTATTATTGCATTGTCAGAGTTCTTTGCAAATACTGAATGCAAATTTTTGCTAATCAACGGCCTATCATCTCATTTTCTTAATTCCCCCTCGGCCCCAAGCTTAATTGATGAACAGAATTATGTAGATATAAGGCATACGATCTAATGATGTGATGACATAGATATTATTGTGAAGTAATTGCCACAACCAAAGGAGTGAATGCATCTATCTACTGGTGGCTTAAAATGTAAAAGTTTTCATTCCAGATGAAATTTATTTTACTAATTTATTCTTTTAGAAATCATACGTTTAATGTTACTGAGGAATGTCTGCTTAGCCTAATGTTTTGCAAATAATTTTCCCATGTATTTTCCTTAAAACTTGATTGTTTCAGCACTTCTGTTTAAATCAACGGTCTATTCTGAATTGATCGTTTGCATATACAGGGAGAAGAGGCCTATGCTATTCCCTTTGCCCATGGATAAATAGTCAAAGATTCCAACACTGCCAAACAGACTGTCCTCTTACCCAGGGAGCAGCCTTGGTACCTTTGTCAAAAGCCAGTTGGCTGTGGATCTCTGGCTTTATTCTTGGACTCTGTCTGTTCCACTGATGTCCTTGTATGTCAGCTGCTAGGCCAGGACCACACTGTCTTGACAAATATAACTTTGTAGTGAGTTTTGAATCAGGGAGTGAAGATTCAAAAACTTTCATATTTTTCAAAGATTTATTTAGGAATGTTCTAGATGGTTTTAATTTCTAACTTGTATATATTTTAGGGTCAATTCGTCAAATTTCTGTAAAAAAAAGTCTTTGGAATTTTTGTAGGAATTTTTGTTGAATGCATACTCCAAGATAGAAAATTTTGCTTCCTTAACATTATTAAGCTTTTCAGTCTAAGAACATGAATTGTCTGTCCACTTATACAGACCATCTTTGATCTATCTACCTTAATAAAGTTTGTAACAGTGTACAATTCCTGTACTTGTTTTTTTAATGTAAAAAATTCAGAGCTTTATTTTTTTTTTTTAAGATGCATTTATTTAATTGAAAGGGAGAACTAGAGAAAGAGGGAGAGGCAAAGGAAAACAACTTTCATCTACTAGGTCACTCTCCAAGTGACCACAATTGCCAGGGATGAGTCAGGCCAAAGTCAGGAGCTTGGAACTCCATCCGGATTTCCCATGTGTGTGGCAGGAGCCCCAGCACAGTGGTTATCTTCCACGGCCTTCTCAGGTACATTAGCAGAGAGCCGGATCAGAAGTAGAGCAGTGGGGACATGTACCAGTGCTCATATGGGATGCCAGTGTTGCAAGTAACGGCTTAACCCACTGTGTTACAACACCAGCTTTCGAGTTACTTAATTTTATTTACTTGAAAGACAAAGACACGCACACATGCACACACACACACACACACACTTCTTCAATCCCCTAGCTTGAGCAGGACTAGGCTGAAGCCAGGAGCCACTAACTATCCAAGCCTCCCACATGGGTGGCAAGGGCGCAAGAACTTGAGCCATCATCTGTTGCCTCCCAGGATGCATTAATAGGAAACTGGATCAGAACAGTAACAGGTGAGACTTGTACTGGCAGTCTGATGCGGGATGGGATTGTTCCAGGCAGTAGCCTAAACAACTGTAATCACAATATACATCTCTAATTCTTGCGCTTATTTTTGTTAGATTTATTCTTAAGCATTTTGGTGGTATTATATAAATGGAACTGCATGCATTGTTAATTTTATTTTGGGGATTGTTTATTGCTTGTATGTAAAAAGAAAATCTATTTTCTTTACATTCATCATATAACCTATGACCTCACTGAGTTCATTTTACTTGTTTTTAAAAAATCGTTCCTGCCTCAGGAATATCATTTACTTAAAACATTTACTTATTCGGAAGGTGGAGGAACAGACACTGAGATAGGCAGAAAGAGACCGCCCACCCCCCCGGGTCCTCTGGTTCATGTCAAATGGCCAGAGCTGGACAGGCGGAAGGTAGGAGCTGGGAACTTCATCTGCCTCTCCCACGTATGTGGCAGGGATCCAAGTACACAGCCGTGCCTGCTGCTTCCCAGGAACCTGGAATTAACAAAGACTTGAACTTAGGTATTGTGATACAGGATGTGGGCATCTTAACTGCTTTGGGACACACCTGCCTCCTATCAGTTCTAATGGATTCTCTTAGATCTTCTAGGATTTTCCACATGCAGGAGGAGCAAGTCATCCAAGAGTAAGGCTGGCTTGCCTTCTTCCTTTTCAAACTTGGTGTTACTTTGATCTTCCTTGCCCCTGAAAGGCTTGTTCCTGTTTGGAAGGCATTTACCCCACCTATTCTGTGGTTCTCTCTTTCAGCTGCTTGGATGTGGGCTCCAGTGCCAGCTCGAAGAGGGGCCTTGGTAAAGTGCAACCTCTTGCTCACCGTCCTCCCCATCCAGCATCTGCCCTCCGACTCCTTTCTTGGTTTTTGCTTTTTCCTGTGGACACACACACACACACACACTGCAGGATGACATCGATCAGGGACAGACCTCGCATCCAGTGGTGGGTCCATTGTTCTCGTTTGTGTAGATGCTCTCTGTGGTGTTTGCACAACAGACGAGATCACCGGATGATGAATTTCTCAGAACCCCGTGAAGTGACACTTGACTTATGAAGGAACTCCACAAAGCTCATGCAAATGGAATGAGGTAAGTTTATGTTGGCGTGATTACATTTTGCATCATCTTTCTTTAAAATAGACTTTTAAATCAAATAGAAATTTAAAATGTTCATTTAATTATCTTAGTGCTCATTCATTGCTGAATAATTAACATCCTCTCTATTGGCTCCCTCAACACCCAAACTGAAGCACGGGCCCCAGGAGTTGTCAAAAAAACAGGGTCTTTCTGAGCTTCCACCCGTATCTCAGGTAGCCCTGGAATTAGGAGTTGGGAGTGCTCTTGGGCCAGGGGTGATCCCAGATCTGGCAGAGGAGCGGTTGATATCGGAAGAGCCCTGAATGTAAGAGCCAACTAATGCTGAGCTGGGAGAATCAGGCTGTAGCACTTGGGCTTCTGATGCTGTCAAATGGACTGAGGGAGCGCCCCCAGGGCAGCTGTGGCCCCCATCCTGGTCTTCATGTCTCCATCTGTACACTTAGCACAAACGCAGAGACAGTGTCCTTAACATGCACCTGTGTCCTCCCCCTTCCTCTCCCACCTCCACACTTCCTGCATTATGAGACCCTTGGGGTCCCTCTCCCCCATGGCCAGGGCAGACACATAGGCAAATACCCTTAAGTTATGCACCCCGTTGGAATCCTCACCCTCTATGCCTCAGAATGCAACTTTCTTTGCAAGTGGGGTGTTTGCATAACCACACTAGAGCGAGGACATCTGGGTCCTAAGGCTGCGAGAAGGGGAAGTCGGAGATCAGAAATACACAGGTGCACAAACAGCCCTGGGTGAGGACGGAGGTTGCACTCAGGGTGATGTGCTGACCAGCCAAGGAGCAATTCCTCCCTGAAGTGGGGCACAGATTCTCCTGAAACGCTCAACGGGAATCTGGCCAGCCAACACCTTGACCTCAGATTTGCAGAACTGACTGTAACTCTCTATGGCCACCCTACCTGTGGTCCCCCGAAACTCACACAGGCTCCTGGAGGGTGTCTCAGGTCAAAAGTGAGCCACCTGGGCACAGCATGGCACATCCAGAGAGCCTGTATGCTTTCCTATCCTTGGCCCCCAAGCAAGCCCACCCAGGTCTCTTTCTTGGCTGCTTGGAGTGGGAGGAATGAGCCAATGAATGAGTTGAAGCATTGGAGGCGTGACTTCATTCTCAATGGGTGGCCAAACTCATTGTGGTCAAAGCCAATGAATGAATCATTTGTCCACGATGACTCAGTGAGTCAGTGAACTCCAGGCAGAAAGCCCGAAAATGGGGGTTCAATTTTCTTTTCCCTTTGCTTTGGAACCTAAAAGCAGACCACTACAACTTTATAATTCCGAGAAATAAGCGGCGAAATGCTGTAGCACTCTCCCCACCCCCACCTCGCCTGCCACACCTACCCTATGTTATGGAGCGATAAGGACAAAGGACTTGGAAAGCCAAGTTGGAACCCTCGCTCTGTGCCTTTGTGTGAGTTCACCTCACTAAGCCTTGGCTCCTCATGGTCTTCATATGGAAGCTATTGGGGGTTCTGAGCCCACAGGGTCGGGGTCAGGATTCTATGAGACCACGAACACAAGGCCCTTAGCAAATATGCAATAGAATCCATTCATCATTATCAACAAGATGTCCCCAAATGAGGGACAATTAGGATGCATAACATGGGAGTCTCCACAATTCCGAACATACCGCTGATAACGTGTTCCATACGCCTGGCCCTAGTGAAAAGCTTGGAAAAACACAAACAGTGGCCTCATGTGCTCCACCGACATTAATCACTAAGTGTTCTCTAATTCTGAAAAAGAAATTTTAGTTCAGTTGATATTCTTGAGGAAAGAAGCAAGATCCAACAGACCTTCTGTTGTCACTTCTCACCAGGCTGGCAGTTGCCCCTAGCAGCTGGGATGTGGCTGCTGGGGGGCTGTCTTGTGGAGGCTGAGAGCGTGGATCAGGCTGGTGTGAGTCATGGGAGGCACTGCTGCTCCTGGTCCCTTCCCTGAAGCTTGTGCTGGGCACCAAGGCAGGCAGCCTGTTCCCAGGCTGGTGGCAGACACATAAAAACACATCGCTCCTCTCAATGCATCTTGAAGGGTTACAGTCCCCACACCAAACCGTACTGAAAACACTGGTCTGCAGATATGATGACTGTATCCATTATTTTTCAAGGAAAGATTTATTGATTTTTTTTTAAAGATTTTATTATTATTGGAAAGCCGGATATGCAGAGAGGAGGAGAGACAGAGAGGAAGATCTTCCATCCAATGGTTTGCTCCCCAAGTGAGCCGCAACAGGCTGGTACGCGCCAATCCGATGCCGGGACCAGGAACCTCTTCCAGGTCCCCCACCCAGGTGCAGGGTCCCAAAGCTTTGGGCCGTCCTCAACTGCTTTCCCAGGCCACAAGCAGGGGGCTGGATGGGAAGTGGAGCTGCCGGGATTAGAACCGGCGCCCATATGGGATCCCGGGGCTTTCAAGGCGAGGACTTTAGCCGCTAGGCCATGCCGCCGGGCCCAAGATTTATTGATTTTTATTGGAAAGGCAGATTTACAGAAAGAAGGCAAGACAGAGAGAAAAATCTCATCCACTGGTTCACTGCCCAAATGGCCGCAATGGCTGGAGCTGAGCTGATCTGAAACTAGGTGCCAGGAGCTTCTTCTGGGTCTCCCCCAGGTGAGTACAGAGTCCCAAGGCTTTGGGCTATCCTCATCTGCTTTTCCAGGCGCCAAGCAGGGAACTGCATGGGAGGTGGAGCAGCCGGGACACAAACCAGTGCCCATATGGAATCCCAGCACTTGCAAGGGTTAGCTAGCATTGCTATCTAAAGACTTGAAAAAGCTTTTTTTTTTTTCTTTTTCTGTTTTTTTGCTTCACACTTGACCACCAACCTATCTACAGGGTATAGTGTGGTATTTCTGTGAACATATACAATGTGTACTGATCACACTATGATTCCCACTCTTGCAGTTCCAGGAAGACCTCCAAAGGAAATGAAATCAGCAGAGAGAGAGAGATGCCGGTACAGTCACGCTCTCCTGTTCGTAACAGCCAAGGCACGGACTCTCCAGCCACTTCTATCTTATATTATATGTCCAGGTGGCTGTCCCCTCCTCCGGGCAGGTTTCCCAGCCATTTGAGAGTGTGTGTGCTGGCTTTCCAGCATGTATAGATACTGGTGCGTGGCCCCCAACCATCGCTTGTTTCCCAGCAAGTTTGTTGTCTACCATTGAAGGAATGACTGCAGCATTTTAATTCTTTTTTTTAAAAAAAACTTTACTGTCTATTTATTTATTTTTTAACTGGATCTAAAATGTCATTAACCCCATGGTCTCCTCATTAATCAGGCACCATGGTGAAAGACAACTACTGTCAATTACCAGCAGACGTTTCCTGCCGAGGGACGAGGATGAGTATCTCAGGCATCAGGAACCCTACGGTCTCTATCCTCTCTGCTCTCACAAAGCAGCAGCGGAACGTGGCTGCGGCCCAACAGAAACTGATCTGCAAACATGCATCACTCCATGCCAACCGCTAAGACCTTTCAGCAGTCATTTCACAAAGTGTGGCCCTACTATGGGCCAGGGACTGGATCAAAGGTGGAACGGTGGAGAGTTAAAGATGGAAGGGTGGAAGCTGCCTTTCAGCTTACAAACTTGCAACCCACGGCAAGTCAAAGACTGACCTGAAGTTAGAAGAAGCCACAGGCAGCTTCCTGAGACAGGAACCTCACTGGGTCTTGCAGGGTGGGGAGGATTAGCGGAGCTCAGAGGGGATGACATTTTGGTGGCCACCAAGGGGGCAAGAAGGGGTCACAGATCCCACCAAGTTCTCTCAGAACATGACAGAGACATTAGAGTGTGAGAGGCCCAGGAGGGGGGGTCATTGGCTTGGTGGGAAATGGACAGTCACAGAGGATGCTGAGTAAAAGACAGTAAGATAGCTGGGGACTCGCAGACGGGGCTGCTGAAAGCAGTCCTTCTGGGAGCAAGCCGCCCCAGGTCCTTTCTCACAACGTTACACAGCTCTAGATGGACAGGAGGAAACAGGCTCTGAAACGATGGCCTATTTGCCCAAGAGCAGGGCCCGTGGGGGAACCAGGGCCACTGACTGCCACCAGCAGCAGCGCCACCCTGCTTTCTCGTGACCCGCGCTCTCCCAGGACGGATATGAAGTCAACGTTGAGAGCAGGGTTAGGCCGAAGATTGTGGGCTGGTGCCAACCGTGGCCTCACAGCCTTGGCAGGCAAAGGCTATGATTACCTCCTACCGGAAGGTGAGATGGAGGGCTCGGCGCAGGGAAAGGAATCTATGCAAAGCTACACATTAAAGCTCCCTCCAGTTTCTGGGGGCCTGCACAGCCCTAGATCCTTCCCACTGCCTCTAGGATGGTCTCTCAGCACAGTGAGAAGCAGGAAGGGCCACGGCTCAGGAAAGACTCATTTCTCTCTCCTGAGTCAATGTGGGCTGATTTAGCTTGCTTCGCAGCCTTCTGTCAGCCGGGCCCACAATGCCAGTCCTTCACTCTCTCTGCAGTTATTGGAGACCAGGTGATGTGGAGCCTCTGGGCTTAGCTCCACCCCTGGCCAGGAGCAGCATGTCCACAGCCTGCGTATCCCTCTCTCACCTGGCCATGGACAGGGGAGCCACTGCGGGAGCCGCTCTTCTGTTACCCCTGGCTGACTTCTGTCCCACTTGCATCTATGGAAGTCTCCCATATGCTGCTGGTTGCGTGGCCTTCTGGCAGCTTCTGATGCCAGATCCTGAAGTACACAGTGGTCTGAGGATGATATGACAACTGCTCTGCTGGGAAAGGGAAAACCAAGCTGGTGAGTGACTTATGAGAGCGGGTACAGTGGGCTGACTGGCCACACTCACCAGCTCTCGTTTGGGCCTCAAGTCAGCTCGTGGGCACCCATTGTCTAGATATGGGCTCCAAGTCTCAGTTGGGTTTAGAATCACTTCTGATCACCCAGGAGCCAAATGCCCTTGAGGTTCAAGTCTGCTTTCCTTATGCTCTTTCCAGCAAGCCATTGAGGGGAAACATTTAACAGCCTAAGCTCACCGTCAAATTCAGTGCTGGACTATGTCATGACCACTGTGATATTTGTATAAAAAAGGGTTCTTGTTTGAAAAAGTTGGGCTGAAGAAGGTATTATGAATGTTCTTGGTTTTAAAAAAATTGGGACGGATCAAGTTGGTATGTGGAGAAAACTCAGCAGCCCTAATGTGCTGTGATTCAACGCAAAAATATGTTGAGTTCCTCAGCTGAAGAAGTAGAATAAACAAATAGAGAATTTGATTTTTTTTCTTCTTTCTCTCCTTCGTTTTCAAGATACAAAGAGGATGTGGCTACCATCTGAGGACTTTTTTTTTTTCCTGCTGTGGTCTTGGACCAACGTGGCAACGAAAGCAGGAAAAAAGAAAAACACAAAAAACCCTTGAAGACACGAGCAAAAGCATTCAGTGCCCTCAACTTTTCTAGAAGAATCTAGGCAGAAAGTTTGTCCAAGCCCAGCGAGGTAAATGTGGAAGTTGTCTCTGATAGTAGAATCCACAGAACGACGACTCAGGGAGGCGTTAAAACCCCCTCCCCCCAGGAGAAGGGGGAGAAACCGCAGAATGTTCCTGACTGTACCCGGGGCCAGTGGCGTAAGGTTTGTTTGTGGACCTAACACATCGTCGTTGTCGCCGCGGTGGCGGCTCCGCTGCCGGGAGGGGGCCCGTCACCAGGGCCCGAGTGTGTGTGTGTGCGCGCGCGCGCCCCGGAGTTGTATTTTCAGTTCGAGACCACCAAGCACGCATTCGTGGGGCTAAGCGAGGGCCCCCTGCGCCCCCTCCCCCAGGCCCGAAGCTGAGTCCACGCGACTCGGGTGACCCGTGGGGGGCGCCGTGGGGCCGCGAGGCCATCGCCCCACCATCCCCTCCCCAAAGCCGGACCCTCCTCAAACACGACCCCCATCTTCTCACCCGGCCCCAGGTGGGGTCCGGCCCCCGCGACCTGCCTTCCAAGTGACTTAGAAGATAGGAGTTTCTTTGGAAGCCATTTTCCTTGTGAAATGTAAACAAAAATGTCCTCTCAGATAACATGAGAGAAAGTCTGGAACCAGGAAGATATTTTCCTGAAGCTGTTCATTGGGCCATTCTCCTTGGAGACGCCATTTCTGTGGACACAGTCGTTCACTTCCCCTTGGCGGCCCACACTGGAAGCCCCTCTGGACCCTCTCCTCAGCCCCCCAGCTTCCCCGCAGGCGGAATGGCCCGGGGTGGCCGAGTGGCTTCTCTTCAGGATCCCCGGCGGCTAGCTGCGCCGGTTACCGAGACGATTAGGCGAGGCGCACGAGTGGATTCAAAGGGGCGCCCCTTTCTGCCTGGGCTGGGCGGCCGCGGGGGCTTGGAAGTGGGGAGAGCGGGGGAGCAGGCCGAGGCAGGTGGCGCCTGGCGTCTCTCTCCCTTGGCTGGCGGGGCCCTCAGCCTCCCGCGGGGCGCCGGGGAGCGGGGCCCGCCGGGTCTCTGGGGGGGAAAGCAGCCCGGCCAGCAAGGGCGGGGGCCAGCTCGTGGCCAGCGGACCCCGGCTCCAAGGCCGATGACGTCTTTGCCTCTGGCTTCGGTGGCGCCGGGCTAGGCTGGGGCAGGTGACGTCACCTCCAGGTCACGTGGCCGCCATTCAAAACAAACAAAC